>NC_083692.1:59208333-60585000 GCF_033118175.1 Dama dama | reverse complement strand
GTCGCTCCACTTTAAGTCTTTTCATTCATCCCCCACCTTCACCTGGGATTGTTGCCCAAATCGGAAGCAATATGGTTCCATATCTCTAGAAAGCTATCAATCCTCATGAAAGAATAAGAAGTCTAAGACCCCTGTGTGCGTGCTACGTTGCTTCAGTTGTGTCCTAATCTGTGTGACCCTATGGACTGTAGGCCACCTGTGTAGGCTCCTCTGTCCATGGGTTTCTCCACTGGAATGGGTTGCCATGTCCTTCTCCAGGGGATCTTCTCAACCCAGTGATCAAACCTGTGTCTGTTACATCTCCTGCATTGGCACACAGGTATTTTTAACCGCTAGTGCCACCTGGGAAGCCTACAGTAGGAGTCTAACACCATTCAAACTATCCTTCTCTTAGGACCTTCGTACTCTACCTTCAGAAGTAGGCATTAGAACCTTTCTGGATATAAATTTCCAGAATAAGACTGGTATTGTTACATCCCCATTCTCAACTCAATTCCCCTGAGCTTTTTTAATTTATCTTTCTATGGTTTACTAAGTTATTATAAATTTTCCATCATCTTAGTAATTTCCAGATTGCTATTATTTCTCCTTTCACTGACCTCTTTCTTATTGATCTAAGCCCTTTATTTATTTTGCATTACTGTTTTCTATTTTGTATGGCATTCTGAAAAGGAGGAGGGGAAAAAAATGTGTGGGGTCAATTTGCTAAATTTAACTGCAGGGAAACTCCAATACTTTGGCCACCTCATGCGAAGAGTTAACTCATTGGAGAAGACCCTGATGCTGGGAGGGATTGGGGGCAGGAGGAGAAGGGTGCGACAGAGGATGAGATGGCTGGATGGCATCACCCACTCGATGGACATGAGTTTGAGTAAACTACGGGAGTCGGTGATGGACAGGGAGGCCTGGCGTGCTGCGATTCATGGGGTCGCAAAGAGGTGGACATGACTGAGTGACTGAACTGAACTGAAAAGTTATTTTGTATTATATAAGTCAAAACAGCACAGAAATTTATAGGTATAATACCTGTAACAAAAAACAGCAAATAAATGCTAATATTATTCTAACTTCCTTAGACTTTACTGCTATCAACTTTGACAATACTGCTTCTGATGTTTGTTGAGAACAAGCAGTGATTTATGTTAGGCTACTAAGGTAAAATAAGTTATTGTTCATTAACTGGCAAAACTAAAGGATAAGACAGGCTGACAAAACAATTTTGTCCTGATAAATTGTTGTGTACTTATTTGCAAGGCTGGCATAAATAATCCCACTTCTTCAAGGTGCAAACAACAGATAGCAGGAGACCATTAGATGTCAAGCCAGCAAAGGACCGATGGAGCAGTACAGCATCCTCAGGTTTATTGCTTGAGGATCACTAATTTATGTTTTCTAGTGTGTGGGTTCATTTCTAAGAAAAGTGAAAAGCCTATTTACAATTATTTTCAATGATACAATAGTCATTGCTGAAAATAATAGGTCTAGTTGTCTTTGTGCTATAATTGGGGGCCGGGGGGAAAGCCCTACATTCATAATATTAATGTATTTTTCTCTGAATTATAACATGAAAGGCTGTGATCATTTTGAGAAGATATTTGTTCTGTCATCACTATTTTTTTTGATTGACCCTAATTTTAAAATGGATTATTTTAGATGGCAAATATCTCATTGATTGATGAGCCCAATTTTTTAGAATTTTTAGTTAAGTAACTATTTCTGCCATATTCAGAAAGGTGTACTTGTATGCAGTAAGACATTAAAATATTCAAATATAAGAATACTGTAATTGTGGTTGAGTATGCTAATACTAAGCATTAGTGGAAACTAAGAATTAGTGGTTTCCCCATATGTTAATAAGCTGTCTGTGACAGAGTAATATGAGAACATGAACATTATCATTAATTCGAAAATAAATATAGAATCTATTGCAGATTCAATTCAAATAAAACTTGACTCAAAACTGAATATTAAAAAAAAATTCTTAGTTTAATTTTGTTGTAAAATAATTCAAGCACTCTGAACAGATTATTGATGAACACATTTTAGATAAAAATACAGTTTCCATTTTACTTCTCAATCCTTTGATGCAAAAAAGAAATATCTGGGTGAATATCAAATACAGAGCATTGGATGATTTACCCTCTGTGTTTCATATTGAGATTTATGGTCTGTGTCTTGGTTCTATTGGTGGGCTGAACTCTATTCTAGTACTCTATGATTAACTCTTTATACTATGCTCTACATAGCCTAATTTTTTCCCACAATTTCCAAGTGTCCCCTGATATGTTCCATTCAAGTCATGTAACCATTCTTTGTTCTTTTAGCAGTTGGTGTCTGCTTCTCTGCCAAACACAGTAAATTCAGGTTGTTTCAAAGTTCAACCAATAATATACCCTAAAAAAAAAATGATTGAAGATATCCAACAATGACTACCTAATTTAGACACTTTCCGTATAAGTGAACTTGCTTTCTTCATAAGGCACTATTACTTAATGTCTTGATGTCTTCAAAATCCCAACTGCAGATTAACACTGAAAGAAAAAGTACAATATCAGAAGCAAGTTGTTATTGTATAATTTTTGTTGTTGTTTAGTTGCTCAGTCATATCCAACTTTTTGCAACCCCATGGACTGCCACATATCAGGCTTCCCTGTCCTTCACCATCTCACGGAGCTTGCTAAAACTCATGTTCATTGAGTTAGAGATACCATCCAACCATTTTGTCCTCTGTCATCCCCTTCTTCTCCTGCATTCAATCTTTCTCAGCATCAGGGTCTTTAACATGTCAGCTCTTTGCATCAGGTGGACAAAGTATTGGAGCTTCAGCTTCAGCATCAGTCCTTCCAATGAATATTCAGGATTGATTTCCTTTAGGATTGACTGGTTTGATCTCCTTGCTGTCCAAGACACTCTCAAGAGTCTTCTCCAACTCTACAGTTCAAAAGAATCAATCCTTTGGCACTCAGTCTTTAGATAATTTTAATGGACTAAAAATACTTACTTACTTTTTGTTCAACTAATAATCTATTTTGTGACTTTTAGGAAATTATTTCATGAATCCAGATCTTGAATTACCCCTATAAAATCACCTGAAAAAAAAAATTTAAGAAATTATATGGGATTTTATCAGTTTTTGTCTGATAAAATCACAGAGAAAAAGAAGTTGACGTTTTATCAGGTTTATTGGATATCTAATCAGATTTCATTTACTTTGCCAGTTCTAGGTAAATGTTAAATTCTGTATTTACATTAATCCAAAGGAATACGTGTGATTTGTTGTTAAAAAACATGAATACACAAGAAAAATAAGGACATTTCTAGAGACACATAACAAAAGAATGTACTCTCACAATCTAACAAATTATTAGCTAAAACAACTCAGACTCCTCACATTCATAAAATGTGAATGATTTGTACTCAATCATTTCAAAGCTTTTTTATTTGAACAGAGAGTTAATTTTATTTTTCAATGTACATTCATCATTAAATCCTTCTTTCAGTTTAAATATATTTATATATGAATATAACAAGGAGGTTTAGTGCTGAAAAATCATTCTGGGGGAAAGCAAGATGAAATCTGTTCATTATTAATCATTTGTCAAAACTGTTTAGTTTATGGTTAATCTTCCAAGAATAGATCAACTTTTTAGCATGACATAAATCTGCAGTAAAAATTATAGTACTCTACATTGCTTACTGATTTTTACAGGGAGAATAATGCTTATAAATCATGTGTTTAGGTTATAAAAATTTTGGTAGAACAAAATGTGCTTTTAAATTCTGATTTCCTACACAAATTTAAAACACAACTCCCTCTCAAATTCTGAGTATTACATTTCACTTGCTCCTTTTCCAAAATATAATCCCCAGTCCTATTGGTTGTGTGATTGAGGAGACTCACATAGGCTCTACTAACGTAATGAATATCTATTGACCTGCTATTGTATTCAGAGTATTGGAATTGACTAAAGAATGGAGGTAGTGAGGAAACCAAATTTAATATGACATTATCATTGGCCTCTATTTTCATATGGTGAGAGAAATGGGATTTTTGAAATTTAAAATTTTATTAAATTTGGTGTAAAAACAAACATCTTTAAGTGCTCCTTTTATGCATAAAAACATTCCTTTGATAGTAAAGAAAAAACCTCTTAATTATGCACTTTTGAATTTATACATATACAGATAATATTTCTTGGATAATAAAGCCTGCACTGTTTACATTGTTTGCTAGTAGGCTGAGAAATACCTGCTTTTTATTAGGTTTCACCTTTGTTCTATTTGACTATATTTTGTTTTGACATGTACTGCTTTCTAAATATGCTTTACTTAGGAATAATTTACTTACAGTGAAACGCAATCAAGTAAAATGTGTGGATGGAGCTGAATTTTGACAAATAACATACAACCTTGTAAACACCATCTCATTCCTCATTCAAGGGATTACTAACACTATAGATTTTTTTGCCTCTTTTAGAACTTCATATGAATAGAATGGGCTTCCCTGGTAGCTCAGCTGGTAAGAATCTAGCTGCAATGCAGGAGACCCCGGTTTGATTCCTGGGCTGGGAAGATTTCCTTGAAAGGGATAGGCTAATAATGCCAGTGTTCTTGGGCTACCCTGGTGGCTTAGATGGTAAAGAATCTACCTGCAATGCAGGAGACCTGGGGTCAATCCTTGGGTTGGAAATATCCCCTGGAGAAGGATATGGCAACCCACTCCAGTATTCTTGCCTGGCTAATCCACATGGACAGAGGAGCCTGGCAGGCTACAGGCCACGGACTTAGAATAAGTTGGACACGACTAAGCAATTAAGCACACACATGCATAAATAGAATATGATATGTACTTTATTGCTTTTGTCTTCATTCACTCTGCATAATGGTTTTTGAGATTCATCAATTTTGTTACATATATCAGTAGTGTATCTTTTTAATGCCAAATTGGATTCCATTGAATAAATATACCCCAATTGGTTCATTCATTTACCTGTTGATGAATGGTGTGATACTTATGGACAAATTTATACAAGCAAGTATAGGTCTTGGGGCAGTCATGTTTTTATTTCTCTTAGTGAAATACATAGAAGGATGATTGTTTGATAAGTGTATTTTAATATCCTAAGGCATTGGAAAACTACTTTTCAGAGCAACCATACCACTTTTCATTTCCATCAGAAATGCATAAAATTCCCATTTTCTCCATATCTTCCCCAATCCTTGGTATAGTCACCTTTTTTTTTTATTTTTAAAAGTTATCTTTAATTTGAGTATAATTGCTTTAAAATATTATGTTGGTTTCTGCCATACAACATGAATGAGCCATAGCATACATATGTCCCCTCCCTCTTGATCGCCCCTCCCCTCCATCCCCCTGCCCTCCCCTCCACCCCAACTCCACCCCTCTAGTTTGTCTCAGCGCACCAGACTGAGCTGTCTGCGTTACACAGCAGTGTCCCACTAGCTATCTATTTTACCCGTGTTCACTCTTTTTAATGTTAGCTTACAATTGGGTGTGTAGTAATATTTATTATGGGGTTTTATTTTGCATTTTCCTGATGACTAAATATCTTGAGCATTGTTTTTTGCCCATTTGGGACGTCTAATTATTGCGTTACAAGAGGTTTTTATATATTTTGATAATAAGCCCTTTACATTATCAGATAGTGTAAGTATATTCTGCCATTATTTGACTTGCTTTTGGATTTTTCAGTATTGCTTTTGAAGAGGATTTATTAATGAAGTCCAATTTACAGCTTTTTGTTCTTTTTTCCTTATTTTGGTCCTAAGAAATCTTGGCTTACACTTAGTTCACAGTGACCATGATTTCTTTGTAAAACTAGCTTTCCTCTAGAATATCACAGTTTTGGGTCTTTATTTAAGCCTATGATACATTCTGAGTTTATTTTTCATATTTTATTTGGTAGGGGGCTGAAGTTTATTTATTTTTCTATAAACGTACTCAGTTGTTCTCACAAAATACATAGAAAACTCAGCCTTCCCAAATTACCTTGGCACCTTTATTAAATTAATTTATCACTTATATGGGTCTTTTTTGTTTTATTTAGATTCTGTTGTTACACTGATTTTTATGTCTAGGCTTATGCTGATTAGAGATGCTATTTAATTTTTTATCATTACAGTATGTCTTCAAGTAAAATAGAATAAGCTCTCCAATTGGAGTCCTATTATCAACCATACACAAAAATTGCCTCAAAATGGATGATAGATTTTAATTTATAAGCTAAAACTATATACATCTCTTAGAAGAAAGCAGAAATAGCTCTTTATGAGCTTGAGTAAGGCAAATGATTTTTTTAGATGTGATGCCAAAAACAAAAGAAATTTTTAAAAAGATTAAAAAAAAAACTAAATTGGACTTCATCAAAACCACATAATTTTGTGCTTCAAAAGACACTATAGCAATGAAAAGAAATGAAACCTACAGATTAGAAGAAAATATTTGCAAATATTATTTGTTAAAGAACTCATATTTAGAATACAAAAGAACTATTATAAGCCAACAACAGAAAATAAATAAATAAGAAATAAAGCCATCCAAGTATATTTGACAAAAGAGCAAAGGCAATCCAATGGGAAAAAAATGATCCTAAAATCCTGGACACTCCTATAACCAAAAAAAATGAGTCTACAACTGACATTATACCATTCATCCAAATGAATTCATTGAATCATAAAAGAAAAGGCAGACTATAAAATTTCTAGAAGTTAATATAAAAGAAAATATAGGTTAATTGGTGTTGCCTTTGAGTTTTATATACAACATCAAAAGTGTACTAATCCATAAAAGAAAAATTTAATAAGTTGGACCTTATTAAAATTAAAAGTGTCTGCTCTTCTAAAGAACCTGTTACAAGAATGTAAAGATAGGCAATAGACTGAAAAAGAGATTTTACAAAATACTAATCTGATAATGGACTTCTAACCAAATTATGCAAAGAGCTCTCAGAATTCAACCCAATTAAAAATACTGCAGAAGATCTGAACAGACACCTCACCAAAGATGCACAATATTACATGTTACTCAGTTCAGTTCAGTCGCTCAGTCATGTCTGACTCTTTGTAACCCTATGAATCGCAGCACACCAGGCTTCCCTGTCCATCACCAACTCCTGATGTTTATTCAAACTCATGTCTATCGAGTCGGTGATGCCATCCAGTCATCTCATCCTCTGTCGGCCCCTTCTTCTCCTGCCCCCAGTCCCTCCCAACTTCAAGGTCTTTTCCAATGAGTCAGCTCTTTGCATGAGGTGGCCAAAGTACTGGAGTTTCAGCTTCAGCATCAGTCCTTCCAATGAACACCTAGGACTGATCTCCTTTAGGATGGACTGGTTGGATCTCCTTGCAGTCCAAGGGACTCTCAAAGTCTTCTCCATCACCACAGTTCAAAAGCATCAATTCTTCGGTGCTCAGCTTTCTTCACAGTCCAACTCTCATATCCATACATGACCACTGGAAAAACCATAGCCTTGACCAGATAGACCTTTTTTGGCAAAGTAATGTCTCTGCTTTTTAATTTGCTATCCAGGTTGGTCATAACTTTCCTTCCAAGGAGTAAGCATCTTTTAATTTCATGGCTGCAGTCACCATCTGCAGTGATTTTGGAGCCCAAAAAAATAAAGTCTGACACTGTTTCCACTGTCTCCCTATCTATTTCCCATGAGGTGATGGGACCAGATGCCATGATCTTAGTTTTCTGAATGTTAAGCTTTAAGCCAACTTTTTCACTCTCCTCTTTCACTTTCATCAAGAGGCTTTTTAGTTCCTCTTCCCTTTCTGCCATAAAGGTGGTGTCATCTGCATATCTGAGGTTATTGATATTTCTCCTGGCAATCTTGATTCCAGCTTGTGCTTCTTCCAGCCCAGCATTTCTCATGATGTACTCTGCATAGAAGTTAAATAAGCCCGGTGACAACATACAGGCTTGACGTACTCCTTTTCCTATTTGGAACCAGTGTGTTGTTCCATGTCCAGTTCTAACCATTGCTTCCTGACCTGCATACAGGTTTCTCAAGAGGCAGGTCAGGTGGTCTGGTATTCCCGTCTCTTTCAGAATTTTCCACAGTTTATTGTGATCCACACAGTCGAAGGCTTTGGCATAATCAATAAAGCAGAAATAGATGTTTTTCTGGAACTCTCTTGCTTTTTCAATGATCCAGCGAATATTGGCAATTTGATCTCTGGTTCCTCTGCCTTTTCTAAAACCAGCTTGAACATCTGGAATTTCTCAGTTCACGTATTGCTGAAGCCTGGCTTGGAGAATTGTAAGCACTAGTTTACTAGCGTGTGAGATGAGTGCAATTGTGCGGTAGTTTGAGCATTCTTTGGGAAAATTAGGCCTACACAAAAATCTATACATGAATGCTTACACTACCTATAGTCATAATTGCCAAAATTTGAAGCAACTAAAATGTCCTTAAATAGGTGAGTGAAGTGAATATCACTTAGTCATGCCCGACTCTTTGTGACCCCATGGACTATAGCCTACCAGGCTCCTCTGTCCATGGAATTCTCCAGGCCAGAATACTGGAATGGATAGCTGTTCCCTTCTCCAGGGGATCTTCCCAACCCAGGGATCAAATCCAGATCTCCCACATCACAGGCAGATTCTTTACCATCTGGGCCACCGCAGAAGCCCTTAAATAGGTGAATGTATAAACAAATGTGGTACATCCATTCTGTAGAATATTATACATTAATAAAAATAGATGAGTTGTCAAGACACAAAAAGACATAGAGAAACCTTAAATGCATATTGAAAAGTGAAAGAAGCAAGTCTAGAAAGGCTATGTACCATATAATTCCAACTATGTAACATTCTGGAAAAGGCAAAACTATAGACGATAAAAAGATAAGTGGTTGCCAAGGGTTTGGGAGGTGGGGGGAGGATGCATACATTGGAGCACAGGGGATTTTTAAGGCAGTGAAACTATTCTGTATGATGCTGTATCAGTATATACATGACATTATGCTTTTGCCAAACCCATGTACTTGTACAACACAGAGTGAATGCAAACTATGGGCTTTTATTAATAATAATGTATCAATTGTAACAAATGTACCATACCAATGCAAGATGTGAATAATAGAGAAAACTGTGAGTAGGTGGGAAAATGAATATTTGAGAACTTCTTGTACTTTCTGTTCAGTTTTTTCTGTAAACCTAAATATGCTTTTACAATAAAATCTATTAATTTAGAAAAAAAGATAAAACTTTTATTAAAGAGGCAAAGGTTTTGAAAAGACATTTCTCCAAAGGAGATTTACAAATGGCTAACATGCACATGAAAATATGATTGAAAGAATTTCCAGGGAAGTACTATTTAGACCAGAGCACAATGTGATGCTGCCTCACACAAATGAGGATGACTATAATAAAGATGGACAATAACAAATATTGTCAAGGATGTGTAGAAATTAGACCCCCTCATTGCTGGTGGGAAAATAAAATGATATGGACACTTTGGGAAACAGTTTAGCAGTTCCTCAAAATGTTAAAAATAGAGTCCTTATATGGCATATTCAGTTTCTAAACATATAGCCAAGAAAGATCAAACATATGTCCACATAAGAATATGTACATGGATATTTGAAGTTGCATTATTCTTAATAGACAAAAACTAGAAACAATGCAAATTGCCCATCAACTGATAAATACAGCTCAGCACAGAGGCAACAGGCAAAACCTTCTGTCTCCCAGGCTTTCCCTGAAAGGCTTTCATCTGAATACTTTTAAAGCTGCTGCCTGAGTGTCAGGGTTTTAATTAGCTCAGATATAGAAGCTGACTACAGTCTTTCCCGGAGACCAGGAAAGCTGGCAAGCACTTTCCCCATGTGCTCTGTCCGTCCAGCTCCGTCACCAGTATTTACATAGAAGGAGCTTGTACCAATGTCTGATACCTCAGCTTTTGCCTCTATTGGTGGAGGGACAGGGCTCCCAGATCACTTGCCTGTGATCAATGAGCTTGCGTTCACAAGTCTCACTAGACTGTAGCAAAAAAAAAGAAGCAGTTACTACAGAGCACAAGACATATCCCCTTTGTAGCTATATACCTGAGCCCAGCATAGAGAAGGTAGGCAAAACACTCATCTCCCAGTTTCTCCCTGATAGGGGCTTAACTGCATACACTCCCTGCTTGAATCCAGCTTCTAATCAGCCTGCGTCTGTATGCTGACTGTGATCCTCTCAATTGGGACACACTGGTCTTACAAGCCATCAACTACTGGGAGCTATTAAAAACAAATAAAACAGCTTGGAAAATCGCAACAATTTGAGACAACCAGGAGCTCAGGCCAGGTTGATTGATGAGGTTCGTCTAGAAAGACTCTCTGTCATGGAGAGACGGCTATTTTGTCTAGTGAGCAGACACAAACACAGTAAAGGGAAATGAAGAAACAGAGGAATATATTTCAAAAAAGATATAAATACCCAAAAACAGATCTTAAAGAAGTGGAGATAAGAGACTTACTTAATAGAGAATTAAAAATAACAGTAAAAGAGCATGCACACTGAGATAAGCATGTACAAAGTAAGAATTTCAACAAAGAGATGGAAAATAGAAAAAATTACAAAACAAAAATAGCAGAGTTGGAGAATATAGTAAAGCTTTTATTAAACGGTTCAATAGAGGGTTTCAACAGCAGTCTAAATTACACAGGGAACAGGATTTTGCAAACAGGGCAGAGAAATTCATCCAATTAGAGAAGAAAATAAAAAGAATGAAAAGAGTAGACATCTTAAGGGACTTATGAGATACCATGAAATGGACCAATATACACATTACAGGGGTCCCAGAGAAAAAGAGAGAAAGAAAGGGGCAGAAAGTTATTCAAAGAAATGTTGACTGAAAACTTCGGTGTATCAAGAGTGCAGAAGTTAAATTGGAAAGAGAGGAGGACCCAGTGAATAGGATCCTACCTCAGATGGAGAAAGCCCAGGTAGAAAGGTGAGATCTCTCCTCTGAGGCCTATAAATGGGTAAAGGAGATCCAACCAGTCAATCCTAAAGGAAATCAGTCTTCAATATTCATTGGAAGGACTGTTGCTGAATCTGAAACTCTAGTACTTTGGCCACCTGATGCAAAGAACCGACTCATTTGAAAAGACCATGATGCTGGGATAGATTGAAGGTGGGAGGAGAAGGGGATGACAGAGGATGGGATGGTTGGATGGCTTCACTGATGGGATGGTAAAGAGTTTGAGTAGGCTCTGGAAGTTTGTGATGGACAAGGAAGACTGGTGTACTGCAATCCATGGGGTCACAAAGAGTCGGACACAACTGAGTGACTGAACTGAACTGAAAGGACTTTGTCAGATAGTCTTCAAGGGGAAGTATCCAAGGCTAACCATGGTCTCCCTGGAAACATACATTAGAGATGCAGGTGGATTCCTGTAAATATAACCCTTAAACTAGAACCTCCTCAACAGAAACAGTAAGCTTTCAGGGCTAAGTCATGAAGGCATGTGTGTTTTAAGTTGTCCAATTCCCTCCCCACTGGAATACCTAGCATGTATGTGTGTTAGTTGCTTAGTCATGTCTGATTCTTTGTGACCCCATGGACTGTAGCCCACCAGGCGCCTTTGTCCATGGAGTGGGTTGCCATGCCCTTCTCCCAGGGATCTTCCCAACCCAGGGATCGAACCCAGGTTTCTGCATTGCAGGCAGATTCTTTACTGTTTGAGCCCCTAGGGAAGCCCTCTAAATTCACTTAACATCACTCTCTTGACAGTTGTTTACAAAGACCTTTGAAATGAAAAGTCAAAATTGTAAAATGCCTTACAATGGATAAAAAATGGCAAATAAAAATTTTACCCTGAAGATTAGAGTTTACCTAAAATTTGCAGCCTGTATTTCTAAACCTAATCCTTAACAAAATAATCATCATGTTTTATAATAATAATATTGTAATTGGCAAATTTCTTCCCATTCAGAAGTGGGTCTGAAAATGTGTTTTCTATACCTGTTTCTCATTTGTATAGATTTAAAATAGTATACCAATACAAAGCTCTCATATATAAAATTTCAAATTTTAACTGCATCATATCCTTTCCTTCTAAAATCTTCAAACTCAACCCTAAAGCTAGTTACAAGCAAATTATCTTACCAGTGTAAAACTTAAGTGCTTAAAACTCCAAGTTCAAGCCTCCAGGCCTCTAGTGTTATAATGTCTGTAATTCATGCTGAATGTCAGAATCATTGTAATAAGAAATAGACATAGTGCCACTGTTAATGTCATATCTGTGGAGTATCAAAAATATCTTCAATGTTAAAGTTATAATTATAGGGGCAGTTGATGACATGTTATAGTCAATACTTTAACCTGAAGAGGCCACCATCATTAGTCTTTACTCACTGGCTAAGAAAATGACTCCGTTTCATAGCTTAAAGTCAAAACGGATTTTCAATCTTTGTTCAAGTTCTAAGCCTTTCTGTTCAGTCATTGACTAAGCCTTATTTTCATGATGAGCTTAGCATAAAAGCAGAAGCGTACTCTCAGTGACTTTAAAAAAAAATATTTTAACAGGAATTATTGGTTTTTAAAGCACCCCTTTTATATTATAATTTATTCAGCTCAAATATTAATATTTAATGAAGCCATTTGCTAATATAAAATCAGGTCTAATAATTTAATTAAGCAAACATAGCGTGTACTGGGCATACTGTATTTTCCCCAAAGAAAATGCTGATTTTCAATCTTGTTCTTGAGGAAAAAGATAGTTCTGCTTTCAGGTCTTTTGCACACTGTATCTTTACCATATAATTAAAGTGTTTGCCTTTGTTACTAGGTAAACTACCTACTTGATTGTAGTTTACCACCTTCCTGTGATAATGAGATGAAAACTGAAATTATGCAATCAAGAACTAGTGAAAATTTGAAATGGCCTATATAGAACTTTGAAATGGGAATCAATTAGGAATAAACAAAAGGATTTAAAATTAGAGAATGAATTACAAAAGCTAGAACTTCTGTATTTGTAGCAGAGTCAATTAATAAGTCAATGGGATTCTCTTTTCCCCTCAAAATGATGCTAAATGGCACAATAACATGATAAAAACAAAAGTATAGATACCTGATGATCCACGGGAGTAGGCATCAAGGCTAAGATGACTCCAAACTTCCTAGTTTGGAAAACTAGTGAATAGTAAGCGCTTCCTTAACATAGAAAGTTCAAGACAAGATGAAAATGTGCTAAGATGGAGAAGATAATGAATTCACCTTTAGTCCCTTAAGGTCAAATTACCTGAGAGACATCAGGTGGAAAGTCTATGAAATGCAGGCATTCAACATCAAAATAAATTTATTCAGTTTTGGCTTCTAATTCAAATAAGTAAATTGGACTTTGGCAAAGAACCGGATGGGGAAACAGTGGAAACAGTGACTGACTTTATTTTTCTGGGCTCTAAAATCACTGCAGATGGTGATTGCAGCCATGAAATTAAAAGACGCTTACTCCTTGAAAGGAAAGTTATGACCAACCTACACAGCATATTAAAAAGCAGAGACATTACTTTGTCAAAAAAGTTCCGTCTAGTCAAGGCTGTGGTTTTTCCAGTGGTCGTGTATGGATGTGAGAGTTGGACTATAAAGAAAGCTGAGTAACAAAGAATTGATGCTTTTGAACTGTGGTATTGGAGAAGACTCTTGAGAGTCCTCTGGTCTGCAAGGAGATCCAACCAGTCCATCCTAAAGGAGATCAGTCCTGGATGTTAATTGGAAGGACTGATGCTGAAGCTGAAACTCCAATACTTTGGCCACCTGATGTGAAGAGCTGACTCATTGGAAAAGACCCTGATGCTGGGAAAGATTGAAGGCAGGACGACAGAAGATGAGATGGTTGGATGGCATCACTGACTCAATGGACATGGGTTTGGGTGGACTCTGGGAGTTGGTGATGGACAGGGAGGCCTGGCATACTGCGGTTCATGGGGTCGCAAAGCGTCGGACATGACTGAGCAACTGAACTGAACTGAACTGAAAGAACCTTAATTTCCTTAGGAATCAAATGCTTCACCTAGACAAGGAAGAATAAAAGGAAATTGTTCGGTAGTACTATTATGACACATTCTCAAGAAAATGCTATTGACAGTTGTGTATCATACAGTCTGAAGCAGTTCCCATAATACCATTAAATATACAGAGTCTGACAGAGAATCACAACCCTATGTTTCCTATCTAATGCCCAAATGTGATATATGGAACTATCTCCTTCAACTATGTTCAACAATGGAGATTATTAACACTTACTTTACATATTTTTATTTTTCCAATGGAAATGATGAACACATATGAAGAACACATGTTTTTCTGTTGGCCAACATAGTTATTCTTCACTGTTTTGTAACATGTGTCTTCTATATCAATAGGTTGCAATGTATGTAATTATGTAGTAAAAAGTTTTATAGCATTGGCACAAATTACACTAATTATTATAAAACTGATATACCAAATAAATTCAAATTTATATATTTTAGGCTTTGGGGCTCATAATTTTACTTAAAAGTGTTAGAAAAGAGCAAAACTATCTGTAATGCCACTCTTTTGCAGAAAGATATAAAGTAAAAACTGAAAATCTAGCTCTCCAAAAGTGACCACAGGTAACAATTCTTGCAATTGTTTCGCTTCTCACAAATAAGCTCAGTAGGGTGAAGGAAATTGATCCTGGGTAGAATAATGGATCGGAGAAGGCAATGGCACCCCACTCCAGTACTCTTGCCTGGAAAATCCCATGGGGTCGCTAAGAGTCAGACACGACTGAGCGACTTCACTTTCACTTTTCACTTTCATGGGTTGGAGAAGGAAATGGCAACCCACTCCAGAATTCTTGCCTGGAGAATACCAGGGACGGGGGAGCCTGGTGGGCTTCCATCTGTGGGGTTGCACAGAGTCGGACACGACTGAAGTGACAGCAGTAGCAGAATAATGGATATATGAGAAATAAAAAGTAAATGCAAGAACAACTACCAATTGGTCAAAGCAACAAAGTTAACTAATCACTGTGGTGTTTTATAAAATATATAAAAATAGAGGAGAAGGAAAAAGAGGAGTTAAAAAGTATTAAATATTGAATCAAATTATTGACATTGTACTGGACCTGATCTAATAAAAGGTACATGATAATAAGTTAAGGATAGCTGTAAAATTCTTTTAACTCATTTTTATTGAAATATAGTTGATTTAAAATATTATGTTAGTTTTATGTGTACAATATGAAAGTGAAAGTTGCTCAGTCATATCCTACTCTTTGTGACACCTTGGGATTCTCAAGGCCAGAATACTGGAGTGGGTAGCTATTCCCTTCTCCAAGGGATCTTCCCAACTCAAGGATAGAACCCAGGTCTCCTGCATTGCAAGTGGATTCTTTATCAACTAGCCACCAGGGAAACCCATGTACAATATAATGATTCAATGTTTTTATAAATTATACTCCATTTAACATTATTACAGAACAATGATTATATTTCCCTGGGCTGTACACTACATCCTTGTTGCTTATCTTTTTTTAACATAGTAGTTTGTATCTCTTAATTCTATAACCTTATATTTCCCCTCCACCCTTTCCTCTCACCATTAGTAACCACTAGTTTGTTCTCAATATCTATGAGTTTGGTTTTGTTTCAATGTATGTATGATTTATTTTTTTAAATTCTACATATGTAAGTTATAACATAGTATTTGTGTTTCTCTGTCTGACATAATACTCTCTAGGTACATCCAATTTGTTATGAATGGTGGAATCACATAGTTAGTGGCTGAGTAGTATTCCATTGTGTATATGTGTGTGTGTGTGTGTGTGTGTGTGTGTGTGTGCGCACGTGCATCCATGTGCATGTGTATTTATATATCACACATTCTCTTAAACCATTAATCTGTTGATGAACACTTGGGTTGCTTCCACAGGTTGGCTATTGTACATAGTGCTGTCATGAATATTAAGGTGCATTTATCATTTCAAATTAGAGGTTTCATCTTTTCTAGATGTGTGCCCATGAGTACGATTGCTGGATCATATGGTAGGTTCCTTTTTTAAGAACCTCCATACTGTTTTCCATGGTGGCTGTACCAATTTATATCCCTGTGAACAGTGTAGAAAGGTTTTTATCCACACTATTTCCAGCATTTATTATTTGTACAGTTTCTGACTATGGCCATTCTGATAGATGTGAGGTGATACCTCACTGTGGTTTTGATTTGCATTTCTCTAATGGCCTATTGGTGATCTATATGTCTTTGGGGAAATGTCTGTTTATGTCTTCTGCTCATTTTTGATTGGGTTTTTTTTTAAAGTATTAAGTTGTATGAGCTGTTTATATATTTTGGATATTAATTCCTTATAGGTTTTATCATTTGCAAATATTTTCTCTCAGTAGGTTGTCTTTTCATTTTATTGATGTTTTCTTTTGCTGTGGAAACGTTTTTTTTTTTTTTTTTTCATTTATTTTTATTAGTTAGGCTTATTAATTTACAATATTGTAGTGGTTTTTGTCATACATTGACATGAATCAGCCATGAATTTACATGTATTCCCCATCCCGATCCCCCCTCCCACCTCCCTCTCCACCTGATTCCTCTGGGTCTTCCCAGTGCACCAGGCCCAAGCACTTGTCTCATACATCCAGCCTGGGCTGGTGATCTGTTTCACCCTAGATAATATACACGTTTCGATGCTGTTCTCTCGAAACATCCCACCCTCGCCTTCTCCCACAGAGTCCAAAATTCTGTTCTGTACATCTGTGTCTCTTTTTCTGTCTTGCATATAGGGTTATCGTTACCATCTTTCTAAATTCCATATATATGCGTTAGTATACTGCATTGGTCTTTATCTTTCTGGCTTACTTCACTCTGTATGATAGGCTCCAGTTTCATCCATCTCATTAGAACTGATTCAAATGAATTCTTTTTAATGGCTGAGTAATATTCCATGGAAATGTTTTTAAATTTAATTGTGTGTTCAGTCACTCAGCTATATCTGCCTCTTTATGGCCCTTTAGACTGTACCCCACCTGGTTCTTTTGTCCATGGGATTTTCCAGGAAAATGCTGGAGCTGGTTGCCGTTTCCTACACCAGGAGATCTTCCTAACCTAGGGTTCAAAGCCACATCTCTCACGAGTCTCCTGCATTTATCACTAGCACCACCTGGGAAGCCCTAAGTTTAATTGGACTCATTTATTTATTTTTGCTTTTATTTCCTTTGATTTAGAAGGTAGATCTGAAAAACATATTGCTGGGATTTATGTCAAAGAGTGTTGTGCCTATGTTTTCTTCTAGGATTGCTTTGTGTAGTGTGGACATCTTAATATTTATTCTTCTTGTTAAAGAACATGGTATATCTTTCCATTTCTTTGTATCATTTTAAAATTCCTTTATCAATATTATAAAGTTTTCAAAGTATAGGTTTTTCACTTACCTCCTTGATTAAGTTTATTTCTAGGTATTTTTGGTATCCCTTGTAATATCATAAGTAACCAGTAAAAGAATGATAATCAAATTTATAGCAAGTCAGATAAACAAAGATATGCTGAAATAATAAAAAATATGCAATTAATTTTAAAAAACTATGAGAGGATAAATAAAAGGGCAAATAAAAAATGCTAATACCAAAAAGAGAATGAAAAGAGCAAGATTTTATTCCCCAAATAGATAGACATACATGCTATGTAAACATGTTATGCAAGCAAAAACAAAGTTGCTATTGCTATATCAATATTACATATTATATTTAATTTATATTAATGTATAATAGTAACACAGCAGAAAAGGACTTAAAGTTAAGAGTAACAGGAGAGAGAAAGTGAGACATTTCATATAGATAATTAGCAGGAATAAATAACAACAAATTTATATGTTTAATAACATAGCTTTAAAATAATATAAACCAAGACATAACAGAACTAAAAAGAGAGAATGAAAAATCTGCAGTGTGCGTTGGAGATTTTAAAACACTTCTCTCCATAATTTATGGAGAAAACAGAGTCATTGCACATTGAAACAACAAGATTAACCAATTTGACCTAATAGAGATTACCTAACACTACATCCAATAAATGTAGAAAAAATATTTTTTTTCAGGTGAACATGGAACATCTATCAAATATTCTGGACTATGAATCATGTCCCAACACATTTCAAAGATTTAAAACAGAGCAACATGTGTTCTCTGCATTCTGTAAAATTAAATTAGATCTCAGTAAGGAAAATGTAGGTAGAAAATGTCCAAATTTGTGAGAATGAATCCGAATTCTTTGGATAAAAATAAAAATTTAACCATTCACAAGGGAAATTAGAAAATATTTTTAATTCACTTATAATGAAAATGTAGCAGATCAATATGTTGATGCAGCAAAAGCAATAAAAATTTGGAAACTCCCATTCTTTAGTACTAGAACCCATAGATGCACTTCAAGAAAAGAATGTGACAGTGACATGCTTTCAGCCTCCTTTGTAAGACAAGCTTGGAGGCCAAGCATCGTGAGGAAAACAAAACAATACCTCAATTTCTCTAGGAAGGCAGATTTCTATAACTTCCTATTTGCTCCATGGTAAAGGCCATTTTCTGGTACTTGACTGAGCTTTCTAGGACCTCACATTCCCAACAGAATATTTACTTTGTCATCTGTTGAGTTCAGTTGCTCAGTCACGTCTGACTCTTTGCAACCTCATGGGCTGCAGCATGCCAGGCTTCCTTCTCCATCATCAACTCCCCTTCCTTGCTCAAACTCATGTCCATTGAATCGGTGATGTCATCCAGCCATCTATCTTCTGTCATCCCCTTCTCCTCCTGCCTTTAATCTTTCCCAGCATCAGGGTCTTGTCCAATGAGACCCTTGTCAGTTCTTCGCATCAGGTGGTCAAAGTACTGCAGATTCAGCTTCAGCATCAGTCCTTCCTATGAATAATCAGGACTGATCTCCTTTAGGATTGGCTGATTTGCTCTCCTTGCAGTTCAAGGGACTCTCAAGAGTCTTCTCCAACATCACAGTTCAAAAGCATCAATTCTTCGGCAATCAGCTTTCTTTATGGTCAATTCCTCACATCCATACATGACTACTGGAAAAACTATAGCTTTGACTATATAGGCCTCTGTTAGCAATGTAATGTCTGTGCTTTTTAATATGCTATCTAGGTTGGTCACAACTTTTCTTCTAAGAAGTGAGCGTCTTTTAATTTCACGGCTATAGTCACCACCTGTACTGATTTTGGAGCCCAAGAAAATAAAGTCTCTCACTGTTTCCATTGTTTCCCTATCTATTTGCCATGAATTGATAGGACCAGATGCTATGATCTTAGTTTTTTGAATGTGGAGTTTTAAGCCAGCTTTATCAGTCTCCTCTTTCACTTTCAACAAGAGGCTCTTTAGTTCCTCATCACTCTCTGCAACATGGGTGGTGTCATCTGCATATCTGAGGCTACTGGTACTTTTTCCTGCAACCTTGATTCCAGCTTGTGCTTCATCCAGCCCAGCATTTCACAAGATGCATTCTGCATATAAGTTAAATAAGCAGGGTGACAATATGCAGCCTTGATGTACTCTTTTCCCGATTTGGAACCAGTCTGCTGTTCCATGTCTGGTTCTAGCGTTGCTTCTTGACCTTCATACAGATTTCTCAGGAGGCAGGTCACATGGTCTGGTATTCCCATCTCTTTAAGAATTTTCCACATTTTGTTATGATCCACAGAGTCAAAGGCTTTGGCGTAGTCAATAGAGAAGTAGATATTTTTCTGGAACTCTCTTGCTTTTTCGATGATACAACAAATGTTGGCAATTTGATCTCTGGGTCCTCTGCGTTTTCTTAAATCCAGCTTGAACATCTGAAAGTTCACAGTTCACGTACTATTAAAGCCTGATTGGAGAATTTGAGCATTACTTTGCTAGCGTGTATGATGAGTGCAATTGTGCAGTAGTTTCAACATTCTTTGGCATTGCCTTTCTTTGGGATTGGAATAAAAACTGACCTTTTCCAGTTCTGTGGCCACTGCTGAGTTTTCCAAGTTTGCTGGCATATTGAGTGCAGCACTTTCACAGCGTCATCTCTAGCAGGTGTGGCATTTGATTCTAAATGTGTTTTCGCCCCTCCTACCATCTTGTCAGGACATTTTCTTTGCCCTTGGACATGGGGTATCTTTTTTTTAAGTAGGATCCAACATTCTCCTGTTGATCATTGCTCAGCAGTGAGTTGCAATTTTGGAGTTCTCACAGGAGAAGATGAGTGCACATCCTTCTACTCTGCCATCTTATGTCAAAACCCCTATTTTGTCATAGGAAATAGATAGTGAAATTTAGAACTTTGCCTATTAAGTATTTCACAACATCAAATGAGATCATGCATAGCAACAAAATAGAAAATCCTTTATTTCAGTTGTCTATAGTTAAAAGACTGAAATTCATATGATTTCAACCCGAGACTACGATATGTAAAGCTGACCTCCACGTATAGTGCTTACATGGTTCTATGAAGATTTCCAGACCCCACTCTGGACAGATGTAGGATACACTAGGGAATTAATCAGAAAATAACCTGATGTATCAGTCATTTTTTTGCCAGACTGTCTCATAGATTCTGCTGCCATTTGAAGAAAAGAGGCAGTTGGCATGATTAACAATATCATCTGGCTCCTTTTTTGTATATTTAGCCAGAAAGACTCACTGGAAGGTTAAGATACTTTAAGACATACAGAAGTCAAGTAAAGAACATGGAGAAAAATTCCCTATGTTCAACCAGGCATAATAAACATCATTATTAGTAGCAGCATGATAAATTATCCTTAATCATTTAAATTAACTTATGTATTCTTTCCATTTTGTATCTTTCAAACTACTTCAGCTTTAATTAGCACCAGTCATTTTTTCTCTTAATCACATTTGTATGAATATTATTATCTCGAAGTGAATATCTCTAAGTTATCTCTAGGTGGATCTTTTACATTGGGGTCTCTTATATTTCCAGTAATATTTTGTTTTTTAGTCAGATATAAACTTGGTTGGTGAACATCAAAAAATCCTTAGTTTCCTCTTTATTTTAGAGGGTTTTAGTGGGTTTCCTGATACTGGTGTTGTTTTTCTTCTTTGAATTCATAGTTCAATAATTCAGAAACTGAAGTGTTTATTTCTATGTCCACTTATGGAATGGATGTCCCCACATACTCATGCTATATAAATTGCATATTTTTTTGGCATGACAACATTTTCTGAAATTCTAGGCCACCTCCTCATATAAAAAGTAAAAGTGCTTAAGCTAATGTTTTTCAAAATGTGCTTCTCAATCTACTTGCCTCAGAGTACTTGTTACAAATGCTGCCACTTTAGGTCCTACTCCAGGCCCAATAATCAGAAAGGAGAGGAAGAGCAAACACTTGTTTTATTAATAAACTCATACAAATTCATATGTATGAATGAATTTATATTGAATTCTTATTCAGTACAAATATATTTATTGTATTGTTTGATATTGTACTGAATTCATATGTACTGAATTCTTCAATGCAAAAGAATGCTGGAAAAATAAAAGAATGCTGGAGATATATTTCTGATACACTATTTTAATCTTATACAAACTATTTCCTACTTTGAAACTATAAAGAAATGCCAAATTTAGTGTGTAGAATGGGAATCTTTTAAAAAATAGAATCTATTTATAAAAAGTTAGTAAGAGCGTGCAACTTCTCTCAGAGAACTAGAATGGGTTAAATTAGTATTTTCATTATAAACAGTGTAGGTCAGTCAGAATTTGGGGAGAGAAATTTAAGAGAGTAAATGGATGGGGCTCCTCTAGTCCATGGAATTTTCCTCCTCTTGGAATTTTCCAGGCAAGAATACTGGAGTGGGTTGCCATTTTCTCCTCTAGGGGATCTTTCCAAGCCAGGGATGGAACCCACTTCTCTTACATCTTCTGCATTGGCAGGCAGGTTCTTTACCACTGGGAAGTCCCAAATGGATCAGACTGCAGAATGGTTAATATTCTTACCACTTCAAAAAAATATTTACAGAATTATGAGAATTAAAGGTTAAATCTGTTTTGCATATACACCATTCCTGGTCACCTTGGAAATAAGACCTTCACCTTATCAAAATGACATCTGAATGAAAAGCACATCTGAATAAAGTAAGTGATAATGAGAGGAGACTCACTATTCTGAATAGATTGAGAAATATTTGAGACCAAGCCAAAGTGACAGCTTGAGGAAACAGCCAGGTAATTTGGGATCCAGCCCACCCACCAGTGGGACAACACCATGCCTAGGACTCCTTGCCACACAGCCAGCCACACAGGGCCATTGCCCTGCCCACCAGTGACTCTCAATCTCCATGCAAGACAGGGCCTGGCATCAACCTGACCAAGCCCCAGCCATGTATACCAGCATGTCCACAATAGTAAGCCCTGCCACAACAGAAAGGCCCACCACACTTATATAGGGGGCACCTCTAGGGCATATAGGTCTGGTAACCAGAGGGAAGTGTGCTGCTGAACCCTATAGGGTGTCTCCTACATAAGATCACTTCAAGATTGGAAATATAATAAATCTATTTAATACATAGAAATAAAAATAGATAATTCAGTAAAATGAGGTGACCAAGGAATATGTTCTAAAAGAAGGAACAAGATAAAACCCTAGAAGAAAAACTGAAAAAGTGGAGATAATCAGTCTACTTGAACCCCTAATAAAAGGTTCAAGGTAATGATTAAAACTTGGAAGAAGAATATATTTTCTAACAAAAAGTTAGAAAATATAAAGAAGAACCAAGTAGAGCTGAAGAACACAATAACTGAAATTTTAAAATACACTGGGCTTCCCTGGTGGCTCAGATGGTTAAGAATCGGCCTGCAATGCAGTATACCTGGGTTTGATCCCTGAGTCAGGAAGATCCCCTGGAGAAGGGGATGACCACCCCCTCCAATATTCTTGCCTGAAGAATTCCATGAACAGAGGAACCTGATAGACTATAGTCTATGGAGTCACTAAGAGTTAGGCATGACTAAGTGACAAACACTTTTACTTTCACTTTTCAGAAGGAATTAACAGAAGGACAGATGAGCATACAGCAATAGAACTGAAAAACTGAACAGAAAAAAGAATTTTTAAAAATGAGAATAAGGTGAGAGATCTATGGAACAACATCAGTCATACTACCATTTGCGGTACAGGTGTCCCAGAAGGAGAAGAGAGGAAGGGGAAGAGAACTTATCTAAAAAGATAATAGCTGAAAACTTTCTTAATCTCAGTAAAAAAACAGAGGTCCAGTAAGCACAGAGTCCCAAAAAATGAATTTAGTAAGCTTGAAGAATACAAAATTCAATAGTCATAAATTTGTTGCATTTTTATTCACTAACAATGAACTATGACAAATAGAAATTAAGAAAACAGTCCCATTTACAATTATATCAGAAAGAATAACATAACCTAGGAATAAATCTAACCAATTAGAAGAAAGACCTGTACTCAGAAAACTTTAGGACTCTAATGAAAGGAATTAAAGATGTTACAAGCAGAAAGATTTGAATAATATAGTTTGAAATCAGGAAGAATTATACCATTTTATTCTTTTTTGTTTGTTTGTTTTAAAGACTCTGCATACTGTACTTTATTTATTTATTTATTTTTTTATTAGTTGGAGGCTAGTTACTTCACAACATTTCAGTGGGTTTTGTCATACATTGATATGAATCAGCCATAGATTTACACGTATTCCCCATCCCGATACCCCCTCCCACCTCCCTCTCCACCCGATTCCTCTGGGTCTTCCCAGTGCACCATGCCGGAGCACTTCTCTCATGCATCCCACCTGGGCTGGTGATCTGTTTCACCATAGATAGTATACCTGCTGTTCTTTTGAAACATCCCACCCTCACCTTCTCCCACAGAGTTCAAAAGTCTGTTCTGTATTTCTGTGTCTCTTTTTCTGTTTTGCATATAGGGTTATCATTACCATCTTTCTAAATTCCATATATATGTGTTAGTATGCTGTAATGTTCTTTATCTTTCTGGCTTACTTCACTCTGTATAATGGGCTCCAGTTTCATCCATCTCATTAGGACTGATTCAAATGAATTCTTTTTAATGGCTGAGTAATATTCCATGGTGTATATGTACCACAGCTTCCTTATCCATTCATCTGCTGATGGGCATCTAGGTTGTTTCCATGTCCTGGCTATTATAAACAGTGCTGTGATGAACATTGGGGTGCACGTGTCTCTTTCAGACCTGGTTTCCTCAGTGTGTATGCCCAGAAGAGGGATTGCTGGGTCATATGGCAGTTCTATTTCCAGGTTTTTAAGAAATCTCCACACTGTTTTCCATAGCGGCTGTACTAGTTTGCATTCCCACCAACAGTGTAAGAGGGTTCCCTTTTCTCCACACCCTCTCCAGCATTTATTGCTTGTAGACTTTTGGATAGCAGCCATCCTGACTGGCGTGTAATGGTACCTCATTGTGGTTTTGATTTGCATTTCTCTAATAATGAGTGATGTTGAACATCTTTTCATGTGTTTGTTAGCCATCTGTATGTCTTCTTTGGAGAAATGTCTGTTTAGTTCTTTGGCCCATTTTTTGATTGGGTCATTTATTTTTCTGGAATTGAGCTGCAGGAGTTACTTGTATATTTTTGAGATTAATCCTTTGTCTGTTTCTTCATTTGCTATTATTTTCTCCCAATCTGAGGGCTGTCTTTTCACCTTACTTATAGTTTCCTTTGTTGTGCAAATGCTTTCAAGTTTCATGAGGTCCCATTTGTTTAGTTTTGCTTTTATTTCCAATATTCTGGGAGGTGGGTCATAGAGGATCTTGCTGTGGTTTATGTCGGAGAGTGTTTTGCCTATGTTCTCCTCTAGGAGTTTTATAGTTTCTGGTCTTACATTTAGATCTTTAATCCATTTTGAGTTTATTTTTGTGTATGGTGTTAGAAAGTGTTCTAGGTTCATTCTTTTACAAGTGGTTGACCAGTTTTCCCAGCACCACTTGTTAAAGAGGTTATCTTTTTTCCATTGTATATCCTTGCCTCCTTTGTCAAAGATAAGGTGTCCATAGGTTCGTGGATTTATCTCTGGGCTTTCTATTCTGTTCCATTGATCTATATATCTGTCTTTGTGCCAGTACCATACTGTCTTGATGACTGTGGCTTTGTAGTAGAGTCTGAAGTCAGGCAGGTTGATTCCTCCAGTTCCATTCTTCTTTCTCAAGATTACTTTGGCTATTCGAGGTTTTTTGTATTTCCATACAAATTGTGAAATTCTTTGGTCTAGTTCTGTGAAAAATACCGTTGGTAGCTTAATAGGGATTGCATTGAAGCTATAGATTGCTTTGGGTAGAATAGCCATTTTGACAATATTGATTCTTCCAATCCATGAACACGGTATGTTTCTCCATCTGTTTGTGTCCTCTTTGATTTCTTTCATCAGTGTTTTATAGTTTTCTATGTATAGGTCTTTTGTTTCTTTAGGTAGATATACTCCTAAGTATTTTATTCTTTTTGTTGCAATGGTGAATGGTATTGTTTCCTTAATTTCTCTGTCTGTTTTTTCATTGTTAGTATATAGGAATGCAAGGGATTTCTGTTTGTTAATTTTATATCCTGCAACTTTACTATATTCATTGATTAGCTCTAGTAATTTTCTGGAAGAGTTTTTAGGGTTTTCTATGTAGAGGATCATGTCATCTGCAAACAGTGAGAGTTTCACTTCTTCTTTTCCTATCTGGATTCCTTTTACTTCTTTTTCTGCTCTGATTGCTGTGGCCAAAACTTCCAACACTATGTTGAATAGTAGTGGTGAGAGTGCGCATCCTTGTCTTGTTCCTGATTTCAGGGGAAATGCTTTCAATTTTTCACCATTGAGGGTGATGCTTGCTGTGGGTTTGTCATATATAGCTTTTATTATGATTTGATTTGTGGATATTAACGAATCCTTGCATTCCTGGGATAAAGCCCACTTGGTCGTGGTGTATGATTTTTTTAATATGTTGTTGGATTCTGTTTGCTAGAATTTTGTTAAGGATTTTTGCATCTATGTTCATCAGTGATATTGGCCTGTACTTTTCTCTTTTTGTGGCATCTTTGTCTGGTTTTGGAATTAGGGTGATGGTGGCCTCATAGAATGAGTTTGGAAGCTTACCTTCTTCTGCAATTTTCTGGAAGAGTTTGAGTAAGATAGGTGTTAGCTCTTCTCTAAATTTTTGGTAGAATTCAGCTGTGAAGCCATCTGGTCCTGGGCTTTTGTTTGCTGGAAGATTTTTGATTACAGTTTCGATTTCCTTGCTTGTGATGGGTCTGTTAAGATCTTCTATTTCTTCCTGGTTCAGTTTTGGAAGGTTATACTTTTCTAAGAATTTGTCCATTTCTTCCAAGTTGTCCATTTTATTGGCATAGAGCTGCTGGTAGTAGTCTCTTATGATCCTTTGTATTTCAGTGTTGTCTGTTGTGATCTCTCCATTTTCATTTCTAATTTTGTTAATTTGGTTTTTCTCTCTTTGCTTCTTAATGAGTCTTGCTAATGGTTTGTCAATTTTGTTTATTTTTTCAAAAAAACAGCTTTTAGCTTTGTTGATTTTTGCTATGGTCTCTTTAGTTTCTTTTGCATTTATTTCTGCCCTAATTTTTAAGATTTCTTTCCTTCTGCTAACCCTGGGGTTCTTCATTTCTTCCTTCTCTAATTGATTTAGGTGTACAGTTAGGTTATTTATTTGGTTTTTTTCTTGTTTCTTGATGTAAGCCTGTATTGCTATGAACCTTCCCCTTAGCCCTGCTTTTACAGTGTCCCATAGGTTTTGGGTTGTTGTGTTTTCATTTTCATTCGTTTCTATGCATATTTTGATTTCTTTTTTGATTTCTTCTATGATTTGTTCGTTATTCAGAAGCGTGTTATTTAGCCTCCATACGTTTGAATTTTTAACAATTTTTTCCCTGTAATTGAGATCTAATCTTACTGCCCTGTGGTCAGAAAAGATGACTGGAATGATTTCAATTTTTTTGAATTTTCCAAGACCAGATTTATGGCCCAGGATGTGATCTATTCTGGAGAAGGTTCCGTGTGCACTTGAGAAAAAGGTGAAGTTGATTGTTTTGGGGTGAAATATCCTATAGATATCAATTAGGTCTAGCTGGTCCATTGTTTCATTTAAGGTTTGTGTTTCCTTGTTAATTTTCTGTTTAGTTGATCTATCCATAGTTGTGAGTGGGGTATTAAAGTCTCCCACTATTATTGTGTTACAATTAATTTCCTCTTTCATACTCATTAGTGTTTGCCGTACATATTGCGGTGCTCCTATGTTGGGTGCATATATATTTATAATTGTTATATCTTCTTCTTGGATTGACCTTTTGATCATTATGTAGTGTCCTTCTTTGTCTCTTTTCACATCCTTTATTTGAAAGTCTATTTTATCTGATATGAGTATTGCGACTCCTGCTTTCTTTTGGTCTCCGTTTGCGTGAAATATTTTTTTCCAGCCCTTCACTTTTAGTCTGTATGTGTCTCTTGTTTTGAGGTGGGTCTCTTGTAGACAGCATATATAGGGGTCTTGTTTTTGTATCCATTCAGCCAATCTTTGTCTTTTGGTTGGGGCATTCAACCCATTTACATTTAAGGTAATTATTGATAGGTGTGGTCCTGTTGCCATTTACTTTGTTGTTTTGGGTTCGCGTTTATATAACCTTTCTGCATTTCCTATCTAGAGAAGATTCTTTAGCATTTGTTGAAGAGATGGTTTGGTGGTGCTGAATTCTCTCAGCTTTTGCTTGTCTGTAAAGCTTTTGAATTCTCCTTCATATCTGAATGAGATCCTTGCTGGATACAGTAATCTAGGTTGTAGGTTATTCTCTTTCACTACTTTCAGTACGTCCTGCCATTCCCTTCTGGCCTGGAGGGTTTCTATTGATAGATCAGCTGTTATCCTTATGGGAATCCCTTTGTGTGTTATTTGTTGTTTCTCCCTTGCTGCTTTTAATATTTGTTCTTTGTGTTTGATCTTTGTTAATTTGATTAATATGTGTCTTGGGGTGTTTCACCTTGGGTTTATCCTGTTTGGGACTCTCTGGGTTTCTTGGACTTGGGTGGTTATTTCCTTCCCAATTTTAGAGAAGTTTTCAGCTATTATCTCCTCAAGTATTTTCTCATGGCCTTTCTTTTTGTCTTCTTCTTCTGGGACTCCTATGATTCGAATGTTGGGGCGTTTCACATTGTCCCAGAGGTCCCTGAGGTTGTCCTCATTTCTTTTGATCCTTTTTTCTTTTTTCCTCTCTGCTTCATTTATTTCCACCATTTTATCTTCTACCTCACTTATCCTATCTTCTGCCTCCATTATTCTACTCTTGGTTCCCTCCAAAGTGTTTTTGATCTCATTCATTGCATTATTCATTTTTAATTGACTCTTTTTTATTTCTTCTAGGTCTTTATTAAACATTTCTTGTATCTTTTCAATCTTTGTCTCCAGGCTATTTATCTGTAACTCCATTTTGTTTTCAAGATTTTGGATCATTTTTATTATCATTATTCTAAATTCTTTTTCAGGTAGATTCCCTATCTCCTCCTCTTTTGTTTGACTTGGTGGGCATTTTTCATGTTCCTTTACCTGTTGGGTATTTCTTTGCCTTTCATCTTGTTTAGATTGCTGTGTCTGGAGTGGACTTTCTGTATTCTGGAGGTCTGTGGTTCCTTTTTATTGTGGAGGTTTTACCCAGTGGGTGGGGTTAGACGATTGGCTTGTCAAGGTTTCCTGGTTAGGGAAGCTTGCGTCAGTGTTCTGGTGCGTGGAACTTGATTTCTTCTCTCTGGAGAGCAATGGAGTGCTCAGTAATGAGTTTTGAGATGGGTCTATGTGTTAGGTGTGACCTTGGGCAGCCTGTATGTTGACGTTCAGGGCTATATTCCTGCGTTGCTGGAGAAT
This sequence comes from Dama dama, assembly GCF_033118175.1. Lineage (NCBI taxonomy): Eukaryota > Metazoa > Chordata > Mammalia > Artiodactyla > Cervidae > Dama > Dama dama. The sequence continues at coordinate 60,556,107 of NC_083692.1, read as the reverse complement.
TTGCTTGGTATGTCTTGCTCTAAAACTTATTGGCTCTTGGGTGGTGGTTGGTTTCAGTGTAGGTATGGAGGCTTTTGGACAGTCACTTATTACTTAAAGTTCCATGTAGTCAGGAGTTTTCTGGTGTTCTCAGGTTTTGGGCTTAAGTCTCCTGCCTCTGGATTTCAGTTTTATTCTTCCTGTAGTCTCAGTACTTCTCCAACTATACAGCACTGATAATAAAACTTCTAGGTTAATTGCGAAAAGATTCTCCCCCATTAGGGACACCCAGAGAGGTTCACAGAGTTACATGAAGAAGAGGAGAGGGAGGAGGGAGATAGAGATGAGTAGGAGGAGAAAAAGGGAGACTCAAGAGGAGAGAGGCAGATCTACGCAGCTGTCTGTTCCCAGAGTGTTCTCCGTAGCCCAGACACCTACAAAATTCACAGAATTGGATTGGGAAGAGAAGGGTAAAGGAGGAAATAGAGGTGTTCTGAGGTAGAAAACAGAGAGTCAAGATTGGGAGAGAATAATCTTCGATTTAAAAATAGGGCTTCTCTTCTTTTTTTTTTTTGTAAGGTTATAGTGTATTGAAAATGAAAATTAAGGAGTAGTAGAGGAGTACTAGAGGACTTTAAAAGAAATAAGAGAAAAAGAAAAATAGAAAATAGAAGAGAAAAAGGAAAGAAAAAAAAGAAAAAGAAAAAAAAAAGAAAGAAAAAAATTTTTTTTCCCTAATTAAAAAAATCATAAAAATCTATGAAAATGAAAGTTAAGGAGTAATGGGGGAGTAATAGGGAATTTTAAAGGAAAATAAAAGAGAAAAAATAAAAAAATAAAAAATAAATTTTTTTTCCTTACTTAAAAAAAATAAAAAATAAAAATATATCTAGGAATTTCTCTGGAGCTGTTGCGGTCAGTGCCCGTTCGGCTCAGTTTCAGATATCTCCTCGTTCCAGCTTACACTTCTCGATATCTACAGGCCCCTTCCGGTGTAGTCAGTGTCTTCTATAGGGATTTTAATCTGTTGCACCAGTCCCTTCTGAAGCGGTTCCCTTTGTTTTTTTGGCTTCTGTTTGCCGGTCTCTTCAGAGCCTCATTTCCGCCCTGACACAGGCGGGCGGAGGTGGACTCTTATTCAGGTAGCTAGTTCTGTCGCTCTGCGGGGAGGGGCTGGCGCTGCAGGGAGGGGCTTGCGCTGCCGGGCGGGGCTGACGCTGCTCTCTCCGTCTGCGCTGCTCAGGCTCCCGGCTGCTCTATATGGAGCGCGCCCCGCGCTGCGCGCGGTTCCAGCCCTCGGGTGTTCCACAAAAGCGCGGAAGGAAAAGCTGCGCCTGCTCTCTGTGCCTTCCCCGTCAGAGCGGTCCAGGCAGCCAGGGGCTTGGTGGGCGCACTCTCCCCAGGTGTGGCGCGCCCCCTCCCTTCCGCGGTCCCAGTCTCAGTTTCCGCTGGCGCCAGTCGGGTGCGCGCGCCTTCTGCCCTCCGCGTCCCCAGCCCCAGTCCCCGCCCGCGCCGGTCGGGTGCCTGCGCCCTGTGTCTCGCCGTGACCTTCCCCTCCCCCCTGCCTCCTGCCTCCGGCGGGGCTGGGCCGGTCCGCAGCCTGCGAGCTCTTCTCTGGATTTTCTCGGTCCCTTTGTTCTGCAAACGGCTGGCAGTGTGTTCCGGCCGGTTAATTTTCTCTCTCTTTCGGTCTCCCACAGTTCAAGTTGGCAACTCACAGAAGCTCCCTCCGATTGTCCTCAGGGCACTCAGGCCCGGACCCTACCCCAAGCAATGCCACCTAAGACTCCCTTCCCGGGACGGATCTCCGTCCTTAGCTCTTTTGTCTCACTTTTTATCTTTTATATTTTGTCCTACCTCCTTTCGAAGACAATGGGCTGCTTTTCTGGGCGCCTGATGACCTCAGCTAGCGATCAGAAGTTGTTTTGTGAAGTTTGCTCTGCGTTCAGTTATTCTTTTGATGAAATTGTAGGAAAGTGGTCTCCCCGTCCTACTCCTCTGCCATCTTGGCTCCTCCCCTGCATCGGTTTTATTCTTTCTCAAGATTGTTTTGGCTATTTGTGGTCTTCTGTGTCTTCAGACAAATTTTAAAATTATTTTATCTAGTTCTGTAAAACAATACCATTGGTATTTTGATAGAAATTGTATTGACTCTGTAGATTACCTTGGATAGTATGATGATTTTAACAATATTAATTCTCCCAATCCATGAGCATGGTATACTTTTCACACACACACACACACACACACACACACACACACACACACACACACAGAAGCCTTGCAGGCTATAGTCCATGGAGTCACAAAGAGTCAGACATGAAACTGAGCAACTGAGCACGCATACACACATGTGTATGTTCAAATAGCAATGTGTGTGGGTGTGTGTGTATTAAAATAGTAATGGTAACAGTGCAAAACTGGCACAAAAACAGACGCATAGATCACTGGGACAGACAAGAGAGCCCAGAAATGAACAAACACTTACATGGGCAGTTAATTTATGACAAAGGAGGCAAAAAATGCACAATGGGGAAAACACAGCCTCTTCAGTAAATGGTGTTGGGGAAACTGGACAGATACCTGAAAATAAAAAATCTGTACTATTTTATCATACAAATAGAAAAGTAAACTCAAATGGATTTAAGACTTATAAGAACGGAAATCATAAAACTTCTAGAAGAAAACATACACAGAATGCTATTTGACAGTAGACTTAGCAATATTTTTTATGTGTCCTTTCAGACAAGGGGAATAAAAACAAAAGCAAATGGTACCGCATCAATTTAAAAAAGCTTTTTTCACAGTGAAGGATTATTAACAAAATGAAAAATCCACCTACTGAATAGAAGATATTTACAAGTGATATATTCATTAAGCAGTTAATATCCAAAATATACAAAGAACTCAGAAAATTCACCATCAGAAAAACAAACAACCCAATAAAAACATGGGCAGATGACCTGAGTAGACATTTTTCCAAAGAATACATATTGATTGCCAAAACACACACAAAAAGATGCTCAACATCATTAATTACTAGGGGAATACAAATCAAAGCCACTATGAAATATCACTTCACAACTATCAGAATGGCTACTATCAAAAAAAAAAAAAAAAACAGAAAACAAATAACAAGTGTTGGAAAGGAAGTGAAATAAAGCATACCTTTGTACAATGTTGGTGGGAATGTAAATTTATACAGCCACTATGTAAAACAGTATGGAGGAGGATACTCAGAAAATTAAAAACAGATCTACAATATGATCCAACAATTCAGATCTGGGTATTTTTCTGAACAAAGCAAAAAATGCTACTTCCAAAAGATATATGCACCTCTATGTTAATTGTAACTTTATTTACAATAGCCAAGATATTGAGGTAACATGGGTGTCCATCTGTAGATGAATGGGTAAAGAATATGTGGTATATGCACACAATGAGAAAGAATGAAATATCACTGTGGCAACATGAATTTCCTAGAGGAAATTACACTGATTGAAATATGTCATACAAAGAAAGACAGTCACTGTGTGATTTTACTTATATGTGTAACCTTAAAAAAGATGAACAAACATAACAAAACAGAAGCAGAGTAACAGATACATAGAAAAAAACAGGTGCTTTCCTGGGGAGGTGAGTAAGGTGAATAGGTGAGGGAGATTGAAGTACAAACTTCCAGTTACAAAATAAATGAGTCGCAGGGATGAAATGTGCAGCATGGAAAATGTAATCAACAATAATAAAACTTTGTATGATGACAGGTGTTAACTAGACTTACAGTGGTGATCATTGCATAATGTAGAGAAATATCTAATCACTATGTTGTGTACCTGAACCAACAAATCATTGTAGGTCAATTATACCTCAAACAACAACAAATAAAGGAACAAAATGAGGGAATGGATATTAAAGATTTATTAAAGGATTAACTTGAGGCTGCATACCTAAGAAAGCAAGACCTTCTTTCCAAATATTGCTGAGTTATTATTTACTGACTATTCCAGTAAGTTTTGGCATTAAATAACCTGTTAGGGACCTACATATTCATGCTGCCTTACCTGGGCAAGGTAAGGCAATGTATTGGTCTGTCTACTTGGAAAAAAACATAAGAAATCAGAGGAGTCAGACTTGTAAAAGATAAGTTCAGCAACCCAGGTATCTTGCTGCTAAAATCGCCCTCCTCCCTGGAGGAGGACACAGCAACCCACTCCAGTGTTCTTGCCTAGAGAATCCCATAGACAGAAGAGCCTGGTGGGCTACAGTCCCCAAGGTCGCAAAGAGTCAGTCACAACTAAGTGACTTAGTATGCACATATGCTGCCCTTAGAATCCAGGAGTAAGGAACTGTTCAAAGTAGTATAAATGCTGGTACTTTCATCAAGGTAGGTAGCCTTTATTACCATATTTTATTTTCTGCATATTTTTTTTAGATCAAAGTAATACATGCACCTTTTAAAAGTCCACGTGTAAAGAAAAACAGCTGACCCCTTCCTTACTTCTCTCTATCCCCAAATCTCTATCCCCTAAATTTTGTTACTATTTTTTCTGGCACCTGCCAACTTGGTTACCGATTTAAGACACTGACAATGCCCTTATATTATTGTGTAAGAGGCTTTAGACTTTCCCTTATTAGCTCTTTTTCAGTGCCAGCCTTTGTCCTCTTGTTCTGTGCCTTGGAAGTCCTTGGGTATAGAGCTTCTAATTCAATTTTTCTACCCAAGTAAGGCTCTGTTCTTTTGCAGGGAGTGAGAGCAACAGATGCTTGGCTGCACTGGGTTGGAAAGGGGTCCTGCGGTTAGAGAGTGTTGCAAACACTTTCAATTCTTTCTTATTTCAGTCCATGTTTCACCTCACCTCTATCACACCCGGTCTTTAGTGTGAGAGCCCTTCAACTGAGAACTAGGTTGCTTGCCTTAGACGTTCCGTTTCTATCTTATATCCACTTCCAACATCTGTAAACTATGCTGTCAACTCCTATCTGACATTTTTTTTTAATTTATACTATATTTCTTTACCCTGACTTTACCCAGATTTCAGAAAGAAGAATAGATAAGTGTGTATATACAGTGCACCATGTTTAACCTCAAATCTCATGCATAGATAGTATAATCCATTTATTGCTTCATTGGATCACTTCTGTATAAACTGAGAGTCACTAGTTTTTACTTTTATAGACAATATTCTTATTGCCTTGATTTTGATAGTATAAAGAGAGAAGAGTAAAACAGGCATTTTCATACATTGATTGCGACCCTGTAAATTGGCACAACCCTTTCAGAAAACAATTTAGCAGTATGTTCTTAAAAGCAATTAAATTTTTAATACTCTTGGGCTTAGTAAAATTCTCCTTCTAAATGTCTATTCCTAGGAAGCAACTTAAATACAAGAATGAGAAAATTATGCACAAATATACTTTTATGCACTTATTATGAAAGTATAAAATAGGCAATAATCTCATACTGTCAGTAAGAAAATGGCTAAAAGGCACGAACACCAGATAGTTGGTTGACAGATATTTATGTGTTGTTTACAAAGAATGTGTGAAAACAGTTGGAAGTTGGAACCTGGGCCGAAGGCTCACTCAAAATAGTTGGAGTTTCAGTGAGAAAGGTCTCTTTATTTTTTCAAAGAGAGACTAAAGCCTGAGAAATATGTCTATTCAGGATGTATTTATACATTATTAGTATGTTAGAGTAGAAAAGCAGTTATTTGGTCTTGGACAAGACTTAAGTATTTAAATACTTAAATACTCAAGTATTTAAAATATATTCCAAGAATTAATTCTTAGAAAACCGTAAGCTATGTTTTACAAAACAGAATTCAAGTACTTGAAAAACACAAGGCAATTTGGTTCAAAAGTACTTGGGATGTATTGGAATCAACATAGCTTATTTTTATAGCAGAGCTAAATAGTTTCTGAATGTCTAGTTTGATAATGATGCATGAATATTCTTACTCCAGGGGACAGTGAAGCTAATTACTTTGAAGCATTGGTGTTTTGAATTTGTGCCAAGATTTCTTGAGAATAGTACAAACCACTTCATATAAATTAACCCATTTATTCACATCATTTCTTGCTGATACAAGTATGAAGTAAATAGTTTCCCAAATTTATAATTTGTAAACCACAAAGAATATTTGGCAGCTTGTCAAAATCTGTATTTCATAGAATCCAACTCTCTTGTACCCTAAGTCAACAGTTCTTTGCACTGGCCTTCACTGTCATTTCATTGGATTGAAAAGAGATTCTTCTAGGGAGACGAGATTAACCTCTCACTACCTGGTAATGATGTTAGAGTATTAAAAAAAAAAAAAAAAACTATAGTGAGCCTAAAGCAGATAAGAATATTTATTATCAATTTTGTTGTTTGAACAAAGTTTATGATTGAGATTCAGTGACTGAAGCCTTTGTGACAATATCACTTTAAGTGAATCAGAATGACTTAATAGCCTATGTCAAAATGAAGTATCACTGTATCTTTTATATTATTACCTAAACACAGAGAAAATAACTAGCTTGAGATATTTTATGCTGATTTTCTAGGGAAGAGTGTTTATTTAAAATATTTTTAAAAGGAATTCATTCTTCTTGATAACCACTGACTACCTTAGTCACACTAATTATAAGTATTTCATTGTTTAAGACGAAAATTTGACCCCTAATTAGTTTTGTGCTTTGAGTGATTCTCCTATGTAGACAGAATTCCGTTTTATTGACTACTGTCATAGCATTTCAGACTATTCATCTGTTTCCATTTTCCCAAAAAGGCTTTACTAATACTACGTTAGTGCTATAAATATAATACAATTTATTAAAGGAAAATCCTATAAAATATCTATATGCTTGTAAATCCCTGTCTAAAATTCTGTTTGAAATAGTGCCCTTTGATTCAGTGTTAAAATATATATGTGCAATGACTTTGTGTGAATGTATATTTAAGGTTAAATGATTAAAGAGCATTATGACACTTTTCATTTCAAGAAGTGCTGCTATCACCAGGGTGGAGATGGAATTATAATAGGAACTGGAGGCACGAATAAGTGTCCTTCCTCGCTACACTGGTGTATACTAGTAGCAATAATACAGTCATCTTCTTTAGCCCCAGTCATGTGATGACTGCAGACAAAAAGCAAAGAAATATGTAACCGTGGGTAAGCTGAAGGATTACCAAAAGTAGGGCAAGTTCCTTAATGAAACATCGGGTCCTTGTGATAAGGCAGAAAAGGAAATAAAATTGCATTGAGAATGAGATTTAAGTCAGTAATTCCACTGTGCTACCAGCTGTTGAACTTCCATAGGAAGAGCTTTTCTAACAGGAAAAATAAAAGTGTCTGTACTCACAAATCATCAATACAGCATTTTGAAAAATATGCCAAGTTTTGTTGGAAATGTATTCAAATACATTGGCTGTCTTCCTTCAAGTCTCCCATCAAATAATCAAATCTTGCTAAGAGTTTTTCTTGATGTATTACTTCTCCCCAAAAGATTGCTGCTCAAATTTCAGGATTTTTTTTTTTTTTTTTTTTTTTTTTTGCTATTTTGTGCTCTTAATTTTCAACAAATATCTCTGTTCAATAACGTGTTCATATTTTTGTCTTCCACTAAGCCAGAAGCTCTTTAATGTCTGGGACTGTTTTACTTATCTTAATGTTCTAGGTGAGAATCACAGTGCCATATAGACAATCAATTCTAAGTAAGCACTTTAAAATAATTAATTTTTTATTGGCGAGCATTAATATTTCCTGAGTCCCTACTATGTGCCAAGTGCAATAGTAAGCACTGGGGATTCTGCAGTAAATTAGGCCCTTTATAGAACTTATATAATAAAGTTAGGTGATATATAATATATAAATGTATATTACATATACTATGTTTCTATTACATATAGATAAGTATTTATATCAGCAGAATTTACTGTTTGTTCCAAACAGGGGACAAACAGACCCCTGAATTCCTTCTTTGAGTAGTTACTTTAGAAAACTTGCAATTACAAATGATTTTACTACCTCCTAGAGATATCACTCTCCTACCACTCAGAACTGTTTTCTCAAGAACCTAAGAACCATTCTGTTTGAAATGCAAACATTCAAGGAGATAACTCTCACTCTGGTTCCCAGTCCTTGTGGGAGACACAGGCCCAGCTTTGGCAGGTGCTTGTATTAACTTGCAACACTGCCCCCTGTCTTAAATATACCATCTCTTTGTTTCTCCTCTGGATAAATTCCAGTTGACAAACCTGTATGGCCTTGGCATGTGGACCAGCTCCTCACAGTACCTCAGTGCCCCTACTTTAGCACAACTCGTCCTTTACAAAGTCACCTGCCCTTGTTTCAGTAAAGTAGAGTTCATTTCACCCAGAGACCTTTTCCTCATGGCATTGGTCATTACTGAATAACATCTAGCCTCAGCACTTCGTGCATGTGGGGAATGATCTCTTAGGAAGAGGGAAAGACTCTTAGCTGGAGTTTGCTCAGTATTTTTGAGGAACATCAGGGGGCAAGGAGGCTGAGGAAGAGTGAAGGAGTGGCAGAGTGGTGAGAATGAGCTCAGATAGTACTGGGCTGTATGCCCTGGTTAGAACTTTGAATTTTAGGTAAGATAGAAAGCCATTGGAGGAGCTTGAGCAGGAAATATCATGATCTGATTTACTTTCCAAGAGTCACTATGGCTGCAGAATGGAGAATAGGCTGGTAGCAAGTTGGCAACAAAAATGGAAGAAGGCCAGTTAGTAGGTAATGGAGATGTCTGGAAGAAAAAGCATAGACTAGACCATGGTGGTGGTGATGGTATTGTGAAGTGGTTGGACTCTAAATAGAATTTTGAGGAAAAGCTGACAGAATTTGCTGTTGGATTGGATTTGAGGTGTGAGAGGAAAAAAGGAGTCACTGTTACATGAATATCAAGCAATAGATTCAGCAGGAGTAATAAATCACGCATTCCACATTTAACTACTAGAGACCGCTCTTTTAGAAGTAGCACAAGCTTAGCTTTCACTAATGTCAAATTGTAATCCTTGGAAAATAAAATATCCAGTAAAACCTGACAGAAAAAAATAGAAGTTCAGTGTATATTCTCTGAGTTTTTATAAGAGTTAGGTTCAAAACAAAGTTGTAGCAAAGTTTCTGATAGCTTGTGGTAATTGTGTCTAACTGGTCAGAGGTGGATAGAATTACATGCCACCCACAATTTTCCATACCTTTTTGATAAAAGAAAAGCATCTCAACTTCTGGCCATAATTGTGGTCCTCTTGGCACCAGCTGGACTAATTGCCAATATCTTACTAATAACTCGATGCATGAGAACCTTTTGCACAAGTCAGGCATTTTAGTTCTGTGTTAGAGATGACTTGATGTGCATGCTTTTGACACATATGCAGAAAATAGTCCAAAGTAAATAAGCTAGTCTACTCTATAGAATTTGAAAAAATTATAACTACTCAGAACAATGGGGAACAGTTCTCTGACAGCAAATAAGCAAGATGAACCTAAAGTAATGATTTTGCTCACCTTCACTTGTTTTTACAGACAATATCTTGAATAATAAAAGCTTATGCAACTCTAAAGAAATAATAGAAAATACATCCAGGAGAGACCACTTAAAAGTGTTTCTATAGCCAAGACTTTTCTAAAGCTTTTGTGTTGAATCGGGAAACATAGAGTTTAGAAAAAGGATTAAAAAGAGATCTCAGGGTTCAACTAAAATCCCCATGTCTAAAACATAATTCCAAATTAAACCGTTTAAAAAGCAATCACCTGGGAGCCTATTTTAGTGGCATTTGGGAATCTAGGATAGCACCGTTCAGTAGTCCTCAACCTTTTTGACATGAGGGACTGGTCTCGTGGAAGATAATTTTTCCACTGACCAGGGTGGGAATGGTTTAAGGATGATTCAAGTGATTCATTTATTGTGTACTTTATTTCTATTATTTTTACATTGTGATATGTAATCAACTAATTATACCACTCACCATAATGCAGAACCAGAGGGAGCCCTGAGCTTGTTTTCCTGCAATTAGATGGTTCCATCTGAGGGTTATGGATGCAGTGACACCCGGAATATGTCCAGTCTACTTCATAATCTCATTTTGGTTGCCGTCACTATACAAAACCCTGCTTTACAAAGATAGGATGTTGGAAATGGAAGCAGACTTTTTGGTGCTTTTTCTGGCAATCTCAGGACATGCCACCTTGACTGAAATACAGAATTTATAGAGATTTGAAGTTGTCTCAACCATACTTATAGGCCACCATCATTTGCAATCAATTGCAATTTGCAATTGATCCTTTTCTAGCAAGGACAATGTCAGTTCACCTGGCTTATTCACAAATGGGTCATGGATCCATTCTTTCCCACTTTGAGGGTCTTGTGTGGCTGGGAAGTAATGCTCAAACTCTTTTGAAAGCTGAGGTGGATGCAACTTTCTCTCCATGCACTAGCAGGGAGAAAGAAGACCCTAGTCTGTCATGTTCAAAACCTCTGTTAATGTTTGAAATGTGCCAAATCCCAGTGTTCGCTCATGGCCCCTATGTTTCCAGTTTGCCTTTGAATGCAGCCAGTTTATCTGCTGACTTGTACACGGTTGCTGTCCTCTCCTGAAGTGACAGATTGAGTTCAAGGTACAGGTTGTGTATGTCACACAAATAAGCAAGCTTTGTGATCCATTCTATGTCACTGAAATGTGCTGCAAGTTGTGACTGTTTTTTAAAAGAAATCTCTGGAGCAGTTATCATAATTCAAAACTCTAGCCAATGATCTACCTTGAGAAAGCAATCTCACTTCTGTGTATAAGAGAGGATGTGTGTGCCCTGCATCCATCTCCTGACAGAACTGTGTGAACTGACATGAATTAAGGGTATGTACTTTAATATGGTTGATCATTTTAATCACATCCTGCAAAACATTAAGTTCAGGTGACATTTTTCAGCTAACCTGTAGATCACACAGTACATAGACTCAGTCAGAAGGGACTTCTTTGACCCAAGGAAAGAAGCCAGAAAGTCATCCAGTCATGACAACTGTTCCAGCCATGCATATACCAACACAAAATGACCAATTCAAATTTCCTGATGCATAATCATTCAAAGACTTGAATAGTTCTGCAGCTGTGGTATTGGTTGGCAACAAAAGGGCGCATAGCATACCCTCTTGCATATCCTCTGAAAAATATATTGCATAGAAACAAGCATTGTTGCCTTCTTGTCAACATTAGTAGACTCACCCACCTTGATTGTGTACTGCAATGACTCATTAATCCCCTCTAACAATTGTGCCTCAGTATACTCTGCTGTTTCATCAATTCATATACTTATGGTGCTAGCCAAAACAGGAACAGATGTAATCTTTTGAATTGCAGACTCTCCTAAAAGTTTAAGACAAATGTCCTTGGCAGCAGGCAGGATAGGCTCTTCATCCACAATAAAGGGCTTTTTAGCTCTAGCAATGTGGTTAGACACTAAGAATGATGCTCTCAATGCAGAAACATTTGATAAAGTGGCAGCTTTCAATAATTGCTTCTGTTCTTCATGTTCACATTAAAAAAAAAAAAAAAAAACCTCCAAAGGCTTGTCTTTTAATTCATAGTACTCAGTCTCTATGTGGCACAGCAGTTTTGAAGGTTTCATGGCTTCACTGGATAGCTAGTTGCTGCATATTGTACAAAGCAGGCTTGGAGAATATGAATCACTTGTTGAAATCAATCTGTAATTTAAGAAGGACCCTTGGTATCTTCTTTTAAAAGCAGCTTTCCTTTTGTTGTCAGTCTTCTGCTGTCTCATCATTGGGTCTTTCCTGCTTACAAAGAGGGTCTCCAGTGATGTTTGTTTTCCACTTATGTTTGCTAAGATTAGCTCATGGGCTTACAAAACCTGTGATTGAGACAAGTGTGCAGGCACTGATGGAAGTGGTAAACAAAATAATGGGCAGGCCATTCAAGGGCTAAAAAGTATTGGATTCTGAAAAGTCTGCCACCAGATGCAGGTTTACAACTGAAGTACATTAGCTCACTTGCCACTCTAAAACCTGCCACCACATCAGCTTGATTGTCACTTGCTACTCACTGATAAGGTTTTGATATGAGCCTGTAAGCAATTGATTAATTATGGTCTCTGTGCAGTGAAACACAACACCCTGAGTGTTAGCATCACTTCCTCAGCATTAGATTCTCATACAGAATGTACAGCCTAGATCCCTTGCATGCACAGTTCACAGTAGGGTTCACTGGGAGAATCTAATGCCACCATTGATTTGACAGGAGGCAGAGATCAGGCAGTAACGCTAAGGGTGGGGAGCAGCTGTAAATACAGATGAAGCTTTGCTCTCTCACCTACCACTCACTTCCTGCTGTGCAGTCCAGTTCCTAACAGGCCACGGATCAGTACCGGTCCATGGCCCAGGAGGTGGGGATCTCTGGCACCATTTATTCATTCATGCCTTGAACTTGGACTGGGATTATTCTACGTACCATCCATAGTGATCCGCACTGGATAAATCGCACATTCGCTGAACTGCTCATAGCTACTGCCCTAAAGCCCCAGTAGAAATCCCATTCTCTCAGCAATCTTACAAAACCTGATGTTACCTTCACTGCTTTTTTATGGTGCTTGTCTTTAGTGTCTGAAGTGAATATGCATTCACATTTACATTGAACCCAAACCCCGATCTTGGGTTAGTTTTATAAAGTAATACATTCTTGATTTAGTCCTTTGTAAGATAGATTGTAGAAGAGATAATCCCTAAGTCCTATTTGTGTGTTCCTCTTTTTATAGTTACTAATATTTTAGTTTATAAAGAATAATCTTTAAAAACCATATGCATTTCTCCCTAACTGTTTAATAATTTCAAAGGCAGTCTCAGTTATCTACAAGAGACTGAAGGCCTACATAAGAATCATAGAAAGGCTTCCAGGAATTTTTTTTTTTTGAGTTATAAGAACCGTATAACCACAACAAATTACCGAAATAAACATGTCATATTCTTCCTTAAAGCTTGAACAGTTTTCCAAAGTTAAAACTTCCATCAGCCCTGGTTGGATGCATGAGACAAGTGCTCGGGGCTGGTGCACTGGCTGGTGACCCAGAGGGATCAGGTGGAGAGGGAGGTGGGAGGGGGGATCGGGATGGGGAATACATGTAAATCCATGGCTGATTCATGTCAATGTATGGCAAAAACCACCACAATATTGTAAACTAATTAGCCTCCAACTAATAAAAATAAATGGGAAAATAAATAAATAAATAAATAAAAACTTCCATCAGTGGGGTTCAGGATAGACTACAATGATCTCTCCTGATTTTGAACACTTTACTATGACATCAGGTTTTCAACCTTCTGATTCAGACCTTTTGTAGAAAATGTCTTACTTTTGTTTGTACTCCTTTTGGAAGCCAACTATGGAGATTAAGATATAGAATACTAGTTGTCCTTATTTTTATGATCCACCTATAGTTATTTCAGTGTTAAAATTTGGTCTGAAATTGTTTCCAAAGATGGAAAAGAGAGGATCTAAATTGTAGTGTTATTTATTACTACCATCCTTTCTTTTCTTTGACACAAGCAATGCCTCCTTCTCCTCTCCCTGCTCCTCCCCCCCTCTTTTTTTTTAAACAATTCTAGGCCCCCATCAGTGTTGCTTTGTAAAGCTATGTATAAAAACCTAAAATGAGCCGGAATAACACATTTGAGGTCAAATATACCTTTTATTCATATTTCTACCTTGGAGTAATTTATCAGCGTTGTCTGAGACGCTGCAGCCCAGACTTGAAGTCCTCAGAATGTCCACCAAATAAAATATAACTGTCAGCTTTTAAGTTATGCACTTTTTTCAATTGACAGAAATAATCTCCAGTTTCTTTATTCTTTCTATAGTAGGAGAAATCATACAATTAAGTGCAAAGAGTTTCAAATTGCCTCAATTCTTGATTGCATTTGTATGAACTATTTATGCCTTAACTGTCTGAAAAAAGCAAAAGGAAATCTTGCCTTGAAAAACAACGATACTCAGATTGTCTCTACATTTTTATACATGACAATAACCTTATAAAATGCAGACAGGAAGACATCAGCTGAAAACAACAGGAGGAAAAGGGAGGAAATAGGCAACAGAAACTAAAACAAGAATCAAATAATAAAGGTAACAAACAAATATAAAACAATGGTAATTAATTTTGTCATGAAATTATAGGATAAAATGGACAATTTCATATATAAAAATGACAATTTCAGATATAAAAACTACACTGAGAATAAAATGGATATTCTCATACTGAAAAACAATAACTGAAACTTAAATATTGAACAGTTAGACTTAATAATCACATTATATACACTGAAGATAATCATAGAATTGGAAGATATATCAAAAGAAAATATCCATACTCAGTAATAGAAAGACAAATCATGGAATATAAAAGTTTCTGAGAGACCCTGTGAGAAAACTTGTAGAAAGATTTAACACACATTTAATTAGAGTTCAAAAGGAAAAAGAAGAGAGAAGTAACATTTGAAAAAATCATTGCTGAGTTTTCAAAACTAATGAAAGACATCAAGTCAGAACCTCAAGTAATGCTACAAATTTCAAGCAAGATAAATACAAATAAAATGATACATAGAAAGATGATAATAAATCTGATGGAAATCAAAGGTAAAATATTAAAAGCAATGAGAGAAAAGACATATTACTTCCAAAGGAGTCTGATAGCTAACATATCAATAAAAATAATGGGACTCAGAAAATGATAAAGTTATATTTTCAAATGGCAAAATGTAAATGACTATCAAACTAGAATTCTATGTCAAGCAAAATTTTTGTTCAAACATGAAGATGAAATTAAGACAATTTTAGGTAAACAAATTCAGATAATTCAGCATCAGCTGATTAACACCAAAATAAGTATTCAAGTATTGTAGAATGTTTTTAAAAGAAAGGAGGTAATACCAAGCTTTGGTAAGGAATACAAGAAATAATAAAAGTAAATAGAATTAGAAAGGCATGTCTGTTAGAAAATATAAATTCAAATTGATTATATTTTTTAAAGACTGGTAGGAGTTGAAATGTGTGTGTGTGTGTGTGTGTGTATATGTATATATGTGTGTGTGTGTATATATATATATATATATACACATAACATAAAAATACAACATTACACAAAAATTAGGAAAGAAATAAGACTTATAATGTTGAAAAGATTTTGCTTTGTCTGGGATATGGGACTGTTAGTGTCTCCTGGAACAGTGATAAAGAATCAACAATCTGATGAGGAAATTGGAATAGTTCTTCATTTATTGAAATTGGACTGATTCTGTTGACCTAAAAAATGCACAATGTGAAAGTTGTGAGTCATTTTATTGGATGCAAAATGAGGACGATAGTCCTGGAGACAACATTTCAGCTAGCTCTGAGAAACTGCTCCAAAGAGGTAGAGAGGTTTCTGCTAGTCTTAGGAAGGTTACTGCTAGTCACAGGGATCAGTCATCACCATGAAGGATTTTAGTGCTCTTCTACGTATGAGGAGATACAAGAATTGGGCTCATAAAATCAGCTCCTGAAGGTATCAAACTATCTAAAGACATGTTCTGACAGTTTTTCCAGAGAACACAGTGCCTCATTTCTGCTCTCCACCTTGAGCTCCTATCAAGGGAGTGTTGAAAGTTAGCAGCTGCAACAGCACATGATGTAATCTTTATAGAGGTAAATAGCAAGTGCCAGTTTGCAATTGACAGTTCCAATTGGATTGAGTCAACTGAAGGAAAGAAAGTAAAAGGATAACAGAAGTGGGACAAAGAAACACCAAACTTAAGATAGTATTTATCAGTAACTATATGAAATGGAAATCTAAATTAAAGAAAGGCAAGATTGTTAAACAGGCAGATAAAATTGATTTCAGCTATATGCTGCTTACAAGAACCAAAGCTTAAATATAAATACCTGAAAAGTTAAAAGAAAAAAGATAGAAAAGCTTTATTATTCAAATGTTAACTTTAAAAAGCTGAAAAAATATATCACATTAGAAGAAAAATCATAATTTAAAGAAAGAAGTATTCACAGGTATAGAGAGCTACTTCATAATTATTAAAGATGATATGGGAATTACAATTTGTCATATCAAGTAAATATCAAGTCAATATGTACCAAATAATACAGACTCATATAAAGAAAAAAAGAGATAGAAAATCAAGAACAAATAAAAATTCACAATTGTAATAAAAATTTTTTAATATATCTAAGTAACTAAAAAAAACAGTTATAATTAAGGATATAAAAAGTTTGAACAGGGTTTACAAGTTGAACTAATTACATACATAGGACACATATAATCAACATTTCCAAATTACACAATTTTACTAGATTTTGATGTTCAGAGCAGATTTAGACTCACAACAAAATTGATCAGAAAGTACAAAGATTTCCCATACACCCCTACCCATATATGCATAGCCTCTCCCATTATCAACATCGCCCACCAAATTAATGCACTTGTTACAATTAAATCTACATTGGCACCTTTTTATCACTAGATGTCCATTTATATTGTGGTTAAATTCAGTGTTGTGCATTCTGTGGGCTTGGAAACATGTACGGTGATATGCATCTACCAACATCAGTTCAATTCAGTTCAGTTGCTCAGTCGTGTCCGACTCTTTGTGACCCCATGAATCACAGCACACCAGGCCTCCCTTGTCCATCACCAACTCCCGGAGTTTACTCAAACTCATGTCCATCGAGTCGGTGATGCCATCCAGCCATCTCATCCTCTGTCGTCTCCTTCTCCTCCTGCCCCCAATCCCTCCCAGCGTCAGGGTCTTTTCCAATGAGTCAACTCTTTGCATGAGGTGGCCAAAGTATTGGAGTTTCAGCTTCCGCATCAGTCCTTCCAATGAACACCTAGGACTGATCTCCTTGAGGATGGACTGGTTGGATCTCCTTGCAGCCCAAGGGACTCTCCAACATAGTATCATATAAATTAATTTCACTGCTCTAAAAGCCCACTGTGCTCTATTTATCCCTTTGTTCTCCAGTCCCTGGCAGCCTGATCTTTTTAATGTCTCCATAGTGTTGACTTTTTGCAGAGAGTCATATAATTAGAATCTGAAAGTATGTAGCCTTTTTAGATTGGCTTCTTTCGCTTAATAATACAGATTTAATTTTCCTACATGTCTTTTTCTGGCTTGAGCACTCAGTTATTTTTAGTCCATTTTGTGTTGAAGAATATTCCATTGTCTTGATATACCACAACTTATAGTTCTTCTGTGTATTCTTGCCACCTCTTCTTAATATTTTCTGCTTCTATTAGGTCCATACAATTTCTGTCCTTTATTGTGCCCATCTATGCATGAAAAGTTTCCATGGTAGCTCTCATTTTCTTGAAGAGATCTCTACTCTTTCCCATTCTATTGTTTTCTTCTATTTCTTTGCATTGATCACTGAGGAAGGCTTTCTTATCTCTCCTTGCTATTCTCTGGAGCATTCCACTCAAATGGGAATATCTTTCCTTTTCTACTTTGTTTTTCGCTTCTCTTCTTTTCTCAGTTATTTGTAAGGCCTCCTCAGACAACCATTTTGCATTTTTGCACTTATTTTTCTTGGGGATGGTCTTGATCACTGCCTCCTGTACAATGTCACAAACCTCTGTCCATAGCTCTTCAGGCACTTGATCTATCAGATCAAATTCCTTGAATCTATTTGTCATTTCCACTGTATAATTGTAAAGGATTTGATTTAGGTCATACCTGTATGGTCTAGTGATTTTCTTTACTTTCTTCAATTTAAGTCTGAAATTGGCAATAAGGAGTTCATGATCTGAACCACAGTCAGTTCCTGGTCTTGTTTTTGCTGACTGTATACAGCTTCTCCACCTTTGGCTGCAAAGAACATAATCAATCTGATTTCAGTACTGACCATCTGGTGATGTCCATGTGTAGAGTCTTCTCTTTGTGTTGTTGGAAGAGGGTGTTTGCTATGACCAGTGTGTTCTCTTGGCAAAAACTCTATTAGCCTTTGCCCTGCTTCATTCTGTACTCTAAGGCCAAATTTTCCCATTACTACAGGTA
Organism: Dama dama; assembly: GCF_033118175.1. Lineage (NCBI taxonomy): Eukaryota > Metazoa > Chordata > Mammalia > Artiodactyla > Cervidae > Dama > Dama dama. The sequence goes on along the minus strand of NC_083692.1, from coordinate 60,538,080 downwards.
TTTCTTGACTTCCTACATTTGCATTCCAGTCCCCTATAATAAAAAGGACATCTTTTGGGGGTATTAGTTCTAGAAGGTCTTGTAGGTCTTCATAGAACCTATCAGTGTCAGCTTCTTCAGCATTATTGGTCGGGGCATTGACTTGGATACTGTGTATTGAATGGTTTGCCTTGGAAATGAATAGAGATCATTCTGTCACTTTTGAGATTGCATCCAAGTACTGCGTGACTCATTGGAAAAGACCCTGGTGCTGGGAGGAATTGGGGCAGGAGGAGAAGGGGATGACAGAGGATGAGATGGCTGGATGGCATCACCGACTCAATGGACATGAGTTTGGGTAAACTCTGGGAGTTGGTGATGGACAGGGAGGCCTGGCGTGCTGTGATTCATGGGGTCACAAAGAGTCGGACACAGCTGAGTGACTGAACTGAACTGAACTGAACTGCATTTCGGACTCTTGTTGACCATGATGGCTACTCTATTTCTCCTAAGAGATTCTTGCCCACAGTAGTAGATATAATGGTCATCTGAGTTAAATTCACCCATTCCAGTCCATTTTAGTTCGCTGATTCCTAATACATTGATGTTCACTCTTGCCATCTCCTGTTTGACCACTTCCAATTTGCCTTGATTCATGGACCTAACATTCCAGGTTTCTATGCAATATTGCTCTTCACAGCATCAGACTTTACTTCTGTCACCAGTCACATCCACAACTAGGTGTTGTTTTTGCTTTAGCTTCATCTCTTCATTCTTTCTGGAGTTAGTTCTCCACTGATCTCCAGTAGCATATCAGACACATACTGACCCAGGGAGTTCATCTTTCAGTGTCCTATCTTTTTGCCTTTTCATACTGTTCATGGGGTTCTCAAGGCAAGAATACTGAGGTTGTTTGCTATTCCTTCTCCAGTGGACCATGTTTTGTCAGAAGTCTCCACCAAAATCCGTCCATCTTGGGTGGCCCTACATGGCATGACTCATAGTCTCATTGAGTTAGACAAGGCTGTGGTCCTTGTGATCAGATTGGTTAGTTTCCTTGATTGTGGTTTTCATTTTGTCTGCCCCCTGATGAAGGACAAGAGGCTTATGGAAGTTTCCTGATAGGAGAAACTGACTGAGGGGGAACTGGGTCTTGTTCTGATGGGCAGGGCCATGCTCAGTAAATCTTTAATCCAATTTTCTTTTGAAGGGCAAGGTTGTGTTCCCTCCCTGTTATATGACCTGAGACCAAACTATGGTGCAAGTAATGATGATAATGACAACCTCCTTCAAAAGGTCCCATGCATGCACTGTTACACTCAGCACCCCCAAAACCTGCAGCAGGCCACTATACAAAAAAGATCTTCACAACCCAGATAATCATGATGGTGTGACCACTCACTAGAGCCAGACATTCTGGAATGCTAAGTCAAGTGTGCCTTAGGAAGCATCACTATGAACAAAGCTAGAGGAGGTGATGGAATTCTAGTTGAGCTATTTCAAATCCTAAAAGATGATGCTGTGAAAGTGCTGCACTCAACATGACAGCAAAATTTGGAAAAATCAGCAGTGGTCACAGGACTCGAAAAGGTCAGTTTTCATTCCAATGCCAAAGAAAGGCAATGCCACAGAATGCTCAAACTACCGGACAACTGCACTCATCTCACACGCTAGCAAAGTAATGCTCAAAATTCTCCAAGCCAGGCTCCAACACTATGTGAACCATGAGCTTCCAGATAAATGTTCAAGATGGATTTAGAAAAGGCAGAGGAGCCAGAGACCAAATTGCCAACATCCATTGGATCATCAAAAAAGCAACAGAGTTCCAGAAAAACATCTACTTCTGCTTTATTGACTATGCCAAAGCCTTTGACTGGGTGGATCACAACAAACTGTTGAAAATACTTCAAGAAATGAGAATACCAGGCCACCTCCCCTGCCTCCTGAGAAATCTGTATGCAGGTCAGGATGCAACAGTTAGAAGCAGACATGGAACAACAGACTGGTTCCAAATCAGGAAAGGAGTACACAAACACTGTATATTGTCACCCTGCTTATTTAATTATGTGCAGAGGACATCATGAGAAATGCTGGGCTTAAAGCACAAGCTGGAATCAAGATTATCGGGAGAAATATCAATAACCTCAGATATGCAAATGACACCACCCGTATGGCAGAAAGTGAAGGAGAACTAAAGAACCTCTTGAAGAAAGTGAAAGAGGACAGTGAAAAAGTTGGCTTAAAACTCAGCATTCAGAAAACTAAGGTCATGGCATCTGGTCCTGTTACTTCATGACAAGTAGATGGGGAAACTGTGGAAACAGTGACAGACTTTATTTTGGGGGACTCCAAAATCACTGAAGATGGTGACTGCAGCCATGAAATTAAAAGATGCTTGCTCCTTGGAAGAAAAGTTATGACTAACCTAGACAGCTTAGTCAAAAGCAGAGACATTACTTTGCCAACAAAGGTCTGTCTAGTCAAAGCTGTGGTTTTTCCAGTGGTCGTGTATGGATGTGAGAGTTGGACTATAAAGAAAGTTGAGCACCAAAGAATTAATGCTTTTGAACTGAGATGTTGGAGAAGACTCTTGAGAGTCCCTTGGACAGTGAGGAGATCCAACCAGTCCATCCTAAAGAAATCAGTCCTGAATATTCATTGGAAGGACTGATGTTGAAGCTGAAACTCCAATACTTTGGCCACCTGATATGAAGAACTCATTCATTTGAAAAGACCCTGATGCTGGGAAAATTTGAAGGCAGGAGGAGAAGGGGACGATAGAGGATAAGATGGTTGGATGGCATTACCAACTCAATGGACATGAGTTTGAGAAAACTCTGGAAGTTGGTGATGGGCAGGGAGGCCTGACGTGGGGTTGCAGTTCATGGGGTTGCAGCCCATGGGGTCGCAAAGGGTTGGATTTACTGAGCAACTGAACTGAACTGACCACAATTTGTTCATGTACCAAAGTACATCTTAGCTGCTTCCATGTTTTGGCAGTTATTAATTAAATTGCTGTAAATACCTATGTGCAGGTTTTTGTGTGGCCATAGTTTCTTACTCCTTTGTGTAAATTCCAAGGAGCACTGTTGTTGGAGTATATGGTAAGATACATTTGATTTTACAAGAAATCCCCAAACTGTCTTCCAAATTAGCTAGACAATTTTGCATTCATAGGAGGAATGAATGAGAGTTCCTGTTGCTTCACATCCTTGCCAATGTTTGTGTTTTGGAATTTGGCCATTTTAATAGATGTTTAGTGGTGGTTTCTCATGGTTGTTTTAAGTCATATTCCTGGTGACATACGATGTGGAGAATTTTTTCATATGCTTATTTGCTATCTATGTATCTTGAAGACATGTCTATTAAGGTCATTGACCCATGTTTTTAATTGCATTGTTTGTTTTCCTGTTTCTGAGTTCTAAGAGTTCTTTGTAATTTTTGTTTAACAGTCCTTTATCAGCTATGTCTTTTGCAAATGGTTTTCACAGTTTTTGGCTTATCTTTTTCAGTCTCTTGACAGTGTCTTTAACCAAGCAAAAAATGTGAACAAAATTTTGACAATAGAGCAAAAATAGTCTTTTCAACAGATGGTGCTGAAACAACTGCACATCTACATGCAAAACATGAATCTGCACACAGGTCTTATACCCTTACAAAAATTAACTTAATTAACTTAGCTCATAGACCTAAATGTAAAACTTAAAACTATAAAACTTTTAGATGGTAACAGGAAAAAAAATTCTAGATGAGTTGGTTTGATGATAATTTTTTAAACACAATACCAAAAGCATGATCCTTGAAAGAAAGAATTGATAAGCTGAAAATTAAAATCTTCATCTGTTTTCACTTTATAGGTTTTCTTTAAACAAGATTATCCGCACTTGTGATTTCATATCTCAATTTTATTTTTGAACCAAAAAAGATATCTTTAATAGAAACTTCACTCTTGAGTTACAGAGCCTTATTTATTAATGCCCCTGGGCATTTCCACTTAGATGTGCCATAGTCATCCTAAGCAGAACATGTGTAAGGTCAAAATCCCTATATTCCTTTTTGAAACACAGTCTTCATCTTTTATTCCCTATATTGATTATTTTGATCACCAATCATTTCTTGCTCAACTTCTAAATCAAATGTCATTCTAGACCTCTTTATCATGGATTAGACATCATTTATATCACTTGTTATCACTATATCTCTACTTCTATTCCTTGTATACTTCCTAAATATTTATTAAGTTAATCTTTTTCATACCCATGGTCTTGGTGTTAGACACTTAATATTGTCAGTAAGACAATTGTGATAGCCAGCTTTTCTCGCTGAAGTTCATTTTCTATAGTGTCTCAACAATATAAAATACATAATGAATCTGACCATGTTACTCATCCTCTTGCTTTTAAAGTAGTAATGGTTAACTATATTTAAGATAAAATGTAGTTTTTTTAGCATTATATACAGCTGCCTATATTTTCAGCCACTTCCCAGTCTTTCCAGAATTTTCTCCCTCATCCATTTCCATGCACCCTGAACTGTATTCACACTGAATCACTTCATTTTCTACCACTCTCCCAACTCGGTCTCAGATCCATATTTTACTGCATATTACTGTTTATGCTAGAAATGAATTCCCTTGTCTTTAACATCTAGCTAACTTCTCCTCATCCTTTCTAATTTCAGCATAACTTTTACCTAGAATCTCTGTTCCCCCCAGGCAATGTTTGGGTCACTCTCCCTGGGCTTCCATATCACCTTGGGCAAACATTTAAGCACTTAGTACATTACACATTGATTGATTTTGTGTGTGTGTCTGTGTAGCTTTACTGTAGGCTATATAACTTCTAAATTATGTTGGATAGTTGGAGACCTTTGCTTCAAGTAAATAATTTTAAATGGGTTTATGAAATCTGTTATCAGTTTAACATATTTAAATGAGTTACATTATTTAGATTTGAAAATCTGGGTTCAAGTTAGGTTCTGCCACTGAACTTCCTGGCTGCTGAACTAAAGTTAGTGGTAGAAGGATAAATTATCAGCTCCTCAAAGCCAAGAATGTTGCCATTATTGTTTAAATAGTCGTTATTTGGTGGTAATCTGTTTATCTGTGCTCAGGAACAGATAATTGCCTAAAGGATCTTTAGAAGAACTCATTGATAGTAATGGAAGATTCAGTGTCGTTGCTCCAAGGTGGTGTTGAGGGGAAGCAGCTCCAGACTCAGAGCAGGGGACACCTGGACCCACTCTCCTGTCTGGAAGTCTAGAAGGCTGTGTCTGCATACCCACCATCCTTAAGGTGGCAACTGCAGCAATATTTGCTAGAGGGGAATTTTAGCCAGACTTTTGTTTTTATTGTTACCCTGACACCTTCCTCAGGTTGATGGAAATCAGATGTATTTATTTTGTTAGAGAATTTTCTTAAATGTTTATTCAACTTGTACAATTCTACAATGAATGAGACTTGCATTATTGAAAACATTTAATTACTCTGCCTCCTTGGGTATTTTTTCCATTTGTGTTTCTTCTAAATATCTACATACGGCCTATCTTTCAGATATATTTTTCTATAAACTTGACAAATAGCTGTGGGTGTTCTTCTCTGTGGTCTCTCTTCTCTAGAACCTGAAGTTAAAAGTTAATCACAAATCAGAATTCCATAATTTTTCATGGTTACAGAACAAAGCAACATCATACATACATAAAAATAACTCTTAACTCTGATTTAGAAATGAATTGTCTAAAATTCAGTTTCTTCTGAGAGGATGACGGTAATGATATTTGCATTTTCTAGGCTGAGGTATGATAAAAATGCCCTGGGATTACATGAATATTGCCAAGACCAAAACTTTTGCTTCCAGCTCAGAAAAAAGCTCAGATTTTAAGCTTTCATATCAAGACAAATACATTAAAAATGCAAAGTGTTTCAGAAGTCTTAACTTTGGAGCTTGTGGCAAATTTGAAAACAAAAATTACTTCCTTTTATAGACTCTATTGCTCCTAAATCAAACTAGATGTTCGAAGCTCTTTTTTCCAAATAAATATTTCTAGATGAGATTATAAAACCTACTCAAATAGCAGTTTAACATTAGATGAATTACACCATTTAAATTTGGAAAACCTGAGTTCAATTTAGGTTCTGCCACTGAACTTCCTGGCTGCTGAATTTCCGGCAGAACTGCAATCTCAGAAACTTCATCACCGAATCTCTGAACTGGTAAATACAGATAATACATATGTCACATGGCACAGGATTATTATAAACACATGAAAAAATTGCATTGGAGAGCTGTGTCTACTGTAAAATATTCTGGATATGTTACTAGTATTATACTATTTTTTATTGGGCCTCCCAGGTGGCACAGTGGTAAAGAATCTGCCTGCCGGTGCAGGAGAAACAAGAGACTCAGTTTCAGTCCTTGGATCAAGAAGATCTCCTGAAGGAAGGCATGACAATCCATTCCAGTATTCTTGCCTGGAGAATTCCAAGGACAAAGGAATTTTTTGGGCTACTGTCCATGGGGTTGCAAAGAGTTAGACACGACTGAGCACACACTCATGAACACATTTTATTATTATCTTTTCATCCTCAAATTCCCCAATTATATATTATGTGAACTAAGTATTGTATCTGCTTTTAACAGAGGTATTTAAACATTTTTCACTAATTGATTCAGGTGATAAATACTTGTTTTTGTTTGGAGAATCTTAGATGGAAGAATTAAGTTGCTGAAGTCATCATTTGAAATTACACATGGTCACAAAAAGTAAATCATAGAACCCCTGATATTCATTAATTACTTTTTGGCCTAACATCTGAATTATTGCTATTCATTTATCCATCCTCTTTATTATTCACACAATGAGTTTTTATTAAAGTTCAGGTCATTTTCCAGGCATTGGATTATATATATGACAAAATTACTAAACTCAAAGGGGTCATAATTTATTGGAGAGAAATGCAAGTGCATAGCTCCTAAAAGGCAAGATGACATGAACTATGATATATGGATGCAGAGCATACATATTGTGAGAAGGTGGCTTCCTGGGGAGGTGACTCCAGAGTCGAGTTCTTGCAAGTGAGTATCAGAGTCCCTTGCTTAAGTGAAACAGTAGGATAAGCAGAATGGAGTGGTGGTGGTGAAGGGTGTTCTCAAGGCAGGGAAGGGCATGTATTTGCTAGAGGAGTGTATAAGCATATTAATGTTAAGTGAAACTTGCTCAGTTATGTCCAACTCTTTGCACCTCATGGACTGTAACCTGCCAGGCTCCACTGTCCATGGAATTCTCCAGGTAAGAATACTAGAGTGGGTTGCCGTTTCCTTCCCAGGGTATCTTCCCAATCCAGGGATTGAACCTGGCTTCCCTGCATTGCAGATGAACTCTTTACTATCTGAGCCACCAGGGAAGTCCATATTAATGTTAATCAGTGTGTATAGCCATATCAGGGGCAAGAAAAAATAATCAGTTTCAGCAAAATCATTGTAATACTCTCATGCAAGATTCTTTTCCTTCTCATGGGGAGAAAAGAGCATTCAGGAACTCTAAGAGGTTCCATTTGCATTGCTATTTCCTACTCCGGGGGATCTTCTCAACCCAGGGATCAAACCCATATCTCCTTTGTCTCCTGCTTTGACTGGCGGATTCTGCATGAGGGCTTCCCAGCGGTAAGGGATAAGTTATCAAACATGTTGACTTCATGAGAGGAACAATTTGGATCAGTTCAGTTCAGTCGCTCAGTCATGTCCAACTCTTTGCGACCCCATGAATCACAGCACACGCCAGGAAGAAAGATACACATTTGAGATTTAGATGCATTTGTGGACACAATGAAGCCTTAGAGAACGCAATTGGATACTGGGACTGGTTTCCAAGCAGAAGTTTGAATTCAAGACAGAATCAATAGATAGTAGTAGTTGTAATCATGGAAATATATGCATTCACCTGGGAAGGGCTTAGTGAACAGAGACAGGAACTTGATAAAGAACTGCAGGAAGCACCATTCTTCAAAATGCAGATGGAGGAAGACTGAAAGGGAAGCAGACTGATAGAAGAACCTGGGGAATATTTTTAGCTGTTTATGTAACTGTCAGGGACTCAGGAGTTCTTTATAAGGCATCACTACTTTTTTGTGATGCCACCCTATCCTCAATCAGGCACCTTCTTCTGGCTTTTGTCCACCTTGGTCCTTGGGCACCCCTGGTCCCTTTTTCCTATTTGTACCCTAAGTTTCACTAGGCAAAATTATTCTTCTTCAATCATTAACGTTATGAGAACTTTAGTTATGTGGTCCAAAGACCTCACATTTAACTCTAAAGTTTTCTTCACTTTGAATTCAGTAGAGAGATTTCTAGACCACATGATTAAAAATGCCTGAGATTAAAGTTGCCTTTATTCAGGGCCAAAGTTCCTCAAATGGGTATGAATTTTGGGTCTTGTTCTTGACATTTTTGCCCTATCACTGAGAGAACATAGGCCTGTACACATAGTATATATCAGAAAGGACCTGATAGGCTTTTTTTGTTGTTGTTGTTTTAGGATAATTCTTGTATGATGTCATATTAGTTTCTGCTATACAACAAAGTGAATCAGCTATATGTGTATACATATATCTCCTCCCTCGTGAACCTCCTTCCCACCCACCATGACAGTTTGTTTTTGATGGACCTATTTGATGGCCTGATACCTCAGCTAGGAAAATTGAAAATAAAATGGAGAGATTGAGAAAGCATGGAAAACCGGATTGATAGTTCTTAGAAAAAAGTAAACATTTTTTCTTAGAAACCTTCCTGATTGTATGAAAACAAAATTTTAGTTTTAAAATAAACCTGAAACAGATTGCAAGTGAGGAAGAGAGGTCTAGTCTCTGTTGAATTATCTGCTTGTTTTGAATAAAGCCATTCTTAGAAATATGTGAACAAACACTGGAATTGGGTTGATCCTTGTGGAATAGAAGATTATTGTTAGTGAACATCAAAGCCCATGCTCCTCCTATTTCAAACAAATGATGTATTCTGCCTCACCTCATCACTGGGATTGTTACATAATAACTGTCTGTCTTATGAATGAGTTTTGAGCATCATACAAGAAATGTTGTCTAACAATAGCCTGAAACACCCTGTAAAAACTCAGCTGCTGATTCCAACTGAAATTTGTCATCATTCCTAGAATTCCGTTTGGAATTGCCTAATTCAATAACTGAAGGGATTATGTGGAGTACTATAGAAAGAACTGGCAGAAGAAAGCTAAGTAATTAAATAACTTTACATGATCAAGATTTACCCCTAGACCTTCTTGAATATTTGTGCAAAACTGCTTAATGCTAACAAGGCAAGTCACAGGAAATGAGTGTGGCATCAATAGAGAAAGATCAAAATCAGAGGAAAATGGATAGTGTCTAGAGAAATTGTGCATACAGCTTTTTAGAAAAGGACAAGATCAAATAAAATACCTTGCATAATATCACTATATGAAACCTGGAGACAATTTTTGGTTCAATGGGCAGGAAATTAGACACGAGATCCAGGCACTGTTAATGTGACTTTCATGCTTGAATCCTGGCTCACTATAATGAAAGTCACCTCTCTGCCTCTCCTAGATTTCTAGCTTTCATGACATTTTTGCCAAGTTACCCCTCTATCATTTAGTCATTCATCCTAATAGTCTACAACAGCACAGAAGTAATATCACAAATGTACAGTCTTTATGCTTCTGTAAATGAGTCCAACCACTTCAAAAACTACTCTCTTTGTTCCTTGATTTCTTTTTGAGCTCCTAGCAACTGCCATTGTGTCAGAATCTAAATTTAGATGCATCTCTCTGAATCTGCAAATTATACTCCATCAATGCACAACTGAGATTAAACCTTGGGCTCTTCAGTCTGACTAGAACTAACTACTGTACACTTATTTCTTTATGCATGGGGCCCTTACTGAAGTAGGCGCACAGGAACAAAGAGGCAATGACTGAGATCTGTTACAAATGGTAGAACCACTGAGTCAGCTGATTAGTTTCTGAACAACCCTCTTTCTCCTCCTCTTGTCATTATGAAACACTCACCACCAGTTCCACACTTAATTTCTCAACAGCTCTCATGCAAATAATAATCTCTAGTTAGATTAGCTCCTGCAGCCTACTAATTTAAGGGAGGGTAACAACTCTTTTTAGAAAAAGTTAAGAAGGAGGTAGAGAATCTACACAATTGTTGAAGAAGCACTTCTCAGCATTTAAATCCATAAAAGGAGAATACCAATTTTTGATAAGCCTTACTTCCCCTGTCTCGATTTTCACAATCCCATCAGAAGGGAGAGACTGTGTGATGCTGAGATGAAAACCCAAAGGCACTGATCTGTAACAAGCCAATCAAAACTTATAATGCAAATGCAATGTGAGGTGTACCTCCATCAGCTAGCTAGACTTCTGACGAAGTCTATACCAGTGATGTTTGTTACTATCTTAACTTCCTTTCCAAGAGTTACATACCAGAAAGGAATCTGCAAACTTTCCCCTTCATCTTTTTTTTTACATCTGGATGAACTATGATAATGTAAAATCTCTGACAGGAATTTCTTCTGATTTAAAGATACACAGTGAATAAACTTTTAGGCTTTTAAAGGGAATTAGTTCCAGCATTTCTACATTCAGAGGGATGGAAAACTCACAGGTTATTTCTTTGATCATCTTATTGGAGTAACCATAAAGCAAAGTTTAGAAATAAATTTTCTGGAAACCTGACAGAAATTAGCCTTTAGAAATTAGCAACTCCTTCAACAAAACTCTTCCTTTACACAGTTACAAGTATGCATTTTGGCCTTGTTAGTTGCTCTTCAAATTCATAATGTGTGGCACAGAATAAATAGTAAACATGGGCTCACAGAAAAAAATGAAATAAATGCCCTGGAAAAAATACCTTGGCAGTTCCTCCTTCATTTCCTACCTTTTAACTTACCCAGGTGATTCTCTCTTCCTTCCATATTGGCATTTGGTCTAGTCAGTGCTTGGATCTTCAGTGTTACATCTTAAGGTGTATGTTCTCAATGCAATGGCCAAAATGATCATTGTTTTCATTTTTTGGTATTCAACAAATATTTATTGAGTTCATGTTATGTGTCTGCACTCTACTAAGGTCTGGGAATAGGAAAAATTATCCCCAGAGTACTGCATCATCTAAATGGAAGATGTATATTAAAGAAATACAGTAATTGCAATTTAATTAATAGCACTGGACTCTTGGCATTCTTGGGTTTATCATTCAAAGTTTTGACTATTTAAAAGTATTGTTTTTGAGACATTGATTGTGAGCCTTGTGGAGCTGGCATGCAGAAGTTAGGGATCAAAGATAGCTGGCTCCATGTGAGGACTTCATTAACAGAGCTTAGAGTCTTTATGTATGTGAGAACTATCTAGAAATGTGATCCTTAAAAGATTTTCAAGAGACGTCACATTTTCAAGAAACTGTATTAGATATCTCAGATGATTAGGTGTCTCTTTCAAACGAAGGGGAAAAATCAAATCTGTCAGAGAAAACTGGGCAAACTTTATAGTGGGGAAGATAGTCAATCTTTATATCAAAAGTCAGTAAATATTTTCTAGTACTGTAGGGGGAGGGAATAATTCGGTTTCTATAAATCTAGCATATGCAGACAAGGAAGCATGAAATTTCCCCATAGATGACATATAAATAGCTCACTATGCCTGAAGCATAGGGCATATGTAGGAAATGTTCCTGGAGGGTGCATATCATTTGGTAGGTTGTAAGGAGCTTATTGCTGAACTTCAGGTTCAGAAATAACAAAATTAGACATGCTTTTTTGTTTGTTTTCTGTTTTGTTTTACCCAGTAGTTTTTTAAATTAATTTATTTATTTTGGTTTTTATTTCTTTTTTATTGAAGTGTACTATTTACAGTATGTGCTAGTTTTAGATGTACATTAAAATGATTCAGTTTTAATGATTATTTTCCATATATGTGTATTAGTTGCTCAATTGTGTCCGACTCTGCAACATCATGGCCTGTAACCCGCCAGGTTTCTCTGTCCATGGAACCCTTCAGGCAAGAATACTGGAGTGGGGTGCCATTCCCTTCTTCAGGGGATCTTTCCAACCCAAGGATTGCACCTGGGTCTCCTTTATTGCAGGCAGATTCTTTACCATCTGAGCCACCAGGGAAGCCCATTTTCCATTAGAGGTTATTACAAGATATTGAATATAGTTCCTTGTGCTATACAGTTAATACTTTATCCTTCTCTATTTTCTATATAGCATTTTATATCCCTTAATCACATATTCCTCATTTATCCTTCCCTTCCTCTTCCCCCTTTGGTAATCATAAGTGTGTTTTCTTATGAAAGAGAGAGTGAATCTGTTTCTGTTTTGTATATAGATTCTGTTGCATTATTTTTTAGATTCCACATATAAATGATATCACATAATAATGTCAATCTCTGCCTGACTTACTTCACTTGGTATAATATTCTGTAGGTCTATCCATTTTGCTGCAAATGGCAATATTTTATTATTTTTTATGGCTGAGTAATAGTCCAGTGTGTGTGTTTCTATGTCACTCTCTGTGTGTGAAACATCTTCTTAAGCCAATTATCTATCCAGAAAGCCTCCTGGGTATATATTTGGCAAAGATGAAAATCTAATAGGAAAATACACATGTATCTCAATGTTCCTAGAAGCACTGTATACAGTAAATAGCTGAGACATGGAAACAACTCAAGAGCCATCAACAGATGATTGATTTAAGTAGATGTGCTTGTAAAGACGGTCATGTGATCAAAAGCTATGAATAGGAATGCTTTTTATATTCTATTTTTAAATAATGTTTTGGGTTTCCCTAAAAGTTGACGCTAAACCAAAGATTTGAGTAAAATGAATTCTTTCTTATATAAAAGCAAATATTTATATGTTTACCTTTATAGGTGATCCCAGGATACTATCTATAGATATTTTGACAGTAAGTCAGGTAAGGTTAGGCAGTCAATAGTTTATCATGCTACTTACCCCTTTGAGAACCTCCAGACTAATCTCACTGGGGAATGCTGAGAGCCAGTGTAAAACACAATTGGCCCTCCATATTCATGGGTTCTTTACACCCATGGATTCAACCAACTGTGGGCTGAAAACATTTTTAAAAATTCTCAGCATGTTCCAAAAAGCAAAGTTTGGATTTTCCTTGTATTAGTTGTTCAGTAATGTCCAACTCTTTGCAATCCCATGAACTGTAGCCCCCCAGGCTCCTCTGTCCATGAGATTCTTCAGGCAAGAATACTGGAGTGGGTAATCAATCCCTTTTCCAGGGGATCATCCTGACCCAGGGGTCAAACCCAAGTCTTCTGCATTACAGGCCAATTCTTTGCCATCTGAGCCACCAGGGAAGCCCAGCAAATAGTCACATAGCATTGACTTTGTATTTACAATTATTTGCATGGCATTTACATTGTTTTAGGTCTTATAAGTAAACTAAAGATGATTTAACGTGTTTAGGAGGATGTGCTTAGGTTTTATGTTAAGTACCATGCCATTTTATATAATGAACTTCAGCATCACAGAGTTTGGTATCTGCAGGGGGTCCTGGAACCAATTCAATTTCCCTGTATACTAAAGGATGACTGCATACATTTAAGAATTCTTCCAATCAGAGGATGCAAAATTATGGCTTCCTGAGCAGATAACAAAGTGGGCTCTTCTGGCCAGAAAAACAACAACAAAACCCAGAGCAATTACATGTGAGCACTGGAAGGCAGATGGATATCACTGAGGTGGTAAGGAGCAAAAGGGGAAGGGCAGGGCTTACCTGCCTGCCCTTACCCACTAAATGTCATCCACTAAAGGGAGTGTTCTGAGGATTCATTGACATGGAAAAAAGTACTGCCTATATTTTTACAAATCCATCACCACAGCTAGAAAACACTTTTTAACTCTATTATACAGGAGAGGGCTATCAGCTTCGAATTTCATGCTGCTCTACATACTCCACTACACTGTTGAGCTCATACTATATCCAAGGATTTTTCACTAGTTTTAATTTTATTTGATTCTCCTATGACCTCTGGACTTGTATAAAGCTGATAGAATCAGTTTTGTATTACAAATAAAGAAACCAAGTTCAGAGGAATTAAAACACTTTGTCATATGGCTGTAGGAAACACCAGATCTTCTGCTTTCTACTGTGTTGTTTTTTTTTTTTTTTTTTTACTGCAGTAAAAAGAACATTTAGTTTGTCCATATCTTTCTCAATGGTAATTCATTTTAAAATTAAAATTATTTTCAATTTTAAATCAGAAACAATTCAAATATTTTTCATGTCACAATTCTTTTTCTATTAAGATGATATCACAAAATGAATTTGTATCTTTTTCTGACTGGATAAAAGCTGGTTTTAGAAAAGGCAGAGGAACCAGAGATTAAATTGCCAACATCTGCTGGATCATTGAAAAAGCAAGAGTGCCAGAAAAACATCTATTTCTGCTTTATTGACTATGCCAAAGCCTTTGACTGTGTGGAACACAATAAACTGTGGAAAATTCTGAAAGACATGGGCATACCAGACCACCTGACCTGCCTCTTGAGAAACCTATATGCAGGTCAGGAAGCAACGGTTAGAACTGGACATGGAACAACACACTGGTTCCAAATAGGAAAAGGAGAACGTCAAGGCTGTATATTGTCACCTGCTTATTTAACTTACATGCAGAGTACATCATGAGAAACACTGGGCTGGAAGAAGCATAAGCTGGAATCAAGATTGCTGGGAAAAATATCAATAACCTCAGATATGCAGATGACACCACCTTTATGGCAGAAAGTGAAAAAGAACTAAAGAGCCTCTTGATGAAAGTGAAAGAGGAGAGTGAAAAAGTTGGCTTAAAACTCAACATTCAGAAAACTAAGATCATGGCATCTGGTCCCATCACTTCATGGCAAATAGATGGGCAACAATGGCTGACTTTATTTTTCTGGGCTCCAAAATCACTGCAGATGGTGATTGCAGCCGTGAAATTAAAAGATGCTTACTCCTTGGAAGGAAAATTATGACCAACCTAGACAGCATATTAAAAAGCAGAGACATTACTTTGCCTACAAAGGCTCATCTGGTCAAGGCTATGGTTTCTCCAGTAGTCATGTATGGATGTGAGAGTTGGACTGTGAAGAAAGCTGAGCACCGAAGAATTGATGCTTTTGAACTGAGGTGTTGGGGAAGACTCCTGAGAGTCCCTTGGTCTGCAAGGAGATCCAACCAGTCCATCGTAAAGGAGATCAGTCCTGGATGTTCATTGGAAGGACTGATGCTGAAGCTGAAACTCCAATACTTTGGCCACCTCATGTGAAGAGCTGATTCATTTGAAAAGACCCTGATGCTGGGAAGGATTTAGGGCAGGAGAAGGGGACCACAGAGGATGAGATGGTTGGATGGCATCACCAACTCAATGGACATGGGTTTGAGTAAGCTCCGGGAGTTGGTGATGGACAGGGAGGCCTGGTGTGCTGCGGTTTATAGGATCGCAAAGAGTCAGACATGACTGAGACTGAACTGACTGACTGACTGAAAAAGGTCTGGGCTATAGATATTGGACAGAGAACACATTTGAAGATTAGAGTTGAAAAATTTGGATATTGGGCAAGGTCACTAACTTAGGAGAGGAGTCATGTTATAGGAGAGAAAGGTGGTAAAATGGAGACCAGAGTTGGATATCACTTGGTACTCTGTGTGCTAAAGTGTTATTGAGTAGATTAGGGTAGAATGTAGCCAAACAGTCAGAAACATTGAAGAGATGAGTTAAATAACCAGTGGGTCAGAAACTAAGTAGGCAAATGAGCAAAAGAGACAAATTGCAAAGATAAGATAGGTAATCAAAGGTTTTGTAACATGAGAAGTAAACAAAATTTATCAGAAATGTCTGACAAACTAGAAAGTCAGTCATTTAGATATTTGCTCTGAAATGTTAGTTTCTCAGTCATGTCCAGCTCTTTGCAGCTCCATGGACTGTACTCCAGGTAAGAATACTAGAATGAATGAAATTCTCCAGGCAAGAATACTGGAGTGAGTAGCCATTCTCTTTTCCAGGGGATCTTCCCAAGCCAGGGATCAAACCCATGTCTCCTATATAGGGAACCTATAGGCAGATTCATTACCATCTGAGCCACGGGGGAAACACATAGATATGGTCTGGGCATCAGTAAATAGGATTTCACTGTAGGAAGGATGGAACTTGGACAGGTCATTGGCTGTGAAGCATGATTTAAGTTCCTAAAAACCTTTGGGAAACTTCTTAAAAATCTTTCTGTTCTAGAGGATCTTGGGAAAAAACTTATTTTAATGGTCTGAATTATATATATTTTAATTAAAAATTAGGTCACAAATAAAGGGTCATAATTGGAGAAGGAAATGGCAACCCACTTCAGTGTTCTTGCCTAGAGAATCCCAGGGACAGGGGAGCCTGGTGGGCTGCCATCTATGGGGTCGCACAGAGTTGGACACGACTGAAGTGACTTAGCAGCAAAGGGTCATATGAAAATACATAGGTTTAAAATAATTTCTGTCAAGTTCAAACATGCACTGCACTTTTAATAAGGAGAGTATATTGGCAATGTTTTTCAAAGCCTTTATGAGCAAAGACACTCAGGGCAGACCTGAGCTCTAATAAGTGGCCTTTATCTGTGATTCTCACAGACAGTTGAAGGTCTTGCTAGGTAAGCATTCTAAGCCAGGTGTTACTAACTTGGTCCGTCCATTCTGAACACTCTGAAATGGTTATTGGCTGCTACATCCTTTGAATCACTTCAGCTCAACTTTTTTTTTTTTTTTTTAATACTGGAAGGAATGAATCTTGAATTTAGGACTTGAAAATGGCAACAAAAGGATTACTCAAAAATTATTTCACCCAACTTTAAAATAAATTACTCATAGTTCATCTAACAGCTTAAACATGAATAAGTGGTGAATAATAAAGAATATGTAATTTGATTGTGATGCCAGTCTGAAATCTGTGTCCATCAGAGAACTGGTGTAAGCCTTAGGAAATTTGTAGCACATGTTGTCTTTTTCTTGGTCTAGTTTGACTGTCAACACTTGCTTTCTTTAGCCTGATTGGCTCCACGCCAATTCTTTGTGTCCGTGTATTCTGTCATCCAAGTTAGAATACTCATGTCATTTTGAAATTGAGTTTTCAAATAAACTGCTGAGAACTCTTTGACCCTGTCTGCATAGTATTCAAAGATCAGTATCAGACAACTTTTCCATCTCTATGTTTTACTTTCCTTTTCTCTCTTTGCTTCTTTCAGTTTAGTTTCACTGCTCCCCTCTACTTCTTCCCTTATACCCACCTCTGCTTTTGATACTGGTGGAGGTGAGAGACCTAAGAGGTTCACAGAAGAAAAGTTTCACCTACTGTATTTTTAAGCTACTAGTATCTTTCTTCTGATTGTATAACTTTTAGGATTATTTCTCTCTCATACTATTCCCTACTTTTAAAAAATGTTTTTGCTATGTAAATATAAGACATATTCTTCAATGTACATTGCAGAAATCTCTCTGACTTGCATAGCAGTGTTGGAAAAGGAAGTTAGTGCTTCATTTTTGGTTCACAAATAACATTCTCTAATTAGATATGATTTTATAATTTCCCTCCATTGCTCATAAAGCATGGCAATTTCTAAGAAATCACATAAAAAGATTTTTCAGTTAACTCACGATTCTATTCTTTGTCCTAATTTGTATATCTCTAAAGTTTTCATGGTTTGAACATTAAGTTGATACACAATGTGGAGTATGACTCCATCCTCATTTGATTTTCAAATTCTTCTGGTTACAGGAGATGCCTCACGTTAAAAAAAAAAAAAAAAAGTACCATTTTAGGGAAAAATTCAAGCTGAGTTTATTTGAAACCAATGAAACAGTTCATCTTCACTTGGGCCATTCTTGAAAAGACAAACCTAAATTTATAGCTAAGCAAAGGATTTTGTCTTCATGGGGCAACTTTTAGGTTGAGCCTTGATGGTATAGATCTACTGAAACTGACACAAGGGTCACGGAATAGGATCAATGTTTTCAGAAGACATATGCTTTGATTAAGAGGTTATAGTGTAGCAGTTCTCTCACACTATTCCTGAAAAAAATTTATGCTGTTTTTCAGTCAGAGCACTTATGTGTTAGCTATGAAATGAATAGATTGTTACACTGACTTTGAATCCTATTTGAGGTTATAATACTAAAGAGTAGGTGTTTCTGGATTTTAAGTTACCTATTTTTCTCTTCACAGACCTGGAATCATGCCTAATGAAGTAGAGAGTAAGTTGTATTCTTAGTGATTTTTTTCTAAGATTATCTCTGGCTTCCAGATTTATCCAAGATGCATATCTCATCTTTCCTAGTCGCAGACCAAACTTGGTATAAACCCTTCTGTGAGGTTTCCCTGTGATGGACATGACACAAAAATAAATGACCTGTTCACTTTTATTTCCTTTCTCGGCTTTGTTCATCTTAACTCCATTATCTCACTCTTCTGTGTATTAGCTGTGGCAGAATTAGATGTGAAAGGCAGGGCTTTGGCAAGGCTCTCTTTCATGTGTCCAGAAATGCATTTGAGACTGACAATTCAAGTTTTGTAATGTTTTGACATTGAATAACACATTAGGAAAAGGTTATAAGATAAAAAAATTTCTAGTGCAAATATGCATGTATTTTGGAGGTACAAAACTCTGAGTGCATGCACAAGTCAAGGTTGAAGGTGAAGCTGCTGATACGAATGAGAACTGAATTTTTCTTTTGGATACAGCTAAAGGAACAACTGACAGTAAAGACTAAAGAAAACCTATAATGAAGAGATACACTTGAACTAGTTGATCAACAAGCCATCAAGCAGCTCAGATGCCTTCCAGATGTCTCAGAAAAAAAGTCTATAATAGGAAAAACTTTCCAACTTACTATCTTTATAAAAATGTCTTTTTAATATTTTTATACTTTAAATAAATTTCTATTTAAGTATATTATTTATTTTATTCATATTTTATATTATATTTTATTTATATCAAGATGTTTTGATACTTAAAAATAACATAAGAATAATACTGAGATAAAGATAAAAGAACACCAGTATGCTGTATTTTATTAAATAGTGTCTGAACATTTAATGTGCTGTTGAATTCAATATGCTAGCATTTTGCATTAGCTATGCAAATTTGGAGAATTTTGCATCCATATTCATCAGGGATATTGACCTGTAGTTTCTCTTTGTTTTTCCTTTTACCTGGCTTTGGTATTAGAGCAATGTCTGTGCTGAGTTGGTGGCTTGCCATTGGCTGGACTCTGCGGTGATCCATGCGGGCCTGCTGGCAGGCTCTATGTTAGATGGGACCACTAGATGGACTCTGAAGTCACCTCTCATTGAGTGGGGTTGTAGGCTTTGTCGCCACTGTTTAGAGTCTGGTTGGGCAGGGCTGCTCTCTGATTGGATGGGGCTCCTGATTCAATTATTTGCTCAGGTGGGGCTACAGACAGGGCTTGGCAGCCACATAGAGCCTTAGGCTGTGTGCTCTGTGATCAGGTGGAACCACAGGCCGTGTCCGAAAATAATTAGGGTGATCAAGTTGTCTTGTGACTGTACTCATTTTCGGTTGAGGTTGCTGGCCATGCTCTCTCACTGAGCAGGGTCTCCACCTGGATCTCACAGATCAGTGAACCTGGAGACCATGCTTTGCAGCTGGGCAGAACTACTGGCTAGGCTTTCTAGTAAGTGGTGGCCACAGGTTGTGCTGGATCAGGTCACAATGGCTGTCGTTAGCAGTCAGGAAGGGCTGTTGACTGGACTCTACAGCTGAGTAGTACTATAGGCAGGACTCTGAGGCTTCCCAGGATCACTGTTCAAGCTCTCTGGTTATGCAATGCCACTAACTATGCTAACAGATGGAGTTGGCTGCTGGTTTGTCTCCCTGTCAGAGGAAGACTGTAGGATGGCCTTAGTGATACCTGGGATCTCTGGCCAGCTCTTGGTCAGTCAGACTGGAGGCTAAACTCAGCAGTTGGGTATGGTTGTGAATTTTCTTCTCTGCCTGGACACACTAGGATATGCTAAAACGTTGCTGAGCATGGTTACGAGCTTCTCAGTGGGGGCAGGATTATAGATTATGCTCAGCCATTGGGCAGGGCTTTGAACTAGCTTCCCTGCCTATGCAGGGCCATAGAACATACTCCATGGCAAATAGGGCCTGTTGGTTGGGGACCCATATCAGGCCAAACTGCCAAAACCAAGGTCCCTGGACAGAATGGGATACCAGCTTGCTTTCAGATGGTGCAGGGCAGCTGTGTGTGTGTGTGTGGGGGGGGGGGGGTCTCTGCTAGAACACTGCACCTTGCTACAGGCAGCCACCTGGGCTTCCATAATCTGAGCCCTGGTGCCGTAAGCCCCACCCCCTTCTCCATCTCTTTGTAATTCCCAATGGTTCAGTCCTGAAGCTTCTCCCAGTGACCGCTGACCCCAGTGTGCCTCAGTGTGAGGTGAAACCTGAGTGTGCCTCCCAAGCTGTGTCCCATAATAGAGGGGAATCTGGAGGTCCATCTTGGATTCTCTTTTCCCACTAGAGAAATTGAGACGCCAGGAGATCCTCTTGTCACAACACTGTGCCCACTTTGTGGAGGGGCCAATGAAGTCAAAGTAAATGGCTCCTCCATTGGAAGGGCCAGTGCAGCAAAGGAGGAGCAGTGATTTCACGGGTGCTTCAGCCTTCCTCTCAGGTTCTGGGACTTTTCACAATAGTTTCTTATCTATGAACTGGTGCTAATTCTTGTGAGGACGACTGAAGTCAAGAACTACCTATGTTGCCATCTTGATGATGTAATCATAGTAAATATATTTTATAAGGCTGATTACTAGGTTGTGCTAATTAGTTTACATTTTCATAATTCATACCATTTCATACCATTTTCATACCATTTCATACCATTTTCATACCATTTCATACCATTTTCATAATTCATACCATTTCATACCATTTTCATAATTAAGCAGATTAATGTGATTTTATGGTTATTTTTATATTCAACACCTTAATTATTATCTCATTATTATATGGTCAAACCCAACCCCATGAAGTTTTATAGTGCTTACACCTAAAAGATATGTTCAAAATGCAGCCAGTAAAAGCTCAAACATAAATCATTCTCAGTGATTTGCAGATATTAAAAAATCCTTGCATTGCTGGGATAAAGCCCACTTGGTCAGGATGCATGATCTTTTTAATATGTTGTTGGATTCTGTTTGCTAGAATTTTGTTAAGGATTTTTGCATCTATGTTCTTCAGTGATATTAGCCTATAGTTTTCTTTTTTTGTGCCATCTTTGTCTGGGTTTTGGTGGTCTAAAATGGTGGTGGCCTCATAGAATGGTGGAAGTTTACCTTCCTCTGCAGTTTTCTGGAAGAGTTTGAGTAAGATAGGCATTAGCTCTTCTCTAAATTTTTGGTAGGATTCAGCTGTGAAGCCATCTGGTCCTGTGCTTTTCTTTGCTGGAAGATATCTGATTACACTTTCGATTTCTGTGCTTGTGGTGGATCTGTTAAGATTTTCTATTTCTTCCTGGTTCAGTTTTGAAAAGTTATACTTTTCTAAGAATTTGTCCATTTCATCCAAGTTGTCCATTTCATTGGCATAGAGCTGCTGGTAGTAGTCTCTTATGATCCTTTGTATTTCAGTGTTGTCTGTTGTGATCTCTCCATTTTCATTTCTAATTTTGTTAATTTCGTTCTTCTCTCTTTGCTTCTTAATGAGTCTTGCTAATGGTTTGTCAATTTTGTTTATTTTTTCAAAAAACCAGCTTTTAGCTTTGTTGATTTTTGCTATGGTCTCTTTTGTTTCTTTTGCATTTATTTCTGCACTAATTTTTAAGATTTCTTTCCTTCTACTAACCCTGGGGTTCTTCATTTCTTCCTTTTCTAGTTGCTTTAGATATAGAGTTAGGTTATTTATTTGACTTTTTTCTTGTTTCTTGAGGTAAGCCTGTATTGCTATGAACCTTCCCCTTAACACTGCTTTTACTGTGTCCCATAGGTTTTGGGTTGTTGTGTTTTCATTTTCATTCATTTCTATGCATATTTTGATTTCTTTTTTGATTTCTTCTGTGATTTGTTGGTTATTCAGAAGCATGTTGCTTAGCCTCCATAGGTTGGAATTTTTCATGTCAATGTATGGCAAAAACCACTACAATATTCAATATTGTAAAGTAATTAGACTCCAACTAAAATAAATAAATTTTTTAAAAATATCATTCCCAGTGAGTACATGCATCCAGAAGTTTAACAGCAATTAAACAAGAGCAGGTCAATAAGTACATTTTTGTAGAAGGGGTGGTATAGTGGAAAAGGTCAGATTCTAACTACTTCCATACTAATTGTTCATAAAATTTAAATGTTGAAGTTATGTTTGTTAGTAGAATCTTGAAAGCAGCAATGAATATTCATGGAAATCAATAAATTAATAAACCAATGGAGGGAAATGCCCAGGTGTCTTCTGTTGCCCCTCCACATACTCTTTCTGACCTTCTCTACTGTACTATCCATAGAGGCTGACTGTTTAAAATCATTAAAGGTCCTGTATGGCTGCTGTCTTGTGGCCAGATTGTTAACTGTGGAACATTGGGAGGAGCTCAGTGGGAAGAAGGAGAGGGAAACAGGGTTCTTAGTTCATAGCCCCCTTTCAGCAGGGTTGACACTGGCTGACTGTTTTTCATAACAGAAGGTCTCAATTCCTGACAGCCTGTCTATATGGACATGGTGGAGGAAGGACAGTTTCTTCAATAAGTGGTAGTGGGAAAACTGGGCATCAACATATAAAAACATTAGATTATAACCTTACCTTATGCCATACACAAAAATAAAATAAAAGTGGATTAAAGACTTAAGTGTGAGATCTAAAACTATAAAACTCCTTGGATAAAACATAGAGGAGATCTTTATGACATAGGTCTTGGCAATGATTTCTTCAATGTGATACCAAAAGCACAGCCCACAAAAGAAAAAATGGACAAGCAGGACTATATCAAACTCCAAAGCTTCTGCACAGCAAAGGAAACAACTGAATTAAAGGCAACTTATGCAGTTAGAGAAAACCTTAGCAAACTCTATATCTGATTTATAAGGAACTACTATAATTCAGTAGCAAAAAATAATAATTCAATTTAAAAATGGGCAAAGGACTTGAGCAGATATTTCTCTAAAGTAGATACACAAATGGTTAACAGGATATGAAAAGATGCTCAACATCCTTAATTATCAGGGAAATCTAAATCTAAACTACAATGTATTATCTCCTCACACCCATTAGGGTGACAATTATTTAAAAAAAAAAAGATAGCAAAGGTTGTACAAAAGTTCAAACCTTAGCACGTTGTTGTGGGAACATAGAATATAAAATGGTGCAATTGGTATGGGAAATATTAGTATTTTAGTAGTATTTACTAGCATTAGAAAATAATAGTATGAAAGATTCCTCAAAATATTGAAAACATAGGTTTCATATGATCCAGCAACCTCACTTCTGGACATATATTCAAAATAATTGAAATCAGGATATTTAAGAGATATCTGCACTCCCATTCCATTGCATAGATAATTTACAATAGTCTAGCTATGGAAGCAACCTAAGTGCCCATCCACAGATAATGGATTAAGAAAATATGAGATGTGTATCTATAAAATTATTTATGTATGTACATGTAATTCAACCTTAAAAAAGGACAAAATTCTGCCATTTGTGACAACATGGGTGAACCTGGAAAACATTATCCTAAGTTAAATAAAATAATCCTTTAATTTAAAAAATTATAAAATAAATAAATAAAATAACTCTTTAATTAAACTCTCCTTAAATCACACAGTTTGAATATGCCATTTCTTTCCTGCCAAAATTCTGAAGGATACAGAAAATAATGGGCAAAATGAATAGGAACAATCATTTTTTCAACTTATTTCCAATATTTCAACTTATCAGCTGTGTAAAGTTAGGCAAATGATTCAGCTTCTTTAAATCTCACTTGTCTTATGTGTTAATGAGGATGTGTGTGCATGCTAAGTCACTTCAGTCATGTCCAACTCTGTGACCTATGGACTATAGCCTGCCACACTCCTCTGTCCAGAGGATTCTCCAGGCAAGAACACTGGACTGTTCTCCAGGGGAGATTCCCTTCTCTCAGGGATCTTCCCAACCAAGGGATTGACTCCATGTCTCATTTCTCCTGCAATGGCAGGCGGGCTCTTTACCACTAGCATCATCTGGGAAGCCCATTAATGAGGATAATCATCCCTATTTTTGGTGGGCAAAATAACTGACCCTGAAAAATATCCACTTTCTAATCTCCACAAACTATGAACTATTATGTCTCATGGGCAGGGTGTATTAAGGTTTCAATTGGGAGTAAAGCTGCTGATCAGGTGTAATTAAGTAAGGAGATTAGCTTGATTCATCCAGGTGGACTCAATGTAATTACAAGGTTACTTAAAATGTAGAAGAAGGAGGCAGAAGGGTTAGTATCAAAGTGAGGTCCTTCCTGAGAGATTTGAGTTGCCATTTCTGGCTTTCAGGTTGGGGGAAGAAGCCACAAGACAAAAACAATGGGCAGCAAGGAAGCAGATTTTCCTCAGAACCTCCAAAAGAAGTGTTTTAGTACTTCTGACTTCAGAAAGGTAAGATAATGGATGTTTCTTGTTTTAAACTGTAATGTCTTAAGCTGTTGTAATTTGTGCTCATTCGTTAGAGCGTCAACAGAAAACTCACTATATGGGTTTGTTTTGAGAATTGGATGAAACAATGTAAAACCTAGTGTTTTTATGCATGAGTGCTGGAGTTAGTTAAAACTGTGTTTTGAGCCTCTTTTTCAAACCAGGAACTATCACCTTGATTGGATTATGTAACAACTCTGTTTTTTTCATCTATATTTAAGAAGATAATATTTGGAAATACAAAACTTTTGTCAGTTCATTTTTATACTTTCTTATACTTGATAATTTTCTTAGTTGGACAGAATTAGATATGCTGTCTCAGGCATTAGTAAGGTAATTTGTAAAAGAAAAGAAACACTTTATAATTGATTAGGAAGGATTAATGGAAGCAAGGAAGAGAATTCATGCTAAAAGAATAATGTTGAACAATGAATAGAGTTACAGCTAAACAACATTGCCTCCAGTCCTAAAGAGTTTGGAAGAGGACCATTAGGAGGAGATGGCAAGGGGACAGAGGAATGGGTAGGCATAAATGCTATAGGAAGTTGTGGGGAAACTCTATCATCTCTAGCAGCTCTTTCTTCATCATTCTGTGTGGGACTGTAGCTCAACAGAGCAGGAAAAAATAGGTTGACTGTTGTTTTTTCTTCTGTGAGATAAAAGTCTCCCATTGAAAACTAACTGTACATAGTTGTCTAGCTGAATAACCCTTTTAGTGACCGTGGTCTTCACAGATTCTTATGTAGACTGTGTGGACAATTGTTCCTCACCTCTGGTTTCATTGGCTCAAAATAAGCATCTTGTTATCCCCAAATAGAGTGAAGTATCTATGACAGCTGAAGAAATGGAAGCTAATAGGAAAACATTGGTTCCTATCTTATTATTGAACAGCAATGGTCGAGCACAACCTGTGCTTGATAACCCCCTCACCATGTAAATAGAGGGTTAATAATCCAAATTTCTTAGGATTGAATGAAGTAATGCATACCAGGTTCTTATCTAAGACCCTGGTGATAACCAGAGAAACTAAATTTCCTATAGTTCCATAGCATTCACAAGTCAAATCTACTGTTTCTTTTTGCCTTTATAGTGAAAACATAAAGTATAAAATTCAACAAGTTCCAAAGAATGGAGTGTAAAGAAGTCTCCCTCCTCCCTCTGTTCCCAGTTAGGTGGTTTCACTTTCAAGGGGCAACTATTTTATAGACTCTTGTACCATATCAAAACTATTTTACATATTTATAACTATTTTCTATTGTTTCCTTGCCAATGACAGTACATCAGTTAATAGAGTCCTACTTAACTACAGTTATGAAATAACTTGTGCAGTTTTGACCAGTTCTGTGTGCTGTTTTTAGACTCAGAAATATCCCCTTCACAGTGGAGTTGGCAACAAGTGAAAGTAGACAAAGCCTGTTGAATGTGCACACTTGTGATAATTGCCACACTTCAAATTATTTACATAAGACCATGTTCATTCAAATGGACTCTAATTGCCAAGCAATGAATGTAGACTAGAGGACCCATTTTAACCAATGGCCATAGATAGATGTTCACTCCAGGACTGGGTTCATAAGTGCACATTTCTTCCACAGTAAGCAGATGAGCAGACATGTAGGAGGTCTAAACAGCTGTCATAAACATGGTCCCTCAGGGCCTGACTACAGAAGCTGGATGGACTTGCCTACTGCATGCAGGTCCAGCTCCTGCTTGGCTTCCCTCATTGAAGCCACTATCTTTTAGGCCAGCATCCATGTTTGACATCATTTATCTACATGAATAGGTGCTCCCATAAAATGAACTGCAGAAAAAGCAAATGCTATGGCAGGGCTCAGTGATTTCCAACTTGATGTTTCTGTAGAGGGTATGTTAGAAGACCGGCAAGGTTTCTCTACAGTCTCAAGAAGCTGAACAGAGAAAACACAGAGAACAACGTTTTCCACTGCAGAATAGCTTTTTTTTTTTTTTTTCACTTTCTTTCTTTCTTTTTTTTTTTTTTATATTTTTTGTTTTTTAATTTTTTTTATTATTATTATTTTTTTTTTCCAGTGGGTTTTGTCATACATTGATATGAATCAGCCATGGATTTACATGTATTCCCAATCCCGATCCCCCCTCCCACCTCCCTCTCCACCCGATTCCTCTGGGTCTTCCCAGTGCACCAGGCCGGAGCACTTGTCTCGTGCATCCCACCTGGGCTGGTGATCTGTTTCACCATAGATAGTATACATGCTGTTCTTTTGAAATATCCCACCCTCACATTCTCCCACAAAGTTCAAAAGTCTGTTCTGTATTTCTGTGTCTCTTTTTCTGTTCTGAATATAGGGTTATCGTTATCACCTTTCTAAATTCCATATACATGTGTCAGTATGCTGTAATGTTCAAAAATCTAGAAGGTTTTATTTCAAATCACTTATTTTAAAACATACCAATCCCCCCAAATTCCTTTAATATGATTTATCTTGTATTTCATGGTGTCTGAACTTGTGTCAGCATGATATTTGGTATAGCATTAAAACAAAATAACAATTGGTGGACTGTATTTCAACAAGATTATGGTGTGGCAAAGAGGATGAAGGCGGGACTGGAGCAGGGATAAAATGAGATTTTTCCAAATGGAAAGCAACATATTTAATTCAAATCAAATGTTTTTGGAGCTCACACTATTGCCAAAGTACTTAGATGACTACTGAAGAAAAAAATCTCTGGAAAAGTCCAGGAAATTGGGACATAAGTTTAAAAGGGAATTGTAGAATTTACCTAATAATACAGAATGGCAGTAATTTATATGTCTGACCATCAGGACTTCAGATTGGTCCAACCCCCAGTTGGTTTTCAATCCAGGAAGACTTCTATATTTTAATTTTTACACAGGTGAAATCACTTTAAAATTTCTGTTCAAAACTTCATGAATTTGAGGACTGAATAACCTGTGTAGAGGTGAAGACTTGTCCAATCCAAGGCAAATCCTGTTCATCTCATCAACCTAAATGGCCATAGCACATCAAACTCTTAAGAAAATAAGATAATGCAATACTTTAGGGGTAAGGGACACTTAGAAAGTCAGTGTGATATTTTTGTATCACCACATCGTCATTGTCAGTTATCACAGAATTGAAATACCATCTATTAGCAGGGGGAAAATAAAAAAGAATTAACAGATTGTTTACAAATAAATCCCACATTTAAAATGTATAGTTTTTAGATTAAAGAAAAGAAACATTATAAAATGAAACTTTTAAAAATTGGAAAAAATTAACATATCTCTATAAATACAGATAAATAGTCATAATGTAAGTAAACCCTGTACCATAAAGGTTGGCTTTATTTTAAATTTTATATTTGAGGTTGGATGCTTTAATGAATGTATATTCTTAGCTACTTGGGGGCATCAAGTGGTTGAATTCTACTTTGTATTTACTAAAGAAACTGATTTTTAAAAAATACTTTGTATAAATCAAATATCTAGATATAACCACCCCCTCCATTTTTCAAAGACAATTGGCATGATAAGTTACATATTACAAAAATCTTTGTAATATTACATATTATATATGTATATATTATGTTACATATTATGTTACATAAAGTTGCATATTACAAAAAAACTTTTTGTTTCAGAATTTTTATCTTGTGGTATGGTTATACATCCCTTAAATTCATCCTTTCTTCTAAAGAAGCATTAGTTAAATCTCTTCATAATACCTGTCCCTACTTAAAATAAACAAAGAGATTAAAGTTGTATACCACACAGTTATTTTACAATAAAAGAATTTTTGATAAGAAGCGAAATAATAATTTTATAGTGTTAATATCTGATATTAGTAAGTAAATACCCTTAGAATGAGAGTAAGTAAATGGACACCCAGGAGCATGGAGTCACAAGAATGGAACTACTTCTTCAGTTATCTACTAATGATAGTATTTCGGTCTTAAAAATCACACACTGTCCTGTTGAATCAGCCTCAACTGGGACAGTATATTTTATACTCATGCATTTATGGGGGGAGAGAGATGATGAAAAAGGTGAGATACAGTTTAATGTCTGCTTTCTGGAAGGTGAAAATAGAATCTGCTTTAAAGATTTATCCCAGAGAGCAGCCTGTTCCCATTTCCTCTGTGAATTCTTTCTGATAATATATATCCTCTTTTGATCTGGAGAACTGACAAGCTGGTATTTATTTTCATGTCTCTGAGCAAACTCAGTTAGTGGCCTCTTATGGGTACAAACTAAAAGCAATTTAGTATGTTTAGGTGACTTGTTATATAGTTGATCAGGAGAAGTCATCACTAGGAAAGGAAATGCTGTATATTCAGTGAACACCTTTTCATCATAGTCACTCTTTTTATGGACTAAAATAACAATGAGATTGCTTTACACTGGAGATCTGTCTCTGGTATAGTATAATTTTAATGTCATCACAGACTTGAAACTTTATATATCTGACTATATTTTCTTCTTTTTCCAACTCTAGCATTTTCATGGGAACAAAAAATGATTAAAATTCTGATTATTAATATGAACAAAACAAAAAAGTACATCTTCAAAATTAAAATTCAGAGAGAAACTGAATCCCATAACAGAGTATTCATTTATATTCAAAGAATGCTAATAATCTTCATTCTTTGTGCATGAGATCTAAAATTCAATCAGTATATCGCCTTAACTGCAGAATCCAAAACTGAAAAGGCAAAGTAGATTTTTTCCAAGATAACCACTTGCTGCTATTGATCAAAGCTTGATCTAGGTTTATATACTATTGACAAGCTGCAGATGGGATTTTATAGATTTATCAATGTAAATGTAATTTACCAAATGTTTTGGTAATGTTTTCTGTTAGCTATCACTCTTGCTTATAACATGAGCAAACACAGCAACTGTTCTTTCTTCTGCTGTGATAATCACACTCCAAAGAATGAGCAGCTTTAGGCAAGGAGGCGATTCCCTTCTTTATTTGCCAGACAAATGCAACTCATTTGCTAGTATGAAGTGTGTAGGTACTTCCTACCCTGCTGCTTACCTAAATCCAGCTTCATGGCCGTCTATGTTTAATATTATTAGTTTCAGATTTGGGATTTTAAGACTTTTCAGATATAAAAGAGTCAAAACTATAGTGATGCCAGAAAATATTACGTTTATTTGTGCTGTGGACATAAAGAAACTGTATGAAAAACTCGATTTATAGTTCTTTTGTTTACTTCTGAATTTAGGACCTCTGTGTTGAGGAAGTCAGTGACCTTAGGGGCCAAATCAGAGTCACAGAAATGCATAGCGTGTTTGAGGCCAGGGTGAGAAA
The DNA here is from genome assembly GCF_033118175.1 of Dama dama. Lineage (NCBI taxonomy): Eukaryota > Metazoa > Chordata > Mammalia > Artiodactyla > Cervidae > Dama > Dama dama. Next base: position 60,508,098 of record NC_083692.1, on the reverse strand, counting down.
ACCTTCCATATGATATAAGATGTCCTGCAAAACAGAAAGAGAGGCAGGGGCAATGTTCTCTTACTGCGTAATTAAATCTTGCCATTGTTGCTCTGGAGTAAGCTATAGAAATCTTTTCAGGTGAGGTATACAGCACATTAAAAATCACAGCGCATCATTTGTGAGTCTGTCCTGTTTGATGCCCCAGCCACGTTGCTGTTTTCCTGCTGTCCATGGCTCTTGTGGTGTGTCTTTGCAGGAAGGCCTGCACAAAGTCCTCTCCCTTAGACCTCTCTGCTGATTGCCCTGGGAGACAACTGCTGATCTCTTTAGTTCTAAAGTCTCCCCAAAGTGTTTCCTGAATACACACATCACCCACACTTTAAGACTTATCATCCCAGACATAAAATTCCCACATTTGGTTAAAATCCACCCACGATTTTCACATGATAGATGATACAATAGATTCATATACATGACTACATTTATCATGCAAAAATTTGAACTTCCTTTTTAAAAAGAGCTCAGTATGTATGTGTGTGTGCTCAGTCATGTCCAACTCTTTGCAACCCCATGGACTGTAGCCTGCCAGACTTCTCTCTCCATGGGATTCTTCAGGCAAGAATACTGGGGTGGTTTGCCGTTTCCTCCTCCGGGGGATCTTCCCCACCCAGGGATCGAACCTATATCTCCTGCATTAGCAGGTGGATTCTTTACCACTGCCACCAGGGAAGCCCAGAAAGAACTCAATATATGTATGTGTATGTATATATACATACACACACACACACAATATATGAATCTACTTACATTCTTTGGTGTGTTGCAGAGGCCATGAGTTCAGGGGATGAGAAGTTTAAATGAGGAAGTAAATGAGATTAGGGCTTGGTTTGTGTTCGAAAGAGATGGTTAATGAAGTCTAGGGCTGTCAAGAGGCACATGGATGGATTTAGTCATATTGATTGAATTCTTGTTCTTTCTTCCCATATAAGCAGAAGTCCCTATTGGTGTTGGAGGTTTAGATTTATCTCTTATATCTAGTATCAAATGTTATGATTTATATTTGAACAATGGCCCCATAAATACTTGCTAGAAGAGTGATGATGTCCTTAAGTCATCATACTTATTTTCATTTTAAATTTATCCCTGAAAATCATATGGTAGAAGAACATTAGTGTTAGATTTCTCACATTTCGTACCTACAAGTGGGGCTTTCCTGGTGACTCAAATGGCAGAAAATCCACCTGCAAGGCAGAAGACCTGGGTTTGCTCCCTGGGTTGGGAAAGTCCCCTGGAGAAGGTAGTGAAAACACACTCCACTATCCTTGCTTGGAGAACTCCATGGACAGAGGAGCCTGGCGGGCTATAGTCCATCAGGTCCCAAAGATTCAGACACGGCTGGGTGACTGACACTTTCATACCTATAAAGTAGCAGATGAAAGAAAAATTTTGGCTTAAGTACCATAGCATTAAATTTACCTTTTTGCCTCTTATATGGGAAATCATGAGTAAGATACACTCTGCCTAAGCAATCTTAAGCTTTACTTAGGTCTCAGTTCAGAATTATATCAATTTGGACCAAAAACCTAAGCAAAACTTTTTAAACAAAGAGAACCTACTTTAATATTTAGGGTCACTTATAAAGTTTGAGGTATAGTCGAGTAATAGTGAATTTGTGAATGAGAATATAGAATGTCTCAGTATTGTTGTTGTTCAACTGCTAAGTCATATCCAACTCTTTGCAACCCCGTGGACTATAGCATGCCAGGATTCCCTGTCCATCACCAACTCCCAGAGCTTGCTCAAACTCATGTCCATCGAGTCAGTGAAGTCAACCAACCATCTCATCCTCTGTCATCCCCTTCTCCTTCTGCCTTCAGTCTTACCCAGGATTAGGATATTTTCCCAATGAGTCAGGTCTTTGCATCAGGTGGCCAAAGTAATGGAGCTTCAACTTTAGCATAGTCCTTCCAATGAATATTCAGGGTTAATTTCCCTTAGGGTTGACTGGTTTGATCTCCTTGCAGTCCTAGGGACTCTCAAGAGTCTTTTCTATTCTCTAGCACCACAATTTGAAAGCGTCAGTTCTTGGGTGCTCAGCCTTCTTTATGATCAAACTCCCACATTCGTACATGACTACTGGAAAACCATAGCTTTGACTATACAGACCTAAATTTAATGAAATATATTATCTTTATTATCAAAAGTAGCTATATTAGAAGCAGTCTAGGAAGGATATAATTTTTGATATGTAGGTTTTATAGTTAATAATTGTTCTCTAATCATTACAGATGAATGTGCTAAAACCATCCCCACCCCCAAGGAAACATTAGATGATTTTAATTAATATAGAAAATATTAAAAGTAAGATGTTATGTGCTATAACTCATGACCTGTAAATGTAGATTCATAGGGATGAATGACATCTGACTTTGAGATAAATTACTGAAAACATGGATCTGAGCTTGGAAAATATGAAACTTGATAGATTAGTAATCAAATCACTTTAAATTATTTAATATTAATGAGAAAATTTTCCTTTTTCCAATTTAGCAAGAAATTTAAATATAGGACACAATTATGATGGTTAATATAGCATTCCCTTTTATTTGGAATGGAATCAGTTGGAAAAACTTTATGATCCTTATCAACCTAATTTACACAATTAGCTTATTTCATATGGCACAATTTTGAAATGATTCTTAAAAGGTTAAGTGCTTATATATGTGATTTTTAATTATTAAGATTGCTACAGTCATATGAAATAGACTGTAGTTGAGGGAGATTCTTTTTCTGCCACTGCACAAGAAGAAAAGAGGAGCATTTTATGAGAAAAATTGTATCAGGTTTCCAGTCCATTAATTAATATAATCCTCAGTTTCAATATTAGGTATTGTTGCATTGCTGTTGTGTATTGCTCTAGTATTCCATAGAAGGGTTTGGGGTTACTATGAAAGTTCCAGGGCAGGATCAATCAAGCATTTACCTTTTGGGTAGTAAACTTTTAAGTAAACTAAGACTATATATATATATATATATATATATATATATATATATATATATATATATTTCCCATTCTATCGAGAATCTTAACGTCTGGCATTGCTACAGTGTTTTCAGAATTTTGTGGAACACCACAAGCAGATTTCATACCGAGAAAGCATGGCAACTGTGGGTAATTGGTCAAATCCCATGGTGTGATAGTTTCCTTATAAAGTTCCTTCACTAAACTGATTATAAAGGTAGATTTTATTTTCTGCTTTTAAGTGATTTAATTATTTAAAACATGTAAAGGTGCAATATTGATAAGTCAGTTTCAAACAAAAAAACCCAGAAACTAAAAAACTAAATATATTCTCTTTGAGTACTGGTCATTTTCAGTGTTAAATGTCAGTTCAACCTTGGGTATTCTAAATTCTGAGAATTTACATAGAGAATGAGAACAAAAATCTCTCATTTCTCTTATCAAATATGTGTAGCTTGATTTTCCAGTCAATTAGTGTTAATTTTTGAAGGGCATTTAAAAATAGACCTGGAAATAATAAATAAAGTCATATGTTTGACAGTACAACTCATTACAAAGAAACTGAGAAAGTAGTTAAATATGCCTTGAGCATCTTCATCATGAGCATTAGAAACATATCTTGATAATTTCATTTGAATATAGTTTATAAAAGCAAGCCAGTATTCAAAAGGTTGGAAAATAAAGTTGGAATTTTGAATAGTTCTTGCTGAGTTGCCTTTAAAGTTCAATATTTAACATACATTTTTTTCCTTGATCTTATATTATCATTTAGGAAACACATTTTCCCAAAGGGTGGAGGAGAGAAGACCCTCCCCAGCAGCCCCATTGTTGCAGCACCCTTCGCTGGAGTGTGCACATGTTGATTTCTAGAACACAGTTGTGTGGTTTCTATATGAATGTTGTTTTTCACTTTTCTGCAGGCAGCACACAGAAGTATCATATGCCCAGGCACTTGGTAACTACCATCTAGATGCATAGGTTGTACCTTTCTATAGTAAATAACAGAAACAGAAGGCCATGAAGTTGCTTCCCTTGCTTTGGCACCTGGAATAAATATTATTTATAATTTTGAAAGAATAAATGCATCTTAGGGTAGAAATACAAATAGCAGAGGGTCACACATAGTTTGGACAATGATTCAAGCGTTTAGGGTGTGAACTAAAAAGTCATTATTTAATCTGGGTCTGACCCTTCATCCTGCAGTTGCACAGTCCTACTAAGGGCCTCTTAGTAGGAAAAATGTGGAGTCATTTCATCTCATTTCTTCAAGGATAGAACAGTTAGAAGCAAAAGGGATTTTGCTGATTACTCTAAGGATGTGTGTTTCATCTAGTCAAGAGGCTTACTCAACTTGAGTCCAAATACACATATGATCCACAAGCTAAATGTTCATGTTTACAAAGCAAAGTTAAATATACCCAGTCTGAAATTTGAGCAGTTAGGTGTTTAGGAACAGTAATCCCAAGTAAGTAAACTTCAATTAGGATTGGATAACAGATCTGAGGTCATCCCAGACTGCAGATTGTAATATGGGTCAGTGAACCAGAACCTTTTTGAGGCCAAAAATGTCCAATTGCCTTCTGTTTAAGCTTACTTCATGAAGCCATGAAAGGGGCTGCCTATCCATAAAGGACTGGATATGCTGATAGGGAACCATAGTTGCAAGCTTTTTGTTAGATTCTGCCTAATTCCTTATCTTGGCAAATGTTTTTCACTGATAGGTAGAAGTACTCAGCTCCCATTAGCAGGTTCAGACCAGTTTTGTCTCTGGAAATAATCCTGAATTTTGACTGTAAACAGGAAAGCCACCTAAGACTTAAAATTAAGTTATCCATACCCCAAGTCAATCTTCTTCTATATTTAAAGCTATATTGGACCTGTGATTTATGTAGCAGATCTCCTTTTCATGTTGTCTCCAGCTTTCAGATAGCTGTGTTTGTCCTAGTGACAAAATTTGTCTTGACTTTTGACCAATATTGCATCCTCTATAGGACCAAGCTCTTGCCTAAATTAGAAATAAAGAATTCATTTGAACCAGTCCTAATGAGATGGATGAAACTGGAGCCCCTTATACAGAGTGAAGTAAGCCAGAAAGATAAAGAACATTACAGCATACTAACACATATATATGGAATTTAGAAAGATGGTAACGATAACCCTATATGCAAAACAGAAAAAGAGACACAGAAATACAGAACAGACTTTTGAACTCTGTGGGAGAATGTGAGGGTGGGATATTTCAAAAGAACAGCATGTATACTATCTATGGTGAAACAGATCGCCAGCCCAGGTGGGATGCATGAGGCAAGTGCTCCGGCCTGGTGCACTGGGAGGACCGAGAGGAATCGGGTGGAGAGGGAGGTGGGAGCGGGGATCGGGATGGGGAATACGTGTAGATCCATGGCTGATTCATGTCAATGTATGACAAAACCCACTGAAATGATGTGAAGTGATTAGCCTCCAACTAATAAAAAAAGAAAAGAAAAGAAATCAAAACATATCTTTAAACTTCGGTGCAGTGGTGGGAAGGTTTTAACAGAGCTTAAAGATGCAGATATTGTGTTAAATATCATCAGTTGGCATCAAACTTTCCATATGAGGAATGTCAGTCAGGGCAGCACCTTGCTGTATGTTTGGATGTTGTATGTGGTCTATCCATGTGTAGCTTCTCTTGGTTTCTGTACCACCCTCAGCAGCAATGTTCCATTTCATGGCTTGTCCCATTGGCTACAGACCATTGTGATGAACCAGGCATTTAATTATAAAATTATGCGCTATTATTTCCTTTGTATATAAAGCTGAGGATGGTCCTCTCTGAAATAATAAGAGACCAATATTTGTGTGGCCTAATGAAAAATGGAATTTATTACACTTCTATTCATAAAATTTTCTCTTGTTTAGTCAACAAACGCATATTGAAAACCAATTGTATTATAGATAAAAGGGATGGACAGGTGAGTTTGGACACATTATCTATTTGTAAGCAATTTATGTTGTTGTGGAAGAAGCTCAGAAATAATTATGTTACAATATGACAAGTGTTTATAAAATTGGTAAATACATGCTATGTAGTGGCAAAGGGGGTTACCAGTTTCTGCTGGAGGGGCTGGTGCTAACAAATGTTAATTACTTTGCCACTTCTGCTCAGTGCGGTTTGCTATTCAGGATAACAAATGAATTAAAGAACTTCTCCATGACAGGACACATTTCTTTCTATATCTAAAACCTATTTTCTTGCCACATTCTAAAAGGCATTTCAAATTTTCTAAAATTACATGCTAGGTTCTTGCTATGCTTGTGATATTCTAATAATCTTCTCAATTTTAAATAAACCTTTATCAAATGCAATTTCCATGCTGTCTGATATTTTTGAAACTATAGTCAACTCTAATGAGAGATTTATAGAAAACAACCTGATGAACTTTTGCATATTTTAGTCACTCTGTTCAACTTTAAACAATATTTCTGTGACACCCTGAAGACATTTATCAGCATAGTACATTCTGAATCAAGTTGATACAGCAGTTTTCTCCTAACCTTTTCAAAATTGCCTTATTTCTTTAAAAAAAGTTTTCTTGCACTTCAAGAGATAGCCAACTGTGTGAAGTCATCTTGGAAGCAGACCGAAAGCCCCATTCTAAGCAAGGAGCCTGGTGACCTGAGTTAATTGGATGCCCATTCTGAGAACTCTGTATAGTGAGAAGTGTTAATTGCCTTGCCTTATCACAATATAATGATGCAATTAACTTGTATCACCACTATGGGCTGTTTGTTAGCACATATTTTATTTCAAAGATATCAATACCCACAAAGACCAGCACACATTCTGTCTAGAAAGTATTGACATATAATTGTGCTGAAATATGCTTTTTAGTGGATATCCAACCTCTACTGACCATGATCTTTTAAAAAAAAAAAAAAAAACCTGTTCTCAGAATGAAGAGAAAGAAAGGAAAATGACTCTCTTGAAAATTTTAACTCATTTACATACTTTTTCCTTGCTCAGCAAATTTACATTTATGATCCTAGTTCAGCAAGCATTTCCTCCCCCTCTTTTGGCATGCTTGTCTTCAAGCTCCTGCACAACTTTCCTTCTTTGCAAGTTAGTGATATCCAGGTAATTAGTTAGAGAGCTTTATTTTTTTTTTTTTAGTAGAAACTGTAGAGAAAATTAACAGCAGTAGCTTGCATTATGTGGGTAGTAAATTTGTTATAATCCCAGTGTCCTAAAAATTACATCTCTGAAAAAAACACGGAGAAAATAAGTCTACCCTCTACTTGTTCCTTCATGTGGGGAGAAAATGTTTGCATATTCACTACAACCAATAAAAGCTGCCATGATTGTCATGGAAGCAGGAAGCAAGAAGGATAAGGGCCATAAGGATTGTTACCATAATGTTCTTTTTGTTTTGAAAAATGTGGGGTTGATAGCAGTGCTAAGGATAGTAACAGCATATTTGAAGTTAGTGTTTTCTTGATGCTCCAGATGTGAAGGGAGAGTCTGCATGCATACATGCACACTCTTGTATCTTCATGGTTCTGCAAGAAGCAATTAGATTTAAGCAAGTGCATTATGCATTTCCCTTCTCCTGGCAAATCGCTATGATTTAATATAATTATGCTGCTATCCACAAGTGAGCACCTCCATCTGTTTTCCACAGTGAATTCAGCAAATAGTGTTGGATGGGTAAAGGATCTCAAGAACTGCTCCACAGATAAGCCTTTCCTGATGTCTGCAAATATCCAGGTGTAAGGAACTTGCTATCTCCTTTCGTAATAAATTCACAAGTAACAAATTCACAAATCCTTACCTTTCAAGCAATTTAAATTCAACTTTTAGGGACCCATAATTTTTTGAAGTTATTTGGTCAACTTTTCTTGGTTTACCAAGAAATGTTAAATTGTGCTTTTTCTGTGATTTCCTGGCTGCTTTTCCCAGTGTAATTTTTGTCGTCTGTGTTGTACTGGGAAGGCATGTGTTAGATTAATTCTTTCATTAAATCCTTATCTGTACTACATTCCATAACATGGAGCCCTGAGAAATGCATTACTTTATGGATGATGGTAGAATAAAAGAAGACCTCCTTTGAAAGTAGATAAATTCATTAAATATGGATTCTGAAAGCCAGCATGTAATTTTATCCTGATATAAATAAATGTAAGGAAGAGAAATAATTTTTCCCACTATCATACTTAGCCACAAGGAGTGCATAATTTCATGCTGAGTTGTATTTGTATCTGCCCATAAGTTCTTGAGCCAGTAAAATACTCCATTTTTCAGTAACAACCTCACTACCAATCAGAACTGTAATGGTGTGTGTAATTAATGAACTTGAACTGAGATGATATTAGGTGGTTTTGGAATAAAATGAATTAATTATGGTGAATAATTCATTTTTCCCAATACAACAGTGGTATTTTGTGCAAGAAATTCACAAAAGATATGCCTATTTCTATGTTAAAGGATTCCTGTAAGGAAATAGAATTTTCCTCTCAAGAGTAAGTGGCTTCTGCCAACTCTTTCCTTGGTTTTTCCAGGAGGCAGAGGATCAAGCTGATGAGAAATGAAGAAAATTACTGAGCTTTTTATCTGTAAAATTTGGACACTGTCCATATTTATTAATGCCACACACTACATCAGCTTTTGTCTTTTTCAATAATAGTGAACAATTAGAGGATTTTGATTTCTTGGACTCTCTAACCCTAAGATCAAGAGATTTAAGATTAATGTAGATGGTGTTTCATAATTTATAATAAAATATTATATATTATGTAACATATACATTACATACATACAGTCTCTAATATATTTATATACATATGTATTTGTATGGTCTCATGGCTGAGAAATGTTAAATGACTAACTAGCATCTTGATCTACCAAACATGTTGGACTGAATATATAGGACACAATATATTTGTATGGTCTCAGAAGTGGGCTGAATGGCCAAATATTTATGTCCCTTTCACTGACATACAAGCCTTCTGCATCAGTTTCCCACCTATAGCACAAATTGCAACAAGTGTGCTTAAGAAGCAGCTTCCTCAGATGCATGCTCAATTATGATAAAATATTCTGTGGGAGAAAAGAGATGTTACATAGAAAATTTGTATATATTAATGTCCTACCTTAGTCAATACAAGTTAATAGATGTCTTAGCCTACTAAGTAAACCCCTGGAGGAAGGAAACGCAACCCACTCTGGTATTCTTGCCTGGAGAATTCTATGGACAGAGGAACCTGGCAGCCTACAGCCCAAGGGGTTGCACATGCTTAATATACGGGCAGTTTATTTTTGATAATTTTTACTTTGATTTTTCTTTTCAATTCACATTATTTTGCTTTGCAATTGAACATCTCTTTGTTAGATTCACAACCCCTCCCATTTTTTTCATTTTACCCTAGTAAAAAACATTAATCTTTCCAAAATAATTAATAATGTACTATAATACCAGAATCATATGTATTAAATTCACAAAGATTCTTTAAAAGTATATTGTTGTTTGCCATTAAACAAAAAGACAAGAAATAAACAGAAATAGCATAAAGGATAATTGGAATTTCAGCATTTGATACTCATTTGGCTCATGAGATAATTGTTTATACATGCTTTTGGTACACAGACCTGTGTTTACTTTAGCACGTGTAGCTGCATAGTTTTGTTATCCAAATTAATATATTTTCAATATATTCAGTGTGTAACTAAATAAAAAACTGACACCCAAGTTACCATCTTTTAACCTTTTCTTGGCCCAAGATGGAGTTCTTCTTTGCTATAGTATTTGATTCCTTTAAATTTCTTTTTAATGCATTCAACTCCTTTTTTATTCTAAAATATTTCTTTTAAAACTTCCTTTTTTGCCTCCTTGTAAAGAAAATAGCCTCTGTAGTATATAATTTTTCTTAACTTGTTTGAAGGATATTGGTAAAGGAATTCTTTATATATTTTTTTTCTCCCTGGAAACTCTGATCATCTACTTTTCTTCATTAAGGCAAAGTCTATTTTTCATCTCCACTGTGGGTCCTTGAAGAAGGTGGAGTGTTTGCTGAAGGTTGATGCCTACATGTTCTATTGATTCCACTCTGTAATACTCACATCTGTCTCCTACTTTCCATTTCCAATGCTTGTTCTCTAAACTATCACACAAATTAAGATGTCAACTTTCCAGACTCTTATCTCCCACTTCCATATTATTACATTCTGACATACAAATAATCTTTTGAAAATACATATAAGTTTTCATCAATTTTTTTAAAATCTCATTTTCAGAATAAAATAAAAACTCTTGTCACATGTAGTAATCTTTATTATTTTGCACTCGGTTCATTTTTTCAAAATTAATTAGAATTATTAATTTCTTCTATCAGTTTTAACTCTGTACTCACCCCAGTGGATTCTTTGCACTTTCCTACAGTGATTTCAGCAGCCATCTTTTGTGTGGTATGGTCTCATTCTGACATCTTCCTGCCCTTCATGTGCACCCCTAGCACATGGGAAGCCTTTAACCATGAGTCTCTTAACTGCATATGGCTTTCCCAGTTGTATTATAATTATATATACTTGAATTATTCTTCTTAAGCAGCAAGCCTTATAGAGACAGAATCTGCACGTGAATCATCTTTTTATATTGCTGGTGTGGTGCTTTGCACTTAATGAGCCCTTAATAATGACTCAATGAATAAAAATGAAATGGTTAATTAGGTGATACATAATGTTCTGGAGTGATCTATCTATACCTAGAGTGGCCAATAGGTCAGAAACAAAATAGCTATATTGGGCTTCCTGTGGTAACTTTTTCAGACAAGTTTACCATAGGAAGGATTGCTAATAAGTTTCCTCAAGGAGATTAGTCTCATTGAGAAGACTAGGTAAGTGTGATTTAGGAACAAATAATAAAATGCAATATAGTAGGGTTCAGTAAAGATGTAGAACATAAATGCCACACACATATGGAGGAAGAGGGAATATTCTGAGGAAGAGTTAAGGCCACACTTAGTTGAATGTTGAATCATGTAGAACTGATAGAATTTGAATAGGCAGAGAAGAAGTGAGAATGACCTTTTGAATTGAGTTATGTTTGGTAATGTCTTCAGTGAAGGAAAAAGAAGAGCCCAAACCAAAAATGCATAATGTGTAGTAGGTTGAATGCTCTCTTCCATAGATTTCTAGATTTCATCCCAGAAATAGAAATTATGCAGGGGTGTTGCTGGATTTGAATAAATATCAAGCAACTCTGTGTACTTCTTCTGCTAAAGCTGCTTTCAAGACTCTAGAAGTTCCACATAGGAGAGATGTTCACTCTTTTTGATTATAAAATCAAAATTCTAGAATTAGCATTTTTATGTCACTTCTTTTTAAAAACAACAATTCAAACTAGGCATTGACTAATCTTTGTAGAAGAGTCGATAGAAACAACCACTTTTAGCAACAATAGACTATTGTTCTCTTACCCAACAAGCTTAGGAATGATTCTAGCAACTCGTTACCTTTGTGACTGGCCCATACCTACATCAATTCAGACTTGTCCTATTTTTAAAACATTAGTGCTATATAAATTCTAAATGGTACTAGTAACACAGCACATGAATAATTGATTACATTTACTATACTTAATATTTTAAGCAAATTTTCATGATTCTCAAGGAGACTATACACTTAAACAGCTAAAGAAAATAGTGAAGTTTCTGCGATTTGATTAACTGACACCTCTAAGGACCTGACCTGTTCACCTGCTGAAATGCTAACTATGCAAAGGTGAAAGCATATAAGAGAATAATTATAATTACCTGGGATTAGTCCAAGAAAAAGTTCACTATATAATTTAAAGTTACATTCAACAGTTTGCCAAAGGATCCAAGTTACAGATTTTCTTTTAATTCCCTGATGGGAATTCAGGGAATTAATTCAGAAGGTAAAGAATCCACCTGCAATGTAGGAGACTTGGGTTCTATCCCTGAGCCAGGAAGATCACCTGGAGAAGAGAATGGCTACCCACTTCAGTACTCTTGCCTGAAGAATCCCATGAACAGATGAGCCTGGAGGACTACAGTCCATGGGGTCACAAAGAGTCAGACACGACTGAGTAACAAACACTTTAATTATTAATTTTAATATAGTCCAGTTAATAATTGTAGTTCCTCTAATGACATAACAGCAAAATTATTACATTGAGAAGTCATTGAAAGAGACTAGAGAAATCTTGTCTGTTTACAAATTTTCATAGGGTGCAGACTTCCACAGCTTTATTTACTCTTAAATCTTGCCTTTTATATCATTTGTTTCATTATTGCTTTTTTTTTATTTAAAGAGTGTTCCACTTGCTCCACTGTTGTATGTCCAGATCCTAGAAACCTTCCAGGTCCCAGTGGAAGTTTCACTCAATCCTAAAAACTTTAGTATTCTTCTTGGTTGGAAGTCATCTCTCTCCTTCCAAAGTCTTCATACTTGACATTTCCTCTTAGGTTCTGTATACTTATCATCTTCCATCATTCTTGAATGTATTAATTGCATATTTTAAATTATAAAAAATTATAATATCTAACATGAAACTTTACTCTTTGATTTGATGAATGTCCTATGATTATGTAACCAATATAAGAGAAAGCTGGGTGAAGAGTACATACGAACTTTCTATTTTTGCAACTCTTCTTTGAGTTTAGCTTTTAAAAATCTTTTTAATAGAACACATGGTTAGTTATACTAGAGCAGAATGTTTGAGGTCAACCAAGTAATGGTGTTATGTAATTATAGGTCTGTGAAAATGTACAAACAAGAGGATAAATAATAGAGCTCAGACCAGAGCCTTTGTCAGCTTTCCCTCACCCTGTAAAATAAAGGCGGAGCTGATAAAAAACTCTAAAACTCTACAAAAGATAGAGATCCCTCATTTCAACATTTTTGTCAATCCACAACCATCTTGAGGTCATTTGCAGACCAACAGTCCTTTCCCAAGTACATTTTTTTCTTTCAGACCAAATTTAGGCTAATGAAATCTTTGAGAGGAGATGAATATATATGAATAAATTGTTATGGAGCACAAAAAAGAATTTTGTTTTAATGAAATTCCATATCTTTCCCTTAACTTTTCTTTGTAATAAATGTCTATATAAAGAGAAAGGAGAATTTTTAAAAATGATTAACTAATTCAGAGTCTAAAAAATAAAGAAATTTACTACTTCCACATACAGTGACCAAAAAAAAAAATCTGACATCTGTGGTTGATCCATTCATTAAAAGAAGACAATCTGTGCAGCCCATTTCTGTAACTTTTGTGCAGACTGGCTAAACTTTTCATTCTCATAAAATTGGAGATGGGCTGTTTGGTTTATTGGTAATTGCTACACAAGCAGAATGGTCCTATGTTTGCCAGTCCACAAACTCCATAGATGTTTATCCACTCACTGCAGCGCCAGCCTGCTGCATTATTTCAGCAAGCAACGTTTCCTTGATGAAAAAAGAGCAGCTGCTCACTCAAAATAAACTTGTTTCTGTTTATGCTGTCAGCAGAAAGCTGTTTTAAAAAATCATTAGATGTGTCATGCTGTTGCAGTATGTTAAATTGTGAAACTAAAGAAACATTCCTGAAAGATAAGCACCATGTTACCGCCATGCCTTCATCAGAGCATTTCTATCTTCCTTCTGAATTATTCAAATACAGAGAAGATGGGTGATATCAGGCATTAAGGCACAATGTTAATGATGCCAAGATGATGGCTTGAAGCTTCTTCGAGGTTAGTGAGCTATAGACAAAGGAAAATATGTAGAAAATACTACAATAAGATCAGGTGACCTTACTGATGCTGGCTGTACCAACAATCTCTTTGACCTGGGACATGTCTCTGGATTCATCTGAGCTGCATTTTTAATGTAATCTAAATGGTCTCTTAAGGATATCACATGTTATGTGATCATGTGATCATGTGTTGCTTGTTAGTGTTTTTATCAGTTTTGAAAATATGCATGACTGATATAAATTTATTCTGACCTTTTTTAAATTACCAAAAGCCCTGTTTTACTAAAACAGCCAATAAAGATATCTTTGAGTGACGCATTTACTTTGTCAGGCTAAAACATCTAGAAGTAGACTTTGAATTTTTTCCAACAGTTATCATTGGTAAAATATGGTGATATTTGTTGTTGTTGTTTAGTTGCCAAGTCATGCCCCACTCTTTGCGACCCTATGTACTGTAGCCCACCAGGCTCATCTGTCCATGGGATTTCTCAGGCAAGAAAACCAGAGTAGCTTGCCATTTCCTTCTCCAGAGAGCTTCCCAACCCGGTGATTGAACCCATGTCTTCTGCTTGACAGGTGGATTCTTCATCACTAAGCCTTTACCAAACTGAGCTTCCCAGTTGGCACTAGTGGTAAAGAGATGCAGTTTCAACCCCTGGGTTGGGAAGATCCCCTGGAGGAGGGCATGGCAACCCACTCCAGTATTCTTGCCAGGAAATCCCATGAACAAAGGGACCTGGCAGACTACAGTCCATAGGGCTGCAAAGAGCTGGACACAACTTGAGCAACTGAACACACACGCATCACCATACTGCTAGTGTGGTGTTCATTAGAATATTGGGTTTTTTTCCATTAGGATGCTATATGACCTAATAGAGAGCATCAAAAATAATCATCTAAAAGAAAACAAGTACAAAAGTAGCTTAGGTGAAATAAAAGTATGTTTATTATTTATATATATATACATATATGTAAAAAAATGTAGAGTAAGATATTACCAAACTATATAAAAGCTGTTTTACTTTGGAAGAGATAATTATATGGGAGATCTCCATCTCATGTTTTACACTTTCATAATATTTGAAGATTTACAGTTCTTTTCCATAGGCTTTGCTTTATTAAGTTCTCTTAATAGCCCCAAGAACTTAAAATACTACACCAAGGACAAAAAGATCTTAAGGTGAAGCCAATGTAGGCTCTTAACCCAAATTTAGTATTGGGTTAGAATTCTGGAGATTAGGTACTGAATATGCTGCCTATACAAACCATGAACAAGCATTCTGGAGATAATTCCTCATTTGTCCCCATGAACAGTAACACCTGAGCAACACATGGGTCAGGATGTCCTGGTGGTTGTCCTTCAAGACATTCCATGGTAAAGCTGTGACATCTCATCATTGGATCACCACCACCATCTATGTCTTCAGAGTCATTAAAATTCCACTTAAACTTTACTCTCAAAAAGGACTCCTCCTGGAATTTCTCCAACCCTGCTCTCACTGTAGAGTATAAGTCTTTTTCTAACCCAAGTTTCCATAGTTCACACACGAATATTTTTCAAGGATGCCTTAATTGTGTTGACTCCATCCAGACCCAGGTCATTTCCTAGAAGGTTCAGATTATCCAGGTTTTAACTGCTTCAGAGAACTGACTTGAGATGCTGGCAACAATCAGGCATCAAATTGCATCTCTCCAAACCAAGCGTCTCCACACAATTTGGACATTTTTGAACCCTGCACTGCTCTTGCATCATCCTGAACATCATTTTCCCCATCATCCAGAATTTTCACATGATTACGCTTGAGGGCAGGAGCAAACTCCTGACAGCGCTTTATTGTGAAAGAACAGTTTGGCAAGTCGTGGTTCTGCAGGTTGTGATCTGGATGGCTCAGGGTCTCTCACAGAAACTTAACTCCCTCATATACCAGGTTATTCTTCCACAGATTCAGTTTTATAAAGCTCCTGTTCTGGAGGAGAACATCTGACAAAAACCTACACCTGGGATGCACCAAGCTAGCAGAACCAGTGTACCAGTCTCTCTAAGACACACTTGGGGTGAGTCTGGGAAGCACACAGCAGCTTTATATCATCATCTCGGAGCTGAGGAAATTCCAAGTATACTTGAGTCATTCCCTGGGTGCTGGTGAGAAGCACGGCCAGTCCTAACAGCTGGCTGCCAACAGGTTGCATTTCTCTAGCAGCAGCTAGAGATACTTGGGGGACACTTGGACATCTTAATGGGCCCCCAGAGTCTTTTCAGCTCAACATTAGAGAGATCATTGTTCCCCAGCCTGAGGAAACTCAGACTTGAGTTCTTGCTGAGTTCTATAAAGAGCTGATGACAAACCTAAGAGGTGAGGCCACACAATTCCAACCACTGACACTTGAAGTTGCAAGTTGAGTGCTGAGTTCTAAAAAAATCATCATAGACACAGTAATCCCTAAGTTGTTAAGGCTCAGGTCCAGAAGGGTCAGCTTGTGGTTACCATGAAGCATGGGACAGGCTCTTTCAGAATCCTCACAGAAGACGTGAGTTTGCACACCAGTGTTTGAGAAATGTGTGCCATCATCTCCCTAAAGAAAACGTGTTAGAATCTTCATAATCTATCTTGCTGCTGCTGCTGCTAAGTCGCTTCAGTCGTGTCCGACTCTGTACGACCCCATAGATGGCAGCCCACCAGGCTCCCCCGTCCCTGGGCTTCTCCAGGCAAGAACACTGGAGTGGGTTGCCATTTCCTTCTCCAATGCATGAAAGTGAAAAGTGAAAGTGAAGTCACTCAGTCGTGTCCGACTCTTAGCGATCCCATGGACTGCCGCCTACCAGGCTCCTCCGTCCATGGGATTTTCCAGGCAAGAGTACTGGAGTGGGGTGCCATTGCCTTCTCCTCATAATCTATCTTACCACCCCACAAACCTTGGCCCCAGAAAAACAATGATCATATTTTTCAATTTATTTATTTTTAGCTGTAAATGGATTTATATAGTATCCTCTTCATCCTTCTCTTCTTTCAATCAATATATTGATTTTTAGATTCAACCGTGCTATAGTGTATTCACATAGTAGTTAGCTCCTTGGCATTGCTGATTGCATTATACAAATACGCCACAATTTGGTTTTCATTTCCCTCTAGATGCATATCTGCATTATTTTCAGGTTTTTCCTATTATAAATAATTTGATAAACATTCATGTACAAATATTTTATAGGCAAGTGCTGTTATTTTTCTTGGGTACATTCCCAACACTAACACTGTTGGATCATAGCATAGAAATATGTTTAACCTTACAAGAAACTGCTGAAGTGTTTTCCAGTGTGGTGGTACAGAAAGAGCTGTAGTTTCTTACAGGAATGTATGAGAGTTTCAGTGGTTCCTTATACTTGTCAACACTTGATGTCATTAGCTGTTTAAATGTTAGCTATTCTTATAGGTACCCACTGGTGTCTCTCTATAGTTTACATTTTATTTCCCTGGTAATAAAAAAAATGCTGGCCATCTTTTCCCATGCTGATTTATACATCTTCTTTTGTGAATTGTCTGTTCAAAGATTTTGCCCATTTAAAAAATGTTGCACTGTTTGTCCTTTTATTATTGAGTTCTAAGAGCTCTTGCAAATACATTGTCAGCTGCATGTGTTACAAACATTTTCTCCTAAGATGTAGCTCATCTTTTTATTTTCTTAAGAGTAAGCTGAAAAGTTGAAAATGTTTGGTCTTTGATAAGCTCCAGCTGATCATTTTTTAAGACATTTTGTGTTCTGGAAATCTTTGCCAACCTAAAAGTTGCCAAGATTATCTCCTATATTTTCTTCTAGAAGTTTTATCATTTTACCCTTTGTATTAAGTCTTTTTTTTTTTTTTTACTTATAATCAGAAAATATATGACAATATTTTTAGTGACAGTATGGTACTTTTAACATAAATAAATGTAGGCTTTTAGAAACCAATTTCAAATTGTTCTCTTAATAGTATTTATATTAATAAAAGGTCTGATTTATAAAAATATCTTTCATCTTAGGGAAGAAAGCTACATTGTAAATCATATCTTCAGTCTACCTGTGGAGGAGAGAATTTTTCTTCTCACTCCATCTTATCTTTTTATACAAAAACATCCTTCAGTGTAAGAAGTTTCCTATAGTGCTAAACACAATCCATCTAGTTAACATTAATAGAAATGTTTTCTGAATTGTCACTCTCTGTCCCACAATTTGCTGTTAAAAAACAATACATTATTTCTGTATGATTTATTCTATGTCATGAAAAAGTGGGGTCAAATATAAATAAAGGTGTAATATAATAAATGTTATAAAAGAAAGGTCATAAAAACAAAAAGAGGGTGTTATTGGCATTCTTAGGGCTTGTTATCAGAGTAAGGCTGTGGATGGGAGCTTCCCGGGACAGGCTTTAGCATCCAAACAGTAGCTGGTATTGGATGTGCCATGTACTCTTGGACAGACCATATTATTTGGGGGGGGAAAAAAAGTATGAGAAAATGATTTTTCTTAGAATGGTCTTAACTTTTTTTTCCTCCAGCTTTGGTTGAGAGAGAGATCACTATGGGTACACTAAATCAGTCTATCTCTACCCCAGTACTTCTGATACTATTTTTTTTCTGAGTCTTGAACAAATAGACCGATATGTTACAGACTGCTAGCAAAAAGGCAAGGCTTCTCTTTGAATGGTTCTTTTCCCCTTGGGGTTGTATTTACCTACCTCCTTTCCACTTTTATTTTATCTTAAGTCTTGGGGTCCAGGTAAGGAATGCTGTTCATAGCCAGTGACTTAGTGTCTGGCTGCTGCCATTTCTTTACGTGGCTGGTCTTCTTAACAGAATCAGGATATGGTTGGAAATTTTGCTCTTCTCATATGTGGAGCCTAGAAGTAAATACAACACCTGTAGGAATAAAATTTCAGAAGTATTTTATTGACTTATGACCTTCATTGTAATTTATTTTTACATGTGTTTATTTAGCACATACTGTATGCCAAGAACTAGGCTCAGTGCTGGGACATAAATGAAATAAGACAGACACACCTGCTTTCTTCCAAAGCTGAAAATGAAATGGGAATGAGTATCGCTGAACATTCAGAAGTATGATGAGTAGTGTAAGGATAAGTGTTGTGCTATATAGCACATGTAACAAAGGACTGAGGAAGTGATGTTTCAACTGAGGTTTGAGTAGGTAATAGAGCAGGAACAGGAGAATTCCAGGAATAAAGACAAGACATTAAACAACTTTGAGGGGGAGAGGAGCATGGCACATTTCAATGTATTGGCCGAAAGAGAGCCAATATAGTTGTCATGTAGACATGAGTGAGGACACCAGGAGCCACGGGGGCTAAAGAGTATTTAGGGCCAGATCTCCATGGGTCTTTGAGCATACCTAGCATTTTATCCGGAGAAGGCAATGGCACCCCACTCCAGTGCTCTTGCCTGGAAAATCCCATGGACAGAGGAGCCTGATAGGCTGCAGTCCATGGGGTCGCTAAGAGTCAGACACGACTGAGTGACTTCACTTTCACTTTTCACGTTCATGCATTAGAGAAGGAAATGGCAACCCACTCCAGTGTTCTTGCCTGAAGAATCCCAGGGATGGGGGAGCCCAGTGGGCTGCCATCTGTGGGGCTGCACAGAGTCGGACATGATTGAAGTGACTTAGCAGCAGCAGCAGCATTTTATCATTCAGTTAGAATGCTATGGATTTGGGGGCAGACATCAGAAAATCTTAACACTGACTGGCTTCAAAACTGGGGATTTTTTTTTTTTTTTTGCCTGTATTAAAATAAGTCATAAGCTAAGAAAAGTTTGGTTAATTCAGTAAGTCATATTATTAATTTACTTCTGTTTTTTGAATGACAATCTTAGGATGTTAGTAGTTCCCCCTCATGTTTGCAAGATGCCTGCATCAGTTTCAGGTATTACATTCTCACATGCCAATATCCAGAGCTATAAACATATTTACTTTGTATTCGTTTTTCAAAATGAATGATTCCCTCAAGTACCCTGAAAACTTCTCTTTTATCTCTTGAAAAAAATCTCACAGAGAAGCCTGGCAAACTACTTGAAAACTTCTCTCTTATCTCATTGGACATAATGGGTCACAGAACCGTTAGCTTTCTACACCATCACTGGTTATGTGGAATGTGACAACCATAACTGGAGTCGCTCACAGAATGCATAGGGGATGAGAAAATGGAGGCACTGAATATATACACTCTTTACACTAATAGTCAGTGTGTGGGGAGAAGGTGGGGAAATAAAATGGCAGACGGAGTGAAGTTTAATCTCAGCTAGCCGTAATGTCTCTAACTCTGGCAACTTTTCAAATGGAAGTGTTTTCATTTTGGGCAGAGGGCGAAAATGGCTGTTGGTTGGGCCACCAGTTGTGGTGTTTTCATAAGAAAAGATTTAAACTGTATCAAAACTGAGATGAGAGCAATTGAAAGGATTTAAGCATGGAAAAAATGTAATACTGTTTTTGTTAAAAGTAAGATTTTCCCCAATATGAAAAAAAATAGAACTTTTGGTTAGTAGTATGATCATTCAACATGGAAAAAAAAGGAATAAGAGATAACACAGGAAAAACATCTAGGTTATAACAGTAAAGCACAGCAGATGTGACAGCAGCCTGTCTAATTGGGCAGAGAAAACCGGTTATTTTATAACACAAATATAATTAGTAACTAACATCAGTAAGAACTGGCAGTGTGGTGGCAGACAGAGGAAGAGGAAAGGTCAGTCTTGACACTCAGGATTCTGGTTTGGATAGCTGGTTAGTGAGAGGTCCCATTCACTGTGATGGAAGCACTGAAGAGATAGCAAGGGAGTGGGTTTGGGGTATATTGAATTTGAGTTGTTAATAAGATGTTCAAGTGGAGATATCTGGTGGTGAGTATAGGTATGGTGCTCAGGGGAGAGGCTTAACTCTAAATATAATTTTGCTGGTATTCAGGATAAAATTGAAATCAGACATGAGTAGATGAGATGAGCTAAAAGAATATAGATCAAGACAGAGTGCTTAATATGGTACTGAAAGATGCCAAGCTTCAGGAATTGGGAGAGGAAGAGTCTCTGACAAAGTGAAGTGAAAGTCACTCTGTTGTGACTATTTGCAACCCCATGGACTATACAGTCCATGGAATCCTCCAGGCCAGAATACTGGAGTGGGTAACCGTTCCCTTCTCCAGTGGATGTTCCCAACCCAGGAATCGAACCAGGGTATCCTGCATTACAGACAGATTTTTTACCAACTGAGCTATCAGAGAAGCCCTGAAATTGGCTCTAAGAAGTTGGAGAAAAACTAGTGGAATATTATGTCATGAAAATAAAGAGTTTTTCCATGAAGAGGAAATATACACCTCTGTCAAATACTTCTGATAATTCCAGTAACATGAACAAAGAATTATAAACATTGGATTTGGTGATTAAAAAGCGGTACTGTTAACAAGAGTAACTTGGGTAGAATGGTGTCACAATTCAGGCTGGAGTGAATTGAATAGTCAATGGATAAGTAGGAAAAGGAATTTCCAGCAAGAAAAAGTACTGGACATGAATATAGGTTACTTTGTTTATAGTAAGGAAAAGTTTTCTTTACCATTAACTTTTCATCCTTGGCACAGCACATATTTTATACCAGGAAAAACTTTTCTTTGTTCTTAAATTTTCATGCTTGAAATGGCAAGGTGTTAATCAATCCCCAAAAGAGTAGAACATGCAAAAACTGAGATGAAAATATGACATCTATTGTGGATAACAATCCATAATTTACAGCTTTTCTTCCATACATTATTTATTTATGCCGTGAAATCATAATCTAAAAAGTTGTTTGATAAAACCTAACCATGAGAATAATCTGCCACAGAGTTTGGGAACAAATGATACCACATAGCAAAGAAAGCTAGAACATTTTACCATTACTGTACTGCTTTAGAAATTTTAGCCCTCTTGGATTTCTAAATTGATATTTTAACAGAAGATGATTAAGGAGACTCCTTCAACCATCAAAAAGTACATCTGATAGCACCACACAATAGACTCTGACATCGGACTAGATTACTGAAGTGTGGACTATGAATGGAAGAGAACAGAGGTGAAAGCATCCTCATTAATCAAGGTGCTTCGTAGATGACTAGTTATTGGACACACAATCCATATGCTCCTTCATTCGGCTTCATATGAGAAAATATCTGTCACCTGATAAAGGTAGATTAGCTTACTAGAAATGAGAATAATTGTTCCCTATATTGAGAACTAATTCCAATAAAACTATTTGTGAATTTATGGATGATTGAAAATATCATTTTTAAAGTAATGTATGTTAGCTTGCCTGGTGGCTTGGCTCAACTGGTAAAGAATCCGCCTGCAATGTGGGAGACCTGAGTTCGATCCCGGGATTGGGAAGATCTCCTGGAGAAAGGAAAGGCTAATCCCTCCAGTATTCTGGCCTGGAGAATTCCATGGACTCACAAAGAGTCGGACACAATTGTGCAACTTTCACTTTCATGTTAGCTGAGCATTATGTTTTTCTATTCTTTACTAAAATAATTTTATTAAATAGAAAATATGTTGGATTAGGCCTTCTGTAATGAAGGCTTCTAAATGGAATATATATAATCATCTATATTAGGTGGATTGACCTTGATTAAGAAACTGAGTCAATTCTAAATTTTCCAATGACTTCAACTGAACAATACTATATTATTTTTTACTGTTGTACTCTGCTCTATTTCATAACTTACCAGATTGATGAATGGTATACCTTGCATCTACAAATTAGCCCTAATGAGTCAGGCCTATAAAAAGTTATCTAAGATTCTCACATTTTAAAATATCATCTGGAAAAAGATTACCCCGATGGTTTGTCTTGGATGAGTTTCATCCTTGTTCTTTCTTTGGAGAGTACTAATTGAATCTTTCACTTATTATCTGTGGTAATTTCTATGCTTTGAATGTCTGCATATATGCCCAGGAATATATTCTATGTTGTCCCAAGTGAGAACAGTAACGCATTTATGAAACACTCCAGTCAGAATCTATCCCAGTAATAAATGCAAGATCTAGTCAGCAGTTCTATCTTTGATGGATTGTGTTGTCAAGGCTTTCAATGAATTGGTAATTTCTACTTTTAAGCAGTTTTCTAAGAAAGATGAAAGTATTGAATGTGAACAAGGACTTGAAGTGAAGTGAAAGTTGCTCAGTTGTGTCTGACTCTTTGTGACCCCATGGACTATGCAGTCCATGGAATTCTCCAGGCCAGAATACTGGAGAGGGTAGCCTTTCTCTTTCCCAGGGTATCTTTCCAACCCAGGGGTCGAATCCAGGTCTCCCGCATTGCAGGCATATTCTTTACCAGCTGAGCCTTAAATAAATACATAATCATCAAATTATGTTGTATTCACTATCTTGATTTAATTAGAATAAAGCCACACAATTTAAAGTACAAGTGTCAGGTTATAATCTATTTCAACAGAATTGAAAAATGTTACTTAGGTGATTTTATGTTTGTATTTATCATTTCCATAAATGTTCCTAAATGCTCCTGAAAAGAGTGGTTGCAATGATCATCAGGCTTTTTTCAAGGAATAAATACAGAAACCCTGATTTCATTATTATACTTTTCTATTTAGATAGTCATTGAATTTTAAGTAGCTGTTTCATGCTGGACATTGTGCTGTGTCCTATTATATTTTGTAATACAAAACTCCATGGTTCTCAACCTACCCCTTTTTTCTTAATCTGTTTCACTTTGCCTTTCAGGCATCCCTTCATCCCTCCGTCTTCCTTACGTGTTGATTTTCCTTACATGATGTTTAAGTTTCTCTCTCTCAGCTCACCCAACTCTCCAGAGGTGATTGTAACTCTCACTTTATTTTGGGGAGGAGGCAACATAACACAGTAGATAAGCCTTGAGATTTGGTGTGATGTGCACCAAGAAAAATAGGCTATAACTAGGAATTCAAACTTAAGAGCCACAGAAACATCTTTAGCACTGAAATAAGATGAGGAAAATGTTACAGTAAGTGTAGAGGTGATGGCAAGAGAATGCTTATACCTAAACATATTGTCCAGTCTTAGACGGATGCCTATTCTACTTCGAGTGAGATCCAGTCTTCAGTAGAGAATTAATTAAGGGAAGACAGATAACTGATCTCAACCTTTAACTTAGCTGAATTAGAAAAGAGCTTTTCCCGACCTCATATTAAAATCAGTTTCACTGATGTAAGCTCTGGGGTTCATAAGCTCCAGCCTTAATTACCTAGGAAAGGACTTATCTCATTCAGAAAGCATAATATGTAGTGGGCTGGAAAGGTAAGAATCAGGGGAGGCTGAATAAACTCAGTGATGCATAATGATTGTACTTGTATCTATCTTGTGAATGAATTACACTTTGCCCTCCTCCCACCTTCCTCTTTCGAGGGCACTTTTCATCAATGCATAAAAACTCGTAAAATTTTCAAAATAATTGCATTGCTTCATTTCAATAGCGCTAGATATTTATTGGACAGCTCTTGCTTGCTTTCCTTATCCTTTTTTGTAGCAGTACCTTGATTTTCTTTGGAGAATTCTCTTATTTAAAATGGTCCTGGTGAAATTAATTATCAAGGCGCCAAGCCTCTTATGGGCATGGGACCTGAGTTCAGCCAATCAGACTCTTCTTTTAATTTGAATATTGGTGAAGTGTTACAAGGAGAAGAAATTATCTAATCATGGGGCCCTGAAAAGACCCTTTGTGTCCCTGTTCCCTTTATTGACCCAACTGCTTTGATACCTGAACTTCCCAAGGTTTGTTCTTTCAGGTTTCCTTTCAGTTTTGTGAGTTATTTCATTTACATACTTTTCTAAAATTATCTATATTATAACCAAGAATGGTTTTTCTTTGATAGCAAACAAATACCACTAATTGATTTCTGCTAGAGATTGTTCAAAACTCAACAAAACAAAGCAATACATCTCAAATTTTGCTTTTAGCAAAGCATCAAACAATTTTGTTTTCAAAAGAATAATTCTTTTCTAATAAGTACATATGATATTCATATGAATACATAGATTGTTGAGTGACAGAGACTCAGGGAGGTTTTGAGCTTTCAGCAGTAAGTATGGTGGTTACAACTACAGCCTCCCCAGGTACATTGCTGCAGGTAAAATCCTGGCTCCACCATTAGCAGCAATATAATCTTGGGTAATTTTCTTAGCTTCTAAATTCCTCCATTTCTTCAACTATAAATTGGGGAGAATATAACCCACATGATATGCTTAGAAAAGCACCTAGCACATAGTAAAAATTCAATAAACGTTAGGTCCATGCTCAAGCTATCCTGCTCTTAAATGTTGAGCTCCATGTAAGCAGAGGCCTTGTTTAAGCCATCTTTGTATTCCTATTCCTGAACCTAGATTGTGCTTTTTTTTTTCCAAGTGGCTACACTGTGGTGATACAACTGGGGTTTGTTTTTATGTGGGTTGTAGTTTTATTCATAATCACACAGAAACATGATATCAGCTATAACTTAACTGATAACTTAAATAAAGCCCCAGCCTACTATCCTTCTCCCATGAGGTACCCTGGCTTTAAATGGTTATACACGTGTGTAATAATTTTCATTGTTTATTTACTTCCTAGTTAATTGTATTAGAATACTTCTGTTGAACAGCTAAGATGCCACCAACAGTTCAACATTGGCTACATATTAGAGTCACCTGGAGAGTTTTCAAAAATACTAATTCCAGGCCAGTACCCCCAGATTAATAAAATCACTCTCTGGGATGGTAACCTGGATAGAAGCATTTTTCTCAAGTCTCCAGGTAATCCTAATGTGCATCCAGAACAAAACCACTGCTTCTTGAACTCTGTGAGGCCATCCTAGTAAGATACCAGTAGGTCTGAAAAGTACAGAAAGCTGTTTTTTCCTATTAATTGTATACAATTTTAGAAAACTCAGAAATTTTGAATTTTGCTTAAGTTGCCTGAATGTGGTTAGCTTGTAACACTAAAGAACAGGGTAATGAAGTTCAAGAAAAGGCTGGTAATCTGTTTTTTTCCTATTTCTCTCTCCTAATCTTTCATCATTAGATTATAAGAATTTACATTATTTCATTGAGGGAAGATGATATTGGGGGAAGGATACTTGAATACATGTATTTTTGGAGGTCAGGTGTCTATATGAACAACTCTGTCTGTTAAGAGGCCAGATCTGTACATTATCTGACTCCAATTTTTACTATATACTCTGTAAAAGTACCGATTAAATCCTGCCATCCATATAACTTTTGTCCAAATTTATATTGCCTCAAGACCCTTGGGGGCATCACTTTTGGTTGGAATCAGAGATATAATTAGTGTGTGTGTGTTTGGATTTATATATACATATATATATATATATTTAATATAGTATATATATGGGCTTCCCAGGTGGCTGAGCAGCAGTAAAGAATTGCAGTGGTAAAGAATCCACTCAAATGCAGGAGATGTTTGTTCAGTCCCTGGGTTGGGAAGATCCCCTGGAGAGGGAAATGGGAACTCACTCCAGTATTCTTGCCTGAAGAATCCCATGGTGAGAGGAGCCTGGAGGGCTACAGTTCAAAGGGTCACAGAGAGTCTGACATTACTGAGCATATGGCATAGCATAGTATTTCTATAAAATGTGTGCCTGTTGGCATTATTTTTCTTCTCATGCATATACAGTAGTCTGCTTATCCATGGGGGTATGTTCCAAGATCCCCAGTGGATACCTAAAACTGTAGATAGTTCTGATGCCTACACATATTGTTTTTATATGTACATACCTATGGGGTCACAAATAGTCAGACACGACTGAAGTCACTGAGCCTGCACACCCATGATAAAGTTTAATCTATCAATTAGACACAGTAGTAGATTAACAGAAACTAAGGATAAAGCAGAACCATTATAACAATACACTGTAAGAAAACTTTATGTGGCCCTTTTCTCTCTAATCTTATTGTGCCTTTTCCATTTGGAAATTTGGAAAATTTAATACCTTTTCCATTTGGTATGTTAGTGGCTCAGTCATGTCCAACTCTTTGCAACCCTATGGACTATAGCCCACCAGGTTTCTCTGTCCATGGGATTCTCCAGGCAAGAATGCTGGAGAGGGTAGCCATTCCCTTCTCCAGGGAATCTTTTTGACCCAGGGATCGAACCCAAGTCTCCTGCATTGCAGGAAGATTCTTTACCATCTGAGCCACCAGGGAAGCCCCTTTTCCATTTTAACTATGCACTTATCTCTTACTGTGGCTATATCTTTTGCAGTTTGAGTGCAATAGCAAAGCTAGCATGATTTTATTTCTCCTTCACAGTTTCAGGGATAGACTATTTGTTCTTCACTGTAGATCTTAGCAACCTCAGTGTGAGATTTTTTCCTTTATTAAATCAAGAACTTTCACCTTTTCAGTTAAAGGAAGCACTTTATGACTTCTTTCTTTGGCATATTAGAATTACCAGTATCAATACTCTTGCATTTTAGGGCCATAATTAAGTAAAATAATGATTACTGAACACAAGCACTGTGATACCACAGTATTCATCTGGTGATGGAAGCAGTTACTTAGTGACTTAAGGTGGGATTTGCTGGACAAAGGGATGATCCACATCCCTGGGCAGGATAGACTGGGACTGTGCATGATTTCATTAAGCTACTTAGAACAAAGTGAAAATCAAATGGTATGAACTGTTTGTTTCTGGAATTTTCCATTTAATATTTTCTGAAACTGCAGAAATCAAAACTGCAGATGACCGGGGGCTACTCTGTTAAGTTTAAAGTCTTAACCATTTAACAATTTCTCAGCCTTTGTGGCTCATCCGGTAAAGAATCCACCTGCAATGCAGAAGACCTGGGTTCAATCCCTGGGCAGGGAAGAGCCCCTGGAGAAGGGAAAGACTATCCACTCCAGTATTCTGGCCATGGGATCACAAAGAGTCGGATAGGACCAAGTGACTTTCACTTTCAGCCATTTAAGGACAACTAATAAAGTGAAGAAGAACTAGAGCCTCTTGATGAAAGTGAAAGAGGAAAGTGAAAAAATTGGCTTAAAGCTCAACATTCAGAAAACTAAGATCATGGCATCTGGTCCCATCACTTCATGGCAAATAGATGGGGAAACAGTGGCTGACTTTATTTTGGGGGGCTCCAAAATCACTGTAGATGGTAATTGCAACCATGACATTAAAAGATGCTTACTCCTTGGAAGGAAAGTTATGACCAACCTAGACACCATATTAAAAAGCAGAGACATAAGGGGCTCCAGCTTCATCCATCTCATTAGGACTGGTTCAAATGAATTCTTTTTAATGGCTGAGTAATATTCCATGGTGTATATGTACCACAGCTTCCTTATCCATTCATCTGCTGATGGGCATCTAGGTTGCTTCCATGTCCTGGCTATTATAAACAGTGCTGCGATGAACATTGGGGTGCACGTGTCTCTTTCAGATCTGGTTTCCTCAGTGTGTATGCCCAGAAGTGGGATTGCTGGGTCATATGGCAGTTCTATTTCCAGTTTTTTAAGAAATCTCCACACTGTTTTCCATAGCGGCTGTACTAGTTTGCATTCCCACCAACAGTGTAAGAGGGTTCCCTTTTCTCCACACCCTCTCCAGCATTTATTGCTTGTAGACTTTTGGATAGCAGCCATCCTGACTGGTGTGTAATGGTACCTCATTGTGGTTTTGATTTGCATTTCTCTAATAATGAGTGATGTTGAGCATCTTTTTATGTGTTTGTTAGCCAGAGTGAAGTAAGCCAGAAAGATAAAGAACATTACAGCATACTAACACATATATATGGAATTTAGAAAGATGGTAACGATAACCCTATATGCAGAACAGAAAAAGAGACACAGAAATACAGAACAGACTTTTGAACTTTGTGGGAGAATGTGAGGGTGGGATATTTCAAAAGAACAGCATGTATACTATCTATAGTGAAACAGATCACCAGCCCAGGTGGGATGCACGAGACAAGTGCTCCTGCCTGGTGCACTGGGAAGACCCAGAGGAATCGGGTGGAGAGGGAGGTGGGAGGGGGGATCGGGACTGGGAATACATGTAAATCCATGGCTGATTCATATCAATGTATGACAAAACCCACTGGAAAAAAAAAAAATAAAATAAAATAATAATAATAAAAAAAAAAGCAGAGACATTACTTTGTCAACAAAGGTCCGTCTGGTCAAGGCTATGGTTTTTCTAGTAGTCTTGTATGGATGTGAGAGTTAGACTGTAAAGAAAGCTGAGTGCCAAAGAATGGATGCTTTTGAGCTGTGGTGTTGGAGAAGACTCTTGAGAGTCCCTTGGACTGCAAGGAGATCCAACCAGCCCATCCTGAAGGAGATCAGTCCTGGGTGTTCATTGGAAAGACTGATTTGGAAGCTGAAACTCCAATCCTTTGGCCACCTGATGCAAAGAAATGACTCATTTGAAAAGATCCTGATGCTGGGAAAGATTGAGGACAGGAGAAGGAGGGGATGACAGAGGATGAGATGGTTGGATGGCATCACCGACTCAATAGACATGAATTTGGGTAGACTCCGGCAGTTGGTGATGGACAGGGAGGCCTGGTGTGCTGCAGTTCATGGGGTCGCAAAGAGTCAGATATGACTGAGCGACTGAACTGAACACTTCACCTTCAAAGTTTTCTCTAATATAAACATGGACAGTCTCATATATGCCATGTTTTCATGAACATTTAGTATGCCCACTGTCTATCCTGTTTAATCATAGTAGCTGAACTAACCAGACATCTGCTAGGTGTCAGGTACTAGTACTTACTATGTATTAAATCATTTAGTTCTTCTCACAGCAACCCTATGGGAGAGTAGCTGAATTTTTCTTTTTAGCAGTTGAGGAAACAGACATTTAAGGCATGTTTAGAAATCTTCCCTAAGTTGTAATTACAATTCTGGTAATTCTGTGTCTACAGTATCAGTCACTGCATTATATTTATATCCTATGAGGTAATATATAACTGATTAAAGATACAACAAAGCTACTAATTCCTTGGAAAGTATAGATGAGGAAAGGGAAAATTTTCTTAAATTAGTTTAAAAAGAACTTTTCAGTTTTGGGTCTACTACATAAAGCAAGAACTTGTATAGATATTTTTCTGCTGAACAATTCATGGAACTCTTTGCTACTGTTATGCATTTATTATAATGCCTGTAGCTATTAAATAAATAAAAAGTCTACAAGCTGTACTTGGTTTATGGTATGATGTCACATTCACACAAATTTTAATCCTCTAGAAAATGGTTAACAACTTATGGAGCACAAATTCCATTTTGATCTGGCTTGTGTATGCACCATCTTTGAAAGGTAATGCTTTAAGAAGTGACATCTAATATAAGAGTCCCCAGTGTTCATCATACCTGCAGGTTAATCTTTTCTTTAATGCCTTCAGTTCCCAAAGGCAATGAGGCAGGATAAATATATCAATCATAGCACATTTGAAGGAACAGGCAGAGGAAGTCTGTGCTCAGTGGTGTGATGTGTCAGGAAAGAAGCTAAGCCTACCAGAATGTGCACCACTGAATTTGGGCAGCTAGCCAATGTTTAACAGCACCAGAGAAGTACAATTTTATTTTAATCATCTATTCTTATGTCAAGGCCAAGAGGAGCATTTCCACCAGCTTCTACTTCCCCACCAGTTATAATAAGATGTATTCCAGGACTCTCAATGCAGGAAGCATGAATTTGCATATTAGTAGAGCAGCAAAATATATGATTCCTTTCATCTCTGGGAGGTGGGACAGAGAAATAATCATGGAAGCAAGGACTAGCTGCTTCCAAGCTTTTAAGTTCCAAAATATATACATTCAAATATATATTTTCAAATATATATAACATTTGAATCATGTCAAAATACACAAAACAATGCAGTATTTTGGAATTAGCAGCATAGATGAATAGAAAAATTATCGAGCTGCTTTTTTTTTTTTTTTTTTGCATGATGTTAATACTTGGATCCATCGTACACTATGAAGACTGGAACATACAGATTTGCCACAAACCCAAATGAAATAATTAACAATGGAAGCATCTTAAGTAAAACCAGAACCTGAAACTACCAAATCTACTGCTTTGATGGGAGTAATCTATCTTGTCTGTTCACAACCTTTTGAAGTCTTTTTTTTTTCTTTCAATGAATTGTCTAGATTAAATGTTACTTTTACTTTGCGCATCAGTTCAGTCACTCACTCATGTCCAACTCATTGCAACCCCACGGACTGCAACATGCCAGGCTTCCCTGTACATCACCAACTCCCAGAGCTTGCTCAAACTCATGTCCATCAAGTCGATGATGCCATCCATCTCATCCTCTGTTGTCCCCTTCTCCTCCTGCCTTCAATTTTTCCCAGCATCAGGGTCTTTTCTAATGAGTCAAGTCTTTGCATCAGGTGACCAAAGTAATGGAGCTACAACTTTAGCATCAGTCCTTCCAATGAATATTCAGGACTGATTTCCTTTAGGATGGACTGATTTGATCTCCCTGCAGAATCAAGGGACTCTCAAGAGTCTTCAACACCACAGTTCAAAAGCATCAATTCTTCGGTGCTCAACTTTCTTTATGGTCCAACTTTCACATTGATACATAACTACTGGAAAAACCATGGCTTTGACTATATGGACTTTTGTCAGCATATGCAGCCATGATTAGTGGTGACAAAGAATAGCTTCATTTACAACTTATAAAATCATGAGGGGAATGAGGGCAAATAAAAACAGACATTTTCTTTTGATTCCGTCACATTTTTTGCATGATTCCCTCTTCTCCCCACTGATAGTCTACAATATATCCCATGCATCGTTCATATCTTCATCTGAAGTCAGCTTGACCTTCCTGCTCCACATTCTCCAGTTCTGATAGAACTTCACAGATCTTAGCCAGCAATGCTATCTCTCCTTTAATCTCTTCTGAAATTCAGAAACTTTGCTGTAATTTTGGGATGTATATCTTTTTAATGGGCTTCCTGGGTGACTCAGTGAATCCACCTGTCAAGCAGGAGACATGTGTTCAATCCCAGGGTCAGGAATATCCCCTGGAGAAGGGAATGGCAACCCACTCCAGTATTCTTGCCTGGGAAATCCCATGGACAGAGGAGCCAGGCAGGCTACAGTCCATGGTGTTGTAAAAGAGTCAGACATGGCTGAGCAGTTAAACAACAACAATAAATCTCTTTAATAATATGTCTACTCCTCAAAGGAAGATAATTCTTATACTTGTCCTCACCAATGTACATGACACATAATCTATTTATATTTTCACTTTAAAGTTTCTTGACTTGTGGCACCTGAAAATTAGGGACTATTAGACCTGATATTAGCCATGATGTCAGTAGCCAGGTCTTCTCTCTGTTGTTTAAATCTTCTCTGTAGTATTCGAGCGAAGTGCTTACCAAGGTTTGCCTGGATGCCTTCAAGTGGGGAGACTACCACCTCACAATTGTAACCTGTTATAATAATAACATTGTTCACTATATTGTGGTTATATAGATGCCTTTATCAGTTGGTCCTACTTTCTTCTATGATACGTAACATTTATAACCTCACCTATCTTGCAACTTTTCAGATATTTAAAAACACTCTAATGTTTTTCCTTCTTCAGGATAGACATGAATTCAATATATGACAGCTTCATGAATATTTGACATAATCACTATCCTAGTTACTCACTTCTGAATATGCTCCAATTTTTTCGCACATGTCATAGACAGAAAATCTTCTACTCAGATCTCTCTTCAACCTTTTCCCCTGGGAAGGAGAATGAGGTCAGAAAACAGCCACTCATTCCTTCAGTATCATAGTCAGGTGCAGAGAAGAGCCTTAACCAAAGCCACGAACTTTCCAGAGCAGCTCACATCCTGTGAATGAAGGAGGCAAAGATATAAAGACCCAAAATTTCTGTCCAAAAAAGGATGCCTGGGCAATACTTGTTTCACAACTCCCCACTAAGTTGGCCAAAGCTTTATCTCACTTTTTCCTCTGCCCATTATTTCTTCATCCCCTCCCAACCCTGCCTTTTCTCATAAATTGATCCTTAATAAGCATCTTGTATATAAAACTTAGTCTAATTTTCTGCTTCCAGAGAACCTAATCTGAGACTGTTTCTTTCTGCCTATACTGCTCTTTGTCCAGACTAGTTTAAAATATATTTTGAACCAAGTGCAGACCCTCTGTTTTTATTAAATGTAATTTTAGAAATATTGAACTGTGCAGTGTTAAATCTGTCAGGATTATTTCAGGCATAATTCTAGCTTCCTACATGTTTATTTCACCCAAGTTTGTCATCTTAACAATGACTACCACCATTTCTTAAATTTGTTGATAAAATGTTCACCAAGCCATTTTTGTAGATTCACA
Source organism: Dama dama (assembly GCF_033118175.1). NCBI lineage: Eukaryota > Metazoa > Chordata > Mammalia > Artiodactyla > Cervidae > Dama > Dama dama. The sequence goes on along the minus strand of NC_083692.1, from coordinate 60,474,990 downwards.
AGCCTAGATTAACACACATCAGTTAATTAGTATGTATGGTTATGGAATCTGCTTTATTCTATTTTTGTATAGCTAGAAAAACATCAAAGAACTTACCTTCTAATTTTTAATTACTGTATATAATATATATTGAAAAGTACACAGAACTTAAGTCTAAAATTAGTGTATGGGCAAACTAATGTATCCACCATGCCAACCATGATATAGAATATTGTCAACAGCTCAAAACCCTTCAAGTCACTGGCCCTACCCTCTTCTCTAAGGGTAACTCCTTTCCTAACTTTAATGACAGAGATTAATTTTTATTTCATTTGAGTGCTTTTATATAAACTGAGTGTTATACTTCATATTCATTTGTGTGTCTGGCATCACTCATGGCATGTTATGTTTGTGAGATTAATAAATGTTATTGCATATAGTATAACTACAGAGAATTTTATTGCTATGTAGAATCCCATTTTATAAACATAGCTGAATTTGTTAATCCATTCTATTGTAGATGAACAATTTTTCCAGTTTTTGATTATTTGAAAATTGTTGAATATTTTTATATTTTTGGTGTCCACAGCATGGATCTCTGTTGGTTGTATACACAAGGATGCAACTGGTAGGTAGTAGGATATATCCATGTTTGTCCTTTGACAGATATCAGCAGTTTTCCAAAATACTGTACCGTTTGTGCTTCTACCTACAGTGTATGAGGGCTTCAGTTGTCCCATGATCTCTCCAGTAACACTTGTTACTGTCAGTTTTTTTCATTTTAGCCATTCTAGCAATGGGAATATAGTTGCTTGTCATAATTTATTTCATCTGCCTTTTATTGCCAACTAGTGGAAAAGAGCACTTGGGTGTTGACTATTTGGATTTCTTCTTCTGTGAAGTTCTTATAAATATCTTTTATTATCCTTTTAAACTAAATTGTCCACTTCTTCCTATTGATTTTACATGGCTTGGACACAAGTAATTTGGTAGTATGTGTTAAAAAATATATTCTTCTACAATGTGGCTTGCTTTGTAACTTTTCTAAAAGTTGTCTAAAGACAGAGACTTTAAAAACTACTTAAGTAGTCCAAAAACCATCATTTTCCTTTACAGTTAGTGTTACTTGTATCCTGATAAGAAATCTTAGCCTACCCCCAAGATCTTAAAAATATCTTTATTATTTTCTAGAAACTTTATTGTTTTACCTCTCACATTTAGATAAATAATCCTCCTGAAACTGATTTGGTGTATGGTTTAAGTTAAGGGATCGATGCTCTTTTTATTGTAGAGATATGCAATCTTCTGAAAAGAGTTTGTTTGCCACTTATTTGAAGTGAAAACTTCTATTTTTCTGAGGATTTTATTTTCCTAATGGTAGTTATCTAATTTTATCAAATGCCTTTTCTGTTTTCATAAAATAATCATACAGCTTTTCTCCTTTATTTTGTAAAAGTGGTGAATTCCATTGATTTATTTTAATGTCAAGCCCACTTTGCATTACTGGAATTAACTCCATTTGTTTAATATTATCTTTTTATATATCACTAGATTTTTTGTTAGGAGAAGGCAATGGCACCCCACTCCAGTACTCTCGCCTGGAAAATCCCATGGATGGAGGAGCCTGGTGGGCTGCAGTCCATGGGGTTGCTGGGAGTCAGACACGACTGAAGTGACTTAGCAGCAGCAGCAGATTTGTTCTTACCTTTTTCTTTCCACTTTGTGTCCAGATTTATGAGAAATTTTTCTATCATGTGTGTGAAAATCCAAGCCATATACTGATGCTTTGTGTCTCTGTTTAATCTCTTATTACAGTATATTTACTGGAGAAGGAAATGGCAACCCACTCCAGTATTCTTGCCTGGAGAATCCCATGGACAGAGGAGCCTGGCGGGCTAGAGTCCATGGGGTCACAAGAGTCAGACACGGCTTAGCATCTAAACCACAGTATATTTACACCAAGTAATCATTCCCCTGGATTCTGCAGAAAGACTTCACTTTACATATTTGGATATTGCCAATGAATATAAACACAATAAAGCCTGGTGTTAATAAAAAACCTGAGTTTTTAAGAAACATTTTGAAGAACCTTTATTTTTGCCTGAAAACTTATAAATATCCCACAGAACACTAATACTCTAAGGGACACATTTTGAGAAGCTTGACATAGGGTACTATCTACCTCCTAGTCTTCTGTCATTTCTCTTTTCTTGCATGCACTGTTTCTGTCATTTCTTAATATTTGGTTGTAACACTCTGGAAGCATCATGCTTAAAGTGCATAAAAATGTCTGAATCCCTTTGGCTTACTGAAAATTCCCATAGTGATTTGTATTATATTTAGATACAAACTCTGTTGTCATGATGAAGGAAGGAGAAGTTTAGACAACTGTATTAGTTCTTCTTGGCTACTGAAATAAATTACCACACACAAAGTGGCTTAAATAACACAAATTTGTATCTCACAGTTGTGGTTATTGGAAGTCTGACTATTCTAAAAACTGAGGTAAAATCATGGTGTTTAAATGGCTGCATTTCTTTCTGGAGGCTCTGGAAGAGTGTGATAGGTAGAATAATGAACCCTCAAGTATATCAACATTCTAATCTCTGGAATTTGTATGTTTTATTATGTGGCAAAAGGTAACTGAAATTGAAGATAGAATTTAAGTAGCTAACTGGCTGACCTTGAAATACAGAGTTTATTCTGGCTTATTTTGGTGGTCCCAATGCTCCATAAAGTGGAAACAGGGGGTAGAAGAAGAGTCAATGTCTAGTAAATGCAGCATGAGAAAGACAACCAGCCTTGGTTGGCTTTGGGGGTGGAAGAAGGCCACAAACCAAAAAATGGGGGCAGCCTGGAAAAGGCAAGAATGCAGATTCTCCTTGAGAGCCTTCAGAAGAAATGCAGCACTTTGGCACCTTATGAGACCAACTTCAGATTTCAGACCTCTGAAACATACAATCAATGTGATGGTAAATTTTATGTCTCAACTTGACTAGGCCATGGGGTTTAGATATTTGGTCACATGCCAATCTAGATGTTACTATGAAGGTGTTTTCTAGGTTAGATTAACATTTAAATCAGTAAAATTTTAGTAAAGGCAATGATCTACCTCAAGGTGGGTGAGTCTCATCCAATCAGTTGAAGACCTTAAGATATAGACTGACCCCACCAAGGGAAATGTAATTCTGCCAGTGGACTGTCTTCCCCTCCAGCTGCAACTCTTTCCTATATCTCCTGCCTCCTGGCTGCCTTGTAGGTTTCAGACTTGTCAGTCCCCTCAATAGTATGAGCAAATCCTAAAAACAGTCTGTCTATGTATATACATGTATGCACACAAGTGCTATTGTTTCTCTGGAGAACACTGATTAATACAGTAATAAGTTTGTGTTGTTTTAAGCCAAGGTTACAGTAGTTTATTATAGCAACAATAAGAAACTAACATAAGAACAATCCATTTCTTTGCCTTTATAAATAATCCAAGATAATATTTAAGGTAAACTGATTAGTAACTTTACTTCTATTAATACCTATAATCTTAATTCCTCTTTGGGGCTTCCCTGGTGGCTCAGATAGCAAAGATTCTGCCTGTAATGCGGGAGACCCAGGTACTATCTCTGGTCATGAAGATCCCTGAAGAAAGGTGTGGCAAACTACTTTGGTATTCTTGCCAGAAGAATCCCATGGACAGAGGAGCCTGGTGGGCTCCAATCCATGAGGTTGCAAAGTGTAGGGCAGGACTGAGTGACTAACACTTTCACAATTCCTCTTTACCTTGTATCATAATATCTTCATGACGATATATGGGCATCTATGGGGGTAGGAGCGACTGAACTGAGCTGAGCTGATGGGGTAGGGGAGGATATTGTTCTGCCTACTGCCACAGCCAGTGTATCTATATATGAAATTAGCAACTTTAGTATTTGAAAGAAAATGGGTTACATGTTGATTTTGATAATTTGCTTAATCCATGGAATTCTTGTTCTTAAATTATTCTTGATTTCCAAACACTGAATATTTCTTCAGTGGTTCCTATCTCTAGTATTTTGAAACTCTGATTCAAAATGAATGAAAGAAGGACTATATTGCTTCGTATTTTCCAAGGCTAAATTCACTGAAGTCATTTTAAAAAGAAAACACTGGATCCAAGGCTCTGATCACAATCAGCTAAATTAATTAAGCTCATTTTTTATCCATTTGCATTGCCTCTATATAAAATTTTATGCAACTATTTATTCTTTGTAGTAAATCTTAGAATCCATTGTGTTTTTAAGTATAAGTATGTTAATTCACACATTGTGTAAGAATCACATTTTAATAGTAAACCTATTGTAAGGACATTTGTTGTTAAGAGAGGAAATAACAAATATAACATTTTGTTTTAAATAACCATGTCCTTAGCATCATCTTAGTTTGTTCTTTGTCACCAGTCCAAGAAACATATAATATTTTAATATTCAAGACATTTAGTATGCATTTTGGTTTTAAAATGCATAAAAAATATTCTAATTCAGCTTACTGTTTAATTTGCATAGTTTTAAAAAACTAATTTACAAGGACAGTACAGTATATTTTTCTTTTTCAAGGCCAAAATAGTAAAGTGTTGACTGTCCCTCTGTAGCTTCAGGCTTTAACAGCGCATTTTGGCTATATCAAAACCAAAGTGGATTTGAGCTCAAGAACATAAGAGTGATGAAGTCATGGAGATTGCTGGCAGATATGTTTCTGAACAAACTTTAGTCAGTTCTCAGCCTTCTAGGAACAACTAGGCAAATGGATTTCAGTTGCCACCAGTTTTCTCAACTGATAAATCCCAGAAAAACACGTATTATATCAATATGTGATTTACTCTGGAATACTGAACCAAAAGCTATTCAAGTATTGAACCAATGTAGGCTTTATGCTTATAAAAGATAACTATTAGCAAGAAATACTTGAAATGCCATTCTAATATATAAGAATAAAAAATAATTTTGATTAATTAATTTTATTTCTGATTAAAAAGTAGAAATAGTGACAGATTTCATTTTCTTGGGCTCCAAAATCACTGTGGATGGTGACTGCAGCCATGAAATTAAAAGATGCTTGCTCCTTGGAAGGAAAACTATGACAAAGCTACACAGCATATTAAAAAACAGAGACATCACTTTGCCAACAAAGTCCATAGACTCAAAGCTATGGTTTTTCCTGTTGTCATGTATGGATGTGAGAGCTAGACCATAAAAAAGGCTGAGCATCAAAGAATTGATGTTTTTGAATTGTGGTGCTGAAGAAGACTCTTGAGAGTTTCTTGGATTGCAAGGAGATCAAACCAGTCAATCCTGAGGAAATAAACCCTGAATATTCATCGGAAGGACTGTTGCTGAAACTCAATACTTTGGTCACCTGATAGGAAGCAGTGACTCATTGGGAAAGACCCTGATGCTGAGAAAGTTTAGAAGCAAAAGGAAAAGCGGTCTGCAGAGGATGAGATGGTTAGGTAGCATCACCAACTCAATGCATGGGAATTTGAGCAAACTGGGAGCTAGAGAAGGACAGAGGAGCCTGGCATGCTGCAGTCCATGGGGCTGCAGAGAGTCAGACATGACTTAGCTACTGAACAACAAGAATAACAGTGCTATATGAGAAACAGCCTTCATGTAGGAGTCAGTACAGATATTTAGACCTACTATGGCACTCAACTGGGTCATTTAGCAAATCACTTAACATTCTTTTCTGCCTTGGCAAAATGATGGGCCTTGAATAGATAATTCCTATGGTCTCTGCAGCTCTTTCATCCCATAACTCTAAGAAATTTCTCTAATTCCTAAAAATTAAACCTACCTCTCTGTCTTAACTTGATGGAACATGGACTGCTTTGTATTTTAATTTAATCTTTCCTAAATATTAGTCCCATGTCACTGGCTAGCATATAAACTTTTTAGTACAGGATCTATGTCTCACATATGCTTGTATTCACTATGACAATAAAAAAGTACTTGGAAGAATAGTTATTTAATACTCATTAAATTGAAATAAACTAATTTCCTAATATCTCTCTTGCATGACTGTTTTTATATTTGAGTTGCTTTAAGATATGTTTTAATATTTTAGATTATAACTTTTAATTGTCTATGCAGCATGCTTTAGAGACCTAGAAATATTCATCATTTTGATTGCCTATAATTAATAGGTTCAAACAAAAACTTAAAGCCATAGCAACCTATAATGCTCCTGGCAACTAATAAGAACCATAAACTCCACAACAATTTCTCAATGTTTACCTTTTACTGTAAGTGCTGTTAGACCTGGGGACCATTTGAGATATGAGGACAGTCTCAAGGGGATGGGCAAGTAGGTTATTAGACTGGTAACACCAGTGAGGTATATTCAGCCTGAAAGATCAGTGATCACTATAGCCCGAAGGAGGGAAGACCAAGGAAGAAAGGAAAGAATGGTCATGCTTGGGCAGAAGAGTTGAAAGTGACCAAACCATATTGATGGGTCAGGATGGACACCCAAATGTTTGTCTGCTTTTTGTAAAATGAACTGATCATGGGAAATCATTTTGCAGTTGATATCTTGTAGTGCCACTTCTACCTGAAAGCAGCTGTGCTTGTATGTTCCAGGCTAATTTAATTAATAGGAAAAATGTATGGAAGAAAGAGTATGGTCAGCTTACAGACCATATATTTCTTGAGGAAACAGGAATCTAAAACTGAATAAAAGTTAGTAGAAAAAGAGAAAAGAAACTGATCTGTGCTAATTTTTTCCTCAGTAGGGGAAGACTGTTATCAGAATATATCCACATTACTCTTCCAATAAACATGAAAACAGAATCTAGATCAAAAGGATAGCTAGGATGAAATGTTCTACTTAAGTAACAGTAAGAGAAAATAGAAAAATGCCAAATGCAGACATAACATTTTCCATCAGGAGGTGACATGGAACATTTTAAAAAGAATTAAAATGCAACACTGAAGCTAAAATCAAGGAAGCCTTCCCCATATTCTATTTCTGGTTGTTGAGAGGCTATTAATAGGAGAAAAGCTTCAGATGAAATGAGAATGGCTCTTGAAATATTTCAAAGGGAAACAAAACACCAGAAAAACATCTATATGCATCATGCAAATTTGTGAAAGGTCAAGGATTTTTAAGAAGGAAAATTAGTGAGGAAAATGTCTTGTGTTTAAAAATAAAACCATTCCCCTCACCTCACTGCTAACAAATCCACAGAATGCTCCATATATTTCCACCATATTTTCTGAGCTTAGATAAAGGGACAAAGGAAAGTGAAAATTTTAATTCCCTGTTAGCAGTGAAAAACAAGACTTCAAGCACGTAGGGTCTTTTATACTTACTAAATAATCTGTCATTTTATTGTCTAGTTTCATTTTAAACCTAATATACCTGGGCTGTCTGCTATCAAATCTGACACATACTTATCAAGCAACAGTAGACTGAATAGGCCATATTAAGATAAAATAAACATAAATGAAGATTAAAAGCTATATATCAAAGCTAGCAGTTAATACTGTATTTCCCTTGTGCCTTTTTCAATTCATTATTTTGGATAAATAAATTTAATATGTTGTCACTAACATTAAAAATTGCTAATACTGACATGAAAATAGTTTTTTACAGTGCATTTTTAATAATACAGAGTCATTAATTTTGTTTTACATTTATGCTGATACTGCTGTGTGATCATTTTCTGTTGTATTTTTATTTTATGAAAGCAAATGAGTTTATACCTTTTTTCAGCATTTAAACAAACAACATAAATATATGCATTCAAGTAAATATTCTCATAATTTGACCAGTTTAAATATCTAATAAATTAGAATTTAAAGTTTTTTTAATTTTTTTTTCTCTGATTCTGGAGATAAAAAGAATTCTAAATCTATCACTGTGGATACAGAAAGTAAAATATTAGTTAAGTATAGACCTAAAATAGCACTTTCTTGGGAATTATTTTCAAAGATTATACCATGACATACCATATAAATTAGAGTCAAACTCTTTTCTCTCAATATATGCTTAAATTGGATGAATTAATACATTAATGAACAGATAGGTCTATTTTCAAAAGAACCCAAAGGTACATACAGGGACAATCATTCACTGACTGCCTAAAACAGGATACTTAACTATTGCTTGTTGTTTAGTTGTTTTTTTGCGACCAGATTCTTTGGCAACCCCATGGACTATAGGCCATCAGGCTCCTCTGTCCATGGGAAATTTTAGTTACTGCTTGTGAAGTGAAAGTCACTCTGTCCTGTCCAACTCTTTGTGACACCATGGACTGTATAGTCCATGGAACTCTCCAGGCCAGAATACTAGAGTGGGTAGTCTTTCCCTTCTCCAGGGATTCTTCCCAATCCAGGAATCGAACCCAGGTCTCCTGCATTGTGGGCAGATTCTTTACCAACTGAGCTATTAGGGAAGCCTTAATTATTGTTTAGTGGAGTTAATGAAGTCTTGTCAATGAAGATGATAATTTTTTATAATCAATTATACAGAAGTTTGCAGTTTTGTTTTGTTTTTAGTGCTTGTCATCCTTAAATTCCTAAATATGGGTGACAAATTAGAAAATATGATTTTGGTAGAAAAATATCATCATACTAATGGTGAACTAATCATTAGTTAGTTCAATATTAATCTAATTAGTACTAATATTGAAGTATTAAAATCCTATTCTTATAAATCTGCCCTACTGAAGGACATTTCAAAAAGATAATCAGTTGAGAGTAACCTGATTTTTTTCCCTCCCCTTTTCAATTACCTTTTTCATCTTTGTACTGTTTTTGCTTTCATACCATTTCATTTTATTTTCAAGAATAAAAGCTGCCACCTCTCCAGAAAGGGTAGATGCTAAACAGATTGTTGCAGGCTAACATTTGGGGTTAATTGACATGTGAACACTATGGAATTATTGGCCTTATGAGAAATATTAATAAATTGACTGTGAATTCTGCACTAATCCATTTGTCTCATCACAGTTCTATAAGGGTGGACTAGATTCTCCATTAGACTGTCAGTTAAAATTGTGAGGAACATTTTGTATGATATCTGTGTCATATTCAATTCTTCTTGGGCTCAGCTGACTTTAAAGTAGGACAAAATTGAGAGAGTGCGAGAGCAAGAGCACTATTAGAATCCAAGGATAAGGAAAAATAAAATCTGAGGCAGATAAAGATGATGTTTGCAATTAATACTTATGATGAATTTTATTTGGATAAAAAATCATTTTGCTAGTCATTTCAGCACTCTGAAGTGGGGTGGTTACATTTTCAGCTATTTACAGCAAAATCAGTTTGTTGAGAAACATGGGATCCTATAACTAGAAATATTTAAATTATCTTTTTTATACAGTATCTGTGCAATTTAATGGATATTTTTTAATTCATTTTTTAAATTTTAAATTTACTTATTTTTTAATTGGGGCTTCCCTCATGGCTCAGCTGGTAAAGAATCCACCTGCAATGTGGGAGACCTGGGTTCAATCCCTGAGTTGGTAGAGATCCACTGGAGAAGGGATACTCCAGTATCCAGGAAGAGAATTCTGTATCCAGAAAGAGTATTCTGGGCTGGAGAATTCCATGGACTGTATAGTCCGTAAGGTTACAAAGAGGTGGACACGAGTGAGTGACTTTCACTCATTTTTTAATTGAAGGATAATTGCTTTAGAGAATTGTGTTCGTTTCTGCCAAATATCACCATGAATCAGCATAGGCATGCATATGTCCCCTCCCTCTCAAACCTGCCTTCCGTCTCCCTCTCCATCCCACTCCTCTAGGTTGGTACACAGCCCAGTTGAGTTTCCTGAGTCATGCAGCAAATTCCCACTGGCTATCTATTTTACATATGTTAATGTAAGTTTCCAGGTTATTCTCTCCACACATCCCACCCTCTCCTTCCTCTCCCTCCATGTCCATAAGTCTGTTCTCTGTGTCTCTGTCTCCATTGCTGCCCTGCAAATAATTTCATCAGTACCGTCTTTCTAGAATCATATATATGCATTAGTGTATGATATTTGTTTTTTTCTTTCTGATTTACTTCACTCTGTATAATAGGCTCTAGGTTCATCTACCTCATTAGAACTGACTCAAATGCATTCCTAAATTCATTGGTTTTAAATGGACCCACATTTACAATTGGCTTATGTTAGAATTTAATGGATATTTTCATTTATCGTCTATTATTCAGTCAACAATACTGATTAAATTATCTTTAATCTCTGACTCTGAAAGTGCTATTTCTCCAGACCTGACAAGCACTCAGTGACTTTTCAAGCAGACTTTATTACACAGCTTTCCACAGAAATGAACATTTTTGTAAACAATTAAGTGAATGTTAACTTCCTAAATTTATCTTGGTGTTCTGGAATTATGCAGATCATCTCCTTTGGCAAGACTATGCATTTGCAACTAAGCACAAGAGATTAATGAAAGTTCTTCCTTATGACTAGTTAAATATTTCCTGAAAATATCAAGAGGCTTTAGTGTGATAGATGCAAAAGATTGGCAACTGTTATGAAATTATAAAACAATTTATTGGAGTATATAAAAGCCATCCTAGCAATACAAATGTACTCTTGATACAAACTCAAATACTAAAGAGTATGATTAACTATAATTTTACCTTCGGGTATTATCTTCTGAGCATAAGCTATGTAAATTAAGTGTTCTACCAATACTTAAACTAGTACAGTATAGAAATGCACTCTGGAGTCTATATACTATTAACTGTGTAGTGTGATTAAAAACCTCCATTCAGTAGCAAATTTTAATTTTTAAGATACTAAGATTATTGGAAGTCATCAAATTAGACATTGAACATGAAAGAGCTGGACACAACTCTGACTGAACAACAAAAATTTATTCATTCACTGAGAATCTATGCTCATTTCCTGTTGCTCCTGTAACAAGTCTATGATTACAAACTTAGTGGCTTAAAGCAACAGGTAATTATTATTTTTCAGATTTGAAAGTCAGAAGTCCAAAGTAGGTCTAATGTGCTTAAGTTACTGACAGAACTGTGTCCCTCCTGCATGCCCTAGGGAGAAATCTGTTCCCTGTTTTTTCCCAGCTTCTAGAGGAAACTGCATTCCTGCTTTCTTGACCATTTCCTACATTTTCAAAGAACATCACTTAAACCTTTGTTTCTGTTATCACATCTTTAACTCTGACCCTCCTACCTTCTGCTTATATTACTGAATGCCTGCAAATGCCAGACTCTATATTAACCGCGAGTATATAATGTTGATGAAGAAGGCTTAGTTCATACTAATGGTACCTAGGTTTTCATTAGAAAGCTAGAATAAAAAGTGGGGGGATGAACACATTTATGCCACTGCACATGGATATTATTGTCTCCGATTTATCTAAACTTCATGAATTCATCTTCATGAGCTGTGGTGAAGGTATTTTAAAGTGGCAAATTTATCTCTGCAATTTTTCAGTAGTTTATCTCATTCTCTTTTCAGTAAAAATGCATTATTTCCAAATTTCTTCCTCCTCTCTCTCTTCTTAAGAAGGTGACTGGGGTAGAGGATGGGAATTCTTGATCCCCCAGAAATAGACAAGGGAGCCTTGGATCAGAAATCCACTGCCTCATCACTAGTCCTGTTGCGATGACCTGATGTGGTATAATTCCTACACCCATTGAATTGATTTCTGGTGAGTGAACTTGGGTTCTCTGTTGTCATTCAGTCACTCGGTTGTGTTCCGCTCTTTTGCAACCCATGGACTACAGCACGTCAGGCTCCTCTGTCCCTCACCATCTCCTGGAGTTTGCCCATACTCAAGTCCATTGAGTTAGTGATGCCATCCAACCATCTCATCCTCTGTCATCTCCTTCTCCTCCTGCCTTCAATCCTTCCCAGCATCAGGGTCTTTTCCAGTGAGTCGGCTCTTAGCATCAGGTGGCCAAAGTATTGGAGCTTCAGCTTCAACATCAGTCCTTCCAATGAATGTTCAAGGTTTGATTTTCTTTAGGATTGATTGGTTCGATCTCCTTGCTGTCCAAGGGCCCCTCAATAGTCTTCTCCAGCACCACAGTTTGAAGGAACATCGACTCTTCAGCGCTCAGCGTTTTTTATCCTGCATCTCTCACATCCATATAAGACTACTGGAAAAGCCATAGCTTTGACTATACTGACCTATGGAGGCAAAGTAATGTCTCTGCTTTTCAATACACTGTCTAGAGGTTCTCTGGGAGAATTTCAAAGCTTAATGGTTCTCTTTGGCTGATTCAATTAACAATATTTTGGTTCTTAAGATGCTATTAGTATATACTCTTCAGCCTCATATTGTACCCTAGACATCCTTACCTCTTTTTCCAATGTGGATTAGATGGAATCCTTTTGACTTCTAATATTGTCATGTTACCATATTCACAAGGGCTGGCTCTTGATATGTTTCAGGAGTGAAACAGTAAGCATCTTTTCCTTTGGTTACTTTAATGGCTATTTTTTTTCTTATGAATTTAGAGATACTTATGCTGTGTTCTCAGTAGCATCAGCTCTTCCCTTGATTCTCATCCATTGATTTGAAAGTGGCAAACTGTAGGGACAAAAGATTTTCAGGACTTGAAAATACCTTGGAATCATCACAGATTGTCCCTAATTGTTATGTTATGTATAATATGTGCAGATTGTTTATGAGTTAATGAGGGAATGATATAAGGAATCATAAAGGATTATTTATGTTGAGCAGCCAAAGGATACTTTTCCAAAATGTAACAGTGAGCTGAGACTAAAAAGAAGGAAATGAGCTGCCACTTTCCTATGAGGGAAAGTGTGTTTTTTGTTGGCTTTTTAAATAATTTTATTTATTTATCTTTGGCTGTGCTAGATTTTCATTGCTGTGTGTGCTTTTCTTTAGTTGTGGAGTGTGGGAGCTACTGTCCAGTTGTGGTCCATAGGCTTTTAATTGCAGCAGCTTCTCTTGTTGCAGAGCGTGGGTACTAGGGCTTGTGAGCTTCAGCAGTCGTGGCTCCTGGACTCTAGAGAACAGGCTCAATTGTTGTGGCACATGAGCTTAGTTGCCCTATGGCATGGCACATGAGATCTTCCTGCATCAGGGACTGAACCTCTGTCTCTGCATTGGCAGGTGGATTCTTTATTTCTTACCCACCAGGGAAGCCCAGGAAATGTGGTTTGATAAGAAAGAAAAGCATATGCCAACTCCTGAGATAACATGATTTTGTGTGTTCAAAAAACAGAATGAAGACTAACATGACAAAAGTTACAAATGGGAAGGTACTTGGGTCAAGGTAGAATTAGACAGATAGGCAGAGATAAAGTAATGAAATATCTTCAAAGTCATGATCAGAAGTTTGGATTCGATTTCAAGTATAAAAGTCATCTGAGAGTTTTAGTTTCCTTTGTGGCATGCTCTTATGTTTCAACAAGGTTATTTTTGTTACTGTATGAAGCATTGGTGTTCAATAAAATATATCATGGGCCAAAACAACCATATATGTTATTTAAAATTTTAAAGTAGCTCCATTAAAAAAAGGTAAAAATAAGCTGGTGAAATTAATTTTTATAAACCTTAATATAGCTAACATGTTATCATTTCAATATATAATCAATATAAAGTTATTGATTATTTTATATATTTGATACTAAATACTCAAAATCACATGAGATTTTATGTAGATAAGCTATGCTTCAAGTGTTCTATAGCCACCTGTGGCTATTGTCTATTACTATGGGAAGAAGAAAGGTAGAAAGTAGTTTGGGCAAAAGTGAGAGCTGGAACAGGGAAACTTGTTATGGTGTGGTTAGTAAGATCAGGGTAAGACATGTCTGCGGATGGGGCAAGATGCTGGCAGCAGAAATTGAGGTGATATGGGAAGACCTGAGCGAAATGAAATTAGAAAAGGAGAAAATCATAGACACTTAAGACAAAGTAGATTGGACATACACATTGGTGTCCTTGAAGGGAAGAAACTAATAAAACATTAAAGAACATTAATGTAACATTAAAGAAGTAATAAACAATTCTGTATTTTGAAAGGCCACAATATGATCCAGGTGTTTAACATCATGTTTAACAGTGTGACATATCTTATTAAAATTTGCAAATTTCAAAATTAACACACTAACTTCATTAGGCAAGCAAAAAGATTGCTACAATTGAGTATAAAAAACATCAGTTTTTTCTCATAGTTCTCTTTCACGATGTTCAGTACTAGAAGATTTTGAACAATGCTTAGGGAGTCTTGAGAAAAATTGTATCTTCAACTGGAAAGTTGTTCAAAGGCAAAGGCATAAAACAAAAATGTTTTGAACATGCAAGAACACATGAATATTTGAAAAAAAACTATAGTACAAATATTATATCAGAAGTGTTAAAGAGAATCTATATCCAAAGAAATAAAAATGAACATAATTTTTATTTAACTGAAGGACTGGAATATAATTAAATGTGGAGATTAAAATCCAAAGACACATATACATCATTCAAATCTTAATAATGAATGATTTAAGTAGCAAAATTTGGAAGAAAATCTTCTAAATAAGGTGAGAAGAGATGAAGTATGCTTATTTCCTCATCTTTTAATGTTAGTTGTTAAAAAAATATTCGAATCTAATAAAGAGAATAATGGAGGTATAAAAGCAGTAAAAGATAAAGTACTAAGGAAAATGACATAATGAACAAAAATTGGATTATAATGGGGCAAGGAAAAAGAAGAAGAAATATAAACATGATAATTTAGATGAAAATTATAGACCAATCTCACTTACAAACAGGTTGCCAATATGTTAAATACAACACTAGCTAACCAAATCAAGTAGCATATTAAAATTACCTAAATGGGGCATATTCACTTAATGTTAAAATGGTTCAATATCTATGAAGCTAATAATATAATTCATTATCTTAAGAAACCAAAAAAGTAAAATCACATGTGCAACTCCAAAATGATCCAAAGGTATTCAATAAAATTAAACATTCATTCTTAATAAAAATTTATTAATGTTTGAAGTAGATTAAACAGTTAAAAAGTATATATCTATCATAACCTTAAATTCTTTAGGGCTTCAGTGGTCCAGACAGTAATGCACAATGGATAAAATGCTAGGAAAAATTATATTCAAATCATTAATAAAATAGAGATGTCTGTTATCACTGTTATTATTTAGCACAAATATGGAAGTGCCAGCCAATACAATTATAGAGAAGCAAAAAAGAAAATGGGCATATATCTATCTTTATGTTATTATAGCATATAATTATTTTTACTGTGCACACACACACACATATATGCTAATCAAATATTAAAAAAAATAAATCTAACAGGAATTCACAATTTAAATAAGATTTCTAGACACTTCTAAGGTGTTTCGTAAGAACACATCTATACAATCTGTTGTTTGCACAACAGTTTGTTTAATCAAGGGGAGGACAAAAGATTATAGCCAAAATGTAGGAAGATAATAGGTAAAATTGTCATGTGGTTTTAAAATATATCAATGTGTTACATAAAGTTTGGTGTCATATAATGAAAATTACTTATATGTTTGAAATTCTTAGTTTAAATGGAGTAAACATTTTTATAGTTGGTATCCGCCTGTCTTAATGCAGGAAATAAAAATGCATTTATTAATGTAGATTGAAATATGACTAACTATACCTCAACTCATTGAGAGTTTCGAATAAATGTCCCTTCAAGTATAAATATTTATATAAAATATTTAGAGAACATAATTGGCTCAATTACTAAGAAAATATTCATACTATTCTTGTATGCAACTTTGACCTCAAACTCTAAGAAATGTTCCTAGTTTTTAAGTGTGAAGAAAGTAATTCCTTTATTGGAAAGTTTACTGAATATGGATTCTCACCTTTCTTGTGACAATGCTAATGCCTATTCATGATATTTAGATTATAATTGTCAGGAAATGGCTAATATTCATTATTAACCTTAGAGGTTATCTTACGCACATCAAAACATCAGAAAATATTCACCTCTGGTATATACAGTTCGAAAGGTAAGGTTTACAGAAAAAGGCACATTTGTGATGCTGAAATTGCACCTTTCATTCTAATAACCTTGAAAATTAAAGTTTTCACACCTCAGGTAGAAACTTTCTAGTGATTGAATATTCATGTACTATTCAACAGACCATCAAACAAATGTAGCAGTTTTCTGATTTCAACAGTTTGAATAATAACGGGAAAATGTGGAATGACATAAAATGTAATCATATCCTTTCCTTACTCTTAGAACATGAATTTTATAATTTTCTCATTATACAAGTAACTGTAAATACCAATAAATATATTATCAAAATCAAATTATAAAATGGCTACATTTAATATTTTTAAGTAATACTTCCAACTTCCCCTCCCTTACTTTAACTTACCTTTGATAATCCACATGCCTGAATCTTTTTTAAAAAATTATAAAACCCTCAAATGCTAATTCATCAGTTTATAACTTCCAATCTCAACTAGTGCTTTAGTATAATGATTTGACTTTTTTTAAACTTACTCAACTCTCTCCCTTAGCCAGTTATTTCAGGAAATTTATTGCTACCCCATTCCCACTCCATTTATTTTCAGCAGACAAAAGATCTTTAATTGAGGTGGGGGGAAGCTATCAATACCTCTCATTCTCTTCATGGCAGTCTGTAATGTGTGGTCAGTGGACAGAGTGGTCACTGAGGTCAAAATTATTTCCATAATAGTAAGATATCCTTTGTCTTTTCACTGTGTTGATATTTGTAGTCACGATGGAAAAGCTGTGGCAGGTGAAACTTATGTACTTTAGTACAAGTTATGGCATTGGTGTAGGACTATATTAACACTAGTCTTTCTACTTTTCATTGCCCTGCACTGGGAGAAAACAAAATACCAGCTTACTATAGGAATGTCCTTGATAAATAAAGCATTTTGAGTATATTAAATCTCAACTCCTGACTATATGTATTTCTCTAAATATCTTGAATGATGACAATGGCAAATATACATAGAACACTTCTGCTCCATACAAAATATGGTATTTTTCCTTGAGGAAAAGAATTTATGTAAGTGTGTGCTTTATGAATTGAACTAGTCACTTTTTTCATGAAATACCATTTTTACAATACTTGAAAGAAAAACTCATAAAGTTATTTTGATTGGGTATTTGGCAGATATTTTCACAAAATTAAATATAGTAGGCCTTGTATTCCAGGGAGAGAGCTGACATTTGTTATCAATGAAAAAATTGTGAACTTTTAAGTGAAAATTAGGCATAGGCAACTTATCCACTTTGGGCTGACAACTTCCCAATACTTAAATATTTTTTGGTAAATTGATAATGATATTAGAGAATATATATATTTTACATTGCATAATTAACCAATATTCTTCAAATGACCAAATGTAACATGATGCAGTCCATGAAGTTGCAGAGTCGGACATGACTTAGCAGCTGAAAAACAACAACCATGTTACAAAGTCATATATGGATAAAATGTTCCATTCAAAGTACAGATACACTGAATGAATTTATTACTAAAAAAGTGTTAAAGGTTCGTTGGTATAGTTTCAGATTCCACACAGGTGAACCTCTAAAAAAAACTACCACTTGATGAGTGTTAGTGTAGTATTAAGGAAGACCATTCACAAATAGCTGAAAACGTCTATTAAAATCCTCTTCTGTGTGAGATGTGTTTGCCTTATGTACTTAAAATACAACAGCACATCACACCAGGGAGGCTACAGTCTCCTAGATATTGCTTACATCTTCGAATACAACATTGAACCAGACAGATAAGATACTTGCTCTCATTAAGCACATATAATTGCTCCTTGCTACATCTCTGGAGCCTGGAACAAATAGGTATATAATGATTACTGATTAAATTTTGTAAGTAGTCCTATCCTTTGACCTCATCTATTAAGCTACTTTTGTTGGTGTCTCTGACTATTTTATACACTTTCCTTTCAGAAGTACGTATTCTTCAGGATACTGCTTTATTGTCCGTATACTTTCTTTTTTAGATACTTGTTCGTTAAGTATACTTACCAGATACCTATATCTATTGACTCTTAAATATATATTGGTTATTTGGCCACTATTGTAGATTTCAAAAACTTCAAACTTGAATTTCCAGTTACCTGCTTTACTCCTTTACATAAAAATATCAAAAACTATTCAAACCAACACTTCTCAAAATAAAACCACCTCTCTATTTCCACTCCTTCATGACAAAGACTTCTCTTCTACTAGAAAGAACATCTGAGTAGATTAGCCAATTGTTTCACAGCAGCATATCATGATCATATTTTTTCATGTTAAACCTGAGTAACACAATCTAATTTGTGTGTCTGTGTGTTATTTATTTCATTAATGTCCTACTTTTATGCAGTGTTTCATTTATTCTGCTTTAATCTCTAGCATGCTTTTATTTTTAAATACTTTCTATTGAGGTGAAATTTATAATAAAAAGAAGCACACTTAAAGTGAAAAATTCTATGGAATGTACTACATTAACAATATTGTGAAATTATGACTTCTAATTCAAAATATTTTCATCACCTCAAAATAAAACCTTGTATCTGTCAAGCAGTTATTCCCCATTCCTTCCTTTCCCAACCCCTGGCAACCACTCCACCACTACTCTGCTTCCTATCTACATAGATTTATTCTGGACATTTCATATGAATATGAAACAACTTCTTTCACTTAGCATAGTATTTCTGAGGCTTATGCATGTATTAATAGTATATATATCATTATTTTATATTTTATTTCTATTTATCAGAATTAAATTTTCTGTTAAAAGCCAAGAAATGTGATAGAACTTAAGAAACTTCAATCAGTATGTAGAATCATAAAGCTGGCATTAAGATTTGGAGATAAGGTTATATATACACTTAGAACAAAAATAGTAAAAAAGCAACCACATTGTTGTTGTTCGGCTACTAAGTCATGTTCAACTCTTTGTGACCCCATGCACTGTCACATGCCAGGCTTCCCTGTCCTTCACCGTCTCCCAGAGTTTGCCAAATTCATGTCCATTGAGTCAGTGATGCCATCCAACCATCTCATCCTCTGCTGCTCTTTCTCCTTTTGCCTTCAGTCTTTCCCCCAGCATCAGGGTCTGTTCCAATGAGTCAGCTCTTAAGTGGACAACATATTGGAACTTCAGCATCAGTCCTTCCAAAGAATGTTCAGGATTGATTTCCTTTAGGATTGACTAGTTTGAGCTCCTTGCAGTCCAAGTGACTCTCAGGAGTGTCCACCAGCACCACAATTAGAAAACATCAATTTTTCAGCACTCAGTTTTCTTTATGGTCCAACTCTCACATTCGAACATGACTGCTAGAAAAACCATAGCTTTGACTATACGGACCTTTGTTACCAAAATGATGTCTCTGCTTTTTAGTATACTCTCTAGGTTTGTCGCAGTTTTCCTACCAGGGAGCAAGTGTCTTTTAATTTCTTGGCTGCAGTCACCATCTGCAGTTGTTTTGGAGTCCAAGAAAATAAAATCTTTCACTGCTTGCACTTTTCCCTCTTCTATTTGCCTTGAAGTGATGGGACCGAATGCCATCATCTTAGATTTTTTAATGTTGAGTTTCAAGTCAGCTTTTTCAGTTTCCTCTTTCACCCTCATCAAGCCCTTATAAAATGGACAACTTAGGGTTGTCAGGTGTACATTTAGAGAAGATGTCTTGATAAGTGCTGACATTGGAGACTTGAGTGATATCATGTCTGATCTGAATATATCTCCAGACTAGGGAAAGATGGAACTCATGCAGTTCTGCTATAATCTTGCTTTCAGAAATAATGATGTGGCCAACATTCCCAGATAATAGAAAAGTAGATTAAAAAATTGTAAGCATTTAGCAAACACATTCTAAGGGAAAGGGAAAACGTATCTGGCAGACACAGCTACTTAATTCACAAGGGAAATCTATTCTGTTGTGAGGCAGAAATATTTCATCAGGCCTCATGGTAGACAGGATGAAATATTCAAGACAATCGAATTCTTTTCTGTGATTCTATGTGCATCAAGAGACGCTGAGGTTATTTGTTTAGAAATTTTATACTTATAAGAACTGCCAAGGATAATAGACATGAGTTTTCCCTTTTATAAATAAATACACTGGACTTCTGGTATATAAAAGAGTCTGTTTTGCATTAATCAGTCTACCTAGCACAGTACTTGACACAAGCCACACTCAGTAAACATGAGCTGGATGAACTAGTAACTGACCATAGCATCTATAATACATCATTGTGCTTAACCCTGATGTGGATATAATAAGGTGAAGAAAAATATACTTTGTTAGTCATCTTTCCATTTTCTCTGCAGCATAAATAATTTGGAAAGTTGAGTTACTGAATGCATTACATTACTGAGTAGAAAAGAAAAAATTCATTAACAATCAGCCCAGGATAATTAAGGAAATAATTTTATTGGAAAAATTAAAATAATTAATATAGATATTAATATGGTAAACATTTAGTAGAAATCAGGATGATATTTTTCCAAATATTATTACTCAGAGATAGGATATACAGGGATATCACTCAGCAGATAAACTGGTTTCTTAAAAATCATTCAGATTCTCAGGATATACAAGGGCTCTCAAGATTCCACTCTGGAAAATACTTTCCAGTTGGAGAAATTGCTGATACTATTAACTCTGGAAAACATAAGATCCCCACGGACTTCCTTTATGGTAAGAAATTTCAGGGATAAATACCAAGTCATTTTGAATAAGACAGAGTTAGATTGCGGATTAGTTTTTTTTTTTTTCTTCCCCCAAGTTATGTTTTTGTAATTTTTCATCTGAACACATTTCTACTGTATTATAGCAATGTTGTAACTTGCTCAAAATTCAACAGGTTTTGTTCTCCAAAGATCTTAGCTGTCTTAGTATATCATTCCTATTATTAAATCTGCCATTTGTGGTAAATCTATTCTAAATGAATATACATTTATTGAAAGTCTTTTTTTTACTTTTTACCTTGTAATGATTTTTCAATAAAGACTATGATTTTTAAGTCAAGAGTTTATAAAAATATTTTTCTGACCATATTGACTAGTGAGAGTTATGGTAGCTTGCAGAAGCATTTTATGTGAATGTCTTAGTCAGTCACAGTGAATGCTGCTTGCAGTGAACCCAAGGGGGTTGGAGAGGAAAAAACGGGTAAGCACAGCATTGTCTACTTGCACAAAGTACTTGATTGCATTCTCCAAACTCCAATAAGTATTCCAAAGTTTTCGAACATTATGATCTTATATTTTGTGGTCATCTACAACTTTAAGCAGAACCTTCCTCAAAGTAAGTAAAAAAAAAAAAAAATCTCATTATCTCAAAATGTTAGGTTAGAGCTAGCCAAAAACTAAGAAATCATTATTACCTATTTTTATGTGAGATTTTTTTTCAAAAGTATTACAATTTTAGGGCTATTGTGTATTTTCCTAGAAGAGAAAGATGATTGACTTCAAAATTATGTATTCAATCTCTCACTGAATTTAGATGGTTACTTCTGCATATAACTAGATAAATAGCTCTTGTGTTCACATAGTAAAGTGGGAAGATTTCCTCGTGTTCTCAGAGAAAGTGGCACCAATTGATGTATTACAGAGGACTAGGTTACTTTCTAAAATGTAGAGATGTTAAGTCTTAACACTAAAATTTTAATAGCTTTGGAGTGATTGGATGAATTGAGAAAATCTTGAAGACTTGAGGACTGTTGTGGACATTTAATACATTTCTTGGGTGTTCTCTATTTATTTATTGGACATTTTTACAAATTTGGTGTATATATTTATACATTGGAACACATAATTTGGTCTTACTGTTTTTCAAACTCAGCAAAGTCTCTTTGCTCTCCATAGCTAGATAACCTTATAAAGTTTTCCTTATGCTTATGATAGAGTTCCTGATACCTGTAACCAAAATATTCCTGTAGCAAATGAAAACTTTATTAAGGACAATTCCATTTGTTGAGTCAACAAATTTATGTAGATCATCTACCATTAGCTAAAACATGGAAGTACACAAATACCATCTTTCCTACTCTTAGTCTTATAATGAGAGATACATAAGAAGTTAATGTCATAGAGGGATAGACATGGGAGAATCTGGGAAATTCTCAGAGAGGAGGAAATGCTTGAGGAGGTATTTGAAAGAAAGTAGATACCAGAAAGACCAGGGAATGTGAATTATTTTGGGTGAGATTGTGTGCATGTGTTTTAGGGGAAGGCAGAAAGGTCTAAGGAAGCTTGAAAAAACACAGATGGGAACTCTGGAAGGTGAAGAAGAGAATAAGTCACATTTTAGAGTGAGAGAGAAACAAGTGAAACAGGGAGAAAGGGTATATATTTGAGGGCTTTATAGGCTGTGTAAAGGACTTAGGAATTTATCTTTCAGAAGATGAGCAAGAATCACTAGGTTTTAAATAGGCAATTGATGTGTTTAAGAAGTGCCATTCCCTAGGCGTATGAAGGATGGGTTAGTGTAGAAAGCCAGGAAACAGAGAGATTAGTTTGGAAACTTCTGATATTGTCCAGACAGGAGATGATGAATCAAGAATGAAAGTGACATGGATAGAAGGGCAAGATGCACTCAGGTTGATGTGTCTAGCTCAAAGCTAGGACTATAATGAATACAAAATACTTTCTGTCCTAAGGAGATTGTAAGTTACTTACATATTTAATTGTTGAGACAGGAGTGAAAACTGATAAAGACATTACAAAATGATTGGGTCTGGAATAAACACATGGTTTGATGAAAAATGTACCTATTAGTTTTTACTTTAGTGTTAGTCACTCAGTCATGTCCTTTGTGACCCCACGGACTGTAGGCTGCCAAGCTCCTCTATCCATGGAATTCTTCAGGCAAGAATATTGAAATGGTTAGCCATTTCCTTCTCCAGGGGATCTTCCCAACCCAGGGATCAAACCTGGGTCTCTGGCATTGCAGGTAGATTCTTTACCATCTGAGCCACTATGGAAGCTGCATGGTTTGATGAAAGATTTATCTATACTGCTTGGTAATTTTAATACCTCAGTAATGAATAAATCTATACGTTGAAGATATGGCTAAGTGCCTAGAAAATGTATTTCAAGATTTCTCCAGCCTCTCCTTTGGTCTGAGTATTCTCCAATGTCTTCCTACCACAGAAATAAAAATAATTATTTTCCAGATAAACTAATAGCTTAGGATAAGGAAATAGATATTAAAGTGGCTTAAAGGAAAAGTTAAAGAGGTTTCTACTAGGAGGCAAACATGTATAGTGGTAGGAACTGATATGGTGTGTGGAAGAGGCCAGGGACAATAATGATTTAATTGAAGCAGAGAATTTGTGTGTGGCATTAAGGTTGACCAGGTATGAGGGACCTATTCCAAGTTATGGAAGATAGTGAAAATACAGCTCAGGAATTCACCTACTAGCCAATAGACATACTTATGTCATTATGCTGTGGTCATTCATTCATTTCAGTGAAGTTGTTTATTGACTTCCTACATTCAGTATATTGTTGTTCAGTCACCTAGTCATGTCCAACTCTTTGCAACTTCATGGACTTTAAGACACCAGGCCTCCCTATCCCTCACCATCTCCTGAAGTTTGCCCAAGTTCATGTAAATTGCCTTGGTGATGCCATCCAGCCATCTCATCCTCTGATGCCCACTTCTCCTCCTGCCCTCAATCTTTCCCAGCATCAGGGACTTTTCCAATGAGTTGACTGTTTGCATCATATGACCAAAATACTGGAGCTTCAGCATCAGTCTTTCCAACAAGTATTCAGGGTTTATTTCCCTTCAGATTGATTAGTTTGATCTTGTTGTCCAAGCAATTCTCAGGAGAATCACAGTTCAAATATATTAATTCTTTGTGGTTCTGCCTTCTTTATGGTCCAGCTCTCACATGGCATCCAGCCCCATTACTTCATGGCAAATAAAAGGGAAAAGGTGGAAGTAGTGACAGATTTCCTCTTCTTAGGCTCTAAAATCACTGTGGATAGTGACTGCAGCCATGAAATCAGAAAATGATTATTTCTTGGCAGGAAAGCTATGACAAACCTAGACAGCATGTTAAAAAGCAGAGACATTACTCTGCTGATAATGATCTGTGTGGTCAAGGTCTTCTCAGTGGTCACGTGCAGCTGTGAGACCTGGACATACAGTATATTTGAACACAATTGTATAAATAATAGTTATATAATTATATAATATAGTAGTTATTTTTGAGCCTGGCTAAATGATACATTGTGATTTCTCTCTCATCTGTCTTTTCTCCTTCCTTCATATCTGTTTGGGAAAAAAAAATGATGCACCAGTGTCCCATCACTCTGATTAGCCAATATTTTAGTGGGCACATTACTATAAATTCATTAAAAGCAGAGAAAACATACCTAAGTATAAAATGGCACCTTTGAATTGTTCATCTACAGAGTATAGGCATAGTGTTATTTCCTCATATTTTTATTCTGCCACTTTTTGTGTTTTTAAAAACAAAGTTTTACCATATGATTTTTTTGTCTTTTTTATTTTTGAGTTAATAGGAGTTTTTGGTATATGTTTTGCTCAAATCTTTCCCCAAGTATGTGTGATCTAAATATTTTCTCCCAATCTTGGGCTTGCCTATTTATTTTCTTAATGTATTTTATTGAACAGGAGTTTTTTGAAGAAGGTTGATTTTTATTTTTTTTAATTTCATGGCTAATGCTGCCAATGTCATGCATAAAAACTTTTGTCTAGATCACAGGGATACACTTCAGTTTTTTTTCCTTACATCTTACACTTTTTGCTTTAAGTGTTCGATCATTTGAAAATAATTTTTGTATAAGTTGTGAGATTTTGTCCATTTATACTTTTTCTTTTTAAAAAGGTATTTAATTGGATAATTGCTTTATGATATTGTATTGGTTTCTGCCATGTATCAACATGAATCAGCCATAGGTATATGTCTATTTGTATTTAATGCAAAAATTGGTATGTTTAATTTCAGAAGTTGTCTAATTTTTTTCTTAGTGTTCTTCTTTACTGCCTTTTTGACTTAATTATGTATCTTATTGTGCATTTTAATTTCTCTATTGGATCTTTAGTTATAACTCGTTGCATTATATTTTGTGATTTCTATAGTTATTAAAGTATGCATGTTTAATATTGCATTACTTATACTGAAGAGTAGGTTCTTGTCTCATCACAGATTTCAGAGACAAGATTGTAAAATGAGAATTTATTAAGTGATAATTCATGATCAAGGGGAGAGCAGGCAGTGAGAAGATGCCATGCATTTCTCTATAAAGCTGGTTATACAGAGTGTATAAATGAAGGAATGCAATATTCATTAGGAAGGGACGGTTTTAAGGGACATCTTCCATAATCTTCTTCCCAGCTCCAAGGTGGGGAGTACTTATGTCCTTATTTAGTCTTGATCAGAAGTGTCATGGTATTCATGCATGATGGGAACCTCTTATTTCCAGGCTAATTTTATTGTAAAGAGAACATAATGAGCAAAAGGTTACATTCAGACCTGAAAGATCCTGCCTTTTCCCACTTTCTTTGTCTACCTCCAGGACCCTTCAGTCAGTTCAGTCGCTCAGTCGTGTCAGACTCTTTGTGACCCCATGGACTGCAGCACACCAGGCCTCCCTGTCCATCACCAACTCCCAGAGTTTACTCAAACTCATGTGCATTGAGTCAGTGATACCATCCAACCATCCCATCCTCTGTTGTCCCCCTTCTCCTCCTGCCTTCAGTCTTTCCCAGCATCAGGGTCTTTTCAAATGAGTCAGTTCTTCACATCAGGTGGCCAAAGGATCGGAGTTTCAGCTTCAACATTAGTCCTTCCAATGAATATTCAGGACTGATTTCTTTTAGGATGGACTGGTTGGATCTCCTTGATTTCCAAAGGACTCTCAAGAGTCTTCTCCAACACCACAGTTCAAAAGCATCAATTCTTCAGCACTCAGGACCCTTATTGCCCCAAAAATGTGGTTTCCTGTTAGCCTGGAAGTTCCTGCTTTTCTTTGTCTGTCCAAGGACCCTGGTTGTTTACAAGATGTGTGGTATTCTGCCACTTGGCCTATGCCTCACTTTCTCTGCTCATGTATAGCTGTCTGCTTTAACATTACTATATGTAACATCTAAGAACCTTGAATATGATTTATCTTCCTTCATCATTTGTGCAATTGTCATATGTCACATCTAAATAAATTACAAAACCTATAGTAAATTTAAATTTGATTTAAATTTCTTATTTTAACAAAATAAAGAGAAGAAAAATAGTTTGTTTGTCTAGCTACCTGCATAACATTTCAAGTTCTTTTATTCCATCCTATAAACAGGTTTTATTCTACATTTCATTTTGAAGCATTATTTAGGCTATAGGATTCTGGATATACTTTTTCTTTCAGTACATGTTTCATGATCTATTTCTCTTTATTGTTCCTGTATTTATTTATATCAGTATTTGACTCTAGCTGCTTTCTCCAGTTTTGGTAGTGATTTTCTCTTCATTTTTAGTTTTCAGCACTTGGAGTTGCCCTATATCCTCACCAATACTTAATTTTAGTTAAACTTGAGCTCCTTTAGTGGGGCTATAAACTCGACTGTCTTACTGTGGTTTTTATATGCATTGCTATGATGACCAATAAAGTTGAGAACCCTTCATATTCTTACTCACCATTTGAATTACCTCATTTGTAAAGTAACTGTTTACTTTTTTGCCCATATTTTAAAATGAGGTTGTCATTTTCTTACCAATTTATAAGGGTTCTGTATGTGTCCTACATAAAGACTTTTGTCAGATTTTGTAAACTGCATATGCATGCAGTCTTTGGCTCACCCTTTTGTTCTTTTAAAGTTGTATTTCAATGTCTGTGTTATTTCTGTCATATGTTTAGCTTTCCATATAACTTAAGCCACCTAAGACTATTACTGTTGTCTTGTTTGATCCATATTTACTCACATATTTGTGCCTTTTAAAAATCTTCTTTCATCTAACATTTCAGTGCTTTCATCAGGTATCATTTTATAGCTGCCCAAAGATTGGAAATTTCTTTAAGAATGTATCTGCTGACAACCACTTTGCTCAGTTTTGTTTTCCTGGTTTTCTATGTATTATTTGCCCATGTACTGAGGATTGCTATTTTAATTACATAATTTTAGTTTAGCCCAAGTTCACATCATTTATTCCTTCTGTTACCCAACATTTATTAAAAGTGTTTGTATGTAATATTGTTTTGAAATATAAGTTATGAGGAATATAGTGTCATAAGGTCAAAAATAAAGAGAAATTGTGTCCTAATCATTATTATGAGAGCATTGGATTCAAGGCATATAATGTGAAATAACTTGTAAACAAAAACAAACTGGAATTAATAGTATCATATCCACTTATTGTGATATTTAGCAACATTTCTTATGCTTTAGATACATATCCACTAATTATCTCACTTATTCATGGAGTTCTTACCCCCACCCTCCATGGGCCTAACATATGCTAGTACTATGCTGACTAGTGTATGTATTGTAGTGAGTTCTTTGGTTTCCTGGAGTTTGTGTCCCGTTAAAGGGGAGGGTAAAGAAAAATAGAAAATACAATAAGTACGCATATAAGTAAAGAGTCGAATACAACTTAGCGACTGAACAACAAAAGTATATAACATAATTTTTAGATAGTCATTCCATAAAAAACAAAACAGAATACTGAAATATAAAGTGACCTTGAGAAGGAGAGGTAACGTAAAATATTGTAGTCAGTGCAGTCTCTGAGCAGAGACCCAAGTAGTCTAAGGAGTTGGACGTGCAAAAATCTAGGGAAAGTGAGCTTCAGATGGAGGGAGTAATTAATACAGGGCCCTGATGGTGGTTCCAGCTTGACTTGTTTATTGACTGTCTTGTGAAACAAAGTGAGTAATTTAGAGAATGGTGAAAGATGAAGTGATAAATTTTAATTCCCTTTTCCTACTTAAAAACCTCACGTTGTCTACAGACTGGCCTTTCACTTTTGAAAGTTGAGTAAAATTACTAAATTCTGCTAATTAATGTATATAGTATTAATTGGCCTTCCCTGGTGGCTCAGTAGTAAAGTATCTGCCTGCCAGTGCTGAAGACGCAGGTTTGGGAAGATCCCCTGGAGTAGGAAATGGCAGCCCATTCCAGTACTCATGTCTGGAAGACCTCACAGTCAGAGGAGCCTGGCAGGCTACAGCCCATGGTATCACAAAGAGTTGGATGTGACTTGGTGACTAAACAACAATATAATATTAATCTCTGCTTTTTGTGTCTTTTTTTATATTTAATAGTTTTCTTATTTATGTTTTATAAACATACATTAATGATGCGTTTCAGGTAGATTTAAAGTGACTGGAATAGGCAAATGGATTCCAGATGTGACAAGTTTGAAGAGGAAGCAGCATTTGTTTTCATGTGTGAATGCTGGCATGTATGTTTAAAATTACTGTTTTTTGCTGTAACTTTTATTTCTTGGTTGCTGCTTTGGTCATAAGCTTAAGTTAGTAAAAAATGACAATCTAAAATACAATAAAGATTTATTCACAGTAGATATATGGTATATATTAAAGGCTAGTTCACAATAGATACATAGCATATATTAAATATGAACAGAGTTCATATTTGTGCTTTTGTTTACATCAAACTAAAATATTTTTTCTGTGTTTAGACTAAGATAAAAAGTATCAGAATGTCTTTATAAAAGGAATTGAATGATTGAAGTTAATAGCCCTGATTTCAGAGACTTGATGTAGCATGGAATATTTAATGCTTTATATGGAAGCACTTTGTAGAATTTTGCCCAGATCTGTAAACTAAAGTATACATGTTCTTTGCTTTTTGATGGGGTGAGGAGGTAGCTTTAAAATGCCAGTCATGACTTTTTAGAAAGGAATATTGAGAGTAACTCATTAAGTGAAATAATGGTAATTAAAAATTCATTGAATAATTGATTAAATACTGCCTCAGAGAATCTCTAAATTTCAGCTTAATAAGTTTTGGTGACTTTATATTTCAGATAAAATAATTTCTCCCTAAATCAATTCATCACATCACTTTGAACCCAGTAGATTTTTTACTATAGAAGAGTAATATGTCAGTAACTTTAGATGAAAGTTGACAAATGATTATAGTTTATCAAATGGAACAGGTTTCCAGCAATTCTTCTAGGTATAAAGAAAAAGCACTTGGGAAATAAAATTGCAACTTGAAATTCACTGTAGCTTTTCTCTCAAACCTGTATATATTCTGAATTAAGATTACTTAATTTAATCAAATTTAGTACTAGGAATATGCCTGGTGAGTAGAAATTTTGGAGGAATGAATGCACTGTGAGTAGTCATTATAGATTTCCTTTCTGCTCTATATGAACAAAAACATATGGCAGGTAAACACCTGAAATTCTATACCATTACTTATTTTATGCTAAAGAAAGGAAGCCCTGTGAAAGAGATGCACCTTTTTCAAGGAAGTCCATGGAGGAATTTACTTAGTTTCTCAAGGTCACTGAAGTAAACAGGAAACAGATATAGTCAACTCTTAATTATAAAGAATCTCTAGGGTAATAGAGATAAATGAAATCCTACTTTTCAACTCGCACATTAGTTTCACCTATGCCATTGCCAACAGGAATTTGATCTGACAATTGTTTGTCAGTTGATTTAATGTCTTATCTTTTGGTGAAAAGGGCAGCAAGAGAACTTGGAAGAAATTTAATCACAATGAATTATATAACTGAGAGAGAGAATGCACTCTTCTTTTACCAGCTCAATGATGTAGAAATATGTACAAAACAGGCAAATAGTTTGCAAAGTCACACTGTTAATAGGAAATCCAGAACTACCATCCAGTTCCTTTAGAATTTCTAAGATAATAGTCCTTCCTTCCTCTGGTGTATTTTGCTATTGGGATTAATTTAGTAAA
This sequence comes from Dama dama, assembly GCF_033118175.1. Lineage (NCBI taxonomy): Eukaryota > Metazoa > Chordata > Mammalia > Artiodactyla > Cervidae > Dama > Dama dama. Next base: position 60,445,120 of record NC_083692.1, on the reverse strand, counting down.
AGCATGACTCGGTACAGGTTTTATTTTAAGAATTTGGAGTATATTCAAATAAATAGGGTTAACATGAACCAATACACACATGTATGCATGTGTGTCTTTAATACTTAAATGTGATCTCAGAGAAGAGGAGTTTCACTGCACTTGAGGAAGAGATGTAAGTAGAGACAGCTCAAGAAAGGGCTTGATGGATTATGTTGCAGAAGACTTGACAGAAGAGAAAAAAGCAATTGTCAGATGAAATCACTGCTCTAGTGAGGAGAAAAAAGCAAAACCATTCATTTCAGGCTCATCAGTAGTGGTCAGATAACTGCTTACTGTTTGAGGAGAAAGAAAAAAAAATTAGGGAGAAATATAATTTTAAAACACCTAGTTTAAAAATACTGGGAATAGATACTTTTAAGTGTCTACTGATTTTAAGGAAATAATAAAATTATATTTCCAAACTGAGAAAATAACTCTTTTTTATAGAAGTATTTGAGTATGGCTTAGTTCCAAGATAATGAGATCCATTTGTTCTAGGTTTTGATAAAGCTTTAAGGGTATGATTTTTTTAAACCTTTTGAGTTTTAAAAAATATAGGCTATTTAAGTGATATGTATACATAATTATCCTGCAACTTCACACTTTTTCCTCTTTCGTTGTCCCTATTAATATATAACTACTTTAATATATATAATTATATTATAATTACTTGAATTAATATATAATTACTTTTATTGATATAACTGCCTGTAACAGAGATCAATATGACCAGAAATTTGACTTTTTAAATATAGCTTACAAATTGTATATTAAGTAATAATATATATATATTCTAGATTATTTTATTAAATGATTAGTTGAAGCTTTTGGTTAAGAAATATCAGGTCAGTATTTTTCTTAATATTACTGCTTTGCAATTAATTTTATGAGCCTGGGGCTTCCCTAGTGGCTCAGACAGTGAAGAATCTGCCTGCAGTGCAGGATACCCAAGTTTGATCCCTGGGTTTGGAAAATTCCCTGGAGAAGAAAATGGCAACCCACTCCAGTATTCTTGCCCAGAAAATTCCATGGACAGAGGAGCCTGGCAGGTTAGAGTCCATGGAACCGCAGAGTCAGACACGACTGAACAACTAATACTTTCCTGTATAAGCCTGGCCATTAACTTTTGCCTGTCTTTATTATGTTATGTTAAAATTAGTCTAGTGTGTTTCTACTAGTTTTATCATCCTTTTTATATTATTTAAAATATGTGCAGGATAAGCATCAAGCATTCAATTATAGACATATATTTTGGCTTTAAAATCAACAAACCAACATCAGTTGCTTATGAAAAATTAGCATAATACAACTAATTAGCTATAGCAGAATAAATATGGCAAGAAAAATTTTGAGAAAGTAGTTTGGTATTTTCAAGACAGCGATTTTGATTAAGTCTTCTTAGGAATTTGTGGCATTTAATATCACTTCATTGGGAAAATAAAAGTCAAAAAATATTTTATAGTTAGAAAAAGTAAAACTTTAGGTATATATTTGTATATTTGTATAATCCACAGATATATTTGCAGTTTACAAAAAAGGAAAATGGCTTGTATTTTCTATGGTCATTCAAGTTAGCAAGAGGAAAGAAAAAGACTGTCTCATGCAAAGAATTGATTAGCTTGTCAACTATGATTATTCTAAATATTGATACTTTCTTTATTCAGTTGATAATTGCCTCCTTCAGTTCAGTTCAGTTGCTCAGTCGTGTCCAACTCATGCGATCCCATGAACTGCAGCACGCCAGGCCTCCCTGTCTACCAACTCCTGGAGTCCACCCAAACCCATGTCCATTGAGTCGGTGATGCCGTCCAACCATCTTATCCTCTGTCATCCCCTTCTCCTCCTGCCCTCAATCTTTCCCAGCATCAGGGGCTTTTCAAATGAGTCAGCTCTTCACATCAGGTGGCCAAAGGATTGGAGTTTCAGCTTCCAAATCAGTCCTTCCAATGAACACCCAGGACTGATCTCCTTTAGGATGGACTGGTTGGATCTCCTTGCAGTCCAAGGGACTCTCAAGAGTCTTCTCCAACACCACAATTCAAAAGCATCAATTCTTCAGCGCTCAGCTTTCTTTATAGTCCTACTCTCACATCCATACATGACTACTGGAAAAACCATAGCCTTGACTAGACGGACCTTTGTTGACAAAGTAATGTCTCTGCTTTTTACTAAGCTGTCTAGGTTGGTCATAACTTTTCTTTTGGAGCCCAGAAAAATAAAGTCGGCCACTGTTTCCACTGCTTCCCCATCTATGTGCCATGAAGTGATGGGACCATATGCCATGGTCTTAGTTTTCTGAATGTTGAGCTTTAAGCCAACTTTTTCACTCTTCTCTTTCACTTTCATCAAGAGGCTCTTTAGTTCCTCTTCACTTTCTGCCATAAGGGTGGTGTCATCTGCATATCTGAGGTTATTGATATTTCTCCCAGCAATCTTGATTCCAGCTTGTGCTTCTTCCAGCCCAGTGTTTCTCATGATGGACTCTGCACATGTGTTAAATAAGCAGGGTGACAATAGACAGCCTTGACATACTTCTTTTCCTATTAGCCCCTTAACCACTGTTTATTATTACTAAAAACCTTAACCACTGTAATTTTTTCACATAAAAATTTTTTTTTTATTAGTTGGAGGCTAATCACTTCACATCATTTCAGTGGGTTTTGTCATACATTGACATGAATCAGCCATGGATCTACACGTATTCCCCATCCCGATCCCCGCTCCCACCTCCCTCTCCACCCGATTCCTCTGGGTCCTCCCAGTGCACCAGGCTGGAGCACTTGTCTCATGCATCCCACCTGGGCTGGTGATCTGTTTCACCATAGATAGTATACATGCTGTTCTTTTGAAATATCCCACCCTCACATTCTCCCACAGAGTTCAAAAGTCTGTTCTGTATTTCTGTGTCTCTTTTTCTGTTTTGCATATAGGGTTATCGTTACCATCTTTCTAAATTCCATATATATGTGTTAGTATGCTGTAATGTTCTTTATCTTTCTGGCTTACTTCACTCTGTATAAGGGGCTCCAGCTTCATCCATCTCATTAGGACTGGTTCAAATACCGGAAGGGGCCTGTAGATATCGAGAAGCGTAAGCTGGAACGAGGAGCTATCTGAAACTGAGCCGAACCCACACATAAAAATTTTTTATGTGAAAATGATTTGTACACAAATTGGTCATGATTTGTACACAAAAGATTTAAAGAATCATTGAAGTCATAAAGGAAATATGCTTTATTCTCAATTTGTATTATTATTAAAAGACTACTGCTTGATTTTTTAAGGTAAGGGTTTAGTTTTGTCACATGAAACAGTGGAGGTGTAAAGAATGGAATATATTCATAGAAGGAGTTGCACCTAAAATTAGAGATGTGCAAATGCAATTTTCACATCAAGTTAATATCAATAAAACATAATAAAGTGATTTTTTTATGAACCAAATACTGCATAGAAATTTTAATATGTGAATATGAGCCTGATATCAAATATTATTTATCTGGTGCAAAATTTATCTGCAAAGACAATAAAATAAAATATACTTGAAGAATTAAGAAGAAATGCTTAAGTCTGGAAGATCCAAAGTAAAAATGCAGTAATCACTTCTACTATTGCTTCTGTTGTCCCCAATTGACAATCTTCTAGACAACCAAGAGTGGATTTAATGGGTCAGAGTAGTAAAATATTGAAAAATTTCCTTGTATTCACTCACTCCATTACTTCAACAACTTTGTTAAAGATGTGCAATTTGCCAGGCTTTGAAGTAGATGTTATAAACAAACAAGATGCCTGAAGTGCAGACATTGCTCACAATTTAGTCATAATCCAGTGGGAATAATTACCGAGTGTAGACATTTGAAAGTTTTTCAAGTCAAAATTGAGATCAGAATTCTGAAAATTCTTTAAATTATTTTTATCTTCACAAAGCATAGATTCTTTTTAAAGTGAGATTACTGGAGTATCCCTGATATACAATAAACTTCTCTGGTTAGTTTGGACATATGTATATATCTTCAAACCATCACAGTGAAGACAATGAACACCTTCCTTTAAAAGTTACCAGGTGCCCTTTTGTAATTCTTTCTCTACTTCTTTTCACCCACTTCCTCCAGAAAATCACTGATAAGCTTTCTTCCACTTCACATTAGTTTGCATGTTTTAGAATTTTATGTATATGGGATCATACTTTATGTGCTTATTTTTGTCTAGCTTCTTTCACTCAGAACAATTACAGATTTACCCATGTTGATATTCAATGCATTTTTTTTTAATTGTAGAGTATTAGTCTGTTGTGTGGATATACCACAACATTGTTCATCCATTTGCCTATTGAAGAGGGACTTTCAGGTTGTTTTAAGTTTCTGGTTATTGCAAATAAAATTATTACAAAAATTCATTAACAAGTCTTTACATAGAAATAGGCTTTTCATTGTCTAGGTAAATACCTAGAAGCAGAAAGCCTGGGTCATGTGAGAAGTATGTGCTCAAGATTTTACAAAACTATCAAGCTACTTTGCAAAGTAGTACAGTACTACCATTTTAAATTCGCTCCCACAGTGCATGATAAGAGTTGCATTTGTTCCACATCCCACCAAGAGTTGATAAGTCAAAACTTTTCTTTGTAGTCATTCTAATAGTAGTGAAGTGATAGCTCATCATGTTATTAATTTGCATTTTCCTAATAACTAAAATTTTTGGTCATCTTTTCTCATGCTTATTTTGTATCCATATTCTTTAAAATTTAAGTATTTTGCCCATTTTGATAATTGAGAGGTTTGTTTGTTGAGTTCCAAGAATTCCTATTATATTCTGGATAGCAGTCCTCTTTCAAACAAATAATTTGCCAATATTTCTTACCAATTTATACCTCGCCCTTTTATTCTATGAACAGTGTTTCTTAAAGTATCAAAATTCTTGATTTTATTGTTTTTTCCTATATGGATTGCTTTTGGTGCCATATCTAAGAAGTCATTGCCTAACCAAACATTGACTATGAAGGTATCCTGCTATGTGTTCTTCTAGGAGTTTTATAGCTTTCATCATTAAATTTACATTTATATTCTAATTTGAGTCAATATTTGTCAATAATCTGAGGTACAGATAAAGGTTTATGTTTCGTATATGATTTTACAATTGTTCCAGCATTACTTGTTGAAAAGACTATTCTTTATCCACTTAATTCTCCTGGCATCTTTGCAAAAAGTTGATTGATCATATATGTGTGGGCCTTTTCTTGACTTTATGTCTTGCCTGTTTATCTATTTGTCTATTTCTACATCAATATCAAGCTTCCCTGGTGACTCAGTGCTGAAGAATTTGCCTGCCAATGCAGGAGATGCAGATTGAATTCCCAGCAGGAAGATCACCTGGAGAAGGAAATGGCAACCGACTCCAGTATTTTTGCCTGGGAAATCCCAAGGGCAGAGGAGGATGGCCATGGGGTCCCAAAAAGTCAGACATGACTTAGTGACTTAACAACAACATCAGTATCAAATGGTCTTGATTACTATAAATGTATAATATGTATTTAAGTCAGGTTACAAGTCCTCTAAATTTGCTCTTTTATTTCAAATTGCTTTACCTATTCTAGATTCTTTGCATTTATATTTAAATTTATAATCAGCTTTTTGTTGTTGTTCAGTCCCTCAGTTGTGTCTGATGCTCTTCAAACCAATGGACTGCAGCACACCAGGCTCTCCTGTCTTTCACTATCTCCTGGAGTTTGCTCAAACTCATGTTCATTGAGTGGATGATGCCTCCCAACCATCTCATCCTCTGTTGCCCTCTTCTCCTCTTGCCCTCAATCTTTGCCAGCTTCAGGATCTTTTCTAATAAGTTGGCTCTAAGCATCAGATGGCCAAAAGACTGGAGCTTCAGCATCAGTTCTTCCAAAGAATATTCAGACTTGATTTCCATTAGAATTGACTAGTTTGATCTCCTTGCTGTTCAAACAATTCTCAAGAGCCTTCTCTATAACCACAATTTGAAAGAATCAATTATTAGGCACTCAGACTTCCAGGTGGTGCTCCTGGTAAAGAACCCACCTGCTAATGCAAGAGACTTAAGAGATTAAGGTTCGATCACTGGGTTAGGAAGATCCTCTGGAGAAGGAAATGGCAACCCACTCCAGCATTATTGCCTGGAGAATCCCATGGACAGAGGAGACTGGCTGGCTACAGTCCATAGGGTCCCAAAGAGTTGGACAGGATTTAGAAAAGGCAGAGGAATGAGAGATCAAATTGCCAACATCTGCTGGATCATTGAAAAAGCAAGAGAGTTCCAGAAAAACATCCACTTCTGCTTTATTGACTATGCCAAAGCCATTGACTGTGTGGATCACAACAAACTGCTGAAAATTCTTAAAGATATGGGAATACCAGACCACCTGACCTGCCTCATGAGAAATCTGTATGGAGGTCAAGAACCGACAGTTAGAACTGGACATGGAACAACAGACTGATTCCAAATCGGGAAAGGAATATGTCATGGCTATATATTGTCACCCTGCTATTTAACTTAATATGCAGAGTACATCATGCAAAATGTAGGGCTGGATAAAGCACAGGCTGGAATCAAGATTGCTGGGAGAAATATCAATAACCTCAGATATGCAGATAACACCACCCTTATGGCAGAGAGAGAAGAAGAACTAAAGGGCCTCTTGATGAAAGTGAAAGAAGAGAGTGAAAAATTTGGCTGAAAAACTCAACACTCAAAAAACTAAGATCATGGCATCTGGTCCCATCACTTCATGGCAAATAGATGGGGTAATAGTGGAAACTTGACTTCACATTCCAGGATGTCTGGCTCTAGGTGAGTGATCACACCATTGTGTTTATCTGGGACATGAAGATATTTTTTGTATAGTTCTTCTGTGTATTCTTGCCACCTCTTCTTAATATCTTCTGCTTCTGTTAAGTCCCTACCACTTCTGTCTTTTATTGTACCTATCTTTGCATGAAATGCTCCAGTGGTATCTCTAATTTTCTTAAAGAGATCTCTAGTCTTTCCCATTCTGTTGCTTTCCTCAATTTCTTTACATTGTTCTAATCAAGCTTGCTGGAATCTTGATTGATATCTAGTTGAATTTATTATCAAGTTAGCAAGAATTGGCATCTTGATAAACACTGCATCTTCCAATCCATAAACACTGTGTATATCTCTCTACTTATTTAGATCTTGTTTAATTATTGTATTTGCTTTATCATTTTCAGTATATGGGTTTTGCACATATTTTGTCAGATTTATCCCTAAGCAATTTATATATATTTTTGCTAATATAAATAAGATTATTTTAAAGTTCAGTTTTTGATTGCTCATTGTTAGAAATATATTTGCTTTTTGTATGTTGATCTTGTAGTCTGCACCCTTGGTTAATTCATTTATTCTAGCAATTTTTTCCATAGATTTCATCAGATTTTCTCTATAGGTAATTATTGCATCCATGGGTAAAGAGAATTTTACTTCTTCCTTTCTAATATGAATATCTTTAACTTTTATCTTGCTTTACTACTTAGACTATTAATAGTACCACCTGTACAATGTTAATAGAACTGGTAAGAGTTGATATTCTTACTGCATTATTATTATTGAAACATAGTCTTTAACTGTGATGTTACTTGTAAATTTTCAATAGCTGAAATTTATCAAACTGAGAAAGCATCATTTTATTTTAGCTTGCTGAAATACTTAGGTATTAATAACTTGGTACTCTCTCTTTGTCCTAAGCCTGGAAATTGTCTCTAAACTGGAAGGCAAAATAATTATATTGCTCATTTTCTTTGTTTTTATCTCTCAGGAATAGTTGATCTCCAGAATTTTGAAAACCACTATTTTATATATTTTTCCAATTTTTAAAAAATGTTTCTAAGAAGAAGAAAAATATGTTTTTACATCGTGGCTGAAAGCAGAAAAAAGTGTAAAGTTTTACACTGCATTTTATAAATGCATAGTAGATTAATTTAAACATATATCAAGTGAGGGATATATTTTAGGATCACAGATCAAGGATGGGTATCTATAAGTTTGCTTCAGATTCTTTTGCTTTCATTTTATATTCCTAAGTCTTCCTTCCTTCTTTCCTTCCTTTCATTAGTATGTGGCAAATAGGTGAGAAACATTGTATGCATGGCAAAGAGACAGAGATTTTAAGAAGGATCCAATGAATCAAGTCAGTATTAGAAAAAACTTACTTTGTTTAATCAAGAATTTTATTTAATTCTTTTCATCTAGCTATATTTCTCAGGAAACTGGTGATGACTAAATTACAATTGTGCCAAACTTGAAAACCCCAGTAAACCTGTACAGTTTTGATTAATGGCTCGATCAACTATTGCCAGCCAGGATTCTTCAGACATTAATTTTAGCAGGAACAGCTGGTTTTAGAATATAGGTGCAGGTTGTTCCTGCCACATAATTTACCTGTGAAGTATTAATTAAAGAATGAAGGTTTAACTCTTTTTAATATTGTAAAAAATTGAATGTTTTCTTGAAATAGAATAAATAAGTCATAATTTTGTGTTTAATATTTTTTATCTTAGAATCCTCATACTATCAACACACCATTATCTGGTTTGGTGACAGGAAAAATAGAGACAGGTAAACTGACTTCAGTGGGAAAAATCATATTTTCAAATAAAGGAGACAAAGTAGTAATTATTTAGACTTAGGAGTAAAAATTTCCATCTGAGTAAAGTGCAAATAACTTTTCAGTAGTTCTTAATAGAAAAGTGAAAGTGTTTGTCATCAGCGGTGTCCAACTCTTTGCAGCCCCGTGGACTGTAGCCCACTAGTCTCCTCTGTGCATTGAATTCTCCAGATAAGAATACTGGGTAGCCATTCCCTTCTCCAGGGCACCTTCCTGACCCAGGGATTGAACCTGCATCTTTTGCATTGCAGGTGGATTCTTTACCATCTGAGTCCCCGGGGAAGTCCATCACTTTATATTTTCAAATCAAGAACTTCCTTTTTCTCCCTTTGTAATTCAAAAGTCATTAATGATGTGTATCTTTATTTTTCATCATTTGCTTATAAAATTTACTCAATATCACAATATTGGAGTGAAACTGGAGAAATTAAATATTAATAAACATTTCCAGCCTTAAAATTAGTAATAAGATGTTAAATATAGAACTGAAAAGTAAGAAAATGCAAATTTGAAAATGAAAACTGGACAGGAGTTTTGCATTCATTATATTTATGAAGAAATCATGGTGACAATCAGAAATGTTTGGCAGAAAATTTAAGGTAGAGGAAACTTTACACTTCAGGCAGCAGGGGATAGTGGAAAGCACACAGCCATTGGAGTTCAGTAGACTTGAGCTCAATTTGCAGATCTACTATTTACCACATCGTAGGATAGTAATTATTTGGCACTGAAAATCCTTATGATTTTTATCTTGAGTTGATATTGTGTCTGATTTATAGGGTTGTTTTGATGAATAATGAGAGAATATGTGTACAGTGCTTCTTAAATAGCTTTTATCTAAAAAAAAATTACCTTCTTTCACTACAGAGTCAGAGTATGTAACTGAAAATGCCTTGCTTTCCATTATCATATAGACAAGTATTCTTACCATGGATTTTTTCTTTTCTTTTTTTAAATTGATATAGAGTTGATTTACAATTCTGCATTAGTTTCAGTCTTACAGCAAAGGGATCCAGTTATATCTATGTATTATATGCTTGCTTTTTCATATTCTTTTCCATTATAAGTTATTATAGAGAAAGTGGAAGTCCTCAGTCATGTCCAACTACTTGTGACCCCATGGACTATACAGCCCGTGGAATTCTCCAGGCCAGAATACTGGAGTGGGTAGCCTTTCCCTTCTCCAGGTGATCTTCCCAACGCAGGGATCGAACCCAAGTCTCCCACATTGCAGGCAGATTCTTTACCAGCTGAGTCACATGGGAAGCCCAGGTTATTATAAGATATTGAGAATATTTCCTTAGGCTTTTCTACAGGTCTTATTTTTATCTATTTTATATACAGTCATGTGTACATGTTCATCCTAAACTCCTAATTTAACCCTCCACCTCGTCCCCTTTTAATAACTATAAGTTTGTTTTCTATGTCTGTGAATCCATTTGTCTTGTGAATAAGTTCATTTGTATTATTTTTTTCAGATTTGTCTTTTATTATGTGATTTATTTCACTTAATATGATAATATCTAGGTCCATCCATATTGCCTCAAATGTCATTCTTTCATTCTTTTTTATGGCTGGATACTATTCCATTATATGTATGTATATATACATGCATATATATATACACACACACATATATATATATATAGTTCAGCTGGTTAAGAATCCACCTGCAATGTGGGAGACCTGGATTCGATCCCTGGGTTGGGAAGATCCCCTGGAAAAGGGAAAAGCTACCCACTCCAGTATTCTGGGCTAGAGAATTCCATGGACTGTAGAGTCCATGGGGTCGCCAAGAGTCAGACATGACTGAGCAACTTTCACTCTCACTTCACTTTCCACTTTCTTATAAATAGTGCTGCTATGAACATTGGGATGCAGTTATCTTTTCAAATTAGTGTTTCTTCCAGACATATGCCCAGGAGTGGAATTGTAGGATGGTATAGTAATTCTATATTTAGTTTTCTAAGGAAACTCCATCTGTTCTCCATAGTGGTTGTACCAGTTTAAGTCCCCACCAACAGGGTAGGAAGCTTCCTTTTTCTCCACACCTTCTCCATCATTTATTGTTGTTGTTCAGTCGCTAAGTCATATCTGACACTTTGCGACCCCATGGACTGTAGCAAGGTTCCTCTGTCCTTCACTGTCTCCCAGAGTTTGCTCCGATTTATGCCCATTGAGTCGCTGATGCTATCTAACTATCTCATCCTCTGCTGCCCTCTTTTTATTTCACCTTCAATCTTTCCCTGCATCAGGGTCTTTTCCAATGAGTCCTCTCTTCCCATTCGATGGCCAAAGTATTCTTCAGCTTCAGCTGAAGGAACTTCAACATCAGTCCTTTCAATGAATAGTCAGGGTTGATTTCTTTAAGATTGACTGTTTTGATCTCCTGGCTGTCCAAGGGATTCTCAAGAGTCCTCTCTAGCACCACAATTTGAAAGCATCAATTCTTCAGTGCTCGGCCTTCCTTATAGTTCAACTGTCACATCTGTACATGATTACTGGAAAAACCATAGCATTGACTATACTATACTCAATTGTCATGAGTTTGAACAGAATCCAGGAGATATAGTGGAGGACAGGGAAGCCTGTGGCCCTTGGGGTCACAAAGAGTCAGACATGACTCAGTGACTGAACAACAATAATTAACATTAATTTACAGTTTGGGGGAAATGTTAACTGTATGTATTTCTGCTATAAAATAATTACTTTCTCTAATTTTTAGTTATAGCTCATTAGGTAATGTCTGTCTGTATGTATGTATATACTACCTAATCACCAGTGATTTGCTTTATGAAGTTTACTAGTTATTGTCACGTGGGCTAAAGAAGTTGTTTCCGTAACTTCTAGCAAAAATGTCCAATTCATAAAAATTTATTCTAAGCATGAACAACCGTTCCTTTGCCTTGAAAAAAAAATTGTTAATATGTAAATAAGATGACTCTAGAAACATAAGAGCCGAAATGGCAATAGCAATTAGAACAGATATAACTCTTAAGAGGTTTTTTCCTTCCCCCTCTCTCCTTACTTGCAGATAGAGCTTTGCTGTTACTTTAAACTTTTTCTTCATAGGAAGAGCTAAACTTAATTGGTATATTAGATCCAGAATGAGAGGAGGGGAGTTTTCCAACAGACTTCTGCTGGCAAGTAGCACTTAGGCTAATTTATCTTTCGAGGGCAATTACTCTGAAATCCCTGACTCATTTCATGCCTTGCCATGCTGAAGTTACCTGCTGGCCTACACCTGTAGACACCTGCTGGCTAAAGCAGGAATAATTTGAAGTCAGCCTGTGGAAATGAGCCTATCAATTCTATTACTGGTTTAACTTGTTTTTATTCCATTCCAGTTTCTACGTCTTGACCTATTTCTTATGCTACATTTCCTATCTACTGAGAAAATGTAAACAAAGCAAACATTAAGGGATCAGTAAGAAGCACCCTGTAACATCTCATCCCAAGTTAGAGGATTTTTTTTTAGTAGTGCTGGAAGTTGGCAGTGTTAACAGGATCACTTGCCTTCCCGGAAGATGTGTAGCTGAGCAAAAAATAAAGCTTTACTTGTAGGTTACGTGATTAAGTGGAAATGGCAAACATGCTGATGAGAAGCCGTAGGTATGGGCCACTTGCTAGAGTTCTTAACCAATGATGTAAATCACTGCTATACTTTGGAAATGGAAGTGGTTCATACCAATGTTTTATAAGTACAATTTCAAATGTAACGAGTTCAATGTTTATAAACTTTATAGACTTTATAAACTTTATAGACTTTATAAACTTATAGACTTGAAATTCACTGTTTAATCTATTTCATAGATCAAGAGGGAAAAATCAGAATTTACGGCTTTCTAAGTGGAATGGTGCTATGATTTAACTTCACTGGAACCTGAACACTATTTTAAATCTGATAAGAGTATGGTTAATTCCAGCAATCAATAAAAGGACGTAATGCAAAAACATTTGCTTCTATTTAACTTTTCTTTCTCTTTGCCTCAACTTTAATCACTTGCTCCACCAGATTATGAGTGAATACTTTACCTTAATGAGAAGAAGAGCATTACAATGGAAATTTTTCTACCTCTCCAAAAACAATGGAATGGTTGTTTAAATATAATAATAGGGTTTTATTTCTTGAAACCACATTACAAAAACAAACCAAAAAAAAAAAAAAACTTTCCATTTTATTTGTCTCTAAAAAAATCCCCAGTAAATCACATCTTGCTTTTTTAGGAGTTAATATTCCATATAACTTCAAAAGAGGAATGTGGCACATGTAATTCAATGCCACAGAACTGACAAGAACTAGTCAACTGTAACATCTTAGGCATGAAACATGACATGAGAGCTGAGAAAACTGCATCCTTTTCTATTTTTCTGCTGAAATTGTGTAATGCTAAAATCCAAGACTTTGACTTAGCCTATTTGGATTGAAATTCCAGCTCAGCCACATGTTAGTACTGTTATCTTGAACAAGTTACTGAAACTGTGCCTCGGTTTTTTCATCTGTAAAATGGGCAAGTTGAAAGAATTAAATCAGTTAATAAGCAAAAACATCTTAGAACAGGGCTTGTCACATGCTACCCATTAGTATAACTCCTACCACTGCTATTTTCATGAAGCAATGAATTCCAAGGTATAGTCAGAGGCCAGTGAGCAGAGTGACCCTGGGGGCTGCTTCAGAGACCATATATATTCATGAAAAAACAAAACTCAAAATTAAGACTAATGATGAAAATATTTTTGTTCCTTTTAAAAATTAAGGCATGCAGGAAAAAAGAATAAGTTGAACCTATAAAAATGTCTTTGCTCGAATTTACACATGAGCTTGGGGTGGGGAAGTGAGAAAGAGCAGCTGAGATTGGCATGAATTCAGTTTCAAATCTGATCCATGGATTATGAGTCCTGCTCAACAGGGCTCTCTATGACACACCCAGGCTTGCTCAGAAACTGGGAATGTCTCTAAGGTAGAAATGCCTTTACCTGTAATAGTTAGTATTACAGCATTTAGCTGGGATATGGCAGCCAAGGTCTATTCTATAAAACTTTCATCTATTTTGATATTCTCTGCTACTCTTCTTGGAGAAGGAAATGGCAACCCACTTGGTACTCTTGCCTGGAGAATCCCAGGGACGGGGGAGCCTGGTGGGCTGCCGTCTATGGGGTCGCACAGAGTTGGTCACGACTGAAGCCACTCAGCAGCAGCAGCAGCTACTCTTCTAGGACACATCACTATCCTTCTTCTTACTGACACATTTCTACAAATTTCTATCAATTGATTTCTAAACTATATTTTTAGTTATTCCTCAGAACAAAGGTGGTATCCTTTGGGAGAGAAATCCTTAGTCTTTGCTGTAATACATGGAGTTCAATATGGTGTGGTTAGGTAGCTATCAAGACCTTGAGCTTCTAGTTTGTTTTTTGAGTAACAAACTGTGTAGGTGAAACATTGTCTTTTACCCCTCTTCTTTCAATGTTGAATAAATAAAATTTTACTAAGTAAATATACAATGAAGACTGAGTGTGATACTCTTAGCAATCGGGTCAGAATGATACTTCTTTTCATTGTTAGTCCTCAGACAGACTGATAAAAGCTTTTTCATCAACTCAAAATACTTGATTCTTTAAAAGAAAAATCTCATTTAGCATAAGGAACTTGATATTCTGTTAAAATAAAAAGGCCCCATGTGTATACAGATTCCTAATGGAGAATAGAATGATTTAATTCTGTTTCCATTATGTGTATTCCTTCAAATTATTTAAGAATTCATATTTTACATTTGATATGTCCTAAAAGTCTAAGAAAGCATTTATTTGATAGAAGTCAAAATTCTCCACATGCCCTAGGTTTAAGTAGTGAGAAACAACCAACTTAAGGAGAAATGAAAGGTACGTAAAATTACAATTAACATTTTTTAAAATGACCTATTTCGCCTTATGGATAGTATTAGTATTATCTCTTTGGTTTAAAGGAGTGTGGTCATCTGATGTTAAATTAGGCTTCATTTAAATTTTTTAATCATTTATGCCACAAACAATGTAACTTTTTAATAGAATGGAATACCAAAAAGGAAGGACATGTTAGATAATGTAGTAGATCATTGGATACTTTAAAATAGTCCATGTTGGTTGGCATGTGAGTAAAGCATCACAGGTGAAAATAATTCATAAAGATAAAAGAGATTCTTGGGTTTGTTGTCACTGCTAAATATGGTGGATTTCAATTCAGCTCCATTTTTACCAGTGTCCCTCTATTGTGCAGACTAGAAAGCTCACAGTAAGAATATCTTGCTACATGATATTGATTCTCCTTTGCTTCCTTATAAGATTGGTCTTAACATTCTGTAAGGCCCTGTAATTATCTTATCTGAGGTATGTTTTGCAAGGTGATGTGATGGTACATCCCTTGCTTTCTTTATTACCATATTACTTATAACTAGACACACCATCCTGGGAAAACATGGACCAAGCATCATCTAGAAAATAAAAGATTGCAAGACTTGTTATTGTAAATACTTGGGAATATATGTAGGAATGGATCCTTAGTGTGATACAACACAGTGGAAGGGACGTTTTTAAATTGAGTGAAATTCATTGGTGAGGCTAGACTCAAAGGAAGGCTTGGACTTCATTTTCAGTGCAAGAAAACGAGAATAGCCCCCAATTGTTTGCTTGGCTAGTTGCTTGAAGTATGAACTCAGAACTAGGATGCTAAGTGAAGTTGAAATGGCAGACATTTCCAGGTAACCTGCAAAGGAAGGAATCAAAATGCTTAGGAGGTAAGGTAATTGTACGTTTTTCATCTAAGTTTCTTATATGAAACTTGTGTCCCAAGATAATATGTAGGAAGTGGACAATAAGAAGGGTCAGGAATATACTTTCTTTAATAAAATATTTTAAAATGCAGCATTATCTGAATCATGCACTCACTTAAAAATTGGGATATAAAAATTTGTTCTTGGGACCTATAATTATTTAAAAAAACTAAAAAACGAGATTCATTAAAAAGGGAACTAAGTTTGTATGTTTGACCTGTGAACATTACTTTACTTAAAAAATAAGATTGAAAAAAAATTTAATTCGTCCTCCTGTTAGTGGAAGATAAGGGATCCTTTTAAAAGATGAATATGAACCACTATTGAACATGATTAAATTTTGCATTTTTGTTTTTACCATTATTGAAACTGTTTCACTGTATCTGCAGGGCATTTGGGGGCTGATGGATACTTTGTCGTTATAGTAAGACAAAAGCTTGAATTGGCACATTTAGTTTGGCACAAATAAACTGCAGCACATAAAAGATAAAGTTTTAGAATCAGCTAATAAATAAAAATCTTAACTCTGCTTCTGTAAAGCACTTCTTTTAATGGTTTCAACTAAACATAGTCCAACATCACTAAGTATTAAAATTGTAGAAGACTATAATACAGAAACAGCAAACTCTAGGTTGGCTGACTTTTTATTGAGGTTTAATTTATGCACAATACAACTGACCGATTTTAAGTGTACAATTGGATGTAGTTGGACAAATTGGACAAACTATCACCAAATGACATAAAAATGCTCACCCTAAAAAGCTGCCTCATGTCACTTTTGTGTTTGATCTATTTCCCCTTTCTCTGGACCCTGGCAACTATTCAGCTGCTTTCTACTACCATAATTTTTCTAGAATTTTGCATCAAAGTATTATAATTATTTAATGTTTGCATCTGGATTCTTACACTTTATATATTCTTACACTTTACTTTTTTATATAAAGTTATGTAAATAACTTTATAATTCATAATAATGCTTGTTCTAGTTTCTGCTCAAGCAAGTATACGTGCCTACTTTTCTGAGGATGTTTTGTGAATGTCAGTAGTTTTTTTTTTTTTTTTTTCCCTACCATTTTAAAAAATTACTGGTATCTCTCTCCTTTAGATATTCTTTAATTCCTTTAATAGATTATAGTTTCAGTGTAAATATCTTGTATGTATTTTTAAAATTTATCCCTAAAGTTTTCATATTTCTTGGTACTAATGTAAATTTTATGTTTTAAATTTAATTGTTCATTGTCTGTTGGTAATACACAGACATGGAATTGGATTTTGCATATTGTCCTTGTCTTTTGTGATTTTACTAAATTAGTTTACTAGTTATTATTGCTTGTGCATGCATGCTCAGCTGTGTCTGACTCTTTGCGACGCCTTAGACTATAGTCTGCAAGGCTCCTCTGTCCATGGGATTTTTCAGCAAGAATAATGGAGTGGGTTGTCATTTCCTTCTCCAGGGGACCTTCTCAACCCAGGTATGGAACCTGCATCTCCTATGTCTTCTGTATTGCAGACAGATTCTTTACCCACTGAGCCCTTGGGGAAGCCCCGGTTTGGGTATATTTGTTAGTTTTATCTATATAGGAAACCATATCAGCTGATAATAGATACAGTTTTGTTTCTTCCTTTCAAATTATTGTTTCTTTTCCTATCCTCTTGCTTTCTTCCTTTTCTTTGCATTTTATATTTATGTCTTTGACACTAACCAACAACCTCTAATAATATGTGGTGAAGCAGGCACTCTTGTCCTGTTCTCTACTATAGTGGAAAAATATTCAATTTTCATTTTAGCCATAGGGATTTTAAAGATGTTATTTGTCAAGATTTTATTTATTTTCCTAGTTTGCTGAGAGTTTTGTTTTCACATGTGATTCTTGAAATTTATCAAAATATTTTTCTGAATTTATTGGATGATCACTGGCTTTTCTTTTTAATCAGCTGGTATGGCAATGTACATTTGGCTTTTGAATATGAATCCAGTCTTTGGCTTGTACCCCTGATATAAATCACATATGATCCTGAAATATTAATCTTTTTGTGTATGGCTTAATTAATTTTGCCAGTTTTTGTTAAAGGCTCTTGTATCTATATCCATGAGAAACATTAGAATCTATTTTAGTGTCTCTGATTATGGTATCAGGGTAATGCTGGCCTCTCCCTGTATGGAGAAGTGGACTCTCCTTTTCTGTTGCCTGAAAGAGTTTGTGGCAGATGGTCCTGTGAAGCCGTCTGGGTGCAGATGTTATCAGTAACTATGTTTTTTAACTACAAATTATATTTGTTTAACCCATGCAGGTTATTTATGATACTTACTTCTTAAGCAGGCTTTAGTGGCATATATCATTCAAGGAGTCTGTTTATTTCATCTAAGATGTGTCTATTGGTATAAAATTTCTCACAATATTTGTCAAGTATATGCAAATATGTTTGGGAGATAGTGATGGACAGAAACCAGCATGCTGAAGTTCATGGGGTCATGCACAGGTTTTTCTTCTATGCTCCTATAAATTTTTGTTCACATATCCTGTCAATATTTGAAACAGAGAGAGAGGTATCAGTATAATCACTAATACTGACTATAGCTGTGGGCATTTTGCCTTCATCAATTCAAAGAAAATATTAATATAATTAGTAATTTATGGATACTAACAATAGAAATTCACATTATTATCAAACCTATTAACTTTAAATTATAATACTGATAATTCACAGATATTCCAGTAGTACTTTATGATTCCCCCAAATCAGAAAGTGATTTATAGTTATTTAAATTCTGAGAAGCTCAAATAGAATATTGTAAAAAATCTTGAAATTTGCTATTGGTCCATTAGAACATCCATATATTCCTGCATTTTAGAGTAGTATAACATCAAATAATTTTTATACTATATTTACAGAATCATATGCATGATGAATTTAAACTAGCCTTTCATTATTTTAGGAGTAACTCTGTCAAATAAAAACATGAAAAGTTACCAGATTATGTAGTGCAATGGGCTTCCCTGGTGGCTCAGACAGTAAAGAATCTGCCTGCAGTGAGGGAGACCTCGGTTCAATCCCTGGGTTGGGAAGATTCCTTGGCGGAGGGCATGGTAACCCTCTCCAGTATACTTGCCTGGAGAATCCCCGTGGACAGAGGAGCCTGGTGCAATCCATGTGGCTGCAAAGAGTTGGACACGACTAGTGACTAAGCACACATATAGGCTGTAGTAAAGATCTGGAGTTTTATTCTAAATATAACAGGAAACCATATTGTGTTGGGAATAGGGAAGTAATGTTATTTACATTTTAGAAGAAACACTCAAGCTGCTGTGTGAAGAAAAGGCTAAAGGTGAAAATGCTTCCTTGTTATAGTAGTATAGACACAGTGTAGGGAGTGTGAAGTGGTTGTATGAACCATATGATTTCAAAGGCATTTCTAAGAAATTCTGCTGCTGTACTGAAGAGAATTCAAAAGAAAGAAGTGAACAGTGTCTTTTCTTAGTAAACATTAAAGATATCAAAATGGACAATGTATTTGTGAGATTTTTGTTTACGGCTAGACATGTATTTTGGAATAACCTACATATAAATAATTTTTGGAGACATGGTAGGGCAATAAGATTTCCTAGAGATTAAGAGTAGATAAGTCTGAGAGGATGTTGTTGTTGTTGTTCAGTTACTCAGTTATGTCTAACTCTGTGACCTCATGGACTGCAGCACGCCAGGTTTCCCTATCCATCACCAACTCCTGGAGCTTGCTCAAAATCACGTCCAAGTCAGTGATTCCATCCAACCATCTCATCCTCTGTCATCCCCTTCTCCTCCCACCTTCAATCTTTCCCAGCATCAGGGTCTTTTCTAATGAGTCGGCTCTTCACATCAGGTGGCCAAAGTATTGGAGCTTCAGCTTCAGCATCAGTCCTTCCAATGAATATGCAGGACTGATTTCCTTTAGGATTGACTGGTTTGATCTCTTTACAGTCCATGGGACTCTCAAGAGTCTTCTACAACACAACAGTAAAAAAAGCATCAATTCTTCAGTGCTTAGCCTTCATTATGGTCCAACTCTCACATCCATACATAAAACCATAACTTTGACTAGACAGACCATTGTTGGCAAAGTAATATCTCTGATTTTTAATATGCTATCTAGGTTTGTCACAGATTTTCTTCCAAAGAGCAAGAGTCTATTAATTTCATGGCTGCAGTCACCATCTGCAGTGATTTTGGAGCCCCCCAAAATAAAGTCTGTCACTGTGTCCATTGTTTCCCCATATTTGCCTTGAAGTGATAGGACCAAATGCCATGATCTTCGTTTTTTGAATGTTGAGTTCAACCAGTTTTTTCACTCTCCTCTTTCACCTTCATCAAGAGGCTCTTTGATTCCTCTTCCTGCCATAAGGGTGGTGTCATCTGCATTATTGAATCAGTGAAAGTCGCTCAGTGCGCCCAACTCTTTGTAACTCCATGGACTGTATAGTCCATGGAATTCTCCAGGCCAGAATACTGGAGTGGGGAGCCTTTTCCTCCTCCAGGGGATCTTCCCAATCCAGGGATCGAACCTAGGTCTCCCACATTGCAGGAGGATTGTTTACCAGCTGAGCAACAAGGTAAGTCATCTGCATATCTGAAGTTATTGATATTTCTCATGGCAATCTTGATTCTAGTTTGAGCTTCATCCAGCCCAGGATTTCACATGATGCACTCTGCATGTAAGTTAAGTAAGCAGGGTGACAACATACAGTCTTGGTGTACTCCTTTTCCAATTTGGAACCAGTCTGTTGTTCTATGTCTGGTTCTAACAGTTGCTTCTTGACCTGCATGCAGGTTTCTCAGGAGGCAGGTAAGGTGGTGTGGTATTCCCATCTCTTTAAGACTTTTCCATAGCTTTTTTTTTGTGATCCACACAGTCAAAGGCTTTATCGTAGTCAATGAAGCAGAAGTAGATTTTTTTTGGAATTCCCTTGCTTTTTCTATGATCCAAAAAATGATGGAGGGATCTAAAATTAGACTTTGGTGAAGAGGAAGTTTTATTTTAAAAGGCTAAGAAGAAAAAGTCAATGAAACATGATGAAAAGGAAGATAATATCCCAGAAGCAAGTGAAAAATATTTTTTAAGAAAAGAGATATCTTTTGTTTTGAATGATGCTAGGGTGTTTGGTATGATGAGTGCTGAGAATTAACCCATGATTTTAGGGACAAGTCTTTGGTAACCTTTGCAAAAGCAAAGGTATATTCAAAGTGAGATTAAGGTGGAAAATGTAGAGAAGGATTATAAATAGCTCTTTAAAAATTCTCTAAAGTGTGGCACTTATGAAATATAACTGTAGCTGAAGAAAATTATCTAAATATCTTTGGATTGCACAGCTGGGTTGATAACCCTTATCTTTGTAAATACTCTTGTTAGTAGAGAGCAACAAAGCTATGTTGAGATAAAGGTTTTGTAAAGTCTACTAGTCCCACCTGTTTGGTAATTCCCATGTCACTTCATAGCAGTTTTTGTGCACAAGATTCAACAATTTGCCTCAGCAAAAGTGGAAGTTTTTATATGCCATGGACATTTGCATTTGTTTATGAATGGCTAGAAACTTCACTTTTAAAATCAAGAGACTACTGGAAATCTCTCTTAATTAGTAGCACCAGTGAAATTTTGGGAGTTGAAAACATCATGACTAACATGATGTCTATCTTCAGTCCCCCAAGGACTGTTTAATTTTGCTTTGAGTCACCATGAGAAGAAGTCACACACAAATCACCTCAAAGTTTAGTTTTGAGATATGCTTGAATCAAATATCAAGCAGTGGTATACCTTGGTGTTTTATGTTAGTAAATGTATTCTGCTCTCTATTTACTCCTCATTTTTAATAAATACATTCAGCTTAAAATATTTATCAGGGTGGAGTATAGAATAAACTATAAGGTAACAAACAATAGATGGCCAGGGCATCTTTTTTCATCCTAAACTTTCATTTAAAGGAAACTAATAAATGTATACTCTATTTCCTCTAAACATTTAGGAAACTTAATAACAATTGAAACTTTAAAAAAAATTCTAGACACTCCTTATGTAGAGTTTCTGCATGCATGTGTATGTGCATATGCCAGCATGGGTGACATATTTTGTTCTAAAGACAAGACTCTCCAAGAGGACTAGGAAGCGTGAGTGTGCATCAAGCAACAACATGTGCATGAAGAGATAAGCCAGAGAAGCATGATAGCACAGCAGTGAAAACAAAAGAAACAAGAAACAAAAGTGATACCATTGAGGATAATTATTAATATATACCACTCAGGGGGATAAGACATCTAACAGGGTCTGTGTTATAGATTCGACTCACTGATTGCATTGCTTTTAGAGTATTGTTCTCCTACATTAGAGATTAATTGGTGGAAATAATGATAAGGGTAAAAAGTAAATTGGTATGAATTCCACTCAAGGAGCATAAATTCTCAGGGAAAAAATAAGACAAAGACTTTGTTTTGCTATGTGTGTATATGCATGCGTGTGTCTGTATATGTGTGTGTGACATCAATCTGGCATGGCAGTGAACAAAAGTGGTGACAAGACCTCTCTAGACAGCTGTTAGCAGTCTTATTTTGCTAAAAGCAGAAAATTCACTAAATGCATTCTCAGTGTCTCTCCCTGAGAATTTTCTTCTGATAGAAATGTGGAAGGGGTGATGGGAGAGGGCTTCCCTGGTCCTTATCCTGAGCAGCAAATGTGCACTTAGTTGCTCAGTCATGTCTGACTCTTTCCAACCCCAGGGACTGTAGCCCACCAAGCTCCTCCGTCCTTGGGGATTCTCCAGGCAAGAGCATTACTAAGAGTGCAACATATTTATCGAACACTGTATTTTAGGCACTAGTCTCAGTCGTATCCGCCCAGAACTGTGCTTGAGAAGTGCACGGCAGGAGGATGAACAGGTGAGGCACACTTGGAGTGGCACATAGCATTTGAGGGGGGCTTTCTGGATGTGAAGATGCTCAGAGTCTTAGAAGATAATTAAGTTAGCCACATGAATAGAGAATGGAGGTATGAACACATAAGCAGCTTGATATTACCAGATGTGAAGTTCAAGGCTAAGGTAGAGCAAGAGGAAATCTTTAAATGGTGCTAACAAATTGATTTTAACCTTTAAGAAATGAAAATCTATTAAGGATGTTTAAGTAAGGTAGTCGTATGATCAGTACAGTATCTTGGCTATGTCATATTGGCTACCTTATAGATGATAGATACGAGTGGGCAAGACTAAATTAAAAAAAAAAAAAAAAAAAAAAAACAGTGTAAGGAGAAGGGGCTTTTTCCTGGTTATGTAACGCTACTAAGAGAGTAAGAACCTGCACCAGAAGCCTGCCGACAGCCTTCCTTCACATCTCATTGAACAGGACGTAATTGTATGCTTGTAATCAGACCTATCATTGTGAAAAGAAATCGGTGCCAATGATTGATATAGAGAGTTTGGAACTTGACCTCAAACCTGGAAAAAGAGCCACTTCTTCTCCTTGAGTCCCTGAGGGAAAAGGTTGAGCCCTGAGCAAAGCTGTGAAGAAGGAAATGACAACCCACTCCAGTTTCTTGCGAGAGAATCCTGTGGACAGAGGAGCCTGGTGGGCTGCTGTACGTAGGGTCGCAGAGTCAGACACCACTGAAGCGACTTAGCATACAAGAGCAAAGCTGGGTTTCCACCAGTAAGAAAGTATGGTGGAGCGTCTAGCTGTATGGTCTATCTTTATCCATCCATCTATTTTTCTGTCCTAAACAGTCTTAGATCTCTTCTGTGTAGTGAATGTAATTATGCCCATTTAATAGATAGCAAGGAAAGTCAGATATTTTTGGGTGGCTCACAAAAATCAATAATGAGCAAAGCTAGAGTCCATAATTTTTACTCTGTCTAGCATATGGCAACCTGGGTTTGATCCCTAGGTCAGAAAGATCCCCTGGAGCAGGAAATGGCAACCTACTCCAGTGTTCTTGCCTGGAAAATTCAACGGACAGAGGGGCCTGGTGGACTACAATCCATGGCGTTGCACACAGTTGGACACGATTGAGCATGCCGCGTGTGTGCGTGTGCACACACACACCACACGAGGAATAAAGGACAATTGAGGGCTCAGGGTCTGTAGGAGTCCTGCTGAAAGCTGGTATGGGGACCTGCCTTTCATAGGTTGAATGAATTCATCTTTTTTTCCCTTAATATGTATTGGAACTCTATTATGATCTGAAGTCTCTCATCACCTACTCCTGCTCATGTTCTTATTTCCTTCATAGGCATTTTCCCCCAATAAATCTCTTGCAGTTCTGAAATGTCTTGGGGACTGCTTCTTAGAGAATCAGAAATGAAACAACCTCCCTCTATATCAAATGTAAAAACATGCTGAAGTGAATTAAAGACATGAGGTAAAAATAAGAATTTTTGGCAAGAAAATTTGAATTCTATGTGTACAACTTGGGGCAGGAAGCAGCCCATTAATCAAAACTGAAAATACTGAAGAAACAGAAATGTGAAAAGAGGGATTTAACTGTCTACATTATTAACTGCTATAGTAAAATATACACATCAAAACAAATTTTATAGACTTTGAGACATTATAAAGCACATGAAAATCAAAAGGCTTTACTTTTCTTTCATTGGAATTGCTTTGTATTAGAAGCAACTTATTATAAAAATAGAAATATTATACATAAATATATACATACATACACGCACATACAGAGAGAGGAGAGACAGACAATGAATATACTCACAGAAACATCCAGACTGGTGTTTGAACATACAACTGGACATCATAGCTTAGCCAAATTTATAAATAAAATGAATTATCATATGCCCTTATAAATTAAGCAGGCAGCAATACATAGCAGTTTGTAAAAGATATAAATTTGCAGATCTGAGTGCCAAATAATTGTTTGTCCATATATATATATATTATATACCCATATACCCATACACACACTATATAGATACAGTCCATCTATCCATCTGTCTATTCATCTGCCTATTTGCATATCTGACTATATACTTTTTCATCCATCTTGCCAAATATAAAATAAGGAATACCTACTGACAGCCACAATGCATGAGGAGTCTGCAGTTAATTATTTTGTTTCCTAGTTTTATTGAGATATAATTGATACAATTAAAATACGTTTTAAGATGTACACATGATGATTTGATATATGGATACATGTGAAATGTGTAATGTGAAATGATTACCAGAATCAAATTAATAAACACATCCATCACCGATGGCTCAGCAGGTAAACAATCCAGCTGCAATGCAGGAGCCACAGGAGGCGTAGGTTCAATCCCTGGGTAGGGAAGATTGCCTGGAGGAGGAAATGACAACCCACTCCAGTATTCTTGCCTGGAGAATCCCATGGACAGAAAAGCCTGGTGGGCTACAGTCCATGGGGTCACAAAGAATCAGATACAACTGAGCAACTGACATCTTTCATCACCTCACAACTATCTTTTCTCTTTTCATTTAGTTATCTATTTTTGATGAGAAAGTTTAAGATCTACTCAGCAAACTTCAAGTATACAATGCTTCCTTGTACTTGCGTTCAGTCGTGTCCAACTCTGCAATCCCATGGACTATAGCCTGCCAGTCTCCTCTGTCCATGGAATTCTCCAGGCTAGAATACTAGAGTGGGTTGCAGTTTCCTACTCCAGGGGATCTTCTTGACCCAGGGATCAAACCCATGTCTCTTGTGTCTCCTGCATTGACAGCAGATTTTTTTTTTTTTTTTTTTAGCCACTGTGCCACCTAGGAAGCCCCAGGTATACAATACATTGTTGTTAAGTCATGTCCAGCTCTTTGCTACCCCATGAACTGAAGCCTGTCAGGCTTTTCTGACCTTCACTATCTCCCAGACTATTAACTATATCATCATGCTGCATATTTGATCCTCAGACCTATTTATCTTGTAACTGAGATCTTGTACTCTTTGACCAACATCACCCCATCCCCCAGGTTCTGGCAACTACCATTCTATTTACTCTGAGTCTGAATTATCTTTTTTTTAAGAGTCCACATTTAGGTGACACAAATAGTATTTTTCTGTCTGGCTTATTTTAGTTATGATAATGCTCTCTAGGTACATCCATGTTATAACAGATGGCAAAATTTCCTTTTTTGTTATGGCTAAAAAATATTCCTCCAAGTGTGTGTGTTGTATTTTTTAATCCATTTATCCTTTGATAAACACATAGGTTGTTTCCATATCATAGCTATTGTGAATAATGCTGCAATAAAATCAGAAGTACAGATATCTCTTCAAGACGGTGATTTCATTTCTCACTCCAGTGATCCAGGATTGTGATTGCTGGATCATATGGTAGTTCTATATTTAATTTTTTAAGGAACACCCATACTGTTCCATGTGACTATAACAATTTAAATTCCCACCAAGAGTGTATGAGAATTCCATTTTCTCCACATCTTCATTACCACTTGATGTTATCTTTTTGATAATAGAAATGCCAGGAAATTAGAGGTGATATCTCATTGTAATCTTTATTTGCTTTTCTCTGATGGTTTGTGATATTGAGTTTCTTTTCATCTATCTGTTGGTCATTTGTCAGCCTTCTTTGGAATTTCTATTTAGGCCCTTTATCCCCTTTGTTGCATCAGTTTATTTGGTTATTTTGCTACTGACTTGTAAGAATTCCTTACATGCTTTTGATATTAATCCATCATCAGATATATGGTTAGCAAGTATTTTCTCCCATTTCATAGCTTACCTTTTCATTTTGTTGATTGATTTTTCCTATGAAAAAAGTTTTCAATTTGATGTAGTCCCACTTGTGTATTTTTGCTTTCATTGTCTGTACATTTGACAATAAACCCAAAAAATCATCACCAAGACCAGTGTCAAGGAAACTTACCCCATGTTTTTTTATATGAGTTTTATGATTTTAGTTCTTAAATTTAAGACATCAATCCATTTGGGGAAGTTTTTGTATATAATAGAGGATAAAGGGCCAATTTCATTCTTTTCTATGTGGATATTCAGTGTTCCCATCACCATTTATTTAAAAGACTACCCATTCCTTGTTGTGTATTCTCAGCACTTCTGTGGAAAATTAGTTGACCATAAATGCATGGGTTGATTTCTGGGCTCTCTTTTCTATTCATTGATCTTTCTGTCTGTTTTTATGGCAATTTTGTTTTGATTACCTTTGAAATGCAATCCCTCCAGCTTCGGTCTTTTTGCTCAAGATTACTTTAAGCTGTAAAGGGTCTTTTGAGGTTCCACATGAATTTTAGGATTGCTTTTCCTATCTTTGTGAAAAATGCCATCAGAATTTTGATAGGTATTGCACTGAATCTGTAGATAGATTTAGAGAATATGGACATTTTAACAATATTAATTTAATTTTAATACAAGTTTTAACATTAATTTTTCTGATCCATAAACACAGGATATCTTTCCATTATTTTATATCTTCTTGAATTATTTTCATTTATGTTTTATAACTTTCAATGTACTCATCTTTTACCTCATAGGTTAAATTTATCCCTAATTATTTTATTCTTTTGATGCTATTGTAAATGGGATCTTTTTTTGATGTTCATTGTTACTATATAGGAATGCAACTGATTTTTGCATATTGATATTATATCCTCCTGATTTACTGATCTTGTTTATTAACTCTAGCAGTTCTTGGATAGAGTCTTTAGAATTTGCTATATATAATATTGAGTCATATCCAAACAGAGGCAACTTAAGTTTTTCCTTTCTGGTTTGAATGCTTTTTCTTTCTTTTCCTTGCCTAATTAGAACCTTCAGTACTGTGTTGAATTGAAAAGGCAAGAATGTGCATTCATGACTTGTACATGATCTTAAAGGAAATGCTTTAACACTGATGAGTATGATTTTTGGCTGTGGACCTGTCATACATGGCCTTTATTTTGCTGAGATACATTCATTTTGTACCTAATTTTTGAGATTTCTATTATGAAATTATGTTGAACTTTGTCAAATACTTTTTCTACAAATATTGCTGATTTTCATCCTTCTTGATTTTAATGTGGTATATCGCAGTTATTAAATCATGTATGTTGAACCATTTTTTTACCCCAAGAATAAATCCCACATTTTCATGATGTGTGTTCCTTTTAATGTGTTGGTGAATTTACTTTACTAGCATTTTGTTGAGGATTTTTGCATTTATGTTTATCAAGGATGTTGGCCTGTATTTTTATTTTCTTATGATGTCTTTGTCTGGCTTCAGTATCAAGTTAATAATGGCCTAATAAATAATTTGAAAGTGTTTCTCCTCTTCAATATTTCACAGGAGTTTGAGGAGAATTAGTTTTAATTCTTTCTTAAATATTTGGTAAAATTCACCAGTGAAGCCATTCTGGTTCTGGACTTTTTTTTATTGGGCAATTTTGGGTTATTGATTCAACCTCCTTATTTTAAGCTGGCCTCTTCAGATTTTTACTAGGTTGGCTAAGAAGTTCATTCAATTTTCCCACATCAGCTGGCCAACACTATTCTGAGAATCTTTAGGTAAAAGAATTTTTTATGAACCTCACAGTATTTCAGGGCTAGTTTGCTGAAGAGTATACTGCTGAAATGATCTGTGAAATTGGTTAAACAAAAATTTTAATTAAAAAACCAACAATTTGTAGATAAAATATATTTTTCAAATTCCATATTCAATTTTAATTATTCTTCTTTAATCTTTTATTATTTTTCAGAAGGTATAAATTTTATTTTGATGAGTTTAAAGGAAATTCAGAATTCCTAAACTGTATGCTTTCTCTACAGTATGAGAAAACAGGTAGGACTTGGCTCTCCACTTTAGCAGACTTATTCATTTTTAAAATAAATATATTCACATAGTCTAAGTGTGTGCCTCAAAAACACACACACACGTGTGTGTGTGGTAGCATTAATATAATTCTTATATATCAGAATAGTTCAGTTCAGTCGCTCAGTCGGGTCTGACTCTGCAACCCCATGGACTGCAGCACGCCAAGCCTCCCTGTCCATCACCAACTCCCGGAGTTTACTCACACTCATGTCCATTGATACCACCCAACCATCTCATCCTCTGTCGTCCCCTTCTCCTCCTGCCTTCAATCTTTCCCAGCATCAGGGTCTTTTCAAATGAGTCAGCTTGTTGCATCAGATGGCCAAAGGATTGGAGTTTCAGCTTCAACATCAGTCCTTCCAATGAACACCCAGGACTGATCTCCTTTAGGATGGACTGGTTGGATCTCCTTGCAGTCCAAGGGACTCTCAAGAGTCTTCTCCAACACCACAGTTCAAAAGCATCAATTCTTCCATGCTCAGCTTTCTTTAGAGTCCAACTCTCACATCCATACATAACCAGTGGAAAAACCATAGCCTTGACTAAATGGACCTTTGCTGACAAAGTAATGTCTCTGCTTTTTAATATGCTGTCTAGATTGGTCATAACTTTTCTTCCAAGGAGCAAGCGTGTTTTAATTTCATACCTGAATACCAATTTCAACTTGTATTGTTGCAGTCTTTTTTATTAGGTAGTATATGATTTAACTTTTGTTGAATTTAAAACTCTAATGACTTTCTTGTAAGTTGTTTTTCACTTAATATATAATCATTTAATCTATGATTTTTACTTGATAGAATTTTAATTTTTTACTCAACTACTTTATAAAATAACATGTTTAAGCTTCAATTTCTGAAATTATACATGATTTATTTGTGGCTCAAATACTACAGTGAATTTTTTAATAGTGTATAAATAGAGTGTTACACATGGATTTAAGTTGGTATATATGAAAGCTATTTATAAGCTGCAAATAGTGTAGGAAATTGATATGTGCAGATCTATAATCTTTTAAAATGACATCTATAAGAAATAGAAATGAAAATTAAGAGGGAACAAATTCTAGCATTTCCTTCAAAATCATGACTTCAAAAGAATATCCATCACTACACTATTACTCATCATTGTTCAAAATGTGTGCATTCGAACACATAGAAAAAAGAAAATGAGGTATACATACTGGAATGGAAGGAACAATATTATGATTTTTTCTCTGGGTGACAGAAATCTCTTTCTATAAAACACGTCCAAAAATATAAGCCAGAAAAATAGTAAAATATTAGAAGGAAAAGGTGAATAAGTTCAGTCAAGTTGCTGGATACTATTGAACATTTTTAAGATGGTCAATTAGGAAAATGAGTCCAGCTAAAAGTAACAATCAGGACTTTTACTCACGTAATGTGACGGTGCACACAAGAGACAAAGAAGAAGCAGGCTCCACAGTCTTCCATTTTCCTTCACAGAATGGCATTGGGTGGGAGTCAGGAAGGTACAGCTCAGCCAGGGAGAATTGTCGCCCTGCCAAGGAGCCTGAATGAAAGATTGCTACCTATTATGGACTCATGAACCAAGGCAGAAGGGAGAGAAGAAAGGGCTGAAAGTGGAAAGGGACTGAGTCAAGATGGAGAAAAATGCCTCAAAAATGACATTCTCCATGCCAAACTACTACATAACAAAAAACATATTGTTTCAGCATGTAATTAATTCATATTCTCATTATGAAATATTTAAAATGCAATGAAAAGAAGGTGAATGCTAAAATGAATTCATGAACTCAATGTTAGGAATTATCAACATGCTTTATTTCTTGATTCACATTTTAAAGTAATATAACTTTTATTACAGAAATATGTGTACATAGATACTGTAGAAAGAAAATGTATATAAATGAAAATGACAGAATGAAAACATCATGGTTATATTATTCTGAGATAATTTGATGTTGTTCAGTTGCTCTGTTGTATCTCTTTGCAACCCTATGGACTGCAGCATGGCCAGGCTTCCCTATCCTTCACCATCTCCCGGAGTTTGCTTAAACTTATGTCCATTGAGTCAGTAATTCATCCAGCCATCTCATCTTCTGTCATCCCCTTCTCCTCCCACCTTCAATCTTTCCCAGAATCAGGGTCTCTTCTAATGAGTCAGCTCTTCGCATCAGGTGGCCAAAGTATTGGAGCTTCAGCTTCAGTAATAGTCCTTTAAATGAATATTTAGGACTAATTTTCTTGAGGATTGACTGGTTTGATCTCCTTGCAGTCTAAGGGACTCTCAAGAGTCTTCTCCAACAACACAGCTTGAAAGCATCAGCTCTTTGGTGCTCAGCCTTCTTTATGGTCCAACTCTCACATCCATACATGACTACTGGAAAAACCATAGCTTTGACTAGACAGAGCTTTGTTGGCTAAGTAATGTCTCGGCTTCTTAACACATTGTCTAGGTTTGTCATAACTTTTCTTCCAAGGAGCAAATGTCTCTTAATTTCATGGCTGAGGTCACCATCTGCAGTGATTTTGGAGCCTCAAAAAATAAAGTCTCTCACTGTTTCCATTGTTTCCCCATCTATCTGCCATGAAGTTATGGAACCAGATGCCTTGATCTTCATTTTTCGAATAATGAGTTTTAAGCCAATATTTTCACTCGTCTCTTTCACTTTCATCAAGAGGCTCTTTAGTTCCTCTTCACTTTCTGCCATAAGGGTGGTTTCATCTGCATATCTGAGGTTATTGATATTTGTCTTGGCAATCTTGATTCCAGCTTGTGCTTCATTCAGCCCAGCATTTTTCATGATGTTTTCTGCATGTTAAATAAAGGGTGAAAATATACAGCTTTAATGTACTCCTTTCCTAATTATGAATGAGTTCATTGTTTCATGTCTGGGTCTAACTGTTGATCTTCGCCTGCATACAGGTTTCTCAGGAGTCAGGTAAGGTGGTCTGGTATTCCCATCTCTTGAAGAATTTTCAGTTT
This sequence comes from Dama dama, assembly GCF_033118175.1. NCBI lineage: Eukaryota > Metazoa > Chordata > Mammalia > Artiodactyla > Cervidae > Dama > Dama dama. Next base: position 60,413,873 of record NC_083692.1, on the reverse strand, counting down.
GTTTGATCCACACAATCAAAGGCTTTAGTATAGTCAATGAAGTAGATGTTTTTCTAGAATTCTCTTGCTTTTTCTATGACCCAACAAATGGCAATTTGCCATTCTGAGAACCTTATTATAGACATTTACTTTTCCTTTAGTCTGTGTGTGTATGTATATATGTTTTTTTATTTTTACTAAAATGTGATCATATAGTGTATGCTCTTTTGTACCCTATTTTTCCAAGTAATGATTTCCATTAGTTCTTGAAATTAAGTTTGTCTTAATAATTTAATAGTTTGCTTAAACCACTATGCAATGACAACCATGTAATGCACCTTACTTTCATACCATTGAAATCTCCTCTGATCTAGCACAGGTCCATTTTTATTATTTATACAAAAGTGATCAATGCAAAGAAATAGAGGGAAACAATAGAATGGCAAAGACTAGAGATCTCTTCAAGAAAGCTAGATATACTTTCTAACTTTGCATGAAAGGGAACATTTCATGCAAAGATGGGTTCAATAAAGGACAGAAATGGTATGGACCTAACAGAAGCAGAAGATATTAAGAAGAGGTGGCAAGAATACACAGAAGAACTGTATGAGAAAGATCTTCACAACCCAGATAATTACAGTGGTGTGATCACTCAATTAGAGAAAGACATCCTAGAATGTGAAGTCAAGTGTGCCTTAGGAAGCATCAGTACGAACGAAGTTAGTGGAGGTGATGAAATTCCAGTTGAGCTATTTCAAATCCTAAAAGATGATGCTGTGAAAGTGCTGCACTCAATATGCCAGCAAATTTGGAAAATTCAGCAGTGGCCACAGGACTGGGAAAGGTCAGTTTTCATTCCAATCCCAAAGGAAGGCAACACCGAAGAATGTTCAAACTACTGCACTCATCTCACATGCTAGCAAAGTAATGCTCAAAATTCTCCAAGCCAGGCTTCAACAGTACGTGAACTGTGAACACCCAGATAGTCAAGCTGATTTTAGAAAAGGCAGAGGAACCAGAGATCAAATTGCTAACATCCATTGGATCATCAAAAAAGCAAGAGAGTTCCAGAAAAACGTCTATCTCTGCTTTATTGACTATGCCAAAGCCTTTGACTGTGTGGATCACAATAAACTCTGGAAAATTCTGAAAGACATGGGCATACCAGACCACCTGACCTGCCTCTTGAGAAACCTATATGCAGGTCAGGAAGCAACAATTAGAACTGGACATGGAACAATAAACTGGTTCCAAATAAGAAAAGGAGTACATCAAGGCAATATATTGTCACCCTGCTTATTTAACTTATACGCACAGTACATCATGAGAAATTCTGGGCTGGAAGAAGCACAAGCGGAATCAAGATTGCCGGGAGAAATATCAATTACCTCAGATATGCAGATGACACCACCCTTATGGCAGAAAGTGAAGAGGAACTAAAGAGCCTCTTGATGAAAGTGAAAGAGGAAAGTGAAAAAGTTGGCTTAAAACTCAACATTCAGAAAACTAAGATCATGGCATCCAGTTCTGTCACTTAATGGCAAATTGGTGGGGATACAGTGGAAACTGTGACAGACTTTATTTTTCTGGACTCCAAAATCACTGCAGATGGTGATTGCAGCCATGAAATTAGAAGATGCTTGCTCCTTGGAAGGAAAGTTATGACCAACCTAGACAGCATATTAAAAAGCAGAGACATTACTTTGCCAACAAAGGTCCGTCTAGTCAAGGCTGTGGTTTTTCCAGTGGTCATGTATGGATGTGAGAGTTGGACTATAAAGAAAACTGAGCACTGAAGAATTGATGCTTTTGAACTGTGGTCTTGGAGAAGACTCTTGAGAGTCCCTTGGACTGCAGGGAGATCCAACCAGTCCATCCTAAAGGAGATTAGTCCTGGGTGTTCATTGGAAAGACTGATGCTGAAGCTGAAACTCCAGTACTCTGGCCATCTGATGCAAAGAGCTGACTCATTTGAAAAGACTCTGATGCTGGGAAAGAGTGAGGGCAGGAGGAGAAGGGCATGACAGAATATGAGATGGTTTGATGGCATCACCAACTCAATGGACAATAGTTTGGGTAAACTCCTGGAGTTGGTGATGGACAGGGGGCTGGTGTGCTGCAGTTCATGGGGTTGCCATGGTTGGACTCAACTGAGCGACTGAACTGAATTAATGGTTAATTAAATTAAAAGTTAATTAAATAAGTATAAAATTAATATACCAATCAAAGGAATAAGCACAGTGAAGAGAAACAATGCACATTCCAGAGACTGTGGTGTGGTATGCTGTTAGTTAAGCTATGATCATTGCCCTCCTTTCTAAAGAGAGAGCACTTTAGCAGACATTTCAATTGTGAATGCCATGTATATTGAACTTAAATATTTGAGATTTTATAGTTATAGGTTATTCATATTCTGTTATCTTCCAACCCTGTGTTTCAGAGGATTTAAAAATGGGGTATTTAATCTAATTTCTTAATGCTAATAATTAAGGTTATAAGATGGACTTCTCTGGTGGCTCAGTGGTAAAGAATCTGCCTGCCAATGTGGAAGTCAAGGGTTCAGTTCCTGGGTCAAGAAGATCCCCTGGAGAAGGAAATGGCAACCCACTCCAATATTCTTGCCTGGGAAATCCCATAGACAGAAGAACCTGGCAGTCTATAATCGATAGGTTTGCAAAGAGTCAGACATGACTTGGTGATTAACTACAAAAATGTCACGAGACACTATTTCTAAAAATAGACCTTAACACTTACAAGAGAAAGAATAAATATTAGCCTCTGAGGACTTACCTATAGGAACAGAGATTAGATTTTTCCTTGATTTTTCTTTTATAAGAGCTCATTTCATTATTTTAAACATATTATTTGTATAATTTTGTGATTAAAGAATGAAAAGATACTACATGAGCATTTTTTTTTAAACTTTAAGGACACCAAAATGGGAATTTCAAAGAGTATTTTAAACATAAAGAAAGTTCAAGGCTTTAAATTGTAATGCCTCAATGTTTTAGGAGCCAAAAAACCAAATGCTCTTTTGCTATATATAACAGTTCATTCATAGAACTAGCCCAATTCCTTGGAGTTAAAATGAACTGATAGTAGCATTCTCAATATCTGATTGCCTTTAACGTCTTGTCCTGAAGAAACTGGAGCAACTGAAATAAGATAAATTTTTTTTTCTAAGAAGCATTGCAAGATGTTTCCTTGGTCCTAACCATTTTGATATCTATTTTCATCAGGAAAAGAAATGGAAGTGAGCTATCAGCCACTAGCATTTGAGACTGGGTTAACATATCCTGCAGGCCATAGAGTCCTGTTTCCATAGAAATAAAGTTTGGATTGTTGAATATAGAAGATAGATTTTAAAACCAGTGTGTGCTTCTACTAGTGAAAAATCATGCAGATGCATTTTTACATTTGTAAGACAGGTGTGGTAGAATAATTCTATCTGAGCTCTCCAATGTGATCTGAAAGTCTATGGGGGAGAAATGAAACTTCCATAAATTTTGAGTTGAGAAGTATGGGCATATTAGTTTATTAACAATGACATAAGAGTACCATAATGCTTCCTAAGAGATCAAAAACATCAAAGCTTTCTGTTTATTGTACTTTGAATGCTTTAATGTACTTAGTCTGCATTCGTGATTTAGTCACTTGAGAGAACACAGAAAGCTGGCATTTTAAAGCTTGAATTTAATAATTGGAAATAAGAGTAGAAATACTTTTATCCCTTCTAAGATGAAGCCAAACACTGAATGTGTATCATCATTATTTGATTGCTCATGTGGACATATTGAAATCAAAGACTACAACTGCAAATAATTTCTATCAAGGTAGTTTGGGATATTTAACATCATCTTCTCTTTTATATATACCTGTATTTTTGAAATGGAATCCTATAAAAGTTTGTTATTAGAGGATCAGTGTAGGCATTTTTAATAGCCTAGGAATATTGGATAATAGGAGAAATAAATTATAAGTATCAAATTTTCAGGTGACTACTCATTGGAAAAGACCCTGACTCTGGGAAAGATTGAAGGCAGGAGGAGAAGGGGACAATAGAGGATGAAATGTTTGGATAGCATCACTGATGCAATGGATATGAGTTTGAGCAAACTCTGGGAGTTAGTGATGGACAGGGAAGCCTGGCATGCTGCAATTCGTGGGGTTGCAAAGAGTCGGACACGACTGAGCAACTGAACTGAACCTGATAAAGTGAGAGTAATAGAGATAATATGTTAAGACTTAGATTTTTTTTATTACATACCCTGCTTTAAATTATTTCTTTGATATCTAAAATTATAGATTTATCCATGGTTCTCCTTTGCCTCATTTCACAAGACTAGGGAAATTACTGGTTTGATGCTTCCCAGAAGTTTTAACAAAGAAAAAACATTTCCATGGTAACCCTGGATTTGTCTTACACTAATTTCTCTTAAAAAATAGTAGCCCGACTACTGTACTGTATTTACTGCAAGCCTATATTTGTTATACTCTAAAACATAGAAATCAATCAGTCATGAATATGTGACATTTTCTTTAAAAGGAGACCAAGGAAAGCAGATTCAAGTAGAGTCAGATTATATAATAACATAAGCATTAACCAGTTAAATTGTCTATCCACACTTGGAACCATTCTGAACTTGATTTAAAGTAATTATGACTCCTATTACATGTTGGCTTAAAATAAGCAAACACTAGCTGATTATTGAGGTTCCAACTCTTGGACCTCAAAAATTCTTAGTAATTCTAATTTCCCAAGAGGATATCTTAAACAAGAGATTCAGCTGATGTTAACAGAAAATCTGTAGCCATGAAATTTCAGGAACCTCAATGTTTAGGATTCTTTGACCATTCTACTTGTGGGGATTTGATGATGATATGACCTCCCATTATATTTCACACTGCTAACCCAACCCCAAATTATTAGGCTTTCAGGAAGGTTGAGGAACATACTGTAAGCCTAGAGTTCTAGGATTTAGAAGTTGCAGAGAAGCATGGAAGACTGGTTTATGGTTGAAATCTGTGTAACACTTCTGCGTCTAAAACTGGAGCTATTACAAAGAAATATCTCTTGTACTCATTAGGGAAAATACTGAAAGGAAGGTTCCACCCCTTTTCTACACTGAAATGCTTCTGGATCTTTTTCAAATAGTTAGTGCTTATCAACCTCATACAATCTGCTAAAAGTTAGATGATTAACAATGCCAAATGAAAGAGATAGCCAAGATCGAGGAGGAGAAATGGAAATAGATCTAGAAGTAACATTCTCCTCATTACACTTTATTGGATGAGTCTTAGTATTTGATTCAAAGCTCTAAATGAACTAATTTCTGCCTAGCTCATGGAAATTATCTCCTGTTAATATTCCTTAGACACGTTAAATTTTCCCATTTAGTCACTTAGTCTCAGTGTATACAAAAACATGCAGTGTTCAGTATTGAACAAAGCAAAGTCCCTGTCCTAGGCTTTATTTTCTAGTCTGGGGAGTGGGATGAGTCAGGATAAAATATAAATGATTGAATAAGATAATTTCAGATAGTGATGAATGCTAATCAGAAAATAAGTAAAGGATAATTAATGAGTTACTGAATTGAAGAATGGTCCCCAGGATTTGGGTCTTTCAAGGAGATGACCTATGAATAAAACCTGAATAATGAAAAAGAGGCATTCTCAGGGTGTTTGAGGAGAGTCTGTGGAAAGAGAATGAAAGAAAAAAGTCCTGAAATTGAAATGATGTTGCTACATTCAAGACAGGAAAAAAAAAAAAAAAACTCATATGGTCAAAGTATAGTTGGGTCTGGAGAGTTTGGAAAGACACATGTCATGTAGATACTGTATATAGTCCATGGATGTTATTAGCAGAATTGTCTGAGAGCTTATTCTTGGTCCCCATTCCAGACCTACCAAATTAGAATCTGTAGGACTGGTTCTAGGTAATTTGTATGCATCATGAAATTTGAATTAGCACTAGTATCTGTACAATTCTAGGAGTGATTATTTAGGTAGTGGTATTAGTCTTGATGAAGGTAAAAGAGGAGAGTGAAAAACTCAACATGCAGTAAACTAAGATCATGGCATCTCGTCCCATCACTTCATAGCAAATAGATGGGAAAACAATGGAAACAGTGACAGACTTTATTTTCTTGGGCTCCAAAATCACTACAAATGGTGACTGCTCCTTGGAAGAAAAGCTATGACAACCTAACAGCATATTAAAAAGCAGAGACATTACTTTGCCAAGAAAGGTCCATATAGTCAAGGCTATGATTTTTATAGTAGTCATGTATGGATGTGAGAGTTGGGCCATAAAGAAAGCTGAGCTGAAGAAATGATGCTTTTGAACTGTGGTGTTGGAGAAGACCCTTGAGAGTCCCCTGGACTACAAGGAGATCCAACCAGTCAATCCTAAAAGAAATCAGCCCTGAATATTCATTCGAAGGACTGATGCTGAACCTGAAGCTCCAATACTTTTGGCCACCTGATGTGAAGAGCCAACTCATTAGAAAAGTCCTGATGCTGGGAAAGATTGAACACAGGAGGAGAAGGGGATGACAGAGGATGAGATGGTTGGATAGCATCACTGACTCAATGGACATGAGTTTGAGCAAGCTCTGGGAAATGGTGAAGGACAGGGAAGTGTGACATTGCTGCAGTCCATGGGGTTGCAAAGAGTTAGACATGACTGAGTGACTGAATAACAACAAATTAATGTTGAAATTTAGGTTAATTTAAATTCGAAATCTTTAAGTAGGGTTTACCACAAAAACATTGTGTAACTTAAAAAAAAAAGCACTGGTTTCTGTAGAGATGGAAAACTGGAAGAAGAGAGACTACTTCAGAGGAAATTACAGTATGGTAATTGAGAAATGGACAGGAAATCGAGAGATGGACAGGGAAGCCTGGCATGCTGCAGTCCATGGGGTCACAAAGAGTCAGATACAACTGACAAACTGAACTGAACTGAATTGAATTGAGAAATAATTTTGACTTGGGCTAGGTTGGATTCAGTGATCATATCAAAAACATTTTTCCCCAAAAGACTCTAGGACAAATTGTATGTTGGGTAAAAAAAAAAAAAAATAGTAACAAGAAATGTGTAAGCAGTTGTAGCTAATTGGATTCTTTTCTAAAGTAGAAATAATTAAAGTCAAGAAGGTTTGGTGGGGGAAAAAATGCATATAATGAAGAGTTCAATTATGAAACTGTTGGGTTTGATAGGACCAATATAGTATGTGAAAAAATGCTTACCATTCAATAACAAGAACCCAGCAACCAACCTGATATTTAAAAGAGCAAAAGATCTGAATAGACATCTTACCAAAAAACATATATGCATGGCATAAATACATAGGAAAAGATGTTTTAAATCATTAGTCATTAGGTAAATGTAAGTATAAACCAAAATTATGTCACTACCTGCTCACTAAAAAAAAAATAAGAATTCTTAGCGTGGCAGTGCTTATATTTGGTGAAAATACGAAGCAACAGGAACCCAAATGAATACAAAACTTCCAAAAATAAGGATGCAATTACCCTCAAAGAGGAAAAAAAGTGAGAATGTCATTAACTAGAATAATTTGAAAAAAACTCTTCAAGATTGAGTCAAAATTATTTAAACATAAAACTTTATTATATTTAATGAAATGGCCAATTAAAAATTATAACCATCACTAAAAGATACTTTTTAAATATACAGGGATTCAGAAAACCTAGTGTGCACAGTCCTCTAGAAAAGAAAATTACTATTCATAGTTGAGAAACACAACAAGAAAAGGGATTGCAAAAAAGAGGAGGGTAGAACATCTAAGAATGATTCAGATCAGCAGTAAGATCAAATCCTATAGTGACAGACATGCTGTAGGCTAGAATAAAATTAGTCCAAATTATGTAAAGAAGTCAGAAGGGCTCCATAAAAATGTCCTTAAGAAGAAGACTAGTATCCTCAGAAGCCTGCATTGTATTAGCACGGAGTTTCTGTACAAAGAGAGGTAAGGTAAAACAAGTACTTTCCATTGTGATTAAGAGAAAATGAACAAATTGGGGACCTAAAAACCAGAAAAATCAGTTTTGTGGCATTATCAGTGGCATGGAAATTTTTCCCTTGATAGTCATTGGTAAATTAAGATAATAACTTACAAAATAATTAGGTTGTCCTTCCTAACATTTTCTCCTTACATTTTCTAGTAATGGTCTCTTTGAGCAACATATATTTAATGTCATAAAATAACATCTTCCATTTTAGGTGTCAAATCCCAGTAATAATGTCACAAGAGATCATATGTAATAGCTATGTTTTTAATTTTTGAGTGAATTTATAAAGAAAACTAGGAAGTCAGTTATTATAGAATAAAATGCAATAGTAACATGAGGATAAAGATGATGTTAGTCAGGACTCAGCCAGAGAAGCAATAGGAGACATACACACACGTGAATGTAGGTATATGAATATGTTATGTACGTATTTTATAAAATATTTTAAGGAACTGCCTGGGCAAATCAGAAGTCCATGGGGTAAGGCAGGAAGAAACGGAAGACTGTATGCGCATGTGCTAAAGTTTGGAGTCTTTTTACTGCATGTTGATAACACCCTTATATATACATATCATAAGGCAACCATTGCAGTATCATTGCATCATTTTGTCAATGTATTGATTAGAAAAGAAGCATGATTGTGAGACAATTTTTGAAAGTGAAACAGTCAGTTGAATATAAAAGTCATTTTAAAATATTCTTTTTACTCCATAAAGAGATTTCTGTATTTTGGAAACCCTGAACTGTATCTCTCTGGTTTAAAGCAAAGAAAGAGGTGGTTAAGTGATGGAAACTACCAGGACAATTACTGATACTGAAAAATAAGCACCATAAAAATGTAGAAATTTAATTTGGCTATCGGAACAGCTCCTTAGCAGCTATTCACTCCTAATCAGCCTCAAGTTGTAATGAATAGAATAATAAGCACCATTAGAATAATTCACTATTCATCAAGAATAATAAACCACTTAGAATAACAAGGCTAAAATAATAAGCCAGTGCTTAAATCATGGGGAAAGATTAGGAGGAAGAAAAGGAGATTCTCAGAGGAGTTGAGATTATTGTTGTTGTGAATTACTGAGCTCCCCTAATGTGCTGAATTCAGTATTGACCTTCTCCATCCCCTACTTCCACATCCTACTCAATATCACCCAGTGTGCGCCATAGACCACCTACATCAGACTCACCTAGAGGCAGAAAGAGATGGGGGAACAGGGGTTAGGAGGAGATTGATTTCTAAGACTCCACTCTAACTGGGATCGTTCTTATTTATAAACCTATCTGCTATTTTCCCTCAATGCATTTGCTTCTGCTGTCCCTTCTACCTAGAAGGAGCTTGATTTCTAAATTTAGCTGTTAAAAATCTACCCATCATTTAAGGTCAGATCAATAGCTATTTCCTTCTTTATCCTCTTGAATCCAATACCCCACCCACGTACCCAGCTTATGCATAGTGGAAGTAGAATTCAGATAACCTCAGGAACAAGAAAAACTAAAAATTACTTAAATTCCTTGCATATAAGAAATATAGAAGAGAAAATCTTAAGATGTTCACTTGAAAACAATTTCCTTTTTTGGAAGGTGTTGAAAGGTATTGAAAACAATACTAAGTTGCTCTTAACAAAGAAACTAAATAGACCTATGTAAAATGGTGATTAAATTACTGTTACAAATGTAGAATAAAGTAGATTTTTAAAAGTTGATAGACTATAAAGAAAGACAAATACTGATCTCTTTTTAAACACAGAATATAAAACAAACAAGTTCATAGATACAAAGATACAGAAAACAGGTTTGTGGTTGCCAGAGGAGGATGAGGGGTGAGAGAATGGGTTGCTTTTTGTTTTTTTTTTTTTAATAAATTGAATTTTTAAAAATAGATGTGACTTTCAATAAGAGATATACAGATATAAAATATAACTATTTGGTTTTGTTATCTTTACTGCTATGTTTAAAAGAAAAATGAACACTTGAAAGTGCTAGAAATAGAGGAGGGAATTTTAGGTCTTATCCAACCCTGATACTCTCTGGATCAATATTTTTCAGTTTTAGGACTGTCTTCCTTTTCAACAACTATATCGGTCAATTGACTGCTCTGTGTGACCTAAGTTTAACATAATATATATATATATTTTTTTTCTTTATATATTACATATATGTTTGTGATGCCTGAATGAGAAATTGCATACATTAATGAGGTGATTTCAGCAAAGCAGTTTGAATAACGTAGTCTGAAGGGATGTGTACACATATGAAATAGTAGTAAAATTAGCCCTACTCCTCTTTCTCCAATATTTGACTTTCTACAAGCATAACACCTGTAGTGAAAACACCAATATTGATTTGGTCAAGAATTTTTAGCTCTTTTTAATTTTACTGTGTTTGTATTCCTGAAGAGATAAATGATTCAGAATTCATTTAGATATGTATATGATATTCGATAACTCTGTATTTTATAATACATGATAACTGATGGTATATTCCTTTAAAGGGAACATGTAGATAATTGTATCCAATGAAAAGCCTGACACTCTAGAAGCAGGAAGCTCTTTCAGTACTTTTCATAGGGCTCATTATGTAGTGAAGAAGTGCATTTACCAAACTGTCTACCCTTTGGCTGCAGCTTTGATAGGAAAAGTAAACAAGTTCTTTTGCTATGTGTGTTTAATTTTGCATGTGTTCAGTTCTTTCCAACTCTTTGCGACCCCATGGACTGTAGCCCGCCAGGCTCCTCTCCCCATGGATTTCTCCAGGCAAAAATACTGGAGTGGGGTGCCATTTCCTACTCCAGAGGATCTTCCCAAACCAGGGACTAAACCTATATCTCCTGCATTGGCAGGCAGATTCTTTATCACTAGTGCCACCAGGGTAGCTGGACTTAATGAATTAAGCTGGTCTTAATAAGTCCATACAATCAGTGTAGAAATCAGAAATCAGTACTAATGTCTGCACAATTTAATACAACATGGACTACATACAAATGCTGGCAAAGGAGGAACTCCTTTTTTAGTAATTTAAATTAGGAAAATATTTCCTATCCTTGAAACTGTTTTAACTACCAGTCTTATTGCAAATTCTTATCTGTTCCTTCTCTCTGTTCTTAGCAAACTCATGAGGAGAGAATTAGAAAGAAAACATACGTTTCCAATAATTGTAGTGAATGTATGTTTCCAATAATTGTAGTGAATGCATGGGTTCAACAAAGCTGTGAAAAGCCCTTGGTAATGAAATGAAAACTTTTTTGCAAATGATGCCATTAGATAGCAACTAACAAATAATGTCATCATCAGAGGTTAATATCTGATATCACCTAAAAAGGAGAAGCAAATATACTTTTATAGAAAATAGACTGAGCTTTAATTTTATTCTCAACAAAAGTATGTTTTATTTTTTAAGTTCATTGGCTAAAGCCCTAAGAAATATTCCCATGAAGTTCTGCTCATAGCCAATGTAAAAAATTATGTCTACCCCCAGCTTCTTATTATTTGAATCCATTTTTAGCTAACCAAGTCATTGTCAGGATGAAAAACTGCACACTGGGTGCTTTATCATCGTGTTCAGTTGTTCAGTCATGTCCAAATCTTTGTGCCCCGTGGACTGTAGCCCACCAGGCTCCTCGGCCTATGGAATTTTCCAGGCAAGAACACTGTAGTGGGGTGCCATTTCCTACTCCAGGGAAGGTTCCCGACCCAGGGATTGAACTCATGTCTCCCGGGTCTCCTACATTGGCAGGTGGATTCTTTACCACTAGCACTATAGCAAACTCCTACAAAGTGCCTTTCATCACTATTGGCTTGTATGGAAAATTTATAAGATGACGAGTCTGGAAAGTAAAACACCCAACGTATTTGACCAGATCTACAAATAGAGACAGACAAAAATAGGTGCTCATCCTTTTTTCCTTCCTTCCCTCCCTGACTCCCTTCCTTTTTCCCTCTCTCTCTCCCTCCCTCCCTCTCTCTCTCTCTCTCTCTCTCTCTCTCTCTCTCACTTTTAGAAAATTAGATGCTATTGGAGGAAAACATTTTCTTCTACCCTTCTAGGTTCTTCTGGCTGGTCTAATAATTAAATTGATATGAGATAGACTAACAGGAGAAACGGAGAAGGCAATGGCACCCCACTCCAGTACTCTTGCCTGGAAAATCCCATGGGCAGAGGAGCCTGGTGGGCTGCAGTCCATGGGGTCGCGAAGAGTCGGACATGACTGAGCGACTTCCCTCTCGCTTTTCACTTTCACGCATTGGAGAAGGAAATGGCAACCCACTCCAGTGTTCTTGCCTGGAGAATCCCAGGGACGGGGGAGCCTGGTGGGCTGCCGTCTAAGGTGTCGCGCAGAGTCAGACACGACTGAAGCGACAGCAGCAGCAGCGACAGGAGAAAATCAAACAAAAGTTTAATAGCATACATACAAACATGGGAGAAACTGAGGAAGACTGAGGAATTCACCAAAATGGTTGAAACCTTCACTTTAAATATTGTCTTCAGCTTAAAACAAAAGAGAATGCTAGGATAGTGGCTTGGGACTTGAAATGAGAGGAAGGCAATTGACATGGAGATAGGAAAGAAAATGTTTGGTAAAGAAATGTTTGCTGGGCTGTGCGAAGACTGGGACACAAAGAGGAATTTTAACACATTTGGCTAGTTACCCCCATCTACATACCTACTTCACACTATAGGCATCTATGGTGATAGTTCCCTTCCTGGAACAGGTCCTCTAACTGCATTCTTTAGACATTTAGGGGGAGGTCTTAGCTTCTACCGGAGCCTTTTGAACCTTTATTGCCAGCAGCTTGAGATATTCTGCATGCCAAAGAGATAGTCAGGGGTGCAAATTTTGCTCCCTTGACAGTATATTCTAAATACAGTCAGAAGGGAAGGGTAGAGCTCCAAGGGATAGGAGCAGGACATCTAGCTAACCAGTACCTCAGGAATAAAAAATAGTTTGAAGGCTACTGACCATTAAACAGTGCCTTCTAGATTATCTGCTAATCTAATAGGCTCCACCTCTTTGAGAACTATTTTGCCCATTCAAAGACAAAACAAGGTGGATAAATAAGCTAACTGCAATGAGTTCCCTGGGAAAGGGATTTGAGCTAGATCCAGGGATCAGTAGGAATTTGATAAAAAGGAAAATGTAGGCAATCTTATATGAAAGAAATATATTTGCAAATACAAGGGAAAATAGAGACGTTCTATGTAAATTCCAGTGTGGTTAAACTCTTGAATGTGTGGTGCTGAGGGTGGAAAGTGAGATGGCATTCAATCAGGAAAGGTGTATTTGGGATTAGCAAAGAGTTGCAATTCAGGTTTAGCAACAATGGCAAGCTATATGCAAGTCCTTGCACAGGAAGGGAAGGAGAACTCTTTTATAGAGAGGAAGTTGGGAGGGCTATAGTACATTGAGTCTAGGGCTTTTATTGGCTGAGTTGTTTCCAGGAGCAAAGAGGTCTTTATTTTTCGGTGGGGCTCTTTTGGGCTTCCCAGGTGGCACAGCAGAAAAGAATCTGCCTACCTATGCAAAAGCTGCAGGTTCAATCCCTGGGTCAGAAAGAATCCCTGGAAGAAACAACAGCCCACTCCAGTATTCTTGCCTGGAGAATTCCATGGACAGAGAAGCCAGGCGCCTCAGTCTACGGGTCGCAAGAGTCAGACATAAAGCAAGGAAACAACAGACGCCATCATTGCAGGGCATGCGAGCTCCCCCTACTGGTACCTTGACTTTAATTGCGGTTGCTGTTTATTAATTCCCCGCCCCGCCCCTTTGATAAATATCTTTCTCTGAAAGCATTGCTGATCAAGACTCAGATTTTCTGATTTCACTGGCTTTTGTCCCTTGATGCCTGGAAGGAATTTCCCTGGGTGTAGTGTTTCAAGTTGTAGGGAAAGTGTACAGACTGAAGACTTACTGAGGTCACGTTTGACTAATGACAGGTAGGAAGGAGAACTCTGAGGCACTTTGAATCTCAAGTCTGTATGTAAGTAAGATCATAGACACTGGAGATCATCTGAAAGTTTATGTTACCATCAAAGTTTTGGCAACAAACTTCCAAGAGGCCTGGTGGGGATATCTTGGGAAAGGTGCCCCATTAGATGTTGTCCACTTCAATTCTGGAAAATCTTTCCTTTTACGTTACCAGATGATGCAGTTTCAGTCAGTGTTCAGTGCTATCTTTAGGTGTCTCTTGTGAATTCAAAAAACTGTTCCCCGGAGTCTGGCCGCACAAGGATTTATTAGCAGGGGGCCTCTCCAATGAGGATGGAGAGAGACGTTCTGGGGGTGTCTTTTCTAATAGATGAAATCTCTAGTTTGCAAGGTGTGATGCTTAAAGTCTTTGTTTTCTGAGAGCACACTGTGAAAAGACTGCTCTCAGTTCAGTTCAGTTCAGTTGCTCACTCGTGTCCGACTCTTTGCGATCCCATGAATCGCAGCCCGCCAGGCCTCCTTGTCCATCTCCCAAGCATCTTTTAGCAAGTAGGCCTTTGCAATATAGGAGTCTCTCTCCTTTTATCAGTTGTGAGTCAAAAGAGGAAGAAGCCAGGTGCGTTGTCTAATAGCTGTCTCCAAGAGTGTGAGTTGAGTTCCAAAGAAGGTAGATCTGAGATTTAGAAGGACCAACAGCAATGCTTTTGGCCAAGGTATTTGGGAGGTCTATAAAATTTTGCCTATTGAGTCTTAATAATGCCACTAATGCATTCATCTAAACCAGAGAATTGAAGGTGGTAATTGCAGTGAAACTTGTAAATCCAGCCAAGCAGCACACACTTGTCAAAGAACCTGACCAGTAAAATGGATTCCTCAATCACTGAAGCTCAAGGGAGTTTCCCAAGCAGGGATAGGCTTTTCCAAAAGGACTTTAGTCACACAAGATGCAGTGACCTGACTGCAAGGGCAGGCTTCAGTCCAATGTGAATGTACAGACAATGACTAAAACATATTTATACCCATGAAACATAGGAAATTCCATGAAATCCATTTGCCAGACCATGAATGGTCCATTAGGCAGTTGAAAATGTCCAGAAACAGTATGAACAGGTTTCCCTGGGTTGTATTTCAGATAAATGGGACAGGTGAAGTAGGCACTTTTTGTGACCTCCTTCATGTTTCCCCACCAATATTGATTCATGAGGCCTATCATTTTGTCGGTAGACCAATAGTTTACTGCATGTACAGTAATAAAGGGTGGAAATCTTACAATCTCTAGGAGGACTGTGTTGTAATTTGTTCAGAACCAGAGCTCTCTCTTTTTATCCAACCAATAATTGTTGAATTTCCAATTTTGTTTTCCTTTTCTAAGGCCAATTGTTGGGCTTCTTTAGCTAGTTTTTCTAAGATTTGACTGATTTTGATTCCTTTAAGGGCAGCATTCTTTATGGCAATGTGACACCTCTTAGTTTTCAGAGTCAAGTTTAGAATGCCCCAGAATCTTAATAATACCTGAAGCAGCAGGTAGTGAAAGTATTGGATCTAATAATTCCTAAGCACAGGGGCCATTTCTACTGTATTTCCACTGGAAGTAAGAAGCCACGTTGCCTCCACAGCACTCCAAAGTCATGAGTTACTCTGAAAGCATATCTGTTCTCAGTATAAATATTGATAACTTTGTCCTTGGCTAAATTACAAACCTGGGCTAGAGTTCAGACACAAACCTGTTGCACTGGAGTAACCAGAAGTAAAAGTGCTGCCTCAATAACATCAGAGGAGTTGTTGTAACATATTCAGCACAATGTTGAACATCACCACATTTTAAATAAGAACCACCAAATGAATCTTTTTTAATGGCTGAGTAATATTCCATGGTGTGTATGTACCATAGCTTCCTTATCCATTCATCTGCTGATGGGCATCTAGGTTGCCCTATATGCAAAACAGAAAAAGAGACACAGATGTACAGAACAGAATTTTGGACTCTGGGAGAAGGCGAGGGTGGGATGTTTCGAGAGAAACATGTATATTATCTAGCACCGAAACATGTATATTATCTAGGGTGAAACAGATCACCAGTCCAGGCTGGATGCATGAGGCAAGTGCTCGGGCCTGGTGCACTGGGAAGACCCAGAGGAATTGGGTGGAGAGGGAGGTGGGAGGGGGGATCGGGATGGGAAATACTTGTAAATCCATGGCTGATTCGTGTCAATGTATGACAAAAACCACTACAATATTGTAAAGTAATTAGCCTCCAACTAATAAAAATAAATGAAAAAAAAAAAAAAAAAAGAACCATCAGTAAACCATGAGAAGTCAGTGTTACTCAAAGAATTTCCTGTAGAGCATCGTGAGTCAGGATCTTATCTGTCAAGTGTTAAACAGTTGTGAGGGACTTTGTTCATGATAGGAGGGGAATAGCAGGGTTAGGGTTATTACAATGTAAAAGAGTTATGTGAGGAGCAGTTAATAAAAGGTCTTCGTAGGAGTTGAAACAGCTGATTAAGAAATGTTGAGTGTGACAAGAATTCAGGAAAGCTTCTGTGTATGAGGTGCAAATGGTTAAAGGAGACCCCACAGCAATTTCTCCAGTGGCTTTAACCAAAAGGCCAGTGGTTGAAATGATTCTAAGGCAAAGAGAGAATAATACTGTACGTGTCAATAACAGTTCCCATGTTTTGGGGTGAGTACCCCAAGGGCATTCCCTTCCTTTTCAAATACAAAAAGGGAAAAGGAAATCTGATCTTTGGGAGGCCCAAGGGCAAGTGGATTCATCAAACTCTCATTTAAGGCCTTAAAGTCTATGTCACTTGGTTCTTTCACATTAAACTGGGTTGGAGTTGTTACTGTTTAGTAAAACATACAGAGGTTTGCCATAAGAGAGATACTTGGAATCCAGTTTTAGTAATAATTGGGCTTCCCTGGTGGCTCAGATGGTAAAGGATCTGCCTGCAATGCAGGAGACTTGGGTTCGATCCCTCGGCCGGGAAGATCCCCTGGAGAAGGAAATGACAATGCACTGTAGTATTCTTGCCTGGAGACGCCCATGGACAGAGGAGCCTGGTGAGCTACAGTCCATGGGGTCGCAAAGAGTGGGACACGACTGAGTGACTAACACTTAGTAATAATTGACTAAACCAAGATAGTCTCTCAGTTGGCTCTTAGGGCACCATAAAACCTACCTTGGTCTAGACAAAGACCTTGTTCTGATGCCTGAGATATTAAAACTGGGTTTGGGAAAACTACAGCTTTTCTTTGGTGACCTAATGTTTCTTTAAGGCTAAAAGCTTTAATACTGGATACTGTCTTCCTGTGAGGAAACCTGAGAAAGAGAACAAAGAAGGAATTCATCCACATATTGCAACAAAACAGAAGCCCTAGGAAACTTCCTGTCATCTGGATCAGCCTTCAGTATTTGTGAGAAATAAATACTCAGTGAAACCCTGAGGCACTGCTGTCCAGGTGAAATTTTTTTTCTTCCTGAATGATAGCAAACTGAAATACTAAGAATTCACAACATAAATCAATTATAGTAAAGAATTTGCTTCCAGTGGGAATGAAGGTTAGTAATATATAAGGGTCTGAAACAACAACGTCAGAGAGTAGTGATGGTAATAAATGAATAATAATAACAGGGCATCAGAAGTACTGAATAAACCTCCACCCTCAGCCCTCAGGATTTCTCACCAGGAAAACGGGAGATTTACAGAGACTAGTACAAGAGATAGTGAGGCCTTGAGCTCAATAATATTCTACTACCGGTTTGATGCCCTGAAAGGCTTCTTAACTAATAGGATATTGATTGATTCTAGAAAGGGGTTTTAAGTGATCTATTTGAATCCTCATATGAAGTGTTCTGTGAATTTTGCCAGTATCAGTTGGAGAGTTTGCCCATATATAGTGTGGTAGCTGACTCAAAAAGAACTATGTTTCTAGAATCAGCCCTAGCACAGCCAGAGATGGAGCCAATAAAAGATGTTAAAGGGTCATTTAATTAATCTGGTTGGTTACTCTGATTACCATCAAATTCTAGAATTATTTCTCCCTTTTGGGAAAAAGAAATCTCAGCATGATACTTTTCTCTAAGAAATCTTGGACTGATAAATGGATAGAGGCAGAGGAACTAAGGAGAAAAGGGTGTGTATTTCTCAAAGGGCATTCAGAGACAGGAACATTTTGAGGTTCATTAGAGAGCCCCACTATTTGAACTGCTTTAGTACTCCAAAGTGGGAACTGCTTTATATAATAGTAGTGGAATTGAGCACCCAGCGTAGAGTGCCAGTGTCAATTAGGACTGGAAGTGATTCATCCCCAATCTGCAGAAATGTTTCTCTAAGGCAGTTAAGAGGGAGAATTGGGAAGAGCCCCTGTTGTTTCTCAGAGCCCCACCACTGATAATTGGGAAGGTGTTGGAAAGGCTGCTTAGAGAGCTAAAAGTTCCCAAAGCACTTAAATTTATAACAATCTCTTTTCTAATGTCCTGGCTTTTTGTAATAATAGCAGAAATGAGGAGAGTTTTGGTTTCATTGCTAGAGTTGAAGATCAAGAATTTTAGTAGTTTTCCTTAAGGTGACTCATCTAGAGTGCAAGAAAGATAGTTTACCAGATGGACTAAATCTGAAGTGGGCATAGTTTCTCATCTCATCATGATTCTTTTTGCTAGAAGGAAAAATCCTGGTTCAGCCCATTAATAAACATAGAGTTAAAATCTCTACATCAATGAAGTACACTGAAAGTCACTCAGTCACATCTAATTCTTTGCGACCCCATGGACTGTAGCCTGCCAGGCTCTTCTGTCCATGGAATTCTCCAGGCAAGAATACTGGAGTGGGTAGCCATTATCTTCTCCAGGAGATCTTCCCAACCCAGGGTTCAAACCTGGTCTCCTGCATTGTAGGCAGATTCTTTACCATCTGAGCCACTGTATACCCAAGTGGAACTGACTTCTGAAGGAAGACCAGAATTTTCCTTAAAAGTGATCTAAAGTCAATTGTAATAGTTATGAATAGAGTTATCAGATTTTTGTGTTCAAGCCTAAATACAAACTAGGCAAGCCCTAGAAACTGCCCAATGAAATCACTTAATAATTGCTCAAGTCTGATCATATAATAAGTTAGCAGGCTAGTCTTCCAGATGTGATTCTGGAGGTCTTTTAGGATTTTCCCAATTAGTGGTTTTTATCTATTTCTGGGCCTGGCCTTCCCCAACAAGCATATGAACTAGCTGATATAAGAAAAATCAGGCTGACTTATGAGGATCTTTGGTTACTTTGGGGAAAACTTTGACTATGGCTCACAGTTCAGCTTTAGTCCAGGGAATATAAGACATGAAGAATTTAGCCTCTGGATCCTGGAAGACTTGATTTTAAAGGAATAGGTTCTGATAAGTTCAGCGGAAAGGGAAGTTCACCAGAGAATTGATACGGGGGATCTGAGAGTATAGAGGGAGTACAGAAGGGAAGGAGGAAGATGGTTCCAGGCGCAGGCCGAGAGCAGCAGGAACCAAAGCAAACAGACAGGATGGCTGAGAAGTATGGCCTGAGGAGAAGTAGCCAAGGAAGAGAAGCGGGAGGATTTAGAAGCCACTGTGTCTTTTTAAAATCGTTTACCTTAGTTAACTTTAAAAAGAGCTAATTTTAGGAGCTTCCCTGGTGGCTCAGTGGTAAAGAATCTTGCCAGTGCAGGAGACACAGGTTCTATTTCTGATCCAAGAGGCTCCCACATGCCGTGGGGCAACTAAGTCCATGTGCTACAACTACCGAAGCCTGCGTGCCCTAGAGCCCATGCTGCACAACAGGAGAAGCCACCATGGTGAGAAGCCCCTGCATTCCCTGCTCGCCACAAATAGAGAAAAGCCCACTCATCAACAAAGACCCGGTACAGCCAAAATTACATAAATAAATTTTTTTTTAAAGAGGCAATTTTAGACTCCTAACAACATCGGGAATCCTTGAAATACCATTCAAAATAGATATTCCATTTAGTTCCTGAAATTTTAGAGCTGTGATAGTCCAATTCATTTTTTAAAATTTATTTATTTTTAATTGAAGTATAATTGCTTTACAGTATTGTGTTGGTTTCTATCAAACATCAACATGAATCGGCCAAAGGGCTACCCATGTCCCCTCCCGCTTGAACATGCCTCCCACCTCCCCCTCCATTCTACCCCTCTAGGTTGTCATCTAGCCCCAGCTTGAATTCCCTGGGTCATGCAGAAAACTCCCACTGGCTTGTGATAGTCAATTCATTCTAAGAAACTTAAGTCTGGGAATTTCAAAACTTCCATAACAGTCACTGATATTCTAAATTGCCTTTGGTCAGGTTGGTCCATTTAGCTAGAAATGCACATAAGGAAGGACCATGGATTTTTAAACATAAAATCAACCAGAGTGCTGGTGGAGGGAGGGAGAGCACCATCAAGATATTGACAACTGAGATCCTATTTCTCAAAAGTTATTCTCTAAAGTAAAAGAATAATTTTCCAATAGTCTAAACAGCTTAAGGCCACAACAGTTTAAACACCTCAGATAGCTCAAGCAACTTGCAATTCACACACATCAAGTAGCTCAAACAACCTACAGGCTTAATACTAACCAGTTCTAAGGGAGCAGCTTGGTCCCAAAGGAACTAGGTTGAAGACCTCTCAGCTCCATCCCCATAGAACAGCCTCTGTTTGACAGTGAAGGGCCAACGGCTGAGCTGGCTGAGCACCAATAAAACAGTCCCTGTTCCCAAAGGAATAGACCAAAAGCACGGACAGTCTAATTGGAACAGGCTCATTTCAAGTCAGGCCAAATGTGTACTTGCATACAGAACAAGGTCTTAAGTAGGAAAGATAAAATCATAGAATAGATTCTGTATAAAGCCTAGAGTTTCAAAATGCCACCAAAAAAAAAAAAAAAAACAGTTTAAGCTTGGACCCAGGAGAAAGCTGTACCTTCAAACTCCAGGGTTAGCAAGAGAAGCAGTGACAATGGACTCAGTGTGGGTAACACACCTGCCTACTCACTGGCCCCTGATTTGTAGGGGGTCTTCTCTGGATCTGTGTACAGGTCACTATAATGTTAACCTAAAATAGACTGCCAGTTATATCTCCAGCAAAAAATGCTTTATTAAGGATTGACACACAATTGCAGTTCAAGGTCTGCAACCACAATGAGTCACAGACCATGATAAGTCATGCGCAAGTCCCCACCACAGCACAGGAAGGAGAACTTCTTTACAGAGGGGGAAAAGGAAATCGGGGTGAGGGGCTATGGTAAAAAAAGAGTCCATAGATTGTCATTGACCAAGTTGTTGCCAGGAGGAAAAGTCTTTCTTCTTCCTCTTGAGCTCTGCTATCAATGTAGGGCATCAGAGCTCCCCCTTCTGTCCCTGTATTCTATTTAATTGTAGTTTCCGTGTGTTAATTTTTTACAAAAGAAATACCCAGGATTTTCTCTCTTACAACCCTCACGTCTCTTGTGGAAGTCGCTGTTTTTGCTGAGTCCGTCAGGAATTCAGCCCACCAGAGAGCCCAAAGGGCACAATTTGCATGGTCACTCTCCCAACAATCTGGATAGAGAATCAGGAGGTCATATCTCTTAGGCTCTTCTCTTTGTCCACACTATTCTGTTTTCCAAGAAGTTGCTGTGTATGCTTCAGCTTCTGGGCCATTTCCACAAATGATTTAGTACAGATCTCCAGATACATCCTCTCCTTTGAGCTATACACTTGTACACAGTAAAAGGGCTTCCCAGGCGGCTCAGACAGTAAAGAATCTGCCTGCAGTGCAGGAGACCTGGGCTCAATCCCTGGGTTGGGAAAACCCCCGGGAGTAAGGCATGGCAACCCACTCCAATATTCTTGCCTGGAGAATCCCCATGGACAGAAGAGCCTGGGCTACAGTCCATGGGGTCACAGAGCTGGATACAACTGAGCGACTAAGCCCAGCTAGTACTTAGCAACAGAGAAAGGACAAATATTCAGGCTGCAAGTATAGAAGTCCTGAAAGAATTAAGTATCAGCTACATTTAGCTAAAAAGGTGGCTTTGCAGGGCATTATGCATGAGAAGTATAGAATGAGTTCAGTTATGGGAAGAATAGAATAGGACATAGAATGAAAGAAGAAGTGAGATAAAGATATATCCAAAAATATGCTTTTATGATTGATAATAAAGGTACTAGAACAGTAATTTATCTTACAAATTAATTTACTTTACCTTGTATGATGAAATTGTTCACCAGGTTACATCTAGAGTTTTCCTTTCTCTTTCAACTTGCATTTGTTTTTCTTTCTTTTCATGTGATCATAAAAACATTTTAAGTATATGGTAGTGTATCTGAAAAACTAGAAATATATCAAAAATTCTGAAATGAGAATTAAGTAATTAAATAATTGCTTTAAAATATTTTTACATACTATTTTGATTTTTAGTCTTTGTAGCTCTCATATAATTGAACCACTACATGCAATGACAATAGCATTCTTCAACTACAGAGAAATAAATCTGGGATTGCATTAATATACTGCTCTAGAGTTTATTTATTTGGCAGTAATGAAAACAGTAGGCATGAGGTTGTTGAGTTATACCACATAGTGATTAAAGAGACACTGGTACCCATAAAAAAAGAAAACAAGCATATTTTCTACTTCCTGTAGGTAAAACCCAATAGCAGATGATTTACTGCTAACGGATCTCTTTCCCTAAGCCTTGTTAGATACTCAGTAATTCACAACTGTATATTTTGAGTAACAGGCAACAAGACTAACACAGCAAGTGTTTCATTTGTTTCCTAGCCTGAGTCAAAACTAAGCAGCTCCATGCTGGCACAGCTTTGTGAAGAAACCTATAACTTATGTTGCTTTCCAAAGAGTTTGAAACTCCCTACAGGTTACTGAGGTTTGACATACAAAGAGAAAGAACTCATCATCTAAGCTGGAGAGTCAGGCCTCCATTTTATAAATCAAATAAACATTTGAGAGTTTTCTTGGAATATACATAAAATGCTTGACAGTTTCAAAATATACTACGATTTTATTTCGAGAACTCTATGATGTTTCCTGTAATATTCCACATTATTCTTTGAAGGCAGTCTTACAGGATGTGTGTGTGCATAGGTGTGTAATATTTATAAATAATATGAAATATGTGTGGGTGGGTGGGTGAATGGATAGATGGATGACAGGAAAGCTCACAGAGGCTTTGGGGTTTGAGTCCGTGTGGTGATGGTGGGTGTTAACAGTCCATGTGGGGTCTTGTGATATCTGTGCCCATGTCATTGGATCTCAGATTCCCAGTGCCATTTGAGCTGCCCAGGGGCACAGGTCTATATTGGAGCAGGCAGTTCAGGAGATGAGGCTTCATGGACTTATGAAAAAATATCTCAAACGTGGTAGATACAGATTTCCTGATTAAAATTTGAGCATCATCATTTCTATCAGTGTGATCCTGGGCAAGTTATGTAACCTTCTTCCCTTCTGTTTCTTCAGCCTCCAGGTTAAATGCATATGCGCCTAGGAGAGAGACAATAATGTGACTACCCAAAAGACTCTGGTGGTGGCTGACAGCAAATATTTCCTGTAGGATACTCATTCCAAAGTTTTCAGAGAGACCAATCTCAAAACTGCCAGACACCACAGCTTTTTATGTATAGTTGGAATTCTAAAACCAAATAGAGAGTAATTAAAATTTTCATTCTAGAAAATCCTGAGATAGCATTTTCTGAACACCTCCCATCATGCTGCCCAAGATTCTTTTAGCCAGGTCTAAAGTGACCACAGGGATGAAGCAATTAACTCATTTCCTATGAGGCTAAGGGCTGACATCTTATTTCCTCTCTGAGAATGTACTCTTTAGTATCAGGTCTATTTATTGCTGTCCTTTCCTCCAAATAAGACTCAGAATTAGCCTCTGTTCAAGTAGATGAAGTCTCAATAATGCAATAAAAGTTACCTTATTGCCTCATTCTCCAATTCTTTTATTAAATTCTTTCCTCTCTTGACCTTTGTCTATTTCCTTGTGACCACCCCACTGATAGCCAGGTTGCCATGCAGAGTTGTAGCAGTTTGTGCTCTGCTCAAAGAGACCTACCAATAAAGTAGCTGAATACTGAAATCCAACCTGCCTTCTTCTTACCAAGCAATCTTCCCAGAAGGATGGACATGTTTTTCTAAATTACACAATTGAGTAGAAATAGGTAAATCTAAATATCTTTTTATTAATATATTATGGTGGGAGAGGATGACCAACAAATAAAATTTCAAAATGAAAATTTAAAAGAAACCCTAAAGTTCCAAAGGATTAAAAGGCCTAATTTGTGTATGTTTGTGTGTGCAAGAGTACGTATATCATATATTATCCCACTCTCTTCCTCATAAAGAATGAAGTGAGGTCCAGGGAAAGGCCAAAACTCACAGGCTCATTTTAGCTAAAACCCACTCTCTTGGGGTCTCTACAAAATGTTACATCTTAGGCATGTCTGGAGTTTGCACACCAGCAATGCTTTTGCAAAGCTTCCTGGCAGACCTATGTATATGCTATAATCAAAGTAAAATATTTAAACCTTTAGCTGTGTGGTGAACTCTCTTCTTGAATTAAGTGGTAGGAATCCATAAAGATATTCCACACATCCATAAAAAGATGAAAATTAGATTTGAGCTATTGGATATTCTGAAATGTGCTGTTTTGCTTGCAGATAAGATCCTTTTAATTCAAGCCATGAAAACTCTTGCATAGAATCAAAGACTAATACCTGAAATTTCTTATCTTTGGCTGCATTTTCAGATTTCTGGAGCAGCAGTGGGGAAAGCATTTCAAGACTAATAGCTCTAGCAAATAGGATTCATCATTTCTCCATCACTTCTTGGTTTACAAGGCACTTTCTTCCAGCTGCAAGTAGAAAAGCAAAATTTACCATAAAACACTGAAGGTCAGACTCAAATGCTGAAATTCTTGACAATTTAATGAAGACTTTTCATGCATTGTTGCCACCTTCATGGTTTTGACGCAGTTTCAGAAAGAATGGGTCACGCAGATGGAGGAAATACACTGGCTGAGTTCCAGGAGTCCCTTTCGTCTTTATTTCATAATCACTGATTAATTTGTAATGTATTCAGAGCAGAAACTCGCCTTTTGGCTCCAAAGCTTTTCTCTTTTGTGCTTTGTGATATAGGTATGACAGAAATGCGTTTGACATTGTTATCTGCCATTTACTGTGGCATGTAAGACCTAAACATATCAGAGACTTAGACCCTGATTAGAGCATAATGCTAGACTCTTCATGTCTGAATGATGTACACTTATCCACATACCTTCAAAAATTGAGACAACTAAATAGGTAATGCAACAAAATATCCTTTTGAAGAAAAGTTGTCTTATCTTTGAAAGATGGGAGGAAACAATTCAGTAATCATCTACGTCAAACTACATATTGTTATTGTGCAAAACCTTATATCCATTTACATTTGTACTATTAATCACAAATTTTCCTGCTAGTTGAGCATCCATGTGTAGACCATGGATGCAAACAGGAATGTTTTCACTTTTTCCTGATATATTCCTAAAATCTGAAAATTTGAAGTGTCTAGAATGGCTTTGATTTTTTTTCATTTATGTTCCAAAGGAAGATAATGGATGCTTTTGAAGAAGCATTCACATGTGTACTATTTCACAAAGTGCACATATTAAATTTTTTTTGAAAAATGATCCTGCTTTCTTTCAGTTGGAATGTTACATTTCTTAAGAAAACTCAAAAGGCAATTGAACTTGTCAAATAACCGAGGTTGGGTTTGACGCAAAATTATTTCATGAGAGAAGTAAATGCTTTATATTTTTTAAAAACATGCTGATGTTAATATTTATACTGATTTAAAACCATTGCAGCATTAATAGAAACTGTGGACCAAATGACCATGTTTAATTATAAACAGTAATAAATAGTATCTCTTTTAGTAGTGTCTGTTGAGCGGTTCATTTATCCCCAGAAATCTGCTCTGATCAAAGATAAAAAATATCTTGAGTTGTGAGCAAATTTGGAAGAGTTGATAAAGACACATGGTACAGAAAAAAAAGGGAAATAAAGCTATCAGAGTAGCCAAGGTCCATAGCTCTATATAAAATATATTGAACTTATTTTATTGCTATCAATTATGTACATAGCTCTCTTATTAAAAGATGCTCTGTAAAACTTCCTCTCCTCTCTATAAATTGTAAAAAAAATCAATGAGTCTGTACTAAATTTTCAAAATTTTATGGAAGATACATTTTTCCAGTTATTAGATTAGTAAATTTCAAACACAGCTTCTGAGAAGTAAGCAATTCAACTGTACAAAGAACAGTGCCTAATAAACCCTGTCATGCCCTGAAATCAAAACATGAAATGTGTAACTTGTGAACTTCCTTCTAAACGAAATTGGAACCATCACATAATTTGCAACTTAAGTATATATTATAACATTCTTTGCTTCTGGGGCTTCCCTAGTGCCTCAAATGGTAAAGAATCTGCCTGCAATGCAGGAGACCCAGGTTCAGTCCCTGAGTTGGGAAGATTCCCCTGAAGAAGTAAATGGCAACCCACTCCAGTATCCTTGGCTGGAGCATTCCAGGGACAGAGGAGCCTGGCAGACTCTGGTCCATGGAGTTGCAAAAAGCTGGACATGACTGAGCAACTAACCCGTCACACTTCACAGCACTCTACATGGAGATGCTACATCTTCCCAGTCTTTTTATTGGAGTAGAGTTGCTTTACAATGTTATGTTAGTTTCTGCTGTAGAACAAAGTGAATCAGTTACACATGTACATACATCCCCTTCTTTTTGGATTTCGTTCCTGTTTAGGTCACCACAGAGCACTGAGAAGAGTTCCCTGTGCTGTAAACTACTTACCTATTTTATACATAGTAATGTGTATATGTCAATCCCAATCTCCCAGTTCATCCCGCCTCCCCTCACCCTTGGTGTCCATGTTTATTCTGTCTATTTCTGCTGTGCAAACAGATTCATCTGTACGATTTTCTAGATTCCACTTATATACATTAACATATGATATGTTTCTTTTTCTTTCTGACTTATTTCACTTGGTTTGACAGTCTCTAGGTACATACATGTTTCCGCAAATAGCACAACTGCATTCCTCTTTATGGCTGAGTAATATTCCATTGTATATATGTACCATTTATCCGTTCTTTATCCATTCTTCTGTTGATGGACACTTAGGTTGCTTCCATGTCCTGGCTATTGTAAATAGTACTACAATAAACATTGGGGTGCATGTAACTTTTTGAATTATGGTTTTCTCAGGGTGTATGCCCTGGAGTGATATTGATGGGTCATATGGTAGTTCTATTGTTAATTTTTTAAGGACCTTCCATACTGTTGTCTATACTGGCTGCATCAATTTACATTCTCCCCAACAGTATAAGAGGATTCCCTTTTCTCCACAGAAACTCTCCAGTGTTTATTATTTGTAGATTTCATGATGGTGACCATTCTGACTGGTGTGAGATTATACCTCATTATAGTTTTGATTTGCATTTCTCTAGGAAATGGCAACCCACTCTAGTGTTCTTGCCTGGAGAATCCCAGGGACGGCAGAGCCTGGTGGGCCGCCCTCTATGGGGTCGCACAGAGTCGGCCACGACTGAAGCGACTTAGCAGCAGCAGCAGCAGCAATAATTAGTGATGTTGAGCAACTTTTCCTGTGCCTCTTGGCCATCTGTATGTCTTCTTTGGAGAAATAACTTTTAGGTCTCAGCCCATTTTTCCCTTGGGTGGTCTGGTTTTTGTGTTTTGGGTTTTTTTTTTTTTTTTTATCTTGAGCTGCATGAGGTTTTTATATATTTTGGAGATTAATTCTTTGTTGCTTCATTTGCAAATATTGTCTCCATTATGATGGTTGTATATTTGTCTTCATTATGATTTCCTTTACTATGCAAAAACTTTTAAGTTTAGTTAAGTCCCATTTGTTTATTTTCATTTTTATTACCTTAGGAGGTGGGTTGAAAAAGATCTTGCTGTGATTTCTGTCAAAGAGCATTTTGCCTGTGTTTTCCTCTGAGTTTTATACTGTCTGGCCTTATATTTAGGTCTTTAACCAATTTTGAGTTTATGTTTGTGTATGGTATTAGGATGATAATCAACAAATGAGAAAATCTTTGTGTTAATTCCTTGAAAACTGGAAAGTACCATACTCTTATTCAGTATAATTAATTTGTTGTGATTATTCCTTTGTCACATAGGTTGTATTTGTGATGTACAAAATACACTTCAAGTTGATATTTAAAACAATGATACTCTCATTATATTATAGTTATTTGCTAGACTTAACAGTCTCCTTTAGGATGACTGTCTTCCTTTATTAGTTTCCTTGGAAACTAATTTATCACTTGCATTCAGTAATCACTGATAACTAGCAAATAGTAATCACTTGCATTAAGACATGAAAATAGAGTTGCTACAGTTTGATTCAGAATTTGATGGATATATGCTACCCAGAGCACTGGGGCAGCTGCCTATGTAAGAAATATACACATACCTGAGGTTCAGTTCAGTCACTCAGTTGTGTCCAACTATGCAACCCCATGGACTGCAGCATGCCAAGCCTCCCTGTCCATCACCAACTCCTGGAGCCTACTCAAACCCATGTCCATCATGTTGGTGATGCCATCCAACCATCTCATCCTCTGTCATCCCCTTCTCCTGCACTCAATCTTTCCCAGCATCAGGGCCTCTTCCAATGAGTCAGTTCTTCGCATCATGTGGCCAAAGTATTGGAGTTTCAGCTTCAGCATCAGTCTTTCCAATGACTATTCAGGACTGATTTCCTTTAAGATGGACTGGCTGGATCTCCTTGCAGTCCAAGGGACTCTCAAGAGTCTTCAACCGCACAGTTCAAAGGCATCAATTCTTTGGCACTCAGCTCTCCTTATAGTCCAACTCTCACATCTATACATGACTACTGGAAAAACCAGAGCTTTGACTAGACGGAACTTTGTTGGCAAAGTAATGTCTGCTTTTTAATATACTGTCTAGGTTTGTCATACCTTTTCTTTCATAGAGCACGAGTCTTCTAATTTCATGGCTGCAGTCACCATCTGCAGTGATTCTGTAGCCCCACAAAATAAAGTTTCTCAATGTTTTCAGTGTAAAAATAACCTAGGAACTCAAGGGCTATAAATGATATGCAGACTGCAAAGGCTTGTTAATATCTATGTGGTGATTTAAATAAATGGGAACTCTTCCTGCTTACATAGAACTTTTGCTGGTTCAGGAATACTTGAGTCTTCTGTCTCTGAAATAGCAAAATTCTCTGAGAGAGTACCATATATAGACTGAGGTTTGCTTCTTGGCTTTGCTGTAGATTCAAAGGGTCAGATCTGGGTTTGAACCTGTATTCTTCAAATCAAAACAAAGAATAATTGTGTAAACATTGACAACTAAGTCATTAAACATGGGGACTATTTTCAGATGTGATGGAAGTATTATTTTAAGAAATATTTTAAAAATTAAAACCTTTCAAAGCAAATCCATTATTACCAGAGAAATTTATAGGAAGCACATACTCCAGTCAGTCCTCCTTGTAGAAAGGAAGTGTACTTTAATTCATCCTCCTGATTGTAAGAGGAGCTAATTTTTCAGGAATTTCATGAGCCAGCAGTAAAATAGTTTGTAGCCTGAAATTTGCCATGAAGGCTATAATTAAACCACAGAATCTGGAAAACTACCAATCAGAGCTTTTCTCTATCTATCTCTACCTCTCTCTCTCTAGCTATCTCTATCTCTTTCTGTTGTGGGGGAAAGAGAGTTGTTTCTTCTTGCATTCTTTGTGTCTATAAATTTGCTCTTTAAACATTTACCAGTATACTACTGGGCTTCAGTCACCTCTTCAGTAATACTTGCTTGAAGAGTAAAATTAATTTTTACCCAAAACAAATATTCATTGGTTGTCTTCTAAATGTTTGACATGACCAATTGCCCTTGATCTCATTCTACTGCTGTATCTGTATTTATATAAATAAAAATAAACATGACTTGTTTTATAAAAATAGTGAAAGAAAAAGATCAGCTTTCAGGGGCTGGGCAAGGTAGGACAGACATTTATGGGTAATAGCTGCTTTAAGAGTTGTATGTCTGTGCTGCTCAATGAGAATAGCATTTGCTTACTGCAAATCATACAGTTATATCCCTCAATTTTCTCTTTTCAAGGACACTTTGTTATCCTTACTTTTCATTGTTCCTGATTTTTTCAGTATAATTTATTGTGCTTCTAAGCACTGTATTGTATTAAAATATGACATAATCCCTGCCCCAAATAAACTCATAATCTAGTGGAGACAACAAGTGCAATCACAATTATTTACATGTCCGTGTGTATGCTTTATGCAAATATATATATTCATGACTTCACCATGTACTAAAGACTGAGTTGGTTGTTTAAGGGGACTGTACAAACAGGTGAGAGATATTCAGAGGTACAAACTTACAGTTGCAAAATGAATGTGTCACAGGAATGAAATGTACAATGTGGAGAAGACAGTCAATAACCATGTAATACCTTTGTATGGTGACATATCAACACTAGGCTCGTTGTGGTGATCATTTTGAAATGTATAGAAATACCAAATCACTATGTTATATAACAGAAACTAATATAGTGTTGTAGGTCAATTATACTTTGAAAACAAACAAATTTATAGAAAAAGAGATCAAATTTGTGGTTACCAGAGGCTGAGGGATCAGGGAAGGGAGAATTGAATAAAGGGCAGCCAAAAGGTATAAACTTTCAGTTTTGGAAGATACTTAAGTAATAGGGATGTAAGGTGTGTGTGTGTGCATGCGTGCATGCTAAGTCCTTTAGTCGTGTCTGACTCTGTGTGACGCTAGGGCTACCGTCTACCAGGCTCCTCTGTCCATGGGATTCTCCAAGAAAGAATGACATAATAAATAAATACTGCCATATCTTATATGAAAGTTGGTAAGACAGTAAATTCTGAGTCTTCATCACAAGAAAAAAATTTTCTATTTCTTTAATTTTTATATAAAATGATAAATGTTCATTAAATTCATTTTGATAATCATTTAATGATATATGTAAGTCAGATCATTATGCTGTACACCTTAAACTTAGATAATGGTGTATGTGAATTATATTGGGTTGGCCAGGAAAGTCATTCAGGTTTTTCTGTAACATCTTCTGGAAAAGCCCTAAGGAACTTTTGGGCCAACCCAATATCTTTAAAAAAAAAACAAAAAAACTGGAAGAAAAAGAAGGTTGACTATATATATTCACCATTATAATACAAAGAGACTACTATAAGACATCTAATTTTTTTCTTGGTGGTGATAGGATGATAAGAGTCATTCTAATAATGTTTTTAAAGGGCATAAACAACTGGTTTTGGTCTAGGTCCCTATAACAGCTAAAGGTCCACTTTCCTCAGATATTTTCATTTTTAAAAGCTTAAGATAGTTGGTTGCTTAAACTCCACACTTCATGTCTTCATTCTGCTCAGTATGAAGGAGGGTGGGGAAGAAAATATATGTCCTCTCCCTTTTAAGGAGACTTCTCACACATTCTTCTGCATATATCTCATTGATAAGAACATAATCATATGGTCATTCTTAGAAGGAAGTCAGAGAAGTATAGTATTCTAACTGGTGGCACTATATACAGTGACTTAAAAGTAGCTTTTTGCTATGAAAGGAGGAGGGAATGACTATATAGTGGTTTTAGGGGGTCGGCTTTATGTGGGGATCCTGCACATGAACATTTAGGCATGGAGCATCCTACACTAAAAGGAACACTGAAGAAAGGAATGTTTTCTGCCAGTTCCTGAGGAAACACAGTTCTCTGAAACAGTTCACCAGAGCCTGAACTGGTGGTTG
The DNA here is from genome assembly GCF_033118175.1 of Dama dama. Lineage (NCBI taxonomy): Eukaryota > Metazoa > Chordata > Mammalia > Artiodactyla > Cervidae > Dama > Dama dama. Next base: position 60,382,074 of record NC_083692.1, on the reverse strand, counting down.
TACAAACAATGGTTTTGGGAATAGCTAGAGGAAGTGGCCCAATAAAGGTTGCATTTCAGCAGATTCTTGGGCTTCAGCCTGAGCAACATAGAGCCTCCAGGAGGTGGTAAGTGGGTCACAGGATCAAGAAAAGTAGCCTAAATAATTGTAAATGCAACTAGAGAAGGCAGTGAACAGTGGTCCTCTTCCAGAATGGTCCATCTTGAAAAGAGCACTCGAGAACTCTTGGCTGAGAGGAACAGATTCAGAGCTGGTTCACTTGCAGACAGGTAGTACAGGCAGGTCAGAATCTGAGGCAGGCGTCTGGAGGCTGCACACACCGCACACACAGGGAGGCCTCTTAGGGCTGAGTGATCCTTTCTTTATTTGGCAGATAAGAGCTCAGAGTAAGATAACTTGCTTTATCAAAGTTAAGTGTGGCTTCACTTGTACCTGAATGGTGGAAAGTTGACATATTAATTGTAGTAGACCAGAAACTCCAAACTCTTGACTTACTGGAGAGTATCAAAGGAAAATGCCTCTTTTTTCCCCTCCTACCCTCTCTTATAAATGGAAAGCATTGTCAGTTGAAATTAAGAGATGAATCAGGTCCCTGTTTAAACATCAATGGAAATATAAGGATTCCAGATTATATCATTTATCTTCTCATTTAATAAGATGCTAATCAAATACTATGAACTTCAGAAAAAGATTTGATTAAAAGTTCCTGTTTTCTTTTTTTTTTTCCTCAAATGGAAAATTCTGTGCAATAATCATTTGCCTGGTCTGAGTGTAAAATCAGTCTTCCGTATACTACTGCACTAATATTCAAAACAGTAAAAATACACCATGATATTTTACATAGATATACAGGTATAACCTAGTGGTTAGCTTTGAGGGAAGGCAGCCCTAATTTTGAATTCTAACCTTCACATTCACTGGCAGTATGATTAGAGACAAGTTAGTATGTGTTCTGTTTCTCTGCTCATAAAATCACAATTATATTAGTAGTACTCTGTTTGGTAATTTTTCACATGAATTCATTCATTTGCTTATTTAGAAATACTTATTGAGACCCTACTATATTCAAGACACTGTTCTAGGTGTTAGATGCAAAGAGAAGAGCATCAAAAACCTGCCCTTGTGGAGCCTACTATCTAGGTGGAGACTAGCTGAGCACTTTGCAAGTATGTGGTATAGTTCCTGGAATAGGGTAAACATTCTCTCAGAAGAGAAACTGCCATTATTTCTGTCACTTGTGAAATAACTGGATGATTAAGAGAGTTACTTCACCAGAGTCTTGAAGTAATCATAGCTCTTCATTTGCTTTGAAGCAACTGCTACTCTCCAACTAGCTCCAGCCATAACTTAATTCCCTCAAAGTTCATTACTTTTTGTTCCCTATTTTTTTTGGAATAAATACAAATATGAGGTAGGGTGGGATGCTTTAACTTTTCAGCCAAAGGTACTATTGAAAGACTGAGTAGCGTGTATGTTTCCCCCATCAGAACAACTTTGTTCTAAACACCTAAAGCTCAAATACCACACTTCTAATGATTTTAACTGAGGAGAGATCATGTTTCTAGCAGCAGAAGTTATTACTTCTACACAACTTTTAGATTGTACTTTGTCAAAGCAAGTAATTTTATATTAACTTAATGACCTAAATATAGAGTTTATTATAAAATTGTAAATACTATATCACCCAATCTACGCTGATTTCCCTGTTTAATGATTAAATACTGCTAATGTTTATCTTTTGATATTTAGGAAGTAATATTTATTTTCCATAGATGTGATTCCTAATTTTATTTTACATATTAAAAATGATAAATCTAGTTTATAACATAAATCTAGTTTGTAACAAATCCTGGTAAAGTGCTTGGGTGAAAACAAAAATAGACATATTTGTACATGCTTTATTACCTGTTTAGAATAGTGTTTCATCAGAAAACAATTGACAATACCTTTGTAATATAGTACTCACACAAAGTTATCATGATGTATAGCTCTCATCTTGAGTGTGGAAAAATATAGATAAAATAATTATTATCATTTGTGGAATTCTTTATAATTATGATAGCTCTACTTTAAATGGAAGATAGGGATAAAAATTATATTTTATACTAAAATTTCTGAAATATCTGATTGGAAAAAGTGACATGAAACTGTCTTTTTCCTCTTTATGTAGCAGTATGAGTGGTCTGTAGCTAAGTCTCCAGTGTCTGGCATACAGCCATTAATGCTAGGAAGAGCTACCACATTCAGGAGCATTGTAGGTTGGCACTTTTCATCCTGGACTTTAAAGCAAAGAATTATTTGAAAATACCTGAGTACAATATGAATAAAATTTAATCACATATCACATAAAATACTGTTTGTTTCATTTACCCACCATTAATCCTAACTACAGAAACGTTCATGGCTTGTGGGCTGTTGAAAGTGAAAGTCATTCAGTCGTGTCTGACTCTTTGTGACCCTATGGACTATACAGTCAATGGAATTCTCCAGGCCAGAATACTGGAGTTGGTAGCATTTCCCTTCTCCAGGGCATCTTCCCAACCCATGGATCGAACCCAGGTTTCCCGCATTGCAGGCAGATTCCTTACCAGCTGAGCCACCAGGGAAACCCAAGAATACTGGAGTGGGTAGCTGTTAAAAACATAACTTAATATTAAATGTGTCACATTTTGGTAATTCTCACAATATGTTAACCATTTTAAATATTATATTTATTTTGGAGATCTGTGATCTTTGATGTTACTATTATAATTGTTTTGCTATACCATGAACCACACACATCCAAGATGAGAAACTTAATTGATAAATGTTGTGCATGTTCTGACTGTTCCACCAACAAGCCATTACCTCCATCTCACTCCCTCTCTTTAGGCCTTCCCCATTCCCTGAGACACAACTCTACTGAAGTAGAGCAATTAATAATCCTAAGCCTCTAAGTGTTTAAGTGAAAGGAAGAGTTGCAATTCTCTCACTTTGAATGAAAAGCTAGAAATGATTAAGCTTAGTGAGAAAGAATTGTTGAAAGTTGAGATAGACCGAAAACTAGATCTTTTACCAAACAGCCAAGTTTTGAATGCAAGTGAAAACTTCTTGTAGGAAATTAAAAGTGCTACTCCAGTGAACATAGGAATGATGTGAAAGTAAAACAGTCTTATTGCTGATAAGGAGAAAGTCTGAGTGATCTGGATAAAAGATCAGACCAGCCACAGCATTACCTTAAACCCTAGCCTTATCGAGAGCAAGACCCTAACTCCCTTCAAGTCTGTGAGGGCTGAAAGAAATGAAGAAGCTTCAGAAGAAAAGTAGGAAATTAACAGAGGTTCTCTCATGACCTACAAGGAAAGAAGCTGTCTCTTTAACACAAAAGTGCAAGGTGAAGCAGGAAGTCCTGCTTGTATTAATAGAAACTGCAATAAGGTATACAGAAAACCTCGCTAAGATCATTAATGAAGGTGGTTACACTAAACAATTGATTTTCAGCGTAGACAGAAAAGCCTTATATGGGAAGAAGATGTCATCTATGATTTTAATAGCTAGACAGGAAAAGTCAGTGACTGGCTGCAAATCTTCTAAAGATCTACTGGCTCTTTTCTTAAGGACTAATGCAGTTGGTGAGCTTTAAGTTGAAGCCAGTGATTATTTAGCACTCAAAAAATCTAGGGCCTTAAAGAACTATGCTAAACCTACTCTGCTTGTGTTCTATAAATGGAAAAACAAGGCCTGGATGAACCACACTCCTGTCTGTAACATGGTTGACTGAATATATTAAGTCAATTATTGAGACCTACTGTTCAAGGAAAAAAAAAAATGATACCTTTCAAAGTATTGCCAACCATAGACAGGTCACCTGGTCTGTTAATTGCCATAACCAAAAGCTCTGATGGAGATAGATGTACAATGAAATTCATGTTGTTTTCATGCCTGCAACACAGTATCCTCCTTCAGCCCATGGATTAGGGGTGATTTCAAGTCCTATTATTTAAAAAATACATTTTCAAGGCTATAGCTGCCACAGACAGTCATTCCGAATCTGATGGATCTGGGCAAAGTAAATTGAAGACCCCTGGAAAAGATTCACCATTCTATATGCCATTAAGAACATTTATGATTCATGGCTATAGGTCAGAAGATCAACAGATTTTGGAAGAATTTGATTCCAACCCTCATGATGACTTGGAGGGGTTCAAGACTTCAGTGGGGGAAGTAACTACAGATATGGTGGAAATGGCATGAAAACTAGAATTTTAAGTGGAGTCTAAAGATGTGACCAAATTGCTTCAATTTCATGATAAAATTTTAACAGATGATGAGTTGCTTCTTACAAATGGGTAAAGAAAGTGGTTTCTTGAGATGGAATCTAGTCCTGGTAAAGATGCTGTGAAGAATGCTGAAATGACAACAAAGGATCTAGAATAATACATAAACTCAGTTGATAAAGGAGTGGCAGAGTTTGAGAAAATTGAATCCAATTTTCAAAGAAATTCTACTGTGTGTAAACTCTTGTCAAACATCACTGCATGCTAAGAGGAATCGTTTGCGAAAGGCAGTCAATTGATGCGGTAAACTTCATTTTTGTCACATTTTAAGAAATTGCCACAGCCAGCTGAATCTTCAGCAACCACCACCCTGATCAGTCAGCAGCCATCAATATCCATGCAACATCTTCCACCAGCAAAAAGATTATGACTTATCGAAGGTTCAGATGATTAGCATTTTTTAGCAATAAAGTAATTTTTTTAAATAAGGTGCACACATTTTTTTTAGATGTAATACTATTGCACATTTAATAGACTACAATGGAATGTAAACATAAACTTTTTAGGTACTGAGAGACTAAAAATGTGTGTGACTCAATTTATTGTGATATTTGGTTTATTCTTGTGGTCTGAAACTGAACATGCAATATCTCCATGGTATGCCTGTAATGTTTTGGAGAATCTTTTATTGACACCCAAGCAGCAGTTGCTATTTTCACTTTAGGTGATTTCAAAGTAACACCTGAATGGGATACTTTTATTACAAAAGTAGACACAAGGGAAGTAAATTTTTTAAAAAATGTATAATATTTACAGTACTTACGTGTTGAACTATTTGGTAGATGTAAAACTGATTATAATGTTTGCAATTATATGAAGCCTTTGTTTAATCACCAATATTCCCTTATTAAAGGACCAGAAAACTCATTAGAGCCATGAGAAAATGAAAAGATTAATCAGAAACTAACCTTGGTCCCAAAGAGCTCTTCTTCCTTATAGTCTTCTGAGTTTCACCTTTGTCCTTTACTATGCAGTTATCTTCTTTCTAGGGAATTAAATTTCTGTACTAGATACGAAAATTCTCTCAGAGACTAGCTGCATTTACTAAAATAATTTGATAGTACAAATGATTTTCTGAATATACTGCTCTAAAATTGTATTTCTATTACTCTCATCCTTTAATGTCTTTGGAAGCAAACTTTTTCTTTGCCTGTGACATTTTTTCTAACTACTGTTAGACATGATGACATCAGTGACCCACAGATAATCCAAAGTTCAAAGGTCAAATTTAAACTTGGGTTATTAAAAAATAACTTGTCTTTTTAAAATATAGCATTAATAACAAGAAAATCAATTGTAACATATTGGAGCCAAAGCACATTTTATTGTGCAAGTGAGAATAAAAGTCTAAGATTTAAGAAGAACTTTAATGACAGTTGAGGATACATTTTTTGTCATAAATAGAGGTCAAGAGTCACTAGGCTTGTTATAGGAAATATTTAGTTTACATCAGCTAATTAAACACTAGAACCATAGACACAGCTATGCCTAACTTACTCAAAAATATCCAGTGGTGTACAGTACAAGATTCCTATGGATTTGCAGGAACCTATTCACATTTCTTTCTAATTCCACATTCAGTGACCTTACGTTAGTTGCTTGAAATCAACCATAGTGGGAATATTTGCACCTCAGAAATCAGCAGATGCCTCAAATAAAAGCTTTCTCTCCCCTGGAGAGCTTGTTATTAAATTTACTAGCACACACTTGTAGCATCTTAAGAAGTGAAGATTGAAATGTCTGACTTTTAAAGGCACAATTTAAAGTAAGTGCATTGTGCTTGGTGAGAGTCCAAAGTCTACTTTTTTCCTGTGTTTAAAAATTGTGGATGATGACATTCCTGAGTCCTACTTCCAATCTGCCATCACTTTAATATTTCCATTTTTTCCTCACCTAATGCCAAGATACTCTGAAAATCAAGATACCTAAGTTTGAGGAGCTAGTATCCACTCAGTCCTACAAGGATCAAAACTCTTAGTAGTAGAAAAGTCCATTTCTGCCTGAAATTGCTTCAGATCCTTTTTGGATGGTTGGGTGAGACTCTTAAGAAAATTAAAGACCTGCTAAACCATCAAAACCAAGAGTTTCTTGACCCTTGTGAATGCTGTCTCTTAATACCAACAATATTGTTAGGAGGTATGAAAGAGTTAACTCAACAGGGTTTGGGTGCTCACTGTGTAGTAAAGGATTAAGTCAGTGGAATTAGGTAGCTAAAACTTTGTATATTCTAAAGAAAGGACTAGCTCTTGACCAGGTCCTGAGAGATTATTTCAAAATCCTTGGAATATTCTGCATGATGAGAGTATTTTTGTATAGCAGAGCCATGATCCATGCCTGAGAGTTTATATTAACATCAAGTTTTATGATGGGGGGCCTTGGGCTGTATTAGTTTGATCTTGGAGGGGTTAGAGATTGAGTAACTCAAATGAGTCATGCTGGTGCTCCAGGCCGGTAGTCCTTCATGACTAAGCCTCCCAATCCCTGTGAAAAATCTCTGTCACAGCTCAGGTGAGCTTTCCTTCTTGGCAGGACTTCACGTATGTTGTCATAGGTCATTGTTGGGAGAATTAAACATTGCCCATGTTACTCCACTGGGAGAGGGCAACAATAAGCGAATGCCTCATTTCTCCTGGAGTGTGTCCTGTTTACCTTTTGCCCTTGCTGACTTTAATCTCTATCCTTTCACTGTAATAAATGGGAACTGTGAATTTCTGAGTTTTACAGGTCCTAATGAAGAATCAAATCTGAGGGAGAGTCTTGGGAAATCTTGACACAAGTGATCTTCAAGGGAAAGCACTGACCCAGAAGCCAGGAGTCCTTGTCTATTCCAGTCCTGTTAAGAATATAACTCTATGATTGGAGGCCACCTGCTCCCTTTGCTAGATTCCAGTTTATCTACATATTTTCAACCTTTGTGACTTCTAAGTTCAGTTCTATATCTGATATTCTGTGATTCTAAATATGCAATATACCTATTATTTCTGTCTAGGACTTCAAAGTCAGTAACACATTCAAGTCCTGGATCTTTAAAAGTAAAAAGCATGTGAGAATACGTTAGTATTAATAGTAAATCTAGTTTATCTTTTATTTTTTTTGGAGGGGGGGTCTCCCTCTGACCATCTACTATAAAGGTGGCACTACTTAAGAAATCAACAAAACCACAAAAAATAAACTCATATATATATCCCTGGACTTCCTCAGCAGCTCGATGGTAAAAAGAATCTGCCTGCCAATGCAGGAGATGTGAGTTTGATAACTGGGTTAGGAAGATCCCCTGGAAAAGGAAATGGCAACCCATTCTGGTATACTTGCCTGGGAAATCCCATGGACAGAGGAGGCTGGCGGGCTATAGTCCATGGGGTTAACAAAGAGTCTGACATGCCTTCGTGACTAAAAATGACAGCAATGTATAACTATGTTTTGGGCACTGTGGACAATAGATCTTTTTACATGAAATTATATTCTTCATTGTAATTACTGGGAACCATAAATTTTAAAATATTACATTATTTGTCTAAACAGGAAGTATATAAAGTTGTCAGTGGATTGGAAAATGGCTTCAAGCAAAACTTCAAAAATCTAAAAACATATTTATTAACATCAGAAGCTAACCATGTGAAATTAATTCTACTCACTGCTCTTATGATAAGATCATACATTTCAAGTTAAGACTTCTTGGAGCTTCACTGATTTAACTATATTTTTGAGTAATTTAAAAAAGATAGCAGTGTAGTCTGGACTTTTTTTTTCCTCCTAAATTAATAATTCTGGGGACAATCCTAATCATAATTAACAATTTGAATTTTAAGTCAAGGAGGAGTATAGAATGAATTGAGGCCTAGTGTAGACTATAGTATTCAGCCTTTAAATGTATCTCACCCATCTTGTGAGGGACTTCTGATAGGGATCAAGAAAGATATTCAGGGGCCCTTCCCTTTTTTTAAGATAAAGAAATAGGGAAAAGCACCTTTGCTTTACAGATACCAGAAGAAGAAACAGGGAGTTTCCCATATTATTTTATTTGGAAAGAATATAACATGAAACCTATCCTCTTAAAATATTTAAGTGTGTGTACATGCATGCTCAGCCACTTCAGTTGTGTCTGACTGTGCAATGCTATGGACTGTAGCCTGCCGGGCTCCTCTGTCCATGGAATTCTCTAAGGCAAGAATACTGGAGTGGGTTGCCATGCCCCCCTCCAGGGGATCTTCTGGACCCAGGGATTGAACCCACGGTGTCTTCTGCATCACAGACAGATTCTTAACCGCTGCACTAATTGTGAAGCCCATATTTAAGTATACAATATGTTATTGCAGACTTATAGGGACAATGTTTTACAACAGATCCCTGGAGCTTGTTCGTCTTGCTTGACTAAACTTCATACACCTTGGTTAGGAACTACCTGTTTCTCTTCAACCTCCAGCCACTGGCAACCACCATCCCACTCTATGATTCTATAATTATGACTATTTTAGATATCTCATAAAAGTGGGATCATGCAGTATTTATATTTCTACAATTGATTTATTTCTTTTTTTTATTATATTTATTTTTATTGATATATAATTAACATATAACATTATTATACATGTAAACATTAAGTTTATAACATACTGATTTAATATTTGTATATATTACAAAATGATCACTATAGTAAGTCCAGTTAACCTCTGCAACTATGAAGAGCTACAAAAATTTTTTTTTTCTGGTGATGAGGACTTTTAAGATTTATTTTCTTTTGTTGTTGTTCAATCTCTCAGCTGTGTCTGCCTCTTGGCCAATCCAATATAATATAATGTCATTGGTAATATTGACAGTTACTTCTTCCTTTAAAATTTGGATGTGCCTTTTATTTCTTTTTATTGCCTAATTGTTCTGGCTAGCACTGCAATACTGCAGTGAATAAAAGTGGTGAGTATAAGCATTCTTGTCTTATTCCTGGTCTAAGAGGAAACTTCAACTTTTCACCATTGAGTATGATGTTAGTTGTGGGTTTGTTATATATGACCTTTATTATGTTGATACACCTTCCCTCTATACCTAATTCATTGAAACTTTTATCATAAATGCATGTTGACTTTTGTCAAATGCATCTTTTGGATCTGTTGAGATGATTGTATGATTTTTATCATTTGCTTTTTTAATGTGGTATATCATGTTAATTGATTTGCAGATACTGAACCATACTTGCATCCCTGGGATATTCCATTTGCTTTTGGTATATGATCCTTTTAATGTATTGTTGACTTCTGTTTGCCAATAATTTTTTGAGGATTTTTTATTTCTATTTTTGTTCCTCAGGAATATTGCCTGTAATTTTCTTTTCTCGTGGTAAGAGAATGAAGGTGTGTTTCCCTCTTTTATCTGTGCAGTGAAGTGCAAGGATGATAGCCTGCAGAAACTTTTTCTTCCAATGGTAGTGCCTCATGGGACTCAGGAATGCCATTTCCACTGGCCTGCAGAGCCAGATGATCAAGGGACATATTTGATTCTACTTAAAAATCAGGGTTCCAGACATGTATAAAAGGCTCCCTCAGGGAGATATTAAAGCTGTGGAATATGGGAGAGGAAAGGCATGAGGGTGGCATCTGCCAGAGTAAGAGAAAATAAAGGTCACTAGAAAGAAAATAAAGATGGTAACCACTAGCTTTAGCAAGAGAAAATAAAGGTCACTAGTAAGAAAATAAAGATGGTAACCACTAGCTTTAGCAAGGCAGACGAAGAGCACAAATATGGTGCCCCACTGTTTAGAGGATGAAAATGGCACCCACTGGAGGAAAAATAGCACCTACCAGCTTTAGCAAGCGAGAATATGCAAGTGGCACCCACCAGCACCTCCATTCCCAGATAGTATCCAAACAGTTCCTAACACTCTGAGATTAGCAAGTGGATCTCATTGACATAAAGTCTGGATGTTTTTCAAACGCTGCCTCTGTGCTGGGTCTTTGGATGAATGAGTCTGTACAAAAACCCTTCAAAAATCATTTCTCAGTTTGCTATAACCCTTTGCTTAGCCCTTAACTGATAGGATTTGAGTCCTATCAGTTTTCAAAGCCAGATGTTACGGGGGCTCATCTTTCAGGTCCAAGTCTTCAAGCTGTGGTGCCTGATGTGAGGTATGAGCCCTTCATTCTTCAGAGAGAAGCTTCATGTTTTTGAGTTCCCTGATGATTGTGGGTCACTGAGCTGGGGGGGTAGTGTTTACCCCCAGTTTACTGAGATTGTGTCCCAGCCTCTCTACCTGTCTCAGTGTGATCCTTTTCTCCTTTGTGGAGGTGAAAGAGCTCCTCTGGCAGTTTTCAGGTCTTTGTTGGAGAAATTTATTTCATATGTAACTTATTGATTGAGTGTGTCAGTGAGGAAAAGTAATTTCAGGATGGAATTCCATCATCTCCACTCGCTTTGTTCATAGTGATGCTTCCTAAGTCCCACTTGATTTCACATTCCAGGATGCCTGGCTCTAGATGAGGGATCACACCATCATTGTTATCTGGGTTATGAAGATCTTTTTTGTTTAGTTCTTCTGTGTGTTCTTGCCACCTCTTCTTAATATCTTCTACTTCTGTTAGGTCCATACCATTTCTGTTCTTTATTGTGTCCATCTTTGCATGAAATGTTCCCTTGGTATCACTAATTTTCTTGAAGAGATCTCTAGTCTTTCCCATTCTATTGTTTTCCTCCATATCTTTGCATTGATCACTGAAAAAATTCCTGGTTTAAATTTGTGTTTTCCAGATATAAGGAAACCCTTCTCCTCAAACTATATAATTCTGATTTACAGTAATATAGTAAATTAAACCTTTATACCTACTTAAGAAATGAAAAAACTTTGGTAAAACAGTGCATTTATAAGAATTTTGAAAAGGGCACTGTGGTATATTGTTTTGCTACAGTCGCCCAGTCTAGTCTGACTCTCCAAGGCCCCGTGGACTGCAGCATGCCAGACCTCCGTGTCCGTCACTGTCTCCAGGAGTTTGCCCAGGTTCATGTCCTTTGCATCGGTGGTTGTTAGAGAGTGAATTCAAATAAAACTTCTTTGGAAGATAATTTGATACAGTCAGGCACAACTGAGTGACTAAGCATGCAATAACATTAGAAATAACTTGAATTTCCACCAAAAGGGGCAGATTACATAAATTGTGAAATATATACTCAATGGAATAAAGAATGGGAATATTTTAGTCACTGATATAAATCCATCTCAAAGACACATAAGTGAAACACATGTAGTATACTATTTGCGTAAAATAATGGGATGATCCTCCAATACTATGGCCACCTGATGTGAAAGGTCAACTCACTAGAAACAAACCTGGTGCTGGGAAAGAGTGAGGGCTGGAGAGGAAGGTGGTGACAGAGGATGGGATGGTTGGATGACATCATCAGCTCGATGAACATGAGTTTGAGCGGACTCTGGGAGGTAGTGAAAGACGGGGAGGCCTGGGGTGCTGCAGTCCACGGGGTTGCAAAGAATTGGACGTGACTGAATGACAACAACAAAGGGGATGATGCACATATCTGTATACATGTATGTCTGTGTATCTCTATCTAGAAAGCACATATGAAGACAATATCTTTAAAATGGTTTTGATGAGTTTCAGTGTCAATCTTAATCAGAGTATATTCCAGTGCTTCCAAATACCTGAAAGATGCTTTGTGAGCAGATAGAGAGAAATTGCACATACATTTCACAGTAAGCCTGATGGGTCCAGCAAACTGGGTATTTTGTGTGCTATAATCTCCTCTTTCCTTATAGAGCAAGCAGTCAGACTGAGTAAAAGAGGCAATGAACCAAATATTGTGTTTTAGTGCTAGCTACTATAGCACAAACTTCTGCTTCCATCAGTAAATTATGTACAAGTATAGTTGATCCTTGAACAACGCAGGGATTAGGGGTCCCTTTCCCCTTCACAGTCAAAAAACCTCCTATAACTTTAATGTCAGCCCTTCTATTGGCAATTTTACATCCATGGATTAAACAACTCAGATCCTATACTACTAAATGGGATGCAATTGAACTTAAAAGCTTCTACACACAAAAAAGCTTCTACACAAAAACAGAAACCACAAACAAAACGACAGCCCTCAGAATGGGAAAAAATGTTTGCAAATGAAGCAACTGACAAGGGATTAATCTCCAAAACATACAAATAGCTTATGCAGCTTATTATAAAAAGCAAACAAACAATCCAACCAAAAAATGAGCAGAAAGTCTAAAAAGACATTTCTCCAAAGAAGACATACAGATGGCCAGCAAACAAATGAAAAGATGTTTGCCTTCTCTAATTATTAGAGAAATGCAAATCAAAACTACAATGACATATCACCTTACATTGTTCATAATGGCCATCATCAAAACATCTACAAACAATAAACACTGGAGAGGGTGTAGAGAAAAGGGGACCCTCCCACACTTTTGGTGGGAATGTAAATTGGTATAGCCACTGTGGATAACAGTATGGAGGTTCCTTTTAAAAACTAAAAACAGAGCTATCATATGACCTATGGAAGCAACCTAAATGTCCATTGACAGAGGAATGGATAAAGAAGATACAGTAGTATATACCATAAAATATTATTCAGCCATAAAAAGGAATGAAATAGTGCCATTTGCAGAGACATGGGTGGACCGAGAGATTATCATATGGAGTGAAGTAAGTCAGAAAGAGACTAAAAATGTCATATAATATTGCTTATATGTAGAAACTAGAAAAATAGTAGAGAGAAATTTATTTGCAAAGCAGAAATAGTCATGGATGTAGAGAACAAAAATGGTTACAAAGAGGGGAAGAGAGGGTAGGATGAATTGGTAGATTAGGATTGATATATTTATGGTACTAGGTATAAAACAGATTACTAATTTGAACCTACTATATAGCACAGGGAACTCAGTGCTTTGTGGTGACCTAAATGGGAAACAAATTGAAAAAAAAGAGTGGATATATGTATACATATGACTGACTCATTTTGCTGTAGAGCAAGAAACACACAATCTTGTAATGCAACTGTACTACAATCAAAAAATTCAACAAAACAAAACAAAAAAAGGAGTATGAATTTATTGGAAAAAAAAAAATCTGTGCTTAAGAAGACCTATGCAGTTTAAACCCATGTTGTTCAAGGGCCAACTCTGCAGACAGAATTTTAAAAAGAAGGAAGACCTAAGAGCAGTGCAAGTTGATGATGTAGGAAGATCCTAATTTATTTCTCTTAGCATAATACCTTCAGTTTTCATGCATGCAGTTGAATTTTGCAGAATTCCCTTTTTTTAAAGACCAAATATTACTTCATTGCTTGTGCAGCTGAACCTTGAGCAACTTAGGGGTTAGGGGCATTGACCACCTGTGCAATTGAAAACCTGAGTATAACTTTACAGTTAGCCCCCCGCATCTTCAATGTGGTTCTGCAGCTAAGGATTCAACCAATCACCAACCATTTAGTACTGAAGTATCTACTGAAAAAAAAAAAATTCTTGTATAAGTGGACCTGTATAGTTTAAACAACTGTATATACAGCAGTTTCTTTATCCATCATCCTTCAATGGACATTTAAGTTGCTTTCCTATGTTGGCTATTGTAAGCTGCTGCAATGAACATGGGAGTTCAGCTATATTTTTGAGATCCTGATTTCAATTCTTTTGGGTAAACATCCCAAAGTAGGATTTCTGGATCATGTGGTAGTTCTTGAGATGATCTTGGGATCATATGGTAGTTCTTGTAATTTCTCGAGAAGTCGTCATACTGTTTTCCATAGTGACTATACCATTTACATTCCCACCAACAGTGTAAAATGGTTCCAATTTCTTCTTACTTGAACATTGGTGGTGTTTGGGGATCTTTTCACTTATATTGATATACAATTTACATATAACACTCTAAATTTAAGGTGTATATTGTAATGATTTGACTTGCATACATGTGAAATAACTGTAGATAATATCTATCATCTCATAAATACAACAGAAAGAAAACCAATCTCCTTGTGATAAGAACTCTTAGGATTTACCCTTAACTTGCATGTATATTATACAGCAGTGTTACCTATAGTCATCATGTTGTACATTACATACCTACATACCTAGTATTTATATACTTTAAACCTAGAAGGCAGGCGGTACCTTTTTTTTATATTGAAGTATAATTGCTTTGTGATGTTGTGTTAGTTTCTGGTATACAACAGTGCATCCGTTAATATGTATACATGTATCCCCCCCCTCTTGAGTCCCTCTCACACCCGCACCCCCATCCCACTGCTCATCACAAAGTACCAGACAGCTCCCTGTGCCCTACGGCAGCTTCACACTAGCGATCTGTTTTACACACGGTAGTGTATGTACGTCAGTCTTGCTCCCCCAGTTCATCCCACCTTCCACTTCCCCCCGCCATGTCCACAGGTCCATTCTTTACATCTGCGTCTCTATTCCTACCCTGCAAATAGGTTCATATGTACCATTTTTCTAGATTCCATATATATGCATTAATATATGATATTTGTTTTTCTCTTCCTGACATACTTCACTCTGTATGACAGACTCTAGGTGCATCCACATCACTCCAAATGACCAGTTTCATTCCATTTTAGGCCGAGTAATAGCCCATTGAATATATGTATCACATCTTTATCCACTCATCTGTTGATGGACATTTAGGTTGCTTCCATGTCCTGGCTATTGTAAATAATCTGCAATGAACATGTGTCTTTTTGAATTATGGTTTTCTCAGGGTATATATCCAGTAGTGGGATTGCTGGGTCATATAGCAGTTCTGTCCTTACTTTTTTAAGGAACCGCCATACTGTTCTCCATAATAGTTGTATCAATTTACATTCCCACCAACAGGGCAAGAGGTTTCTGTTTTCTCCACACCCTCTCCAGCATTTATTGTTTGTAGATTTTGTGATGATGGCCATTCTCACAGATGTGAGGTGGAGGTGGTACCTCATTGTATGGAAGGTTGTGGTGGCTCAGTGGTAAAGAATCCACCTGCTAATGCAGGGTAAGCATATTGATCCTTGGGTCAGGAAGAGCCCCTGGAGAAGCAAATGGCAACCCACTCAAGTATTCTTGCCTGGAGTATCGCATGAACAGAGGAGCCTGGTGGGCTAGAGTCCATGGGGTGGCAAAGAGCCAGACATGACTGAATGACTGAGCATGCATGCCCATGGAAAATTGTACCTTTTGATTACCTTCTTCCATTCCCATCCCCTTCCTCTGGTAAGCCCAAGTCTAATCTTTTTTTTTTTTTTTCTAAAGACTCCACATATAACTGAGATCATACTGTGTGTGTCTTTCTCTGTATGACTTGTTTCACTTAGTATAATGCCTTTAAGGTTGATATATATTGTCACAAATGGTAGGATTTCATCATTTTTAAGGTTAAATAATATTCTTGTGTGTGTGTGTGTGCATGTGTGTGTATCTTCTTAATTCATTCATCTGTTGCTGGACATAGGTTGCTTCCATATCTTGGCTATGTAAATTATGCTGCAATGAACATAGGAGTGCCTATATCTTTGAATTTGTGTTTTCATTTCTTCTGATATATATCCAGGAGGGGAATATATGATCCATATGCTGGGTCATATGGTGGTTCTATTTTTAATTTTTTGGTATTTTTCCATAGTGACTGTACCAGTGAATAATCTCACCAACAATGCAAAATATGTCCTTTTATCCACATCCATACCAGCATTTGTTATCTTTTCTCTTTTTGAGCATGGCCACTGTAACAGGTGTAAAATGATATCTCATTTTGGCTTTGATTTGCATTTCTCTAATAACTAGTGCAAAATTCAGACTTAAATTGAAGAAAGGAGGGAAAACCACTAGATCATTCAGGTATGGCCTAAATCAAATCCCTTATGATTATACAGTGGAAGTGACAAATAGATTCAATGGATTATCTTATACAGTGCCTGAAGAACTATGGACAGAGGTTTGTGACACTGTACAGGAGCAGTGATCAAGACCGTCCCCAAGATAAAGCAATGAAAAAGGCAAAATGCTTGTCTGACAAGGCCTTACAAATAGCTGAGGAAAGAGAAGCAAAAGGCAAAGAAGAAAAGGAAAGATAAATCCATTTGAATGCAGAGTTTCAAAGAATAGCAATAAGACATAAGAAAACCTTCCTCAGTGATCAATGCAAAGAAATAGAAGAAAACAATAGAACAGGAAAGACTAGAGATCACTTCAAGAAATCAGAGATACCAAGGGAATATTTCATGCAAAGGTGGGCACAAAAAAGGACAGAAATGGTATGGACCTAACAGAAGCAGAAGAGATTAAGAAGAGGTGGCAATAATACACAGAAGAACTATACAAAAAAGATCTTCATGGCCCAGATAATAACAATGGTGTGATCACTCACCTAGAGCCAGACATACTGGAATGTGAAGTCGAGTGGGCCTTAGAAAGCATCAGTACGAACAAAGCTAGTGGAGGTGATGGAATTCCAGTTGAACTATTTCAGATCCTACAAATGATGCTGTGAAAGTGTTGCACTCAATATGCCAGCAATTTTGGAAAATTCAGCAGTGGCCACAGGAATGGGAAAGGTCAGTTTTCATTCCAATCCCAAGGAAAGGCAATGCCAAAGAATGCAAATTACCACACAATTGCACACATCTCACACACTAGCATAGTAATGCTCAAAATTCTCGAAGCCAGGCTTCTGCAGTCCATGAACCATGAACTTCCAGATGTTCAAGCTGGATTTAGAAAAGGCAGAGGAACCAGAGATCAAATTGCCAACATCCGTTGGATCATCGAAAAAGCAAGAGAGTTCCAGAAAAACAGAATAAATAACCTTTTCCCCCGAAGAAAGGGATGAACATTAATATTGATTATGTTCAGCTCCCAGCCAGTCCAGACTCTGGCTGGTCTCAGGAATTCCTTGCCCCAGTTATTAGAAGCTAACTAATCAAAATAATCTTAAGGAAAAACAGACCCCCTCAAAACAATGTATCTCCACATATATATGTTTTCTACATATACCTACTTTTTTCTTGACTTAGGGAAGCAGCTCACTGATCTGACTGCTACCTCTTCTTGCCTCAATAAAGGTGATCTGTTCATGTAGAGTATCGATCTCAATCTTTCTCTGAACTGAACCTTCTCTAGTACCTTTACCTTACACAGAGTACATCATGCGAAATGCCAGGCTGGATGAAGCACATGCTGGAAACAAGATTGCGGGGAGAAATATCAATAACCTCAGATATGCAGATGACACCACCCTTATGGCAGGAAGTGAAGAGGAACTAAAGAGCCTCTTGATGAAAGTGAAAGAGGAGAGTGAAAAAGTTGGTTTAAAACTCAGCATTCAGAAAACTAAGATCTTGGCATCTGGTCCCATCACTTCATGGCAAATAGATGGGGAAACAATGGAAAGAGTGACAGACTTTATTTTTTGAGGCCCCAAAATCACTGCAGATGGTGACTACAGCCATGAAATTAAAAGACACTTGCTCCTTGAAAGAAAAGCTATAACAAACCTAGACAGTGTATTAAAAAACAGAGACATTACTCTGTCAACTAAGGTCCGTCTAGTCATGGCTATGGTTTTTCCATTAGTCATATATGGATGTGAGAGTTGGACCATAAAGAAAGCTGAGCACCGAAGAATCAATACTTTTGAACTGTGGTGTTGGAGAAGACTCTTGAGAGTCCCTTGGACAGCAAGGAGATCCAACCAGTCCATCCGAAAGGAAATCAGTCCTGGATGTTCATTGGAAGGACTGATGCTGAAGCTGAAGCTCCAATACTTTGGCCACCTGCTGTGAAGAACTGATTCATTGGAAAAGACCCTGATGCTGGGAAAGATTGAAGGCAGGAGGAGAAGGGGACGACAGAGGAAGAGATGGTTGGATGGCATCACTGACTTGATGGACATGAGTTTGAGCAAACTCTGGGAGTTGGTAATGGACAGGGAGGCCTGGCGTGCTGCAGTCCATGGGGTTGCAAAGAGTTGGACATGACTGACTGAGCTGAACAGAATGACTAGTGAGGCCCTTTATTTCTTTGGACATGCTCAGGGACTCAGTAATATCTTACTCTGCAACCCTATGCAGTGTACTCTGCCAGGCTCCTCTGTCCATGGAATTTTCACAGCAAGAATATTGGAGTGGGTTGCCATTTCCTACTCCAGGGGATGTTCCTGACCCAGGGATCAAACCCACATCTCCTGCATCTCCTACATTGGCAGGTGGATTCTTTACCACTGGCCCTCTTTATCTTGCCTAACTGCTCTGAAGAGGGCTTCCAGTACTATGTTAAATAAAAGGGGTGACAATGTACATCATTGCCTTGTTCCTGGTCTTACAGGAAAAGCTTTCAGTTATTCCCTGCTGAATATGATGTTACCTGTGGTCTTTTTAAATTTGGTCTTTATCAAATTGGGAAAATAGTCTTCTATTTCTGGTTGTTGAGTTTTTATAATGAAAGGGGGTTGAATTTTGCTATACAGGGTTTTTTTGCATTTACTGAGACAATCGTGATTTTTACTCTTCATTCTATTAATGTAGTGTATCACATTACTCAGTTCAATTCAGTCGCTCAGTCGTGTCCGACTCTTTGCGACCCCATGAATCACAGCACTCCAGGCCTCCCTGTCCATCACCAACTCCCGGAGTCTACCCAAACCCATGCCCATCGAGTCGGTGATGCCATCCAGCCATATCATCCTCTGTCGTTCCCTTCTCCTCCTGACCCCAGTCCCTCCCAGCATCAGGGTCTTTTCCAATGAGTGAATTCTTTGCATGAGGTGGCCAAAGTATTGGAGTTTCAGCTTCAGCATCAGTCCTTTCAATGAACACCCAGGACTTATCTCCTTTAGGATGGACTGGTTGGATCTCCTTGCAGTCCAAGGGACTCTCAAGAGTCTTGTCCAACATCATAGTTCAAAAGCATCAATTCTTCGGCACTCAGCTTTCTTCACAGTCCAACTCTCACATCCATACATGACCACTGGAAAAACCATAGCCTTGACCAGACGGACCTTTGTTGGCAAAGTAATGTCTCTGCTTTTTAATATGCTATCTAGGTTGGTCATAACTTTCCTTCCAAGGAGTAAGCATCTTTTAGATATTCATATATTCAACTATTCTTGCCCCCCAGCTATACGTCCCACTTGGTTAAGTTGTATGATCCTTTTAACATGCTATTGGATTCTGGTTCCTGAATTTTTTGAAGATTTTTTTTCATCTATATTCATCAGGGATATGGTGTGTACTTTTCTTTTTTTGTGGTGTTTTGTCTGGCTTCAGTATCAGGATTACGTCAGTCACATAAGTTTATCAATGTTCTCTTCTCTTTAATTTCTTCAGAGTAGTTTTGAAGGATTTATGTTCATTATTCTTTAAATGTTTGATACAATTCACCAATGAATTCATCCAGTTCTCAGCTTTACTTTGAGTGGTTTTGGTAACTTACTTAATCTCCATACTAGTTATGAGTTTTTCAGACTTTCTATTTCTCCCCAGGTTAGACTTAATAGGTTTTATGTTTTTAGGAATGTATCCATTTCACCTAGACTTTGTTTTGTTGATATATAATTGTTCACAGCAGTTTTTATGACTCTTCTTTTCATAGCATCACTCTTTTTATTTCTGACTTAAGTCTTCTTTGTATTTTTTACCTAAGGGTTGGCCAGTTTTGTTTATCTTTGAAAAAAACTTTTTTTTTAGTTTATTTTTATTTCTGCTCTAATATTATTTTCTCCTTTCTGCTAATTTTGCATTAGTTTGTTCTTTTCCTCTAGTTCCTGAGATAAAATGTTAGGTTGTTTCTTTGAGATCTTTCGTCTTTTTTTAGTGTAGATGTTTATCACTGTGAACTTTCTTCTTAGCACTGCTTTTGCTACATATTGTAAGTTTTGGTATATCTTTTTGTCATTGTTTTGTATGTCTTAAGGCATTTTCTAGTTTTTTTTTTTTAATTTTTTAATCTCTTCTTTGGCCCAATGGCTGTTTAAGAGTGTATTATTTAAGTTCCACACCTATGTGAATTCCACACATTTTCACTTCTGCTTTGATCTCTAAATTTCATTCCATTATGATCAAAAAAAGTGTTATAATTTCCATTTTCTTAAATTTTTAAAACTTGTTTTATGATCTAACTTGTGATCTGTTCTAGAAAAAGATATGTGTGCTTAAGTAGAGTTGTGAACTCTCAAGCTATTGAGTAGAACAGTCTATAAATATCTTTTAGGTACATTTGGTCTATAATGCTATTCAAGTCCTTTGTTTCTTTATTGATGATCTGTCTGGATCTTCTCTTCATTATTGAAAGGAGTTCTGAAGCCTACTGCTATTTTATTGCTATAAATCTCTTCCTTCGTATCTGTTTTTGCCTGACATATATTTAGGTGCTAATTATATTGGTTGCATATATAATTATAATTGCTTTATCTTCCTGGAGAATTGACTCCTTTATTTCTATATAATGTCCTACTGTTTCTCTTGTTTCAGTTTTGAACTCTAAACTCTATTTTTTATGATATACATACAGCCATCACTTCGTTCTTCAGGGCACCATTTGCATAGGAAATCCTTTCCATTTCTTTACTTTCAGTTATGTGTGTTCTTTAAGGTAAGTTTCTTGCAGAAAGCATAGTTGGGTCTCATTTTTGCTTGTCTGTTTGATTTCTTTAATCCATTAATCCACTCTCTGTCTTCATGGACCAACCTTATATAGAGAAAGTTCCTTACCAGTCATTCCAGCCTGAGATTCTGAGGGCCTCTGCTTACTCTTTCACACACTATGGTGAAGTAGGCAACTGTTGTATGGCCCACTTACTGTGTGCTGAGCCAGGGTCAGGATCAATGGCATCTGCTAGCCTAAGCTGCTGCCTTTCCACTGGGCAGCTAGAATGTGCTGGGTATGTCAGAACCCCAAGACTGGCAATTCAGATACCAGATGTCTGAAGAGCCTCCTCAGAAATGTTTGGGGGCACCAAACTTGTGAGTCAACCCTTCCCTCCCTTAGGTGATGCTGGGAGCTAGGAGGGGTCTCTCCTTGATCATATGGCACTGTGCCAGAGTAAGTGTCACCAGCAAGGTGTCTCAAATCTCCCTACCAGATTCAGTAAGTCTAGTTTTGCAGTCTCCCAGGATTTGGAGCCTTTTGATTATTTTTCTTATATATCAGGAAAGGAATTTGTTCACGAAATGTTGCTAAATCAGTATGATTATGGGGGGAAAAGATGGTGCTTCCTACTCCATCATCTTGCTGACATTACTCTCAATGATATTTCAAAATATGGTAAAATGTTGATAACATTCCACTGCAGGACAGAACTCCTGAAAATTTACATTTAAAAGTGACTGTTAACAAAGCATATTTATAATTATTTAGTAGAGTCAACTACTCAAAAAAAGATGAAGTAGGAGACTAGAATTTGTTATGGTAGGGATTTAACTGATTTTAAGTAAGCAATTTTACAAGGATATTTAAAGTTAAGCCATAATCTAAAAGGTGAGAAACAATAAAGAAAGCAAAAAATACATGATGAGATATTATTGTCTGCCAGGTTTGAGCATTGACTCTTGGGGTTTCCTATATAAGTAGAACCACTTGTATGAAGGGTGATGTCACCTTCATTCTTGCTATCTCTCCAAGGAAAACAAAAACACCTCTGTGTTGTTTCTGCAGAAAAAATGCCTCAAAAGGACCTTCTGTCATGACCTGATGTGACTTACCCTATTTCACACAAGTCTTGTGTCCTTTAGACAGAAACTACAAAAAATACTTGGCAGATCAAGACAGTAATTTATTTCTGACAAAAGAAAATTAAATATTTCTACAAATTGTTATTGTGAATCCAAAGAGTCCTCACTCATGATGTATAAGAAGTGGGTGATGTTCTCACCCAAAATGTCTGGGGCTTTGTGAAGTTCATTGGAACAGGCCAGTAGTCTGTGCTTATGTTTCTACATCTAGAACTGAGAGGCCATCAGGGAATTTAGAACAAGGGAAAAAATGTGTAAACTACACTGCTTCAGTATTCACTTCTCAGTAAGATCTCAAGAGGTTTTCTTTTCTTTATCACTCTGATAGGTATGATTTCCAATCTAGTCAGGCCTATGTGCAAAGTTGTGGTTGCTGGCCTAAAGAGCAGATGGCTTGCTGACCACTTTCTCATGACTTCTCCGAGGTCCTAACATACAGTTGGCTCATAGAAGCCACCCAAAAAAGAATTTCAGCACCTCTCTGCTTCACATAATATTTCTACTACTTGAATTAAATCATTTGAAAATAGCTTACCACTGATAACTAAGTCACCATCCCAAGGATTCATTTTATGTTACAATAATGGAAACGTACACTTAAATGACTTCATCAACTGTGATTTTGCTTTTGTAACAATTAGGGTTTTTAATCCCCCCCAATTTTAAAATATCCAATCTCTATATATACTTACAAATCCATTTATGCCACAGGACAAAAGAATAAAAATCATTAACCTCACTCCCCACTGTACTGGGGTATGACAGTAGTAGAGAGAATCTCTCAATGAGCAAATACTAGAGCAAGCCCAGGAAAAATGTACTTTTAACACCTTGGTAATATAGGAAAAGGTCACCTAGTTACATGTGAATTTTGCAAAGATAGGAAATTAGGAAAGAATGCAAGGAATGAAATGAAAATTCTGATTATAAACAATAGGTATGCTTGATGTAGTATCTGAGATTCTACATTTCTGATGAGCTCTCAAATCAGTCTGATGCTGCTAATCCTCAAAATTAAAAAAAAAAAAAAAAACCACACATACCATTGACTGTTTCCTACTTCCAGAGATTCCTATTTAATTGGCAAGAAGTTGGATCTCAATATTTGTCCCCCAGGACAAAGTTTGAGAAGTATTGCTTTAGAGAAAGACATTTCAAAACTTTCTGATCAGAAGACTTGTTAAAATGCCAATTCTCAGGTCCCATCCCATACTACTTAGATCTGAAACTTTAGGAGAAAAGCCTGGAAAGCAGTATCTTTTAACAGGTAACTTCTTAGAATCAGCAAAGTTTGGTAAACACTGTTCTAGAGCAATCACAAAGGCCACGATATGATGCATGTTACTGGTCCAGTGGGTCGTTAATCCACTCCAAGACCAATCACTGTACTTGAGAAAAAGAATCATGCAACAAATTCCTTTAGATCTCCTTGAGGAAGGTCAATGGGGAGGAAAATTGGTTCTTCAAAAGGATGGAGGTGTGTGAATCATCAACATGGGAATTATCAGGAGTGAGAGAATCTGCCTCTTAATTTGTACCTATTAGAGTTACCTCCCAAAGCAGGATTTTTAATGTCTACACATCACATTTTTAGTTGTGTAAGCATATGCTATCTGTGATATTTATTTTTGTTTTCTCTGTCTTCTTTGGCCCATAAATTATCTATAGCAGGGTTTCTAATCAAGTTACTTTTCAAGGCACTAGTGACTGCTATATGTAACATACAAATATTATTTCTTCACAAATTTGTTGTTGTTGTTGTTCAGTCACTCAAACATGTCCAACATTTTGTGACCCCATGGACTGCAGCACGCCAGGCTTCCCTGTCCTTCACCATCTCCCGAACTTACTCGATCTCATGTCCAGTGAGTTGGTGATGCAATCCAACCATCTCATCCTCCGTCATCACCTTCTCCTCCTTCCTTCAATCTTTCCCAGCATCAGGGTCTTTTCTAATGAGTCGGTTCTTCGAATCAAGTGGTCAAAATATTGGAGCTCCAGCTTCAGCATCAGTCCTTCCAGTGAGTATTCAGGACTGATATCTCTTAGGATTGACTGGTTGCTCTCCTTGAAGTCCTAGGACTCTCAAGAGTCTTCTCAAACACCACAGTTCAAAAGCATCAGTCCTTCAGTGTTCGACCTTCTTTAAGGTCCAGCTCTCACATCCAAGCATGATTACTGGAAAAACTCTAGCTTTGACTATATGGACCTTTGTCAGCAAAATAACATCTCTGCTTTTTAATATGTTATTTAGGTTTGTCATAGCTTTTCTTCCAAGGAATGTCTTTTAATTTCATGGCTGAAGTCACCATCTGCATCAACTGTGGAGCCCAAGGAAATAAAATCTGTCACTGTTTCATTTGTTTCCCCACCTATTTGCCATGAAGTGATGGGATCAAATGCCATGATCTTCATTTTTGAATGTTGAGTTTTTCGCCAGTTTTTTCACTCTCCTCTTTCACTTTCATCAAGAGGCTCTTTAGTTCTTCTTCACTTTCTGCCACAAGGGTATTGTCATCTGCATATCTGAGGTTATTGATACTTCTCCCGGCAATCCTGATTCCATCTTTTGCTTCATCCAGCCCAATATTTCGCATGATGTACTCTGCATATAATTTAAATAAGCAGGGTGACAATATCCAGCCTAGACATACTCCTTTCCCGATTTGGAACCAGTCCATTGTTCCATGTCTGGTTCTAACTGTTGCTTCTTGACCTGCATATAGGTCTCTCAGGAGGCAGATAAGGTGATCTGGTATTCCTATCTCTTAAAGAAATTTCCAGTTTGTTGTAATCCACACAGTCAAAGGCTTTAGCATAGTCTGAAGCAGATGTTTTTCTGGAATTGTTTTGCTTTTCGATAATCCAAAAGATGTTGGCAATTTGATCTCTGGTCCCTCTGCTTTGGTAAATCCAGCTTGAAAATCTGGAAGCTCTCAGTTCATGTACTATTGAAGCTTATCTCAGAGAATTATCAGCATTACTTTGCTGGTGTGTGAGACTGTGTGCAGTAGTTTGAACATTCTTTGGCATTGGCTTTCTTTGGGATTGGAATGAAAACTGACTTTTGCCAGTTCTGTGGTCACTGCTGGGTTTTCCAAATTTGCTGGCATATGGAGTGCAGCACTTTCACAGCATCATCTTTTAGGATTTGAAATAGCTCAACTGGAATTCCATCACCTCCACTAGCTTTGTTCATACCGATGCTTCCTAAGGCCCACTTAACCTCGCACTCCAGGATGTCTGGCACTTGGTGAGTGATTACACCATCATGGTTTTATGGGTCATAAAGACCTCTATTGTATAGTTCTGTGTATTCTTGCCATGTCTTCTTAATATCTTCTGCTTCTCTTAAGTCCATACCATTTCTGTCCTTTATTGTGCCCATCTTTGCATGAAATGTTCCCTAGATATCTCTATTTTCTTGAAGTGATCTCTATTCTTTTCAGTTCTGTTGTTTTCCTCTATTTCTTTGCATTGCTCACTTAGAAAGGTTTTATCTCTCCTTGTTATTCTTTGGAACTCTGCATTCAAATGGGTATATCTTTCCTCTTCTCCTTTGCCTTTCTTAACAAATATCCTGGGACATTTTCAGTTAGAATAATAAAAATATGCTGGACTGCTGAAACTAGAATTACTTTTTGTGTTTATATTGAGTAGACATGTTTTAACTCATACAAAATGTCAGGCAATGTTCTAAGGCTCAAAATGTTTCTAAACCACCAAAATAAATGAACTTGTCCCAAAGGTACAAGATACATTGTGTAGATTGTATAGCACCCATAATTTTCCCATTCAAGTGACATAGATTCTTTTTTAAATTTTTTAAAAATTTATCAGAATATTATTAATTTACAGTGTTGTTTTTGGTTTTGCCATATAGCAAAGTGAATCAGTTTTATATATATATTTAACATATCTTTTTTCCATATTGTTATTGTTGTTCGGTCACTCAGTCATGTCTAACTCTTTGTGACACCATAGACTGCAGTATGCCAGGCTTCCCTGTCCTTCACCATCTCCCAGAGCTTGCTCAAAATCATGTCCATTGCACTGTTGATGCCATCCAACCACCTTGTCCTCTGTCATCCCTTTTTCCTCCTGCCCTCAATCTTTCCCAGCATCAGGGTCTTTTCAACAAGTCAGCTCTTCACATCAAGTGGCCAAAGTAGCTGGGGAGGAGCCAAGATGGCGGAGGAGTAGGACGGGGAGACCACTTTCTCTCCTACAAATTCATCAAAAGAATAACTGAACACAGAGCAAACTTCGCAAAACAACTTCTGATCGCTAGCTGAGGTCATCAGGCGCCCAGAAAAGCAGCCCATTGTCTTCGAAAGGAGGTAGGACAAAATATAAAAGATAAAAAGTGAGACAAAAGAGCTAAGGACGGAGATCCGTCCCGGGAGCTCTTAGGCGGCATTGCTTGGGGTAGGGTCCGGGCCTGAGTGCCCTGAGGACAATCGGAGGGAGCTTCTGTGAGTTGCCAACTTGAACTGTGGGAGACCAAAGGAGAGAGAGTAAATTAGCCGGCCCGAACACACTGCCGGCCGTTCGCAGAACAAAGAGACCGAGAGGGTCCAGAGAGGAGCTCGCAGGCTGCGGACCGGCCCAGCCCCGCCGGAGGCAGGAGGCAGTGGGGAGGGGAAGGTCGCGGCGAGACACAGGGCGCAGGCACCCGACCGGCGCGGGCGGGGACTGGGGCTGGGGACGCGGAGGGCAGAAGGCGCGCGCACCCGACTGGCGCCAGCGGAAACTGAGACTGGGTCCGCGGAAGGGAGTGGGCGCGCCACACCTGGGGGGGGTGCGCCCAACCAAGCCCCTGGCTGCCTGGACCGCTCTGACGGGGAAGGCACTGAGAGCGGGCGCAGCTTTTCCCTCCGCGCTTTTGTGGAACACCCGAGGGCTGGAACCTCGCGCAGCGCAGGGCGCGCTCCATATAGAACAGCCGGGAGCCTGAGCAGCGCAGAGGAAAGAGCAGCGCCAGCCCCTCCTGGCAGCCCCAGCCCATCCCCGCGGCGCAAGCCCCGCGGCGCAAGCCCCTCCCCGCAGAGCGACGGAACTAGCTACCTGAATAAGAGTCCACCTCTGCCCGCCTGTGTCAGGGCGGAAATGAGGCTCTGAAGAGACCGGCAAACAGAAGCCAAATAAACAAAGGGAACCGCTTCAGAAGGACTGGTGCAACAGATTAAAATCCCTCTAGGAAACATTGACTACACCGGAGGAGCCTGTAGATATCGAGAAGCATAAGCTGGAACGAGGAGCTATCTGAAACTGAGCCGAACCCACACTGACCGCAACAGCTCCAGAGAAACTCCTAGATATAATTTTACTTTTTTCTCTTTTTTTAATTTTTTTTTCTTTTTTTCTTTTTTCTTTTTTATTTTTTCTCTTTTATTTTCCTTTAAAATCCCCTATTACTCCCCCATTACTCCTTAACTTTCATTTCCATAGACTTTTACGATTTTTTAATTAGGGGGAAAAAAAAATTTTTTTTTTCCTTTTTTTTTTTTTTTCTTTTTTTTTCTTTTTCTTTCTTTTTTTTTCTTTTTTTTTCTTTCCTTTTTCTCTTCTATTTTCTATTTTTCTTTTTCTCTTATTTCTTTTAAAGTCCTCTAGTACTCCTCTACTACTCCTTAATTTTCATTTTCAATACACTATAACCTTACAAAAAAAAAAAAAAAAAGAAGAGAAGCCCTATTTTTAAACCGAAGATTATTCTCTCCCAATCTTGACTCTCTGTTTTCTACCTCAGAACACCTCTATTTCCTCCTTTCCCCTTCTCTTCCCAATCCAATTCTGTGAATCTTTGTAGGTGACTGGGCTACGGAGAACACTCTGGGAACAGACAGCTGTGTAGATCTGTCTCTCTCCTCTTGAGTCCCCCTTTTTCTCCTCCTGTTCATCTCTATCTCCCTCCTCCCTCTCCTCTTCTTCATGTGACTCTGTGAACCTCTCTGGGTGTCCCTAACGGGGGAGAATCTTTTAGCCATTAACCTAGAAGTTTTCTTATCAGGGCTGCATAGTTGGAGAAGTCCTGAGACTACAGGAAGAATAAAACTGAAATCCAGAGGCAGGAGACTTAAGCCCAAAACCTGAGAACACCAGAAAACTCCTGACTACAAGGAACTTTAAGTGATAAGTGACTGTCCAAAAGCCTCCATACCTACACTGAAACCAACCACCACACAAGAGCCAATAAGTTTTAGAGCAAGACATACCACGCAAATTCTCCAGCAACGCAGGAACATAGCCCTGAACATCAACATACAGGCTGCCCAAGGTCACACCTAACACACAGACCCATCTCAAAACTCATTACTGGGCACTCCGTTGCTCTCCAAAGAGTAGAAATCAAGTTCCACGCACCAGAACACTGACGCAAGCTTCCCTAACCAGGAAACCTTGACAAGCCAATCGTCTAACCCCATCCACTGGGTTAATCCTCCACAACAAAAAGGAACCACAGACCTCCAGAATACAGAAAGCCCACTCCAGATACAGCAATCTAAACAAGATGAAAAGGCAAAGAAATACCCAACAGGTAAAGGAACATGAAAAATGCCCACCAAGTCAAACAAAAGAGGAGGAGATAGGGAATCTACCTGAAAAAGAATTTACAATAATGATAATAAAAATGATCCAAAATCTTGAAAACAAAATGGAGTTACAGATAAATAGCCTGGAAACAAAGATTGAAAAGATTCAAGAACTGTTTAATAAAGACCTAGAAGAAATAAAAAAGAGTCAATTACAAATGAATAATGCAATGAATGAGATCAAAAACACTTTGGAGGGAACCAAGAGTAGAATAACGGAGGCAGAAGATAGGATAAGTGAGGTAGAAGATAAAATGGTGGAAATAAATGAAGCAGAGAGGAAAAAAGAAAAAAGGATCAAAAGAAATGAGGACAACCTCAGGGACCTCTGGGACACTGTGAAACGCCCCAACATTCGAATCATAGGAGTTCCAGAAGAAGAAGACAAAAAGAAGGGCCATGAGAAAATACTCGAGGAGATAATAGCTGAAAACTTCCCCAAAATGGGGAAGGAAATAGCCACCCAAATCCAAGAAACCCAGAGAGTACCAAACAGGATAAACCCAAGGCGAAACACCCCAAGACACATATTAATCAAATTAACAAAGATCAAACACAAAGAACAAATATTAAAAGCAGCAAGGGAAAAACAACAAATAACACACAGAGGGATTCCCATAAGGATAACAGCTGATCTATCAATAGAAACCCTCCAGGCCAGAAGGGAATGGCAGGACGTACTGAAAGTAATGAAAGAGAATAACCTACAACCTAGATTACTGTATCCAGCAAGGATCTCATTCAGATATGAAGGAGAATTCAAAAGCTTTACAGATAAGCAAAAGCTGAGAGAATTCAGCACCACCAAACCAGCTCTTCAACAAATGCTAAAGGATCTTCTCTAGACAGGAAATGCAGAAAGGTTTTATAAATGTGAACCCAAAACAACAAAGTAAATGGCAACAGGACCACACCTATCAATAATTACCCTAAATGTAAATGGGTTGAATGCCCCAACCAAAAGACAAAGATTGGCTGAATGGATACAAAAAAAAGACCCCTATATATGCTGTCTACAAGAGACCCACCTCAAAACAAGAGACACATACAGACTAAAAGTGAAGGGCTGGAAAAAAATATTTCATGCAAACGGAGACCAAAAGAAAGCAGGAGTCGCAATACTCATCTCAGATAAAATAGACTTTCAAATAAAGGAAGTGAAAAGAGACAAAGAAGGACACTACATAATGATCAAAGGATCAATCAAAAAAGAAGATATAACAATTATAAATATATATGCACCCAACATAGGAGCACCGCAATATGTACGGCAAACGCTAACAAGTATGAAAGAGGAAATTAATAGTAACACAATAATAGTGGGAGACTTTAATACCCCACTCACAACTATGGATAGATCAACTAAACAGAAAATTAACAAGGAAACACAAACCTTAAATGACACAATGGACCAGCTAGACCTAATTGATATCTACAGGACATTTCACCCCAAAACAATCAACTTCACCTTTTTCTCAAGTGCACACGGAACATTCTCCAGAATAGATCATATCCTGGGCCATAAATCTGGTCTTGGAAAATTCAAAAAAATTGAAATCATTCCAGTCATCTTTTCTGACCACAGTGCAGTAAGATTAGATCTCAATTACAGGGAAAAAATTGTTAAAACTTCAAACATATGGAGGCTAAATAACACGCTTCTGAATAACCAACAAATCATAGAAGAAATCAAAAAAGAAATCAAAATATGTATAGAAATGAATGAAAATGAAAACACAACAACCCAAAACCTATGGGACACTGTAACAGCAGTGCTAAGGGGAAGGTTCATAGCATTACAGGCTTACATCAAGAAACAGGAAAAAAAACCAATTAAATAACCTAACTCTACACCTAAAGCAATTAGAGAAGGAAGAAATGAAGAACCCCAGAGTTAGCAGAAGGAAAGAAATCTTAAAAATCAGGGCAGAAATAAATGCAAAAGAAACTAAAGAGACCATAGCAAAAATCAACAAAGCTAAAAGCTGGTTTTTTGAAAAAATAAACAAAATTGACAAACCATTAGCAAGACTCATTAAGAAACAAAGAGAGAAAAACCAAATTAACAAAATTAGAAATGAAAATGGAGAGATCACAACACACAACACTGAAATACAAAGGATCATAAGAGACTACTACCAGCAGCTCTATGCCAATAAAATGGACAACTTGGATGAAATGGACAAATTCTTAGAAAAGTATAACTTTCCAAAACTGAACCAGGAAGAAATAGAAGATCTTAACAGACCCATCACAAGCAAGGAAATCGAAACTGTCATCAAAAATCTTCCAGCAAACAAAAGCCCAGGACCAGATGGCTTCACAGCTGAATTCTACCAAAAATTTAGAGAAGAGCTAACACCTATCTTACTCAAACTCTTCCAGAAAATTGCAGAAGAAGGTAAGCTTCCAAACTCATTCTATGAGGCCACCATCACCCTAATTCCAAAACCAGACAAAGATGCCACAAAAAAAGAAAACTACAGGCCAATATCACTGATGAACATAGATGCAAAAATCCTTAACAAAATTCTAGCAAACAGAATCCAACAACATATTAAAAAAATCATACACCATGACCAAGTGGGCTTTATCCCAGGAATGCAAGGATTCTTTAATATCCGCAAATCAATCAATGTAATACACCACATTAACAAATTGAAAGATAAAAACCATATGATTCTCTCAATAGATGCAGAGAAAGCCTTTGACAAAATTCAACACTCATTTATGATTAAAACTCTCCAAAAAGCAGGAATAGAAGGAACATAACTCAACATAATAAAAGCTATATATGACAAACCCACAGCAAGCATCACCCTCAATGGTGAAAAATTGAAGGCATTTCCCCTGAAATCAGGAACAAGACAAGGGTGCCCACTCTCACCACTACTATTCAACATAGTGTTGGAAGTGCTGGCCACAGCAATCAGAGCAGAAAAAGAAGTAAAAGGAATCCAGATAGGAAAAGAAGAAGTAAAACTCTCACTGTTTGCAGATGACATGATCCTCTACATAGAAAACCCTAAAGATTCTACCAGAAAATTACTAGAGCTAATCAATGAATATAGTAAAGTTGCAGGATATAAAATTAACACACAGAAATCCCTTGCATTCCTATATACTAACAATGAAAAAACAGAAAGAGAAATTAAGGAAACAATACCATTCACCATTGCAACAAAAAGAATAAAATACTTAGGAGTATATCTACCTAAAGAAACAAAGGACCTATACATAGAAAACTATAAAACACTGATGAAAGAAATCAAAGAGGACACAAACAGATGGAGAAACATACCGTGTTCATGGATTGGAAGAATTAATATTGTCAAAATGGCTATTCTACCCAAAGCAGTCTATAGATTCAATGCAATCCCTATCAAGCTACCAACGGTATTTTTCACAGAACTAGACCAAAGAATTTCACAATTTGTATGGAAATACAAAAAACCTCGAATAGCCAAAGTAATCTTGAGAAAGAAGAATGGAACTGGAGGAATCAACCTGCCTGACTTCAGACTCTACTACAAAGCCACAGTCATCAAGACAGTATGGTACTGGCACAAAGACAGAAATATAGATCAATGGAACAGAATAGAAAGCCCAGAGATAAATCCACGAACCTATGGACACCTTATCTTTGACAAAGGAGGCAAGGATATACAATGGAAAAAAGACAACCTCTTTAACAAGTGGTGCTGGGAAAACTGGTCAACCACTTGTAAAAGAATGAAACTAGAACACTTTCTAACACCATACACAAAAATAAACTCAAAATGGATTAAAGATCTAAATGTCAGACCAGAAACTATAAAACTCCTAGAGGAGAACATAGGCAAAACACTCTCCGACATAAATCAAAGCAAGATCCTCTATGACCCACCTCCCAGAATATTGGAAATAAAAGCAAAACTAAACAAATGGGACCTAATGAAACTTGAAAGCTTTTGCACTACAAAGGAAACTATAAGTAAGGTGAAAAGACAGCCCTCAGATTGGGAGAAAATAATAGCAAATGAAGAAACAGACAAAGTATTAATCTCAAAAATATACAAGCAACTCCTGAAGCTCAATTCCAGAAAAATAAATGACCCAATCAAAAAATGGGCCAAAGAACTAAACAGACATTTCTCCAAAGAAGACATACAGATGGCTAACAAACACATGAAAAGATGCTCAACATCACTCATTATCAGAGAAATGCAAATCAAAACCACAATGAGGTACCATTACACGCCAGTCAGGATGGCTGCTATCCAAAAGTCTACAAGCAATAAATGCTGGAGAGGGTGTGGAGAAAAGGGAACCCTCTTACACTGTTGGTGGGAATGCAAACTAGTACAGCCGCTATGGAAAACAGTGTGGAGATTTCTTAAAAAACTGGACATAGAACTGCCATATGACCCAGCAATCCCACTTCTGGGCATACACACTGAGGAAACCAGATCTGAAAGAGACACGTGCACCCCAATGTTCATCGCAGCACTGTTTATAATAGCCAGGACATGGAAGCAACCTAGATGCCCATCAGCAGATGAATGGATAAGGAAGCTGTGGTACATATACACCATGGAATATTACTCAGCCATTAAAAAGAATTCATTTGAACCAGTCCTAATGAGATGGATGAAGCTGGAGCCCCTTATACAGAGTGAAGTAAGCCAGAAAGATAAAGAACATTACAGCATACTGACACATGTATATGGAATTTAGAAAGGTGATAACGATAACCCTATATGCAGAACAGAAAAAGAGACACAGAAATACAGAACAGACTTTTGAACTTTGTGGGAGAATGTGAGGGTGGGATATTTCAAAAGAACAGCATGTATACTATCTATGGTGAAACAGATCACCAGCCCAGGTGGGATGCACGAGACAAGTGCTCCGGCCTGGTGCACTGGGAAGACCCAGAGGAATCGGGTGGAGAGGGAGGTGGGAGGGGGGATCGGGATTGGGAATACATGTAAATCTATGGCTGATTCATATCAATGTATGACAAAACCCACTGGAAAAAAAAATAATAATAATAATAAAAAAAAAAAAAAAAAAAAAAAAAAAAGTGGCCAAAGTATTGGAGCTTCAGCTTCAGCACCTGTCCTTCCAATGAGTATTCAAGGTTGATTTCCTTTAGGATCAACTGGTTTGGTCTCCTTGCTGTCCAAAGGACTCTCAAGAGTCTTCTCCAGCACCACAACTCAAAAGCATCAAATCTTTGGTGCTCAGCTTTCTTTATGGTCCAACTCTCACATCCATAGATGAGTACTGGAAAAACCATAGCTTTGACTAGATGGACCTTTGTCAGCAAAGTGATGTCTCTGCTTTTTAATACACTGTCTAGTTTTGTCATAGCTTTTTTTCCAAGGAGCAAGTGTCTTTTAATTTCATGGTTGTAGTCACTGTCCATAGTGATTTTGGAGCTAAGAAAATAAAGTCTTACTGTTTCATTTGTTTCTCCATATATTTGCCATGAAGTGGTGAGACTGGATGTCATGATCTTAGTGTTTTGAATATTGAGTTTTAAGCCAGTTTTTTCACTCCGGTCTTTCACTTTCATCAAGAGACTCTTTAGCTCCTCTTCACTTTCTGTCATATGGGTGGTGGCATCTCCATATCTGAGGTTATTGATATTTCTCCCAGCAATCTTGATACCTGCTTGTGCTTCATCCACTCTGGCATTTCCCATGATGTATTCTGCATATAAGTTAAATAAGCATGGAGACAATATACAGCCTTTACGTACTCCTTTCCCAGTTTGAACCTTAAAGGTCATTACAAAGTATTGAATAGAGTTCCCTGTGCTATACTATAGGTCTTTATTAGTTATCTATATATAGTAGTATCTGTATGTTAATCCTAATCTCCCAATTTATTCCTCCCCATAATGCTAAATATGTATTTTACACATGTGACTCAATTTCTGTTTTATAAATAAGTTTTTTTGTACCATTGTTTTAGATTCCACATATGAGCAATATCATATGATATTTGTCTTTCTCTTTCTGACTTATTTAACTTGGTATAATGCCCTCAAGGTCCATACCTGTTGTCACAATAGGCAAGAATTTCTCCTTTAGTGGCTAAATAATATTCCATTTACACACACACACACACACACAGACTGCGCCACAGCTTCCCAGGTGGCGCTAGTGGTAAAGAACCCACCTGCCAGTGCAGGAGAGATAAGATATGTGGGTTTGATCTCTGGGTTGGGAGGATCCCCTTGAGGAGGACACGGCAACCCACTCCAGCATTCTTGCCTGGAGAATCCCATGGACAGTAGAGCCCGACAGGGTACATTCCATAGGATTGCAAAGAGCTGGACACAACTGAAGCACTTAGTGGCAGTATCAGCATACCATGTCACATTTTTTTTTTAAATCTATTCATCTCCTTAGGTTGTTTCTGTGTCTGGCTATCGTAAATAATGCTACAATGAATATGGGTATACAGCTATTTTTCAAGTTAGTATTTTCATTTTCTCTGGATATTACAGCAGGGACACTCATCTTCCTGAGAAAGACTAGTGACCATGGTGTGGAAGGGCTGACCTCCTCTCCCACCTCTGTGATACTGGACTTAGGCCTGACCATCATGGTGTCCCTGACTCTGGCTACCATTGTCCTGGGGTCCCCAGAAGTGTTGGGTCATTGCCACACTGTGTGCCCTCTATCTGTTACCAATGAAAGAAGAAAGTGAAAAGAAAAACAAAAAAGGTGGAATTACTAGATCATATGGTACTTAGATGTTTAATTTTTGAGGACTCTCTATACTGTTTTCAATAGCGGCTGTACCAATTTACATTCCCAGCCAAAGTACAAAATGGTTCCCTTTTCTCTACATCTTGTTTTTTCTCCAACATTTGTTATTCCTTGTTTTTCCTTATAACAGCTATTCTAACAGGTGTGAGGTGGTATCTTATTCTAGTTTTGATTTGTATTTCCCTGATGATGAGGGATTCCCAACAACAGTGTAGGAGGGTTCTCTTTTCTCCACACACTCTCAAGCATTTGTTATTGTGATCACAATATTTTTTAACACAAGCACATTGTTAATGAGTTATAACTTTTTTTTTGAGACTTGAATTATGAGGCAACAAGCTCAGATTGGAGCATATACAGTCAATATTTTACTTAGTCAATGTTTTAAAAGAATGTATGTGTGCATTAAGGTTCTCTAGGGAAACAATTAATGGTGTATGTATTATAGGGTTTCCCTGGTGATTCAAACTGTAAAGAATCTGCCTGCAATATATACGTACACATATATACATACACACACACACACTAGAGAGAGAGGGAGGGAGGGAGGGAGGAAGAGAGAGACTGATTTTATAGAATTAGTTCATACAATTACGGAGGCAGACAAGTCCAAACTCTGTAGGCTGGGTCAGCAGGCTGGAGACTAAGGGAAGAGCCAATGTTCTTGGACTCGAGCATTGAACTCTTTGGACTTAAACTCTTCATCAGGCGGAATACCTGGGGAAGGCCCAGGGAAGGACTTATGTTGCAGTTCCATTCTCAAGGTTTTCTGCTGGCAAAGTTCCCTCTCACTTAGAGGGAGGTCAGTCTGTTGTTCTATTCAACCCTTAAATGTACTTGATCAGGCCTACCCATGAGAGATAACATGCTTTACTCAGAGTCTACTGATTTAAATGTTAATCTCATACAGATATACTTCACAGAAACATCCAGAACAGTGTTTGAGCACACATTTCGGCATTTGGTGACCTAGTCAAGTTGCCTTAACCATCACAATGTGTCACAGATTTTATGATTTACTCTTGTTCATCCTGTTGAAATGGAAATTTCAAGTAGCATTATTTAGGATTAATTTTAATATATCTATATCCATTTCCTTTTTACAAATTTCAATTTACCAAATTTGGAGTGTGGAAAAAGGCAATCATCATAGTTAAAATTACTATATTTAGAAGGAAGGTTGACTTTATCTTGTCTCAAGTACTTACTGATAATATATAATTAGAAGTGGCAAAATAAGAATATATCATTAGAATTTGCCTTAGAACATAGATACAAAACATTATTGGCTAAATTTCTCTACATTAGCTCACACTCTTTCTGACATACTTCTATAATGAAAGAAAACATTTTAAATCTATACAGATGTATCACAGGGAAGATAAATTTCTAGATAATATCCAAAAAGTAACATATATTAATTACAAATATTCCTTATATCTATATCCTCAGTATCGAGTCTATTCAGTCAAATCAACACAAATTAAATGTACACTGTAATCTAAATTAGCTGGTTTACATATATACAGTTGACCCTTGAACAAATATTAATTAAGACATATTTAAAAGTGTTTTCTTAAAATAGTTGTGTATTACTTTAATTCAGAAACATGGATGTGTAATGATCTACAAAGCAAGACATTTGTCAGGGGTGAGAACAGTAAAAGATTGGTCCCTACTGACTCCACTTACATCAGAGTTGACTGGGAATTTGAGATTTCTCAGTTATAAAATACTTTTTTAACATCTTGCTATAGAATGAGAGAAACATATTTGTTTTTAAATACATTTTTTTAAATGTGAAAAAATCATTGCAATGGACCTAATTCTTTAATAGTTATTGTTTCTGTTACACTAACCATGTATTACACTCTCAAAATGATTATGTCTCCTTTTCCATGTTATTGCAAGATCCCATTGCAGGAAGGGCCTCTTGAGGTTCCATAAACCCATTACATTTTCCCAAAATATCACATGTACAAAGAAAATAATGAAAGAAAACTTTGTGGAATTCTAAGGGATCAAGAGGAAGAAAATGTATATTTAGAATTTAAAAATTAATAAAGCACATTTTTATCTTTTATGGAATGCCACTTAAAAAATGTTTTTAGTATACTTGACTTTTCATATAGAAAGCTAGATACTGATGGTCTCAGGTTTGCTTTCCTTTACTTTTTTTTTAATGTAGGAATTTTATGTAGAAAGAATATACCTTCTCACAAGATTAGCCAATGGAAAATTAGAACCCTAGTCACTTAATGGGACATAAAAGAGCAGGTAATTACATACTTGATTTTTGCCTTTCAATAAAATCTGTCAAATATGAAAAGCATAGAAGAGTCAATTTATGGCTATGATTATCTATATACATATGCAATTGACAGGCCTCATATAGAATAAATTTTAGAGTGCAATTAGATTCAAATACTCCTTCACCATGCTTGTATTCTAAGCATATAATTATGAGATTGAGGTAAATTGACATATGGATAACAGTCCTTCATTGAAGTGAAAAATTGCAAATGCCAGAAATTCAGTATGTTAATGTTAATTTCAATGAGTATGTCTTGTATTCATACTACGTTTAGTATAAATATACTATATATAGTATTTATATTCTATTAAGTATAATATTTATAATACATTTAGCCATCTCCCTTTCTTTACTACCCACTCTCTTTTTTAAAATAAACTGTAAAGAAATGAGACATTTTCTTCCAAATAATGGGACTCAAATTGTAGCTTTAATGGTTTGCTATACAAGTCAGGTGAGTTAATAACAAAGGTATGCATTTTTTAGTGACATGGAACAGATAAATACAGTTAGAACCAAGGTGTTTTTCAGACTGTGAATACCCAATCTGCCAAGTAATATTTCCAATGACATATTAGATAACTCAAGAGAAAAAAATCAGAATAGTAACAAGACAACAGTAATTTTACACTATGCAAAAATTGTATGTGACTTACTAAGCATAAAGTCACAGCTTAAGCATAAAAACACAGCTTTAAGCTTTCTATGAATGCTGGTCTACATTTTTCTGCAACAAAGTAACTTGGATCTTAGGGAAGAAATTAATTAAAATAGAAAGAAAAAAGTAGTATGTTAGAGGTAAGTTTCCTTAGTTAAACTTCACACATTAAATAGAAGAACCTGCCATTAGAGGTCAGTAGCTGGAATATGTTATTTTTTGTATTGTTATTTTAAATACTGATGTTTATTTGTTTTGCATCCCTGTAGCTTCTTTTACTCTACTACCTGAATGATACAATCAAAAACACTCATCTGTATGTTTCTTAAATAGATTATGCCAATTGGATTTTGAACTCGAGTTATGGAATTTAACTACTCATCTAAGAATTATTATGTGAAATACTATTGTAAAAATTTATCTTAAGAAAAGCTACTTGAGTGTTATGTGAAAAAAAACCTGATATAGGTAATGTCTTTATTCGGTTGCTATCAGTTCAGTTCATGTCAGTCGCTCAGTCGTGTCTGACTCTGTGACTCCATGGACTGCCACAAGCCAGGCCTCCCTGTCCATCAATAATGCCCAGAGTTTACTCAAACTCAAGTCCGTTAAGTCAGTGATGCCATCCAACCATCTAACCCTCTGTTTTCCCCTTCTCCTCCTGCCTTCAATCTTTCCCAGCATCAGGGTCTTTTTGAATGAGTCAGTTCTTTGTATCAGGTGGCCAAAGTTTGGTGTTTCAGCTTCAGCATCAGTCCTTCCAAAGAACACCCAGGACTGATCTCCTTCAGAATGGACTGGTTGGATCTCCTTGCAGTCCAAGGGACTCTCAAGAGTCTTCTCCAACACCACAGTTGAGAAGCATCAATTCTTCGGCGCTCAGCTTTCTTTATCATCCAACTCTCACATCCATATGATGTGAATGGAAGTACACATCATATGGGTGATGGAGGAAGTATAGTCTGATGCTGTGAAGAGCAATATTGCATAGAAACCTGGAATGTTAAGTCCATGAATCAAAGCAAACTGGAAGGAGTCAAAAGGGGATGGCAAGAGTGAACATCAACATTTTAGGAATCAGTGAACTAAAATGGACTGGAATGGGTGAATTTAATTCAGATGACCACTATATCTACTACTGTGGGCAAGAATCCCTTAGAAGAAATGGAGTAGCCATCATAGGCAACAAAAGACTCCAAAATGAAGTACTTGGATGCAGTCTCAAAAATGACAGAATGATCTGTTCGTTTCCAAGGCAAACCATTCAATATCACAGTAATCCAAGTCTATGCCCTGATCAGTAATGCTGAAGAAGCTGACGTTGAATAGTTCTATGAAGACCTAAAAGACCTTCTAGAACTAATACCCAAAAAAGATGTCCTTTTCATTATGGGGGACTGGAAAGCAAAACTAGGAAGTTCAGAGATACCTGGAGTAACAGGCAAATTTGGTCTTGGAGTACAAAATGAAGCAGGTCAAAGACTAACAGAGTTTTGCCAAGAGAAAGCACTGGTCATGGCACACACCCACTTCCAACAACACAAGAGAAGACTACCTATGGACATCACCAGATGGTCAATACTGAAATCAAATTGATTATATTCTGTGCAGCCAAAGATGGAGAAGCTCTGTACAGTCAGCAAAAACAAGACTGGGAGCTGACTGTGGCTCAGATCATGAACTCCTTATTGCCAAATTCAGACTTAACTTGAAGAAAGTAGGGAAAACTACTAGACCATTCAGGTATGACCTAAATCAGATCCCTTACAATTATACAATGGAAGTGACAAATAGATTCAGGGATTAGATCTGATAGAGTGCCTGCAGAACTATGGATGGATGTTCATGACATTGTACAGGAGACAGGGATCAAGACTATCCCCAAGAAAAAGAAATGCAAAAAGGCAATATAGTTGTCTGACGAGGCCTTACAAATAGCTGAGAAAAGACGAGAAGCTAAAGGCAAAGGAGAAAAGGAAAGGTAGACCCATTTGAATGCAGAGTTCCAAATAATAGCAGGGACAAAAAAGAAAGCCTTCCTCAGTGATCTGTGCAAAGAAATAGAGGAAAACAATAGAGTGGGAAAGACTAGAGATCGCTTCAAGAAAATTAGAGACACCAAGGGAACATTTCATGCAAAGATTGGCACAATAAAGGACAGAAATGGTATGGATCTAACAGAAGCAGAAGATATTAAGAAGAGGTGGCAAGAACACACAGAAGAACTATACAAAAAATATTTTCATGACCCAGATAGCCATGATGGTGTGATCACTCACCTAGAGCCAGACATCCTGGAATGCAAGGTCAAGTGAGCTTTAAGAAGCATCAGTATGAACAAAGCTAGTGGAGATGATGGAATTCCAGTTGAGCTATTTCAAATCCTAAAAGATGATGCTGTGAAAGTGCTGCACTCCATATGCCAGCAAATCTGGAAAACACAGCAGTGGCCACAGGACTGGAAAAGGTCAGTTTTCACTCCAATCCCAAAGAAATGCAATGCCAAAGAATGCTCAAACTACCACACAATTGTGCGCATCTCACATGCTAGCAAAAAATTTTCAAAATTCTCGAAGCCAGGCTTCAAAAGTACGTGAACCATGAACTTCCAGATGTTCAAGCTGGATTTAGGAAAGGCAGAGGAACCAGAGATCAAATTGCCAACATCCACTGAATCATCAAAAAAGCAAGAGAGTTCCAGAAAAACACCTACTTCTGCTTTGTTGACTATGACACAGCCATTGACTGTGTAGGTCACAACAAACTGTGGAAAATTATTAAAGAGATGGGAATACCAGACCACCTGACCTGCCTCCTGATAAATCTGTATGCAGGTCAGGAAGCAACAGTTAGAACTGGACATGGAACAACAGACTGGTTCCAAATAGGAAAAGGAGTACGTCAAGGCTGTATATTGTCACCCTGCTTATTTAACTTATATGCAGAGTACATCATGTGAAATGCCGGGCTGGATAAAGCACAAGCTGATATCAAGATTGATGGGAGAAATATCAATAACTTCAGATACGCAGATGACACCACCGTTATGGCAGAAAGGGAAGAACTAAAGAGCCTCTTGAAGAAAGTGAAAGAGGAGAGTGAAAAAGTTGACTTAAAACTTAACATTAAGAAAACTAAGATCATGGCATCTGGTCCCATCACTTCATGGCAAACGGATGGGGAGACAGTGGAAAGAGTGAGAGACTTGATTTTGGGGGGCTCCAGAATCACTGCAGATGGTGACTGCCTCCATGAAATTAAAAGTTGCTTGCTCCTTGGAAGAAAAGCTATGACCAACCTAGATAGCATCTTAAAAAGCAGAGACGTTACTTTGTCAACAAAGGTCCAACTAGTCAAAGCTATGTATTTTTCCAGTGGTCTTGTATGAATGTGAGAGTTGGACTATAAAGAAAGCTGAACACCAAAGAATTGATGCTTTTGAACTGTGGTGTTGGAGAAGACTCTTGAGAGTCCCTTGGACTGCAAGGAGATCCAACCAGTCCATCCTAAAGGAAATCAGTCCTGAATATTCATTGGAAGGACTGATGCTGAAGCTGAAACTCCAATACTTTGGCCACCTGATACAAAGAACTAACTCATTGGAAAAGACCCTGATGCTAGGAAAGATTGAAGGTGGGAAAAGGGGACAAGAGGATGAGATGGTTGGATGACATCACCAACACGATGGAAATTAGTTTGAGTAGGCTCCGGGAATTGTTGATGGACAGAGAAGCCTGGCTTGCTGCAGTCCATCAGGTTGCAAATTTGGACACGATTGAGCAACTGAACTGACTCATTGACCCCTTTGTCCTGGGCTCAATCTAC
Source organism: Dama dama (assembly GCF_033118175.1). Classification (NCBI taxonomy): domain Eukaryota; kingdom Metazoa; phylum Chordata; class Mammalia; order Artiodactyla; family Cervidae; genus Dama; species Dama dama. The sequence goes on along the minus strand of NC_083692.1, from coordinate 60,339,877 downwards.
CCAAAGGAAGGACTTCTTTTTCCCCATAATTCTCACAGAGGAAATTGATGAGTTAGCCACTGTCCCTGTGGGAGGCAACGATTCCAATATTTCTTGGAAATTGGAATCTTGTGTGGACCAATTGCAGTAATCTTAGTAATATAATCATTTGACAGTGAAACGAGGGTGTTTTCTTCTTCTTCATCCATGTGCCTACAGCTACTACCATATGCCTACAGCTACTACTATTGGTAATAACAGTACATTTAAAAGTTGTATTTATTACTGCTAAAGTCTTGGAGAGTAGGTGCATAAGTTTATTTTTCATTGTATTTATTCATCTATGCTTTTATCTCAAAGTACTCTTAGAACTGGCTTATTGGTTTGAAAATAGAACTGCGTCTCAGCATCTGCCCTCATAACACTTACTTTGTATAGAGAAATACTTTTTTTTTTTTCCCAGTGGGTTTTGTCATACATTGATATGAATCAGCCATAGAGTTACACGTATTCCCCATCCCGATCCCCCCTCCCACCTCCCTCTCCACCCGATTCCTCTGGGTCTTCCCAGTGCACCAGGCCCGAGCACTTGTTTCATGCATCCCACCTGGGCTGGTGATCTGTTTCACCATAGGTAATATACATGCTGTTCTTTCGAAACATCCCACCCTCACCTTCTCCCACAGAGTTCAAAAGTCTGTTCTGTACTTCTGTGTCTCTTTTTTGTTTTGCATATAGGGTTATCGAGCTATGGTACATATACACCATGGAATATTACTCAGCTGTTAAAAAGAATTCATTTGAATCAGTTCTAATGAGATGGATGAAACTGGAGCCCATTATACAGAGTGAAGTAAGCCAGAAAGATAAAGAACATTACAGCATACTAACACATATATATGGAATTTAGAAAGAGAAATACTTTTTAAGTACAGCTGCATTTAACTCTCAGATATTTGCAATATCTAATTTTGCAATATTTTGCAATATCCTCAAATTTTCCTGAACTGGGACTAGATCAGATGAGCAGATTACTTTAGCCATTTTAGCTTTTCTAAACTTATATTCTTCGGCTCTTATTTATTGTTTTACTGTGTACAAGTTTGATCATTACTCGAAAGTCTTAGCTCCCAACTGCCTACTTCTTAATGTACCCAAACAGAAAAATAACAATCATGCTAGAGTGGCAAAATTTCTGCAAGGGTCATAAAACAGAATATATATATATTTTTTTTTATTAGTTGGAGGCCAATCACTTCACAACATTTCAGTGGGTTTTGTCATACATTCCAAATCAATATTCAAGTAGGAATATATGTGCTGATGGATGATCTTTGTTCTGCCAGGACCTGGCTTAATTCCTATATCCCTCAAAAGGCCAGTTATTTTTCCTTAATCTTTTGGCTTTCTGGTTTTCATTTTCAGTCTTGTCCTTTAAAGTTTCCAAAATTTGTGCTTGACAGCTCTTAATCTCCTGATATTCCAAATGACAAGGTCGGTGAAGAAAGATTAAAAACCACACACACACTGAAATGCAAACAGATCCATTGAGAAGGTTTTCACTGTATATAGTCTGTCTTCACTTCCAGAAGGCTCTTTCTCAGAGCCCAGCTGCTTCATGCCACACCTGAAACCACAGCATCTCAATATTCTTCCCAAATCAGTACAAATCTAAGCTTAGAATCTAACTGAGCAAGTCTGTCATGTTATTATTACCCGTGCTAAAATCTTTGAAATTTAATTATCTCTGTCATGGGGGCTATTGAGGCCTATCACAAATCCAGTAAGGGGTAGTAGGTTTATTTTGACTCTTTACACCTTTTCATTACCAGTGAATTTTTAACTAACTGTATGTTGTGGAGGACTGTCCATTCTAAATCACTCTTCTACTGAGGATTTTTTGAGGACACTGATGCTTTTCTGAATGGTTTCTTTAAAGGTTTTTGTGCACCTGACTTTCTGTGTGTAAAGCATAAAAACAATTTGGAGTTCTGGTTCTAGAGAAGTGTTGATTAGAAAACAATGAACAGAGAGATCTCTCATTTTCAGGAATTTTATGTCAATAGTAATTCTACTGAAGATGGTGCTTTTTTTAATCCCTTCAGAGTTACACAGTCACCAACTGGAGATTCAGTATTCTTCAGCAGAGACATCTCATTCTAAGAGATAATTAAATTCATTTATCCAGCAAATGTTTACTGAGCATATACTTTGTATTATTTTCTATGGAAACACTGGAAAGATAATGGGGAGAAAACTTGGAGTTGCTGCCTTTTCTGAGATGACCATAGTTCACTGGAAGACTTAGACAATCATCAGTACTTGCAGTGTCTGATCAATGTTTCAAAGAACTCAACAATTTACATGGAGGAAGGTGAGCTGACAGTCTGCGGTCAGGAAAGACTTCCTAAGGAATTAGGGGGAGAAGGAATTTACAGTTAGTGGGGTGAGATGACCATTCTAGGACCAGCGAAGAGCATATGCAAAGGTTCTGAAAAGGAAGAAAGTGGCCCTTTATGAGAGACAAAAAAAAAGAAAAACAATGATAAAATTCAAAAGTAGCCTAAACTATTTTTTTTTTTTCTGACTTCAGTACCATTTTTAATACAAAAAAAAATCATGCAAGGAGTTTCATAAACTTTCAGTTATAGGATCAGATATTCATTCCTAAAAGCCTTGTAAATTCTGATTTAGTTCAAATGCTGAATCAACTTGATTTAGTAAACTCTTTTTTATTTCAACATACTTTGTTGCTTTGACTTACCTTGTTGTTAAAAGTGCATTTCAACTTCCACACTCAGCAGTCTGAAGTTGTTACTCTTTAACAGCTTGTCATATAGTTCAATCTATGGCAAACTAAAAGCTAAATCAATTTTATCTCTTGGTCCAAGAATCTGCCATCAAAATAAGGTGGGAAAATTCCAACTCCATATCCTCTCCTGTTCTATTTCCTTCTCTTTCATTATTTCCCACTAATAGTCTTGTCTGCCAGCATTGCTTTTAGTTTTCATATGATGTTTCTGCTATTGACTCTTTAGCTGCCTAGTTTGCTACTTATGACTATGCTCTATTAGCTTCTCACAATATTCTGGAGGGAAGGAATGTCTCCAATTCCTTTTGTTTTCCCTGCTACTTAGCACAGTGCCTAGAACATGTTCAATATTTAATAGATACACTCATACTTGTTTTTCAGAAATGTCAGTGAGAACTCTTCATTCTTCCCATCTTCTTTCAGGAGGGTTATTTAAAGGAGGCTGTGAAGGTAGGGGGTTTTGTTTTAGTCTCTGCTTTGTACCTACTCCTCAGAAGAGTATCTGGCATATAAAACAGGCATTAAATAAATATTCAGTGGATTAACTTAATGTTCATATTTTCTAAAACATTGTATATGAATTCAGAAAACGTGGATATTGACAGTAGGGCAGTAAAATTTAATCAAAAATTTAAGGGCAAAGCTAGAATGACATGCAATTTACTCTCAGATACTACTTTCCTGTTGTTTACTTAACTCCATATACAGTATAACTTTTCATATACATACCTTAACTTACTATACATAAGTTACTTACTTACTATACCATAACTTACTATACATACCTTATATAGTCAAGATTACTTTTCAAAAATGAAAATATACCTTAATAAATAGTATTTTAATTCAAGATCAGAATGCTATGTGATCCTTAAGTAAATACTACATTTACTGATGATGTTGGTTGTGGTCCAAATGCAAAATATCATGGTTATTAAATATACTTGTTGGCATTTAATCTGCTAATTATTGTTTAAAGAAAAAGTCCTTGACATTTCAAGAGTTATTTCCAATCATTGCTGTTACAGTGTATTATACTTATTTTCATTGCAGAAAAAAAATCACATAAGGCTATGGTAGCAGAAATTTAACAAGTATTAACATCAAAATAGAATAACTTCCTATTGAATAACAATCCTGCTGATAAAAAGGCAGCCCAAGAATCTCTATGACATGAGAATCACACACTTTTTTACATTGGGGAGAGGGCTATGAACACTTAGAGTAACACAGTGAGGGTGACCATTACAATGCATGACAGAGTGATTGATTAGCAAGAAGTTCTAGGCTGCTTAGTTCAAGTTCTCATCCTCAAGTCAGTGAAGCAGGAATAATTTCTTACAGTAATCACATTCTGATATCTCAATTTTCTTCCTAGTTTTACAGTTGATATCAAATATGTTCTCCAGCCTAAGCTTAGACAAAAATTTTTTACAATTAAAAGGAATAAATTTCTAGTTTTAAAGCCTTAACATGAGTCAACAAAAAATACTTCTGAGGGAGATATTAATCAATTTCAAATGTAAAGAACTTTTTAATATTTTGATTCAAGTCAAAAATACTATCAAAAATAAGACAACTGGACAATACAGATACTCAGTTAATCCTGATGATTTTAAGAAATTGTTGTTTCTGTTATACAAGTATGATAATAACACTGTTGCCATGTTTTGAGACAGTCCATTTGTTTAGGGATTCACACTGACATGTTTACAGATAAAATCATGTGGTATTTGGAGTTGGCTACACAATGGTAAAGGAAGGAGATGGGAGGAGTTAAATGCAGATATGAATGAAACAAGATTGGTGTTGAGGCGATAATTGTTGGAACTAAGTGATGGGTCCCTTCAGGTTCACTATAGTATTCTTTCTTTCTTGTAAATGTTTTTAATTCTCTGTAATAATAATTTAAAACAAAAAATGGAAGCAAAATTCTCTTTTGTATGAAAGAGAATGCTGAGTAGGGAGAATAGTAGGTACATCCTTCACTGCAAAGGTAAAGAGAAGTTAGACCAACCTACACCAAGCTTTCTCTTCTCGACCTATGTTGCATGTAACAACAGAACTACCACTCTGAAGTATGTGTTCCTGCATTTCTTCTGTACTTTTTTTCTCCCCAATTAGATTTTTAGTTTACTGAAGAAAGCTACTTTTTTTTAAAATGCTTTTGTATCTTCTATAGTATATATAAGCAACAACCATATACTTAGTATTGAAAATGTGCTGTTTAATATTTTTAACTAGGAAAAGTAAAATGAAAATTTCTCTCTGCAGTAACCACAATATTCATATTAAAATGCAAGACAATATCAGTAGATGAATACATAAAGCAGATGAAAACTCTGGAGGATTGTAGCAAATTACCCCAAGCCAGAAAGTGGTAAACAAAACAGAACAGAAATCTCAAAAAGAAATACAGCTGGTCAAAAATGTAAGCAGAGTAAGAGAATACTAAGTGCAGGGCACCTAGAGATGATGACAAAATACAGCTGGAGAACTGGAAAAATGAATAGTACTTTCTACCATGTGCCGGGCACTATTATAAAAAGTAGGTCTTAAGCAGCAAATCAAACAATTCTTGTTTTCATAGCACCTTTTTTTTCCAGCTTTATCAAGGTATAATTGACAAAGCTGTAATGTATTTAAAAAATAAAAAGTGACAATTTGATATATGTACACATTGTGAAAGGATTCTCCCCATCATGTTAACATATCCATCACCTCACATATATATCTCCTCCCACCCGGTGAGAGCACTTGCATTTTACTTTCTCAGCAGATTTCAATGCTACAACATAGTGTTATCACCTATAGTCACCACATGATACATTAGATCCTCATACCTTACTCAACCTATAACATAGCTTGTACTCTTTTAATAACTTCCTATTTTCTCTACCTCTCCCCAGTCCCTGGCAATCACTTTTCTACTTTCGACTTCTATAAATTTGACTTTTTGAAAATATTCCACACATAAGTGATGCCATATTTATCATTCTTTAATTTATTGCACTTATCATAATGCCCTTCAGGTTTACCATGTTACCACAAATGACAGGATTTTCTTCTATTTTAAGGCTGAATAATAATCTGTGAGAGAGTGTGTGTGTGTGTGTGCATGGAATATCACAGTTTCTTGATCCTTTTATCCTAAATGAAAACATTTAGGTAGTTCTCAAATGTTGGCTATTGTGAATAATGCTTCAAGGAACATTGGAATGCAAATACCTCTTTGAGATAATTGCTTTGTTTACTTTGATATATACCCAGAATGAGACTTTTGGATAATATTGTAGCTCTGTTTTTAATTTCTTGAGGAACCTATATACTGTTTTTCATAGTGGCTGCACCAAATTACATTCTTTTCTTCATATCCTCATATCCTCAGCAGCATTTATCTCTTGTCTTTTTGATAAACACTGTTCTAATAGGTATAAGGTTCTATCTGATTGTAATTTTTTTACTTTCATTGCCCTGGTGATTAGTGATGATGAGCAATTTTCATGTACCTATTGATCATTTGTATGTCTTCTTTGGAAAAATGTCTACTCAGAGCCTAGCTCATTTTTCAATTTAATTATTTTGATTTTTTTACTGTTGTATGTGTTCTTCATATATTTTAGATAGTAACATCTTATCAGATATGTGGTTTGAAAATATTTCTTCTCTTCCCATAGTTTACCTTTTCATTTTTAAAATTATTTCCCTGGCTGAGCATAAGACTTTAAGTTTGATGGTGTCCTACTTCTTTATTTTTGCTTTTGCTACCAAATTTTAAAACTCATTGCAGAAATTGATGTTAAGGAAGTTATTGCCTATGTTTCCTTCTAGGAGTTTTACAATTTCAGGTCTTACATCAAGTCTTTAATCCACTATAAGTTGATTTTTGTCTATTATGTAAGGTAGGGGTCCAATTTCTTTCTTTTATATGTGGTTGTCCAGCTTTCCCAACACCATTCATTGAAGAGACTATCCTTTACACACTCTGTATTCTTAGATCCTTTACAGAAACCACTGACCTTTTAGGCATGGGTTATTTCTGGACAGTCTATTTGGTTTTATTGATTGATGTGTTTTTATACCAATGCCACATTGTGTTGATCACTGTAGCTTTGTGATTTAGTTTGCTATCAGGAAGTATTTTACCACTGGCTTTGTTCTTGCTCAAGATTGATTACTGTCAAGTGTCACATAACCAATAAGTACAGGAGTAAGAATAGGTATGGTATTCATGATACCAATGACCTTCTCATTTCTGCTTTTAAGTTATTTCTCTTTGAGGGTGACTTATTTGCCCATCTGCTTTCTTCTGTATAAGCCTTGGGTGAGAGGGGCAAAAGGAGCAAAGCTGAAAAAGTAGATCCAACCATAGAGGGGTCACACAAGCAAAAACTTTTCTTCTGTAGTGGTGATGCTGTATTACTAGTGGAAGTATCTTTATTCATTTATGAAGCCGCCCATTCACTGCACTTCTCTGTTAACTTATCTGTGAGATTAGTTAGCTTTCAGTTTCTGATCCTTTGAGTCCGTACTATTTTCCACAATCCCCTGTGTCAGGCCTTCTCAAGTAATTCCAATTCTGTGCTTGGTCTGTCTCTTACCTCTCAGATTTTGCAAAGCACAGATTAGCCTTCTGTTTATAAAGTGGTGATAATGATCAATCCAGCAAATTCCTGCATAACTTACGTTACAACAATGAAATTTCCTTCAGCAGATGCACCTCCCGATGTGGACCATGTAGTATATGAAAAGTAGGTAGTTTTTTGTGGTAACAGTTTATACTTTCTCCTGGCTTGGCTGATTTAGAGATAGCATCATGCAAAATCAATGAGATGTATCAGGTAACCTCTCTCCCTCTCTTTGAAATACAGCCCAATAAGTCTTTGTACCACCTAAGGCAGTTGGTCAGTTTATTGGAGAGGGAAATGATGATAAAGAGGAGATGGAGGAAAAGGAGGGGAAAGAATAAGGGCCAATTTTTGAAACTGTAAAACTTGACTGTACCTTAGAGTCATCGGAGAAGCTTTCAAAATCTTGATGCCCTGGAATTACCCCAGATCAATTACATTATAATTTCTTAGGGTGGAACTCAGGCAGCTTGATCAGTCAAGTTAGGAACAAATGACGTAGTAAATAACCCATTCATTAACTGGAGTTTCACTTTTCAGTTAAGTTCTGAGTAGTTTATCAGGATCAACTAAAATAACATGCTTATCATCTGTTCTCTTATGACCACTTTGTGTCTGTATGAACTCAGTCAATTCAGTCTCCATTTTGATTACCAGGTTCCCAGCATGGAAACTTGAGATGATGCCATGCTTCCCTCCGGTAGCTTTGAGTATTGAATGAACCAACGTACAGTGCATGGTACACTATCCATAATATACCAATCACTAATGAAGAGAAGCTAATGAATTAACTTCTCTTGGGAAAATTGAGGAAGTGGCCACTCAATATTTTCCCTTATATTCTGTGGTTCAGATAATGAACCCAGGTTGAGAAATACTGTTGCTACAGATGATTTTTACAGACTTTTGAAATCAGACAGTCCTAAATTTATTCTGATCCACTCATTTACTAGCTTTGTGTTCTTAGAAAAGTTATTTAAACTTTCTGAGCTTCAGTTAGTTCATTTATAAACTGGAGATAATAAGACTCTTAAAATTGTAAGAAATAAATGTCTAACTGCATAATATAGTACATGATATAAAGTTCTTATGACATGTCAGCTATTACCATTTTTAACCATCCTTGTTTGAATACTTTTAGAATTTTTTGGCTAATGAAATTAATGAAGCTAGTATTACAATACTGAAAAAAATTTGACAAATGGATTACAAGAAATGAAAGATACTACAAATTTTAGCTTTTGTCTTTCTTTGACACCCAATATTTTGCTCTTCCTATAATGTTAGTAAGTAGAGACAGTCTGAATTACAAGATAAACTAGACAAAAAGAAATATCCACCATTATAGGGGTGAGGAATACACAACATATAAGAGATTCAGTTCAGTTCAGTTGCTCAGTCGCGTCTGACTCTTTGAAACCCCATGGACTGCAGCATGCCAGGCCTCCCTGTCCATCAACAGTTCCTGGAGTTTACTCAAACTCATGCCCATTGAGCCATGACGCCATCCAACCATCTCATCCTCTGTCGTCACCTTCTCCTCCTGCCTTCGATCTTTCCCAGCATCTGGGTCTTTTCAAATGAGTCAGTTCTTCTCATCAGGTGGCCAAAGTATTGAAGTTTCAGCTTCAGCATTAGTCCTCCCAATGAATATTCAGGACTGATTTCCTTTAGGATGGACTTGTTGGATCTCCTTGCAGTCCAAGGGACTCTCAAGAGTCTTCTCCAACACCACACTTCAAAAGCATCAATTCTTCAGTGCTCAGCTTTCTTTATAGTCCAACTATCACATCCATATGTGACTACTGGAAAAACCATAGCCTTGACTAGATGGACCTTTGTTGGCAAAGAAATGTCTCTGCTTTTTAATATGCTGTCTAGGTTGGTCATGACTTTTCTTCCAAGGACTAAGTGTCTTTTAATTTCATTGCTGCAGTCACCATCTGCAATGATTTTGGAGCTCAAGGAAATAAAGTCTGTCACTGTTTCCATTGTTTCCCCATCTACTTGCCATGAAGTGATGGGACCAGATACTATGATCTTAGTTTTCTGAATGTTGACCTTTATGCCAACTTTTTCACTCTCCTCTTTCACTTTCTTCAAGAGGCTCTTTAGATCTTCTTTGCTTTCTGCCATAAGGGTGGTGTCATCTTCATATTTGAGGTTATTGATATTTCTCCCGGCAGTCTTGATTCCAGCTTGTGCTTCTTCCAGCCCAGCATTTCTCATGATGTACTCTGCATATAAGTTAAATAAGCAGGGTGACAATATACAGCTTTTCCCTATTTGGAACCAGTCTGTTGTTCCATGTTCAGTTCTAACTGTTGCTTTCTGACCTGCATACAGATTTCTCAGGAGGCAGGTCAGGTGGTCTGGTATTCCCATCTCTTTCAGAATTTTCCATAGTTTATTGTGATCCACACAGTCAAAGGCTTTGGCATAGTCAATAAAGCAGAAATAGATGTTGTTTCCAGAACTCTCTTGCTTTTTCTATGATCCAATGGATGTTGGCATTTTGATCTCTGGTTCCTCTGCCTTTTCTAAAACCAGCTTATCCATCTCATAATACCAGTGGGCACATAAACTTGGAATGGAGAATTTATAGAACTGACATAGAGAAAGATATGGAAATAAATATTCCTACTAGATACAGATATGAACAGTTGCTTTTTTAATTTTTTATGATTTACTGAGGCATGTTCTGTTTTGATAGTTCAACACTACAGCTTCTCCTGTTGAAGCTCAACAGTCTTTTTTTCTTGATAGCTAAAGGCTAATTATAAGCTATCAAGAGCTTCTCTAATTTTATGGCACAGTTGATTTCTCCTTGTACATATTATAATTTTTGTTGTTTATTAAGAGTGACTTACAAATATGTTTTGCCTTCAGAAATAACAGATTGCTGACTTTGCTAAATATTCACTACATAATACATTTCCAAATTTGCAAATTTAATTGCATCTTGATTTGTCACAAAATTGAGAAAATGTTTCCTATTATAGTGCTAGGAGCTAAGAGTTACATAGTTCTGAAAAGTTCCTAAGTGATAAACTGATGAGGTGGGAAATTTGTTGTAAGTCAGACTTGAGATCTCATTAGTGGTGACTAGTGGAACAAAACTCAAAGAGGTGCCAAGACCCTGGATTTCCTGAATAAAACTAACCCAAAGTTGGTGAATTTATTGTTCAGCATTTTTTTCTGTATCCTCACACTATTTACTCTGCTTTATTCTTTCCTTTTACCTTTTTATTTTGACATAATTTCAGACTGATTGAAGAGGTGAAAGAACAGTACAAAGAATTCCCTGCAATCTCTATCCAAATTCCCCAAATGTTGATACTGTCACATTTACTTTTCTTTCCCTCTCCCTCTGTCTTAGAAGGTTGCCTAGACAGAAAGGAAAAAAAAAAAAAAATCACCCTTTTATATACCCTAGCAGATACAATCCCTTTGCAACCTGGAATCAGGGACTAACCCAAATCGGGCTACTACCCCTCCTACAGAGAACTGGAGACCTGGAACTGTCTTCCTAGAGGATCATAGTGTAAATAACTAGGTCCTAGGTCTTAAAGCTAACAAGTGGCTTATTTAGCATCTAAAAGATCTCTCCCAGCCTTCCACATATAGGAGACTGTTTCCCCCTTCACCCTGGAAGCTCCTGGGGTTGTGAACCAACAAAAAGTCAGAACTGCACAAAAGGTATTAGAGAAGTATCTTCACACCTTGTAACATTGTTCATACTCCATATGTAACCAATCTCACTAGTCTATAGTTTCTTTGTTTATGTGTTTCTTTTTAGAACAATGAGCAGATAATCTGTATATTTTCCTATCTCCTTTTATTTCTTACAAAAAGCATATTAAAAATACTCTTTATTCCTTTGCCTTTTCACCTAATACTTATATCCTAAACATCAGTTTATACTGGTTTATAGAATCTTTCTCATTCTGTTTTTTTAAGACAGATATATAATACTCTGTTGTGTGTCTGTACCAGTGTGTTCAACTCTCTCCAATATAAGGTAATATAGGAGATTGCAAACAAGTACATATAGTGCTGCAATAAATGTTCACATATATTTTTATATTGTGGGGCATATCTTTAAGGTAAATTCCTAGAAATGGGGTAAACACATATGTATTAATAGTTCATTGAAGGTGAAGTTGTTAGTCACTCAGTCATGTCTTGACTTTTTGCGATCCCATGGACTGTATCCTGCCAGGCTTCTCAACCCATGGAATTCTCCAGGCAAGAATACTGGAGTGGGTTGTCATTCCCTTCTTCAGGGGATCTTCCAGACCCAGGGATCAAACCCAGGTCTCCACTGGCTGAGCCAGCAGGGAAGCCCAACAGTTAGATATTGCCAAATTTCCCTCCATAGAGACTGTACAAACCTGAATCTTTTCCAGCAACATAAGAAAGTGCATGCTTCCTTCCTTTGTTGTTGTTCAGTCGCTCAGCTGTGTCTGACTCTTTGAGACCCCATGGACTGCAGCACGCCAGGCTTCCCCATCCTTCACCACCTCCTGGAGTTTGCTCAAACTCATGTCCATTGAATCAGTGATGCCATCCAATCAAATCATCCTCTGTCGTCCCCTTCTCCTCCTGCCTTCAATCTTTCCCAGCATCAGGGTCTCTTCTAATGAGTCAGTTCTTCACATCAGGTGGCCAAAGCCAGGCTTCAACAGTATGTGTTTCCATATATTCTCTCCAAAATGTGTACTTTCAAAGGTTGAGCTGATTTAAAATTTTGCCAATCTAACTAGTGAAAATAAAGGGAAAATTTTTATTAGGGTAGTTTCAATTTTTATTTCTCTGGTATGGGGTTACAGGAATTCAAAGTACTTTCAGGCATTAGGTGTCTAAAGTATAATTTGATAATTTGATGAATGAAATAGTTAAAAGTAACCTTATCAGCAATTATGTATTATTTTCTACACTAAACATCAAAACACATGCTATTGTTTTGTTCTACAAACCTTTATCTGGATAGTATCTCATTCCCTGTATGCTGTGTCTTCTTTGAGTTTGCTAATGATTTTTTTCTTCCTTTGTGAACATTATACTCTACGTTAGGGAACCTCCCAGGCCGCTCAGTGGTAAAGAATCCACTTGCCAACACAGGAGACACAAGAGATGAGCATCTGATCCCTGTGTAGGGAAGATCCCCTGGAGTAGGAACTAGCAACCCACTCCAGTATTTTTGCCTGGAAAATTCCATGGACAGAGGAACCTGGCAGGGGCTACAGTCCGTGAGGGTCACAAAGAGTTGGACACAACTGAGGATGCACTGGCTGTTATTTTTCTCTTCCTTTGTGAACATTGTGTTCTATGTTAAAAGTTTTTTTGGCAAGCCTTTCTTAGTTCCATAGAACACTATTAGGACCACATTGGGAAAAGCCACCACTTGTGTTTTTGATGTGTTATTTGAATCATAACTATCATATTATCCTAGCCCTTTTCCAGGTTGTAGAGTTCATGGGAGAACCAGAATTTTTCCTGTTTGTTACCTTTTGTCTAAAATTTTAAAATTACATTTGGAAAAAATAATTTCAATAGTTAACTTTTAATACTTCACTGCTAGGCACCTTGTTAAATATATTTATGATCTTATCTAAATCCTCATCATACCTCTCTAGTTTACTCCTAACATAGTATATTTATTTATCAAGGATCAGGAAAGTTAAAATACCCATATACAGCCTTCGAGAATCAAAGCTGAGATACCAGCAGAATGTTTTCCAACCTGGGAGTGAAGGATTAACCACTGACTACAACATCAAGCTGTCTTATAAACCTATAGTATTTGATTAAGAGTAGTTTATCTACTTAAAAGAAAACAGCAATAAACTCTAAGTTAGCTGAAAGTAAACCTTTGTTTTAAAATCACAACAATGACAGTAAGCTCTTAGGATGAAAAGTCAGTAAACTCTAATCTTGAATACTTGAGTGACAAAGTAAACTTATAGGAAGTAAAAACCAAACTAATAAAAGCTCAAAAGAATTCTCTAGTACAAACCTTCTCATCAAAGCACATGGGAGAACCCAATGCACAGAACTCTTCACCTATACCAGACTTCATATTTATAGACAGATCATAAAAAAGCATAATGCAAATATTACAAGAGTTAAATTATAAACTTTAGCAATGATTTTATTAGCAGATAAATGGTACATGTGTGGTGATAATATCGCAATAAAATAAATGGATCTCTGAATGCATCTCCATGACTGCTTCTGCTACTTTTCAATGGGTCAGAAACCCGAGTGGGCTATTTAAATCTTTCACATGGTTGCCTTCCAAGGCATGTCAAGTACTCACAAATTTTAGATTCATCAGTCCAAATCTCTTTGCAGTAATTGTTCATTTTAGGCCTTATAAGCTAATGGAGATATACCTGCCACAAGTGTGAACAGCTCACCTTTTTCTTTCTATCTCTCTTTGCAGCTATAATTTCTAGAACCTTGGTATATTCAGAATAGATACTGCCTCCTACTTAAGCTGGTTTCATGTATGAAAAAACAAAAGTCTTTACAGTATTGTAAATGGGTTGAACTTACTGTAAGTGCTAAATGTTTTCGTTGTAGATAAGGTATATATACCTGTCTTGAATCTCAAAAAAAAAAAAAATTCCTAATCTTTCCTTTTTGTCTTTAAACAATGTGAATTGCTCATGAAAGATAGGAGGAAAATGCAATCTCACTTCACAAAGCAAAATTAAATAGATAATATTTTTATAGTGGATTTTACACCCACACAGATCACCAAAAGCCATCTCTTTGGGGTGTTTAAATTTTCATTGTCATTGTTCTTGAGCCTCTTTATGTAGAAAATGATAACCTTGCAAATCCTATAATAAGAGAAAGATTACTAACATTGATGTAAGAAAATTCAGCGACTATTACTCTCAAGTACAGCCAGAATTTTGTGTTATCTAAACATTTAATACCACAAAATTTATGTGACTGTGAATCAAGTAACTGAATTTGCATAATATCAACAAAGATTTATTGACTATATAATCTAGTATAAGAAACTGTAGCATAATGATTTGTATAGTTACACACTTGTTTTATATAAGCATTATTTTAGAAACAGTCTTCTTAAAGAGATACTTCATCTTGTTCTAGATAAGCAGAAAACACAGATTTCTGATTTTCCCCCCATGGCTGAAAAGTCAGTGGGAAGATTTCCCTGAATGTATGGCTTGGTTGATGAGTAAAATGTTGATATGGGAAGACACTATGGATAGGGCATCTCCTAGATTGAAGTACACCAGAGGTCACATGTTCTCACCCCTGTCCCCATATTAATCTGGGTATTTCCGAAGTGTCCCTATCAACTTGAGGTTCAGATGCTGGAGAGATTGGTGCCTTACCTGTTTGATCTCCTTCCTCTTTTCTATCCTGTTTACTTTTTCATAGAAACCCCTAGAGACAGAAGGGGCAAGCTTTAGGTTTTTACATCCTCAGCATTATTCCTTTCTTTTATCTAATACAAATTTAGTTTTAGCAAACAAAAAGATATCCTCTCAATGTTCTAGAATTTAAAATTAGTTTTTTTTTAATTTAATTGGAGGCTAATTACTTTAGAATATTGTAGTGGTTCTTGCCATATATTGACATGGATCAGCCATGGGTGTACACGTGTTCCCCATCCTGACCCCCGCTCCCACCCCATCCCATCCTTCTGGGTCATCCCAGTGCACCAGACCTGAGCACCCTGTCTCATGCATCCAACCTGGACTGGCGATCTGTTTCACATATGATAATATACATGTTTTAATGCTATTCTCTCAAATCATCCCACCCTTGCCTTAAGATTTGTGAGACAGTAAAAGAAATCTAAGAGAATTCAGGAAAGCCTGGTTTTTTGTTTTTTTAATTTTGGGCTTCAAGATGTGTTTCTTATTGCAAAATTCTGCTTTAAATAACAAAACTGGATATTTTTCTCTTTATTTTTGCATTTTCCCATAATGACTGTATTCTCAACCTTTAACATCCAGCCAATCCCAAGGCAGATAAAAATTCTAGGTCAAATAAAGAAAAGAATAATCACATAAAATGCCAAAAGAGGAAAGCCCTTGGTGTAGTTTAGAACATTACCACTATTACAAGTGGATGAGATCATATTCACTTTTAATAATTATAATAATTATGTATCATAGCTTCTTAGAGAAGCCTCATGTCAAATTCAGAAATGGGATTTTATAAAACTATTATGGAGCAGTTAGTCAGTAACAGAATAAATATGCCAAGTCTTCATCCTAGGGAAAGATACCAGAAGCTGTAAACTACCGACTTTTGGGATTCGGCAGTGCAAAGTTTAAAGCAGGAGTTTGATGTCATTTTCTCTGGTCATGACCATCAAACAGTTCCAGTGAAGACAGAGTATAGTACCATACCCTAGATATAGTAACTGATCAAAGGCATTTTTCAAATGAGAGAGCTATAAAATGTCTTTAACCCTAAGAGAACTATTGTTGGAAACACTTGAACATTTAATGGGACATTCATGTTACACTGTGCTGCTCAGAGTGACGTTGAGACATTGATTTTGATGAATGAATTATTTCTTTATGGATGAAAGTTCCTCACAAAACTTGAATTTGATCAAATTCATCACCACTGGTAATTAGCACTGGTCATTCTCAAATCATCTCATCTAGGGTGATCAAAAATAGTTTTAATTGAAAATTGCTGCTGTTCATTTTTTTTCTTGTATGGAGACCCATTATGAGAATTCCAGAGGTGATACATTACTGAATTATCTGTGCCTAAATGGTGCATTTTCATTGAAAATAGATTTCTATTCCTGGAGACAGTGCTTGGAGTACACATAGGAAATTAACTGTTCCTGGAAGATATTAGCTAAAACTATCTATGATTGATTGTTATACATAAAATGTAACAAAAGCTGTACTTACGAATGATTAATGTCTTTACCATAGCCTATTAAAGTCATCAACTTTTTAATGATAAGTAACCTTATTAAAAGTATTAAAATTGCAAAACTGTTCTTAACATGTTGGTATGCTTTTCAAAATATTTTAAGGTGTTTATACTTCAACTTCATTCAATCTTAAACTATTCTATACCATTTATGTTTCCATAAGAAAGCTTCAGATGAATGTTTTTAACTCAATGTGCAGAATTTTCACAATACTTAAGCAAATATTTATGTTGAAAGGTTTGCGTAGATTATTAAGGATATCTTGAAATCAAATATCAGGGAATGACCAATAAGGCTTTTGTGTTTGCTTACTGTTCAACCTGCCACATTTTATTTAATACAATTGTAATGTTGAATTTTTTCAGAAAGATGTGTCTATTCAAATTTAACTGAAGACTTAAATAAACAAGAATTCATTATAGATTGTTATATTTTACATCTTCATGGTATTTTTCTCCTAAAATGTTAACTATTTCCTGGGTTCTGTGCAACAAGATAGCTAGATTATAAAAGTACAAAAAGGTTCAGAGGGAAAATAACCTAGCATGATCTCACTATATTTATTTATGAGGAGAAATATTTCTTTGAAACATCTAGTATCAAATTAACAGAATAAATTTTCGTTTACACCTTTTTGATGACTAGAAGAACTATAATAGCATTGTTGTTAAAGATATAGTTGATATGTTTTATCGATTAACAAAAAACAAAGAAGACTGTGAGGCTGGTTTTATCTCCAGATATCTGTAGGATCACACAGATGAAGAGTGGCTGACCTAGAAACTGAATCTAGGATTTCTAGCTCCAAATTTGGCAA
Source organism: Dama dama (assembly GCF_033118175.1). Lineage (NCBI taxonomy): Eukaryota > Metazoa > Chordata > Mammalia > Artiodactyla > Cervidae > Dama > Dama dama. The sequence goes on along the minus strand of NC_083692.1, from coordinate 60,322,688 downwards.
ACCATCACACTCTTTTACCTATCTTCCTAGTTCCATTGTTTCCATTCCCTTGAAGGAAATAAATACAACTTATATGCAATTTTGTCACGATATTCCTAATATATGCTGGTATATTATCATATTCCATCTATTTTAATAGCTATTTGTACATAAAAATGATCTCTCCTAGAAAACAATAATACTTTATGTAAAGCCTGTCTTTGTTCCCTCTCTGTATCATTCCTAATACCTGCTGTATGCCTTATATGTATATAAAATACACAAACATATTTGATGAATAGATCATTTACTGAATATCTTAACATATTAACTCTAAGTGTGTTATAACACAACCACGGTTACTTTCTGACACATGCCACTACTATACACACAAGTGTTTGTTTAGTATAATTTTGGACAGTGGCCACATATTAAGCCTATGCACTGGTGAGGCTTATTTACTTTCATGAAAAGATCCCAGCATTCTTCTCTGTTCAGTTACACATGTTCAAGTACACATTACTTGGCAATGTAGCATAACTGCACTGCATTTTCTTGATATAAAATATAACTCTGATCTCTCAGATGACCATTTCTTCAAAAATCTTGACTGCAATAAATGATATATATGACAGACACAGCTGGTTGCCAACAAATATCCATTCTTTCCATCTCCCTGATGAAGAGAATTCCACGTTTTCTTTCAAACTGCAACATTTCTTTAAAATGTGCAGCTTCTCCGTCTCTTTTTGCTTCTAGCAGTAGTCAGTGAATGACTAGTTCACTTAGTTCAAATGAATGAAATGGAAAAGGAATTATGACTATAACAAGGTAAGACTTCTTGGAAAAATTTTTTTCAAAAGGACAGAAAAAGGCTGCATCTTCCTTTACTCCTTTGCATTTCTCATTTTTTCTGCTTCAATCTGACGCATTGAAGGTAACAGGGAAATTTTTGTCATCAAGAGGGCGAAAGCTACATGCTAAAGCTTGCAGAGCAAGAAGACAGAATGGCTTAGGCCCCTGATGACACGGAGGAACAATGTCTTAACATGTTTGTTACTAGAGTGACCCTCCTTGCTTAAATCTATGATATTAGGTTTTTCACACTTTCAGCTGAATATAATCCTAACTCATAAACTACGTATGAACATTTGCCTAAAGTCATGTTTGAGGTGATCTGTGGTTCACAGAACATCTTTAATGTCCTGGGATCTGCAAGCTAACAAGTACTTATGTGACTGAAGGACAGATAACCCTGAATAAGGGATAGGCTTTTTTATTTTATTATTATTTTATCCTTAGATCAACCCAGTTAATCAGAAAGTTGCTTAGATAGGTAACATTGTTTTCTTGCCTTTTAAAATTTTATTTACTGATTTACCTGGCATTTGGCTTGCATTTCAGGTCAATGTAAGAATCACTCAGCTGAAACTTGATACCACCTTTATTATAGAGCTATTAGTGACATCCTTCATTGGCTGCTTACTCTCAGTTTTCAATTTCAACAGCGGTGATGCTTATTCTGATGAACTGTGTGGTTTTTACTCCTTGGACACTGTAATTTGCTTGCCTATTTTCGCTACTAAGAAGTACAGCACCAATCTATTACTCACTTCTAGCAACTATGAACTCTAGGACTTGATAAGGTATATTTGTATACTAATCTTACCTCTGGCTTTATAGTATTATCTTAAGTTGATTTTTGGTCATATTTTCTCAGCTTTTATATAGGTATATTGTTACATAGTTTTATATATGGGTTCATTTTTAAAATTGGTTATTCAAAACAAAGTCTCCTCCCTACCAAAGGTCATCATGAATATGTGAGACAAGGGCTGGTCCCTGGATGGTAAAACTAGTCTTGTGCTATTCACACAAATTCCACATACCTTCCATGTTCCCTCTCTGATCTCTCAATTTTCTCCACAAATATTTTTTCTACTGATAAAAAGCAAGGGTTTATTCTTTTCCCCTCTCCCATCTTCCTTAAAATTGGCTTTAAATTCCTTCAATTGTACAAAATGACCTTAATTTTAATATCCCAAATTATAATAATTTTCAGACAAGCTGCTATTGATCAGAGACTCTTGCCATGTACCTCTGTCTAAATCATTTTTCTAACTAGTTATTCAGTAAACCTGTAGGAGAAACCAAGCAATAACAAACACACACTGAAGTACATATTGTCCAATGATTAGCTACAGAAACGGTGTTTGGTTTTCAGTACTCCCTCACCCATGTTAAAGACCACAACACTATCTCAGAAAAGTATTCATTTCGCTCCACATTCAGTGTCCTAATAATTGTCTAGGTATCTTAAGGAGCCCCAATTAACATTTCCTTTTACTCTTAAGCCACCTTTCTGAATTGCCTAGACAACAGTCTCCAGCAGTTTCAGGCATAAATCCATGGCTGAACCAAAAATAACCAAACCAAGGGCTTCCCTGTTGGCTCAGTGGTAAAGAATCTACTTGCCAAGGCAGGAGATGTGAGTTCAATCACTGGTCCAGTAAGACCCCACATTGGGGTTTAGTCACTAAGTCGTGACCGACCCTTTCACAGCCACACGGACTGCCATCTGCCGGGCACCTCTGCCCACGGGATTTCCCAGGCAAGAATACTGGAGTGGGTTATTTCCTTCTCCAGGGATCTTCCCGACCTAGGGACCAGACTGGTCAAGCCAGCAGGGAAGCCCCACATGCCATGGAGCAGCTAATCCCATGCACCACAACTATTGGGCCAGTGCTCCACGACAAGAGAGACCAAGGAGAAGCCTGTGTACTGCAACTCCAGAGCATGCTCACAGCAACTAGAGAAAAGCCCCTGAAGCAATGAAGACCCAGCACAGCCAAGTAAATAAATAAATAAAATTACATATATATAAAATAACCAAACCATCAAGATACATTACTGAAAAATATAGGCCACACATGATTCATGAGTAACTTGAAAATATTATAGCAACAGTATTCTTAACACCCTTGAATTAACTCAAACTTTTCCAGAATATACTGGTTTATAGCCTAAACATGAAATAAACTTTGTGGAAAAAATGCTCATCTACTTTTTTCTTCAAAATGCAAATATTATAATAAAAGATATTTCATTATTAAAATGTTCCATTAGAGTCATAACAATACATTTGCATTTTAAAGTACCTATATATATGAATTTATTTTTTCAAGAACTATTCAGAAACAAGTATATTAGTTTTAACATTTTTAAAGTAATATTTCAAAATAAAATCAATTAAAGTGTCTGAATAATTATGAACTTGTAGGTAGTTACTTTTCTTCTAAGTAAATGTTATAAAAATTATCATAAGCTTATAGTTCATTATCAGTTTCTAGAATACTTCCTTTTTGGAAAATGACATAAAATATCAGCTAAATGTAAATATCTAGAGGCAATATCCAATGAAAAGGGAATATCCAATGCAAATGCCTGTGGCAAGTCTTAATAGTTGTGAGATTTCAAAGGTTTATCATTTATTTCACCTCATGATAGACTAGTTAGGCCTTCTAACAAGTTATTTTTTGTTCTCCGGTTACTTTATTAATTTCAGTGCCACTTTCATAAGTTAATAAAAATACATATATAGCCCCAGCTTGTCTAGTCTCAGCATAGGAATGATGTTAGCTTTAGAAACAGTGTTTATTTTCCTATAATCTTTTCAGGACATCTGAACTCAGCAGCGGAGGGGGAACCCACAGAATAATCAATAAAGGAGTCACTCCTAGCCACAGAAGTGGTTCTCTTGTAGAAGTTAATTGAGTCCCCCATGGTAAGCATGGCGCTGTGAGGCTGCTCTCCCCCAGTTCTACCTGGTGGCAGCCACATATCACTTGCCTTTCTTTCATATACTTCGTCTCTCTTGACCTCTCTGTTTCCTTAGCATTCTGAACTCACCTAGGTCATTCTGGCTGAATCTAATTCAAGTCGAAATTCTGGGAGACCAAAGAAGATGGCGGAGGAGTAAGACAGGGAGATCGCCAGCCTCCCCACAAATACATCAAAAACTCACTCATCCACTTTCTGATCATTTAAGGCAAAGGATGTTTTAGAGAAGGGTTTTACCGGTACATAGTTTTCCATCAAGTGTCAGAAAACTTGAGAGAGGTTCATTTATATGATAGAGCAAAAATGTCACCTGCTGCCTTTAACCCTTGAAGTCCTTTGTTGTGTGAGTGCCATCTGTCCGACTCTCTGTGACCGTATGGACGGCAGCCTGACAGGCTCCTCTGTCCGTGGGATTGCCTGGGCAAGAATACTAGCGTGAGTTGCCATTTCCTTCTCCAGGGGATCTTCCTGAGCTGCATCTGTTTGTCTCCTTCCTGCATTGGCAAGTAGGTTCTTTAGCCCTAGGCCACCTGGGAAGCCCCTTGAAGCCTTTGAGTTTAATATAATAGAAAAATTAATTAGGTTTACTTCTCATGTTTTGCCATTATACAAAGTGAAGAAAACAGTGTTTCATAAAATTCAAAGACAAGTCATGTTTGTCCACAGCATGATGGCACCCTGCATCATTTGCCTTTTTTTCTCTCTCTTTTGATTTGTAACTAATTGGACATCCATAACCAAACCCAAGTCCTCTGCATGTTTTAACAGGACAGCCAGGGTGTTCTACCCACCTGTGCTTCCAAAGCTGGGCGGACAAGACCTCAGTGGGGTGATGGATCCTGGGAATCAGGAGCCTGCCCTATCTCCACTCTTGTCCATCAAGAAAAAGGGAACAGGGAGAGAGCAAAACTGTGTGGATAGCCACAGAGGAGATAGAATTGGTCTCAGGCCCAGCCTGCCAGACCGGGGGATGTGGCCTGCCATTAGAGAGGAATAAAGACAAGTTTTCAAGCAGAGGACAGAGGACCTCAGCGAGTCAGCACCTCTACATCAGAGCTCACCTCCTTGGCAGAGTAGGTGGGAAGTGAAAGTGTTGAGTAACCACCTAGCTCTCCTAGTTGTTCCGGATGCAGATGGAGGGACCCTTTTCTCTCCACCAGGGGATGCTCAGTGACTGCGGGGAGGGAGAGGAAATGGAAGGAATCCGAGACGACCTTTAAAAGGCACTGAAGGAATATACGCTCTCCCTTGAGATTTCAGCAGGGGGTCTGCCCATGGACCTCTAGGCATGTCCTGCTGGAAGATCTCTCTGCTAGTGAAGGTCACTCAGTCGTGTCTGACTCTTTGCCACCCCGTGAACCGCAGCCTGCCAGGCTCCTCTGTCCATGGAATTCTCCAGGCAAAACCACTGGAGTGATAGCTGTTCCCTTCTCCAAGAGATCTTCCCTACCGGGGATGGAACCTAGGCCTCCATTGCAGGGCCCTCTACTAAATTCGTGGGCAATCCTCAAAGCCTCAGGTGCCAAGCCCATACCTCCCTTCACTCTGCGGCCAGTTCTGTGTGCCCGGAGAGCACAACCTGAGAACCAGCTCTAGCTCTGGTAGGGGAACCACAAACGGGAGCTGTAGCGCCCCCTTCTGGAATACAACTACCAGCCTGTGAATTGCAAGAAACAAAGGAAACAAAAGATCTTAAGCAAGCAGTCGGCTACTTTACACGGGAAAACAGAAGCACGTACCGTCAAATACTCATAAAAATCAGGGAAATGTGGTATCACAAAGATAAAACAATTCTTCAGCAACGAAACTCAAACACAGAATATGGCAATCTAACTAATAAAAAAGTCAAAATCGCTGTTATGAAGAAATTTACAGAACTACAAGAAAATTAGGGAATAACATTAATGAACAAACAGAAGTTCCTCACCAAAGAGATTAAAATTATATTTTTAAAAAAGATATTCTGGAGCTAAAGAATTCAATAAACGAAGAGTGCATGAAGAGCATAGGTAACAAGGCAGACAGAGAAAAGAAGAATGACTTGAAGGATAGAAATACAGAAATAATTCAGTTCCAAAGGTGACCTTAAACTTTTAAAAAGTGGGCAAATCCTATAAGAGCTATCAGATTTGAACAAGAAGGCAAGTATAAGAATAACTGATGTACCAGAGGCGGGGTGGGAAGAGGGAGAAGGGGGCAGAAAGTTTATTTGAAGAAATGATAGCTGAGAACTTCCCAAACCATGGACAGAATTGGATATACAAGTTCATGAAGTTAATAGAACTGGTAATTCAGTGCAAAAGATCATTTCCTGGCCACATTATAATGAAATTGTCAAAAACCAATGATAAAGAATTTTAAAAGCAGTTAAGGAAAAAATAGTCCTCTACAAAGGAACCCCCATTAGGCTCATATCAGACTTACAAGCAGAAAATCTATAGGAAAAGAGAGAATGGAATGACATATTCAAAGTGTGGAAATATAAAAATTGCCAGCCAAAAATACTTTATTTGGCAATGTTATCCTTATAATATGAGGGAGAAATAAAGGTTGAGAAAATTCCCTACCTCTCAACATTTCTTGCAAGAAATTCTAAAAGGAGTTCTTCGAGCTGAACTGAGAAGAAGCTAATCAGAGACATAAAAACATATGAGAGGAGGAGCCAAGATGGCGGAGGAGCAGGACGGGGAGACCACTTTCTCTCCTACAAATTCATCAAAAGAATATCTGAACGCAGAGCAAACTTCACAAAACACTTCTGATCGCTAGCTGAGGTCATCAGGCGCCCAGAAAAGCAGCCCATCGTCTTCGAAAGGAGGTAGGACAAAATATAAAAGATAAAAAGTGAGACAAAAGAGCTAAGGACGGAGATCCGTCCTGGGAAGGGAGTCTTTAGAGGACGTTTCCAGACACCGGGAAACCCTCGCACTGGTGGGCCTGGGGGAAGTGTTTGAATCTAGGAGGGCAACCTGACTGGGAGGGAAACAATAAATAAAACCCACAGATTACGTGCCTAAAAGCAACTCTCAGCAGAAAAGTACCCCAGACACCTGCATCCGCCACCAGCAAGTGGGGGCGGCACGGAGAGGAGCGGCGGCATTGCTTTGGGTAGGGTCCGGGCCTGAGTGCCCTGAGGACAATGGAGGGAGCTTTTGTGAATTGCCAACTTGAACTGTGGGAGAGCAGGGAAGAGAGAGAAAATTAACCGGCCCGAACACGCTGCCGGCCGTTCGCAGAACAAAGGGACAGAGAAAGTCCAGAGAAGAGGTCGCAGGCTACGGACCGGCCCAGCCCCGCCGGAGGCGGGAGCAGGTCCCAGCGAGACACAGGGCGCAGGCACCCGACCGGCGCGGGCGGGGACTGGGGCTGGGGACGCGGAGGGCAGAAGGCGCGCGCACCCGACTGGCGCCAGAGGAAACTGAGACTGGGTCCGTGGAAGGGAGTGGGCGCGCCACACCTGGGGAGAGTGCGCCCACCAAGCCCCTGGCTGCCTGGACCGCTCTGACGGGGAAGGCACAAGAGCGGACGCAGCCTTTTGTTCCGCGCTTTTGTGGAACACCCGAGGGCTGGAGCTGTGCGCAGCGCAGCGCTCCATATAGAGCAGCCGGGAGCCTGAGCAGCACAGACCGAGAAAGCAGCGCCAGCCTCTCCCCGCAGCGCCAGCCCATCCCCGTAGTGTCAGCCCCTCCCAGCAGGGCAACAGAACTAGCTACCTGAATAAGAGTCCACCTCCGCCCGCCTGTGTCAGGGCAGAAATGAGGCTCTGAAGAGACCGGCAAACAGCAGCCAAATAAACAAAGGGAACCGCTTCAGAAGGGACCGGTGCAACAGATTAAAATCCCTGTAGAAAACACCGATTACACCGGAAGAGGCCTGTAGATATCGAGCAGTGTAAGCTGGAACGAGGAGATATCTGAAACTGAGCCGAACCGACACTGACCGCAACAGCTCCAGAGAAATTCCTAGATAGATTTTTACTTTTTTCTTTTTGTAAATAAGAAAAAAATTTTAAAAATTATTTTTTATTTTTTTTATTTTTTCTCTTTTATTTTCCTTTAAAATTCCCTATTACTCCCCCATTACTCCTTAACTTTCATTTTCATAGATTTTTACGATTTTTTTAATTAGGGAAAATTCTTTTTTTTTTCCTTCTTTTTTTCTCCTTTTTCTCTTATATTTTCTATTTTTCTTCTTCTCTTATTTCTTTTAAAGTCGTCTAGTACTCCTCTACTACTCCTTAATTTTCATTTTCAATACACTATAACCTTACCAAAAAAAAAAAAGAAGAGAAGCCCTATTTTTTAAACTGAACTTCATATATATTTTTAAAAATTTTTTGTGTGTGTTTTGGTTTTTGTTTTTAATATAGTATTTTTAAGAGTCTAATCTCTACTCTAGATTTTTAATTTTTGTTTTTCAATATAGGATATAAATTGTGAACATTTAAGAATCCAATATTCAGTTCCCATTTTTATTCAGGGGTGTGTTGATTATTCTCTCCCAATCTTGACTCTCTGTTTTCTACCTCAGAACACCTCTATTTCTTCCTTTCCCCTTCTCTTCCCAATCCAATTCTGTGAATCTTGGTCGGTGTCTGGGCTACGGAGAACACTCTGGGAACAGACAACTGCGTAGATCTGCCTCTCTCCTCTTGAGTCCCCCTTTTTCTCCTCCTGCTCATCACTATCTCCCTCCTCCCTCTCCTCTTCTTCATGTAACTCTGTGAACCTCTCTGGGTGTCCCTAACGGGGGAGAATCTTTTCGCCATTAACCTAGAAGTTTTATTATCAGTGCTGTATAGTTGGAAGTCCTGAGACTACAGGAAGAATAAAACTGAAATCCAGAGGCAGGAGACTTAAGTCCAAAACCGAGAACACCAGAAAACTCCTGACTACATGGAACTTTAAGTAATAAGTGACTGTCCAAAAGCCTCCATACCTACACTGAAACCAACCACCACCCAAGAGCCAATAAGTTTTAGAGCAAGACATACCAAGCAAATTCTCCAGCAACGCAGGAACATAGCCCTGAACGTCAACATACAGGCTGCCCAAGGTCACACCTAACACATAGACCCATCTCAAAACTCATTACTGAGCACTCTATTGCTCTCCAGAGAGAAGAAATCAAGTTCCATACACCAGAACACCGACACAAACTTTCCTAACCAGGAAACCTTGACAAGCCAATCGTCTAACCCCACCCACTGGGTAAAACCTCCACAATAAAAAGGAACCACAGACCTCCAGAATACAGAAAGCCCAGTCCAGACACAGCAATCTAAACAAGATGAAAAGGCAGAGAAATACCCAACAGATAAAGGAACATGAAAAATGCCCACCAAGTCAAACAAAAGAGGAGGAGATAGGGAATCTACCTGAAAAAGAATTTAGAATAATGATAATAAAAATGATCCAAAATCTTGAAAACAAAATGGAGTTACAGATAAATAGCCTGGAGACAAAGATTGAAAAGATGCAAGAAATATTTAATAAAGACCTAGAAGAAATAAAAAAGAGTCAATTAAAAATGAATAATGCAATGAAAGAGATCAAAAACACTCTGGAGGGAACCAAGAGTAGAATAACTGAGACAGAAGATAGGATAAGTGAGGTAGAAGATAAAATGGTGGAAATAAATGAAGCAGAGAGGAAAAAAGGATCAAAAGAAATGAGGACAACCTCAGGGACCTCTGGGACAATGTGAAACGCCCCAACATTCGAATCATAGGAATCCCAGAAGAAGAAGACAAAAAGAAAGGCCATGAGAAAATACTCGAGGAGATAATAGCTGAAAACTTCCCTAAAATGGGGAAGGAAATAGCCACCCAAGTCCAAGAAACCCAGAGAGTCCCAAACAGGAGAAACCCAAGGCGAAACACCCCAAGACACATATTAATCAAATTAACAAAGATCAAACACAAAGAACAAATATTAAAAGCAGCAAGGGAGAAACAACAAATAACACACAAAGGGGTTCCCATAAGGATAACAGCTGATCTATCAATAGAAACCCTCCAGGCCAGAAGGGAATGGCAGGACGTACTGAAAGTAATGAAAGAGAATAACCTACAACCTAGATTACTGTATCCAGCAAGGATCTCATTCAGATAGGAAGGAGAATTCAAAAGCTTTACAGACAAGCAAAAGCTGAGAGAATTCAGCACCACCAAACCAGCTCTTCAACAAATGCTAAAGGATCTTCTCTAGATAGGAAATGCAGAAAGGTTGTATAAACGTGAACCCAAAACAACAAAGTAAATGGCAACAGGACCACATCTATCAATAATTACCTTAAATGTAAATGGGTTGAATGCCCCAACCAAAAGACAAAGATTGGCTGAATGGATACAAAAACAAGACCCCTATATATGCTGTCAACAAGAGACCCACCTCAAAACAAGAGACACATACAGACTAAAAGTGAAGGGCTGGAAAAAAATATTTCATGCAAACGGAGACCAAAAGAAAGCAGGAGTCGCAATACTCATATCAGATAAAATAGACTTTCAAATAAAGGATGTGAAAAGAGACAAAGAAGGACACTACATAATGATCAAAGGATCAATCCAAGAAGACGATATAACAATTATAAATATATATGCACCCAACATAGGAGCACCGCAATATGTACGGCAAACACTAATGAGTATGAAAGAGGAAATTAATAGTAACACAATAATAGTGGGAGACGTTAATACCCCACTCACAACTATGGATAGATCAACTAAACAGAAAATTAACAAGGAAACACAAACCTTAAATGAAACAATGGACCAGCTAGACCTAATTGATATCTATAGGACATTTTACCCCAAAACAATCAACTTCACCTTTTTCTCAAGTGCACACAGAACCTTCTCCAGAATAGATCACATCCTGGCCCATAAATCTGGTCTTGGAAAATTAAAAAAAAAAATGAAATCATTCCAGTCATCTTTTCTGACCACAGGGCAGTAAGATTAGATCTCAATTACAGGAAAAAAATTGTTAAAAATTCAAACATATGGAGGCTAAATAACACGCTTCTGAATAACCAACAAATCATAGAAGAAATCAAAAAAGAAATCAAAATATGCATAGAAACGAATGAAAATGAAAACACAACAACCCAAAACCTATGGGACACTGTAAAAGCAGTGCTAAGGGGAAGGTTCATAGCATTACAGGCTTACATCAAGAAACAAGAAAAAAGCCAAATAAATAACCTAACTCTACACCTAAAGCAATTAGAGAAGGAAGAAATGAAGAACCCCAGGGTTAGCAGAAGGAAAGAAATCTTAAAAATTAGGGCAGAAATAAATGCAAAAGAAACTAAAGAGACTATAGCAAAAATCAACAAAGCTAAAAGCTGGTTTTTTGAAAAAATAAACAAAATTGACAAACCATTAGCAAGACTCATTAACAAAATTAGAAATGAAAATGGAGAGATCACAACAGACAACACTGAAATACAAAGGATCTTAAGAGACTACTACCAGCAGCTCTATGCCAATAAAATGGACAACTTGGAAGAAATGGACAAAATCTTAGAAAAGTATAACCTTCCAAACCTGAACCAGGAAGAAATACAAGATCTTAACAGACCCATCACAAGCAAGGAAATCGAAACTGTAATCAGAGATATTCCAGCAAACAAAAGCCCAGGACCAGATGGCTTCACAGCTGAATTCTACCAAAAATTTAGAGAAGAGCTAACACCTATCTTACTCAAACTCTTCCAGAAAATTGCAGAGGAAGGTAAACTTCCAAACTCATTCTATGAGGCCACCATCACCCTAATTCCAAAACCAGACAAAGATGCCACAAAAAAAGAAAACTACAGGCCAATATCACTGATGAACATAGATGCAAAAATCCTTAACAAAATTCTAGCAAACAGAATCCAACAACATATTTAAAAAATCATACACCACAACCAAGTGGGCTTTATCCCAGGAATGCAAGGATTCTTTAATATCTGCAAATCAATCAATGTAATACACCACATTAACAAATTGAAAGATAAAAACCATATGATTATCTCAATAGATGCAGAGAAAGCCTTTGACAAAATTCAACACCCATTCATGATTAAAACTCTCCAGAAAGCAGGAATAGAAGGAACATACCTCAACATAATAAAAGCTACATATGACAAACCCACAGCAAGCATCACCCTCAATGGTGAAAAATTGAAAGCATTTCCCCTGAAATCAGGAACAAGACAAGGATGCCCACTCTCACCACTACTATTCAACATAGTGTTGGAAGTTTTGGCCACAGCAATCAGAGCAGAAAAAGAAGTAAAAGGAATCCAGATAGGAAAAGAAGAAGTGAAACTCTCGCTGTTTGCAGATGACATGATCCTCTACATAGAAAACCCTAAAGACTCTTCCAGAAAATTACTAGAGCTAATCAATGAATATAGTAAAGTTGCAGGATATAAAATTAACACACAAAAATCCCTTGCATTCCTATATACTAACAATGAAAAAACAGAAAGAGAAATTAAGGAAACAATACCATTCACCATTGCAACAAAAAGAATAAAATACTTAGGAGTATATCTACCTAAAGAAACAAAAGACCTATACATAGAAAACTATAAAACACTGATGAAAGAAATCAAAGAGGACACAAACAGATGGAGAAACACACCATGCTCATGGATTGGAAGAATCAATATTGTCAAAATGGCTCTTCTACCCAAAGCAGTCTATAGATTCAATGCAATTCCTATCAAGCTACCAACGGTATGTTTCACAGAACTAGACCAAAGAATTTCACAATTTGTATGGAAATACAAAAAACCTCGAATAGCCAAAGTAATCTTGAGAAAGAAGAATGGAACTGGAGGAATCAACCTGCCTGACTTCAGACTCTACTACAAAGCCACAGTCATCAAGACAGTATGGTACTGGCACAAAGACAGAAATATAGATCAATGGAACAGAATAGAAAGCCCAGAGATAAACCCACGAACCTATGGACACCTTATCTTTGACAAAGGAGGCAAGGATATACAATGGAAAAAAGACAACCTCTTTAACAAGTGGTGCTGGGAAAGCTGGTCAACCACTTGTAAAAGAATGAAACTAGAACACTTTCTAACACCATACACAAAAATAAACTCAAAATGGATTAAAGATCTAAATGTAAGACCAGAAACTATAAAACTCCTAGAGGAGAACATAGGCAAAACACTCTCCGACATAAACCACAGCAAGATCCTCTATGACCCACCTCCCAGAATATTGGAAATAAAAGCAAAACTAAACAAATGGGACCTAATGAAACTTGAAAGCGTTTGCACAACAAAGGAAACTATTAGTAAGGTGAAAAGACAGCCCTCAGATTGGGAGAAAATAATAGCAAATGAAGAAACAAAGGATTAATCTCAAAAATATACAAGCAACTCCTGAAGCTCAATTCCAGAAAAATAAGTGACCCAATCCAAAAATGGGCCAAAGAACTAAACAGACATTTCTCCAAAGAAGACATACAGATGGCTAACAAACACATGAAAAGATGCTCAACATCACTCATTATTAGAGAAATGCAAATCAAAACCACAATGAGGTACCATTACACGCCAGTCAGGATGGCTGCTATCCAAAAATCTACAAGCAATAAATGCTGGAGAGGGTGTGGAGAAAAGGCAACCCTCTTACACTGTTGGTGGGAATGCAAACTAGTACAGCCGCTATGGAGAACAGTGTGGAGATTTCTTAAAAAACTGGAAGTAGAACTGCCATATGACCCAGCAATCCCACTTCTGGGCATACACACTGAGGAAACCAGATCTGAAAGAGACACGTGCACCCCAATGTTCATCGCAGCACTGTTTATAATAGCCAGGACACGGAAGCAAGCTAGATGCCCATCAGCAGATGAATGGATAAGGAAGCTGTGGTACATATACACCATGGAATATTACTCATCCGTTAAAAAGAATTCATTTGAACCAGTTCTAATGAGATGGATGAAATTGGAGCCCATTATACAGAGTGAAGTAAGCCAGAAAGATAAAGAACATTACAGCATACTAACACATATATATGGAATTTAGAAAGATGGTAACGACAACCCTTTATGCAAAACAGAAAAAGAGACACAGAAGTACAGAACAGACTTTTGAACTCTGTGGGAGAAGGTGAGGGTGGGATGTTGTGAAAGAACATGTATATTATCTATGGTGAAACAGGTCACCAGCCCAGGTGGGATGCATGAGACAAGTGCTCGGGCCTGGTGCACTGGGAAGACCCAGAGGAATCGGGTGGAGAGGGAGTTGGGAGGGGGGATCCGGATGGGGAATACGTGTAAATCTATTGCTGATTCATGTCAGTGTATGACAAAACCCACTGAAAATAATTAATTTATTTATTTATTTATTAAAAAAAAAATATGAAAGTACACACCACTGGTGAAGATGAAAAATAAACACTTAGAATGGAGTATTGACCCATTTACCACAGTATAAAGCTTAAGGAGAAGAGCATTAAAAATAACTATACTACTATAATTTTTTAATGAATTCACAACATTAAAAAAAAATCATGACACTGAAAATATAAACAAGGAGAAGGGGCTGGAATCTTTATTGAAGAATGAAAATAAGTTGCTACCAGCATAAGATGAACTTTTATCTATGTGATGTTTTAAGCCTTTTATCACATAAGCCTCATGATAACCACTAGGCAATAGAAAGTGCCTGTTGCTGTTGTTTGTTGTTCAGTGGTTAAGTCGTTCTGACTCTTTGCGACCCCATGGACTGCAGCATGCCCAGCCTCCGTGTCCCATGGATTAAGTTCACCAATCTAAAGGCACAGTCTGGCTGGATGAATAACAAAAATAAAACCCAACTATGCTGCCCACAAGGCATTCATTTCATCCATATAGACAGACATAAGTTCAAAGTTGAGAGGGAAGAAGATATTCCATCTAAGTGGAAACCAAAAGAACTTGTGGGACAAAACAGACTTCCAGCCAAAAATGGTAACAAGAGACAGAGAATGTAATTATATAATGATAAAGAGGTCAATACATCAAGAAGATAGTATAATTGTAAATATATAAACACCCATATCAGAGTACCTAAATACATTAAGCAATTATTAACATACCTAAGGGGCTTCCCAGGTATCTGGTGCTAGTGGTTAAGAATTTGCCCGCCAGTGCAGGAGACACAAGAGATATGGGTTCGATCTCTAAGTCTAGAAGATCCGCAAAGCAGGAAACAGCAACCCACTCCAGTACTCTTGCCTGGAAAATCCTATAGATAGAGGAGCCTGATGGGCTACAGTTCATGGGGTTGCAAAGAGCTGGACACAACTGAGCGCGCGCACACACACACACACACACACACACACACACACACACGCAAAACATACCTAAAGGGAGAAAAAAAAAAAAATGCAATAAGGATAGAGAACTTCTATACCCCACTGTCAGCAATGGAGGGATCATCCAGATAGAAAATCAGTAGAGTTCCTACAGATAAGATCAAGATGGCAGCGTGGGGGACTCAGAGCTCACCACCACCCCCCGCCATGCACACATCAAAAATACATCTACATGTGGAATAATTCTCATTGAGAACAACTGAAGACTAACAAAGACTCTTACACAACCAGGACTGTAAAAGTTCCACATGGAGTCAGGAAGAAAGGGAAGAGAAGTGATCAGGTCAGGACCTATATCCCCAGGACAGGGCACTTCCCTGGGGGTGAATGGTTTGGGCCACATAACTGGGCACTCCAGCCCTACGGTCTGGCACAAGGAAGTTGAGTCCCCTTAGCTGGTCTGAAAAATCAATGAGACTAACAGCTGTAAGAAACCTTCACTCTGCTTGAGAAGAACACACAAATGCTTGCTTACTTCCAAAACAAGGCAGAGAAGCAGAATTGAAGGACTCTGAGCAGGTTGTGTGGGTTCCTGTGCCTGCCCAGCCCCGGCTAAGCACCAGCCCTGGTCTCTCTTGCTCTGCAGTGCAGCCACAGTAGGACAAGGCTTTGGCCAAGGAGGTATATAGCTGTGAGGATGGGAGCCAGCTCAGACCCTTCATCGACATCTGAACAGGGTGAAAGCAGCTATGACTGGCGATCATGGGACTGGCAGACTGGCAGTGGTTTGGGACTCTGCTGTGCTGGGACTGGGCCAGTGTGTGGGCCGGACCACACCTGGAACCTACTAGGGCTCCTCTTGCTCTAGCTCGTCTTCCTTCTGGGACCAAGATGCCAGTGCTAGGAGGAAGGAGAACACACACTTAGGGGGAATGGAGTGAGCTTAGACGAGACCCTCAGGGCTTCTGCTCCAGCAACTTAGGACTTGCCCCTGCCCCTTAGAAAATGGCGCTGGCCATTGAGCAGAGGGGAGGCAACAGTTCACACCTAGGTCTGACTCATGTCCTTCTACCTCAGGCCACTGCTGCTGCTAAGTCGCTTCAGTCGTGTCTGACTCTGTGCGACCCCATAGACGGCAGCCCACCAGGCTCCCCCATCCCTGGGATTCTCCAGGCAAGAACACTGGAGTGGGTTGCCATTTCCTTCTATGGTGCGTGAAAGTGAAGTCGCTCAGTTGTGTCCGACTCAGCGACCCAATGGACCACAGCCCACCAGGCTCCTCCGTCCATGGGATTTTCCAGGCAAGAGTACTGGAGTGGGGTGCCATTGCCCTCTCCACCTCAGGCCACACCTCCCACTAATTTGATAGCAGCCAGCACACCATTGGAGAATAACATGACTTGTGCTCACTTTAAATCTCTCCCACTAAAGCCTCTGGGGACACGATGACTGTATACGGAGGCTCCCACATAACGACACACCTTCAAGACTTGGATAGGCAACTGTTTCATCTAATTTCACAGAGACACAGGCTTACACAAAACGTCCTATAGATAAAAATCCATTTTATTCTGATCACAACAAAGAGCCAAGAACACCTGATGAAGAAAGAATAGTTTCACCTCTTCACCAAATGGTAATGGGAAAACTGGATAAATACATGCAGAAGAATGAAACTGGCCCCTATATTTCACCACAGACAAAAACTAATTTGAATGGATCAAAGACTTAAACATAAGACCTGATACCATAACTCCTAAAAGATAATGTAAGAACGCATCACCTTGACACTGGTCTTGCAATGCAATGCCAGAGTGCAATGCCAAAAGCCAAAAGCACAAATAACAAAAGAAAAAAGAAACAAATAAGATGACTTCAAACTTGAAACTCCTGCACAAGAAAACAAACACTACACAAAGTAAAATATCAACCTACAGAATAGGAGAAATGTTTGCAAACCACATATCAGATAAGGAGTTAATATATAAAATACTTATGAATTTATACAGCTCAATAAAAAACACAAACAATCCAATTTAAAAATAGGCAGAGAAACTAAATAGACATTATCCCAAAGAAGACATCAAATAGCTTAAACATCACTAATTCATCAGGAAAATGCAAATCAAAACCACAATGAGATATAACCCCACAATTACTAGAATGGCTATCATCAAGAAGAAGAGAGATAATGGCAAAAATGTAGATAATAGAGCACCCTTCTACACTGTTAGTGGGAATGTAAATTGGTTCAACAAATATGGAAAACAATATGGAGATACTTTAAAAAATTAAAAATAAATCTTCCATATGATCTAGAAATTCTATTTCAAGGTATATATCCAAAGAATATGAAAAGGCACTTTTCAGGACACTGAAAAGATATATGCACTCACGTGTTTTCTGCAGCTTTATTCCCAATTGCCAAATTCTGGAAAAGAAAAGATGTCCTTTTCATCATAGGAGACTGGAATGCAAAAGAAGGAAGTCAAGAGATACCTGGAGTAATAGGCAAGTTTGGCTTTGGAGTACAAAATGAAGCAGGGCAAAGGCTGACAGAGTTTTGCCAAGAGAACACACTGGTCATAGCAAACACCCTCTTCCAACAACACAAGAGATGATTCTACACATGGACATCACCAGATGGCCAATACCAAAATTAGACTGATTATATTCTTTGCAGCCAAAGATGGAGAATCTCTATACAGTCAGGAAAAAAGAACCAAGAGCTAACTGTGGCTCAGATCATGAACTCCTTATTGCAAAATTCAGACTTAAATTGAAGAAAGTAGGGAAAACTACTAGGCCATTCAGGTATGACCTAAATCAAATCCCTTGATTATCCAGAGGAAATGACAAGTAGATTTAAGGAATTAGGTTTGATAGAATGCCTGAAGAACTATGGAAAGAGGTCCATGACATTGTATGGGAGGCAGCAATCAAAACCATCCCCAAGAAAAAGAAATGCAAAAAAGCAAAATAGTTATCTGAGGAAGCCTTACAAATAGTTGAGAAAAGAAGAGAAGTGAAAGGCAAGGGAGAAAAGGAAAGCTATACCCATCTGAATGCAGAGTCCCAAAGGAGAACAAGGAGAGATAAGAAGACAGTCGTCTTAAGTGAACAATGCAAAGAAATAGAGGGGAAAAAAATAGAATGGGAAAGACTAGAGATCTCTTCAAGAAAATTAGAGATACCAAAAGAACATTTCATGCAAAGATAGGCACAATAAAGGACAGAAATGGTATGGACCTAACAGAAGCAGAAGATATTAAGAAATGGCAAGAATACACAGAAGAACTGTACAGAAAATATCTTAAAGACCTGGATAACCATGATGGTGTGATCACTCACCTAGAGCTAGACATCCTGGGGTGTGAAGACAAATGGACCTTAGGAAGCATCACTATGAACAAAGCTAGTGGAGGTGATGGAATTCCATCTAGGCTATTTCAAATCTTAAAAGATGATGCTGTGAGAGTGCTGCACTCAATAAGTCAGCAAATGTGGAAAACTCAGCAGTGGCCACAGGACTGGGAAAGGTCAATTTTCATGCGAGTCCCAAAGAAGGGCAATGCCAAAGAATGTTCAAACTACTGCATAGCTGCATTCATTTCATAAGATAGCAGAGTCATGCTCAAAATCCTCCAAGCTAGGCTTCACCAGTATGTGAACTGAGAACTTCCAGATGTAAAAGCTGGATTTAGAAAAGGCCAAGGAATCAGAGATCAAATTGCCAACATCTGTTGGATCATAGAAAAAGCAAGAGAATTCCAGAAAAACATCTGCTTCATTGGCTATTCTAAAGCCTTTCTCTGTGTGGGTCACAACTAACTGGAAAATTCTTAATGTGATGGGAATACCAGACCACTTTGCCTGCCTCCTGAGAAACCAGTATACAGGTCAAGAAGCAACAGTTAGAACTGGACATAGAAAAAGAGCCTGGTTCAAAATTGGAAAAGGAGTATGTCAAGGCTGTATATTATCACCCTGTTTATTTAACTTATATGCAGAGAACATCATGCAAAATTCAGATGAATCAAATGCTGGAATCAAGATTGCCAGGAGAAATATCAATAACCTCAGATACACAGATGATACCACTCTTATGGCAGAAAGTGAAGAACTAAAGAGCTTCTTTTGAAAGTGAAAGAGGAGATTGAAAAAGTTGGCTTAAAACTCAACATTCAGAAAACTAAGATCATGGCATCTGGTCCCATCACTTCATGCCAAATAGATGGGGAAACAATGGAAACAGTGACAGACCTTATTTTCTTAGGCTCCACAATCACTACAGATGGTGACTGCAGACATGAAATCAATAGACCCTTGCTCCTTGGATGAAAAGCTATGACAAACCTAAACAGCATATAAAATGCAGAGACTTACTTTTGTGGACCAAGGTCTGTATAGTCAAAGCAATGGGTTTTCTAGTAATCATGTATGGATGTGAGAAATGGACCATAAAGAAGGCTGAGTGCCAAAGAATTGATGCTTTTGAACTGTGGTATTGGAGAAGACTCTTGAGGGTCCCTTGGACTGCAAGGAGATCAAACCAATCAATCCTAAAGGTAATCAACTCTGAATATTCATTGTAAGGCCTGATGCTGAAGCTCTGATACTTTGACCACTTGATGCAAAGGGTCAACTTATTGGAAAAGACCCTGATACTGGGAAAGATTGAAGGCAGGAAGAAAAGGGGATGACAGAGGATGAGATGGTTGGATGGCATCAGTGACTCAAAAATCATGGACATGATTTTGAGCAAGTTCTGGGAGATGGTGAAGGACAGGGAAGCCTAGCGTCCTGCCACTCATGGTGTCATGAAGAGTCGGACATGACTGAGTGACTGAAC
Organism: Dama dama; assembly: GCF_033118175.1. NCBI lineage: Eukaryota > Metazoa > Chordata > Mammalia > Artiodactyla > Cervidae > Dama > Dama dama. The sequence goes on along the minus strand of NC_083692.1, from coordinate 60,302,694 downwards.
AACAACAACAAAAGTTCTCGAAACATCCTAAGTGCCCATCAGTGGATGAGCGGATAAAGAAGATGTGGTAGAATTATGCAATGGGATATTATTCAGTCATGAAAAAGAAGGACATCCTTCCACTTGTGATAACACTGATGGATCTTGAGCATGTTATGCTAAGAGAGATAGAAAGGGGCAAGTACTATATGCCTCTTAAAAAGCCAAACTCATAAAAACAGAAAGTAAAATGATTGCTATGAGGAATAAGTGTGAGAGGATAGCACACACGTTTAAGTTACAAACTTGCATGGAGTCAAAAATAAGTCCTACAGATCTAATGCAGAGTATAATGAATATAGTCAACAATATTGTATTTAGTCATCAAGCTTGCTAAGACTAGATCTTAATGATTCTAACCACAAAATGAAAGGATAATTATGTAAAGTGATAGAGGTGCCAATGCTCTCTACAATGACAGTCATATATATATACATGCTGTACATCTTAAGTTTACACAATGTTATATGTCAAATATATTTCAAAAATAGTCACTTTTGTCTTATGTGATGTTTCTTTAAAAAAGCCTTTAGTTCTGAATTTGCATGTGTAAACTTAACTATTTTTAATTTTTAACAAAGTCTAATTGGATAAAAACTTTTCACACAACATTATTGCATCCAACAGATTTTGTAGTAGAATATACAGGATGCATCATTTGAATAATATTTATTTATAATGTAGCAAAATCTTTATAGTAAAGTTTATTTATGGCCTTAGAATTTTTAATTTTGAAGAGTAAAACAATTTCAGGCTAATCTTTTACTTTACATACAAGAACTTTAAGGATAATTAAAATCATTTTTCCTCCTTTAAGGAAGGACTGAGAATAACATCACAATATCTTGTCCTTCAACACATTGAAATACCTCAGTACTACACTGGATAAATACATCATAAGTTATGATTCAAAGCCATTATTTAAATTCAATGATTAACTATTAATTTTGGAGTTAATAGGTGATTGCAAATTACTTGTATAAGTCATTACTAATACAACCAGGTTTAAGTTCATCATTTTGTTATTTGTTTTCTATTTGTGCCCTCTGCTCATTTTTACTTGCATTCCTCTATTCTCCCTTTCTCTAGTATATTATCCATTCTATCTTTTCTATTATTTCACTTTATCGTTTCTATTGACTTTCTAGTTATACTTTTTAAATAATTATTAACTGGTTAATCTATGAGATTTGGCTAATATATGAGATTTCTGGTTAATATATGAGATTTCATCATATATCCTTTATTTTATATAGTAGTTGTTAATGTTTTATAAATTAATAATTTTATATAGCCAACATAAAATTGTATACTTCTATTTTTCACCCACTGTCCTTTGTACGATTATTGTCAGACATTTTGCTTCTCCAGGTTATAAATTTCATAATATTATTGTCATCAATTTCAGCAAAATGGAAAAGCTACCTATAAACATAGCATGGTACACAAGTATAAGATTTTTGAATTGGATGTATATCGCATCCCTAAAAGATCAGATCTTTGTGCAACTAGAGATGTGGACCTCATTACTGCAAATGAAAAGAGAGGCCATAGCTTCCTCACCTCCAATCACTGCAATTCCTGAGCCAAGGCACACAGCACCTGGAATTTCCCAGGCAAGAATACTGGAGAGGGTTGTCATTTTCTCCTCCAGGAGAGCCTCCCGACCCAGGGATAGAAACCCATGTCTCGTGTCTCCTGCACTGGCAGGCGGGTTCTATACCACTGGCTCTACCAGGGAAGCCCATGTACCACAGTATATGGTGCCAAATGCTGCTTGGTGTCGGTGGCAAACTCAACAGCACCAACCGCTGGTTCCACAAGAAGCTGCAGTTCATTTTGGCAGAAGCTGTTGTCTTGGGCCTGCTTATAACCATGTAGCAGTGGAGAGCTCCCCCGTTTATTGCTTTTGTGGACCATATCATCGAGTTCTAAAGAAGCCTGAGTCGATGAGGTCTCCCAGGGTTCCCTTGACCATGCCCAAGAAGCTGTAATTTAACATCACCCCATGATAAAGAGTGACACTGAGATGACCAAACGGAATCTCATCATGACAGAGTCATGACCCAGGACCTGGATATCACAGCGATGGTGATAACAGAACATTGTTACATAAGAGCAAAAGCCTTTCAGACATTTAAAATCAGTCTATTTATTTATGTCATACTTTTCAGTACTACTCACTTTTTCCTGCAGTTCAGAATACCTAATTAGGGATCTTGGCCTTTCTTTAGGATTTTGTAGTGTGAGTCTCCTCATGACAAATTGCTTTTTATTTTTTTTTTTATTTTTTGCCTGAAAATAGTTTTATTTGTCTGTGTTTTGGGAACATATCTTTGCAGGATACAGAATTCTACTTTTGTTAATGTTTTTCTTCAGGGATGTTGTTTTATTGTTTTCTGGTTTCATTTTTATTCTAGGTCAGCCATTGCTCTTACTGTTAAATGTAACATGTACTTTTTATCTGGATACTTTTATGATTTTCTCAGTTTCCTTACTCTTGTACTTTTTATTCAACATTATATTGAAAGTCCTATCCAGAGAATTTAGGCAAGAAAAAGAAATAAAAGGCATCCGAATCAGAGAAGAAGTAGTACAACAGTAGGCATTTGCAGATTACATGATACTATATGGAAAAAACCCTAAAGACTCTAAAAAAAGTGGTAGAACCAATAAGAAAAATCCATAAAGTTGCAGGATATAAAATCTATATGCAAAAACCAGTCACAATTCTATATACTATATAATAATATATTATCAGAAAAAGAAATTAGGAAAACAATCCCATTTTTATTTGTATCAAAAAGAATAAAATACCTAGGCATAAATTTAACCAATTAGGTGAAAGACACCAAAAACTGTAAGATACTGGTGAAAGAAACTGAAGAAAATACAAATATACAGAAAGATATTCCATTATAATTGATTGGAATATTTGTATTATTAAAGTGCCCATGCTGCCCAAAGGAATCTACAGATTCAATGTAATCACTATCAACATTCAAATGGCATTTTTCACAGAAAGAGAACAAAACAATCCTAAGATTTGTTGAGACCACAAACTACCCTTAATAGCCAAAGCAATTTTGAAAGAGAAGAACAAAGCTGGAGGCATCACACTCCCTGATTTCAAACTATACTATTAGGCCATAATCAAAACAATATGATATTATTACCATAAAAACAGACACATGAATCAATGGAACAGAACAGAGCTCATAAACTCATACATATATGGTCAATTAATTTGTGACAAGTCAAGAATATACAATGGGGAAAGGACAGTCTGTTCAATAATTTGTGTTGGGAGAAATGGACAACCACATTCAAGAGAATAAAACTAAACCCCTATCTGAAACCATACAGAGAGTAATTCAAAATGGATCAAAGTCTTCAAAGTAAGACCTGTAACCATAAAACTTCTTGAAGAAAACATAGGTTGCAAGCCCTTTGATGTTGGTTTTGATGATGATTTGTTTGGATTTGACACCAAAAACAAAGGCAAGAAAATGCAAAATAAACAAGTGGGATTACTTCAAACTAAAAAGCTTCTTCACAGCAAAGGAAACAATCAGCAAAAATTAAAAGGCAACCTACCAGATGGGTGAAATTATTTACAAATCATATCTGATAAGGGGTTGATATCAAAATATATAAAGAATAAATCCAGCTCAACAGCAAAAAATAAATAACAATCCAATTAAAGCAGGGCAGAGGATACGAATAGATATGTTTCCAAAGAAGACATACAGATGGCCAACAGCAATATGAAAAGGCATGCGACATCACTAATCATCAGGGAAACACAAATCAATACTACACAGATATCACCTCACACCTATTAGAATGGGTATAATCAAAGACAAGAAATAACAAGTGTTGGTGAGGATGTAGAGAAAAAACTCTTGCACTGTTGGTGGTGATATAAACTGGTACAGCCAGTGTGAAAAATAGTGTGGCGTTTTCCCAAAAAATTAAGAATAGAACTACCATAAAATCCAAATTCCACTTCTGGGTGCTTATCTGAATAAAACACAATCAGTAACTTGAAAAGATATCTGCATCCCCATGTTCACTGCAGCATTGTTTACACTAGCCAGCACTGAAAGTAACCTAAGTGTCCATTGATGGATGAATGGATAAATAATATGTGATACATATATACAATGGAACATTATTCAGCCATAAATAAGATGGAAATCTTACCATTTGTGACAATGTGGATGAAACTTGAGGGCATTAAGTGAAAGAAGTCAGACAGTAAAGTAAAAGACAAATACTGAATGATCTCACTTATAGGTGGAATTTTTTTAAATACTTATTGAATTTAAATTTTCTGAATAGGTACAGAGAACATATTGGTAATTGCCAAAGGGAAGGATAGGAGGTGGAGAAAATGAATGAGGGTGTCCAAAGATACAAATTTCACATTATAAAATAAATAAGTTATGGAAATGTAATATACAGATGGCATGATGACTATAATTAATAACACTGTATCATATATTTATTGTATACTTGAAAGTTGCTAAAACAGAAGATCCTAAAATTCTCATCACCAGAAAAAAATATAGCAACCTTATATATCAATAGATGTTAACTAGACTTATTGAGGTGATCATTTCCTAATATACAAACATCAAATCATTATGTGGAATACCTAAAACTAATTTAATGTTATATGTCAAATTGTACCTCAGTAAAAAATTGGAAGCTTTTGGGTAACTTTCCCAATTGACTTTAATGTTTATCTGAAATAACAAAACATAACTTGACACAAATATATGAAGACAATAGAGAAAACATGCCTAGGATATTAAATGCCACAAACTAGATACTGTTAACTGCACTAAAGAGAAGTAGGAAACCTGTACACACACATACAAACATACATACACACATTCACTATCAAAGTAGTGAATATAGGCAAATTGAGAAGAAGGGAATTCAGAAAGATGAACCTGGTCCACAGAGCAGCTATTTCTCTAGAGATCATTGTAAATTTTGAAAAAGGTCACTTAGTCTGAGAAGCTGCGCCTCCATGATAATGTGACGTCAGTGTTAGACTTCATGACAAGTGTCATGTTACTAGAGGAGCGAAAGTTGCAGTTCAGAGCTGCTAACAAGCCAAATCCTGATAAACCCTTCAGGCTTTAGGGACACATCCAAGGAGTAAGTGTGCATAGGGGATATTCTCATTCTCAAGGGGACTGAAGTTAAGGTTCAAATACTACTAATTCCTTAGAACTGTTTAAAGCGATGCCAAGATTGTTCATGCCCTAGTTGTCTGCTAGAAGCTTATACACTTCCTCTCTGAATGAACATAATATTATCCTAGGCACCATATTATTAAAATATTATAAGCAGCCTGTATCAACCAATAAAAAAATCATCAGGACAATGAGGAAAGTAAAGAAAATAAATACAACAAAGGAAAAAATATACAATAGAAATAGATGCACAGAGGAACTAGATAATAGAATTATCAGATACAGGCTTTAAAAATAACTGTTAAATAAGTTAAAGACTAATGAGACAAAATCTAGAATTTTAATATAAAGCAGAAAATATAAAAGAATAGAGAAAAAATAACCAAATTAAGATCTCTGAAGATGGGTTTATTAGACAATGCTAATCAGCTAACTGGTAACCAGAATATAGGTCAAAAAAAAAAAAAATAGAAAGAAATGTAGTATTTTAAAAATAATGGAAATTTAAAAAACTAATAAAGGTGACATGGTGACAAGACTAATTTACATGTAATTAGTGTCCCAGAAAAGAGGAGAGAAAGAATACTTTGACCTTGCTACTCATTGTGATTTTTTTCCATGCAGCTTCTGATAATTAACAATTTTTCTGACCAACACAGTTGCTATCAGTGAGCCCATTTCTGCAATGTCATCTCCTATCATAAGTCTTCCCATAAAAGAGACACCCCCACTGGATTTTTTAGTGATCCTAACATCCTTTACACTAATTCGTTCATTTTTGCCGTGGTAAACCATGTATCCTCTGGGTTGTATGTAAAACATAATCATTGAACAGAGATTTTGCCTTACACTGTATATTCATTCCAGCATTCCTACTTATCCAAGCCTTTTAATCCCTTCCTGCACAATCTGTCATGGCAATTTTACCACACTAAATGTTAGTGACTGCTTTTATCATACTCCTAGAAGTCATCTCACTGGTATGTTTGTATTATCTCCTGGGGTGCTTGTCAAGATGTTGAATCCTATGTCCCATAAGAGTACTCCTAAATGAATAATCTCTCCCTTATCCAATTTTGTCTCTCAGCCCCTTGATCAAGAATCATCAGAGTCTAATCCCATGCTTAATCTCAGCTCCTGCCAGGACACACAGGCTCAGTCTTAATCTCTCAGCTCCTGCTAGAACACACACGCTAAGTTTTGCTGTCTGCTCTTTTGAACATAGGCTCTTTCCTCTTTTATCAGACGCAGGTGTCCCCAGCTGAGTTATAACTTAACCCTAGTTACTCTCCTAGTAACCCAGAGGGGCAGTACAGGCAGATCCTGAGTGGACCTGCCTCTGAGCTTTCTACTTGTGAAGACTCAGAAATTTCAGGGTAATCCAGGGATTCACAAATTGAGGGTTCCTATTCTTCCCCAATCAGGTTCCCAATCTTGACATAGATGACTTGTCTTAACTGTGAATTTAATACTCAGATCTTGGCTACTTTTACAATGACGTCCTGAGCCTGGTCCTCAGCTTTCTCTGCTCTCCACACTGCAGGAGAGGAGAGCTATTGGGACACAACCAAGGGGTTCTCTTTGCTTGCTTAATTTAGCTTTTAATTGATGAGTTACTCCCTAAAAAATTACTTTGTAAAAATAATTTTTTTCTAAATATCAACTGGGTCCAATAGTGACTTTCCAATTTCATCATCCTTGTAAATTTTTCTCCATCTTTCTCAGAGGTCTGATCTATGTTGTCAGTGAAGGCATTCCTTTCTAAAAGATTATCATTGCAGTCCAATGCTTGTAGAAGTCTAATAATTGGACACCTACCTTGTATAAGTATCTGGTCTTCACCTACCTTCTACACCAAGGATGGCAGTCCTCACTGTAAGCTGGGTGGCCAATGATCCAACTCAAAAATTCCACCTTCATATCTACTTTCTTGGACCATTCCTGGCATCAACTGCTACAGGTTGGGTTCCCCAGAAGAAGATACTTAGCTGCAGATTACCATGTTGCAGATGTGTTGAAGATGCTCCTGGGATCAGCAGCTATAGAAGAAAGAGGAAAGAGGTGAAACTAGTCAGAAGGAAAAGTTGAGATCTAATGCTGTCTCTGCAAAAGTCTTAGCCTACCCTGAGGGGCGTTCTGAAGATGAGAGGATTCTTTGAATTTTTTCAAATTGGATACATCCCTACACAGATCAGTTATTGGGTGTAGAAACCTCCACAAAGGTCTCTGAAGGATGTTGTCTGGTAAAAGATGTCTACTTTAGCCCTCCCAACAGACATAGTACTAAATCTTCATTTCCTAGCGGTATTTGAGTGGCATATTAGAGCCACTACCAAAATGGAATATTATAACAAATATATCTCAAAGACTGATGAAACAAGCAAAAACCAAAATCAATAGGATATAAATGATTGAAACAACATGACTAACACTATTGACTTCTTTTTAAATTGGAATATAGTTGATCTGCAAAGTTGTGTTAGTTTCAGGTATACAAAATGGAGATTTGGTTATTATAGTACGCTTGTTGTTTATCTATTTAATATATAGTAAAAACACCATTGACTTTAACTGTTATCAGTAGATCACTGTACCTAACAACTGCAGAACAATTTTTTTTTAATGCTATTTGAACATTTACCCATATTGACTTAACTATATCATTTAAATACTGGCACACGATTAAGCACATTTCTACAAAGTTCAAAGGACTGAAATTATAGAATGTGTTCTATAACCACAGGGGAATAAGCTAGAAATTAAAAACAAAACTATAACCACAAAAAATCCCCATATTTTAGACTATTAAGCATATACATCTGAATAACTCAAGTCAAAGAATTAGTTAGATAAAAAGTGGAAGTTTATCATGCCTTTAACTGAGTATAATGAAAATATGACATTTCCCGACTAGTAGGATGCAGGTAATACCATTCTTGTTGGCAGTCTTAAATGTAAATATTAGAAAAGAATTCTGATAAAACTCACCCCAAGAAGTTAGAAAATGAAGAGCAAATTAAATTCATTTTTAGAGATGAGAACACTGTGCTTATATTAAGAGTAGCACTGGTCTATTTTATTTAAAATTTTTTCATAATGTAAAGGTTTGAAAATAGTACAAACTCAGTTCCTAAATTCCATAAAGGAAAATATATATACATAAACAGAAAAATTTTAAAGGGGATAAATGTGTAGTTTAATTACATGAAAGAGCAACGAGCAATAAAAATCAGATTTAAGGTGAAATATTTTTAAATTGGTCAGGTTATAAATGAAATGCATTTTGTCAGAAACTAGCCATGACTTAATTTTACTGGAGGGACTTTACTGAAGGGACTTTAGTAAGTAGTTGATAGTACACTGCATTCTTGCTTTGAAAATACATGCTCATGGCCCCTAAAAGTAATAATGTCAGTGCTTTTTTATGGAGATACATTCTGAATCTGATCATATTGCTCCTGCTTGTGGGCATGTGTGAGAATCCATGTGGCCTGACTCAAGTGCATGCGGATTTGAAACACTGTAGGCCACCCATGACAATAGTACATGTCCAGCTTCTTTTAATACTATACTAGAATTCCTATCCAGAACAACACATGGGAAAAGTTGAAGAAAGTTCCAGGGAAGAACTAAATAAACCATTATTCACAAATAACACATTGGTGTTCATAGAAAATCCAAAATATCTACAACTTACTACTATTTAGCAAGCTCCATAGACACAAGATCAACATATAAAAATCAACTGTATTTAAATATAAACACCCTGAAAGTTAGAAAATGAAACAAAATTCATTCATACCTTTTATGATATATCAAAATAACATTAAGTATCCAGGTAAAAATCTAATAAAAGATTTATAAGTCATCTTTACAGAAACTATGAAATATTGAAAGAAATCAAAGGGCAAAATAAATGGAAGCAATAATATTCAAGAATTTGAAGATTCAGTACCATAAAATGGAAAATTCCTACCAAAATTGTTCTACAGTTTCAGTACAATACAATCCCAATTGAAAACGCAGCAAGTATTTGGGGGTGGGGGTAGGGCAGGAAGTTCTGGGGAGAGAAACTGATAAACTGTGCCAAAAATGTCAAAGACAAAAGACAGTCTTGAGGAGAAATAACAGAGAATATAAAGACTTACATTAGCCTTACAAAAAATTAAAACAGAATTCTATTGATGCAAAGAAAGACAAATAGCCGATGGAAGCCATGGAAATTTCAGACAGAGCCATACAGGTATGAACCTTTAACTTATGACAGAGATGGTACTGATATTATATTTCAGGAAGTACTAACATGGAAAAACCCTGTACCCTTCCTGTACCCTCCACCCTAACATACACACACACACACACACACACACACACACACACACACATAAACACATGTCAATTCCAGATAGGCTCCAAATGGAAATGTGAACCATGAAGGGTCTGGGAAATATAATAGGCGAAGATCTTGATTAGCTTGGTATAGTAGGCTGAATTAATGGCCTCCTAATCTCTGAATCCTGTAAATAGCACTTTATTTGGAAAAAGCAATTTTTCAGGTGTGATTAAGAATCTTTAGGTTCAGAAATTATCAAGGATTATCTGAAATGCAATCATATGTTTCCTTATAAAAGAAGGCAGAGGGGGATGTGACTATATAGAAGAGGTGAAGGCAATGAAAGAGGCAGAGATGGAGTAAGGCAGCCACTAACCAAAGATTGTCAGCAGCCATCAAAAGCTGGAAGAGGCATAAAAGGGATTTTCCCATAAAGCCTCCAGAGGGATCACAGCCATACCAACACCTTGATTTCAGCCCAGTGATGCTAATTTTCGACTTTGCTTCCACAGCTATGGTAGAATAAATTGTTCTTTTAAGCCACCAAGTTGTTGGCAATTTTTTACAACAGCCACAGGAAACAAATATACACAGGACAAATATTACCAAAGCTGGTCATGATAAAAAGACTCATCTTAAAGGAAAATTTGATAAATTAGATTTTATTAAAATGAAGACTGTCTACTCATCAAAAGACACTAAGAAAATTAAAAAAGAAGGCTAGAAATGAAAGAAGGTATTTACAACACATAAAAGGATTTGTGTCCAAGAAAAGATATGCAAATCAGTAAGATATGCCACCTCATGAGAAGAGTTGACTCAATTGGAAAAGACCCTGATGCTGGGGGGGATTGGGGGCAGGAGGAGAAGGGGACGACAGAGGATGAGATGGCTGGATGGCATCACCAACTCGATGGGCATGGGTTTGGGTAGACTCCGGGAGTTGGTGATGGACAGGGAGGCCTGGCATGCTGCGATTCATCGGGTCGCAAAGAGTCAGACACGACTGAGCGACTGAACTGAACTGAACTGAACTGAAGATATAAAAACAGGCAACCTGACAGAAAATAAACAAAAAGATTTGGAGAAGCACTCAATAAAATACCCTATCAACATAGTTAATAAATAAAAAGTTAGCAATTCTACTACTTGTCAAGAAATACAAAGTACAGCTCCTCCAGAATGGCTTTTGTTAAAGGGACTGACAATATCAAGTGCTGGGATGGTTGTGAACAATGGAAATGCTGCAGCTGGGAATATAATTTGGTAACTACCTTGGCTATGTGTTTGGCAGTACCTACTGAAGTTGAACGTACAAACATCTTATGACCCTAAAATCCCATCACATCCTTGGATATGTTCACAAAACATGCATGGGTGCACCAAAGACAAGCACAAAATCATTTACAGTATTATTATTTGTAATAACCCCAAACATGAAACAACACACATACTCATTAGCAGTAAAATGGGTAAATTGTGGATTGTAGCCATGAAATTAAAAGATGCTTACTCCTTAGAAGGAAAGTTATGACCAACCTAGATAGCATAGTAAAAAGCAGAGACATTACTTTGCCAACAAAAGTCCGTCTAGTCAAGGCTATGGTTTTTTCCAGTGGTCATGTATGGATGTGAGAGTTGGACTGTGAAGAAAGCTGAGCACCGAAAAATGGATGCTTTTGAACTGTGGTGTTGGAGAAGACTCTTGAGAGTCCCTTGGACTGCAAGGAGATCCAACCAGTCCATCCTAAAGGAGATCAGTCCTGGGTGTTCATTGGAGGACTGATGCTGAAGCTGAAACTCCAATACTTTGGCCACCTCATGAGAAGAGTTGACTCATTGAAAAAGACCCTGATGCTGGGAGGGATTGGGGGCAGGAGGAGAAGGGGACGACAGAGGATGAGATGGCTGGATGGCATCACCGACTCGATGGACACGAGTTTGAGTAAACTCCGGGAGTTGGTGATGGACAGGGAGGCCTGGCGTGCTGCAATTCATGGATTTGCAAAGAGTCGGACACAACTGAGTGACTGAACTGAACTGAACTGAACAAAAAGTAAATAAAATAAAAACAAAAAATAAACAAATAAAAGGAAACTATACACTATATAGCATTGAAAATAAACAAAGTATTATCATACCTAAAGAAATGGGTGAATTTTACAGACACAATGTTGAGGAAAAGAAACCAAATATATAATAATACATTGTTTACTATGCCATTTAAATATAGTTCAAAAAAGGCAGTCAAACTAAAGTGATATTAGAAGTTAGAAAGTGGTTACCTCTGGGAGATGTTGCTCATAGAGAAGGAGAATGTGAAGGTGGTTAATGATGTGCAAATGATGTTTCATCTCTTAATCTGTGTAGTAATTTCATGAGTTAATGCATTTAGTGGGATTGCATAAAATTTTAATAATTTGTACATATTTGTATATTTTATTTTGATTTTAAGTCTATTTAAAAATTTCAGTTTGGCTCTTTTAAACCATCTTGGTCTTCCAATTATAAATTACCAGAAATGATCCTGTTGGAATTTTTAATGAAATTGCTTTTGGCATTTTAACACAAATTGAATATGTGTTACTATGAGAAAAATGGACGTTTTAAAATATTACATCCCCCATACACAAGGATGAGATATGTTTTCACTTATTTTGTATTTCTTTATGTCCTTTGGTGATTATACACACAATTTTTTTCCTATACAAATCTTACACTTTGTGTACAGCCTTATGGGGTTAGTTGCTACTGTGAAAAGTATTTTTAACTAGCTGTTGGTGCATAGAAAATTGTCCTTTGTACTATTAATGTTTATGCTTTTAAATTTTTTCACATCAGCAATTATTTCATCAGCAAACAGTGAAGTTTTATTTTCCCTTTGCTAGAATTTTATCACTTCTTTAAATAAAACTTACTTCATTAACTCACTTACTTGAGTGAAATATTATATAGAAGCCATTACAGCTGGAATCCTTGCTTGTTCTTGACTTTAAATTGAAAGCTTCTAGTATTTATGCCTTAATTATCATTTGTTGAGGATTTGAGAAATTAAAATATTTTTTCAACTATTCAACAAGTCTTGGGGGTTAAATTCTACTTTACTCTGATGTATTTTAAATGGGTATTACTTTATGTATTTTGCTAATTGTTTTTAGAATTTTGCCTCTATGTTTATAGATATTGATCTTTTCCTTTTCTTGCTGTTCTGATCTGGTTTGGTGGTAGCTCTTTCAGAGTGATTTGGAAGACCTATTGCTCTGAGTCTTCAGAGTAGTATGTTAGATTGACATTATCTGGTTTTAAGGTTTTGTGAAATGCCCATGTAAGTGCTTATAAATTTAGGACTTTGGGAAAGTGTCTGAAAGTGAAAGTCACTCAGTCATGTCTGACTCTTTGCGACTCTATGGACTATAGCCTGCCAGGCTCCCCTCTCCATGGGATTCTCCAGGTCAGAATACTGGAGTGAGTAGCGTTCCTTTCTCCAGGGGATCTTCCCAACCCAAGAATTGAACCCAGGTCTCCCGCATTGAAGGCAGATTCTTTACCGTCTGAGACACCAGGGAAGCAGAACTTTGAGAAGGGGGGCGGGGGGCAAAGAACAGATACCAATTCAGTTCCTTTAGTGGTTATAGGTCTCTTCAGATTTTTACTTCTTGAGACCATTTTAATACTTTAAGTGTTTTTCAGTAAATTATCTATTTCATTTAACTTTTCAAATTCACTGACATTCATTTTTATTGCTATTTGAACATATAATATAATCTCTATCTTATTCTTATAACTAATGCTGCCTTTTGCATCTTCTTCTAAGATCTATTGTGCCCTATTGATATCCAAAAAAAAAAAAAATTGCACAGATTTAATACTGTGATGATATTGGATATATGCACATCACTACAATCAAGATGCTAAATATATCCATCCTCCAAAAATTTCCTTGTGTGATTTTGTGTATGTCTTACAAACACTTAACATGAGATCTATTCTTTTAACAAACTTTGAAGTGCACAAGAATGTGTTATTAACTATATATAGGCACTATGTTATAAAGCATCTCTCTAGAACTTATTCACCTGTATAACTGAAGCTTATATCTATATTCCATATCCCCTCACCCTATTCCCTGAAAACCATTATTCTATTCTCTGCTTCTATGAGTTTGGTTATTTTAGAAACTATATGTAAGTGGAATCATATAGCATTTGTCCTTCTGTGACTTGCTGATTTCACTTAGCATAATATACTCCAGGTTCATCCACATTGTCACAAATGTAGGGTTCCTATCTGTTTTTAAGACTGAATATTATTGCATTGTGTATGTATTGAAATGTCACATTCTGTTTATTATTCTTCTGTTGATGGACATTTGAGTTTTTTCCATATATTGACTATTGTAAATAATGTCTCAATGCACATGAGGGTGTGGATACCTTTTTGAACTCTTGATTATCCTTTCTTTCTAATAATTCTTACTAGAGGGTAGTTTATTAATATTTTCAAATCATCAGCTCTGATTTTAGCTGATCTTTGCTACCATCTCTTTGTGAAATATATTTTTTAATTCCGCACAATTGGATTTAAAGTGATCTGTCAATTTAGTTACATACAGTGGGAGATATATTTGGCTAATGTACCAATATGAGTCATTTTTAATGGAATTTACTCCATTATCATATGGAATATAGTTCACATTATTATTGAATTAATGCAAAGAAAGATTTTTTAGAAATGCTTCTATAAGCATGGCTAGATGGATGATTTCTATGCTCTAATTAAGGCATATTTCTCTCATAAGTACCAAATTTACTCCTTAGGAATATTTTGTTCTTTCCTCTTCACTGTCTACCACATAATAAATACTCAATCTTATGTGGTGCACTGAAATGAAGAAGGCAAACTAACAAATTTTGAAGATTCTGTCATTTTTCTTAATTCCAGTTGTATATCCTTCTCATCTTACTGACTCATTCCAAAAGCAGGTATCTAGCACTATCCTGAGCTTGACAACACAATGGCACAGAGCTCAAGGAAGATCCTGACCACAGAGCTTACATTCATCTGCGAGGAAACTCAAAAAACAGACAAGTAGAGAAAGACAATATTAAAAAGTGATCAGGAATTTTTTCTCTTAAATTCCACTGTGATAGAATTAAGTGTAATTAAACAGGTACAGGGAGGAGCCACACACTGTATAAAAAGAAATGATCAACAAAATTCTCCTTGAAAAATATTTGTAAGACCATAACTATGAAAATGAACCAGTCATGAAAAACTTATTGTGAATTCAATGAAGGAAAAGGGTGTAACAAATGCAAAGACCACAAGAAAGACCTTGAGTAAAAGAAAGAAAGCTCTTGTAGCTGGAACCTAGAAGTGATGAGTAGAAAGCAGAATAGGTGAAATGCAGATCATGTGATATCTTATAGGCCAAAGGTAGCATTTGGTTTTGATTCTAAATACAATAATAAGCCATTAAAGAGTTTTTATTGTTGTTTTATTTTTGATTTATGTTTTAACAGGGAGCCATGACCTGATTTCAGTTTTTAAAAGAGTTTAATTACAACCTACAAAGAATGGCTTGTAAGCAACAAGAGTAAGAGTAGAAATAAAGTTATTACAATTTAAAGATGACATGGATTTGGACCATCACAATAAGAGTGGAGATGGAAAGAAGTGAACCAGTTCAAGACACAAATTAAAGACAAATCAATCAGGATCCATTGGTGAATTAAATATAAGGGATGCGCATGAAGGAAAGGGAGAAATAAAGGAGAATCCAGGGTTGGTGGCTTGAGAAGATGAGCACTAGTATAATGGTATATTACAGTACAGTTGTCAAGATGCCAAATTTTTTCCACTAATTACATTGCAAAGATATTTTTCTAATAGTAGAGAAACAGGAAAATACGATGTGAGGAGAAATTAATTATGGGTCAGAGGACTTTGATAGGTTACTTGCTGTACAAGGCTTTCTCACAGACCAAAAATTATAAATATAACTACCAAATGACTGTGCAAATTAAATGAGATAGCACAGGCAAAAGTGCACAATATCTGACATGCAGTATTTACTCAGTATGTATTGGTTAAATCTAAATGTAGATACATTTTGATCACCTTGATGACTGATAGAAGATATTCTGGTACCACTGGATTTTTTTTTTACCCTTTTTTAAGATCTCATAGAGATTTATAAACACACTATTCTAAAATATCATTCATCTATCATTTCTTCAAGAAGGTGACTTCTTTAGATGTTAATCTTGTCAAGTTTAATATAGAGTAGATTTAGCTTTACTTAAAGAGGTTAATTTGTAGACCTATCACTGTATTTTCTAAAATATGTCAAACAATAAACTGTCAAAACAGGAATAAAAGGAAGGCATTAAATAATTTGACATTGGGTTGTTTAGGGGTAAATTCCATCTCAGTTCTTTCTTACAGTTTGTGCAAATCCATTAAATCTCTCTGAAAAGAGGTTTTAATTATGGTAGCAGAGGAGTAGAATAGATGATCTTTTAAACCATATTTATGTCAGGCCTCTAGGATGGGAGGAAATATACTGCATTCCTTGCTGATAATAATTAATCAGATAACGAGTTTATATACATAAAAATCCTCTGTCAGTTCTAAAGTATAATTAATTCTGTCTGCAAATGTTTACTGAGTCCATTCTATGTCCCTGACCAAGCACATATATTCTTAGAGTTAACAGTCCAGTTGCAGGAAAATAAGGAATAATTGAATGAATAAATTAATCAGTCCATAAAAAACACAAGATAATTATTAAGGCCAAGAAGGAAATAAACAGGAAGATGTAGGAAACATAAAGTAACTTAAATGGGTGGGTTTCTTTACTCAATGTAGGCCCTATGCAGGAACTATCATTTCAACTGGAGGTTGAAAGATGAAAGTAATCCAGCCTCATGATCCAATGAAAACAGAGTTCTTGAGATAAAAATAAATAATGTCTAAGCTGGGAATAAGGCTTACTGTTGAAGGAAAATGGGCAAACTAAAGTGGACAAAGAAGAAGAAACAGGAGAGAGCACAGTGTGAGAAGAGGAGTGAGAGTAGGCAGAGGCCAGATCATTGATGAGCGCATAGGCCATGGAAAGTAATTTGAATTTCTTTTAGCATGATGGAAAATATGTATAAGATTTAAGCAGTAACATACTTCAAAATAACCAATTGACAAGATTAGAGACAAAGGGATCATTTAGCAGGCTAATAATCATGGAGGCAGTACTTATGGAAAAGATGAAAAGTGATAAGGTTTGGGAAATATATTTAACATAGGGTTGACAGAAATTGCTGGTGGATTAGATGTACAGAACAAGGAAGGCAATAGTGACTCCTATATATACTTTTTATATATAAGCAGCATCACCTACTGAGATGTAGAAGGCTAGAACAGGAGCAGGGTGATGGAAACTGAGGGGTGGAACCAAAAGTGAGTGTTTTCTTGGAAACAAATGAAGTTTAGAATACCAACTACATGTCTATATGAAGCTTTTGTAAAGGTAAGAAAAATAGATCATTCTTAAGCTCAAAGATTGGGGCTGAAAATGCAAACTTAATAGTCATGAACATAAAATGCTATTAAAAGTCACAGGACTACATTATATCATATAAGGAGAGAGTGTGGACCTGAAAATAATTCTGATATTTCTAAGTTGAGAAACAAGGATTGACCACTGGACTTATCAAGATGGAAGGCACTGGTGACTTTGACAAAAGCAGTTTCAGTAGATCATGGGGAAAATGTTTAACTGAAGTGGACTGAAAAGTAGAGGCGGGGAGAGAATAGAAATAATGTGTCTAGAATACACGTGTGAAAAAGAGCAGACAAATAGGGTAGGCACTAGAGGAATATTTTGAAGACTAGAATTTATTAAGAATAAGAATTTATTGAGGAAGATACTGTAATTTTTTAAAAATTTTGATGGCAATTTTCAGATAGAAGAAATTAAATTGCTTGTGAAAAGAAATAAGCTTGTGAAAAGAAATAAGCAGAAGCAAAATCCTTGAGTAGATCACAAGCAAAGAATCTAACAACCAAGTTGATCAAGTGGAAAAAACTGACTTTCCATTGGCACGGAGAGGTTTCACTAATTTCAACAGGAAAGAAGCGAAGGTACATGGGTACAATAGTAAATCAGTCAATCTCCACTGCAGTCTCTTCCCTCCACAAGAATCAGTTCCACATCGTGTAAAAGTGTAGGCTGAGGAGCCCAACTGTGGTTTAGTCTCTCAGTCGTGTCCGACTCTTTGTGCCCCCTTGGACTATATCCCATCAGGTTCCTCTGGCTGTGAGATTTCCCAGGCAAGAATACTTGAGTGGGTTGCCATTTCCTTCTCCAGGGGAGTCCAACTGATTTGGTTCAAATCTCAGCTCACTGTGACCATGAAAAAACCTGCTTGTGTCTCAGTCTTTCATCTGAGATGGGGATAATAATAGTACCTACCTCAGAGGTACTTTTGAGATAAGGCAAATGAAACTTTAAGACCCCCAATAGACAAGGAGTACCAAACAAATGCGGTTGTTATTGTTGTCGTTACTATTATTATAGTTATCACTGTTGTGTTACTATGTGCTGTGTTCTGCCTAGTTTTTTATATATATGTCCGACTCTGCGATCCCATGCATTGTAGCCCTCCAGGATCCTCTATCCATGGAATTCTCCAGGCAAGAATACTAGAGTGGGTACCCATTCCCTTTCTCCAGGAGATCTTCCCTACCCAGGGATTGAACCTGCATCCCCAGTGTCTCCTGCACTGCAGAAAGACTCTTTACCACTGAGCCACCAGGGAAACACATAATAACCCTTATCAGCAATTAATAACTTGGAACCAAAATGGACGTATCAAAGAATCAAACCTTGTAATGAAATACTCCTTGGGGAGAATACTAGGAAAATGTACTTGGAGCTTATTAGAGTCAGTATATAATTGGGTAGTTTCTGTTGCACATAAATTTATATTCTTTCAAAAAACTGCTAGAGAAGTAGTTTCCCTGTATTTGTCTCCCTCTTTTAGTCAAAAAAAAAAAAAGCAAATAGAATCAAATGGTTTGTGCACAATAAATATGTTCTGCTTTGAACTGTGTATTACATAGAATCCTAAAACAAAGGTTTCACTAATGTTTATTACTGAGTATTATACTGAATCTTGGAAACAGAAAGTGCTCCAAATATATTCAACCCAGAATATTTTCATATATTCAGAGCACTAAAAAGTAGCAGAAATGCACTCTCTCCCTGCATCATTGACATAAACTCCTCTTTATATAATAAACTTTTCTGAATATGAAGCAAAAATAAATTTTAAATTCTCATAAAGATACTAATGAAACATACTGTCTAATACCCTTTGTACTGTCAGGAAGGACATATCTTTCACAAAACAAGATGAGAGAGTAGAAACAAATATACTAGGTTAAACCATATGAAACTCCCAAAATTTGATCCCAACATGAGTTGGCAAAAATATTTTCATGATTCAACTTAATAGATGAGAACAAGAGTGGTAAATTACATTAACCAGTCATATGCTTGAGATACCTAGAAGCAGTCAGTTTCCCAAGTGTGATTAAATAATAGAATCTAAATTTTGTAAATAACTCAAACTTTTAAACAGATGAAAGTTATATATGTATTGAACTTTTAACTTAATTAACTTTTAGGAAATCATGTGGAAAAAAGAATAAGAAAATTTTTATACTAAGATGAAGAATATGAACATTCAATTTTATTCTATTATCTAAGAAATGACAGTTTATAGCTATTTAAAATTTTCATGCCTATTTTAAAGGGCATTTTTTCCCCTACTTTCATTTTACCACATCCTCAGAACTTTCCAAAATCCAAGAGCCACCCCAGAAGCTGCACATTAAATGTCAGATCATCTGTTGTCTAATACATTGGTTTTTTAATACAAGCTTGATATTATCTAATTAGGGAGAACTTTAACTTTGGCGGAATGAAATTATGTGAAAACTCAATTCTTTATTTCAAAGCTTCTGCCAAAGCTGTCCTCAGCCTCAAGGAACTGGTTAAGGAGTCCACTATCCCACTGCTTGATCATACCATCTAGCCTCACCCAGTGTCCCCTTGATGGTCACAGGAAGTCAGAAAAAGCTCTGGTACAGTGAGACCAGCAATTGTGGTTCAATAAGAACCAGTAAAAGGTCAGCAGCTTCAGTTTGATCTTTCTCCTTCTAGGTTCGCATACATTAAATACAAAAGTCTCCGAAGAGTCAGTGCTTAAGGCTAAAGCAGTAAAAAAGAACTGGGGATGTATTTAACAATGGTACTTCCACAAATATTATATATATGTGTGTGTGTATATATGTGTATATATATATATATGTATGTATGTATGTGTATATATGTATGTGTGTATATATGTATATACATATACATATGTATATGTATATATATATTTATATATGTATGTACATATATATACATATGTGTGTGTATATATCTACTTCAATAGCTTAAGGCAGGTCTCACCTGTTTTATCACATACAGGTGGAATACTTTTGACCCAAAATTTATATGAAACATGCCAATTCACAAGTGGCAGCGTTGTTTTTTTGTTCACTAAAATTAAATCAGGAAAAAATTTTGAGAGTATAATTTGACAACTAATGTATGCCTGAGTTAGCTCATCTTATTATAAAAGCAAAACAGAACCTCTTCAGCAGTAGATAATGCTTTTCTGTTCATAAAAGGCTTTTACAAGTGATTTCGTTTAATCATTAGTAGGTATTGAAAATCCCACTCGACTGTTGAGGAAAAGGAAGTCTAAATTGAGCAGATTTGCCTGTTGATATAGCAAGTAGTGAAATAAAACTAAAATTCTTATTACCTGACTACCTACACACCTCCCTTTCTTAGGACATACTAAATATATCATGACATATATGAAGAGATGCTCAGTAAGCCTTAAACATTATGCTGTCCTTTATTCCCTGTTCCTTTTAGAGACTTGGCCATCATCAGTTCTTGTCATTATGTGGTTTTATTGCTTACAGTCATGGTCAGTGAAAACTCAATGACTTCCCTGAACTCACAATATCAGTCTAGGTACTCTTAGTTGTATTTAATTCCTAAAAGAGGCCCTGGGAGAGGACTCTGAGTCAAGAAAAACAAAACAGAAATAACCAAAATAAGACACAAAAATGAGACAAACATAACAAAATACAAATAAGCAAAACAAAACCGCTCAAGAAACCCAGTTTTTGCAGTAACTATTCTAAACTCTATTTTTTTAAAATATTTTTCTGCATTCTTTTGTGTACCATGCTATTCCAATGAACAGAGTACTGATTTGTATAAAAAAGATAACATTAAATTTTTCTTTATGTGGTTCTCCTACCACTGTAAGAATGAATAGTTCTTTAGCTTTCAAGGTTATTATAAATTCTGGTGATAATTTTAGGAAAGAATATAAAAGTTAAAAATCTTGAATATTTTGTATTTCCACATACTATTGTATTACCTTCTTATATATGATACATGAGCTTCCCTGGTGTCTCAGAGGATAAAGAATCTGCCTGCAATGCAGGAGACCCGGGTTCAATCCTTGGGTCTGGAAGATCCCCTGGAGAAGGGAATGGCTACCCACTCCAGTATTCTTGCCTAGAGAATTCCATGAACAGAGGAGGCCTGGAGGGCTACAGTCCACAGGGTCGCAAAGAGTCAGACAAAGCTGAGTGACTCAAAGTTTTACTTTCACATATGATACTTAGAAAACTAAGCTCTTGGAACATATTTTTTGATGATTTCTTTACAGCTTTATCAATACTTACTATGCTGTCTAAGCATGATTTGAGAAAACTATTACCATTGATATCTTAGTTAATTTTGCTGTTTTTTTTAACAGCAATAGTAGTGTTAGTATGAGGAATTCAAATTATTTGAGGGTAGAGAAAAACAGATGTAAATTGCAATCAAACAAATTCTTGTTGCTGTTGTGTGTGTGTGTGTAACAATATTACAAATAAAGATGTTAGTGCATACATGGAATAAATAACAGAAAAAATTGCTCAGCTGTAAGGTGTAGGATCAATTAACTTAGTCTTCCTAACTGTGAAGATATTTGTAGGCAATTCCAAGAATGTTAAAACTTTAGATCTTGGGGGAAAATGTGATGCTAAAGTCATAAAATTTGATACTCCTGAAACAATATACCATTTAGCCTTCATTGGGAAGATAAGAATATTGTGCAGTGGGCTGCAGGGAACTTGAATTAGCTCAGTCAATTAAGTCATGATTAATTTATGTTAGATGCTGCTCTCCTGAGTCTGTAAAAGACAAGATTTTAGTTAAGTAGCAGTATTTAGCTTAATAAAAGTAAAGTCTTTAAAAATGAATTCTAGAGAGAGAAAAATCAACTATTGACACAATCAATGGACACCAAGAGTCCTGTTTTAATTTGTGTCAATGGAAGTTAAAATAAATTTAGAAACTAATAAGAACAGGATTGCTCCCTTCAGATGGATGACCGAATTTCCCAGATACTTATTAGCATTAGCATGGCTTATACAGCAGTGCTGCCTGGATGTGTGACAAATCATAAGTATGCACAAGAGCAAAGCCTTTCTTTCTTTGCAGCAATTGCTGCAGCTAGTGATAAGTTCATGTTCTCTCTGGGTCTAACAAGAAACATTCAATTTTCTAGCGCCTTCGGTCAAAAATGATTCTGCAGAGGCTGTGAGTAGATTTTGATTACTCTAATTATCCATCTGAACATAATACATGAGCCTAATGGGCCTTTGTGTATTTAGGGTACATTGAGGGAGCATGTGGTTGTAGACCTAGCTGGGTTCCTAAACCACAGAGTCAATAATAAAGGGCTCATGCAATCTGTTCAAGAGAAAAAGCAAAAATGAATCTAAAGAAAATGCTGCAGCTGCATTCATACAGTGCCTCAGATAATCTAAATATTGTGGAAAACATTTCATTGAAGACAAGAGTAGCACTTATAATTGATCTTTCTTTAAAAGAAACCAATGAGGGCAGTACGCACTTTTAGGAATATCTTCTTGGCTGATAAAGAGAAGTTACATGGCTGATTTGATTCACCTCATTTGTCTGAAAACATTTGAATTAACACTGCCTGTGTAACTTGAGTTCTAGAAAAGTCATGAATAATGTCATCATATAGGACTGACTTTGATAGAGCAATTACTCTCTATGAGGCAATGAATGGCTATTACAAGTTCAAATATCATGCTCCCAAGAATACCATGTGTGAATTTTGCCACGCCTAATAAAATGTTTGAGAACATAGGATCTGTAGTTCAGAATACAGACTGCCTGGGTTTTAATTCTGAACTTATCAAATAGTTGTGCAATCTTGAACAATTTATTTGACTTCAATTTTCTTCATTTGTACAGCAAGGATAATAAAATAATAGTCTCTACTAAAAGGTTATCATTAGGAATGATGTGTATGTACACACACACACACACACACACACACATACATTATACCTGTAGCACCTTGTCTGACATTTAGTCAAAGCTCAGGACATACTGGCTCTAATTATTGTTTTTAGCATTTCTATCACTTGCCCCTTACTTGAATGGTATGGGAGGTGGTATTGGGCCAGGGGGGCATTATCAGTTTCTAGGCTAAAACACACAGTTCCATAATTCTAAGGCCCTTGCCTTGTGGTCAAAAAGAAGAAAGAGCAGAAAGGGATGAAATAGAGCCTGTTTACCTAACCAAGAGCCATCTGAGGCTCTGTCCCTCTTCTCTCTTCTGAGGCATAGTCCAGGCCAAAGAGGAACATCTCATGTAAAATAATGATTGTTAAATACAGAAGACTTTCCAAATATGTTCTTATATTTCTTCTAAATTAAACTTTAGCTTCTTTTTATCATTATTTTAAAAATATATCAACATAATGCCATTACACCTAATTAAGATCACAGCTAGTATGTTACATAAAATATCTGAGATTCTAACAATTAATTTCCTATTTATTTACTTATTACACTTTTGATTTTGAAACATATGTTTACAAAGGAAAGGAGGCAAGGACTCTACTTGATTTTTTTTTTGTTTGTCTGTTTTTACATATACTGAATACTTTTTATGTGCTATTAAGAATTCTGGCTAAGGTCATCAATGTCAGATATGAAGTAACTGTTCACAAAAAAAATGACAGAAACAGATACATTCTCCATGATTGCAAATGCCTAAGTGCTTACATTATTCTTCATGAACCACATGCTTCAAGTAGTGATCAAGCACAGCCGTCGTTCTTCTCACAGGCAATGTGGCATGAAGTAAGAAGAGTCCCATCTTGTGACATGCCAGGTTTCACTGCCAGCATTAGAGGATCTGGGTTTTTTTCTTTTTTTGGGCCAGTCAGTTGGTAGGTAGCGATATGGTAGCTCAAATATGTCATTTTCCAGCAGTAACTATCATAATTTCTATTGGTGCAGAAAATCAACAATGGCTTGTTCACATTGACTGAAGCACTAACTGGACAATGGAAAGACAGGTGTTTTGACATTAGTGGCACTTGTACTAGGGCCTCGAAAACAAAACAAGGGTATGAAAAGTGTTGTGTGTGTGGTTTTTGTTTTTTTTTTTTTTTTAGTGAATGTGAAGATGAATTTGTGTAATGATAGACTGGTGTCTTCAAAAAGGAAAATAAAAAAGTGAACTGTTTATGAGGTCTGACAAAGGATTGATCACTAGAAATAATCTTAGAGAATTGGTTTAAAAAAAAAAAACAGAGAAACATGGAGATGTTACATGTCTGTATGAAATTCAAGCCCTTTTGAAGACTTGGGGAAATGGTAAAAACAATAACAATCTCATGTGCTTAACTGTTACCCAAATTCTTTGTTTAAAATACTAGCAAGTTTATTTTCTTATTAAGGAATACAGTCCATCATAAGCAACTTGGAAAATACAGCTACACAGAGTTTCATTTAAATAATCCATTATCCCACTAACTACTTTTGCATGAGTTCATTTTATGCAAAGCAACTGCTGTGATCTTTGTAAATTGTTCATCTGCTCAGAACCCTCTAATGGATCCCTGGCACACCTTGAAGTCTAAACGACTTTCCCTGCCTACGCAGCCCCAAATGACCTGGCCTCAGGCTTTCTCTGTTTCTCCCTAATTTGCCATCACTCTTGCCTTACCTCATTCTTCTCCAGTCCAGAATATTGAGCTAGGATTTCTCAAACATTCCAAGCTCATTCCTACTACAGGGCATTTCTAACTGTTCCTTGACTAGAACATTCTTTATCCAGGTACTCACGGCCTTGGCTGGGGATTCATTCAGGTGTCTACTCAGCATCAGCCCTCAAATAGGCCCTCCCTGAGCACCCCATCTGAAGCAACACCCTTCCCATAACCCCCTCTTCTGAATCCTACCATTTCTTAACCTCCTTTTTGCATCATTATATAACTTTAGATTACATATTAATTTTTTAAATCTCCATGTCATGTATACTCACTAAATTGTAAGCTTCCTGAGGATGTTTTTGTTCATCAGTGCATCCCCAGTGCTGATCAAAACTCTTCACCTACAACATGCTCTCAATAAATATCTGTTGAATAAATGAATATCCAATGTTAACATTCTGATTATAAAAATTAAAAATAATGTCTTGGGTTGCTAATTTGGGGCATTCTACTAAATGCTTTACATGTGCAAACATATTTAATCCTCCTAACAATCAGATGAGAAAGGTGTCATTATTTTTCCCAATCTTATGAGTGAGGAAACTGAGACTACTGAAATAGTTGCCCAAGATCGAGTCAGTAACTGACAGAATCAGAATATGAAACTAGGCATGCTGGCCTCATAGCCAAATAGTCAAGTGTGTCCTTTCTTTCTCACTTTTATACACACACACACACAGTTACATGCACAAATGTGCACACAGGCCCAGAGCTAACAGTATTTTCCACATAATTAAATGTATTCTGGCAAGATTACTTTATGCCTGTACCATATTTCATTCTATGAGTCTGTCAGAAGGATTTTTAAACCATTCTCATATGATGAACATTTACAGATATTTTTCTTCTACTATTGTTATTAATATAATTGATATTATTTTCTGTAAATCAAATTATTAGATAAACAAGTACATTTTTTCTCAGGGTTTTAAATTTTATATTACCAAATTGTTCTCCAGATAAATAACATAATATCCATTTCTTCATACCATTACAAACCTGAGTATATATATATATAATTTTATTCATTTTGATAAGAAATTTTTATTTAATATGTGCTTGCTTTTTCAGAGGGGTTGAACCAAGAAAATTAGAAATACCAAGGGAACATTTCATGTAAAGATGAGCACAATAAAGGACAGAAATTGTATGGACCTAACAGAAGCAGATATTAAGAAGAGGTGGCAAGAATACACAGAAGAACTATACCAAAAAGATCTTCACAACCCAGATAATCACAATGGTGCAATCACTCACCTAGAGCCAGACATCTTAGACTGTGAAGGCAAGTGGGCCTTAGAAAGCATCACTATGAACAAAGCTAGTGGAGGTGATGGAATTCCAGTTTAGCTATCTCAAATCCTAAAAGATGATGCTATGAAAGTGCTGCACTCAATATGCCAGCAAATTTGGAAAACTCAGCAATGGCCACAGGACTGGGAAAGGTCAGTTTTCATTCAAATCCCAAAGAAAGGCAATGCCAAAGAATGCTCAAATTACCACACAATTGCACTCATCTCACAAGCTAGTAAAGTAATGTTCAAAATTCTCCAAGCCAGGCTTCAAGAATACATGAACCGTGAACATCTAGATGTTCAAGCTGGTTTTAGAAAAGGCAGAGGAACCAGAGATCAAATTGCCAACATCCATTGGATCATCGAAAAAGCAAGAGACTTTCAGAAAAACATCTATTTCTGCTTTATCAACTATGCCAAAGCCTTTGACTGTGTGGATCACAATAAGCTGTGGAAAATTCTGAAAGAGATGGAAATACCAGACCACCTGACCTGCCTCTTGAGAAATCTGTATGCAGGTCAAGAAGCAACAGTTAGAACTGGACATGGAACAACAGACTGGTTCCAAATAGGGAAAGGAATACATCAAGGCTGTATATTGTCACCTTGCTTATTTAACTTATATGCAGAGTACATCATGAGAAATGCTGGGCTGGAGGAAGCACAAGCTGGAATCAAGGTTGCCAGGAGAAATATCAATAACCTCAGATATACAGATGACAGCACTCTTATGGTTATGGCAGAAAGTGAAGAAGAACTAAACAGCCTCTTGATGAAAGTGAAAGAGGAGAAGAGGGAAAGTTGGCTTAAACTTAACATTCAGAAAACTAAGATCATGGCATTGGCATCCAGTCCCATTACTTGATGGCAAATAGTTGGGGAAACAGTGGAAACAGTGGTGGACTTTATTTTGGGGGGCTCCAAAATCACTGCAGATAGTGACTGCAGCCATGAAATTAAAAGACACTTGCTCTTTGGAAGAAAAGCTATGACCAACCTAGACAGCATATTAAAAAGCAAAGATATTACTTTGCCAACAAAGGTCCATCTAGTAAAGGCTATGGTTTTTCCAGTAGTCATGTATGGATGTGAGAGTTGGACTATAAAGAAAGCTGAATGCCAAAGAATTGATGCTTTTGAACTGTGGTATTAGAGAAGACTCTTGAGAGTCCCTTGGAAATCGAGGAGATCCAACCAGTCCATCCTAAAGGAAATCAGTCCTGTATATTCATTGGAAGAACTGATATTGAAGCTGAAACTCCAATACTTTGGCCACCTGATGCAAAGAACTGACTTATTTGAAAAGACCCTGATGCTGAGAAAGATTAAAGGCGGGAGGAGAAGGGGATGACAGAGGATGAGATAGTTGGATGGCATCACCGACTCAATGGACATGAGTTTGAGTAAACTCTGGGAGTTGGTTATGGACAGGGAGGTCTGGAGTGCTGCAGTCCATGGGGTCGCAAATAGTCTGACATGACTAAGCAACTGAACATTCTTTATTAATTTATTTCTTCATTTTTGGACTTCCCCTTTTTAACTGAGTAAAATTTTTAAATTTCATTTTATAGAATTATTCATATATTAAGTTTAGTAACACTTACTCATATGTTTTTGAAATAATTTTCAAGTTTATACCTGTCTTAAAAATTTTCTTATGTTGTTTTATGCATAAAAGAAATTTTGGTTATATAATTGTGTGTGTGTCTTATACCCTGTGATTACCAACAGTAGTTATATATATTATTAAGCAAATGATGTAATGCTTACCATATTTAAGCTATTTCCAAGTCCTAGGTTTTAGTCACATGCTTTTATTCTAAAACTGAAACCACATTTGCAAGGCACTGTATTCTGACATTCATCTTTTATACCAGATGAGTCACTGGCCGCACCTGGTATTTCCTCTAAAACTGAAGTGCTAGCTAAAAGGAAGCAAATAAAAAAGAAGCTAATACTTTCATCTGCATGTTATCTGCCTGTTGACTGGGTCTCCTGTCCATTTGGGCCTATCAAATGGAAACAAAGACGCAGGTGAAGGCATGTGCATAAAAAGGGAAAGGTGCAGAGTTATTTCATAAAATTATACTTGAGCTTCACCTGTCAGGCTACTGAGTAATTTATTGCAAAACCCCACCAGGCCAAAAAAGAGGAGGCATTTATTTTTTCACAGAAGGATGATGAATTCAGTTGGCTAACTTTTTACCAAACCCTATGCCAAGTTATTATATACACTTACATTTGTACAAATATACTTACACACATATATCATATAAAAATTATATATCTACATACCCATTATGCATTTATATTTATACACATATGTATTATGCATATTACCTTTATACACATTATATACATATACAATAAAAATATAATGACAGGTAGATAGTTCAGTCAGTCAATCACAAAGCTACTTTTTCTCATCTAAATTTGTGGAGATCTTCCATATAACCCCTCCTACCTCCGGCATTTTGATAAGAGGAATGCACAGACAATATTTTTGTGCATTTCACAAGTGCCCAATAGTAAATAAGAAATGACTTAGGAACAGATATTCAATTGAATATTTGAAGGACTGAGCCCTGAATAATTTGTAAGAGATGTAGAACTCTTGGCATCTACAACGACACAGAGAATTCAGCAAGGCATGAACCAATGTGTCACTGACTATCATGGGTAAATGAATCAGTCTAGTGAAAGACACAGAATCAGATGACAGAAGGACAGGATGCCTAGACCAGCCCAAGGATAGAATCTTTCAAGAGCCCCTCCTGAAGAAAGGCATCCCCAGTTTCCTAGAATAAAGAGATACAGAGCCATAACTTTACAAAATAGGTGATTATACTGCACTGTGGATAAGCATCTTTTAAATAACCTTTTGTTGAGATATAAGCAATTTGTTCCAGTTATTTAAATCTTTTCCATAAATAATGATATTTTATTAAATCTTAAGATAAAAGAACCACTTTAGAAGTTGAAACTACCAAACTCAGTTGACACTAGAATAAATCACATTGCTTCCAGGTTGACTAGTATGGCTAGGTTCCAAGCCTTTTAGAATGTCGCTAGTACTGTAGCCTAAGTCACCATCATCTCTGACCTGGAACACTATAATGGCCTCTTAATGAGGTTCCCTAAGTTCACACTTAGTGCCCTCCCCACCCCAGTCCCATATACTTTACTTTCCACACAATAGCCACCATTTAAGTAGGGCTTCTATCTATCAAAAAGTGTGCTGTTACTATTTATGCTAATGCCTTTATAATGAACGATTCCCTCAGAAGAAAGAATATATTATTTTCGATGCAAAGCAAAGATATAAACACCATCCCTTCTCCACATCTCTCCATGAACCCAGAACACAATGTCCAGGAACACAAAGTGTATCTTCTGCTTTTGTAAGCAAAGCATCTTTCTCTGTGCCTCAGAAAGAGATTACTCTAGGAAGAGAGTATTACTCCAACCAGTAGTAATCATTTCATATCAAGTTAAAAAGTACTAAACTTTATTTTCCTTATTGAACTGGCCAGTCCCAAATTTCCATTGAGAATTTCTACTCTGTTTCCCAATTTTTGAGTGGTTCTGTTCACCATCCTCTTTGCTATTCTGAAATTACATTTGCTGAAGTCACCCATTCCCAAAGCTTTATATAGCACTGTACATTGATGAACTGGAAATGTTCATTTCACCTCGGTCTCTTCTTGAGTGATCATTTATAGATGTAGCCACATTCAACATCTCTTTTTCAATGTCTAATGGATAATTCAAACTTAAGTCCAAAACAGAACTGTTGAATCATTCCTCTGAGCCCCGACACGTCCCCATTTCAGAAACTCTGGAGCAAAGCCAACTGTATTGTTCTGCTTTAAACTAGTGAACATTTTTTTTTAAACTAGTGAACAATTCTTAACTCTTGCTTTTTCCCTAATCTACTCACCCACTGCCATAGCTATTAGCAACTCTATCATCCCCACCATCAAAGCATCTCAAAATGGAATTAAGAACCCATCTGGAAAATGATACTGAAGAATTTATTTACAGGGTAACAGTGGAGAAACAGACATAGAGAAAAGACTTATGGACATGGGGAGAGGGAAGGAGAGGGTGAGATGTATGGAAAGAGTAACATGGAAACTTACATGACCATATGTAAAATAGATAGCAAATGGGAATTTGCTGTCTGGCTCAGGAAACTCAAACAGGGGCTCTCTATCAACCTAGAGGGGTGGGGTGGAGAGGGAGATGGGGGAGAGTTTCAAAAGGGAGGGGATATATGTATACTTATGGCTGATTCATGTTGAGGTTTGACAGAAAATAGCAAAATTCTGTAAAGCAATTATCCTTCAATAAAAAATAAATTAATTAAAAAAATAATTAAGGACCCAATCACTTCTCACCACTGCTACCACACTGGTCTGAATACCAACTACTCTTCTTTAGACTACTGCTACCATCTCCCAACTGGTCTTGCTGTTTCCATCTTTGTTCCACATAACCTGTGTTTGTCACACTGCACCTGGTGTGGTGTCTTTAAAATGCAAATCTGATCACTTCATTCTCCTGCTGTCAAATGTATTTAGAATAAAGTCAACTTTCCTTTTCCTGACTTGGCCATGCCCTGGCCCCATGCTCTGATCCCTGACCTTAATCTCCTCACTCTTCATTTGTTCTGTTCTAGCCTTACTATCTTCTTTGTAACCTCTCCAATAGGCCAGGAACATTCTCAACTCACGGCCTTTGCCCTTTATCACTATGACTCAAAGTCTCTTCTTCACTCCCTCCACCTTCCCCAACACACACACAAACTCAGCACATTCACCCAACTTTCACACAACTCAGTACATTCAGACTCTGCTCAAAGATCAACCTCTCAAAGAGGAGGGTCCACACCACCGTTCTCACCCATCTCCCATTATTTCAGGTCCTCCTGTGCTGTTTCATCTTTCTAGTCTTTTGTATGTGTTCATTTGCATATTGCCTATCTTCCTCCCTAGCACGTAAACTCCATGATGTCAGGAATTCTGTTGCTTTCATTCACAACTATATTCCTGGAGTCTAGGATGGTACTCAGCACATAGTGTTTCTGTAAGGATTTCAGATGAATTATTATATTAGCTAGCATTCAAAATCATCATCAAACTTGGCTTTGCTTTACAATGGACCTGGAACTGATGAAAACATAGAGCAATACTAATGCAAACATTATCAAAGTGATTCTTTAAAGAGAAATTGATACATTTAAGAGATCTTACACCTGTATTTCACTAAAATAATCAGCTGAAAAAAGGAGAGTGTCATAAACCAAAATTTTAAACAGATAACACCATTGGTTAATACACTCCCACCACGCCACCAATATTTTCTAGGCATACAAATTTTTCATTTACTCTGCAGATTACCATTATGTTCATTTTATCTGCAAACATGAAGATAGACTATTTACTCCCAATATGTCATTGCTTAAATTATATTTTAAGTTCTATTTGTCCTATGTTTATTTTGTAGCCCCTCTATTTACTAAATAGTAGACTATATTGATTAATGAAAAATGTAAATCTTGGGAATATGCCTGGAAATCTCTAGATCTGCACTAGCTTATCATACAGATTTGATTTTGAGGACTCTCCCTCATCTGCAACAACTCTATAACCAAGGGCATTTTTTAAAATATACAAATTTTTAAAAATTTCCTAAATATAAACAACTCATTGTAAAGCAACTATACTCCAATAAATTTTTAAAAAATAATGTCTAAAATTTCATTTAAACTCTCAGTATTAAAATGTCTTAAATTATTCTTTTATTAAGTTTTTGAGGATGCTTAAGGATTTAAAAAATAACAATTAAAAAGACTTACATTCATTTAACATTTCAGATTGCTTATCCTCCATACTTGCATGTATTTATTGTTTTTTTAATATCTACTAAGGTAAAGTCACCAGTTTCAAAGATCATGTTTATAAATGGTCACATATATTTTCCAGGATTCTTTTTTTCAGTGTCAAGTTGACTTAATGTTTCAGATAGATAAGCCTGTTCTTTATCAGGACGATATTATTTTTAATTTAAATATTTTCTGAGGATTATTTATTGGGGACTTTATCTCTAAAATTTACCTGAATTTGCTTCTTCTGTGAATTTCTAAGATGTATTACATATGGCTAAAGACCAAAGGTATAGCAACCATACTCCCCCTTAATCCCAGCTAGAAGTTCTATCACAACACAGAGTCAGTCTAAATTAGATTTAAAAGTTGATGCCCAAGGGAAGTGTTTGCTATTAACTAGCAATGTATACAATTAAACTTAAAACACAGTCACAGTATTTTAATCAGGGAAGCTAAGAGTCATTTCTGTCCTGTGGGGTAATAAATGAAGGCAAAAGCAATTGAACATGCTTTCTGATGTGCTAAGTGATATATGGGCTCTCTGGAGTCACCAAGTGGGAAGGGCCACATGCTTAGCTAATCAACACTGCACAGTCATATTGGGGGAGAGGTGATAAATTTAACAGATGTTATACTCGCAGGGGTCAGGGTAAAATGGACTTGATCCACCACCTCCGTAATTAAAGGGATGTCTTTAAATGCCTATTATCAAATGCCTGACTATAAAAGAGAATGAATTTTTTATTCTCAGTCATTCACTGTGAGTGGATTTAGTAATACCATCAACCACAATGGTCAAAGCTGGCCACTGACTAATATGTTGACAGGAAAAAAATCAGATCCTGGGAGACCAGTTAATGTCCTTCCTTCCAGAATTTTCAAAGCTGATTAGAACAAAACCACATCCAGAGAAAACCATTAAGACAACACTCAGGTGATAAATTGCTATTTCTGTAGACTGTCCTCCTTCAAGAATAAGCCATGTATTCTCTGCTGACAAACACTATTTCTTGCACACAATCTAAGTACAAAAGGACAAAAGGAATTCTCAGCTCAGTCACCTTCCATTTCAAGTTATGCATACCACAACTTCTTGTCTTTGCCAATGTGTTTGAATGGGCAAATGGTATTTCTGGGATTATAAATTTGTTGCCTGTTTTCTGATGATGGCATATTTTCTGTTCTGAAATTTCAGTTACTGCTTAAAATTCTTAAAGGATGGAAGTTGAATCAAATGGCATATAGATTTTTCCTATTTGTTGTTATTAAGTCTATAAGTTGTGTCTGATTCTTTGTGACCTCATGGACTGCAGCATGCCAGGCTTCCTTGTCCTTCACTATAACCCAGAGTTTGCTCAGATTCATGTCCATTGAGTCAGTGATGCTATCTAATCATCTCATCCTCTGCAGCCCCTTCTCCTTTTGCCTTCAATCTTTCCCAGCATCATGGTCTTTTCCTTTGTATCAGGTGGCCAAAGTATTGCAGCTTCAGCATCAGTCCTTCCGATGAACATTCAAGGTTGATTTCCTTTAGGATTGACTGGTTTGATCTTCTTGGAGTTCAAGCGACTCTCAAGAATCTTCTGCAGCGCCACAATTCAAAAGCACGTCTTCAGTCCTTAGTTATGTCTCTGATCTGTCACATCCATACATGACTCCTGGAAAAATCATAGCTTTCACTATATAGATCTTTGTCAGCAAAGTGATGTCTCCACTTTTTAATATGCTGTCTAGGTTTGTCATAGCTTTCCTTCCAAGGAGCAAGTGTCTTTTAATTTCATGTATGCAGTCACTGTCTACAGTGATTTTGGAGGCCAAGAAAATAAAATCTGTCACTGCTTCCACTGTTTCCCCTTCTATTTGCCATGAAATGATGGGACCGGATGCCATGACCTTAGTAGTTTTACTGTTGAATTTTAAGCCAGCTTTTTCACTCTCCTCTTTCACCCTCATAAAGAGGTTCTTTAGTTCCTCTTCACTTTCTACCATTAGAGTGGCATCATCTGCACATCTGAGGTTGTTGATATTTCTTCCAGCAATCTTAATTTCAGTGTGTGATTCATTTTACCCAGCATATCACATGATGTACTCTACACACAAGTTAAATAAACAGGATAACAATATACAGCTTTGACATACTCCTTTTCCAATTTTGAACCAGTCCGTTGTTCCATGCCCAGGTTAAAAACCTTCTCTTCACCCTAACCATTCTCTCTCAGAAACCCAATTCCTCTGAGTTAATTTTCTGTAAACTACCATCTGTCCTAAAAAGAAGCAATTCATGACTGAGTCATAACGACGGAAAAGAATAAAGCATAGGAAATCTTGGAGTAATAGTCCACGGTGGCGAAAATGGAAAGAAACATGTGGTATAGTGTCAATGCACCATTCTACACTGTGGTCTTTGCTTTTTTTATTTAGTTCTATATTTATGGTATACAACAGTCCTATTTCAGTATCTCAATACAGAAACTCCATTGTATGAATGTATCAAAATCTATTTAACTTCCTATTGATGGACATCAGGATAGTTTTACAATTTGATAGATAGTATTAAAAACCTCCCATAACCTTCCATAAAGATGCTAATCTATACTTTTACTCAAGACCACCTTAGAGGTGCGCAACCAGGACTCCTGGGCTAAGCCATATTTTACAGGGTTCCTTTGGTCCTGCTCTAAGCATGGCTCTGCCAAAAATGAGAGGAAATCCCAGAACTAAGTGGACATGTACACCAAGAACCTATATTCTCTATTTCAGATCACAATCTGAGAGCATGGGGCTGGAAATTTCCTGTCCAAACATACCTGGGCCTGTTTCCAGGGACTGGAAGGGTCTCTTCTCTGGATCTGTTCCTCTTGGGATGGATTACAAATGACATGCTGAGGTCTGACATGTCACCAAGAAGGTTTGTGAGCATGGATGTGGGAGGATGGAGCTTGATGGCCACATATATGTTGCCGGGCCCCTTCTGATGAATGATTGCATGGAGCTGGGACATGAACAAGGACAGACTGAAAGCTGACAGCTTATATCCCATTCTTAAATAAATTTAAGAACTCATCTGCTTTCACTAACAGGACCTAACAGTTTTTGTTTCCACACTTGCTATCACTTAGTATTATAATTTGTGTTTCATTTTTGCCAGTCAGAGTTTTTAAAAATCATGTTTTACTGTATTTAAAATGGCACTTATTTAGTTCATATTTTCACATACTGATAGTCAATTTCAACTTTTTCCCAATATACTGCATATTTTACCTTTTCCTCATTTTAAAAATCAAAATCAAATTATTAGGCTCTGGTTCAAGATAGCAATGTACAAAAAAGATCCTGAACTCATCTTCTCTCATAGTCACACCAAATCCACAGCTTTTCATAAAGGAATCCACCACCCCCACCCCCACCCCAAAAAAAAACTCAATATGAAACTCCTACACATCAGTCAAACAAGAAAACTCCCAATCCATGTTGAAGTGGGTGGGAGAAGCTGAGACACAATCTCACCATAAACCCCACCCTCAGCTCAGCAACCCACAGTTGGGAGGAAGCACAACTCACACTTCTCCCTGCAGAGCAAAGGGTTTAAACCCCACGTCTGGCACTCCACCTTTTAAGACCTGCATTTCAGAGATGAACCTCCCACACACATAGCTTTGAAAGTCAGTAAGACTTGCACCCATGAGTTCCACATTTTGTATTGAACTGAGAGACAGTTCATAAAAGGTTCCTACAGGCAGACTTACCTACCCCAGGGCCTGCCAATGCTAAGCAGTCAGAAGTTCTGTGAAAAAAGCTTATTTGATTATGTGAAACATGTGGCCTGAGGGACAAACATCTAACTTAGCACACATCTAGAGGTCTGTGGAAATCTTGTCCAAATGTAAAGGCCAGTGGGCACCATCTTTGCTCTCTCCCTCTGCCTCACTCCAGCTAGTATGATCTCCTGGGCAGAGCTGGCTCCGATGTTTGGTGCTCCACTTTATGTGGCTGCCCCCCAGGCGATCCCTCTAGGTCTCCTTGCTCTGGTGGTCAGCAGGACTTACACTCTTGGGTCCCCCAGGACTGTAACAAACAGAAAACATTCTTAACAGGCTACCACCCCCAGGGCACAGCAGAGAGAAACAACTAAGGAGCCAATTATTCTGAGAGAGAGATCTATTAGCTTATCTTCACAGCTGCAGCCTGAGGGGCAGCCTTCTAACTACACACATCTAAGGGTCAGCTGAATCCTCTCCAGAGACCTTGGAAGGCAGGCAATATCTTCACGCTTTCCCTCTGCCATGCTCCAGAGTGCAAGTTTCTCCAAAAAAATGACCTTATACACATTTGATGTGCCAGTTTGTATGGATGCTTCCCAGGGTGTGACCCTTGACTGACTAGCTCTCGTGGCCAGTAAGGCTAGGGTTTCTGGGTCCCCTGTCACTGTAAGAGATGGACAGTTTCTGATGAGCTGCCATCTCCAGGAAACAATCAGACTGCTGGCTGAAACACATTACCACTCTTTCTGTGAAAGAAGGCTATTCAGTTGTCCTGGAACAGTAGCCTGAAGGCCAGACTTGTGGTTTGGCACAATTTAGGGACCTGCAGAGGTGCTCTTAGGGGATGGAGGCCAGTGGATACCATCTTTGTCCTTTGCTTCTTCCTTGCTCCAGGTTACTGGTATCTCTTAGAAAGGAGTGCATCCACTGGTCTGGCACCATGAATTTTGAGGGTGCCACCCAGGGGACACCCCAAGATCACCTGGCTGTCATATCCAGTTGGGCTGATGCTCCTGACCCCAAAGGATTGTATACATTTGCATACTTTAGAAGCTGCTGCCTGAGGGTCTGGCTTCCAATGAGCTTAAATCTAGACGCTGTCTGAGATCCACCCCTTTGGGACTGACAGGTCTTGGCACAACTGTAACTGAAAACAAGGGGCACTAAAAACAAATAAAGCCACTTGGAAAATGACAACCAAAAGCTAGAGCAGGGTTGAATGATAACATTCATCTCCTACCCAGAGCAATTACTTCAAGATTGAAATCATATCAAGCATATTTTCTGACCACAATAGTACAAAGCTAGATATAAATTACAAGAAGAAAACTAGAAAATTCACAAATATGTGGAGAATAAACACATGCTATTAAACAATCAAAGGGCCAAAGAAAATACCTGTGGTTAAAGAATATAAAAGATAAATCAAAACTACAGGATTCAGTAAAAGCAGTAATGAGAGATAAATTTGTAGCAATACAGGCCAATATCAAGAAACAAGAAAAACCTCAAACAAATTTATACAACTAGAATAAGAAGAATAAATAGAGTCCAAAGTTAGTAAAAGAAAAGAAAGATCAAAGGAGAAATAAATAAAAATCCAAAAAGAGATTAGAAAAGATCAATGAAATTAAGAATTGCTTTTCTGAAAGATAAACAAAATTGACATACTTTTTAGACTCACCAAGAAAAAGAGATGACTCAAACAAAACCAGAGAGAGGAAACATTAGAACTAATATCAAAAATAAATAAATAAATAAAAATAAATATTAAGTATTATAAGGCACTAGTATGACTGCTTCACAGTCTTTTAACTGAGATAAAGTAAGGAAATTATGCTAATATTAGACAACTTTGAACATATGGATCAATTTCTAGAAGTATACAATCTATTAAGAATGAATCTTAAAGAAACAGAAAACCTGAATGAATTGATTATCAGTGATGTGACTGAATCAGTAATAAATAAAACTTCCCAACAAACAAGAGTCCAGGACCAGATGGCTTCACTGGTAAATTTGACCAAATATTTACAGAGGAATGAATATAAATTCTTTTCAAACCTTTCCAAAAAGAAAAAAGAAAGGATGGAATACTTCAGAATTTAATTTATGGGGCCAGCATTACCCTTATTCTAAACCATTGAGGGATACCCCAAGAAAAGAAAATTACAGGCCAATATCCCTGGTGAACATAGACGAAAAAATCCTCAACAAAATATCAGAAAACCAAATTCAGCAAAAGATTAAAATGATCATATATCATGATCAAGTGAGATTTATTCCAGGATGCAGGGATGGTTCAATATCCACAAGACAAATCAATCAATGTGATACAACACATTAATAAAATGAAGGGTAAAAATCATGTGATCATCTCAATAGACAGAAAAAGCATTTGAAAAAATTCAATGCCCATTTATGATAAAAACTCACAACAAAGTGGGTAGAGAGGGACGGTACGTCAACATAATCAAGCTGTATATGACAAACCCACAACTAGCATCATACTTGATGGTGAAAAGCTGAAAGCTTTTCTTTTAAGATCAGGAACAAGACAATGATGCTCATTCTTGCCACTTTTATTCAACATAGTATTTTAAGTCCTAGCCAGAACTATTATGAAAGAAAAATAAATAAATGGTATCAATATTGAAAATAAAGAAGTAAAACTGTCACTTTTTAGAGTTGATATACATAGAAAATTCTAAAGACTCCATTAATAAACTGTTAGGACTAATAAACAAAATTAGCAAAGTTGCAGATACAAAGTTCATATACAAAAATCAGTTTCATTTTTATATATCAGCAACAAAGATTCCAAAAGAGAAATTAAGAAAATAATCTCTTCTACAATTGTATCAAAAAGAGTAAATTTAATCGTGTAGTGAAAGACCTTTATACTGAAAACTATGAGACATTGAAAAAAATTAAAGAAGACATAAATTAATGGAAACGTTTGCCATGCTCATGCATTTTAAGAATTAATATTGTTAAAATGTCCATTCAACCCAAAGCCATCTACAGATGCAATGCAATTTCTATCAAAATTGTAATGGTGTTCTTTCAGCCATAGAACAAAGCATCCTAAAATTTGTATGAAACTACAAAAGATCCTGATTAGCCTAAGCAATTTTGAGAAAGAATAACAAGCTAAAGACATCATACTTCCTAATTTCAAGCTATATTACAAAGCCATTATAACCCAAACACTGTGGCATTTGCATAAAAACAGACACATGGATCAATGAAACAGAAGAGAAAGCCCAGAAATAAACTCACTCACATAGTATCAATTAATTTGACAAAGGAGCCAAAATATAAAATGGGAGAAGGACAGTCTCCTAAATAAATAGTGTTGGGAAAACTGCACAGCAACCTGAAAAAGAATGAAACTGGACAACTATCTTACACCATACACAAAAGTTAACTCCAAATGGATTAAAGACTTGAATGTAAGATCCAAAGCCAAAAAACTCCTAAAGGAAAATATAAGCTCTTTGACTTTGGTTGATGATGATTTTTTTGTTTGCTTGTTTTGTTTTGATACCAAAAACAAAGGCTACAAGAGCAAAATAAACAAGTGGCATTTTATCAAACTAAAAACTTCTACATAGCAAAGGAAACTATCAACAAAATGAGAAGGCAACCTATTTAGTGGGAGAAAAATATTTTCAAATTGTATGTCTACAAGGGGTTCATTTCTAATACGTAAAGAACTCAAACAACAGCAAAAAAAAAAAAAATTAAAAAGTTGGCAGAGGATTTGAATAGATATTTTTCTAAAGAAGACATAGAAATGGCTGGTAGGTACAACAAAACATATTTAACCTCACTAATCATCAGGGTGATGCAAATCAAAAACCACAATCAAGTATCACCTCACATCTGTTAGAACAGCTAGATTCAGAAAGACAAGCAGTAACAAATTGGAAAGATGTGGAGAAAGGTAAACCTGATACACTGGGAATCTGAATTGGTATATTCACTGTGGAAAACAGTATGGAGGTTCTTCAAAAAAAAAATTAAGGCTAGAACTACCATGTGATCCAGCTCTTTCACTACTGACTATTTAACCAAAGAAAATTAAAACGCCACTCAAAAAGATGTTTGCACCCCATGTTCATTGCAATATTGTTTATAATAGCCAAGACATGAAACAACCCAAATGTCCATCAACAGATGAATGAATAAAAAAGTGTATATGTATATATACATATATACAATGTAATATTATTCAGCCAAAAGTAAGATAGAAATCTTACCACTTGCAAAAATGTGGATGGATTTTGAGGGGATTATGCTAAGCAAAATATTTCAGAAAGAGAAAGTCAAATAAATAGTCTCACATATGTGTGGAATCTAAACCAAAACAAAACACCAAACTCATAAATACACAGAACTGATTGCTGATTGCCACAGATGGGGGGTTTGGAAGGGGTAAAATGATGAAGGTACAAAATAGTTGTGAAATAATAGATCATGGAGATATAATGTACAGCACAGTTATTAGTATTATATTGTATACTTGAATATTGTTCAGAGAGTAAGTCTTAAAAATTCTCATCACAAGAAAAAAATATTTGTAAATATGGATGGTAATGGATGGTAACTAGACTTATTGTGGTGACATTTCACAATGGCTGCTGCGAGGTGCAGGAGGGCTGAGAGGAGCTACTCCACATTCAAGGTCAGGAGGGGTGGCCTTGAGAAGATACCCCTCGTCCAAGGTAAGCAGCGGCTGCACTTTGCTGGAGCAGCCGTGAAGAGATACCCCACGTCCGAGGTAAGAGAAACCCAAGTAAGACAGTAGGTGTTGCGAGAAGGCATCAGAGGGCAGACACACTAAAACCATAATCAGAGAAACTAGCCAATCTGATCACAGGACCACAATCATGTCTAACTCAATGAAACTAAGCCATGTTGTGTGTGGCCACCCAAGACAGTGGGGTCATGGTGGAGAGGTCTGACAGAATGTGGTCCACTGGAGAAGGGAATGGCAAACCACTTCAGTATTCTTGCCTTGAGAAACCCATGAACAGTATGAGAAGGCAAAATGATAGGATACTGAAAGAGGAACTCCTCAGGTCAGTAGGTGACCAATATGCTACCAGAGATCAGTGGAGAAATAACTCCAGAAAGAATGAAGGGATGAAAAAAAAAAAAAGAATTAAGGGATGGAGCCAAAACAAATAACAATACCCAGTTGTGGATGTGACTGGTGATGGAAGCAAGGTCTGATGCTGTAAAGAGCAATATTGCATAGGAACCTGGAATGTTAGGTCCATGAATCAAGGCAAATTGGAAGTGGTCAAACAGGAGATAGCAAGAGTGAATGTCAACATTCTAGGAATCAGCGAACTAAAATGGACTGGAATGGGTGAATTTAACTCAAATGACCATTATATCTACTACTGGGGGCAGGAATCCCTTAGAAGAAATGGAGCAGCGATCATGGTCAACAAAAGAGTCCAAAATGCAGTACTTGGATGCAATCTCAAAAATGACAGAATGATCTCTGTTCGTTTCCAAGGCAAACCATTCAATATCACAGTAATCCAAGCCTATGCCCCAACCAGTAATGCTGAAGAAGCTGAAGTTGAACAGTTCTAAGACCTACAAGACCTTTTAGAACTAACACACAAAAAAAGATGTCCTTTTCATTATAGGGGACTGGAATGCAAAAGTGGGAAGTCAAAAATCACCTGGAGTAACAGGCAAATTTGGCCTAGGGGTACAGAATGAAGCAGGGCAAAGACTGAGTTTTGCCAAGAGAACGCACTGGTCATAGCAAACACCCACTTCCAACAACATAAGAGAAGACTCTACACATGGACATCACCAGATGGTCAACACTGAAACCAGATTGATTATATTCTTTGCAGCCAAAGATGGAGAGGATCTATACAATGAGCAGAAGACAAGACCGGGAGCTGACTGTGGCTCAGATCATGAACCCCTTATTGCCAAATTCAGATGTAAATTGAAGAAAGTAGGGAAAACCACTAGACCATTCAGGTATGACCTAAATCAAACCCCTTATGACTATACAGTGGAAGTGAGAAATAGATTTAAGGGACTAGACCTGATAGACAGAGAGCCTGATGAACTATGGGCGGAGGTTCATGACATTGTACAGGAGACAGGGATCAAGAGCATCCCCATGGAAAAGAAATGCAAAAAGGCAAAATGGTTGCCTGAGGAGGCCTTACAAATAGCTGTGAAAAGAAGAGAAGCAAAAAGCAAAGGAGAAAAGGAAAGATATTCCCATTTGAACGCAGAGTTCTGAAGAATAGCAAGAAGAGATAGGAAAGCCTTCCTCAGCGATCAGTGCAAAGAAATAGAGGAAAACAACAGAATGGGAAAGACTAGAGATCTCTTCAAGAAAATTAGAGATACCAAGGGAACATTTCGTGCAAAGATGGGCTGAATAAAGGACAGAAGTGGTATGGACCTAACAGAACCAGAAGATATTAAGAAGAGGTGGCAAGAATACACAGAAGAACTATACAAAAAAGATCTTCACGACCCAGATAATCACGATGGTGTGATCACTGACCTAGAGCCAGGCATCCTGGAATGTGAAGTCAACTGGGCCTTAGAAAGCATCACTATGAAGAAAGCTAGTGAAGGTGATGGAATTCCAGTTGAGCTATCTCAAATCCTGAAAGATGATGCTGTGAAAGTGCTGCACTCAATATGTCAGCAAATTTGGAAAACAGCAGTGGCCACAGGACTGGAAAAGGTCAGTTTTCATTCCAATCCCAAAGAAAGGCAATCCCAAAGAATGCTCAAACTACCGCACAATTGCACTCATGTCACATGCTAGTAAAGTAATGCTCAAAATTCTCCAAGCCAGGCTTCAAGAATACATGAACCGTGAACATCTAGATGTTCAAGCTGGTTTTAGAAAAGGCAGAGGAACCAGAGATCAAATTGCAATATCCGCTGGATCATCAAAAAAGCAAGAGAGTTCCCAAAAAACATCTATTTCTGTTTTATTGACTATGCCACAGCCTTTGTGTGGATCACAATAAACTGTGGAAAATTCTGAAAGAGATGGGAATACCAGACCACCTGACCTGCCTCTTGACTAACCTATATGCAGGTCAGGAAGCAACAGTTAGAACTGGACATGGAACAACAGACTGGTTCCAAAGAGGAAAAGGAGTACATCAAGGCTATATATTGTCACCCTGCTTATTTAACTTATATGCAGAGAAACACTTGGCTGGATGAAGCACAAGCTGGAATCAAGATTTCTGGGAGAAATATTAATAACCTCAGATATGCAGATGACACCACCCTTATGGCAGAAAGTGAAGAGGAACTAAAAAGCCTCTTGATGAAAGTGAAAGAGGAGAGTCAAAAAGTTGGCTTAAAGCTTAACATTCAGAAAACTAAGATCATGGCATCTGGTCCCATCACTTCATGGGAAATAGATGGGGAGACAGTGGAAACAGTGTCAGACTTTATTTTTTTGGGCTCCAAAATCACTGCAGGTGGTGACTGCAGTCATGAAATTAAAGACGCTTACTCCTTGTAAGGAAAGTTATGACCAACCTAGATAGCATATTAAAAAGCAGAGACATTACTTTGCCAACAAAGGTCCATCTAGTCAAGGCTATGGTTTTTCCAGTAGTCATGTATGGATGTGACAGTTGGACTGTGAAGAAAGCTGAGCACCGAAAAATTGATGCTTTTGAACTGTGGTGTTGGAGAAGACTCTTGAGAGTCCCTGGGACTCTAAGGAGATTGAACCAGTCCATCCTAATGGAGATTAGTCCTGGGTGTTCATTGGAAGGACTGATGCTGAAGCTGAAACTCCAGTACTTTGGCCCCCTCTGCGAAGAGTTGACTCATTGGAAAAGACCCTGATGCTGGGAGGGATTGGGGGCAGGAGGAGAAGGGGATGACAGAGGATGAGATGGCTGGATGGCATCACCGACTCGATGGGCATGAGTTTGAGTAAACTCCGGGAGTTAGTGAGGGACAGGGAGGCCCGGTGTGCTGTGATTCTTGGGGTCACAAAGAGTTGGACAAGACTGAGCAACTGAACTGAACTGAACTGACTGACAGATACTGAGTCACTATCTTGTAAGCCCAAAACTATTATAATGTTATATGTCAACTACATGGCAATATAAGATCAAAGTGGTAGTTATTCATCTGTTCTCCTATATAATTTATTTCTGCTATATAATTTATTCACTTTGAGAATGTTATAAATGTTTGATTCTTTTATTTAAGATATAACTGAGTTTTCATTACTTTTATTAAATCCCATAGCCTTTCACCTTTTAATTGGTGTTTTTATCTCATTTATATGTACGTGACAATGAAAATATTTGACCCGCCGTCTACAAACTTTCTTTTCAGATTTTTAATTACTCGTTTATTTTATTGCTATCCCATCTTGCAGTGATATGTGTATCTTCTTTCTTTTCTCCCAATAATTGTAGTGATTTAAAATCCATTTTTAATTTTCAACTGGTTTTCCATCTTTTTTTTTTTTTTTTCAGTCGTGCTGCATGGCTTGCAGGATCTTAGTTCCCCAACCCAGAACTGAACCCTGGCCACGGCAATGAAAGCATGGCGTTCTAACCACTGTACCTCCAGGGAATTCTACATAAATTT
This sequence comes from Dama dama, assembly GCF_033118175.1. NCBI lineage: Eukaryota > Metazoa > Chordata > Mammalia > Artiodactyla > Cervidae > Dama > Dama dama. The sequence continues at coordinate 60,258,304 of NC_083692.1, read as the reverse complement.
AAATCATATGCTTAAAATGCAGGTCTCTAAGTTATAAAGTTTACAAGCATCTATTATTTCCACACTATGAAACTTTAGATATACACTTCTACTTCCTCTAACAACATATCACTTACTTCGTTTTAGTACTTTTATACTTTTATCTGGGTTTATATTCTAATTTCTAAATGTAATATGCCTACAAATCTTTGCCCTTACTTTTGCATTTATATGAGTTCAGAGTGCATAGGCAGTTTTTGATACTATTGCTTCCCCATTTCCTAGGGTTGTTGTTTTGTTTTAAATTTTAACTTTTCAGTTGTATGACTGATGTCAAAACTGACCTTAACACTTTTCAATTTCTCCTAAAAGAGATGGATCTATATCTTTATTCCTTGCAAAATGTTTTGGCCATTGGAATGCTGCAGAGAAATACCATGTGGATTCTGGCCCAAGATCGCAGGAGGCATTGCAATTCCCACTCTTGTGGCACTTTTGCTTTTGGGACCTCTGCCACCTCCACCTGCTAATAAATCTAGGGCAGTCTTGTGAATGATGAGAGATGCAACTCAACTACCCTCGTTGGCTCAGCCAACAGATTGCCAACCATGGACATTTGAGTGAGGTTATTTTGAATCATTCAAATGCCAGGAGACATGTAGCTAAAAGCAGATGCATGAGAGCCCAGAGACACTGACCAAGTTGCCCAGATCAGAAAGACTGCTCAGCCTACACACAGAACCATAAGCAAAGTGAGAGCTCTGGCTTCAAGTGACATTTGGGGTGATCGGTTTCTTGGAAAAGCAATCTGATACAGGTTGGTTAACAGAATTCATAACTAAGATGTGTTCCTTCACAGTATCTCATGGGTACTATACTCCCTGAATCCTTTCTTATTTAAGAAAAGACTGTTGCCTTTATTAATGGATTAAAATGTAGCTGGTTATTAAATTTTAGAATCATAAGTTTTCACTTCAGAATTCTGCATACATGCTCTGCCATCTCTTGACATGGCAAAACGCTATGAAGAATCTGAGTTCAGCCTATTCTTCCCTTTTGAAGGTAACTACTTTTTCTGATGAATGACTATAGTACTCGTTATTTTCTAGAACATTAATATTTATACTATATGACCCTTCAAGGTTGATAATTCTACTTTTTTTGGAACATAATGTTCCAAGTTTAGATGTGTAAATTCAGTCCTTTCATATATGAAAAGTTTTATTGCTATTTTGATATTCACTTCAGCCTCTAATTCATTGACAACTATGCAAAAGTTGCAGCTCTATTCTCTCATCTTTATAGCTAACTGCTTTCATTGTTTTGTCTACAGAATTGCCTCAAACGTGTTCTTGCTCCCACATTATCTAGCTGTAATGATACAGAGCTGAAAAGACCTTGCACATATGTGTAATTTAATTTTGTACAGCCTGGAAGCTCAATAAAGAGATATAGCCAGGGCAGGATGGATGTGCCTGCACACTAGTGTTGAAGAACCCACCTGCCAATGCAGGAGACATAGGAGATGCAGGTTTGATCTCTGGGTTGGGAAGATCCCCTGGAGGAGGGCATGGCAACCCACTCCAGTATTCTTGCCTGGAGAATCCCATGGACAGAGGAGCCTAGTGGGCTACAGTCCATGGGGTCACAGAGAGTCTGACACTACTGAAGTGACTGAGCAAGCACACATGCTCAGACTCTTAATAAAGAGATATAGCTGGGGCAGGATGGCTGCACCTCAGTTTCCTCATTTACAGCATAAAGACAGTAGTAATACTAACTAGTCAAGACAGCATATTAAAAAGCAGAGTCATTACTTGGCTGACAAAGGTCCACCTAGTCAAAGCAAAGGTTTTTCCAGTAGTCATGTAGGGATGTGAGAGTTGGACTATAAAGAAAGCTGAGCACTGAAGAATTGATGCTTTTGATGAACATTGGGGTGCACGTGTCTCTTTCAGATCTGGTTTCCTCAGTGTGTATGCCCAGAAGTGGGATTGCTGGGTCATATGGCAGTTCTATTTCCAGTTTTTTAAGAAATCTCCACACTGTTTTCCATAGTGGCTGTACTAGTTTGCATTCCCACCAACAGTGTAAGAGGGTACCTAGATGCCCATCAGCAGATGAATGGATAAGGAAGCTGTGGTACATATACACCATGGAATATTACTCAGCCATTAAAAAGAATTCATTTGAATCAGTTCTAATGAGATGGATGAAACTGGAGCCCATTATACAGAGTGAAGTAAGCCAGAAAGATAAAGAACATTACAGCATACTAACACATATATATGGAATTTAGAAAGATGGTAATGATAAGCCTATATACAAAACAGAAAAAGAGACACAGAAGTACAGAACAGACTTTTGAACTCTGTGGGAGAAGGTAAGGGTGGGATGTTTCGAAAGAACAGCATGTATATTATCTGTGGTGAAACAGATCACCAGCCCAGGTGGGATGCATGAGACAAGTGCTCGGGCCTGGTGCACTGGGAAGACCCAGAGGAATCGGGTGGAGAGGGAGGTGGGAGGGGGGATCGGGATGGGGAATACGTGTAAATCTATGGCTGATTCATATCAATGTATGACAAAACCCACTGAAATGTTGTGAAGTAATTAGCCTCCAACTAATAAAAAAAAAAAAAAAAAGAATTGATGCTTTTGAACTGTGGTGTTGGAGAAGACTCTTCAGAATCTCTTGGACTGCAAGGAGATCAAACCAGTCAATCTTAAAGGAAATCAGTCTGGAATATTCATTAGAAGGACTGATGCTGAAGCTGAAACTCCAATACTTTGGCCACCTGATGCAAAGAACTGACTATCAGAAAAGACCGTGATGCTGGAAAAAATTGAAGGCAGGAGGAGAAGGGGATGACAGAGGATGAGATGGTTGGATGGCATCACTGATTCAATGCACATGAGTTTGAGCAAGCTCTGGGAGTTGGTGATGGATAGGGAAGCCTGACATGTTGCAGTTCATGGGGTTGCAAAGAGTTGGACACGACTGAACTGAACTGAATACCAACTAATGTTAAGTTTTCTGAGTAGTCAAATGAGCCTTATAAAAATAAGACCCTCAGAAGAGTTCTTAGTATGTAGTAAGTAAATAATAGCATTAAGCAATTGTTTATTACCATTATAAATCAACACTGGCTCTTTTTTCATCACCTATTCTACTTATTGCTTCCAATATGGTTTTAATTTTTGTAAAGGCCTTATTGTTTTCTCCAATGTCTTTCAATAGCTCACCGACCTCACTTTTTTCAATTTGTTCTATTTTATTGTTCTCTGTTAACTATTTTACAGTTTCTCTAGTATTTTGTCTTTTTTTCCCCTCTGAGTCCCTGTTGTCTTTTCTTTGCATATAGTGCAGAGTGCATATAGTTCTCTTTTCTTTGCATCTTAGCGCTTTGTTGCTCAGTCGTGTCCGACTCCTTGTGAGCCCATGGACTGCAGCCCGCCAGGATCCTCTGTCCATGTGGATTCTCCAGGCGAGAATACTGGAGTAGGTTGCCATCCCTCCTCTAGATACTTCTTAGAGTCAAACTCTATTTTTCTAATGTAAATTAATATCATCCCATGTACACCATTCCAACTCCCTCTTTAGTAGTAAAGTGGGTTGCCATGTCCTCCTCCAGGAGATCTTCCCAACCCAGGGATCGAACCCAGCTCTCCTGCATTCTTACCATCTGAGCCACGAGGGAAGTCCCTGATCTCTCCTACCTCACCTCTATGGCACTTTTTTGTGTGTTCCAATTCCAAATTGCAGATGATACTGCTGGTGCCTCACATCTGTCCACATCTGTCCACTTCAGTTAGAGCTCTAGTGGAGAGTTCTGTGGGGCTCAGTCTCACTTCAGACCACTGGCATCTAATCTGAAGTGGCATCTGTTCGTCCTTCTGCATTTAGTATACGTGCTTCTGTAGCCAGCACCATCCTTCTGCATTTAGTCTCAATTCCTTTTTAGATGCTTTGAGAGCCTGTTCATCTCTTGCAAGTACTGTTTGGAAGAATAGGGCAGGTGGACCCTTGAATCCACCTTTAAGCAGTAAGAGACAGGACCCTGTAGACAAACATTCTGCCTCCTCCAACTGGAAACTTCTGAGGTATTCTGAACACTTCTCCATGGTCTCAGTAGAATCTAATGCGTATCACTCACCATAGCATCTTTGATAACATCCTTGCTGACTTTCCCTCCATCCTTCTCTCTCCCTCCCCAATCCTAACTCCAGTATCAGGAATCACTCTCTAAACAATCTTTGCACCAAAATCCTGGCCTCAGGCTCTGCTCTGAAGAAACCCAAACTAAGACATATATCTATAAAATCTGTCCTTAAGACCTCCCCACCCTTTCTCTGCAATATGGAACTTTACCCAAGTAATACCCCAGACTTTCTATAGCCTATTCCTATCCCAAGTTCTTGTGATTTACACTGAAGTATTGTTCCTTTGGCAACTCAGAATCAAGTCAATGCAAAATATGCATCTTGATTGAGATTTATAGCTACAGATGAACTTGTCTCATAGAAATAGAGGACTTTCTCCTTTTCAAAATTTTCATGGTTTCCATTCACCTGGGAGGATTTTTGTTGAGCAGATTTAAATAAATTCTATATCCCTAAAGATAAGAGATTATTTTATCTATTATCATAGAGCTTCCACACATAATATGGGATTCTTCTGCAAAATAAAGGGGTTGTTTTCAACATCAAATTCTCTTTGAAATATATAATTTGTACTTGGTGCTAAGCCAGAGTTCCATGGTATCAATTAGAAAATTCAAAAAGCTTCCTTTGTCTGAAAAGTTTAGAAACCTTTAGTAATTGAAGCAGAAAAACTAGATGGTCTAAATAAATGTAAGATAACCAAATACAAAGGGGATTTAACCTTTGTTTCTCATTACCCGAACTGTATAATCAGGGGGAAGGGTTGTATGAATAGCAACATCTACAAATAGGAAAAAAACACATTTTAATAATTAGTTTTAAATTTCATTTCCATTTAATTTAAACTAGAATTATAAACAAATACAACTAGCTGCAAATTTATCTACTTTCCTTTCCTTTGAAAATGCTTTTATTATTAATATTTGCATACTTAATAAAAAGTGTGATAGGAAGAAACATTACTATAACAATTTTGCAATATGCTAATTAAAGATAGTGACTTAGCAAAGTATTCTGACCTAACACCTGTTTTGAGTATTAGCATCACATAATGTTGAAAATGTTTCATTCCCTGACCACAAAAAAAGATCTTAAAAAATTATAGTTGGTTTACCTACTAAGATTAGGATTTAGTTGTATAATGTTTAAACAAGGAAGATCACTAAAATTCTAAATGACTTACTGATTTAATGCCCTTCATAGAAACGAGTTGCCAAAAACTAGATTTAAAACAGCATGTCTTAAGGTAACTCATTCAGTAGTAGCATTTTTGGAATGTCTTCTGTCTTCCACACAGTGCTAGGCAGCAGAAGGGAGACAAGACTCTTGACTGCACAGGGCCGACAGTCCAAAGATCATCAACATGTATATCGGCAATCCCAGCACAGAATGAGCAATGTCATGATCAGCAAAAAACAGAGACCTGTGGGAGCACCCAGAACTGTCTAATCCAGATTATAAGAGTGATTTCTCAAAAGCAGTCCTTATCTAATTGCCTAATAACTGAAATAAAAAGCTTTTTCTATTACAAAGTTGGTTCCAAAAATGAGATTAAAAGAAACTATTTACCTGATAAATTCCATGCAAGTTAGGATTATTTCACATTTGCAGGTCTTTAAATAGACAGAGAAAGAGAATGCTTTCAGTATAAATCTGTCTTTGAACAGATTTCTTCTGAAAGTGATTTATTGGCTATGATTAGTTTTCTGTAAACATCCTAAAAGAACAAAGTTTTAATACCTGAAATATTAAGAAGAAAATAATTCAAACACCTTTATTAAACACACTTTGATAAAAGCAAAATACTGTTGTTAATCCTATTTACAGTTCTCTATGTTCCAAATGACAAAGAACAGATGATAATGACCTAAAAGAGGGACACTCATTATTTCAAAGCATCATTCAGGTTCTTTAGAAGACAAATGTTATATGAAGGTAAATCAATATTGAGAAGAAGAGTTTTATTCCATCTAACAGTACTAATATTTACTGAGCATTAACAATATATAGGGAATTATTTAAATTTCAAGTTAGTCATGGTCTCTGGCAAGAATTGGTTATTTTATTTCTAACTGCATTTGGGTCCCAGCCATAACTCTTATAATACCATGCACTCTCTGATGGAGATCTAAATGTTAATTGTTATGGCATGTAGCATGTTAGTCACTCAGTCATGTCTGACCCTCTGCAACCCCATAGACTGTAGCCTTCCAGACTACGGTGTCCACGGAATCCTCCAGGCAAGAGTGTTGGAGTGGGCAGCCATTCCCTTTTTCAGCGGATCTTCCAAACCCAGAAATCAAACCCAAATTTCACACATTGCAGGCAGATTCTTTACCAACTGAACCACCAGGGAAACCCAATTGTTTTAGAACTGTTAAATTCTTCATGGGTAACTCAAATCAACTACTATGTGTTCACAGTCCCTAAACATCAAACATAGTGATATACAAAACAACTAGTATAGAATTATTTAAATATATATAAAACTTAACATGATCTATTAAAAAAAAACCAATAGCAAGTGTGCAGGATAAAAATCAGCATGCAAAAATCAATTCTGTTTCTATATAACAGTAAAAAGCAATTGCACATGGAAATTTTATTAAAAAAACATTACTATATGCAAATAATTAGGTGTATATCTGACAAAATACTATGTGATCTGTACACTACAAAACAATGCCAAGAGAAATAAAAGAATAAATAAATGGAGAGTTATTCCATACTCATTAGTCAGAGGATGAGATACTGTTAAGATGTTGATTCTCTCAAATTGATCTACAGATTTAATACAAACTCAATTTAAATCCTATTAAACATTTTGGTAGAAATTGATTCTAAAATCTTAATGGAATTTGTCCATTTCATCCAAGTTGTCCATTTTATTGGCATAGAGCTGCTGGTAGTAGTCTCTTATGATCCTTTGTATTTCAGTGTTGTCTGTTGTGATCTCTCCATTTTCATTTCTAATTTTGTTAATTTGGTTTTTCTCTATTTGTTTCTTAATGAGTCTTGCTAATGGTTTGTCAATTTTGTTTATTTTTTCAAAAAACCAGCTTTTAGCTTTGTTGATTTTTGCTATGGTCTCTTTAGTTTCTTTTGCATTTATTTCTGCCCTGATTTTTAAGATTTCTTTCCTTCTGCTAACTCTGGGGTTCTTCATTTCTTCCTTCTCTAATTGCTTTAGGTGTAGAGTTAGGTTATTTATTTGGTTTTTTTCTTGTTTCTTGATGTAAGCCTGTAATGCTATGAACCTTCCCCTTAGCACTGCTTTTACAGTGTCCCATAGGTTTTGGGTTGTTGTGTTTTCATTTTCATTCATTTCTATACATATTTTGATTTCTTTTTTGATTTCTTCTATGATTTGTTGGTTATTCAGAAGCGTGTTATTTAGCCTCCATATGTTTAAAGTTTTAAAAATTTTTTTCCTGTAATTGAGATCTAATCTTACTGCACTGTGGTCAGAAAAGATGACTGGAATGATTTCAATTTTTTTGAATTTTCCAAGACCAGATTTATGGCCCAGGATGTGATCTATTCTGGAGAATGTTCCGTGTGCACTTGAGAAAAAGGTGAAGTTGATTGTTTTGGAGTGAAATGTCCTATAGATATCAATTAGGTCTAGCTGGTCCATTGTGTCATTTAAGGTTTGTGTTTCCTTGTTAATTTTCTGTTTAGTTGATCTATCCATAGTTGTGAGTGGGGTATTAAAGTCTCCCACTATTATTGTGTTACTATTAATTTCCTCTTTCATACTTATTAGCGTTTGCCGTACATATTGCGGTGCTCCTATGTTGGGTGCATATATATTTATGAACCAGGAAGAAATAGAAGATCTTAACAGACCCATCACAAGCAAGGAAATCGAAACTGTCATCAAAAATCTTCCAGCAAACAAAAGCCCAGGACCAGATGGCTTCACAGCTGAATTCTACCAAAAATTTAGAGAAGAGCTAACACCTATCTTACTCAAACTCTTCCAGAAAATTGCAGAAGAAGGTAAGCTTCCAAACTCATTCTATGAGGCCACCATCACCTTAATTCCAAAACCAGACAAAGATGCCACAAAAAAAGAAAACTACAGGCCAATATCACTGATGAACATAGATGCAAAAATCCTTAACAAAATTCTAGCAAACAGAATCCAACAACATATTAAAAAAATCATACACCATGACCAAGTGGGCTTTATCCCAGGAATGCAAGGATTCTTTAATATCCGCAAATCAATCAATGTAATACACCACATTAACAAATTGAAAGATAAAAACCATATGATTATCTCAATAGATGCAGAGAAAGCCTTTGACAAAATTCAACACTCATTTATGATTAAAACTCTCCAAAAAGCAGGAATAGAAGGAACATAACTCAACATAATAAAAGCTATATATGACAAACCCACAGCAAGCATCACCCTCAATGGTGAAAAATTGAAGGCATTTCCCCTGAAATCAGGAACAAGACAAGGGTGCCCACTCTCACCACTACTATTCAACATAGTGTTGGAAGTTCTGGCCACAGCAATCAGAGCAGAAAAAGAAGTAAAAGGAATCCAGATAGGAAAAGAAGAAGTAAAACTCTCACTGTTTGCAGATGACATGATCCTCTACATAGGAAACCCTAAAGATTCTACCAGAAAATTACTAGAGCTAATCAATGAATATAGTAAAGTTGCAGGATATAAAATTAACACACAGAAATCCCTTGCATTCCTATATACTAACAATGAAAAAACAGAAAGAGAAATTAAGGAAACAATACCATTCACCATTGCAACAAAAAGAATAAAATACTTAGGAGTATATCTACCTAAAGAAACAAAGGACCTATACATAGAAAACTATAAAACACTGATGAAAGAAATCAAAGAGGACACAAACAGATGGAGAAACATACCGTGTTCATGGATTGGAAGAATTAATATTGTCAAAATGGCTATTCTACCCAAAGCAGTCTATAGATTCAATGCAATCCCTATCAAGCTACCAACGGTATTTTTCACAGAACTAGACCAAAGAATTTCACAATTTGTATGGAAATACAAAAAACCTCGAATAGCCAAAGTAATCTTGAGAAAGAAGAATGGAACTGGAGGAATCAACCTGCCTGACTTCAGACTCTACTACAAAGCCACAGTCATCAAGACAGTATGGTACTGGCACAAAGACAGAAATATAGATCAATGGAACAGAATAGAAAGCCCAGAGATAAACCCACGAACCTATGGACACCTTATCTTTGACAAAGGAGGCAAGGATATACAATGGAAAAAAGACAACCTCTTTAACAAGTGGTGCTGGGAAAACTGGTCAACCACTTGTAAAAGAATGAAACTAGAACACTTTCTAACACCATACACAAAAATAAACTCAAAATGGATTAAAGATCTAAATGTCAGACCAGAAACTATAAAACTCCTAGAGGAGAACATAGGCAAAACACTCTCCGACATAAATCACAGCAAGATCCTCTATGACCCACCTCCCAGAATATTGGAAATAAAAGCAAAACTAAACAAATGGGACCTAATGAAACTTGAAAGCTTTTGCACTACAAAGGAAACTATAAGTAAGATGAAAAGACAGCCCTCAGATTGGGAGAAAATAATAGCAAATGAAGAAACAGACAAAGGATTAATCTCAAAAATATACAAGCAACTCCTGAAGCTCAATTCCAGAAAAATAAATGACCCAATCAAAAAATGGGCCAAAGAACTAAACAGACATTTCTCCAAAGAAGACATACAGATGGCTAACAAACACATGAAAAGATGCTCAACATCACTCATTATCAGAGAAATGCAAATCAAAACCACAATGAGGTACCATTACACGCCAGTCAGGATGGCTGCTATCCAAAAGTCTACAAGCAATAAATGCTGGAGAGGGTGTGGAGAAAAGGGAACCCTCTTACACTGTTGGGAATGCAAACTAGTACAGCCACTATGGAAAACAGTGTGGAGATTTCTTAAAAAACTGGAAATAGAACTGCCATATGACCCAGCAATCCCACTTCTGGGCATACACACTGAGGAAACCAGATCTGAAAGAGACACGTGCACCCCAATGTTCATCGCAGCACTGTTTATAATAGCCAGGACATGGAAGCAACCTAGATGCCCATCAGCAGATGAATGGATAAGGAAGCTGTGGTACATATACACCATGGAATATTACTCAGCCATTAAAAAGAATTCATTTGAACCAGTCCTAATGAGATGGATGAAGCTGGAGCCCATTATACAGAGTGAAGTAAGCCAGAAAGATAAAGAACATTACAGCATACTAACACATATGTATGGAATTTAGAAAGATGGTAACGATAACCCTATATGCAAAACAGAAAAAGAGATACAGAAATACAGAACAGACTTTTGAACTTTGTGGGAGAATGTGAGGGTGGGATATTTCAAAAGAACAGCATGTATACTATCTATGGTGAAACAGATCACCAGCCCAGGTGGGATGCATGAGACAAGTGCTCGGGCCTGGTGCACTGGGAAGACCCAGAGGAATCGGGTGGAGAGGGAGTTGGGAGGGGGGATCGGGATTGGGAATACATGTAAATCCATGGCTGACTCATATCAATGTATGACAAAACCCACTGGAAAAAAAAAATAATAATAATAAAAATAAATTAAAAAAAAAAAAGAAAAAAAAGAAAAAATAAATAAATAAATAAAATCTTAATGGAAATGCAAAGGATGTAGAATAGCCAAAACAACCTAGCAAAGGACAAAGTTGGGGAACTAGCACCACGTGGTTTCAAAGCTTCTTATAAGTCTAGAGCAATCAAGACAGAGTGGCACTGTTGTAAATACAGAAAAATAACCCAATGGAAAAGAACAGACTCAAGAAATATACCCACACACATATGGAAAACTAATTTTCAACTAAGTTGCAAAGACAGTTCAGTAGGAAAAGGACAGTCTTTTCAACAAGTAGTGCTGGAAAAACTGGATGTCAGTATACAAAAAAATCAGCTTCAATATACACCTCACATCTTATACAAAAATTAACTGATCATGGACAAAAAATTAAAAGTAAGTATAGGAGAAAAATCTTTGTGACCTTGGGACAAGCAAAAGTTTCTTAAGAGACAGCACCTGATTCATGTCAATGTATGGCAAAAACCACTACAATATTGTAAAGTAATTAGCCTCCAACTAATAAAAATAAATGAAAAAAAAAAGAGGGACAGCACCAAAAGGGTAATCCATAGAAGAAAAACTGATACATTGGAATTCATAAAAATTAGAATGAGTTATATCTGAAGTATACACTGTTAAGAAAAGAAAAAAAAAACATAAATGGGAGAAAACATTTGCAAATCATGTATCTGATAAAGTAATTGTAGCTAAAAATACATGTATATTGTCTTGAAACTATACCCTTTAAACATGTACAATCTATTGTGTGTCAGTTAGACCTCAGTAAAACTGTTTTGAACATTTACTTAAATATTATTCTTCATTAGGTAAAGTGCATTCTATAATGTCACCTTCTGTTTTTCTGGCATGAACTCTTCCCATTATTTCCCAGAATAAAATAAAAAGCAGCTTGTAAAATTCATTCTGAGCAGTTTTCAGGCAGTTTTATGGAGTCTGAGAAACTTTTGCAAAGAGAAATGAAAAAGTGTGCTGCCTTTTCATAAGTCTCTTTAGAGGAGTACTTATCCTCAAATGGGTATTAACCTGGGAAAGTACAATAATCAGACCTAGTTTTTAACCAACTTTCAGAACAGTTTTCCTCCACTCATTTTCTCATCTCAGTGTTACCCACTATGCCTTTAGGTGGAAATAATTTCCACCTATTCAGCCTTTCTCTTATCAATACTACATTTTAAAGACTAGCTTTTCCTAGACTATTTGGGTGATGAACAGAGAATTTCATTCCTAAATGTGTAAACTTCCCTTGTGTCAGCAAGGACATCCTGCAATATAAATAAAGATTGTATACCTCTAATCCATCACCTTATCTGAACTCCTGCATCAGCAAAAATGAAACAACATAATTGTGCACTAAAAACTTCCCTTTAGCCAATCATGAGGAATAGTAATGTGTCCACTGAGCACCAGGGAATTACAGAGCGAATATATTTGCATGTAAATCACAGATACATTTATAAATTTAACTAAACCAAGCAACAAATCATGCGATGAAACAGGGAGTCAAACCAGGTGGGAACTGACTGTAAGTGTCTAAGGACAGAAAGAATTATTGGAAGAAAAAGTTCTAATGTGAGTGTAGAGTATACTGACCATCTGAGGACAAATATTTATTAAACCTATTCCTATATGAGACAGCTAGAGACAGAGACAGACAGGCAGAGAGAGAGAGACAGAGAGAGAAAGGAAGGAGAGAACATGAAAGTTAGCTTCCTTTCAAGATGAATGTGATTGAACCATTCCACTTGCCAAGCATGGCACAAACTCTGAATGTGTTTACCCAGTATGACTTGCAATACACTTGGAATACTAGCATTGCCACTTAACTTCTGTATCCAGAAATGACAGTAGTCAAGAAAAAAGGATCAAGACAGGGAAATTTAATGAGTTTGGTTATCTAAATGTAGCTAAACTTTCATTCAAAATAAAAACCCGTAAAATCTACACTGTATATCTTGAAAAGCAGATAAAAACACAAGAGACTTGTGTTTTTCCTTTTTCAAAGCATAGAAGTTTTTACTTTCATGCAATTTTAGGATCCTGTAAGGACCCATCTTCATTCAATATATCAAGACACCTTCTAATCTATTTAAACTAGCAAGGCAATTTCAGCACCAGGCCAGAGGGTTAACGTCATGGCAAGAAAAGCCATAATAACTCAAGTACAATTTTTATGTGATACATTCAAAGAAATTATCATAATGAATGAGATACTTCTGTAGTACTAGGGGGCATTTTCAAATGAAAAATGGTTGACCATGAAAACATAATTAAATTTCAGATAAAATGGATCAAAAATAATTTAGCAGCATTATTAATATACAGGTAGTTGATTTCATTCCATTTATCACAGTCCACATGGTAAAATAAATAAATAAGTCTAAGGCAATGGCAGCCTTATGATAAGCACAGCTGTTCTGATCACTCCCAGCTAGGAGCATCTTTTCCCATGGAGAAAATGACCCCAAGACATTTAAATTGTCCTAGTTATTGATTAATACAAAAGCAAGGTCTTTTGTATGAAAAAGGCACTAACTTGAAAAGCCCAGTCATAGATATATCCACAGTTAAGTCAGAGCTTTCTGAGTCTGTTTTTCTTTACATGAAATGGAGATCAGGTAAAAATATAAAATCTAAAATTCTGCATTCACACATTCCTCAGGAAATGCCAAACAAGAAAACACATGGTATGGGGGGAGAAAGAAAGAACATGTTAACTCTTATATGAAAGACACAGAATTTTAAAATTACATGTAATAAATCCTATATTTTTCTACACACTATTTCAAGCTCCTTTGTTTTGCCTAATCAAATGTACAACTGCATGTGACACTAGGTAAAATATTATCATCTAAAGGACCACAGGTGATATCTTTAAATCAAAATATGATTCTTCAGAGTTTTGTTCTAAACCCTCCATAGTATCTCTGAAAGGGGCTTCCTACTGCCTACAGATAAAGTCCAATGTCCTTTGTTCAAAGCCCTTCACACATTTGTAGTCAATCCCCCTCCTAGTTGCACTTCTCAGTTTCCCCAGCAGCCCCTGACTGAACTTTGCAGGAGTTGAGTTTATCCTTAAATAAACCAGATATGGTCATGCTTTTTCCTCTTTTCCACTTGGCAAAATGTTATCTTTCCACTCAGCTGTAAGGTCACCTCTGCTGTGGGATTTTCCCAAACCTTTCCTGTAGGTGTAGTTGCCCCCTCTCTGCTTGTGGTGCAGTGCCAAGAACAGAGTATTCAGAGTCCAGCATGAATCCAAAATTGCCAGCAGCCACTATGATCATCTGATCCCGAGGAATTTACCAAATCCCTCTAATCTTGGTTTTCTCATCTTTAAAGTACTTTAGTCCAGCAATTGCTTTATTATGTAACATGAGGGCCAGATATTGTAAAGCATATAAAGCAGGTAAACCAGAACCTGGCATAGAATAGATTCCTAGCAAAGAACAGCCCTCTCTATTTGTGTTCCACGTTACCCTATATGAGTTCACTGTCATTATTGCTTTTGTGGCTGCCCCCCACTCTAGACCATCAGTGGAAGGGGTCATATTTAATCTTCTTTGGATCCTTAACATCTAACATAATACTGGCAAGAGGTGGTCAATAACTGAAGAATGGACAGATGGATGAGTAAGTCATAGAGCATAACACCTTGTTTTATAGTTGAAGAAACCAAAGTCCAGACTATTTAAGAGACTTTCCATAGACTACACTTCTAGTTAGTGAAAGAAAGAATGTGATAGAATGCAAGCAGAGATAATTTAGTTATTAGCGTCTTTCTAATTACAAACTGCTTTTCCTCTGCTCAATGCTTTTTGGATATTATGTATTAGGTAGGCCTGCTTTTCTCCAATATCTGGGTCATGTGACCAAGGATGACCAATCAAACCACCCTTCTACCCCTCTGAGCTACTGTGATTAGTTCAGGGGCAGAATCATGGCTCAAACAAGGTCTTGAGTGTTCTTTAAAAGTCACTGCTCCTATGGCTGATTCATATCAATGTATGACAAAACCCACTGAAATGTTGTGAAGTAATTAGCCTCCAACTAATAAAAAAAAAAAGTCACTGCTCTCCTTAGTTAGACTGATGCTGCTCTGAGACCAAAACTTTGCTAGTGATAGAGTGAAAGGGGAATAGGATAAATGTTGGTATCATTGGAGGCTGCAGCTGAAGCTCCTTGAACTTCCACTGTTTGTTTAACCAGTACAAGTTGAGTTTCTAGCATTTGCAGTGGTAAGGATCCCAATACAATTTGTTCCTATTTTCTCCCTATATATCTTGCTACTTGCTAAATAACTAACACATAATGTAAAATACCAAGAAAGACAATAGCAGTACACTAAGCCAAGTGTTTCATTTCTAATGACAACTCTGATGGACTTAACCTCACCTTACCCAGAACTGTACTGTGTGGGAAATCACTTCTGTATTGTCAAGGGCTTTGTAGTTAATAGATATTGTTTAATAATCATTAGGACCAAGTGGCCTCTATGCTGTTAGTTCCCAAACAATGATGAAGACCCTCCCTGTTATATTCCTGGCACCTATGATACTAGTTACCCATTCATAAATCTTGACTTAGGAGCACACTTCATTTTCCCAAACACCTACCCCCATACCCTAAGTTACCCATGAACTTGTTCCAGTGACCCCTTGGTAGTACACAGTACAGCTATAAATGCTTCCAGATCATTGTCTGTCCAGTCCTACCCTGTAAGTTAGTGCTCAGACACTCAGTAGTATCTGACTCTTTGCAACCCCATGGACTGTAGCCTGCCAGGCTCCTCTTTCCATGGGATTCCCCCAGAAAGAATACTGGAGTGGGTTGCCATTATCTCTTCCAGGGGATCTTCCCAACCCAGGGATCAAACCCACACATCTTATGCCTCCTGCATTGGCAGGCAGGCTCTATTACTACTAGCACCACCTTGGAAGCCCCATGCTATAATAAACTGATCCACTGATTATACGGAGCTGCCTGTCTCTTTTTGGATCTCAAGATACCTTCTCATTTCAACTGTCACTTTTTTTTCCTTCTGCCCTCCTCCAAGAACAGACCAGTCTCAGCTCTTAGAGCCTGCCTGCATTCCTTGCCCCATCTTTGATGCCATCAATTCTTTATCAAGCTTCAAATCAAATTTGTCTGTTTCTGATGTCTAGACCCATATTTAAAGGACTCATGAAATTATGCCAGACTCACTAAGATAATCTCCCTTCCTTAGAGTCAACTAATTTGTGATCTCAATTATACCTTCACAATCTATTCACAGCCATACCTAGATTAGTAATTGACTGAATGACTGCAAAAAATATGAATTCTAGAGGGCAGGAACCATGCAGGCTATCTTAGAATTCTGCCTTCACATAGGGGAAGAGAGAATTTGCCTAGGAAATCCGGAATTGACTTAAAAGCCTCTAACTGCATGTGTTTATGTTGAACTAACTAGGATAAAGTTTCTCATTTCTGGTAGAATACAGGCCAGGAAAGAAATTAATGAATCTTGGAAAATTTCTTTGAAAGTTCTTATAATTTCTTTAAAAATGGTTCTATACACCAGAGTCTGTAACCCATGTTGTCTGTACCTACTCATATTATACCTCGTTTTACTGTATTTCACTTTACTGCATTTTACCGACACTGAGTTTTTCACAAATTGAAGGTCTGTGGCAACCCGGCATTAAGCAAATTTATCAGCACCATTTTCCCAACAGTGTTTGCTCATTTGTATCTTTGTGTAACCTTTTGGTAGTTCCCATAATATTTCCATTTTACTATTATTATATTTGTTATGATGATCTATACTCAGTGATCTTTGATATTACTACACTGACATGCTGTAGGCTCAGATCACAATTTTTTTAAATAAAGTATTTTAAATTATGTAGATTTCTTTAGCCATAATGCTACTTTAATAGACAACAGTAATAGTGTAAAAATAACTTTTATAGACACTGGGAAACAAAAAGTTCATGCAACTTGCTTTGTTAAAGTGGTCCTGAAACTGAAACCCACCTATCTCCTAGGTGTCCCTATAAAACTTAAGCTCATATATAAAGTTGGTATCATTATGGGAAATTGTGTCAGATCACTTGAAAATTTTATGTGCATCCCCATATTACCAGAGTGAACCATAGGTACTTGAAATTATAATCCTTGGCCACCAGTCTGGCAGAATTTTCTATCGTTAGCTAATTCTACTCCTAAGCCTTTCCAATATTGTTTATATCATACAACTCCTTACACCTAAATCTGTAGCTATCCAATTTCATCTTTTTTTTTTTTTTTTTTTTAGGTCATGCCTAAGATCATTGAGAAACAGGCTGGAATATCAGAAAATGTCCCTGTACATAAATCAGAGTCAGAGAGAGGCTAGGATATTAGGTTTCTCTCCCTAACTTCTTTACCCCCTGGGTGACAGAATCCAGGTGAGACCCAAGTCTCCAGGTCAGAAGTGTACCTGGGGAAAAATTCAAAGAAACAGCAGGATTCTTAACATACTTCAAAAGCTAAGAATGGATAAGGAAAGACCAGAAGGTGCTTTGAAGAGTACTCTTGAATTCCACTTCCTGTGAGTGTACTCTGATCCTTATAGCCCAAAAGGGTTTCACTGGGAAATTGCTGCTTGAAAAAACCCTCCATTTTGACAGGCAGCTGAGAGCCAGAGTTTCCTGAGAATTACAGTCCTCCCTGTGAAAATAAGGCAGAAAAAACACTGATGCCCTCTGCACCGAGATTCTTTCCTCAGCACCACAAACACACAGTTAATTTACACTAGAGTTGGGTCTTAAGTGTTAACATTGTAAGGTACAATTTGTGTGGTATACGGCTGTTGTTTTTACCTCATAAAACAGAGAGTAAATCAGACTTTCAGTAATGCCTTGACTCAGCTATAGTTTCTGTTCAGCTATTACTCGTAATTATTCTGGCCCTAACGTTGATGCTAAGAGCTCTCTCCATGAAGCAAAATAAATAACCAGTCTCCTTCGGAAATAAAGGGAAACAGAATAAATTGAAGAAAGACACTCTTCCATCAGCATCAGGAGCTCCAAGCAGCCTCTAAATTTATTCAATTCGCACTTTGTTTTTAAAGAGGACTGAGCTATTTATTTCTGTCCTGTGGGCAAACTCAGAATATAACGGACACAGTGTCAGAGAGAATGAAGAAAAATGATGATATTCACCAGCAGGATAAATACATCTTTTGCAAAAATAAAGTTACCAGAGTCACTCTAGCCGCAAGTGATCAGCTGCTAGGAGACACAGAAGTGAACTGAGATTATTGCACAGAAAACTTGAGTAAATGAGGATTTATATTTATAATGAAACAGCTTCCATAAAGACTGATAACGTTTTAAGAGCGGAGGCTCTGGTTCTCAAATTCGTAGATGCTATCTGGATCTTCCTAAAAGGAATTTGTATCTTTGGGCCACGTTCCACTCTTGGGATCTCAGACAGCCCCTCAGTGATGGTGCATGTTGTGAGCTCTAAGACATGGAGACAAACGGCCTTTTGCATGTGCATCAGTTCAGTTTAGTTCAGTCGCTCAGTCGTGTCCGACTCTGCGATCCCATGGACTGCAGTATACCAGGCCTCCCTGTCTATCACCAACTCCCAAAGTTTACCCAAACTCATGTCCTTTGAGTCGGTGATGCCATCCAACCCATCTCATCCTCTTTCGTCCCCTTCTCCTCCTGCCTTCAATCTTTCCCAGCATCAGGGTCTTTCCCAATGAGTTGGTTCTTCACATCAGGTGGCCAAAGAATTGGAGTTTCAGCTTCAACATCAGCCCTTCCAATGAATATTCAGGACTGATTTCCTTTAGGATGGACTCGTTGGATCTCCTTGCAGTCCAAGGGATCCTCAAGAGTCTTCTCCAACACTACAGTTCAAAAGCATCAATTCTTTGGCACTCAGCTTTCTTTATAATCCAACTCTCACATCCATACATGACCACTGGAAAAATCGTAGCTTTGACTAGATGGATCTTTGCTGGTAAAGTAATGTCTCTGCTTTTTAATAAGCTGTCTGTGTTGGTCATAGCTTTTCTTCCAAGGAGCAAGCATCTTCTAATTTCATGGCTGTGGTCACCATCTACAGTGATTTTGGAGCTCAAAAAATAAAGTCTCTCACTGTTTCCATTGGTTCCCCATCTATTTGCCATGAAATGATGGGACTGGATGCCATGGTCTTAGTTTTCTGAATGTTCAGTTTTAAGCCAACTTTTTCCCTCTCCTCTTTCACTTTCACTTTCACTCTTTAGTTCTTCACTTTCTGCCATAAGGGTGCTGTCATCTGCATATCTGAGGTTATTGATATTTCTCCCAGCAATCTTGATTCCAGCTTGTGCTTCATGTAGCCCAGCATTTCTCATGATGTACTCTTCATAGAAGTTAAATAAGCAGGGTGACAATATACAGCCTTGAGGTACTCCTTTCCCAATTTGGAACCAGTCTATTGTTCCATGTCAAGTTCTAACTGTTGCTTACTGACCTGCATACAGATATCTCAGAAGGCTGGTCAGGTAGTCTGGTATTCCCATCTCTTGAAATATTTTCCACAGTTTGTTGTGATACCCATGTGCATATGGAAGGCCATTTGGGATTTCTGAGCTGCTACTTTAATATCTGTCAGAACATGGAATTTTATTGGAGAATGTTGCCTCCCACTTAGCAAGGTATGCATGGCCAGTTGTTTGTTTGTTTTTTTAATAATTCTGTGATTTTAATCACTTAACAACATTGCCTCTCCTGAGAAATATTTACCAGATTCTCCTTATCACCTCAAAAATTCACCTTATAAATTCCCAGCTGCAGGTCTCTGCTAATTCCTTCACTGCAAAATTCTTAATAGTCTTCCTAATACAGCTCAGATCCTACTTTCCTAAAGGCTCTCCCAAAACCTGAGTCCAAATGATGCCCCTCTTTTCAATTCTTTTAACAATTTTTATTTGTACTAATTGGATTAATGTGTTCTTGTTCTCCCCTCAAAGCCTGTACCTCTGTAGCTCCCTCTTGAGAAATCCCTGTAATAATTTGAATAATGGCCACTCAAAGATATCAAGTCCAAATCCCTGGAACTTCTCTTTTTACCTTCTTTGGGTAAAGGGTATTTGAAGATGTAATGCAGCTAAGGATTTTGAGATGAGACTGCCCTGGATTATCCAGAAGGTCTAAATGCCATCACAAGTGTCCTTATAAAAGAAAAGCAAAGGGAGATAGCACATACACACAGACAAGAAGGCCATGTGAAGACAGAGGCAGAGTTTGGAGAGATACAGCTACAAACCAAGGAATGCCAATAGCTACCAAACACTGGAAGAAGCAAGGAATCAATTCTCCTCTAGAGTCTTGGGAGGGAACACAGCCCTGTTTATTATGATTTCAGACTTCTGACCTGCAGAACTATGGGAGGATGTGTTTCTGTTGCTTAGGTCACTGGTATGTGGTGACTGATTATAGCAGTCACAGGAAACTAACACGGTCCACCAAATTAATTTGTTGACTGCCCATTGCTTCTCACAGAGGGAGTACAAGGCAGCAAGTAGCTAACCTTACACTGTCTTGATCAGACTTCTATAGCTCCACATTTACATCTGCTTGGACAGGTTAAAAATTTGATATCCTCCAATCATAATAAAAATTTAATCCTCTCTCTGCAAGGTTATTTAGGTTCTATTATTTCCAGGTAAGATAGTTGTTTGGTTCATGAATTTTTTAAATAAGACTTATGGGTTGCCATCTTAGCCCTGAAACGTGCTAAATTTGTAGGTTAGGCAATTAATTTAATCTCTTCAAGTTTCCATTTTCTCATTTATCAAAAGATGATACCTTCATAGGATTTCTGAATGGATGAAATAATTTGTGTAAAGCACTGTGGCTGGCATACTGTAAATGCTTAGTAAATGGCAGCTATTTTTATCACTGGGTTTCCTATAGTTTATTTGTTCAACAAATATTCACCAAAGGTCTCTTTATAAGCTAGGTCTCTACTAAGGGCTGAGATTACAAATCTAAAGAAACACATCATCTCAAAAAATTAAAACTAGAACTACCATATGATGCAGCAATTTGACCCTTGGGAAGATATGCAAAGAAAAAAAAACAGTAACTCAAAAATATTTCTGCACCCCATGTTCTTAGCTGCATTATTTACAATAGCCAAGACATGGGAACAATCTAAGTGTCTATCAACAATAGGATGAATAAAGAAATTGTGGTGTATACACATATACATGGGTTTCCTGATAGTTCAGTTGGTAAAGAATCCGCCTGCAATGTAGGCAACCCTGGTTCGACTCCTGGGTTGGGAAGATCCCCTGGAGAAGGAAAAGGCTCCCCACTCCAGTATTCTGGCCTAGAGAATCCCATGGACTATATAGTCTATGGGGTCACAAAGAGTCAGACACGACTGAGCAACTTTCACTTTCACTTTTCAGTTTCATACATATCCACATACATGTACATATGTGTATGTATGTACATATATATAATGAAATATTATTCAGCTATTAATAAGGGAAATCCTGCCATTTTTGACAATATGGATAGCCCATGAGGGCATTATGCTAAGTGAAAGTAGTCAGACAGAGAAAGGCAAGTTCTGTATAATCTCATTTATATGTGGTATCTTAAAAAAATCAAACTCACAGAAAAAGATACCAGATTTGTTGTTACCAGAGGTGGGAGAGTGGGGGCGGGGAGGAGGAATTGCAGGAAGGTGGTCAAAAGTTATAAACTTCTAGTTATGAAATTAACAAGTACTAGGAATGTACGACTATAGTGGAAACTGTTGTATGCTATATAAGAAAGTTAAGACAGTTAACTCCAAGAGTTCCTGCCACAAGGAAATATTTTGCTTTTTTTTCTTTTTCTTTTTTATCTATATGATACCGTATACCTCAATAACTAAACTTATTGCATGTAATCTTTTCACAATATATGTAAGTTAAACAATTATGTTTTATACCTAAAACTTACACAGTGATGTATGTCAATGATATTTTAATAAAATTTTGTCAGAGGGAGAAACAGACTAAATCCCACAGCCATGGAACTTACAAGATTTATATTCCTAGCCAGTGAACTTTTAAAAATTCTTAAGATGAGCACTTGATTTCTCTCACTTATTGTCTCACCTCTTTAATAAGAGAATATTTAAGGCTATAAAATATCCCTTAATTTTAGCTTTTTATACATTCCATACATATGAAGTATTCTCCTTTTCACTGTGTTTTGCATGGTTGATTTATTAACTTTCTTCACTGATACAAAAGTTTTTATAGGTATGTGTTTTCTAAATTTAAGTAGCTAAAATATTTTTTCAATTTCTTTTTTATGCTTTGTTTTTTAATTTTTACAGTGTTGTACTGGTTTCTGCCTAACAGTAATGCAAATCAGCCACAAATATACATATATCCCCTCTCTCTTCAGCCTCCCTCCCCTCCCCCATCCCACCCCCTAGGTCACCACAGACTGTGCTCCCTGTGTTACACAGAAACTTCTTACCAGTTATCCATTTTACACATGATAGTATATATATATATGTTGATGCTACTTTCTTCATTCATCTCATTCTCCCTCAATTGTATTGATTTAAAAGCAGACAGTAATACAGTTGACCACTTTTTTTTAATTGCAAAAGTTTTCTTTGTTACCAAATGCATTTCAAGTAGTTTTATTACTAATGTAACATCTTTAAAAATATGCATTTTGTATTATATACTGTCCTTTTTAATCTTGTTTGGTGCTCTAAATTTTTTCAATGACCTTATTTAACATTGCCACCTCTTTCTCTAAGCTTATATTTACCTAGAACTATTTATCTTTGCCAGGATCTCTGAGACTGTCTGTCTGTCTGCATCATTTTTGTAGCTTATTTCTTATAAATTACATACAACTGGGTTTTGTTTTCTAACTCTATCCAGTAGTTTGCCTTTTAGTGGAAATCAGTCTGTTCATACTTTAGAATATATTTATTCTATCTGCTTTATGCTGATTTCTTATTTAACATCATTTTTTGCTCTAAACATTTATTCTTTAATATTTTCATTATTTTTTAGTTACTCTTTTATTCTTCCTCTGTTCACTTTTAAATTTAGCTTCACTTTCTCATACTATTTAATTATCACCTCCCATATTCATTAGGGTACTACTTGCTGCTATAATAGATAAGCTCTAACATTTTAGTAGCTTAATATACAAGAATTTATTCCTAACATGCCAAAGTGGTTCCAGGCAAGTAGGGTTCTGGTCTACTCAATTATTCTGGAACTCATGATGACAGAAACTCTGCAGTGAACTCTATACCTTAGACTAGATGTTTTAATAGCATCAAGCTAAAAGGGAAAAAAAACATGGAGAGTCATACCCATCACTGGGACCCATTTGTGCTCACAATCCAGACACACGCAGGGGAAACTGGGAAGTGCATTCTATCATGTCCTAGATCATTAGACACATAGGATTCTATTACTTAACAAGCTAACTACATACACTGCCAAATTTCCTATGTTTCTATCATAAAGTCATCCATCAGTCATATATATTTACTAACATTCTAAAGTATCAATATGCAGAAGGAAAAATAAAATGGAAATCCATATATACACTTATACAGTCAGTTATAACAGTATAATTTTATTCTCTTAAAGTAATCTAAAGTTTAATGCCAAATGTTCACCAGTTTGGTTCTCCAGAATGCACATATCCCTTAGAGAATAGCCACTTCCTCTAATTAGTTCTGTTTCCTCAAGCTCCATTCACTCCATGAAGTAGGATATGGTTAAGAAGGCTTAACTGGTTACAGTGATACTGTTGAACATGCATTCATACATGTTGAACAGTATTAATCTGTGTGACTTTAAAATGCCTTCCAAATACTCCATTTAATCCTTTCTGAAAATTTTTTCATCAAAATTATGATAATGTTACTGAGTTTTCTGGTAGATAGTCATGAAAAAATGTGCACTATTTTATCTGGGGAAAGGGAAGTGTTTCAGGAAAAGAAGTAGAAGCTGAAACATACAGCACATCAGGATCACCAAATTTCTTCATGATTCATTTCACTCCACAGTGGTAGAATGAAGAAAAGGCCTGGAATTAGCAAACTTGCTTCATTCAATTCAGTGACCCAATGCTGAATAGGATCATAAATCTGTAACAGTTTAGCTATTGTTGAGGATTAAGCTGAGGACTGGGTTACCAAGGTTAATTAAAGCACCCAAAGAAGGATCCAGAAGACAATTAGAATGCATCACAAAGCATTGAGACTGTGATGAGGTATTATTGGGTTTTATGAAGTATTTATTATAGCTAGTTTTTGCTAAATAGGCAGCTATTTTTATGTCACTCTAAATTTCATTTAAAGTTTTTGTTGCATCATTTACTAAATCCTTGTCTCCTTAAAATTTCTGATTTAGCCCTACATTTGAAAACATGTTTCCTTTCACTAGCCACTCCTTTCCCCAGTGCAGTCCCACTTTATCTAGGTAGTGGGAATTTTCTTGTTTGTCCATAGTTCTGTGATCCTCTCTGAGTTAACTTCATCTTGCACCTGTCTTACTTCTAAACCTAAGTTTGTCCAAGTGATAGTCAACATATCTGGCATTAAGGCAACTCACAGACAGCTAAAATAAGTCCTCATCTGTGAAAACCTACTATTAGCTTTAAATACTTTATGGCCTTACTTTAGTAAAACTCCATTTTGTGTGAAATAGAGTACAAGGCAAGTTTATCCTGAACACCATCTATAAAGTTAATTATTAAAAGTGCTGGAAGAAACTCATGAAAGCAGCTTTATCTTAACAGTTTCATGACATGAATCAGGAGCCCCAGTGTCACTGTTAGAACCAGAGGAAATTAAACTTTATCAGAATGCCACACAGATAAAAATTGTATCTAGTGTTAAACAGGTAATCTCATAAGTATGTTTTAAGATTTTTAAATAACCTGAATGAGATTAAAATAATATAACCTATATAGGGAAATCAAAAACAAGACCAAGAGCTGACTGTGGCTCAGATCGTCAACTCCTTACTGCAAAATTCAGACTTAAATTGAAGAAAGTAGGGAAAACCACTAGGCCATTCAGGTATGACCTAAATCAAATCCATTATGATACAGTGGAAGTCACAAATAGACTCAAAGGATTAGATCTGATAGACAGAGTGTCTGAAGAACTATGGACAGAGGTTCGTAACATTGTACAGGAGGCTGTAATCAAAATCAACCCCAAGAAATAGAAATGCGCAAAGGCAAAATGGTTGTCCGATGGGTCCTTACGAATAGTTGAGACAAGAACAGAAGCAAAAAGCAAAGGAGAAAAGGAAAGATACACCCATCTGAAAGCAGGGTTCCAACGAAAAGCAAGGAGAGATAAGAAAGCCTTCCTCAGTGATCAACGCAAAGAAATAGAGGAAAACAACAGAATGGGAAAGACTAGAGATGGCTTCAAGAAAACTAGAGATACCAAGGGAATATTTCATGCAAAGATGGACATAATAAAGGACAGAAATGGTATGAACCTAACAGAACCAGAAGACGTTAAGAAGAGGGGGCAAGAATAAACAGAAGAACTGTACAAAGGAAGATCTTAGAGATTCAGATAACCACAATGGCGTGATCATCCACCTAGAGCCAGACATCCAGGAATGTGAAATCAAGTGGGCCTTAGGAAGCATCACTATGAACAAAGCTAGTGGAAGTGATGGAATTCTAGCTGAGCCAATTCAAATCCTAAAAGATGATGCTGTGAAAGTGCTGCACTCAACAAACCAACAAATTTGGAAAATTCAGCAGCGTCCATAGGACTAGAAAAGGTCAGCTTTCATTCCAACCCCAAAGAAAGGAATGCCAAAGAATGTTCAAACTACCACAAAATTGCACTTATATCACACGCTAGTAAAGTAGTGCTCAAAATTCTCCAAGCTAGGCTTCAACAGTACATGAAACATGAACTTCCAGATGTTCAAGCTGGATTTAGAAAAAGAGGAACAAGGGATCAAATTGCCAACATCCATTGGATCATAGAAAAAGCAAGAGAATGCCAGAAAAATATCTACTTCTGATTCACTGACTATGTTAAAGCCTTTGACTGTGTAGATCACAACAAACTGTGGAAAATTCTGAAAGAGATGGGAATACCAGATCACCTTACCTGCCTCTGAGAGAAATCTGTATGCAGGTCAAGAAGCAAAAGTTAGAACTGCACATGGAACAATGGACTGGTTCCAAATTGGGAAAGGAGTACGTCAAGGCTGTATATGGTCACCCTGCTAATTTAACTTATATGCAGAGTACATCATGAGAAATGCTGGGCTGGATGAAGCACAAGCTGGAATCAAGATTGCCAGGAGAAATATCAATAATCTCAGATATTCAGATGATAGAAAGCATCTGCCTTATGGCAGAAAGCAAAGAACTAAAGAGCCTCTTGATGAAGGTGAAAGAAGAGAGTGAAAAATCCGGCTTAAAACTCAACATTCTAAAAACTAAGATCATGGCATCCGGTCTTATCACATCATGACAAATAAATGGGGAAACAATGGAGACAGTGACAGACTTTATTTTTTGAGGCTCCAAAATCACTGCAGATGGTAAGTGCAGCCATGAAATTAAAAGACGCTTGTGCCTTGGAAGAAAAGCTATGACAAACCTAGACAGCATATTAAAAAGCAGAGACATTGCTTTGCTGACAAAGGTCCTTCTAATCAAAGCTATGGTTTTTCCAGTAGTCATGTATGGATATGAGAGTTCGACCCTAACGAAAGCTGAACGCTGTAGAATTGATTCTTTTGTACTGTGGTGTTGGAGAAGACTCTTGAGAGTCTCTTGGACTGCAAGATCAAACCAGTCAATCCTAAAGGAAATCAGTCCTGAATATTCATTAGAAGAACTGATGTTGAAGCTGAAATTCCAATACTTTGGCTACTTGATGCAAAGAGCTGACTCATTAGATAAGACCCTGATGCTGGGAAAGACTGAACGCAGGAGGAAAAGGGAACCACAGAGGATGAGATGGTTGAATGGCATCACTGACTCAACAGACATAAGTTTGAGCAAGTTCCAGGAGTTGGTGATGAACAGGGAAGCCTGGCATGCTGCAGTCCATGGATCACAAAGAGTGGGACATGACTGAGTAGCTGAACTGAACTGAACTATAGAGAAATCAAATACATAAATAAAACACATTTAAGTTACTACTTCTTATGAGAATTAAGTATAAATTAAGCCATGGGTTTCTTGGTCATGCTTTTATTTATAATGAAGGAACAGCAGGGGATCAAAATGTCAGTCTGATCTCCCTTGAATGCGCTTGCCTTTAGGCAAAATGCAGCCCATATTAGAAATTTTAGCAAAAGGATAAATGAAAATATTTTCATTCTATTAAAGAACTTTAGGGCGCTCTTCACAAAACTGAACATATACATCACTAAGTAAAGGACTGATAGCAAAATAGAGTTAAAGGAAATCAACATTTTTAAAACTTTTTTGTTGAAATAATTTAAGACTTATAGAAATTTATAAAAATAGAAGAATTCTCATACAATTGCCAAAGTCCCCAAATATTAATAATTTAACACACTGACTTCCCCTCCCTCTCTCTCCCTTCCCTGTTTTCCTACCTGCTCTGACTCTTGCACATATATATTTATAAACATATGTTTATATACATATTATTTGGTAAAGAATCTGCCTGCAATGCGGGAGACCTGGCTTCGATATTTCGGTCAGGAGTATCCCCTGGAGAATGGAATAGCTACCTGCTCCCGTATTCTTGCCTAGAGAATTCCATGGACAGAGCAGAATGGCAGGCTACAGTCCAATGGGTTGCAAAGAGTCAAACACAACTGAGTGGCTAACACTACTAATATACATATTATTTACTTCTTTCTGAACCATTGGAGGGCAATTTGACACAATATCTCTTATCCTTAAAGGATGCAAGACATATTTCCTAAAAAATATAAGGGCAGTCTCTTACACTGTATGTTATAACTGAATGTACAATGTAAGAGAATTATACATTTGGTTACAACTGTCAATCAGAAAATGCACTGCAATCTAAAGTAGAAGCTCTATTCAATTTTTTCCTATATCCCACCTGGGTCCTTTATAGCAGAAGAAAGCAAATTCTTTCTTTCTGATCTAGGATCTAATTTAGGATCAAATATTGCATTTAGTTTCATGTCTCTTCACATGAAGTCTAAATGACACAACAACAGATAGTTTCTTCAGACTTTGTATGTCTTTCAGGACTTGACATTTTTCAAGAGTACATGCCAGTTAATATCGATAGTGTCTCACAGTTTGGATTTGTGTGATGTCTCCTTGTGGTTGGATGCAACTTGTGTCTTTAGAGAAGGATTATCACCAAGTGTGTGTATGCTTTTCAGTGCATTATGTCAAGAGATACAGGAACATATTTATCTTATTACTTGTAATTCTAATTTTAATGATTAACCTAATAGTTTGGATAGAGTTATCAGGTTTATCCACTTTGAAATATGTCATTTTCCCTTTTTAATTGTAAGTATTTTCTGGGAGATACTGTGAGTCTATGTCAGCATCCTGTGTCCCATCACTTTCCAGTGAGATGTTACCAGTTTAACAATCATTCATGATTCTGCCTAAAACAGTCATTACTAGCGATTGCCAAATGGCAGTTTTTCATATTCCTTCACTCCTCTACATCTTTCTCTGTCAGAAAGCAAAACTTTGCTGAAAAAAATGGAACCAAATATCAGTATAACACAAAAGCCAACATAAAAAGAACCTCACTGGTCAATCTAGGACAATTTAATCACAGCAAATGTTTATAGCCCATGGGAAAATGTAAGATTCCATGTGTTCAGACTGATAAACAGATAATAGACAGATGTATAGATAGATAGGTCCATGAAAGAAAAACACTTTATTATAACAGAAGGCAGGTTTCCCCCATGGTTCAGCAGTAAAGAATCTGCCAGCAAGGCAGGAGATGTGGGTTCAATCCCTGGGTCAGGAAGATCCCCTGGAGGAGGAAATAGCAATCCACTCTTGCTGGCAGTGGATTTCCCACACTTGCTGGGAAAATCACATGAACAGAAAAGCCTGGTAGGCTACAGTACACACAGTTGCAAAGAGTTGGACATGACTGAACCGACTGAACACAGCACAGAGAACAGAAGGCAACACTTTTGCAGACATTTAATAAATGAATATTAAAAATCTTAAATATGATGAAAACTTAATTTATGAGAAAAAAAATACAAAGTGGAAAAATAACATGCCTCTTTACCAACAGTTTATCAAACAGCTTTCATGAATCTTTTTTTTTTTTTAGTGAAATTGGTAATACCAAGTGTTGATAAAAGAGTGGGGGAAATGAGGGCTCCTATACAGTACTGATTTGGGTGTACCTTGGTAACATCTTTCTGCACAGTGTTATATTATGTAACACAATATTTAAATGAATGCAACTCTCTGTCCTATTGTTATAAAGACAATAACCCTGAATATTCACTAGAAGGACTGATGCTAAAGCTGAAACTCCAATACTTTGGCCACCTGATGTGAAAAGCCACCTCATTGGAAAAGACTCTGATGCTGGGCAAGACAGAATACAAAAGGAGAAGGGGACAGCAGAGTATAAGATGGTTAGATGACATCACTGACTCAATGGACATGAATTTGAGCAAACCCTAGGAGATAGTGAAAGACAGGGAAGCCTGGCACGCTACAGCCCATGGGGTAATGAAGAATTGGATGACTTAGCAACTGAACAACAATAACAAAATGTGTATAAGTATTTTTATTTGATAGATAAAATTTAGCAATCTAAATATCTGCTAATAAAATCAGAATGTTAGGCAGCCATAAATGTAATGATTTAATTTGGAGAGATTTGCCTAACATACTGCTAGATGAATAATTTAGATTTTAAAATATATGTGTGATTATTCCTTCATGTGCTAAGTTGCGTCAGTTGTGTCCGACTCTGTGTGACCCCATAGACAGCAGCCCACCAGGCTCCCCGTCCCTGGGATTCTCCAGGCAAGAACACTGGAGTGGGTTGCCATTTCCTTCTCCAATGCATGAAAGTGAAAAGTGAAAGTGAAGTCGCTCAGTCGTGTCTAACTCAGCGACCCCATGGACTGCAGCCTACCAGGCTCTTCCATCCATGGGATTTTCCAGGCAAGAGTGCTGGAGTGGGGCGCCATTGCCTTCTCCGCCTTTGTGTGCATGCATATACATATACAGCCTTCCCTGGCAGCTCAGCTGGTAAACAATCCACCTGCAAAGAAGGAGACCCCAGTTCAAATCCTGGGTCAGGAAGATCCCTGGAGATCTCTTCCAGGAGAAGAGATAAGCTAACCACTCCAGTATTCTTGGGCTTCCCTGATGGCTCAGACAGTAAAGAATCCACCTGCATGTGGGAGACCTGGGTTCAGTCCCTGGGTTTGGAAGATCCCCTAAAAGAGGGCATGGCAACCCACTCCAGTATTCTTGCCTGGAGAATCCCCAATGACAGAGGAGCCTGGCGGGCTACAGTCCGTGAGGTCTCAAAGAGTCAGACACAACTAAGCAACTAAGCACAGTACAGCACACACATACATATACACTGAATGTACACACTCATAAATACACACACTATCCTGATCTCATGATGTACACAATAGGAATAAGAACAGGAACTACCTCACAGAGCTATTAAGAGGATAAATGAATATTTCAGTCTGAGCATAGTGTCTGACATATGTGCTTAGCAAAAAATAACTACTACTTTAACAATATTATTAACAATTTTGTGTTATGATTGTTCTTCTAAACTAGAAGATAGTTTGGAGTATTACATTGTAACCTATCTCCTCCTCTTAAGTAGGAACCCCCTTTTAGCCCTCTATATCAAGTGTATAATTGACTTTTTAAAAAAATTTTTGATTGATAGATTCAGGGGTAGATATTAAATTCTCATCTATGCTTTGAAAAACATCCTCAGTACTGAGCAGCTATTCTTTCTAAAGAATAAGCAGAACAGAAATCAAGTGAAACATCACAGAGAGGCAGAGAAGAGTAATCAGAAATGTTGCTTAATGAACACTTTGATCATCTGGCCCAAGAACAAATATATTTAACATTTATATATATCAAAGTTTCCAAAAAGAACTACTTATGGATGATTTCATTAATAACACATGCACATAAAAGCTACATCAAATTATACTAATTATACTATTATCTTCTCCTGTTTGACTTGTTTTAATGTTCTCATGATTGCCACAGATCAACTGTGATCATCTGAGACAAATTCTTTAGACAAGTGTAAATCAAAGAATACATTTGATTCATCCCAAAATTTGATTAGAAAAGTGTATCTTATGACCTTACTGTTAGTGTGAGCTGAATGTTTCTCTTAACAAATGTCCCCAGGCAAGAAATAATTACCATAAAAATGTGAGAATGATACACTAAGGTACATAGCAATGAGATTATTTATCAGCTAATAGGATATTTCACTGTTTGATACCATGCAAATTTTTATCATTATGGAAATTTAATTTGCACCTTTGATTTTTTTCGTATGCTTTCCTTTAACACAGTAAGGCTGTTAAGAGTTACCTTTTACCACAATAATTGTAACTCTGATTTATTCCTCTTTTTTAAACAGAAAAAATAGTCATGGAGATATGCCATTAAATGATCTGGAGACCACAGTATAGTTCAAGGTTCCCTTAGTACTCAAAGGCAATTTAATTGTGCTTAACAATTGTGGTCAAAGTAATTCATAGGCACTTGGCACAGGCACTTTCTGAGAAGTGGCACAGCTGCTAAAACATTCCAACTGTTCATCCTGATCATCTAAGCAGTCTTTCAGTTGAATCAGTTCAGTTCAGTTGCTCAGTCATGTCCAACTCTTTGCAACCCCACGAATCACAGCACGCCAGGCCTCCCTGTCCATCACCAACTCCCGGAGTTTACTCAAACTCATGTCCATTGAGTCAGTGATGCCATCCAGCCATCTCATCTTCTGTCGCCCCCTTCTCCTCCTACCCCCAATCCCTCCCAGCATCAGGATCTTTTCCAATTAGTCAACTCTTCGCATGAGGTGGCCAAAGTATCGGAGTTTCAGCTTCAGCATCAGTCCTTCCAATGAACACCCAGGACTGATCTCCTTTAGGATGGACAGGTTCAATCTCCTTACAGTCCCAGGGACTCTCAAGAGTCTTCTCCAACACCACAATTCAAAAGCATCAATTCTTCTGTGCTCAGCTTTCTTCACAGTCCAACTCTCACATTCATACATGATCACTGGAAAAACCATAGCCTTGACTAGATGGACCTTTGTTGGCAGTGTAATGTCTCTGCTTTCTAATATGCTATTTAGGTTGGTCATAACTTTCCATACAAGGAGTAAGCGTCTTTGAATTTCATGGCTGCAATCACCATCTGCAGTGATTTTGGAGCTCAAAAAAATAAAGTCAGCCACTGTTTCCACTGTTTCCCCATCTATTTCCCATGAAGTGAAGGGACCAGATGCCATTATCTTAGTTTTCTGAATGTTGAGCTTTAAGCCAACTTTTTCACTCTCCTCTTTCACTTTCATCAAGAGGCTTTTAGTTCCTCTTCACTTTCTACCATAGGGTGGTGTCATCTGCATATGCGAGGTTATTGATATTTCTCCTGGCAATCAATGGCACATGTGAATTATAACATTCTATGACCAAACCATAAAATCAAGAACCAGTAGCTCTGTTAATCAGAGTTTAATTTAGGATGTGAGCTAGATACATATTAGAGTGATTGCCTGGACTGGCCAATAGCTTCAGTGACAAATTTCATTTTCATTCATTTTCTATAATAAACTATTGAACAACATTAGTTTTGCACCCACCCTTACCTCCTTACTGAGATATCTAATTTCTTAAAATCATTCTGACTTACTTCACTCTGTATAAAAGACTCTAGGTTCATCTACCTCACTACAACTGACTCAAATCTGTTCCTTTTTATGGCTTAATAATATTTCATTGTATAAATGTACCACAACTTTTTATCCATTCATCTGTTGATGGACATCTTGGTTGCCTCCTGTCCTGGCTATTGTAAATATTGCTGCAGTGAACATTAGGGTACATGTGTCTTTTAGAATTATGGTTTTCTCAGGGTAAAAGACCAGTAGTGGGATTGCTGGGTCATAGGTGAATGAACCTAGAGCCTCTTATACAGAGTGAAGTAAGTCAAAAAGAAAAAAAAAAAAACAAGTATCATATATTAACACATATATAATATATGGAATCTAGAAAAATGGTACTGAATACCCTAGTAGAGAACAGACTTACGGACACAACATGGAAAGGTGAGGGTGGGACAAACTGAAAAAGCAGCATTGACGCGTACACACTTCTGTTGCTGTTTAGTCTCTAAGTCGTGTCCAACTCTTTTGACACCCCATGGACCCCGCCAGGCTCCTCTGTTTCCCAGGCAAGAAGACTGGAGTGTGTTGCCATTTTCTTCTCCAGGGGATCTTCCCAACCCAGGGATCAAACCTGCAGCTCTTGCTGCATCTCTGCATTGCATGAAGATTCTTTACTGCTGAGCCACTGGGCTATCAAGTATAAAATAGATAGTTGTAGGAAGCTGCTAAATAAAACAGGGAGGCCAGCCTGGCACTCTGTGATGGCCTAAAGGGATGAATGGCTAAGGAGGGAAGGGATATATATACTCACACACACAGATTGTGTGTGTGTGTGTGTGTGTGTGTGTGTGTGTGTGTGTGATCATGGCAAATAGATGGGGAAACAGTAGAAACAGTGGCTGACTTTATTTTTCTGGGCTCCAAAATCACTGCAGATGGTGATTGCAGCCATGAAATTAAAAGATGCTTACTCCTTGGAATGAAAGTTATGACCAACCTAGACAGCATATTAAAAAGCAGAAATATTACTTGGCCAACAAATGTCCATCTAGTCAAAGCTATGGTTTTTCCAGTGGTCATGTATGGATGTAAGAGTTGGACTGTGAAGAAAGCTGAGCACAGAAATTGATGCTTTTGAATTGTGGTGTTGGAGAAGACTCTTGAGAGTCCCTTGGACTGCAAGGAGATCCAGCCAGTCCATCCTAGATCAGTCCTGGGTGTTCATTGGAAGGACTGATGTTGAAGCTGAAACTCCAATGCCTTGGCCACCTGATGCAAGGAGCTGACTCATTTGAAAAGACCCTGATGCTGGGAAAGGTTGAGGGCAGGAAGAGAAGGGGACGACAGAGGACGAGATGGTTGGATGGCATCACCAACTCAACGGATATGGGTTTGGGTGGACTCCGGGAGTTGGTGATGGACAGGGAGGCCTGGCGTGCTGCAGTTCATGGGGTCACAAAGAATCAGACATGACTGAGCAACTGAACTGAACTCAATTATGACTAATTCAAGTTGTTATATGGCAGAAACCAACACAAAATTGTAAAGCATTTTCCATTTTCCTACCAATTAAAAAGTAAATTAAATTTTTAAAAAATCATGCTGCAACTAAACTGCCAAACTTTGATGACCTAGAAAAAAATAGTAAAATTTAGATAGTATAGTATAATGAAAAACAGAGTAGAAAAGTTGTAGATAGTATTTCATCAAAAGGAAGACACTGTGAATAGGATGAACCTTGAAAATCCATGGTGTTGATGAGTCAGATTAAGGTGGTAGGAGTATGCAGAGCTCACCTTCCCTTATGAATACATCAAAAATACAACTATATGTCGAATAATTCTCACTGAAAACTCACTGGAGACTGGGACTGGCAGGAAGACTCTTGTACAACCAAATCTACAAGAAAATTTTGCATGCAGTTGGGGAGACAGGGAAGCAAAGCAATCAGATCAGGACCTGTGACCCTGGGAGGAGACAAAGAAGATGGAGGAGCTTATACCAATGGAGATCCTCCTTGGGGAGTGAGCAGTTTAATCAAACATTGGGTGCTTGGCCCTGGGGTACAACATTGTGAAGACAAGTCCCCTTAGCTTTAGAGAACTAGTGAGACTAACAGGAGGGCTATAAACTTAGACTTTACTCATGAAGAACGTGCACACATTTCCTTCCTGTGGAAACCAGGTGGAGAAAGCAGATTGAAACTGCATAGGACTTTGTCTGGTTTCCCTCAACTGCCCTGGCATGTACTCCAGCCAAAGCCAAGCACTTGCTCCAGCCCCTCTTGCATTGCAACACAGCTCCACAGGAGGACAAGAGCTGCAGCAGCCAAAAGGAGTGCTTAGTCGTGATGAACAGAACCAGCTCAGACCCAGAGGGCACCTCAAAGGGTGGGAACAGTCCATACAGGCTTAAGGAGGTGGCACATGAGAAGCAGTATGTGACTTTGACCTGTGTCAGGACTGCCTCAGCCACACCCCGGCTGACACTGAAGATGCACGACAGAACCTCTTACCCTAGCGCTGCTCCCTCTGGGCTGAGGGTGGTGGTGAGGGAAAGCGGTGAGCACACACTTAGAGGGAACAGAACACGCTCAGACCCGACCCTCAGGACTTCTGCTTCAGCAACTTGGGACCTGCTGCCACCACGGATGGTGAGGTGTTGGCCACTGATCAGAGGCGAAGCCATGATTCACATCTGCTCTGATCCTGGCTCCCCTCCCTGCCTCCATCTTCAGCCCCACCTCTCACTAAGGTGAGAGCAGAATGTACAGTGACTCCACCACACAAAGATAATTACTTCGAGACTACAGCAGGTAACTGTTACCTAACTTCATAGAGACAGAGAAAGCTAAGCAAAACATGAAGACAGAGGAATTTGTTTCAATTGGAAGAACAAGATAAAACTCCTGATAAAAACTAATTAAATAGAAATAATTTATTTAAAAAAGAGTTTAAAAAATTTTTCAAGTCAGACCTTAATGAGATATTACTGCATACCTGTCAGAATATCTATAAATGAAACAGTCTACAAATAATAAATGTTTACGAGGGTAGGGAGAAAATGAAACCCTTGAACACTGTTGGTAGGTGTAAAATGGTGCAGTCACTATGAAAAATAGTATGTAGGTTTAGAACTATCATATAATCCAACAGTTCCACTGCTGGGCATATATCCATCCAAGGAAAACACAAACACTAAACTGAAAACATACATGTAGCCTAATATTCATGGCACCATTATTTACAATAGCCAAGATATAGAAGCAACATAAATGTCCTTCAACAAATAACTAGATAAACTGTGGTATACACACACACACAGGAATATTACTCAGTCATAAAAAAATACTGAAATTCTGCCATTTGCAGTAACATGGATAGACTTAGCAAATATCATGCTTAGTGAAATAAGTCAGAAAGAGAATGTTGAATACTGTTATCACTTACATATGGAACCTAAAAAATAAAACAACAAATACAACAAGTGGATAAATACAACAAAACAAATACAGTCATAGATACAGAGAACAAACTAGCAGTTTCCAGTAGAGACAGAGAAAGTTGAAGGGGCAAGCTAACGGTAGGACATTAACAGATACACAATACTGTGTATAAAATAAATATGTGACAAGAACATATTGAATAGCCACTATTTTATAATAATTTTAAAGGGATGTATAATATTAAAAATATTCAATCATTATGTTCTACACTTGGAACTAATATTTTATTGTAAATCAACTATATTTCAATAAAAAACAAAAGAATTAGAGGTAAAAAAAAAATCCTTGTTATTGGCAAGCCTTAGGGCGACAAGTATGATCATGTCTCAACTGAAACTCTATAATGGAGGGCAGTCATAGACCATTCTAGTCATCCCAACCATATTCAAAGTCATGAATCGGTAACCTATTAGAAGACTTATAGAGGCTTAGTTTAACTGTTTTCACTTCTTAATGGTAATGGTAAACATACAACAGTTAGGTGATCATTTTATTACTTTCTACTTCATTCACAGAAACACACACCACTCAAAAGAATGCAGGTATTTGGTAATTTTAGAATGAAAGAGAGGGGTTCTTAGTTTAAGTTTCCTAATTTACCAAAAGGGGGAAACAGTTACTCACAGAGTTTAAGTGACTCTTTCAATGTCACAAGCTAAAATGGGCAGAGCTAATAATTGACTTTTTTGGTATCTATACACTATGACTTTTGTCTTTTGCTGATCATTGTTTCTAATAATTCAGTACCCATTTTGCCTCAAGTCAAGTCCAGTTAGTAACTATTTAAGAATGCATCTTTGTGTCCTTTAATATTTGAGGTTAAGAACATGTAGAATATATTTCAGTTTAGAGCACTTAAATGTTTGTGGTTCCAGCTAAAAAAATTTCATTGCACAGGATCACTTAGTTTAGCTTGAAAATTGAGTTTCCAAGACTTAAAGACATAAACTGTGATTGTCTACTCCTTTTAAATCCCAAAGGAAAAACATAACAGGAGAATGTGGGTCTATTATATAGACCTGACCATTGGTATGAATTTTATCATCTTCAACAACCCAGGCAAGAGAGTAGACAAAGCAGATAACCATGTCTACAAATTGCCCCACTACAAAAGGCATTCTTCATGAGAAGAATCCCAGAAATTAGGAGCATTTGCAAAAGCTCTCAAGACAAAATTGTCAAAAGAAAAGAATTGCTACATTTCTCCAAATTCAAAATTGACAATAAGCATACAGTTAATATGAAACAGTAGAGAACCATCTGTGATGCTTTATGATAGTGTGTTGAGAAAAAATAGTAATATATAGTCTTTTCCCACTATTTCCTCTCAGCAATATTTTAACAACAATAAGCAAAAAAGACTATATAATGTGTATTGAAGGATCGAAGAGCAGGAAAAGATTGTATAGGATGACTCCGATTCTTTAGAAAATGTGAAGAATTTGAATGGGTAGCAACACAAATTTAAGAAAAATACCATCAGCAAAGGCCTGTACACCTTCCTGAATTAAAGCATTTTGTATTGTCATTCTTAGGAATTTAATCATATACTTCTTTTCAAACCAGTGCCTAAAATATAGCTCATCTATCCCAGTAGGTGGGTTAATATTTCATACTGGAGGTTATTCTTTATGTCTTTTGTCACATAATGATACCCTGTTGCAGATGTACAATAAATATTACATTAAGGATAACTCTTATCTCATATTTGCACATAAACTTTCTGACCATCTCTTGGGCATATTACCCAATGAAAAAATCCTACATTACATACAGAGGTGACTAAATTTATTAGTAATATGAAGGAAAACAATGTTGGAAGAAAGCCTAATCTGTGGACAAAAACATAATTATGTTAAGCCTTAACCCAGGAGTTTCAATTTACACAATGCAGCACAATGTGCTGTGAGACTAGAAAGGAGACCTAACATCTAAAGCACCTGATAAAATATGAAGTTGCAAAATCACATTATCAATCTGTTTCTAAAGTATGCTTTGATTAACTTTTTTTTTTAATTTGACAGTTATTAAATTATGTGAGTTAAATTAAACTGGACAATATTTAATTCTATAATATAGCAAGGAATTATTTCCAGGGAAATTCTGACAATTATCAACAACCTGTCCCCATCCATCAGAGAGCAGACAGAGTGAAAACCACAATCACAAAAAACATAACCAAAATCATTACATGGATCACAGTTTGGTATAACTTAATGAAACTATGAGCCATGCCATGTAGGGCCATCCAAGACATACGGGTCATGGTGGAGAGTTCTGACAAAACGTGGCCCACTGGAGAAGGGAATGGCAAACCACTTCAGCATTCTAGACATGAGAACCCCATAAACAGTATGAAAAGGCAAAAAGATATGATACTGAAAGACAAACCCCCAGGTCGCTAGGCGTCCAATATACTAGTAGAGAAGAGTGGAGAAATAACTTCAGGAGGAATAAAGACGCTGAGCCAAGCAGAAATGACACATAATTATGAATGTGTCTGGTGGTGATAGTAAAGTCCAATGCTGTAAAGAACAATATCACAACGGAATTTGGAATGTTAGGTACATGAATCAAGCTAAATTGGACCTGGTCAAACAGGAGATGGCAAGAGTGAACACTGACATTTTAGGAATCAGTGAACTAAAACAGACAGGAATTGGTAAATTTAATTCAGACTACCATTATATTTACTACTATGGGCAAAAATCCTTTAGAAGAAATGGAGTAGCCATCACAGTCAACAAGAGTCCGAAATGCAGTACTTGGGGGCAATCTCAAAAATGACAGAATGATCTCTGTTCATTTCCAAGGAAACCAATTCAATATCATAACAATCTAAGTCTATGCCCAACTGCTAATGCTGAAGAAGCTGAAGTAGAACGGTTCTATGAAGACCTACAAGATCTTCTACAACTAACACCAAAAAAAGAAAAAGAAATGTCTTTTTCATCACAGGGGACTAGAATACAGAACAAGGAAGTCAAGAGATACCTGGAGTGACAGGCATGTTTGTCCTTGGAGTACAAAATGAAACAGGGCAAAGGCTAACAGAGTTTTGCCAAGAAATAGCAAACACCCTCTTCCAACAACACAAAAGACGACTCAACACATGGACATCTCCAGATCGTCAATGTTGAAATCAGATTGATTATATTCTTTGTAGCTAAAGATGAAGAAGCTCTATACAGTAAGCAAAAACAAGACTGGGAGTTGACTGTGGGTTAGATCATGAACTCCTTATGGCAAAATTCAGCATAAAATTGAAGAAAGTAGGGAAAACCATAGGCTGTTCAGGTATGACATAAATTAAATCCCTTACAATTATATGGGATAAGTGACAAATAGATTCAAGGGATTATATCTGATATACAGAGCCTGAAAAACTACGGACAGAGTTCA
The DNA here is from genome assembly GCF_033118175.1 of Dama dama. Lineage (NCBI taxonomy): Eukaryota > Metazoa > Chordata > Mammalia > Artiodactyla > Cervidae > Dama > Dama dama. The sequence continues at coordinate 60,218,681 of NC_083692.1, read as the reverse complement.
TAAAATTGTACAGGAGGTGAAGATCAAAACCATCCACAAGAAAAAGAAATGCAGGAAGGCAAAATGATTGTCTGAGGAGGCAATGCAAATAGCTGAGAAAAGAAGAGAAGCAAAAGGCAAAGGAGAAAAGGAAAATATACCCATCTCAGTGCAGAGTTCCAAAAAAATGGCCAGGAGAGATAACAAAGTCTCCTTGGTGAACAAGGCAAAGATGTACAGGGAAAAAAATAGAATGGGAAATACTAGAGATCTCTTCAAGAAAATTAGATACACCAAGGGAAAATTTCATGCAAATGGGCACAATAAAGGACAGAAACAGTATGGACCCAGAAGAAGCAGAAGATTATAAGAAGAAGTGGTAAGAATACACAGAAGAACTCTAAAATCTAAGTTGAAGAAGAATGAGAAATGCATGGAAACCAGCCAGAGATCTGAAGTCAGAGAACTGAAAGATCAAATAATTATCCTCTAAAGGGAGAGAAAGAAAAGTAGAGTTGAAAGTTTAAGTTAAAAAAAAAAAACCTCTAAACAAATAAATTGAAAAAAAAAAGCCAAGATTATTTATAATTTTCTGGAGCACCACACAAATAATAATTCATATCTCTAAGCAATATCACCAGAGAATCTATGATACTTAGAATAAGCAGAATTAGAAAAGCCACAAATTGAAGTTTATAACATTTCTCATGTCCAGGTTTACACTAAATTCACTAAGAATTACCTTAACCTAAATATAACATCATTTAAAATATAAAGACCCCAACATGAAAAGGCAAATTCTAATTGCCATTTTATTTTTAAGGATGTATTTTCACACTGCAGCCCAAGTTTCAACAGTAATCCCCACTAGAGTTTAGGAAACTAGATATGTAATGAATTATTCTTTTTGAAATGCTGAGTAAACCAATACATGTACAGAACTTCATTCATTACTTACCTATCAAAGAATATAAACATAGGTCATTTTTCAACTAATTTTTATATAGTCATTAAGGGATTTGACTGTGTAGCAGTCAAATATTTGATAAAAAATCTACACTTAATTAAAATTTGTTCTATAAATAAGGTGGTAACATCTGGGAAAAATACTAACAGTGTGAATCACTACCCCCAAAAGCTCTTACCTTCTATACAACTTTAATGAACTCCTGCCTTTATAAGGTAATATTAACTAGATAGACATTTTTCAAGCCTTAGAAGAGAAGCAGAATAATGCAAAAAACAAGATGAGGCATTGAGTAAACAATGTTTTCATATCTACAAAATCATTTAAATCAGCACTCTTTAATTCATAAAAGCAGACACTGAAGCATAATTCATAGTTGAATAAAAAGAAACCAAAGCATTCTGAAAATGTAGACGTTTTCTCAGCTAATGCACCTTGTGTGATAAATAAGTAGTTACAGTTGACCCTTAAATAATGTGGGTTTGAACTATGTTGGTCTGCTTATATGATTTTTTTTTCAATAATTACATTAGAAAAATCTTTACAATTTTGTGACAATTTAAAAACTTGCAGATGAACCCTGTAACCCAGAAATATGGGGAAAAAATTAAGAAAATAGGTAAGTTGTAAATGCACAAAATATATGTAGATAGACAGATAGCATACAAATATGTGTTAATCAACTGTCTATGTTATCCATAAGACTTCCTGTCAACAATAGGCTATTAGTCAAGTTTTGGAGAAGTCAAAGTTTACATGTGGATTTTCAACTGATCTAGGGGTTGATGACCCTGACCTCTGTGTGGTTCAAGGGTCAACTGTACTCTCTCTTGTCACAAAAATGCATTGTAATTCACTCATCTTGTAGGTTTGAACGAAAATTTCTAATAGATATATTGAGTTAGTGATGTTACATGATATGAATTAAATTTAACTATTTTTAGATTTAATTCTTTTTTATCACTGATAGGTAGTCTATGTCATTTATATAATAAAATTTTCCAGTTGAAAGTAAATAATTATGGAAGCTCTTTAGGGCAGTAATTGTGTCTCTTGACTAGCAGCATCTTCCCTACTCCCCACATAGTGTCCAGTGTGTAGAAGGCAGTTGGTAAATATTTGCTAAATTAAGCAATTCATTTAACTTAATAAGCGAGGGTGGGATGTTTCGAGAGGAATCGGGTGGAGAGGGAGGTGGGAGCGGGGATTAAGCAATTCATTTAAAAGTTGGATCATAGTAAGAAAAGTACATAATAAGCAATGAAGGTAACTGTGTAAAGCAGACGAAAAGCAGAATCTAGGTAATATGAAACAAACTTCCCTCTGCTAGCTGAACAAACATATGGTTTGCAAATATTAAAGAAATTCAAAAAGCCTTCATAGTCATTAATAAAGATTTTGTATTCCTTACATGAATATTTATAATACCACCTTGGCTTCTGTATCAAAGCAAAATTTGGTTTGCATTATATTTTAAATGATACTTCATAAATGTTAAATGATGGTTTTCATTGTGGCTAAGGTAGAATATCTGTGATGACACAGTAAGCTGCAATGATCAACACATTCCAGAACACACACTTCGGAGAACATAACCGCCCCTTGCTCTGAGGGAAGAGTTTAATGCCATTTTCTATAGCATATACCACAGTGATTCTAGACAGTAAACTTGTTCAAACCTACATCTTACTGAAAAATTCCTCATTATTTCCCCAACTGACCAAAGAAGGACATGCGGGCAAATATACATGTCCATCATTAGCCATCTTATAACTGCTGCACAGATGTGCTGACCATATTATTATCAAAATAGCTTCAATATTGCCACAGCATCCTAATAAGGCATAAAATGTCCCTCTTTATAATACAGACATACACATCTTAATAACGATACAACGGAATGATATCTTAAATATGGTATCTGACAGCCTTCTATTAAATCTCTTGTCCAATTCTCCTTATTTTAAGAAAAACTATCTTCACATATGCATTAAATATAGGATTCAACTTAATGCTATGTGGATAACATTGTACCAAAGGCAATGGAGAGATCAAAAGAAGTTTACGCCTTGGTTCTTGCCTCTAAAAATCTTAAATTCTAACCAGAGAAATAAGATTTATACACATAAAATGGTCATCTTGTCAAATTACAGAAATAATAACAACATGCATAAAAACATGACAATGTATTGAGTTTTTAATAGGAAATGCTTTACCAAGCATTGTTCTTGCCTTTTCTCATTTAATTCTCACAAAAATCCAGTAATTCTTTTATTATTATCTCCACTATACCAATGAAGAAAACCTAAGTCCCAGAAAGCTAAATATATTACCCAAGTTCACACCTTTGGAAGAGATAATATTCTATCACAGTTCCAATCTTGAAAGACAGTACTGGGAAACACTATATCTCCTAAGATTTTGTGGATTGAAGCAGGCAGCAGGAGGGCCTCCTAGGGGGCTCAAGACAAGACTTAGGTATGGATGATGCATTAATGAAAGACCTTGAACACTGACTGCCCTGATGAATTTGATTGACTAACATGGGAAATGGAGGACTAGCATACAAGTTCTAGAGAAGAAATAGTATATAAAAATATATCTAAAATACTATCCTGGAACCATATTAAACTAAGTGATAATTTCAAAAGGTTGAGATTTATGGAAATCTAAAGACATGCAGAGAAGAAAGTGACTTACATGAGTAATCGTTGTGGACACAGACCAAAGAAAGAGATCAAAAATCCAAGAAATACTAGACATAAGTCAAAAGGCTTTGCTGCCTGGTAAAACCTGGACACTTTATTGACTGTGAGTTCCTGGAAGGCAAATAGTAACAACAATAAGACAATAATTTATAGTGTCTTCATGCAAAAAAAAAAAAAAAGCAATATGCCAACTGGATCACTCCAAAGGATAGAATTAGCTTCTTGGCAGGCAAGAAAATCTTACCCTTTAGAATTCACTACTGAAAAGAACTTCAGAGGAGCTTTCAAATGGGAAATGGGGAGTTTAATAGGTACAGAATCACAATTATGCAAGATGGGAAAAAAAAATGTTCTTACAAACTTTTAAAATTGATTCTACAACAGTATGCATATACTTAACACTACTGTACACTTAAAATGGTTAAGATAGTAGATAGTAGATTTTATATATTTATTAATCACAGTTTTAAAATAGGAAGAAAAATAATTTTAAGTGGAATGTACTACTCCGCATAGGTAGTGATTGCTCATTTTTGTATGTACTCTTCTAGGAAACATTATATTGTTTATGTTAAGAAGCACTGCACTAAACAGAAGGTTGAATCAGTGACCTTGGAAGGTCCTTTCCAAATTCAAGGCTTTAAGATTTAATCATTAAATTCTTCTTCTGGATTGTTTACAAGTTAGTTCTCATAGGAGTAAATGACCAAAGGAGACAGAGAAACAACTTCTCCAAAGAGGTAACAATTTAATAAAAATATCAAATCCCTATTATATGATTTTCCCAAAGTTGCCATACAAAGTAACACAAACTGGGTGGCTTACACACTAGAAATTTATTATCTCACATTTCTGAATGCTGTCAGTCTGAAATCAAGGTGTCCGTGGAGCCATGGTCCCTCTGACACCTATAGGGAGTTCTTCCTTGCCTGTTCCCAGCTTCTGATAGTTTGCTAGCCGTCTTTAATGTTCCTTGGCTTGAAGTTACATAACTCAGCTACAAACTCCAATCTCTGCCTTTGTCATCATCCTGTCCCCCATATATCTGTGTCTTCACATGGTCTTTTTTAATATAAGAACAACAATCATACTGGTTTGGGGGCCCACCCTAATCCAATATGATCTCATTTTAGCATTTTTCAAGGACCCTATGTCCAAATAAGGTTATATTTGGAAATACTGGGGGTTAAGATTTCAAAATTGTGAGGACTGCAATTGAACCCATTTTCAAGATCTTTAGCACTATCTTGATATCACTGTCTATGGAAAGATAAGATGAGCTGTAATGAGTTTCTAGAAACTCATACTCCAGTCCAGCAACAAAGAGTTCAGGTAATACTATACAACTACTCCAAGATGTGATCAAGAATTTCAAAGAAAAACAGGATAGTCTAACAGCTGTTGTGTAAGCAAACCAAAGTGAGATCATCACAAAAAAGGGAGACTGAAGAAAGGCCTTCAATAAGCCACTGATTAACATTTTCAAGCAACTTGATACAATTGTGTAAACCTGACAGACAAATTAAAATGATACCCAGCTATACAGGAAATTCTTTAGCCACAGCTCACAATAAACTGTAACACAATATTCAAATTGCTGCTACTGAAATGAAGCAAATATCAATGCCAGGTATACACAGTATAGAGGTGACAGGTAGTTTTATATTGTCTTTTCAGCCTCATCCACACAGAGAAATACTATCGTTACCATAGTAGGCTGTCCACAAAAGTATAATAACATGCTCAGAAAAGTATTCCTCAGACATTTCTACACTGTGCAAATCTTAAAGATTTTTACTTCTACATGTGCCTAACAAATTGTGGGAATTCACTCAACTTAACAGAAGTTGATCCCAGTTTCTTAAAATAAAATTCATACTACATTTAAGTTTCAAGCATTTGATACAAATAAAATTAATATGACAGGGAAAATAACACAGTTTCTTCAAACATCAAGGAGGAGTGCAATAGAAGGGCTTAAGCTGGTATTTCTTGCTTTTTCAATATGAGAGCAAGAGAAAGCAAGTGATACCAGCTTAGGTCCTTCTATTCCATTCCTCCCTGATGGTTAAGGAGACTGTGTTTTTCAAAAAAGCAAGAGAGTTCCAGAAAAACATCTGCTTTTGCTTTATTGAGTATACCAAAGCCTTTGTGTGTATCACAACAAACTGTGGAAAATTCTTCAAGAGATGGGAATACCAGACCACCTGACCTGCCTCCTGAGAAATCTGTATGCAGGTCGAGAAGCAACAGTTAGAACTGGACATGGAACAACAGACTGCTTCCAAATAGGGAAAGGAGTACGTCAAGGTTGTATATTGTCACCCTGCTTATTTAACTTATATGCAGAGTACATCATGAGAAATGCCAAACTGGATGAAGCACAAGCTGGAATAGAGATTGCCGGGAAAAATATCAATAACCTCAGATACGCAGATGACACCACCCTTATGGCAGAAAATGAAGAAGAACTAAAGAGCCTCTTGAAAGTGAAAGAAGAAAGGGGAGTAGTTGGCTTAAAGCTCAACATTTAGAAAACTAAGATCATGGCATCTGGTTCCATCACTTCATGGCAAATAGATGGGGAAACAATGGAAGCAGTGAGAGACTTTTATTTCTTTGGGCTCCAAAATCTCTGCAGATGGTGAGTGCAGCCATGAAATTAAAAGACCCTTGCTCCTTGGAAGAAAAGGAGACAGACCAACCTAGATGGCATATTAAAAAGCAGAGACAGAAGAGATCGGGTGCATTCAGGGTGGAGCCCAGGTGGGATGCATGAGACAAGTGCTCGGGCCTGGTGCACTGGGAAGACCCAGAGGGATCGGGTGGAGAGGGAGGTGGGAGGGGGGATAGGGATGGGGAACACATGTAAATCCATGGCTGATTCATGTCAATGTATGGCAAAAACCACTACAATATTGTAAAGTAATTAGCCTCCAACTAATAAAAATAAATGGGGAAAAGAAAAAAGCAGAAACATTACTTTACCAACAAAGGTCCATTTAGTCAAAGCTATGGTTTTTCCAGTAGTCATGTATGGATGTGAGAGTTGGACCATAAAGAAAGCTGAGTGCTGAAGAATTGATGCTTTTGAACTGTGGTGTTGGAGAAGACTCTTGAGAGTCCCTTGGACTGCAAGGAGATCCAACCAGTCAATCCTAAAGGAAATCAGTCCTGAATATTCATTGGAAGGACTGATGCTGAAGCTGAAATGCCAATACTTTGGCTACCTGATGCAAAGAAACAACTCATTGGAAAAGACTGATTCTGGGAAAAACTGAAGGCAGGAGGAGAAGGGGACGACCGAGGAAGAGATGGTTGGATGGCATTACCGACACGATAGACATGAGTTGAGTAAACTCTGGGAGTTGGTGATGGACAGGAAAACCTGTCATGCTGCAGTCCATGAGGTCACAAAGAGTCAAACTTGACTGAGTGACTGAACTGAAGCTGGTATCTCAATAAAAGTCTAGAGATGCCCATCTTAACAATGTCCCAGATGCCTGACCTGGCACAGAGTGTTGAGATTTTCAGTCCTAAATGAGCGAAAGTAAGTAGCAAGCCAATCAGTGTCTCATTCTGGTTATGTACAGAATCAAAACTACTGTCCTAGATTTTTCAGTTTATAAATCACCCCTGATGTTGTTGTTCTTCAGTCTTGAAGCCCTGTCCAACTTTTGGCAACCCATGGACTGCAGCATGCCAGGCTTCCCTGTCCTTCACCATCTCCCAGAGTTTGTTCAAGTCCCTTGGGTCAGTGATGCCATCCAACTATCTCATCCTCTGATGAGATGAGATTTTCCTGATGCCCTCATGAGAAATACTCTATTCTTTTCTGGGTATTGTGGACAACAAATATTCTTCATATTTTGCAAACCAGGAACCTGAATATAATTTTCCCTCTCCCACATGGTACATGAGGCCTGGAGAATTTGATGGTATACACAGTCCACACAGCCTGGAGAATTCCATGGACAGAGGAGCCTGGGGTCACAAAGAGTCTCACAGAACTGAGTGACTAACACACACGGTACATATTCACCAAGCACAAAAACATCCCAAGAATAGCTGTATAACTCATGCATAATATTAATGATTTGCAAATACTTGTCTAGGATATATTCACATTTAAAATTTTTAAATTAAAAAACAGAAATGTCAATTTAAAGTACAAATAGCAATTTATTTCTATTTGTTATTACATATCTGAAAGATGGATGTGTCCTCACATCACTCTATCCATTATATCAGATTGCAAAATAAGTCTTCAAAATTGCTTGCTTTAGAGTTGAGTTTAGTGTTACTTGTTATTAAATGATTCCTTACACAATTAGACACAACATAAGATCACATACAAATGATAATTACTCACTAGTAATTAAAATAAATCTCCAGAGGAAAAACTCAATAAAAATTAAGGAATATAACTCTTTTTTAGCATTTTGTATACTACCACACAACTCATTTCACATGCTAGCAAAGTAATGCTCGAAATTCTGCAAGCCAGGCTTCAACAGTACGTGAACCAAGAACTTCCAGATGCTCAACCTGGATTTCGAAAAGGCAGAGGAATCAGAGATCAAATTACCAACATCCACTGGATCATAGAAAAAGCAAGGGAATTGCAGAAAACATCTACTTCTGCATCATTGACTACTCTAAAGCTTTGACTACGTGTATCACAACAAACTGTGGAAAATTCTTAAAGAGATGGGAGCACCAGATCACCTTACCTGCCTCCTGAGAAACCTGTGTGCATGTTAAGAAGCAACAGTTAGAATCAGATATGGAATAACCGACTGGTTCAAAATTGGGAAAAGAGTACATCAAGGCTGTTAATTGTTATCTAGGTTAGTTAACTTATATGCAAGAGTAGATCACACAAAATACCAGGCTGGATGAAGTACAAGCTGGAATCAAGATTGCCAGGAGAAACATCAATAACCTCAGATATGCAGATGGCACCACCCTTATGGCAGAAAGCAAAGAGGAACTAGAGAGACTCTTGATGAAGGTGAAAGGAGAGAGAAAAAGCCGGCTTAAAATTCAACATTCTAAAAACTAAGATCAAAAAATAAAAATAAAAACTAAGATCATGGCATCCGGTCCCATCATTCATGGGAAATAGATGGGGAAACAATGGAAACAGTGACAGACTTTATTTTCTTTGGCTCCAAAATCACTGCAGATGGTCACTGCAGCCACAAAATTAAAAGATCCTTGCTCCTTGAAAGAAAAGATATAACAAACCTAGACAGCATATTAAAAAGCAGAGACATTGCCAACAAAGGTCCGTATCATCAAAGCTATGGTTTTTCCAGTAGTCATTTGTAGATAGGAGAATTGGACCATAAAGAAGGCTGAGCACCAAAGAATTGATGCTTTTGAACTGTGGTGCTGGAGAGGACTCTCAAGAGTCCCTTGGACAGCAAGGAGATCAAACCAGTCCATCCTAAAGGAAACCAACCCTGAATATTCACCGGAAGGACTGATGCTGAAGTTGAAGCTCCAATACTTTGGTCACCTGATGGGAAGAGCCAACTAATTAGAAAAGACCCTGATGCTGAGAAAGACTGAGGTAGGAGGAGAAGGGGATGACAGAGGGTGAGATGGTTGGGCAAGCTCCGGGAGATGGTGAAGGACAGGGAAGCCTAGCATGCTGCAGTCCAAGGGGTCACAAAGAGTTAGACACGACTGAGCAACTAAACAACAAATTGTAGTATAATTAACATGTTGACAATAATTAACATGTATTTAAAGTGTAACAAAAGTTTTGACATATTGTATATTCACAAAACCACCATTGCTGTTGTTTCATCACTAAGTAATGTCTGACTCTTTGCCACCCCATGGACTGTAGCCCACCAGGCTCCTCTGTCCATGGAATTCTCCACGCAAGAATACTGGAGTGGGTTGCCATTTCCTTTTCCAGGGGATTTTCCCCATCCAGGGATGCAACCAGAGTCTCCTGCATTGGTATGCAAATTTTTTTTTAATCACTGAGCCACCTGGGGAGCTCAAAACCATCCCTGTAATCAAGATAATGAACATATCCTTCACCCTCAAAAGTGAGGTGAGGTTTCTTCCTGCCCCTTGGTAATCCTTCTTCCATTCCTGCCTCCTCCCTTCCCCAGGCAAACGCTGATTTGCTTTTCACAATAGATTAGTTTGCATTTTCTAGAATTTTATATAAATGAAACTATACAGTATGTATTTTTTTTTCTGGCTTCTTTCTCTCAACATAATTACTTTAATGATCATCTGTTTTGCTGATAAGAGCCTATACATTATCTGTATTCACTAATATACAGTGAACAGTCTATATAATGATTTCATTTTTTTTAAATACATACAGTAATGAAAGCTCTGAAATACATATGGCAATAAAAGAAACAAAATAGATATATTAACATTTTAAAAGTGGTAATCTTAAAATATTTGAATTGTGGATACTTTTTATCTCTTTGTCTTTATATTGTGTCATCACTCTCAAAATTTAATACAATGAATATGTATTTGTTTTACAAACAGATAAAAAGGAACTTTCATAAAAAATCTAAGACTTTCATTTTTATTGATTGTTTTATCAAACATTTATTGGTAAATGACTTGATGTGCATCATGAGTTATATGGCAGTATGAGATATGGCTCTGCCTTCAAGATACATAGAAAACTATCCTGACAGATTGTGGTTCAGGAAAAATGAACCGACATTTCAAACAAACTAAAATAGTAAAAACTGAAATTAAAGTCCCTTTGTGATTATTTCACATAAGACTGCACCCAGCTGCTTTAGAAATATCCAAGCTAATTCACTCATTAGCAAACCTTATACCTCAAACTATGCCTTTTAGAATTTTGCAAGTTTTTTTGCCAAGTGGTACATTAAACAAGATTATTGCAGTAGCAGTCATCATTCTGGTTTTCCCATAGGCAGTCCATTGAAATGTTACAGCCGATATGATCTTAAAGTCTGAAAAGCAAACATATAGACACGTATGTATGGATACGTATGTACGGAGTGTGTTATGCATATACCTACACACACACCACACACACACACTCTCTATATACATATACATATTTATATCCATTATGTGTATATATATATATATATATATATATAGAGAGAGAGAGAGAGAGAGAGAGAGAGAGAGAGGGAAGCAGGAAGAGTCGGGGAGGAGCCAGAAGAGGCAGGGAGAGAGGTGTTATAGGAGGAGGAGAAGTTGTCTGATACTTTGATTAAGGATTTGTGTGAACATTGCTAGCTATTCCTGGAATTACAAATATGAGTCATAAAATGACTAAATCTCCAGTGAATTTTGAATCTTGGGATAACAATAAAGCTTTCCATAGTATGAATGAGAAGTCACATACATACTGCAGGCTACATACACAGTTATAAGTAATGAGTTTCCAAACTTGAGATTCAGAAGCAGATAGAGTACTACACATATTCCTAGAAGCAATGAAGATTTCTGACTTCACTGATCTAGAAAGATTTCCTGGTTGAAGTGTTATTTGAGGTGCAATTGTGATAAGCATTTACTCTCCTTTAAGTCAGCAGAAACCCTAAGTAACAAAGGACTGTTAATTGATACAGATTTATTTTCCTGTAAAGGAGACATACAGTTCCCACTGCCCTATGCCTGCCTCCCATTCTCACAAATAATAAAAAATTTTCTGCACATGACATGTGAATTCTGCCAAAGACTCTCCCATGAACAAGCTTTAGTTGGCTCCTGTGAACTCCTTTCAATGAGGTCTCAACCTTGGTCCCATCCTGTCTTTGACCTGTCTTCCCCTCCAGTCTTAGTAAGAATCCTGGCATGTCAGTTTAGTGAGAATTTTCCCATTGTTGTTATCTGATTGCACTTGATATCTGATCAAATTCCTCATCCCTTATCCTGATGTCTAAACCTTCAGCCTGCCTTCGGCAAGAATCCTATTAAATCAGTCCAGCAAGAATTCCCCTACCTTTGACATCTTACCTAGTCATTTTCCATTCACTGACCCCCTTCACTGTATTCTTTGGTGATAAACCCCAGCTGTCTTTACCGTGTTTGGAGTTGAGCCCAATCACTTCTCTCTTATTGTTTATTTCTATCGCAAGAGTCTTGAACAAACCCTTTCTTACCATTTTAAGATATATCAGTGTGATGTTTTCTTTTCAGTTAAGACAGACAATTCTGAATCCAATCTATACAAAGATTTTATCCAGTAAAGCATACAAAGATGCTTTATCCAGGATATATGAATACATTTTTTTAAATGTAATTTAACTTTATGTACATCAATTTCTATTTTTCTTTTAATGGGAAAACTTTTCAGTTACCCAACAGGTATATATTAAGAAGCTATCTCTAATAATTGTGAAGGGTCTGAGTTCACTGTACTCACGCACTAACAAGTTAGCCTGCCAGTTTCATGGGAGCTGGCAGATGACAAGAGACCCCTGGGTCAGAAACAGACTTGTATTATTTACAGCACAGCAAGCAGCATGACCGTCAGCATATCTGAAGCAGCTCCCTTTTCCCCTCAAGTCCCACAGAGGTGATACGAATGAACTTGGATGAATGCTTATACACAGTGAGCTGCATTACAAAAGAGAAACCCAGAGTTTAGAGAGCCTGACTCTTTTATTGTGTGCAAAAGGCATGCCTGCCCTTTCCTCTAAAGGAAGACTAGCTCTCTTTTCCAAGGCTGATCACTATTCAGACTTCTTTGAAAAGATAAAAGATCCATTAGTGCCTCACTTACAAAATGTTTAGAAATGTGACACACCTTTAGAGAATTATCTCCCAGTACCATTTTGAGTCTACATTCATAAGAATCCTGTTAAGACCATAAGAATAAGGTAATTTATCAAAATATGTATTTTCATATAAGACTTTTGCAAAGCCTGAGATACACTTACATATAACAATAAATTCATTACTTAAAGAATGTCTATATCAGTCGCATTTGATGTGATGGCTGGTTGGTGAGATGGAAAGAAACATGAGAAAACATATTACATTTCTTTCATCAGCTTCAAATTCTGCTCTTCATCCAAAGAGAATTGCAAACTTTTCTATAACTTCCCCTGTCTTCTCTTACTACTTAAGAGGGTAAAACAAAGCACTTACTGGGTGACACTCTAGTGTCAGGCATTGTGGTAAGTGATCATTCTTCTCTTCTTAATGGTCTAAACTTTCTCCAGTTCCAAACCTTATGTTCAACATATAAACCTGGATGTTACACAGAACCTCAGATTTAGCAAAACCAAAACATCATTCCCACATCCCATAACACAAAATCTCAGACTCAAGCAGATTTGAATTTTATTCATTAGACATTGAGAAACAACCAAAGTTTAGCCAAGCATCACGTTTCTGGTTTGTAAACATTCTCACAAATCCAAAAAGAAAAGAGAGAAGTAATTCATTCTTTCTCTCTCCCCTCCCCACTCCCCGCCACCTTTGTCTCCCTCTGTGTGTGTGTGTGTGTGTGTGTGTGTGTGTCTGTCTGTCTGTCTGTCTCCCACCTCTCATCTTTATATTCTGATAAATTCAATGGGAACTTTCAAAATTCATTTATTTTCATTTTATTCAGATAAAGATACTAACAATCCATCTAAACACATCTTAAATTTTACATGTTAAATCTGAGTAAATGTAGAATAGTAAACTAACAGATTGACAAGACCATAGGTTTAAAGATAGGGGCAGAGTCCAACATGTTGAAGACTATTCCTTCCCATCTATTTTCCAAGACTAGCATAAAATATGTATTTCAATGGTTGAATTTAGATATATCTAACAATACTGAACTAATTATTTAAAAGGAATATTGGTTTCCAAATTTTCTACTTAATTTTTTAAAGTCAAATTGAACTTCATTTGTGTTGTTAGCATTATTTAGACCAATCTACATCTCTCAAGACACTTTGTAAGCATTCAAATATTATATAAATTCTTTTCTTCAAATGTGTATTTTTTTCTTTTGTCTGTTTAGTCACAGTTTCTTTACAATATATCTGATATTTTGAATGTTTTCTTTTGACATTGCTCTCTGAAAATTACAAGGGAGTTGGATGTCCAAGTTTACAAGATTTTTAACAACTGTATATGCTTCCCATGCTAAATCCCAAATAAAAATCTATAATCTCAACCCCAGGCGTCATCAATGATATTTTAAAATAAATTTTGATTATATAATTTCTGGATTCAGTTCAGTTCAGTTCATTCACTCAGTCACGTCCAACTCTGTGACCCCATGCCAGCTATAGCATGCCAGGCCTCCCTGTCCATCACCAACTCCTGGAGCCTGCTCAAACTCATGTCTGTCACATCAATGATGCCATCTAACCATCTCATCCTCTGTCGCCCCCTTCCCCTCCCATTTTCAATCCTTCCCAGCATCAAGGTGTTTTCAAATGAGTCTGTGCTTCACATCAGGTGGCCAAAGTATTGGAGTTTCAGCTTCAGCATCAGTCCTTTCAATGAATATTCAGGACTGATTTCCTTTAGGATGGACTGGTTGAATCTCCTTGCAGTCCAAGGGATTTTCAAGAGTCTTCTCCAACACCATAGTTCAGAAGCAGTTAATTCTTTGGCACTCCTTTTGTTATAGTCCAACTCTCATATCTGTACATGACTACTGAAAAACCACAGCTTTGATTAGATGGACTTTGTTGACAAAGTAATGTCTCTACTTTTTAATACGCTGTCTACTGTCTAGGATTGTCATAGCTTTTCTTGCAAGGAGCAAGGATCTTTTAATTTCATGGCTGAAGTCACCATCTGCAGTGATTTTGAAGCCCCCCAAAATTAAGTCTCTCACTGTTTTCATTGTTTCCCCATCTATTTGCCATGAAGTGATGGGACCGAATGCCATGATCTTAGTTTTCTAAATGTTGAGTTTTAAGCTCAACTTAAGCTCACTTTTTCACTCTCCTCTTTCACTTTCAAGAGGCTCTTTAGTTCTTCTTCGCTTTCTGCCAAGAATGGTGTCATCTGCATACCTGAGGTTATTGATATTTCTCCCAGGAATCTTAATTCCAGCTTGTGCTTCATCCAGCCCGGCATTTTGCATGATGTACTCCGCATATAAGTTAAATAAGCAGGGTGACAATACACAGCTTTGACGTACTCCTTTCCTGATTTGGAAGCAGTCTGTTGTTCCATGTCCAGTTCTAACTGTTGCTTCTTGACCTGCATACAGATTTCTCAGGAGGCAGGTCAGGTGGTCTGATATTCCCATCTCTTGAAGAATTTTCCACAGTTTGTTGTGATCCACTTAGTCAAAGGCTTTGGCAAAGTCAATAAAGCAAAAGTAGATGTTTTTCTGGAACTCTTGGTTTTTCGATGCTCCAGCAGATGCTGGCAGCTTGATCTCTGGTTCCTCTGCCTTTTCTAAATTCAGATTGAACATCTGGAAGTTCACAATTCACATACTGCTGAAGACTGGCTTGGAGAATTTTGAGCATTACTTTTCTACCGTGTGAGATGAGTGCAATTGTGCAGTAGTTTGAACATTCTTTGACATTGCCTTTCTTTGGATTGGAATGAAAACTGACCTTCTCCAGTCCTGTGGCCACTGCTGTGTTTTCCAGATTTGCTGATATATTGAGTGCAGCACTTTCACAGTATCATATTTTAGGATTTGAAATAGCTCACTTGGAATTCCCTCACTTCCACTAGTCCATAGCTTTGTTCGTAGTGCTGCTTCCTAAGGCCCACTTGCCTTCACATTCCATGATGTCTGACTCTAGGTGAGTATTGAGTATTCACACCATTGTGGTTATCTGGATTGTGAAGATCTTTTTTGTATCATTCTTCTGTGTATTCTTGCCACCTCTTTTTAATATCATCTGCTTCTGTTAGGTCCACACCATTTCTGTCCTTTATTATGCTCATCTTTGCTTGAAATATTCCTTTGATATCTCTAATTTTCTTGAAGAGATCTCTAGTGTTTCCCATTCTATTGTTTTCCTCCATTGATCGCTGAGGAAGGCATTCTTATCTCTGCTTGTTATTCTTTGGAACTCTGCATTCAAATGGGTGTATCTTTCCTCTTCTCCTTTCCCTTTAGCTTCTCTTCTTTTCTCAGCTATTTGTAAGGCCTCATCAGACTACCATTTTGCCTTTTAGCATTTCTTTTTCTTGGGGATTGTCTTGATCACTGCCTTGTGTACAATGTCACGAACCTCCATCCATAGTTCTTCAGGCACTCTATCAGATCTAATTCCTTGAATCTACTTGTCACTTCCACTGTATAATCATAAGGGATTTGATTTAGAGCATACCTGAATGGTGTAGTTTTCCCTACTTTCTTCAATTTAAGTCTAAATTTGGCAATAAGGTGTTCATGATCTGGATTATAGAGTGAAAGGGTATAGAACATAGTATCTTTGCCAGGAAGCCTCAGGAGCATGAAGCATGAGGAAAGTTTATATAGCCTCCCTTCTAAATGCACAAACTTTCAAATGCCCTGGAACATGTTGTTAGGGCTTAGATATTTAACAGGAAGCCAGTACCACTCTGAAAGTAAAAATATAATTTTGAAGTGGGATAAATATGAAGGAAAGTGTAGGATGTTCCTAATTACAAGAGACTACAGTGGATTCAAACTCTGAACAGTTTCAGAATCCTAAGAATCGCTAAATGTTTGGAGAGGTCTCAGGGCATAAACCTGGAGAAGGAAATGTTAGCCAACTCCAGTGTTCTTGCCTGGAGAATCCCACAGACAGAGGAGGCTGGAGGGCTACAGTCCATGGAACTGCAAAGAGTCAGACACCACTGGAGTGACTTAGAACAGCACAGGACAGCACAGTGGATCCAAACTGTGAACAGTTTTGAGAATCCTATGAATCGCTAAATGTTTGGAGAGGTCACAGGGCATAATCCTGGAGAAGGAAATTGTACTCCACTCCAGTATTCTTGCCTGGAGAATCCCATGGACAATGGAGACTGATGGGCTACATTCCATGGGGTCACCAAGAGTTGGACACAACTGAGTGACTAACACAGAGGGCATATTGCGTAAGAGTCTGCGCTCTGAAGGCAGAGAGCCCTGGGCTTGACTTTCAACTTGTTCTGCCATTTACTGTGGGATGTTGGAAAGTGACTTATTATTTCTTATGCTGCTTTTTCTTCAATTCAAAATGGACATGATAATACCTTCTACATAGTACTCTGAAAGGATTTATTAAACTAATGCAAAAAGCACCCATTGCAGCATTTCACAAATGTTAGCTGTTAACATAATGATAATGACAGCTATGGGACAATGGTGTTTTATGGACAGCTTGGAGTCCAGGCAACCAAAGGCCGCCTTGTTTATAGGACATTAAAAAAAGACAACAAGAAACCTGGTATTTGGGTTTCATAGGTCATAAAAATGACATATGAAATTTATTGATTATTTAATTAAAACTTTATTTTTCACTGAATTTAGTCAAAATAGGCTCTATGTGAAAATGCATCCCAAGTCTGATTTCTTGAATTATTTTTACATGTCAGTTACCTGAAACTAAGATTTATGTGGTCATTAATAAGGACTCAAACTTTCAGTTTACTCTAAGGAAAACTTAGAGAATTTCACAAAGAATTATATTCAAGAATATTCACACTCATAGTTTTCAGCATTTTAAAACAATGAAAATATACACAATATAGGATCTACTAAGTTTTGGACTATACAAATATATGGACACATATTTGAAGTTATCAGTCTCATAGTCTTGAAAAATTATATTCATGTTCAGCATATAAACGTTTTTTAAAATTATATATAATTTAGACAGACTGAGCTATGTTTATTCATTTTTAATCATATATACACACATATACATGTTATATATATGTTATGTATAACATATATATACATATATGGATATACATCAAGAATTTAGTGCTTATTTCTTATCTATGGCTATTGTGAATAGTGATTTTTATTTTCTTCTTTATACTTCCTAAATATGGAAATGAGAAAGCATTACCTTTATTATTAAAAAATTTATTCTTTTGAGTTAAGTGTTGTCCCACTGTATTTTTTTGCACATACAAAGTAAAATGTCGTGGGACAGAAAGAAAAATACCTTATGAGTGGACCTTTCTAGGCTGGAAATGTTTGATTTGTTGAACACACTCTTCAGTCTGGGTCAGTACTGTATTAGATTGTAGATAAACTAATGTATTTATTTAAAAGTTAAATCACTTTACTTACAAAGCTATAAATTCCATCCATCCATAAATTGCCTGGGAAGGCTCATAATGATACATGCATAACCGTCTTCTAGCCACCAACTCAAACAAGTTGCCAGGTTCTCATATCTAGTATAATAGAGAATAAAACTAGTTTTGCTCTCTTTCTGTAGGGGAACCACCGTAGACTTAACACTAATTGATGGATAATAGTAAGTACTAACAAGAGTTTTCATTTACTGAGTGCTTCCATAATACCAAACACTGTTTTAAGGGGTTTTCTGTTTTCAGACATCATCTCTTTGTACCTGAACTGGGCTTCCCAGGTGGTTCTAGTAGTAAGAACCTACCTGCCAATGCAGAGACATAAGAGATGCGGGTTCGAGCCCTGGGTCAGGAAGATCCCCTAGAGAAGGGCATGGCAACCCACTCACGTGGTCTTGCCTGGATAACTGAGGGACAGAGGAGCCTGACGGGTTACAGTCCATAGAATCGTAAGGAGTCAGACACGACTGAAGCGACTTAGCACGCACACAGGCACGTACCTCAACTATATATGCTAGACACTTACTACCATTACCACTCAATGGATGAGAATACAAAGGCTCAGAAAGATGAATGTACTGTAGGTGACACAGACAATAAGCAGTGGACCTGAATTTAGGATCCAGATCTTTCTATAGCTAAAGTTTATTTTGGCTTCCCAGGTGGTAAAGAATCTGCCGTCAATGCAAGAGACCTGGGTTTGATCCATGGGTTGGAAAGATCCCCTGGAGAAGGGAATAGCTACCCACTCTAGTATTCTTGCCTGGAGAATCCCATGGACAGAGGAACCTGGCGGACTACAGTCCATGGGGTCACAAAGAGTCAGACATGACTGAGCGACTAACACTTTCTTTCACTTTTGTTGTTTTCTTAACCATGAACTTACTTCCCAATTATCCTTTCACTTCTAGAATATTTCTAGGCAACTATATCTTAATGTAAGTTACTTACATGCAATAATAACGTAGAGGCCTAATCAAGTATTTTGGAAAAAATTATCTTCCTTCCCCACTGTATCAGTTTGCTAAGGCTGCCATAACACAGTGTGATACACTGAGTTGCTTAAACAATAGAAATTTGTTGTCTCACTTTTTTCAGAACAAGAAGTCTGAGGTCAAGGTGTCAGCAGATCAAGGTGTCACTCTATCTGAAAGTGCCAAGGAAAAATCTGCTCCAGGCCTACTAAGTTGTTCTTTCGTTTGTGGCAGCATAACTCAGTCTTCACATGGCGTTCTACCCGTGTGAATGTCCTTTACTATAAGGACTCCAGTCATGATGGACAGGAGTCCGCGTTGCTTCAGAATGACTTTATCTTAACTACAGTTGGCCCTTCAACAACATGGGTTGAACTGTGTGTGTGTAGTTGCTGAATTGTGCCCAACTCTTTCATGACCCCATGGACTGCAGACCACCAGGCCCAGTCCACTTATATGCATATTTTTTTAAATGGTAAATACTACAGCACTATATGATCCTCCATTGGCTGAATCCACCGATATGGAACCGTGAATACAAAGGAGCTGAGGATACAGAGGAACCACAATACAGAGGGCCAACTCTAAGCCATGTGCAGATTTTCTACAGTCCAGAAGATCAGAGCCTCTAACTCCCATGCTCTTCAAGGGTCAACTGTAATAACATCGAAAGTACCCCCAGTCCTAAATAAGGTCACATTCAGCAGTACTGGGAGTTAGGCTTTCAAAATATGACTTTTGAGGAAAAACACATTTCAACTCAAAACACTCACCATACTGTGTTCCACTTCTGCTCCTAATATTTCACGAGCATCCGTCTATGATAGGCTTTGTAAACTGCCAAAGGATGTATGCCACCGCAAACAATTAAGGACCTTTTGTATAATGTGACATATGACAAAATATAAAAGTTCAAGATTAATGTCTGCATAGTTCTCAAAATGTAGTGAGCCTAAGAATCATCTGGGAAGCTGTATACAACTCTAGCAAGTACTTTATGAAGGTGTGATTACTCTGTGTTGTATATTTTGAGGCCTATGAAACCTTGTTGTCTGTATTATCAGTATGATTATCCCAACCTTAAGGCAGAATTTCAGTGCTTTAGGCAGAATACCCTAAAGCACTTACATTTGTTCATACTTAAAATGTCATTTTTAAATAGGGGTCATGGGGAAAGGAGTCATATTTTATATTTTGTATTTTTCATAGTCTTTAGTGTTGTAACTTACAGATATTATGTGATAAAGCATTTCACAAATACTTATTAAGTTAACAGATTGATGGATGAATGGATGTGTGTTCAAAGTTGCTCCATTTGATTCCATCTTTAACCTCTATCAGGTTTCACTTGTAGGTATCCCTCTTGAAAGGATATGCCTGGAAAGCCATGGACTCTATGGTTATTTATACTGTTTGCCACACTCTACTTCATATGTTAGTTTACCACACTCAGATTATTTGTTCCATCTCAAACTGAAAACGTCTTCTCATTAGCCTCATAACGGAAATATTTATATTTAACTTCATAGCATCAAAAGCACAGTGGTTAAGTGCTCACACTTTGAAGCCAGTCCACCTAGGCACAAGTGGTAAATCTATTACCTACTAGTTATACTAACCCAATATAAATTAAATGATCCCCCTGGAACTTATATGCTTACCTCATAAGGTTGCTGTGAGAACTATACGAGTTAATTCATAAAACACACTTAAGACAGTATCTTATAGTGCATGAAAGATTTTATATGATTTGCAATTCTGTATAATTAAAAAAATATTTGTAGTGAGAATATATCTACCATATGAAAGCAATCCTAAATACCTGAATTACCTCTTCATCCAAATGATGTAGAAAATATTAACCCAATTTTAAAAGTATAATTGAAATATATTTTTATTAAAAAAGGTATTAAGGTTTCAACAATTTTAAGCCTATTTAAAACAATTTTATATGAAGAAACTTAACAATGCTTGTGTGAGTTATTTCCTTGTAGAATAACACATTGTTGGGTGTATATGCCAATACATATGTTTGGTGGTGTAACAGCCATTTTCCATACAAGTGGAGGCATTTTTGAACAGTAACAAATGTACTACTGTGTTGAAATCTGCATTTCTTGGGGAAAAAAATGTATCTGGAACATAATGAAAAATTAATGAAGACCTTTTATTTTTAAAAAGTTAATTCTTATTAATTCCTTAATAGCAAGAATTCTTATAACAATGCAATAGTATTGCTAAGGGAGCATGGTATGCTCATCCCCAGAGGTGCAAAGCCAAGCAAGACAAACACTGTCTGGTGCAGCTGAAGTTGAGACTGAAAACTCACAGACCTGACAACTCCTAAAGCTTCTATAATTGATCCACCCAGAATTAAAGTTTATACCTTAAATTTATTTTTGTTCTGATCTGACTGATTATTTTTGTGAATACAGAAGATCTGAGTACTGGAGGCTTTTTAATTCAACAAACCAATTCAGCATATACTTACTAGAGGGGCTCATTATAGACTAAGTGCTGGGCATATGCATGCATGTGCTCATATGTGCACACATGGAGTGTGCTTCTTCCTTATAATTGTCTATTAAGTGAATAGAGCAGTTAGTTCCATTAGTGTAAGGAATGTCCCTCACTCATCCATCCCAGCTTAAGACTCCCAGTGCTGTAGACTGAAGTCCACACTGCAGTCACATCCTAGGTGACAACTCAAGCCCTCATTCTGAAAACTGTCAGAGCTCGGGACCATCTCTGGACCGTCACTAGCTCTGAGCCCTAGATGCATCATGAGTCTAGTATGCGACCAAGTCAGCATGTCAGCACTATTCTGACATCAAAAACTCAAATTATCTTCCCAAATAAATATGACAGGCCAGAAAGAGAGAACAGCTCAAGGAGCTGCCCTCCTAGAACTTGGGCCCAAGTGCAGGGCTCCTGGACAACTCCCTAGGCACAATTGTCAGGTCTGCTGCTCAGCCCTGGGTCTAGCAGAGAGGATCAGAGAAGCGGATCTGCGGGCCTACAATTCAGTCCAGCCTGAGGCATCCTGTCCAGATAGCATCACTAGCTCTAGCCAATACCAGGCACAAAAAAAAGGTCTTTGGAATGATTTCTTGGAATTTTCTACTACAACAACAGTCTGAGGCACGGGACCCTGAGCAGCCTCACTAGTCCAGGTCAAAGGGCCCAAGGCCAAAAGGGGAACAGGATTCCAAGAGTCCAAGGCAAAAGCTGTCACACTCCTTCAGACCCAGCACAGAACCCCTGCAGCATGACTTCAGATTCATTCTACTGGAAACAAGAAAATCACTGTGGCCAGACCAGAATCAGGAGAAGGGGAATTAGACTCCACCTCTTGATGGCAGAGGTCAAGGTCACATTGCAGAAGAGCATGGAGTGTGGATGCTGGTCTTGCCACCATATTTGGAAAATAGCGCCTGCCACAACCATCTTAGCTGTAATTCTCTGTAGCACTTAGTGTTACTAGAGTTCTGTGTTCCCTTTTTTATATTCTTCACCACACTGCCAAATAATCAAATGATTGATCACCAAAACTTGAGGCCTTCACTTCCCTGGAGTCTGTTGATAGAGGCAGTTAACATGGGAAAATGAAAACAGACGTCTGAAAACTAAGAAGGGAGAGCAATAAACAAATTCTCTGGATTGACATACAACTAATCACATATTTATTTGATGACTAAAAAGTGACATAGCACACCTTTTTATACTCTGTCATGGGAAAAGTCAACTTCTGTGAAGAACTGTGCCAAATTCATCAAATAACTATTTAGTCCCTTCCCATAAAGCTTTTACTAATACGTAAAAACTCTTCTATGCTTAGTTCAATGCAACACAATAAGGAAAACACAGAAGATAAGCCATTGAGCAGAGCCGTTTATATGCCATGGATGGTATTGCTTCCCAAAGACCATGGAACAGATGTGAAGGCATCCTAAGAGTAAAGGGTTGAGCTGCTTCGATAACAAAGATGAAATTAATAGCTTTAGTCTGTTTATCTATTCTCATTCCAGTCTGCTCCAGCTTACAATGTCTGGAGTTTTCATCCTCAGAAAAAGTATGGTACTTTATGAGTCTGTCGTCTTTTGCTAATCTTCAGATGCTGAAACTCATTTTAAATCCATTCCTGTCATTTTGGATTTGCATAAGTGTCTTGCAAGAAAAATCTAAAAAGCAAAGGCTGATTTAGTGTGAATGAACATGCCATAAAATATTTCAAACCTTACATCATACATGTAAATCTTTCATGATTTAAAAATTTTCAACTTGCCTATAACAAGTATTCCAGTGTTGGGCTAGATGCAATAGCTAAGGCTGAGATGGTGATTTCATTAAAACCTTTCTCTTGGGACATTTCAAGTTTGGAGGAGGGTGAGAAAAAAAAGAATCTTCACTTTGGCCTGTAATTTGCAATCTTAGTCATCTGTTTACATGAAACACTAAGTAAGGGAGGAGAAAAATTCTTCAGAGCTTACTTAAGATAACAAGGCCAAATATATTATTCCCCAAAGAGATGGGCATGGTTTTGGTATTCAAATATTGTCTATATTCAAATCAGTTTGGTTAAAAAATATTTAATTTAGTCAAATAATTGAAGAATCACTTACATATATGAAATTTGATTTTAATAAATCAGCCTTATTGTATTTCAAATTGGGCACTTTTGTACACTATCACTCAGAAAGTAGCTTTCACTCATGAAAAGCAGATCTGACAAATCCTTGCCTTACAAACACATTGCACAAAAAAATGCATCTGTGCTAAGCACCAATTTTTCTCAAACACAAGTTGGGTATTTATGAATTAATCTAATTCATACCCTTTCAAAATCCTCACTTTAATTTGCACCATAAAAAACAACCATTAGAATTTCAACTGAATTTTTGAAAATCCCAAACTTGACAATGATTTAAAGGCATCACTCTGTGACTTTTCCGACTATACTGATCCAACCCATCTGTTGTTCCAACTTTAAAAAGAGAAATTCCATGAAAAGAAATAACTAAAAAGAATTCTCAACGAAATTTGACTGATACTAAGAAGAAAATAATAATCCTTAAATACATATATGTAAATAACATTCTTAGAGTTCTATTAAAAATACAAACTCGTATTATTAAGGGTCGAAAGGGAGAATTTCATTTTTAACTCTTGTGACTTAAAACATTATGCTTTTGCTTTCAAAGTTCTCATTAATGAAAGTTGTTCAGCTTTATTTGGTGAAGAGACCATTAGCTAGTATCATACACCTGACTACAGAGAAAGCGGATAGCACTTGAGAGGCTGAGCCTAGTAAGGCCCATTCTCACCTCTGACGATATGGACAACTGTCTCCTTCACAGTTTGTATTAAGGACTGTAACAAGGGAAGTGTCCAAAGCAGCTCCTGAGCCAGAGAGTCACAGGGACTTACCATCTGATGTATTGTTTTACATGGACCATTCTTTTATGTTTTACTATATAAATGCCACAAACATATACCATATAAATACTACATGGAGTAAGGACTCATCCTTTCAATTTCAATACTTATCCTCATCCTCACTCCCAGCCCCACCATGCACTATTTCTGCAGAGATACTTTAAATGTTACTATTGAAAGTGATGAAACCACACAATATCTAATGTAAGCATCTGTAACACTTAACGATACATCTAATCCTTTTAATACATCTCTTTTTTACTCTCCCGCGTAACTGAATTCTCCATAGTACTTGCCTCTAACCTCTTCCAGATAATGTTGATAGTCATAAAATCTTCTGAGTATGCTAAAAAACCACTAAATTATAAACTCTAAAAAGGTTAGTGTTATGGTTTGTAAATTGTACCTTTTAAAAAAAAAAAAAAAGAGGAAGGACTCCAAGATATAGAAAAAGAGCCATCACAATAGGTCAGCGATTACTTAGAAAGTTAAAAATATTTCAGTGTATATTTCACAATATTGCCCTAGGATCCTGTTATAGTAAGCCTGATAAATGCTCTAGTAGTTTGCATTTTGGCAGGCACCCGAGGTCACTCCTGATGCAGGTGACCTCCAGGGCATCATTGGAAAATAATAATATTTTTGCAGGAATGAAAAAAAATGCCCAAGTATAAGCATTGGAGTGGAAAGAGAGAAGGATGGAATTGTACGGGGCATCATTCTCATTTTTAAGCTAATCTACTATTATGAGTTCATCCATGCTTGTTGATTAATAAGACTTCACCATCAGGGCTTGAATGTTTATATTAAAACAGAGGCTATTGAAAGAGGTTCTTTTAATTCAAAATAATTGAAATTGATGAGAAATCTTAGACATAAGCTTAGACTAAGGGGGAAGATAAGTGGTGACAGATTAAGTTGTAGAATTTTATTTTTTCCCTGAAAACATAACACATAATTGTCCATGTATACAACCAGGTTTATTCTCATGCCTTTTGACATCTCAAAGATACAATCTGACAATCAGAGTGATGTAAAATACTGACTCTAAAATATTCACGAAGTAACCAAGAAAGTCATCACATGCGTACTAGACTTTGGTGTGGTCTTCAGTTCTGGAAGAAACAGTAAAATAATCTATACAGAGTAATGTAAACCAGACCTGAAAGATTTAAAGCCATTAACAAGGCTTTCACTGAATACATGGTATGAATAAATTGGGTTACCTGAATTTGCCTCAAGAGACATTTAAACAAGTTATATACTGCTTTCTTCATATTCTTTTGCCATGTAGGTGAATTTCCACTTACTATTTTAATATCATTACAAAAGCAATGGAGAACAATACATATTCCTGCTAATATCATGAGCATCATCAAGTTATTAATTACATATCTAGAGTATATTTAAATGGTTGCTGGCTTGCTTATGTAAAGATATAATTCTGCCTAAAATAGCTAATGATACTTTAAATTTGAAATATAATTTGTAATCACCCTGAATACCTACCATTAAAAAACACAGTCCATCATGATCATTTGCCCTTTGATGTCTTAATTACGAAAAAAAAAAAAAAAAGGAGGAACCAATTTCAGGAAAAAGACAAAGCTTGTGCCTTCTAAAAAGCACTAGAACCTAACTCTGAATCAGGAAGACCAATATTCTAAAACAAACTTTTGTCCATTGTAAAATAGTTTTTCACCGTTTTTAAAAACTGTATGTAGTTATTTATTAGAACTTCATTTGGGATGGAAATCTTTAATATTGTTGTCAACTTAGACTCCTTGTGGTGTCTTTTCCCTGCTTACCTTCTTCCTTGCTGTTAACTGCCTCACTGAATATCAGTTCCACAGTTTGCACCCACACAGCTAACTTGACCTACTTCCTTAGCTTTACTGTAGCATTGAGTTGTGTCAATTATCACCTTTTCAGAATAAGTACAAAATCTATAAAATTCCTAGTATCATTATTGTGGACCAGAATTTCAGGTCTTGGCAATCACAGTAAAAAGACACACTCCTATCATAACAGAAATACAAACATCTAAAACGCATATGGTACATGATAGTTTTCAGAGTGATTCATTCAACAATTAATCATCAAGTGGCCACTAAGAAGTCAGCGATATAGCTGGTGTTACAAATACCAAGACAAATAAGACATAAACCCTCTCCTCAAGGGCACATCTAATAAAGATTACTGATACTTTACCATGAAGATGCAATAAAGTATTGTTAAGGGCTGTGATAGGTATATATAAGAAACAAGAGAACAGCAAAGGTAAGAGTAGTTATTCCTACTAGGATGTGGAAAGAAGGGTTCCTAAAAAGTCATACCAAAAAAAAAAAAAAAGCTTAATGTGAAAAATAATAAGCAATCTTTTGTTTGATAAACAAAGATGATGTATCAGTCAGGATTCAAAAAGGAAACAGATGGCATACTTCAAGTAAACTATCATGTGGGGGATTTATTTACAAAGATCATTTATTTCTGAATAACTTAATTTCTGTACTAGATAAAAACTTGACAACTTTCACAAGAAGTAATACTTGTATACTTAATAAGAATAAATGCCATCACTTAAGCATGTACCCTGAGTCAAGTGCTTCACTTATTCACTTCAGGTCAGTCGCTCAGTCATGTCAGACTCTTTGCAATCCCATGGACTGCAGCACACCAGGCCTCCCTGTCCATCACCAACTCCCAGAATTTACTCAAATTCATGTCCATCACGTTGGTGATGCCATCCAACCATCTCATCCTCTGTCGTCCCCTACTCCTCCCACCTTCAGTCTTTCCCAGACTCAGGGTCTTTTCAAATGAGTCAGTTCTTCAAATCAGGTGGCCAAAGTATTGGAATTTCAGCTTCAACATCAGTCCTCCCAATGAATATTCAGGACTGATTTCCTTTAGGATGGACTGGTTCGATCTCCTTGCAGTCCAAGGGACTCTCAAGAGTCTTCTCCAACACCACAGTTCAAAAGCATCAATTCTTCAGCACTCAGCTTTCCTTATGCTCCAATTCTCACATCCATACACGACTACTGGAAAAACCATAGCCTTGACTAGATGGAACTTTGTTGGCAAAGTAATGTTTCTGCTTTTTAATATGCTGTCTAGGTTGGTCATAACTTTCCTTCCAAATAGTAAGTGTCTTTTAATTTCATGGCTGCAGTCACAATCTGCAGTGATTTTGGAGCTCAAAAAAACTAAGTCTCCCACTGTTTCCACTGTTTCCCCATTTATTTGCCATGAAGTGATGGGACCAGATGCCACGATTTTAGTTTACTGAATGTTGAGTTTTAAGCCAACTTTTTCACTCTCTTCTTTCACTTTCATCAAGAGGCTCTTTAGTTCTTCTTCACTTTCTGCTATAAGGGTGGTGTCATCTGCATATCTGAGGTGATTGATATTTCTCCCAGCAATCTTGATTCCAGCTTGTGCTTCATTCAGCCCAGCATTTCTCATGATGTACTCTGCATATAAGTTAAATAAGCAAGGTGACAATAAACAGCCTCAACATACTCCTTTCCTGATTTGGAACCAGTCTGTTGTTCCATGTCCAATTCTCACTGTTGTTTCCTGACCTGCATACAGATTTCTCAAGGGACAGGTCAGGTGGTCTGGTATTCCCATCTCTTGAAGAATTTTCCACAGTTTGTTGTGATCCACACAGTCAAAGGCTTTAACATAGTCAATAAAGCAGAAATCGATGTTTTTCTGGAACTCTCTTGCTTTTTTGATGATCCAGCAGATGTTGGCAATTTGATCTCAGGTTCCTCTGCCTTTTCTAAAACCAGTTGAACATCTGGAAAATCACAGTTCATGTATTGTTGAAGCCTTGGAGAATTTTGAGCATTACTTTACTAGCATGTAAGATGAGTGCAATTGAGTGGTATTTTGAGCATTCTTTTCATTGCCTTTCTTTGAAATTGAAATGAAAACTGACCTTCTCCAGTCCTGTGGCCACTGCTGAGTTTTCCAAATTTGCTGGCATATTGAGTGCAGCACTTTCACATCATCGTCTTTTAGGATTTGAAATAGCTAAACTGGAATTCCATCACCTCCACTAGCTTTGTTCATAATGATGCTTCCTAAGGCCCCACATTCCAGGATGTCTGGCTCTAGGTGAGTGATCACACCATCATGATCATCTGGGTCATGAAGATCTTTTTTATACAGTTCTTCTGTATATTCTTGCCACCTCTTCTTAATATATTCTGTTTCTACTAGGTCCATACCATTTCTGTCCTTTATTGTGCCAATCTTTGCATGAAATGTTCCCTTGGTATCTCTAATTTTCTTGAAGAAATCTAGTCTTTCCCATTCTGTTGTTTTCCTCTATCTTTGCACTTCAATTATAATATCCCTGTAAAACACAATATATATTCATTCATTCATTCAGTAAACATTCGGTGAGCCCCTACCGTTTGTCAGGTGTTGATTGAGCATTGGAGATACAGCTGTAAAGAAAGCAATGAAGGTCCTTCCCTTCAAGAAAAATTTCATGGGAAGAAGCAGACAAGACACAAGTTAACGAGATAATTTTGGATAATGATGAGTATTATAAGAAAAAAAGCAGGCTTAAGCTGTGGAAGACATGAGAAGCTAATTTAGAAAAACATCTCTCTTAAAAGAAACTATTTGAGGGTCCGGTACTGGCGTCTTTGCTGAGGGTCACATTGAGCTTCCAGCGACTTCAGGGGCATCTTTAGGAGTCAGCACTATGGCAGAAGACATCAAGACCAAAATCAAGAACTACCAGACTGCTCCTTTTGATAGCCGCTTCCCCAACCAGAACCAGACCAGGAACTGCTGGCAGAACTACCTGGACTTCCACGGCTGTGAGAAGGCAATGACCGCTAAAGGGGGTGATGTCTCTGTGTGCGAATGGTACCGGCGTGTGTACAAGTCCCTCTGCCCCATATCCTGGGTGTCAGCTTGGGACGACCGCCGGGCAGAAGGCACGTTTCCTGGGAAGATCTGAACTGGCTCCATCCCACCTCCTGTCCTCCGTCCTTCTCCCCACGGTGGTGAAGGGGGACCTAGGTACATGGTGATCCCCACCCTGGGATCCTGAATCATGGTTTAACTAATAATAAATGCTCATTGGAAACATGTAAGGCTGTGTATGTGTAAAAGAGCTGGATGATGGGGCCAGAAGCTGGGGCGAAATTAGTACCATGATCAGTAAAGGGGACTGAATTCAGGGTGGGGTTTTTTGTTCTTTATTTCAGTTTTTCTTTGAATAAACTTTGACCACCTCTTCTTTACCAGACAAAAAAAAAAAAGAAACTATTTGAGAACAGATATAAGTGATGAGAAAGAACCCAGTTTGGAGGACCCAAAAGGAAGGTTTTGGACAGTGGAAGGGTCAAAAGCAAAGCCAGTTGAATTAACTTGGCATGTACAAGAAACAGGCTTCACTGAGGTGCATGGAATAAGCAAGGGAGTTCTGGGGGTGGGGGGTACCATCAGACAAGGTGTGAGAAGCGAGGAAAAGCCAGGTGATGTAGGCCCTTACAAACTATGGGTTTGTTTTGTCTCCTTTAGAGTACAGAGTACAGTAAGGTTTTCACGTACTCTGTTCACAAGGGGTTTTAAGTGGCAAAGTCCACATTCAAACCATGCCTGTCTCATTCAACCTATTTCACCAGATCAAAATAAAAAGATTCTGTCATTTTATTGACTGTCACTCCCACAAAGTAGGTTGGAGAGCGTAGGCCAAAAATTTTTAAGACGGTGGTAAAAGCAAAAGATCACCTAGTCTAGTGATTTTTGTACTGGCATATATAATGGTTGTATTATACTCTTGATGCTCAAATTCGACAAATGGAAAAGACATTTCTCTATTTTTATGAAACAGTAACAGATTATGCCTAAGGAAGTTCAAATCATATTCTGAAGTAAATAAGGAAGTTTTCAAATATGTTATATGAATATCTGGCTCACCACAGAGCTCAGTTAAATTTTCTGTGACCAAAAAGTTAAAACCCTAAGGTATCACTCCAGTTATGAGAATTTCCTCCAGTTAACCCATTAGAAGCTGAAGTTTCTAAAATGTACTAATCTGCTTGCTGAATGTCAACACTATATTTGAATCCAGTGATTGCTTTGAGAAAAACTGATTGCTACATTTTCAAGCTAAGAAATATGTTGGAGGATGGATTGGAACAGGATAGACATGGAAAGAAAAGATGTGAAAGGTAGGAAATTAGGGTGTATTAAGCAATTGAAACTCATCTGAGTAAAAGCAGAAGCAGTTTTAGTGCCGTGTGAATCGTTAAGTCAGCCCTGAATGTCACTAGTTACTATAGGAACCTGGGTAATGGAAAATGAAAACAGCTGGATTTATGACACCCATAAATGTGTTGAACAGCTGCCTACTCACTGCCAATGAATACTGTTGAGTGGTAAATGGTGAGACCTTTACATACAAGTATGTGGGAAGGAAAATGAATAAGTTGATAACTCTTCAAACTTTAAGATATAAATTAAATATTTTAAAATATTTGGGTCATTCTCTTATAAACTACTGGTTTATCCTGAGAGTTAAAAATCATAAAGCTTCTATATATAATTTTTAAAACTTGTATTGAGTTGAAATCAGTCTTCCACAAAAGAAACCTGCAAAGTTTACTGTCAGCTATTTAAAAAATTGTCTCTGATAGTTATAAGAATTCAAAAGTGACGGTTGCATATAACATTAATTGTAATTTAGGAAAGCAAAAGGATTCATTCAAAATCATAGTAAACTGCATACATTAGTGTAATATTACAACAAACAGAGTGTTTATCTTGAGTTTGTTTTTTTCTGATTTCTTCTTTTCTATCCCCAGATCACTGTTTATTTCAGGATCTAATTTACTGATACATAGACAATTGCAGTAACCACCTAAACTATTTTTTTTTCAAGCTTTCTCCTCCACTGCATTCTCCACATTGCCAGCAGAGCCATCTTTCTAATACAACTTCCTACTGACACCCAGGATTCCCAAAACCTGTGGGCAACAAGTCAGATCACTTACCTAGGGATACATGGGTCTTGGTAACCTGAATGCAGATAATATTTTTAGTTTCAGTCTTTAAGAGTAGGATGACCTAATGAGTGTGTCCTGCATATCAGGGTACTTTTGATTGTGAAAGAGGGAGCTATTAATATTCACCCTGGGAAAGCAAGCATAAATGACTAACAACAGGCAAATCAGGAAATACAATTACCTTATGTAAGAGCTTCCCAGGTGGCGCTAGTGGTAAAGAACCCACCTTTCAATGCAGGAGGCATAAGAGACACAGGTTTGACCCCTGGATTGGGAAGATCCCCTGGAGGAGGAAATGGCAACCCACTCCAGTATTCTTGCCTGGGAAATCGCATTGACAGAGAAGCCTGGCAGGGTACTGTCCATAGAGTCACAAAGAGTTGGACACAACTCAGTGAGTGACTGAGCACACACACCCATGTAAGAGCCAATAGAGAAGACTGTAATGATTCCTTCGTTTTCCAAGATAAATCAGTTGCTCCCTCCTCTGTACTCCTTTTACTACCAGAAATGTGCCTTTATTTAGCAGTTTCACATTGCAGTGTGGGTATTCTTATATTTGGGCTTCCCAGGTCCCTCAGTGGTAAAGAATCTCTACCTGCCAAGCAGGGTACCTGGGCTGGGTCCCTGGGTTGGGAAGATCCCCTGAAGAAGGGAATGGCTGGCTACCCACTCCAATACTCTTGCCTGGGAAATGCCATGGACCGAGAAGCCTGGTGGGCTACAGCCCATGGGGTCACAAAAGAGTCAGGCATAACTTGGTGAATAAATAACAACAACAATCCTTATATTATTTCCCTTGCTAGGTTCATATATCTAAGAAACAAAAGATGTGCTTTGCATACTGAGTACCAAGTTCTGGGTTGGCCTAAAAGTTCATTTGGGTTTTTCTGTACCATCTTATTAACCAACCCAATACAAACCATGTGTTTAAAAGATGTTTAATACATGCTTCTTGATGGTGAATTAATAATGAAGCAGAAGACTAATAGACTTAATTGGAATAAATAAATATCCAAGAAATAGGACAAAGGTAGATAGGGATCTGATCACCCAGGACAATCAATAAAATTTTGTTGCACAGGAATTATGTGTGAGTATTAACCCCAAAGGAGAAGAATTTCATACATAAATACTTTACTTTGCCGATCCAAAAATATTACATAGTATTTGACATGTGTATTTATTCTTGTATTCTTCCTTGTATTCTTCCTTTAGCTGATGATATACAAGATAATATAAAAAAATTTTTAATCCTGGTTTTAAAATACTTTGCAACATGTTAAATAGTATTCGAGCATTCGTTATGGTTCCAAAGGCATCTCTTTCCAACCACTCAGGATGCTAGCATTCCTTTTCAAATTCTCAGGAAGGTATGATCCTGCAGTTACTCTGCTTAACTGATTAGATCATTCTCACTTTACTTCTTACAAATGTTCCTCACCTGAGTGATGTTTCCCACACAGGAACATCGCAGCTAAATCTGTGTAGTCACCACAGCAGAAATAAGTGAACCAATGATGTAACTCTCATCAAAAAAAATCTGACCCCAAATGATGCATCATCACAGATCCTGATTTTTAAAAATACTCCAAAAAAAATAAATAAATAAAAAATACTCAGATTTTTAAGTCTATTTTCTTATTTTGCAGAAGCAAACATTTGATTTTGAAAACATCTGATTGAGAATGATATAAAATAAAGTGTTTTAAAATGAGAATGTATGTATATGTCCAAGACTTTGTTTTACTAGTTTTAGTTGACTCCAGCAATCTTCATGAGACAAATAATCTTTCTTAGTAAAATATAAGGAGAGGGCCCTCCTCTAAAATCCTGCAAGTCCTCACCCTAAGCAAACCCCAGGTCACTTTTTAGAAATTCCAATACAGCTTCATCAGCCCCAAAACCCAATCACCTGGGATCCTCAATCCAGTATTCACAAATTTTATCAAACATACTTGACACTGATTATTTCTAACCCATCTTCACCCCCAACCTTCTTTTCCTTCTCTGCACTTTCTCCTATATCCTCCCACTAATTTTCTTTTGATAAAATTTTATTAGAAAAAATAATACGCTTTTATTTCAGATGATTTAGAAAAGATTTTAAAAGCAAAAAGAATAAAAGTCATTCATAGGAATACCAACATCCAGATATACACTGATTACATATACAGGACGTTCATTGCCTGCATCATTTGGAAACATGCCTTCTAGAAACTTCCCCTGCCCATAGCCCCAGGCCATGAGACAGAATCAGAGGCCTTGCTTTACCACATGACCTCATGCTCCTGGCCACAGCAGAGTAGGAAGCCAGTTCCTGACTAGCTAGAAGTCAATTTCATTCACAATTTGTCTCAAAAATTTGAGTTAACATTCAGGGAGACTGATGGTGATCATGGTAGTTATCACTGACATTTATGTGTCATATAAGCAGATTAAGAGGGGTGGTGGAGACAGGAAGAAGCACAGAAACCAGAAATAAGAGAAACCATGCAGTCCTTGAGAGGCAGAGAAATTGGGACATCAATTCTCAATGGTGCCTTCAAGTTGGTTCCCAGAGGTACAGCAACAATTCAGTGCCTGCATCTGTAAAACTTCATTTTATCTTTAAAATAATTCCCCACCACCTTTATTCTGTCATTTTTAGTGTTATATGCACAGTTACACATATAAATTTCTTTATTATGAAATGATGCCATGGCATGCTCTAATGTTAGATACTAACATGAGAAATTAATTGGACCATAAAGAAAGCTGAGCACCGCAGAACTAATGCTTTTGAACTGTGGTATTAGAAAAAGCCTCTTGAGAATCCCTTGGACTGCAAGGGGATCCAACCAGTCATTCCTAAAGGAAATCAATTCTGAATTTTCACTGGAAGGACTGATGCTGAAGCTGAAACTCCAATACTTTGGCCACCTGATGTGAAGAACCGACTCATTGGAAAAGACCCTGATACTGGGAAAGATTGAAGGCAGGAGAATAAGGAGACGACAGAGGATGAAATGATTGGAAGGCATCACCGACTCAATGGACATGGGTTTGGATAAACTCCGGGAGTTGGTGATGGACAGGGAAGCCTGGCGTGCTGCAGTCCATGGGGTCTCAAAGAGTCAGACAGGACTTAGTGACCGACCTGAACTAAACTGATTATCCTCAACAACTCTTCTCATTCCTTCACCATGAATTTTATTTTTTAAACATGTCTCAAATTCATCCCCTCCTATTAATCCCTGCTATAATTTCTTGCCTCTATCATTACAACAGCTTCTTAAATCAGTGTCTATGAGTCTCCCTTCACACAGCTGTCAAATATCTAACTAAGATGAATTTAATTGTGACTCCACAGCTTAAAGCCCTCAAATGGCCCCAGACAGTTCAGAGATAAGGGCAGGCTGCTTACCAGCCCGTGTTCACAAGCCTCCATGACCAGGTCCTGACCCATCTCTACAGCCCGTGCATACCATGCTGTCCTCCTCTCCAATCCTTGACTCATGGTTATTTTTTTTTTCACCTATTTTATTCCCATTCCCCTAACAAACCAAAGCCAACTGCTCCAGTATGATCAGCCTAACTGTCACTTTCCCCAGAAGTCCCTGAGCCGTTTGAGTACCGTGCCTGCTATAATGCTGCATAGATAACACTCGGTACTTATTCATAAATATCCATGTGTTTGTGTATTTCTGAGTAATCATAAACTCTTCATGAGGGCTTCATCTTTTCCATGCTTATATCCCCTAGAAAAAATACAATGCCTGGTACATAGTAGATGTCTAATGTTTGTTATTTGTTTGTTGAAGTATTAAATGAATATTGAGAAATGGAACATTTATCTCATATCTATAAATAGGGATGTCACAGCCATCTGTGATTCCACCCCTCACAATATGAATTTCTGAGCCTGGAGGGCATCCAGAAAGAACAATGCCTGTTATCCAGCAGCCATGAGCCCTCACCTTGGTGGGCACTGAGGAGCTGGGGGTTGGTGGGGTTGGGAGGGGAGGGGATATGCATGTGTGCTTGCCCAGTCCTGTCTGACTCTTTGAGACCCCATGGACTGTAGCCCACCTGGCTCCTCTGTCCACGGGATTTTCCAGGCAAGAATACTGAGGTGGGTTGCCATTTCCTACTCCAGGGGATCTTCCCAACCCAGGGATCAAACAAGTCCCCTGTGCCTCCTACATTGCAGGCAGATTCTTTACTCTTTGAGTCATCCGGGGAGTCAGGGAGGGATTTTAAAAATGTAGGATACTGGCCACAGATAACTGAGATGCAAATGAAAGGAATGATTTCAGTAAGCCCAAACTCTTGCATCTTCCCATACATAGAAAAGCCCTAAATTCCTCACTGGAGCTATCTGGTTTTCCTTAATTAACAATAATCTTTTGATATTCAGACTACCTGCTCCTTGTTGCAAACTTCTATATAAACTGACTCCTCCTCCCACCTCTTCATAACAATTTTCTCAGGGTTACTTGAGATGCTGTCTATGGGGCTTGAAGTCCTAAAACTTCCCACCAAATAAAACATAACTCTCTTTTTTTTTTTTTTTTATTAGTTGGAGGCCAATCACTTCACAACATTTCAGTGGATTTTGTCATACATTGATATGAATCAGCCATGGATTTACACGTATTCCCCATCCCGATCCCCGCTCCCACCTCCCTCTCCACCCGATTCCTCTGGGTCTTCCCAGTGCACCAGGCCCGAGCACTTGTCTCATGCATCCCACCTGGGCTGGTGATCTCTTTCACCATAGATAGTATACATGCTGTTCTTTTGAAATATCCCACCCTCACCTTCTCCCACAGAGTTCAAAAGTCTATTCTGTACTTCTGTGTCTCTTTTTCTGTTTTGCATATAGGGTTATCGTTACCATCTTTCTAAATTCCATATATATGTGTTAGTATGCTGTAATGTTCTTTATCTTTCTGGCTTACTTCACTCTGTATAATGGGCTCCAGCTTCATCCATCTCATTAGGACTGGTTCAAATGAATTCTTTTTAATGGCTGAGTAATATTCCATGGTGTGTATGTACCACAGCTTCCTTATCCATTCATCTGCTGATGGGCATCTAGGTTGCTTCCATGTCCTGGCTATTATAAACAGTGCTGCGATGAACATTGGGGTGCACGTGTCTCTTTCAGATCTGGTTTCCTCAGTGTGTATGCCCAGCAAACACATGAAAAGATGCTCAACATCAGTCATTATCAGAGAAATGCAAATCAAAACCACAATGAGGTACCATTACACGCCAGTCAGGATGGCTGCTATCCAAAAGTCTACAAGCAATAAATGCTGGAGAGGGTGTGGAGAAAAGGGAACCCTCTTACACTGTTGGTGGGAATGCAAACTAGTACAGCCGCTATGGAAAACAGTGTGGAGATTTCTTAAAAAACTGGAAATAGAACTGCCATATGACCCAGCAAAACATAACTCTCAACTTCTAGGTTGTGACTATTTTCGAAGTCAACAATATATGTGTGAACAGATAAATTTGCAAGTGGAAGGATGGGTGACTGAGACATCTCTCTTATGCTCACAACCAGGTCATAAAGAAAGCAAATATTTCCATAGAGTGGCATGCACTTATCATGATCTTAAAACCTGTACTGTAAGTTTAATAAAATTGCACCACTCTGATTTTGTAAGTACTTTAACCATACAGTGTACAAAAACTTCTCTTGGATGGAGGGGGCATGAACATATTCTAGAGGCAGAATTCAGTTAACCTGATAATGAGACTCAGGCAGTCAGAACCCTCCAAAGCCACGACAGCACACCGGGCCATTTAGGCAGTAAGACTCAGGTGCCTTCCTTAAAGATGAAGAATAGACAGCTCACTACAATTTTATATCCTATTGGAGCAAGGTGAGAAATAGATGCCCATCAGCAGATGAATGGATAAGGAAGCTGTGGTACATATACACCATGGAATATTACTCAGCCATTAAAAAGAATTCATTTGAACCAGTCCTAATGAGATGGATGAAGCTGGAGCCCCTTATACAGAGTGAAGTAAGCCAGAAAGATAAAGAACATTACAGCATACTAACACATATATATGAATTTAGAAAGATGGTAACGATAACCCTATATGCAAAACAGAAAAAGAGACACAGAAGTACAGAACAGAATTTTGAACTCTGTGGGAGAATGTGAGGGTGGGATATTTCAAAAGAACAGCATGTACACTATCTATGGTGAAAGAGATCACCAGCCCAGGTGGGATGCATGAGACAAGTGCTCGGGCCTGGTGCACTGGGAAGACCCAGAGGAATCGGGTGGAGAGGGAGGTGGGAGCGGGGATTGGGATGGGGAATACGTGTAAATCCATGGCTGATTCATATCAATGTATGACAAAACCCACTGAAATGTTGTGAAGTGATTGGCCTCCAACTAATAAAAAAAAAAAAAAAAGAAATACTTCTAAAATATTTAAGCCAATCTATTATTTTAAACTATTATTTCACCCCCATAATTTATTTATATCAACCATTATGCTAATTATCAAGCTATTAATTCTGCCAATGAAAACCCATTGCTAATGTGCTAATTGACTAATCTTCAGTGCTAGGGATAAAGAAAGCTAAAGCACTTGTAATAACGCCTCTGGAATGTGGCCTTGCTAATTAAATGTTAGTAGACCACCCCTGGAGTGTGAATACTGAATTAAGGCAACTGACTGCCCCTCTGGTGGAGATTAAAGCTAACTAATGCACATTTACATCATACTGTTTACTGAAGTATTATAAAGTAGACTACAGACATCTTAATGGCGAACAACAACATGAATATAAACCCCAACTAGGAATAAAAGAACTCCCAAACTCTGGTCTAGCTCTTCCACAGGGTGAGAAAACTGTGGTCCTAGATTTATTTTCTAAGTGATTCTGCATGCACTTAACAAATGTGGTCTCTGCAACCAATATTTAAGACAAGAGAAAAGGAAATATATTAGATGTACCTGTCTAAATGTTTAGCACTACACCTCAGAGGAAAATGTTTCCTCATGTCTTTATTATGTCATCAGTGTATGACCTGAGGTATAAATATAAATTTCCCCAAGGTGCTTTTTATGAACAAGAGAGAAAATAAATAAGAGCTTTCAGCATTCTAAGATGCAATGCTTTCTTCTTTAATATTATCGTACTAATCTTTACCTCTGTAATGGTGATGAAATACATGTGGCATTATTGTTGTTTAGTCTTGAATAAGACATATTAGCAAAGTTAATCCAAGGGAGATGCACTGTATCACGCCTCTGAAACCTGCGGCATGAATAGAGTTCTCAAACCTGCAGGAAAAAGATATAATTTTCTTCTGGAAGTCAAAACATCATAGATCAACACATGGTGCGGCTTATGGAAATGCATTTTGATCTATTTCCTTTCATTTATCTAAGATGTGAATAGTAGTCAATTTCATATCTCAAATATGGTTTTCTGTGTCACATGCTTGAAATACTATAGGTGACAAGGAAAGACTCCTGAATGTTAAATAGTAAATCTTTGCTCAATTCTTACAAAGAATGACAAAAATTGGCTCAAGAACAAGGGTAAGTGTTGATATACTGAGGCAATTTTAATTCTCCATGTCAGCATATTGGTGAAGCAATGCACACACACACACATGCACACACCAAATATGTTGTAATCATATTTCCTCTTTTACAAAATAGATGGATTAGATGTTTTATAATGTTTTATATTATTATGTTTTATAAATTAGTTACTTCATCTCAACTCTGAGTAACTTAAATAGAGTTTGGTCAAAAACACAGTTCTGTTTTCTGTTATCTGAGACCCACCTTACTCTGTGGAATCCATTTGATCTGGAACAAAAGCTTTATAGCGCTCTGTAAGTTCATCATGCTGATAAGTCG
Source organism: Dama dama (assembly GCF_033118175.1). Lineage (NCBI taxonomy): Eukaryota > Metazoa > Chordata > Mammalia > Artiodactyla > Cervidae > Dama > Dama dama. Next base: position 60,179,452 of record NC_083692.1, on the reverse strand, counting down.
GGTTTTTCTATTTTGGGTTATCATTAGTCTCTGTTCAAGAAAACAATGCCAAAAACGCAGCTAATCTATTCAGAAGAAAACTATGATGAGAGAAATTATTTTATGTAAGATTTACTCTAAGCAAACTTGTGGGGAAAAACAAGGGGTTATGTTTTGGTTTTTGTTTTTGCAGATTCTAGAAATCCTACTTTTAGTACTGTTAGGTATTTAGAATAGGAAACAGGAATCTAGAATGGCAGGGGCTAAAAGACAAGGAAGGGGAAAGACCTTGAAAATAGAACAAAGGAAGTTCCGAGGACCAGAGTGAGGACCTCAGGTAGAAAAAACAGCACCCCTGGCTAGCCCAATTTACATAGGGCAGGCCCAAGAGGAGGAAAAAACATATAAAAAGAGGAGCCAAAGGTTCAGATGTCTCTTCTCCCGTGCACGCACACATGCACGAGCTCTGTCTTTCCCTCTCTCTCTCTCTCTCCCCTTTGCATCTTTTGGGTTGGCATGCCCTCATGCCTCAAGGATGTATTTTCCTTTATTTTCTAAATAAAACTGAGGAAGCTATAACACTGTCTGAGAGCTGTGACGTGCCAAGGGCTTTAACATCCAACGCTTCAAATCTTTGTTGTGATGAATTACACTCTCCTGACAGTACCACATTTTCTTCCTACTTCACCACTGCCATATTTTGCGGCTATCCATGGTCCACTCAAGGATTGCCACAGGTGCACCCTTTCCTGGGCTGATCCCTTCCCAAGACTCTATCCAAACCTGCCTTTTTCTCATTCCATTGAAATGTACTGCCCTTATCTCATTTCCTCTGGTACTAGATGTTTACCGGAAAAGCAAATGAACTAATACACACTATGATAACTGCTCTAATCTGGATGTTTGTGTCCTTGAAAAATTCCTTTGTTGAAATCCTAACCCCCAAAGGTGACAGAATTAGGAGGTGAGGTTTAGGGGAGGTGGTTAGATATGGGGCAAAGTCCTTATGAATGATATAAATGCTCTTGTAAAAGAGACCCCACAGAGCTGTCTGACCCCCTTCCACCATGCAAGAACACAGTGAAAAGAACTATCTAGAAAGTGAGCCCTCACCAAACACCAAATTGACTTGACTCACAATCTTGAACTTGCCAGCCTCCAGGACTGTAAGAAAGAAATTTCTGTTGTTTATAAGCCACCAATCCATGACATTTTATGATATCAACCTGAGCAGACTAAGACATTATTAATATAAGACAGTGGTTTAATAGGAAATCCCTTAAGGAGTATATTTGAATATTAATACATTCATTAGTCAATAAATATTCATGGAGTGTCTCCAATGCACTAAACACTGTTCTATTCAATGCTGTTAGGGATACATCAATGAAAAATATCAGTGGAGAAAGCAGACAACCATCCCTAGTGATGTTACATTCTAGCAAGAAGAGAGACAGAAGTATATTCTTATTGTTATTCATTGTTCATTCACTAAGTCGTGTCCAACTCTTTGCAACCCCATGGACTATAGTCTGCCAGGCTCCCCCGTTCTCCACTATCTCTTAGAGTTTGCTCAGATTCATGACCATTGAACAGGTGATGCTATCTAACGATCTCATCCTCTGCCACCCCCTTCTCCTTTTGCCTTCAATGCCGGGATTAAGAAGCTTCCCTCCATAGCTCAGAGGGTAAAGAATCTGCCTCAATGTAGAAGACACAGGAGATGTGGATTCAATCCCTGGATTGGGAAGATCCCCTGGAGGAGAAAATGGCAACCCACTCCAGTATTCTTGCCTGAAAAAATCCTATGGACAGAGGAGTCTGGAAGGCCACAGTCCATTGGGTCACTAAAGAGACACGGCTGAGCAATTAAGCATGCATGTGGGATTAAAAGACAATTCATTCCATGAAAAGAATAAAATAAAACAGGGCAAGAGGGTCACAGTGCAGGGAGGAGAAGGGGACTGCCATCAAAGAGAAGGTGACACATGTCCAGAGACCTGAAGGAAGTGGCAAACAAGCTATTGAGATATCTGAGCAAAGCGCCTTCCTGGCGGAGAACAGCCTTCACAAAGGCCTAAAGGCAGGAGCATGTCTGGTTTGTCAGAGGAAGAGCAAAGACGACAGTGAGCAGAGTGAGTCAGGAGCAGAGTAGTGAGAGGAGATCAAAAAGAAGGTGGGGATAGGGACAGACGAGAAACACCAGATTATCTAGGGTCCTGTTAATAAAAGCCTTATGAACTTAACCTTCATTGGTCCAAGGTGATATAGCAATTCCAGTTACAACTGCATATTTATTTCCTTAATTCATTCAATAATTCTTAAGTGGCCAATGAATGTCAAACATTACCTGAAGTGCTGAGGATTCAAAAATGGAAAGACTACCTCTGAAGAGTTGATAAATGAGCAGGAATACAAAGCAGGCGATTACAGTTAAAGTGAAAAGTTCTATAGTGGGAATATCCATAAGGCACACTCAGAATATAGGAGAAATAGCTCAATATGGGGCAACAGATAAGACAAAAAGTGGAGAGTCAGGAAGGAGAGCTGAGCTGAGCAGAACTGTAGGTGTCTCTCCTATATGGGAAGGGCAATCTAGGCAAAAGAAATAGATAAGCAAAGTCAGAAAGTAATTTTTAAAAAAGCAATATATTTTCTGGGTATTATAAATAGCTCAGTAGCTTCACAGCAAGAGAATGTGTTGTCTTGTAAGCATCAGAGTAGAATGAGCTGTGCATCCTGTCACAGTGCCCTTCTTAATGGATAGATTGGCTTAGGGTCCTTAATCGGAAAAATGGCAGAACTAGCCACTCATGCACTTTTCCATTCCAGTTCAAGTCAGAAATCTACATGATCATTTATGAAAGTGACAGTGAATGTTGCTCAGTTGTGTCTGATTCTTTGTGACCCCATGGACTATACAGGCCATGGAATTCTCCAAGCCAGAATACTAGAGTGGGTAGCCTTTCCTTTCTCCAGGGGATCTTCCCAACCCAGGGAATCTTCCCAACCCTGGGATCGAACCTAGGTCTCCTGCATCTTAGGTGGATTCTTTACCAGCTGATTCACCAAGGAAGGGGTGCTTGCAACTACAAAGGCATCTCTATTGAAAAAGACAACTGCACAAGGCATGTCAGAGCCTCCTCTGAATCCACAACCCCAGACTCTACAATTCCATAGCTGGCAGAAACAGCAGCTCTACTTTAAACCCCATCCTCCTCCTCAAGTTACTGTTACTCACATAACTTTTAATCCTCACAACAATTCTTCTAGATAGGCATTATCTGTTTCCACTTTATGTAATATTAGTGGGAAAGTGCTTTTTAAAATGACTGAAATAGCTTGCTTGTTTGTTTTAGGTGATCTCTGAATTTATCTCTGCAGTAGATAGAGATTTAGTTTAAGTAATTTCAATAATGGGTCATTTTTAGTATTCATCAGAGGCAGCTGACAGAGGCTAGTCTAGGATGGGGGCCATTGAGATGAGGACCACCTGAAAATGTCAGCAGGTGGCATCTCAGGGGAAGGACATCAGCAAGGGAGCCCTCATGACTAAATCAAAAGCCTCCAAGAACTGTGACGTCTAATATCCAACTTTATGTGGTTTTCTTAACACTACAGTGATCCTTTCCCTTCCCGCTTCTATCATGTCCCAGATAAAGAAAAGAGGAGTATTGATACCCATTTACAGGGCAAAGTTGTGAGGAGAGAACAAAGTTGACAGAAAAGGTAAAATAAATAGAGTTTTAGGAATAGAGGAGAAGGACAATTTCCTGAATATGTCTGCCATCATTTTGGTTCCAGAAATGGTCATCCTTGGCCTAACCTATGGATGAAACCTCCCCAATACTTTGAGACTTATCCTTCCCCAGCACCCATCCTCAATTCACCCAGCCATCTTCTTAAGATGCTGACCATCTCCTCTCTTCAATCATCTGCACTAAGATGTCTGCACTCAGACTGAAATCAAAACCTTCCCCATGGCCTCCACTGCTGGCCCTGATAGGACACCTGTAGACATCTCCAATTCCATCTCCCACCTCTCTTAAGAGGCTTTGAGCCTTTTAACTAAAGAGAAGGCTGTGGGTTTTGTATCTGTTCTTTCACCTGGGAGGGAAAAGACCACTATTCTACCTAGTACCTACTCACTGTTCAGATATCAGTTGAAGTTCTACCTCTCAGAACAGTTTTAAGTCCACTCCTCACCCACAACATTACCTCTATCAGAAATTTATCACAATTTGCAATTGTGTTTTTCTGTTGTTGTTTTGTATTCTGTTCTCCTAACCCACTAGATGTAAATCCTGTAGTTTCCAACTGTACATCAAGAGTTTAGCAGAAGACCTGTTACACAGTGTTTTGTTGTTTAGTTGCTAAATCGTATCTGACTCTCTGTGATCCCATGGACTGTAGCCCACCAGACTCCTCTGTTCATGGGATTTCCCAGGCAGAAATACTGGAGTGAGTTGCTGTGCCCTTCTCCAGGGGATCTTCCCAACGCAGGGATCAAACCTGTGTCTCCTGCACTGGCAGGCAGGTTCTTTACCGCTGAGTCACCAGAGACGCTCCATACATAAGTTTTTCAATCCATTATTATCAAAAAGAAACTTGAAGTCAGGGGAACTAGAGCCAAGTAGACATCTAGGAAGGCTTCTAGAAGAGATATGGTCTCCACACTAATTTTAGTGAGGTAGACAAACTGTCTGGGAAGCAAAAATCAAAAAAAGCATTCCTAAGGATGGAAAATAGTGAGATGGCTAAAAAGCAAAAGAGCCAAGAGACAGAGCAGATTTGTTAGGCTAATAAAGAGAAGCATGAAGGTATATTATAGAAGAAAGAGCTATATTTTACATTACCCACTTCCACTTTCTACAAAGTGCCCAAGGACAGAGAACTTGACTTACTACCTCCAAAAATAAATTATTACTTCCAAAGATTTGATAGATTTTCTTGCCATGGCCAGTCATGCCAGTGCACTCTCCTTCCTTTATGTGACTCATGATGCTTTCTGTGTTCTTTCCAAGGTAAGAAATCAGAATGTGTCTGTTTGACAATATATCTTTTCCACTGCTTTCCAGTTTTACAATCATAACTGGAAATAGATTCTTCCATAGTTTATAGCCCTTTTGCCGAAGATAGTAGAAATTCACACTCTGATCACCTCTGCTTTTTTCCTCTTAAAGGCAGAAGTGATGCTTCCTGTGTGTGAAAGAAGAATAAGTAGGATGGTAAGATGAAAGTTTAGAGTTTAAACAGAAAAAGAAATCCCAAGCTTCAGGTCTGCTTTATAGATAGTGTTCACAATATCCTTTAGAAAACATATTATGGGTAAATACTATACTGCTCAAAATCATTGGCAACTGCCCTGGGCATTCTCCATACACTGAGAGTATTTATTAAATGATTAAGGGACATAGACAGACCCTGAAGAACAAGCAGGTAAGGACTGAACACCGCATGCATTAGTGTTTTCAATAGGGACCAAACTTTAAGAGATTGTTTACAGTCTACAATCAAATATAAACATACAATCAAGTTTATTTGCTTCACAATATTTATAGCTAAATTAAAAAAACAATCTTCAACTTCTGATTCCAATTATAATGGTATACAAGGGATGGCATTGACAACCACACAACTGGACAATAGGCAGTGAAAGCCTCTGATTCCTAAAGAATAAAGGGGGAAAGTTTCAGGAGCCCCAGCACTCCAGTTGACTGCCTGGAGTCAGTTTCTAGGACACAATGCAAGGAAGAAGAACCCAACTAGAGTTCAGAGTTCCACTAAGTGTAAGAAAGAAAGACTGGAGTTTCAGGAGGCCAAGACGACTAGAATATGCCATCTGTGATGCTGGGAGAAGGGATGTGCCCAGAGAGAGTTCTGGAACATCTTTGGCTAACTACTGATCTGCTCATGTATGAGAGGAAACTACCCAACACCCAGGGAAATAACCTCTGAGAAGTGATAGGCAGAGTTGACACACGGCTAGAAATGGACCATATTTTATCAGAGCGGAAATGCCTTGTAATACAAAGAGCTTTAAATAAAGTTCTAAGATATCTCCTTAGTAGTGGGGCTAAATTAGCCCTAGATTAAAAGCTGCTCTGTACCCATCCTAACAAAGTTGAAAGTAAACCTTCAAATAATCCAATTGATTTCAAGTAACATAACTTTATGCTGGAATAAACTCTAACACAATTTAAAAGAATATAACAGAATTTAGGAACTAAGAGCATACAATTTATAATGACCATTATCCAATAAAAACATTACTAGGTACGTGGAGAAAAAGGAACACATGACTCATGACCTAAGAGAAATATCAATAGAACCAGAACCAGAAATAACAGAGATGGTACAATTAGCATTAAAGTTCATTTAAAGGGCTATTATAAATTATAATTCCCATAGTTCACCAAAGTAGAGAAAAATATGAACATGATGAAAAGAGAAGTGGATGACATGATATAAAAGATGCATATTGAACTTCCAGAGATAAAATAACAATCTCATCTAGGAAATGGCATTAGAATAAATCATTCAAATAAAATAGACGAGTGAACTTGAAAGAAGCAATAGTAACTATTCAAAATAAAGAAAAGAGAGAAAAAATATGGAGGAAAAAGTGAACAGGCCATCAGTAATTTGTGGATAATATCAAATAATCTAACATACTTGTAGTTAGAGTCCCTGAAGAATAGAAAGGAACAGAAAATATATATAAAATGTCTGAAAAAAGCCTCTACATCTGATGAATACCAGCAAACTTGAAGTAAGAGAAAATTTAAAAGCCACACAAGGCCCCATCATAATAAAATTGTTAAATACCAGAGGTAAGAGTAAAATCTTAAAAGCAACTTGAGAAAGAGATAGATTATGAAAGATAATGGGATGCTGCCAAATGTTTAACAACATGCTATCTGGGGAAGAAAACATGGCTTGTAGTATTTGCGGATTCTATAGTATAAATACTCCCATTTGGCCTATTTCAGTCTGTCAGTCTGATGTTCCTGAATGCTGAGGTTGGAACTGACGCTTACAATCAACTCTCACAAGGCAGTATAAGCTGGCCTCAGCACACCACTGCACACAGGAGAACAAGTTGAAAAATGGTAGCAGATTTATTTTGAGAAGCAAGGCAAGCAAGAGGACAAAAGCACAGTTAAAGTTAGTTATAGAAAAGAGAGACATCAACTTGGAATTTTTTAATGGAGCAAAATATCTTTCAAAAATAAACATAAAGACTCTTACTTAAACAAGAGCGTAACTTAAATGAAAAAGAACTACCTACCAGCAGACCTACACTACAATAAAGTTCTTAATGCAAACGGAAAATGATGTCAGATAGAAATCTGAAGAATGACAGGAGTGGCGGATTCATCAGTATACAGGAAAAGGCATGTATCTCATTTTTAAACTTTTAAAATGATAACTGACTAGTCAAAGAAGAAATAATAATATATGTAGACATTAATTTCATATGTAGAAGTGAAATGCATCAAACAGTAGCACAAAGGATAAGAAAAGAAATGGAGCTCTATGGAACTTACATTGTAGGTGAACAGGTATAATGTTATTTGACATAGACTGTAATAATCTAAACATATAGATTATAAAATATAAAAATGCAACAAAATAAAATGCTATAGATTTTAAAACAAATGTAGAAATAAAAATTGAATGCTAATGCAAAAAGGGAAAAGAAAAGGACAAAATATACAGATAAATGGAAAAACAAATATCAAGATAGTAAGTTAGGTGTTCATTTGTAGAAACTGTATTTAATGTAAATTATGTACACAATCCAATTAAAAGGCAGATGGAAAGATTGCATAAAAAGCAGAAGCCTAATATATGCTTTCAAAAAGAAACCCACTTTAAATATAAAACACGAAAACAAGTTAATAATGAAAGGGTGAAAAAAACTTTTCACATGAACAGTAATTTTTTTAAAAGTTCAGGTGATTATATTAATATTAGACAAATTAAATTTCAGGATGAAAAGCAGGCATTGTCAAAGGAAAAAAATCAATACAAGTGAAATTCATCAAAATTTAAATTTTTTGCTCTTCAAAAGACACTTTAGAAACTTTTAAAATAAGTAAGCCATGCTTATTATATTTATAAAATAAATATTAAAGGATTTGTAACCAGGACATACCTGTAAAAACCAACTCAAGTTTTCTAAAAAAAGAGTAAATGATTTGGATAGGCATTTCACCATAGAAGATACACAAATGATGGAGAAATACAGAAAAAGAAACTGAATAACTATAGTCATTAGACAAGTGCAAATTAAAGTCTCAGTGTGATACCATTAAACACCCAGGAAACACCATTTTAAAATTTTAAAGATTGATGATTATCAATCAAGTGTTAGTATAAATCATGAAGCATTATAATGCTTACACATTTCTGGTGGGAAAGTAAAAAGGTACAGCAACTTTAGAAAGTAGTTTGACAATGTCTTATAACATTTAACATTCACTTTTATACAACCTAGACACCCCACTCCTAGGTGTTTGTCCAAGAGAATATAAAACATTTGTCTATACAAGTCTTGTACTGGAATATACAAGGAAGTTTTATTTGTATTAGGTAAAATATTAGAAACAATCCCAATGTCTATTGTTTGACTGGATAAACAAATTATGTTATGTAAATATGACAGAATAGTATTCAATAATAAAATGGAATAAACATGATATATGCAACAATGTAGATGAATTTTTAAATCATTATGCTATGGAAGAGAACCCAGACACAAATGACTACTTACTTTCTTATTCCTTTTAAATTGAGTTCTACAAAAGGCAAAACTAGTTTCTGAAAATAAATCGGGGTTCCCAGGCCAATAATAGGATTAGCATTGACTACAAAGGTGCACAGAGAAAATTATAGGCGACAGTAATGTTCTAAGTCATTTTGGTAGTTAGACAACTGTATACATCTGTTAAAACTCACTGAGACTTTATCAAACGTAGTAGAAAAGTTTTTCTATACACACACACACACACATATATAGTATGTATAACATATTTTAGAAAATGTATGAACTGTTGCCTAGCTAAAAAGGTTATGACATTTTAATTCCACTTTTTTCACTTAGTATGAGTAGAATCTTAGATTTCTAATTTATATTCACTCAAATCTTTGATATATTTCCATGTATTTTGTCACCTAGTATTACTGCTAAAAGTCCAGAAAATTTATTATCTTAGTGAATTTTAAAAAATTTGAATGAGGCTTGAAACTTCTAATCCAATTTTGAGAATATGAAGAAATACTATGTTGTAAAAGAGAAAAACAGGAAATTAACAAGTGACACAGTATTATTAACTAAAGTACAGATCTTATTCAAATTTCACAAAATTTTATGCTAGTGTCAATTATTTGTTTTCACATCTTATCTTTTTCAAGGCTCCACACCATATTTAGTTGCACTGAGCAGCTTCAGCTGCATGCAACAAATTCTGATAAATTCTCTTTTCATTTTTATTATACTACAAATATATTCTAATTTTCTGTGTTATGGCTTTTTAGATTCATGTGTTTAGGCTTCTTAGTGTTATGTCCACCCTCATTTAAAGGTGGACATTTAATATCCAAATACATGGGATTTTGTTTAAAATATCTTTAATATTAATTTCTCATTTTGATACTAATTTCTCATTTAAATACTTTCTTCTCTGCAATCATCCTCTGTGTTTTTTTCAGTCTAACTTTATTGAGGTTTTCGATGGCTAAGTTGAAGATCTCTCTTGGTAAATATCACACTGCACTTGAAAATATGTGGGTTATTTTCCAATATCTTTTTATATTGATTTCTAACATAATTCCACAGTGATAAGAGAACAGACTCTGTAAGATTTCAATACCTTTAGACCATGAAATTTTTGTACCTTGTTTTATGTTCCTGGATATGTTTCCGTGTCTCCTAGTTTACAGACTATGGGAACTTGAAAAGAATTTGTATCCTAGTGTGGTGTGAAAATTGTATAAATCTAATCATGATAAATTGGTTCACAGTGCTTTTCAGGTCTACTATATCCTCCTACTTCTCTGTCTATTCATTAGTTTCTGAGAGTTTGAATATGGAACTCCAACTAAAAATCTTAATTTATCTACTTAAAAAATAATTGTAATATATAGTGGAACTATATGTAACTTTGTTCTGTATTTTCCAAGTCTCCTATAAATGTGTTCTCATGCTTTCATAATTAAAAAAAAAATTTTTTTAAGCTAAAGAATTCATTAGAAGGCAAACATAAGGCAAAGAATCTGATTTTGTTCTAACAAATACTTTATATTTTCTCAAATTATTATCCCCGAAGATTTAATTTATGTTGGTTATAATTATTAATATTTACTGTCATAAATTAAAACTGCAAAAACAAAAACTCATTGAAATTACTTAACTTTTAATATTCGTACTTCAATAAGGCAGGTTATTAAAGCAAACAAGCAAACAAAAAAAAAAAAACCACTTAAGTTCATTTCTCAACAAAGACCCAAACCCAGATAAAACATTGGCTCACTGATACCCATAAATGAGATATAAGTCTTAACTGAAGTCTGGAATTAATGACAGTTTTAGAGGTGAAAGTCTTAGTTTGTAAGGCCTAGGGAGATCAATTAACTTTTCTTATGTCACACATCTTAATTTGCCTGGACATTCCTGATTTATGCCTGTTTTTCTGAAGGCATAATTATTAATGGCACCCTCTTTTACTTCCAAAAATGTCCCAGTTGGTATGATGAATTCTAGGTCTACCTATCAGTTCAGTTCAGTTCAGTCACTCAGTCATGTCCAACTATTTGTGATCCCGTGGACTGCAGCATGCCAGGCTTCCCTGTCCATCACCAACACCCGGAACCTACTCAAACTCATGTCCATTGAGTTGGTGATGCCATCCAACCATCTCATCCTCTGTTGTCCCCTTCTCCTCCCACCTTCAATCATTCCCAGCATCAGAGTCTTTTCAAATGAGTCAGTTCTTCAAATCAGGTGGCCGAAGTATTGGGGTTTCAGCTTCAACGTCAGTCCTTCCAATAAACACCCAGGACTGATTTCCTTTAGTATGGACTGGTTGGATCTCCTTGCAGTCCAAGGGACTCTCAAGAGTCTTCTCCAACACCACAGTTCAAAAGCATTAATTATTCAGCGCTCAGCTTTTTTTATAGTTCAACTCTCACATCCATACATGACTACTGGAAAAACCAAAGCTTTGACATTAGAAACCTTTGCTGGCAAAGTAATGTCTCTGCTTTTTAATACCATTCAGCAAATTAGTAGCATTGCAAAATTTCAAATTACTCCCAACCAGCACTTCCTATTTAATCACACTGTCATCAGTCTGTACAGAAGGAAACAAAACATTACCATCTGGAAATCATCTTGTCAGATAGATTTCATAAATAGGTAAATAGATTTTGCCTTACCACATACATTTACACTCACATAACCTCTTACATATGTACATGATGCTTACACATACAAAATTACATACAGGGGTTTACACTTAGAGCCTCCCTATTTCCCAGAATTTTGCCCCAAAGAAGAATGCAACTCTCTCTGAGCATCTTATCTGCCTTTAAGAGGTTACCTGGCCATGCCTATTCACTTTAGTTCTCTGTATCTCATTAAACCTCTGTAAAAGTTAGATTACTTCTGTTAAATTAATATAGTTAAAAATCTGTGACCCTGTATTTGAGAACTAACTTAACATATGCTATGGGTTGAATTGTATCCTCCCCAAAAGGTATTAAATCTTAAACCTCCAATATCACAGAATGTGGCTAGACACAATTAGTTGAGATAAAGTCATACTGAATGGGGGAACCCTTAACCCAATATGACTGATGTCCTTATAAAAAGAAGAGAAGAGACACAGACAAAGGCACCATGGGAGAAGATAGCCATGTTATGCAGGCAGAGGTTGGAGTGATGCCCTTAAAGCCAAGGAATGTTAAGGAATGCCAGCAACTGCCAGAAGCTTTTAATAGAAGAGGCACAGAAGGATTCTCCCCTACAGGTTTCAGAGGAAGTCTAGCCCTGCCAACTCCAACTCCGTGATTTTGGACTTATAGACTCCGGGACTGTGAGACAATAAGTTTCTGTTGTTCTAATCCACCCAGTTTGTACTAATTTCTTATGGTAGTCCTAAGAAACTAATACCGGAGGTGACCTACTTCATAAATATTCAAATACCAGTATTGCAAATTTTTACTAAAATTGATACCTTTACTTTTTAATTCTCGCTGGCTGAATCTTAGGATGTTTTATCTACCTTCTATCTCTCACCAGTATTACCAATTTAGGTGAAGTCATGTCTCACATCTAGCTTTTATAGAAACTTACATAGCTTAAAACACTGTTAAATACCAATCTTTCCTGTTATTATCCCATCACCATGACAACACATGCCTCTTCTATGTTTCCAAAATTCAGAGAGACTCAGAAACTTACAAAGTTGTGTACAAGCCCCTGTGTCCTTGTCTTTTGAAGTAAAATGTTGACTCAAGAATTAATGATTGGAAAATTTAAAGGTTAGAAACAAAGAATAGCTGTTGGACCAAGGAACGCGTAACAATTTAGACTATAATTCTACCACCTAACAGCATCACTGAGCTCCCAGTTCCCCAAAAAAATATATATAAAGGCCTGACATACATTCCTAATTTTTTTTAATAGGAAGATGAAAACTGCTGAGCACTAGAACATAGGGCCTAGACTGGTTGAAACCAGAAGGTTGAGCAGGCTTGAAACTTCACCGTGATGCCAACAAATCCAGGAACTATCCACAAGCTGATCATGCCCTGCTCCTTTCACACTATAAAACTCCTCACTACCCCCTCTAGGGTGGGTCACACGGTCTTCAGGGCATTAGCCCACTGTGGCACACTTTGCCTGGCAAAACAATCAAAGCTACTCTTTTTCACTTCACCCAAAACTTCACTCCATGTTTCTATTCGGCACCAGAGAACAGAGACTGAGTTTCAGCAACACTTAACTCTATATATGGGGATGGCTCAGTCCATTCAGGATGCTACAACAAAACCAAAACCTGGATGACTTACAAACAACAAGCATTTATTTCTGACAGTTCTGAAGGTTGAGAAGTTCAAGATCATGGTGTTAGTAGATTCAGCATCTGGTGAGAACATGCTTCCTACTTCATAGATGGTGTCTTTCTGCTATATCTTTACAAGATGAAAGAAGATAGGAAACTCTGGCCTCTTTTAAATGAACACTAATCCCATTCATGAAGGCATTGCCCTCATGACCTAATTACCTCCCAAAATTCCTCCCAATACCATCACCTTGAGGTGTTTCAACTCATGAATTGAAACAAACATTTAGGCCATAGCAGTGAATAAATTAAGTAAGAGGCAGCAAAATGTTATCAGAATAGATGGAAATAGAATCCTGGTTTCTTTCCCCTCAACCTTTGTATATCTTTCCTTGAGAAAGCCATTCTATCCAGTGGTTACTCCTACACTTTTCTGGCATTTCACTGTATGTAGTACCAGCCAAGCAATATTAAATAACCTTCGACATGGGATAGTGTATTATTACTTAAAACCTTATATATCCCCCAAGTTCAGGAAAAGATCGCATGGAACATGGCAATAATTGAAATAATATGTGGTCTATATTAAATGAATATTATAGACAAGCAACTCTCAAACTTAGATGGCCCTATCAGAACCACTAATGGGGGGGTCTCCAACACCACCACCCACCTTCTCCTGACCACATGAAAACCATGACTTAACGGAAGCACTCTTTTCAAATCACTGCAAAATCCTCAACTGTGTTAGAGAAAATGGAGAAAATGACAATGATTTCTATAGATTCTCATCTATCTTGTCCATTTAGTGACATTAGAATGGGTTAAAAATGTGTTCATTTTCTAGAAAATATAAGTTTCCAAACACTTTGTATAGTAGGGTCCTAATTTTCTTTTTTAATATTTTTTGTGGTAAAATAGCCATAAACCATTATGGTCATTTTTAAATATTCAATTCAGTAGCATTAAGTACATCCATAACATTACACAATCCATTTCCAGAATTTTTCCATCATCCTAAACATATACTTTCTTTCCAATAAATAGCTCACTACTCCTCCCTTTCCCAGTGTGATCCCATTTTTGTAATGAAAGTCTGGAGCATCAATACCAACTGTCTTAAAGTGTTGGTTTTATTTGACCAACATTCACTAAGTATTTGTTCAGCATCTATCCTGTATTTCCCTAAAATGGGTAAAGGGACTAAAAGTCTTTGGAAACTACTTTGAACTTTGTAGAATAAATGATTCAGAATATTATAGCCCTTAGAAATAATACCTGGCACCATATTAAACAGTATATTGGTGTTCATTATTACTATCATTTATCTTCATTTTATTTTCTATTTTTTATAGAGTGAATTATTATTTTTAGAATCAAAATAAAGCCTACTACATTTTTTAAAAAAACAGAAGGTCCATAAAGTCACTACAAAATAGGTAAAGATTTCCTATCCAAACCATAAAATGGTTATTTTAAAAATGCAAAAAAAAAAAAAAAAAAAAACTATATGAAGAGAGAGAACCATAGATATAAGCAAACTTATTAATGACACTGTCCCAAAATACAATACTAAACAAGGACCAACCCAGAGAGTAATTATTGCTGTTTAGTTGTGTCCATCTCTTTTGTGACCCCACAGACTGTAGCCCACCAGGCACCTCTGTCCATGGGATTTTCCAGGCAAGAATACTGGAGTGGGTTGCCATTTCCTTTTCCAGGGAATTTTCCTGACCCAGGGATTGAACCTGAGTCAAGGAAGCCCACCCAGAGACTAGAACACAGGACAAACCATGGAAGAAAGGTTGGACATGCTGTGTGCCATTTTCAGACTTTTCAAGTCTGTTTCTGAACAGACAGGATCCCACGGTCTCTCTAGGGTCTACCTACTACTGTGCTTCTGTTTCAGTCAAGGCTCTGATTTCTTTTAGCTGTGACTCATTTCACTTCAATCCTGGGACCAAGGCTAATTCGTTCAGCTATACAGAGGAATATAATGGCACAAATCCCAATAAGGAACTTCCAAAAATGCAGGATTTAATCTATGCACAGACCAGCAAGGTTTAGTTCTCTGAGCAACATAGGTCTCTATCTTCTCTTTCTTTTTTTCTCCACGCATTTTCTGTCTTGATACCTGTATAGTACCACGAACATTACTGTTATTTATTGCTTCTCTGAACATGAGGGTTTGATAGTCAGTGGTGCAAAGCTTATATCCTCTAATAGATTCCTCTTTCAATACGTGTAAATGACTCCAACTGTTTAAAATGTAGCTCTTTACATTCACAGTTGAACACAGCCATTTGTATTATCTATGCTAGTTAAATTACACAGTCTCAGTTTTATCACTAAATTTCAAGACTACTCAGAAAGTCACTAAATGATGTGTTCTGCTTACCAGAGGAAAAAGATATGCCATCAGGGTCTGATGCTTTAATGTTTTGGGGCCTAATGTCTTATTCAGTCCTTTTTAGTGACTAATCCAGGCCACATTTGCATTAATAGTCATAACCCCAGTCACAGGTTTAATTTGTTTTAAACTATATTTAGTCCTTTGGGAGTCTCTATAATGAATTTCATTAAACAGAAAGATTATATAATGTACTCTTTTATGATTAATTAACTCTGTATAAAGATGATAATTATAATTAAACTCATAATTTGACTCAAGTGTCATTATCATAATAATTGATCAAGTCATTTTATCACATTAGTGTTCAAAAACTGCAATGCATGTGAAATAGAAACAAACCTAAATCATGCACAAAAATGTAATTTTTACATATATTTCAGAAACTCTCATCTTTTTTCAGTCCTTTCAGCTAACGGCCACTTCCTGACTCCTCTCCAAATACTTTTTAATCACTCCAAAGATGACAATACTTTTAACTATAAAATTTGCATTTCAAATCAGAATGACTGCATAGCACAGACATATGATATTTTTTCTTATTTTTTTAATTTACTTATTTATTTTAATTGGAAGCTAATTACTTTACAATATTTTGGTGGTTTTGCCATACATTGACAAGAATCAGCAATGGGTGTACATGTGTCCCCCATCCCCAAACCCCCTCCCATCACCCTCCCCATCCCATCCTTCAGGGTTGTCCCAGTGCACCGCTTTGAGTACCCTGTTTCATGCATCAAACTTGGACTTGTCATCTATTTCACATGTAATACACATGTTTCAGTGCTATTCTCTCAAATCATCACACCCTTGCATTCTCCCACAGAGTCCAAAGGTCTGTTCTTTATATCTGTGTCCCTTTTGTTGTCTGGAATATAGGGTCATCATTACCATCTTTCTAAATTCCATACATATGTGCTAATATACTGTATTGGTGTTTTTCTTTCGGACTTACTTCACTCTGTATAGTAGGCTCCAGTTTCATCCACATCATTAGAACTGATTCAAATGCAGTCTTTTTAAGAGTTGAGTAATATTTAAATCTGTATATGTACCACAGCTTCCTTATCCATTCATCTGCCAATGAACATCTAGGTTGCTTCCTTGTCCTAGCTATTGTCAACAGTGCTGCAATGAACACTGGGGGACATGGGTCTCTTTCAGTTCTGGTTTCCTCGATGTGTATGCCCAGCAGTGGGGTTGCTGGGTCATATGGCAGTTCTATTTCCATTCTTTAAGGAATCTCCACACTGTTTTCCATAGTGGCTGTACTAGTTTGCATTCCCACCAACAGTGTAAGAGGGTTCCTTTTTCTCCACGCCCTCTCCAGCATTTATTGTTTGTAGACTTTTGGATAGCAGCCATTCTGACTGGCCTGAGATTGTACCTCATTGTGGTTTTGATTTGCATTTCTCTGATAATGAGGGATGTTGAGTATCTTTTCATGTGTTTGTTAGCCATCTGTATGTCTTCTTTGGAGAGATGTCTGTTTAGTTCTTTGGCCCATTTTTTGATTGGGTCATTTATTTTTCTGGAATTGAGCTGCAGGAGTTACTTGTGTATTTTTTAGATTAATTCTTTGTCAGTTGCTTCATTTGCTATTATTTTCTCCCATTCTGAATGCTGTCTTTCCCCCTTGCTTATAGTTTCCTTTGTTGTGCAAAAGCTTTTAAGTTTAATTAGATCCCATTTATTTATTTTTGCTTTTATTTCCATTACTCTAGGAGGTGGGTCAGAGAGGATCCTGCTAAGATTTATGTCAGTGAGTGTTCTGCCTATGTTTTCCTCTAGGAGCTTTACAGTTTCTGGTCTTACATTTACATCGTTAAACCATTTTGAGTTTATTTTTGTGTATAGTATTAGAAAGTTCTCTAGTCTCCTTCTTTTACAGGTGGTTGACCATTTTTCCCAGCACCACTTGTTAGAGAGATTGTCTTTTGTCCATTGTATATTCTTGCCTCCTTTGTCAAAGATAAGGTGTCCATAGGTGCATGGATTTATCTCTGGGCTTTCTTGTTTTTTTTTTTTTGTTTGTTTCTCATTTTCTTTTTTTTTTTTAATTTTTTTTTTATTATTATTATTATTATTTTTTTCCAGTGGGTTTTGTCATACATTGATATGAATCAGCCATGGATTTACATGTATTCCCAATCCCGATCCCCCCTCCCACCTCCCTCTCCACCCAATTCCTCTGGGTCTTCCCAGTGCACCAGGCCGGAGCACTTGTCTCGTGCATCCCTCCTGGGCTGGTGATCTGTTTCACCACAGATAGTATACATGCTGTTCTTCTTCCACTGACCTATGTTTCTGTCTTTGTGCCAGTACCATACTGTCTTGATGACTGTAGCTTTGTAGTAAAGTCTGAAATGAGACAGCTTGATTCCTGCCATTCCATTCTTTCTCAAGACTGTCTTGGCTATTTGATATTTGATATTTTTTTTTTATTTCCATACAAACTGTGAGATTATTTGTTCTAGTTCTCTGAAAAGTACCATTGGTACTTTGATAGTGATTGCATTGAATCCATAGATTGCTTTGAGTAGTATACTCATTTTCACTATATTGATTCTACTGATCTATGAACATGGTATATTTCTCCATCTATTTGTGTCCTCTTTGATTTCTTTCATCAGTGTTTTATAATTTTCTATATATAAGTCTTTTGTTTCTTTAGGTTGATTTATTCCTAAGTATTTTATTCTTTTCATCGTAATGGTGAATGGGATTGTTTCCTTAATTTCTCTTTCTGTTTTCTCATTGTTAGTGTATAGGAATGCAAGGGATTTCTGTGTGTTGATTTTATATCCTGCAACTTTACTATACTCATTGATTAGCTCTAGTAATTTTCTGGTGGTGTCTTGAGGGTTTTCTATGTAGAGGATCATGTCATCTGCAAACAGTGAGAGTTTCACTTCTTCTTTTCCAATCCGGATTCCTTTTATTTCTTTTTCTTCTCTGACAACTGTGTCTAAAACTTCCAAAACTGTTGAATAGTAGTGGTGAGAGTGGGCACCTTTGTCTTGTTCCTGACTTTAGGGGAAATGCTTTCAATTTTTTGCCATTGAGGATAATGTTTGCTGTGGGTTTATCATATATGCTCTTATTACATTGAGGTATGTTCTTTCTATTCCTGCTTTCTGGAGAGTTTTTATCATAAATGGGTGTTGAATTTTGTCAAAGTCTTCCTCTGCATTATTGAGATAATCATATGGTTTTTATATTTCAATTTGTTGATGTGATATATTACATTGATTGATTTGCAGATATTGAAGAATCCTTGCATCCCTGGGATAAAGCCCACTTGGTCATGATGTATCATCTTTTTAATATGTTGTTGGATTCTGTTTGCTAGAAACTTGTTGAGGAATTTTCCATCTATGTTCATCAGTGATATTGGCCTGTAGTTTACTTTTTTTGTGGCATCTTTGTCTGGTTTTGGTATTAAGGTGATGGTGGCCTCATAGAATGAGTTCAGGAGTTTACCTTCCTCTGCAACTTTCTGGAAGAGTTTGAGTAGGATAGGTGTTAGCTCTTCTCTAAATTTTTGGTAGAATTCACCTGTAAAGCCATCTGGTCCTGGGCTTTTGTTTGTTGGAAGATTTTTTATTACAGTTTCAATTTCCATGCTTGTGATGGTTAAGATTTTCTATTTCTTCCTGGTTCAGTTTTGGAAGGTTATACTTTTCTAAGAATTCGTCCATTTCTTCCAAGTTGTCCATTTCATTGGTATATAGTTGCTGATAGTAGTCTCTTATGATCCTTTGTATTTCTGTGTTGCCTGTTGTGATTTTTCCATTTTCATTTCTAATTCTGTTGATTTGATTCTTCTACCTTTTTTCTTCATGAGTCTGGCTAATGGTTTGTCTATTTTATTTATCTTCTCAAAGAACCAGCTTTTAGTTTTGTTGATTTTTGCTATAGTCACCTTTGATTCTTTTTCATTTATTTCTGCCCTAATTTTTATGATTTCTTTCCTTCTACACACCCTGGGGTTCTTCATTTCTTCTGTTTCTAGCCACTTTAGGTGTAAAGTTAGGTTACTTATTTGATTTTCCTCTTATTTCTTGAGGTAAGCTTGTATTGCTATCAACCTTCCCCTTAGCACTGCTTTTACTCAACCACATAGGTTTTGGATGGTCATGTTTTCATTTTCATTTCTTTCTATGCAAATTTTGATTTCCTTTTTTATTTCTTCCATGACTTGCTGGTTATTCAGAAGCGTGTTGTTTAGCCTCCATATGTTTGTATTTTTAATAGTTTTTTTTTCCTGTAGTTGACATCTAATATTACCGCATTGTAATCAGAAAAGATGCTTGAAATGATATCAGTTTTTTTGAAAATACCAAGGCTAGATTTATGGCCCAGGATATAGTCTATCCTGGAGAATGTTCCATGTGCACTTGAGGAAAAGGTGAAACGTTCTATAGATATCAATTAGGTCTAACTAGTAAAGTGTATTATTTCAAGTTTGTGTTTCCCTGCTAATTTTCTGTTTGGTTGACATACCCATAGGTTTGAGTCGGGTATTAAAGTCTCCCACTACTGTGTTACTGTTAACTTCCCCTTTCATACTTGTTAGCATTTGCCTTACGTATTGAGGTGCTCCTATGTTGGGTGCATATATATTTATAATTGTTATATCTTCTTCTTGGATTGATCTTTTGATCATTTTGTAGTGTCCTTCTTTGTCTTTATTCACAGCCTTTATTTCAAAGTCTATTTTATCTGAGTATTGCTACTCCTTCTTTCTTTTGGTCTCCATTTGTATGAAATATCTTTTTCCAGCCCTTCACTTTCAGTCTGAATGTGTCCCTTCATTTGGGTGAGTCTCTTTTAGACAGCATATATAGGTCTTGTTTTTGTATCCATTCAGCCAGTCTTTGTCTTTTGGTTGGGGCATTCAACCCACTTGCTGCTGCTAAGTTACTTCAGTCATGTCCGACTCTGTGCGACCCCATAGATAGCAGCCAACCAGGCTCCCCCGTCCCTGGAATTCTCCAGGCAAGAACACTGGAGTGGGTTGCCATTTCCTTCTCCAATGCTTGAAAGTGAAAAGTGAAAGTGAAGTCGTTCAGTTGTGTCCGACTCTTAGTGACCCCCTGGACTGCAGTCTACCAGGCTCCTCCGTCCATGGGATTTTCCAGGCAAGAGTACTGGAGTGGGGTACCATTGCCAACCCACTTACATATAGGTAATTATTGATAAGTATGATCCTGTTGTCATTTACTTTGTTGTTTTGGGTTCAATTTTATAAACCTTTTCTGTTTCCTGTCTAGAGAAGATTCTTTAGCATTTGTTGATTAGCTGCTTTGGTGGTGCTGAATTCTCTCAGCTTTTGCTTGTCTCTAAAGCTTTTGAGTTCTCCTTCATATCTGAATGAGATCCTTGCTGGGTACAGTAATCTGTGTTGTAGGTTTTTCTCTTTCATCACTTTAAGTATGTCCTGCCATTCCCTTCTGGCCTGAAGAGTTTCTATTGAAAGATCAGCTGTTATCCTTATGGGGTTCCCCTTGAGCGTTATGTGTTGCTTTTCCCTTGCTGCTTTTAATATTTGCCCTGTGTGTTTGATCTTCTTTAGTTTGATTAATATGTGTCTTGTGGTGTTTTGCCTTGGGTTTATCCTGTTTGGGACTCTCTGGGTTTTGTGGACTTGGGTGGCTATTTCCTTCCCCATTTTAGGGAAGTTTACAACTATTATCTCCTCAAGTATCTTCTCATGGCCTTTCTTTTTGTCTTCTTCTTCTGGGACTCCTATGATTCGAATGTTGGGGCATTTAACATTGTCTCAGAGGTCTCTGATGTTTTCCTCATTTTTTTTTTCTTTTTTCTTTTTTCCTCTCTCCTTCATTTATTTACACAATTCTATCTTCCACCTCACTTATCCTATCTTCTGCCTCAGTTATTCTACTGTTGGTTTCCTCCAGAGTACTTTTGATCTCACTTATTGCATTATTCATTATTGATTGACTCTACTTTATTTCTCCTAGGTCCTTGTTAAACATTTCTTGCATCTTCTCAATCCTTGTCTCTAGTCTATTTATCTGTAACTCCATTTTGTTTTCAAGATTTTGGATCATCTTTACTATCATTATTCTGACTTCTTTTTCAGGTAGACTCCCTATGTCTTCCTCTTTTGTTTGGTTTGGAGGGCATTTATCATGTTCCTTTACCTGCTGAATATTTCTCTGACTTTTCATTTTGTTTGGATTGCTCTATTTCAGGTGGCCTTTCTGTAGGCTGGAAGTTTGTGGTTCCTCTTTATTGTGGAGGTTCCTGCCTGTGGGTGGGGTTGGATGAGTGGCTTGTCAAGGTTTCCTGGTTAGCGGAGCTTGCATCGGTGTTCTGATGGGTGGAGCTGGATCTCTTCTCTCTGGAGTGCAATGAAGTGTCCAGTAGTGAGTTTTGGGTGTCTATGGGTGTGGCATGGCTTTGGGCAGCCAGTATTTTAATGCTCATTGCTGTATTCCTGGGTTACTGGAGAATTTGCATGGAATGTCTTGCTCTGGAACTTGCTGGTTCCTGGGTGGAGCTTGGTTTCAGTATAGGTATGGAGACTTTTGGATGAGCTCTTGTCTACTAATGTTCCCTGGAATCAGGAGTTCTAGAGTGTCCTCAGATTTTGGATTTAAGCCTCCTGCCTCTGGCTTTCAGTCTTATTCTTACAGTAGCCCCAAGACTTCTCCATCCATACAGCACAGATGATAAAACATCTAGGTTAATGGTTAAAAAATTCTCCACAGTGAGGGACATGCAGAGAGGTTCACAGAGTTACAAGGAGAAGAGAAGAGGGAGGAGGGAAATAGAGGTGACCAGGAAGAGAAGAGGGGGGTGTCAAAATGGGAAAGAGCAATCTAGCCAGTAATCAATTCCCTATATGCTGTCCACAGTCTGGAACACCCAGAGAGGTTCATGGAGTTACATAGAGAAGAGAAGAGGGAGGAGGAAACTAGAGGTGACCAGGAGGAGAAGAGGGGGAGTCAAAAGGGGAGAGACCAATCAGGCCAGTAATCAGTTACCTAAGTGTTCTCCACAGCCCAGAACACCCTGAGAGATTCACAGAGTTAAGTAGAAAAGAGAAGTGGGAGGGAGGAGATAGAGGTGACCTGGGGGAGAAAAGGGAGAGTCAAAAGGGGAGAGAGTAATCAAGACAATAATCACACCCCTAAGTGAAAATGGATACTGAAGATTAGATTCTTTTTTTTTGTTTGTTTTGTTTTTGTTTTTTTTTTTAATTTTTATTATTATTATTATTTTTTTCCAGTGGGTTTTGTCATACATTGATATGAATCAGCCATGGATTTACATGTATTCCCAATCCCGATCCCCCCTCCCACCTCCCTCTCCACCCGATTCCTCTGGGTCTTCCCAGTGCACCAGGCCGGAGTACTTGTCTCGTGCATCCCACCTGGGCTGGTGATCTGTTTCACCATAGATAGTATACATGCTGTTCTTTTGAAATATCCCACCCTCACATTCTCCCACAAAGTTCAAAAGTCTGTTCTGTATTTCTGTGTCTCTTTTTCTGTTCTGCATATAGGGTTATCGTTATCACCTTTCTAAATTCCATATACATGTGTCAGTATGCTGTAATGTTCTTTATCTTTCTGGCTTACTTCACTCTGTATAAGGGGCTCCAGCTTCATCCATCTCATTAGGACTGGTTCAAATGAATTCTTTTTAATGGCTGAGTAATATTCCATGGTGTATATGTACCACAGCTTCCTTATCCATTCATCTGCTGATGGGCATCTAGGTTGCTTCCATGTCCTGGCTATTATAAACAGTGCTGCGATGAACATTGGGGTGCACGTGTCTCTTTCAGATCTGGTTTCCTCAGTGTGTATGCCCAGAAGTGGGATTGCTGGGTCATATGGCAGTTCTATGTCCAGTTTTTTAAGAAATCTCCACACTGTTTTCCATAGCAGCTGTACTAGTTTGCATTCCCACCAACAGTGTAAGAGGGTTCCCTTTTCTCCACACCCTCTCCAGCATTTATTGCTTGTAGACTTTTGGATAGCAGCCATCCTGACTGGCGTGTAATGGTACCTCATTGTGGTTTTGATTTGCATTTCTCTAATAATGAGTGATGTTGAGCATCTTTTCATGTGTTTGTTAGCCATCTGTATGTCTTCCTTGGAGAAATGTCTGTTTAGTTCTTTGGCCCATTTTTTGATTGGGTCATTTATTTTTCTGGAATTGAGCTGCAGGAGTTGCTTGTATATTTTTGAGATTAGTCCTTTGTCTGTTTCTTCATTTGCTATTATTTTCTCCCAATCTGAGGGCTGTCTTTTCACCTTACTTATAGTTTCCTTTGTAGTGCAAAAGCTTTTAAGTTTCATTAGGTCCCATTTGTTTAGTTTTGCTTTTATTTCCAATATTCTGGGAGGTGGGTCATAGAGGATCTTGCTGTGGTTTATGTCGGAGAGTGTTTTGCCTGTGTTCTCCTCTAGGAGTTTTATAGTTTCTGGTCTTACATTTAGATCTTTAATCCATTTTGAGTTTATTTTGGTGTATGGTGTTAGAAAGTGTTCTAGTTTCATTCTTTTACAAGTGGTTGACCAGTTTTCCCAGCACCACTTGTTAAAGAGGTTGTCTTTTTTCCATTGTATATCCTTGCCTCCTTTGTCAAAGATAAGGTGTCCATAGGTTCGTGGATTTATCTCTGGGCTTTCTATTCTGTTCCATTGATCTATATTTCTGTCTTTGTGCCAGTACCATACTGTCTTGATGACTGTGGCTTTGTAGTAGAGTCTGAAGTCAGGCAGGTTGATTCCTCCAGTTCCATTCTTCTTTCTCAAGATTACTTTGGCTATTCGAGGTTTTTTGTATTTCCATACAAATTGTGAAATTCTTTGGTCTAGTTCTGTGAAAAATACCGTTGGTAGCTTGATAGGGATTGCATTGAATCTATAGACTGCTTTGGGTAGAATAGCCATTTTGACAATATTAATTCTTCCAATCCATGAACACGGTATGTTTCTCCATCTGTTTGTGTCCTCTTTGATTTCTTTCATCAGTGTTTTATAGTTTTCTATGTATAGGTCCTTTGTTTCTTTAGGTAGATATACTCCTAAGTATTTTATTCTTTTTGTTGCAATGGTGAATGGTATTGTTTCCTTAATTTCTCTGTCTGTTTTTTCATTGTTAGTGTATAGGAATGCAAGGGATTTCTGTGTGTTAATTTTATATCCTGCAACTTTACTATATTCATTGATTAGCTCTAGTAATTTTCTGGTAGAATCTTTAGGGTTTTCTATGTAGAGGATCATGTCATCTGCAAACAGTGAGAGTTTTACTTCTTCTTTTCCTATCTGGATTCCTTTTACTTCTTTTTCTGCTCTGATTGCTGTGGCCAGCACTTCCAACACTATGTTGAATAGTAGTGGTGAGAGTGGGCACCCTTGTCTTGTTCCTGATTTCAGGGGAAATGCCTTCAATTTTTCACCATTGAGGGTGATGCTTGCTGTGGGTTTGTCATATATAGCTTTTATTATGTTGAGGTATGTTCCTTCTATTCCTGCTTTTTGGAGAGTTTTAATCATAAATGAGTGTTGAATTTTGTCAAAGGCTTTCTCTGCATCTATTGAGATAATCATATGGTTTTTATCTTTCAATTTGTTAATGTGGTGTATTACATTGATTGATTTGCAGATATTAAAGAATCCTTGCATTCCTGGGATAAAGCCCACTTGGTCATGGTGTATGATTTTTTTAATATGTTGTTGGATTCTGTTTGCTAGAATTTTGTTAAGGATTTTTGCATCTATGTTCATCAGTGATATTGGCCTGTAGTTTTCTTTTTTTGTGGCATCTTTGTCTGGTTTTGGAATTAGGGTGATGGTGGCCTCATAGAATGAGTTTGGAAGCTTACCTTCTTCTGCAATTTTCTGGAAGAGTTTGAGTAAGATAGGTGTTAGCTCTTCTCTAAATTTTTGGTAGAATTCAGCTGTGAAGCCATCTGGTCCTGGGCTTTTGTTTGCTGGAAGATTTTTGATGACAGTTTCGATTTCCTTGCTTGTGATGGGTCTGTTAAGATCTTCTATTTCTTCCTGGTTCAGTTTTGGAAAGTTATACTTTTCTAAGAATTTGTCCATTTCATCCAAGTTGTCCATTTTATTGGCATAGAGCTGCTGGTAGTAGTCTCTTATGATCCTTTGTATTTCAGTGTTGTCTGTTGTGATCTCTCCATTTTCATTTCTAATTTTGTTAATTTGGTTTTTCTCTCTTTGTTTCTTAATGAGTCTTGCTAATGGTTTGTCAATTTTGTTTATTTTTTCAAAAAACCAGCTTTTAGCTTTGTTGATTTTTGCTATGGTCTCTTTAGTTTCTTTTGCATTTATTTCTGCCCTGATTTTTAAGATTTCTTTCCTTCTGCTAACTCTGGGGTTCTTCATTTCTTCCTTCTCTAATTGCTTTAGGTGTAGAGTTAGGTTATTTAATTGGTTTTTTTTCCTGTTTCTTGATGTAAGCCTGTAATGCTATGAACCTTCCCCTTAGCACTGCTTTTACAGTGTCCCATAGGTTTTGGGTTGTTGTGTTTTCATTTTCATTCATTTCTATACATATTTTGATTTCTTTTTTGATTTCTTCTATGATTTGTTGGTTATTCAGAAGCGTGTTATTTAGCCTCCATATGTTTGAAGTTTTAACAATTTTTTCCCTGTAATTGAGATCTAATCTTACTGCACTGTGGTCAGAAAAGATAACTGGAATGATTTCAATTTTTTTGAATTTTCCAAGACCAGATTTATGGCCCAGGATGTGATCTATTCTGGAGAATGTTCCGTGTGCACTTGAGAAAAAGGTGAAGTTGATTGTTTTGGGGTGAAATGTCCTATAGATATCAATTAGGTCTAGCTGGTCCATTGTGTCATTTAAGGTTTGTGTTTCCTTGTTAATTTTCTGTTTAGTTGATCTATCCATAGTTGTGAGTGGGGTATTAAAGTCTCCCACTATTATTGTGTTACTATTAATTTCCTCTTTCATACTTGTTAGCGTTTGCCGTTCATATTGCGGTGCTCCTATGTTGGGTGCATATATATTTATAATTGTTATATCTTCTTTTTTGATTGATCCTTTGATCATTATGTAGTGTCCTTCTTTGTCTCTTTTCACTTCCTTTATTTGAAAGTCTATTTTATCTGATATGAGTATTGCGACTCCTGCTTTCTTTTGGTCTCCGTTTGCATGAAATATTTTTTTCCAGCCCTTCACTTTTAGTCTGTATGTGTCTCTTGTTTTGAGGTGGGTCTCTTGTAGACAGCATATATAGGGGTCTTGTTTTTGTATCCATTCAGCCAATCTTTGTCTTTTGGTTGGGGCATTCAACCCATTTACATTTAGGGTAATTATTGATAGGTGTGGTCCCGTTGCCATTTACTTTGTTGTTTTGGGTTCACATTTATAAAACCTTTCTGCATTTCCTGTCTAGAGAAGATCCTTTAGCATTTGTTGAAGAGCTGGTTTGGTGGTGCTGAATTCTCTCAGCTTTTGCTTATCTGTAAAGCTTTTGAATTCTCCTTCATATCTGAATGAGATCCTTGCTGGATACAGTAATCTAGGTTGTAGGTTATTCTCTTTCATTACTTTCAGTACGTCCTGCCATTCCCTTCTGGCCTGGAGGGTTTCTATTGATAGATCAGCTGTTATCCTTATGGGAATCCCTCTGTGTGTTATTTGTTGTTTTTCCCTTGCTGCTTTTAATATTTGTTCTTTGTGTTTGATCTTTGTTAATTTGATTAATATGTGTCTTGGGGTGTTTCGCCTTGGGTTTATCCTGTTTGGGACTCTCTGGGTTTCTTGGATTTGGGTGGCTATTTCCTTCCCCATTTTAGGGAAGTTTTCAGCTATTATCTCCTCGAGTATTTTCTCATGGCCCTTCTTTTTGTCTTCTTCTTCTGGAACTCCTATGATTCGAATGTTGGGGCGTTTCACAGTGTCCCAGAGGTCCCTGAGGTTGTCCTCATTTCTTTTGATCCTTTTTTCTTTTTTCCTCTCTGCTTCATTTATTTCCACCATTTTATCTTCTACCTCACTTATCCTATCTTCTGCCTCCGTTATTCTACTCTTGGTTCCCTCCAAAGTGTTTTTGATCTCATTCATTGCATTATTCATTTGTAATTGACTCTTTTTTATTTCTTCTAGGTCTTTATTAAACAGTTCTTGAATCTTTTCAATCTTTGTTTCCAGGCTATTTATCTGTAACTCCATTTTGTTTTCAAGATTTTGGATCATTTTTATTATCATTATTCTAAATTCTTTTTCAGGTAGATTCCCTATCTCCTCCTCTTTTGTTTGACTTGGTGGGCATTTTTCATGTTCCTTTACCTGTTGGGTATTTCTTTGCCTTTTCATCTTGTTTAGATTGCTGTATCTGGAGTGGGCTTTCTGTATTCTGGAGGTCTGTGGTTCCTTTTTGTTGTGGAGGATTAACCCAGTGGATGGGGTTAGACGATTGGCTTGTCAAGGTTTCCTGGTTAGGGAAGCTTGCATCAGTGTTCTGGTGCGTGGAACTTGATTTCTTCTCTTTGGAGAGCAATGGAGTGCCCAGTAATGAGTTTTGAGATGGGTCTATGTGTTAGGTGTGACCTTGGGCAGCCTGTATGTTGATGTTCAGGGCTATGTTCCTGCGTTGCTGGAGAATTTGCGTGGTATGTCTTGCTCTAAAACTTATTGGCTCTTGTGTGGTGGTTGGTTTCAGTGTAGGTATGGAGGCTTTTGGACAGTCACTTATCACTTAAAGTTCCTTGTAGTCAGGAGTTTTCTGGTGTTCTCAGGTTTTGGGCTTAAGTCTCCTGTCTCTGGATTTCAGTTTTATTCTTCCTGTAGTCTCAGGACTTCTCCAACTATGCAGCCCTGATAAGAAAACTTCTAGGTTAATGGCTAAAAGATTCTCCCCCGTTAGGGACACCCAGAGAGGTTCACAGAGTCACATGAAGAAGAGGAGAGGGAGGAGGGAGATAGAGATGAACAGGAGGAGAAAAAGGGGGACTCAAGAGGAGAGAGACAGATCTACACAGCTGTCTGTTCCCAGAGTGTTCTCCGTAGCCCAGTCACCTACAAAGATTCACAGAATTGGATTGGGAAGAGAAGGGGAAAGGAGGAAATAGAGGTGTTCTGAGGTAGAAAACAGAGAGTCAAGATTGGGAGAGAATAATCTTCGGTTTAAAAATAGGGCTTCTCTTCTTTTTTTTTTTTTTTTTTGTAAGGTTATAGTGTATTGAAAATGAAAATTAAGGAGTAGTAGAGGAGTACTAGAGGACTTTAAAAGAAATAAGAGAAAAAGAAAAATAGAAAATAGAAGAGAAAAAGGAAAGAAAAAAAAGAAAAAAAAAAAAAAAAGGAAAAAAAAAATTTTTTTTCCCCCTAATTAAAAAATCGTAAAAGTCTATGGAAATGAAAGTTAAGGAGTAATGGGGGAGTAATAGGGGATTTTAAAGGAAAATAAAAGAGAAAAAATAAAAAAGAAAAAAGAAAAAAAGAAAAAAAAATTAAAAAAAGAGAAAAAAGTAAAATTATATCTAGGAGTTTCTCTGGAGCTGTTGCGGTCAGTGTGGGTTCGGCTCAGTTTCAGATAGCTCCTCGTTCCAGCTTACGCTTCTCGATATCTACGGGCTCCTCCGGTGTAGTCAATGTTTCCTAGAGGGATTTTAATCTGTTGCACCAGTCCCTTCTGAAGCGGTTCCCTTTGTTTATTTGGCTTCTGTTTGCCGGTCTCTTCAGAGCCTCATTTCCGCCCTGACACAGGCGGGCGGAGGTGGACTCTTATTCAGGCAGCTAGTTCCGTCGCTCTGCGGGGAGGGGCTTGCGCCGCGGGGCTTGCGCCGCGGGATGGGCTGGGGCTGCCAGGAGGGGCTGACGCTGCTCTCTCCTCTGCGCTGCTCAGGCTCCCGGCTGTTCTATATGGAGCGCGCCCCGCGCTGCGCGAGGTTCCAGCCCTCGGGTGTTCCACAAAAGCGCGGAGGGAAAAGCTGCGCCTGCTCTCAGTGCCTTCCCCGTCAGAGCGGTCCAGGCAGCCAGGGGCTCGGTGGGCGCACTCTCCCCAGGTGTGGCGCGCCCCCTCCCTTCCGCGGACCCAGTCTCAGTTTCCGCTGGCGCCAGTCGGATGCGCGCGCCCTCTGCCCTCCGGGTCCCCAGCCCCAGTCCCCGCCCGCGCCGGTCGGGTGCCTGCGCCCTGCGTCTCGCCGCGACCTTCCCCTCCCCCCTGCCTCCTGCCTCCGGCAGGGCTGGGCCGGTCCGCAGCCTGCGAGCTCTTCTCTGGATTTTCTCGTTCCCTTTGTTCTGCGAACAGCCGGCAGTGTGTTCGGGCCGGTTAATTTACTCTCTCCTTTGGTCTCCCACAGTTCATGGTGGCAACTCACAGAAGCTCCCTCCGATTGTCCTCAGGGCACTCAGGCCCGGACCCTACCCCAAGCAATGCCGCCTAAGAGCTCCCGGGACGGATCTCCGTCCTTAGCTCTTTTGTCTCACTTTTTATCTTTTATATTTTGTCCTACCTCCTTTCGAAGACAATGGGCTGCTTTTCTGGGCGCCTGATGACCTCAGCTAGCGATCAGAAGTTGTTTTGCGAAGTTTGCTCTGTGTTCAGTTATTCTTTTGATGAATTTGTAGGAGAGAAAGTG
The DNA here is from genome assembly GCF_033118175.1 of Dama dama. NCBI lineage: Eukaryota > Metazoa > Chordata > Mammalia > Artiodactyla > Cervidae > Dama > Dama dama. Next base: position 60,149,369 of record NC_083692.1, on the reverse strand, counting down.
GTCTCCCCGTCCTACTCCTCCGCCATCTTGGCTCCTCCCCCCTGAAGATTAGATTCTTAAAGGTACAAAATTGATAACAAATACCTTAAAGCAAAGATTAAAAATCTAGAGTGGAGGTTAGACTCTCAAAAATACAACATTTAAAATACAAAACAAAGCCAATCACAAAAATTATTATATATATATATATGAAATTTGCTTTAAAAATAGGGTCTTATTTTGCAAGGTAAGAGTAGGTTATAAAAATGAAAATTAAATGAGTAACAAAGAACTTCTAAAATATTTAAAAATGATAATAGTAAAAATATATATAGAAATTTCTCTAGAGCTGTTGAGGGCAGTGTGGGGTCAGTCCAGTTTCAGATAGTTCCTTGTTTCAGCTTGTACTTCTTCTCAAGGTCTATAGGCCCCTTCCAATGCTTAATCAATGTTAAATGTGGGGTTTTAATCTGTTGCACCTGTCACTTGCAGAGCGGTTCCCTATTCTTTATTTTGGCTTCCTCTGTTTGCAAGTCTCTTCAGTGTCTAATCTCCGCCCTGACACAAGGGGGTGAAGGTGGTCACTTATTTAGGTTCACTTGTTCAGTTGTGTCGTGTGTGGGGGTGGGGGGCACTGCAAACAAATATCACTGGTGTGTGTTGGGGGTGGTGCTCACAGTGTATGGACCACATTAGGTTTGCCCCAGCTCACGGCAGTGGCGTTTGCTTTCCCAGTCTACACTGCTCGGGCTCCAGGTTGCTCTGCAGGGGTACTGTCTAAAGCGGACCCTGCGTTCATGCACTTCCCAGGTCTAAACTGCTCAGGTTCAGGTTCTCGGGTACTCCGCATGGGCACAGACTCGGTTAGGTGTGCGTTTCGTGCCCTTCCCAGGTCCGAGCAGCTCAGGTGACCAGGTGCTTGCCAAGGACACTGTCCCAGGTGGGCCGTGCATCTTAATCACCTCCCCAGTCCCTGCGGCTCAGTTTCACAGGTGTGCCAGGAGAGCACCATCTCAGGTATGCCGTGTGTCTCAGGGGAGCTGATCTCAGGCTGCGACCCTCCTGGCAGATGTCAACCGTCCAGGATCCCAGGAAGACAAAGTTAGCAACCTAGAGTCTGCTCAGTTTGGTGGAGGATGCCCATCTCTGGGCCGAAATTGCCCCTTGCCTTCCGGCTCTGACTGTCACATGCCTTCCTCTCTGCCTCCAGTGGGGGCAGGGGGAGGGAGCCTGTATGCAGCCAGCTAGCTCTCATTTGATATTCGCTCAATCCTTTGTTCTGTGAGCCAGACAGGCTGCACATTAGAGCCTTTTGCGGGAAAATTCTCTTTTTTTTCTCTCTCTCTGGCAATCCCATAGTTTGGGTTACTATCTCAAGTTAGCTCCCTCAGATTGTCTTTATGGCATTCAGGGCATTCAGGACTGGTCCTTACCCTAAGCATCAATGATGCAGCCCACGCCTCCCAGTCCAGCCCCTACTCACTGATGCTGGACATGAGTGTCTGGGGTACTTCTCTGCTGGCAGTTGCAGTTAGGCACATATTCTGTAGGGTTCTTTCTTTTCTTTCTTTTCTTTCTTTCTTTCTTTCTTCCTTTCTTTCTTTCTTTCTTTCTCTTTTTTCCCTCCTGGTTATGTTGCCCTCTGAGACTCCGAAACTCCCCACAGACAAGTCTGTGAGAGGGTTTCCTATTGTTTGGAAGCTTCTCCTCCTTCACGACTCCCTCCCCAGGACAGGTCTCTGTCCCTAACTCTTTTCTGTCTCTTTTTGTCTTTTATATTTTGTCCTACCTCCTTTTGAAGAGAATGGGCTGCCTTTCTGGGTGTCTGGTGTCCTCTGCCAGCATTCAGAAGTTGTTTTGTGGAAATTATTCAGCATTCAAATTTGATGAATTTGTGGGGGAGAAAGCGGTCTCCCTTTCCTATTTTCCACCATCTTGGGACCGCCCAGATACTTTTGTTTTTAAAATACAGGATTTCCTACTTCCCTCAGGTTAATGAAAGTGATGGACAGCATTCATCAGAACCCCCACGAAATACACTTTCAGAAGTATGACCTGGGACACCTGGTGAAAGTACTGGCAGTAGATAATACAGAATATTCCTATTTCAAAACTGAGAAGGAAGACTCGGGACTCTGATTACTCACGGCAGCTCAGAAAAGCCCATAGAAATGCTCACTAGGAAGTATAATTAACCTCAATGAACTGCCACAGTCTAGGCTTTCGAAGGATTTATCCTGAAACATCACTGATCTTCACAGTGCATCCCTGTATCTAGAAGAGTGGAAAAAAACAGCTGTGAGGAAATGCTGCAGGCAAAACAAACAGCAGCATCATTACGACTATTTTTAAACCATTGGATGGAGTCAGCCCAAGTCTGCTGAGTGGGTGCACACAACAATATACCCACACTTCAGCATTTCATGGCACACAGGAGCAGGATCATTTCAGTAACAAGTAAGAATCCTTCAGGAAAATCCTGACTGTGCACTGAATTCTCTCAGAAATTACTAAACTCATGAAAATGTCTTAAGGAAATAGTGCAAGACAGTGTGAATTTTGTGGTACATGATGTTTTCTCATGCAAAAACACAGTCCTTGGGGGCAGGGGAGTGGTATGACTATATAATGACATCTTGGCCTTATTTTTTCTTTCTTTCCAAGTTTCTAATCTTAATTATCTTTCAAATTTTAGTGAAAGCTTCTGTAAGAAGACTTTCAGGCTCACCTGTATCAAGCATTTATCCTGCTGCACAGCAATCCATGATTTTTAAATGCCTTGCAAGTAAGAAATCATCTTTCTAATACAGTAATGTTGCAGGATATAAAATTAACACACAGAAATCCCTTGCATTCCTATACATTAACAATGAGAAAACAGAAAGAGAAATCAAGGAAACAATACCATTCACCATTGCAACAAAAAGAATAAAATACTTAGGAGTATATCTACCTAAAGAAACAAAAGATCTATATATAGAAAACTATAAAACACTGATGAAAGAAATCAAAGAGGACACAAACAGATGGAGAAACATACCGTGTTCGTGGATTGGAAGAATCAATATTGTGAAAATAACTATACTACCCAAAGCAATCTATAGATTCAATGCAATCCCTATCAAGCTACCAACAGTATTTTTCACAGAACTAGAACAAATAATTTCACAATTTGTATGGAAATACAAAAAACCTCGAATAGCCAAAGCAATCTTGAGAAAGAAGAATGGAGCTAGAGGAGTCAACCTGCCTGACTTCAGACTCTACTACAAAGCCACAGTCATCAAGACAGTATGGTACTGGCACAAAGACAGAAACATAGATCAATGGAACAAAATAGAAAGTCCAGAGATAAATCCATGTACCTACAGACACCTTACCTTCGACAAAGGAGGCAAGGATATACAATGGGGAAAAGACAATTTCTTTAACAAGTGGTGCTGGGAAAACTGGTCAACCACTTGTTAAAAAATGAAACTAGAACACTTTCTAACACCACACACAAAAATAAACTCAAAATGGATTAAAGATCTAAATATAAGACCAGGAACTATAAAACTCTTAGAGGAAAACATAAGCAAAACACTCTCTGACATAAATCACAGCAGGATCCTCTATGACCCACCTCCCAGAATATTGAAAATAAAAGCAAAAATAAACAAACGGGACCTAATGAAACTTAAAAGCTTTTGCACAACAAAGGAAACTATAAGCAAGGTGAAAAGACAGCCCTCAGATTGGGAGAAAATAATAGCAAATGAAGAAACAGACAAAGGGTTAATCTCAAAAATATACAAGCAGCTCATGCAGCTCAATTCCAGAAAAATAAATGATCCAATCAAAAAAATGGGCCAAAGAACTAAACAGACATCTCTCCAAAGAAGACATACAGATGGCTAACAAACACATGAAAAGATGCTCAACATCACTCATTATCAGAGAAATGCAAATCAAAACCACAATGAGGTACCATTACACGCCAGTCAGGATGGCTGCTATCCAAAAGTCTACAAGCAATAAATGCTGGAGAGGGTGTGGAGAAAAGGGAACGCTCTTACACTGCTGGTGGGAATGCAAACTAGTACAGCCGCTATGGAGAACAGTGTGGAGATTCCTTAAAAAACTGGAAATAGAACTGCCATATGACCCAGCAATCCCACTCCTGGGCATACACACCGAGGAAACTAGATCTGAAAGAGACACGTGCACCCCAATGTTCATCGCAGCACTGTTTATAATAGCCAGGACATGGAAGCAACCTAGATGCCCATCAGCAGACGAATGGATAAGGAAGCTATGGTACGTATACACAATGGAATATTACTCAGCTATTAAAAAGAATTCATTTGAATCAGTTCTAATGAGATGGATGAAACTGGAGCCCATTATACAGAGTGAAGTAAGCCAGAAAGATAAAGACCAATACAGTATACTAATGCATATATATGGAATTTTAAAAGATGGTAATTATAACCCTATATGCAAAACAGAAAAAGAGACACAGATGTACAGAACAGATTTTGGGACTCTGTGGGAGAAGGTGAGGATGGGATATTCTGAGAGAACAGCATTGAAACAAGTATACTATCAAGGGTGAAACAGAGCACCAACCCAGGTTGGATGCATGAGACAAGTGCTCAGGGCTGGTGCACTGGGAAGCCCCAGAGGGATGGGATGGGGAGGGAGGTTGGAGGGGGGATCAGGATGGGGAACACATGTAAATCCATGGCTGATTCATGTCAGTGTATGGCAAAAACCACTACAATATTGTAAAGTAATTAGCTTGCAACTAATAAAAATAAATGAAAAAAAAAAAAAAGAAGAATTCATCTTTCATTCACCTCCATAGCCCCAGTACCTAGCTCATATTTGACAGCAGGTCTTCCCTGATAGCTCAGTTGGTAAAGAATCCATCTGTGATGCAGGAGACCCTGGTTCAATACCTGGGTCAGGAAGATCCACTAGAGAAAGGATAGGCTACCCACTCCAGTATTCTTGGGCTTCCCTTGTGTCTCAGCTAATAAAGAATCTGCCTGCAATGTGGGAGACCTGGGTTCAATCCCTGGGTTCAGAAGATACCCTGGAGAAGTGAAAAGCTACCCACCCCAGTATTCTGGCATGAAGAATTTCATGGACTGTATAGTCCATGGGGTCGCAAAGGGTTGGACACGACTGAGTGACTTTCACTTCACTATTTGACAGTTTGACCTTAAAAAAAAGTGTTGATTTAATGAGTAAACAGATGTCCATTCCAACTCTGATATTCAGTAAGACTGAGATAAGCTAGTCAGATACCAGCACAGACTTCAGAAATGAGGCAAAGTGCAGCTAACTCCAGTGGGATGTGGGAAGGCTTTGGGAAGTACAGAGAGAAAAAGAGACACTTGGCTCTAGAGCAAAGGCCTGAGATGAGTACTGGTTAATACAAGGAAAGCACAAAAGGTTTCACTTACTAATTTAGCCTAGGACCAACCTGGTACTCAGTAAATAGCAAATTAAATGTGATGAATCTTGGTCTTTATGGAAAAATGCAGAATGACCTGACATCAACCAAGATATCTAAATGTCTCGTATATACTCTAGGAAGCAATAGTAGGGGCATCAAATCTCAAAGGTATTTTTAAAATACTTAGACTTTCAGTTTCTCTCAGTCATATGGTTCTTCAATGTCCTAAATGGGACACTGGGCGTCCCAGGTGGCACTAGTGGTAAAGAACCCAGCTACCAAAGCAGGAGAAATAAGAGATGCATAATCGATCCCTGGGTAGGGAAGATCCCTTGGAGGAGGCATGGCAACTTACTCCACCATTCTTGCCTGGAGAATCCACATGGACATAGGAGCCTGGCAGGCTACTGTCCACAGGGTCACAGTCAGACACGACTGAATTGATTTAGTTCTGTCCAGTCTCTCCATGTCTGACTCTTTGTGACCCCATGGACTGCAGCAAGCCAGGCTTCCCTGTCTATCACCAACTCCCGGAGTTTACTCAAACACATGTCCATCACGTCGGTGATGCCATCCAACCATCTCATCCTCTGTCGTCCCCTTCTCCTCCTGCCTTCAATCTTTCCCAGCATCAGAGTCTTTTCAAATGAGTCAGTTTTTCACATCAGATGGCCAAAGTATTGGAGTTTCAGCTTCAACATCAATCCTTCCAATCAATATTCAGGACTGATTTCCTTTAGGATTCACTGGTTGGATATCCTTGCTTTCCAAGGGATTCTCAAGGGTCTTCCCCAACCCCACAGTTCAAAAGCATCAATTCTTTGGCACTCAGCTTTCTTTACAGCCCAACTCTCACATCAATGCATGACTACTGCAAAAACCATAACTTTGACTAGACAGACATTTGTTGGCAAAGTAATGTCTCTGCTTTTTAATATGCTGTCTAGGTTGGTCATAACTTTTCTTCCAAGGAGCAAGTGTCTTTTAATTTCATGGCTGAAGTCACCATCTGCAGTGATTTTGGAGTCCAAAATAATAAAGCCTGTCACTGTTTCCATTGTTTCCCCATCCATTTGTCATGAAGTGATGGGATGAGATGCCATGATCTGAGTTTTCTGAATGTTGAGTTTTAAGGTAACCTTTTCACTCTCTTGTCTCACTTTCATCAAGAGGCTCTTTAGTTCTTCTCTTTCTGCCATAAGGGGGCGGGGGGGTGCCATCTTCGTATCTGAGGTTATTGATATTTCTCCCAGCAATCTTGATTCCAGCTTGTGCTTCATCCTGTCCAACATTATTCATGATGTACTCTACATTTAAGGTAAATAAGCAGGATGACAATATACAGCTTTGATGAACTCCTTTCCTGATTTGGAACCAGTCTGTTGTTCCATGTCCTGTGATAACTTGCTTCTTGACCTGCATACAGTTGTAAGGAATTTGATTTAGGTCATACCTGAAATGACCTAGTGGTTTTCCCTACTTTCTTCAATTTAAGTCTGAATTTGGCAATAGGGAGTTATCGATCTGAGCCACAGTCAGCTCCTAGTCTTGTTTTTGTTGACTGTATAGAGCTTCTCCATCTTAGGCTGCAAAGAATATCATCAATCTGATTTCAGTATTGACCATCTGGTGATGTCCATGTGTAGGGTTTCCTCCTGTGCTGTTGAAAGTGGGTGTTAGCTATGACCAGTGCATTCTCTTAGCAAAACCCTGTCAGACTTTGCCCTGCTTCATTCTGTACTCCAAGGCCAAATTTGTCTACTACTCCAGGTATTTCTTGACTTCCTACTTTTGCATTCCCCTATAAAGAAAAGGACATCTTTTTTGGGTGTTAGTTCTTGAAGGTCTTGTAGGTCTTCATAGAACCATTCAACTTTAGCTTCTTCAGCATTATTGGTCAGGGTATAGACTTGGATTACTGTGATACTGAGTGGTGTGCCTTTGAAACAGAGATCATTCTGTCATTTTTGAGATTGCATCCAAGTACTGCATTTTGGACTCTTGTTGACTATGATGGCTACTCCATTTCTTTCAAAGGATTCTTGCCCACAATAGTAGATATAATGGTCATCTGAGTTAAATTCACCCATTCCAGTCCATTTTGTTTTGCTGATTCCTAGAATGTCAATGTTCACTCTTGCCATCTCCGATTTGACCACTTCCAATTTGCATTGATTCATGGATCTAACATTCCAGGTTTATATGCAATATTGCTCTGTACAGCATCAGACTTTACTTCTATCACCAGTCACATCCACAACTGGGTGTTATTTTTGCTTTGGCTCCATCTCTTCATTCTTTCTGGAGTTAGTTCTCCACTCATCTCCAGTAACATACTGGACACCAACAAACCTTGGGAATTCATCTTCAGTATTCTATCTTTTTGCCTTTTAATACTGTTCATGGGGTTCTCATGGCAAGAATACTGAAATGGTTTGCCATTGCCTTCTCCAGTGGACCATGTTTGTCAGAACTCTCCACCATGACCCATTCATCTTGGGTGGTCCTATGCAGCATGGCTCATAGTTTCATTGAGTTAGACATGGCTTTGGTCCATGTGGTCAAATTGGTTAGTTTTCTGTGATTATGGTTTTCAGTCCATCTGCCCTCTGATGGAGAAGGATAAGAGGCTTATGGAAGCTTCCTGATGGGAAAGACTGACTGAGGGGGAAACTGGGTCTTGTCCTGATTTGGGGGGGGGGGGGGGGGGGGCAGGGCTTGCTCAGTAAATCTTTAATCCAATTTTCTATTGAAGGGCGGGGTTGTGTTCCCTCCCTGTTATTTGACCTGAGGCCAAACTATGGTGGAGGCAATGAAGATAATGGCAGCCTCCTTCAAAATGTCCCATGCATGCATTGCTACACTCAGTGGCCCCAACCCTGCAGCAGGCCACCACCAACCCATGCCTCTGCCAGAGACTCCTGGACACTCACGGGCAAGTCTGGTTCAATCTCTTGTGGGGTCACTGCTCCTTTCTCCAGGATCCTGGTGCACACAAAGTTCTGTTTGTGCACTCCCAGAGTCTGTTTCCCGAGTCCTGCTCTATGGTGGGTTAATGGTGACCTCTCCAAAAGGGCTTATGCCATACCCAGGTCTACTGCACCCAGAGCCCCTGCCCCTGTAGCAGTCCACTGCTGACCCATACCTCCACAGAAAATACCCAAACACAGTTCTGTCTTAGTCTCTGTGGGGTCTCTGGGTCCTGGTGCACACAAGGTATGTTTGAGCCCTCTGAGCATCGCTAGTGGGTACGGAGTTTGATTCTAAACACAATTTCGCCCTCCTACCATCTTGCTGGGGCTTCTCCTTTGCCCTTGGACACGGGATATCTGAACTGACTTAGCACACACACAAATGCAACATTAATGTCCCACCTTAAGAATATTTTAGAAATTCATGATTTTCTTCACTTTTTTGACCTTCCAGTATAACTATGCCTATGTATTGTATAGTGAAATGTCAGTCAGTTCAGTCACTCAGTTGTGTCTGACTCTTTGTGACCCCATGAACTGCAGCATGCCAGGCCTCCCTGTCCATCACCAACTCCTGGAGTCCACCCAAACCCATGTTCATTGTGTTAGTGATGCATCCAACCATTTCATCCTCTGTTGTCCCCTTCTCCTCCTGCCCTCAATCTTTACCAGCATCAGGGTCTTTTCAAATGAGTCAGCTCTTTTCATCAGGTGGCCAAAGTATTGGGGTTTCAGCTTCAACATCAGTCCTTCCAATGAACACCCAGGACTGATCTCCTTTAGGATGGACTGGTTGGATCTCCTTGCAGTCCAAGGGACTCTCAAGAGTCTTCTCTAACACCAGAGTTCAAAAGCATCAATTCTTCAGTGCTCAGCTTTAGTGAAATGTACAGTATTTTAACTTACTTTCATTTTATATTTCTCTTAAATTCCAGTTTAGTTTCTACTTTAAAAAAAAAAAAAGTTGTACATAGATTTTATTATCCATAATTTTGTTTAATGAAAGTAAAGGATTATAGAATATTTGCTATTAAAAAGCTCAGTCTCACCTCCAGGCATCCCAAAGAAGAGAATAGGAAAATGGGGAATGTATAAATGCACACTCTACTCAGCTTTCTTTCAGTCTTCATTGTAGCATAACCTACAGATACAAGGATGTACCACCCAAGACTCCACCTAGAAGTCTCAGACAACATTTGAAGCAGATGCTGATGCCTGTCATGCTGTCAGATGCTACCTCTGTCCATGAGGATTCTTCAAGCAAAAATACTGGAGTGGATTGCCATGCCTCCTCTTTGGAGGTACAGAATGGTTTATTTCACTCTGGAAATCAAGACAAGTTCAGAGGACACACTTAAATTTGGCCTTGAACGAAAAATATAAGGGTTGGTGTTTTTCTCCTTTTCTTTCTGTTGGTTTAAAAATAAATAAATAAATAAAAGTAGGTGCAAGATAATAGGATCCATCATAATCCTTTGTTTGTAACACAACATTCTCACTGGTCTACCCCAAAGGGTCCAAAGTTCCTTGATCAAGATGAGTTGCAGAAAAACAGAAACTTATTCCAGGTTTATATTACAAAGTCAGTGTACAAAGCCAAAGTCACAGGAACTGAATTACCCTAGAAGTTTATGTCAAGCATAAAGTATAGTGTACATAATTTTGATCAACACATCTGAATAGTAATTACTACTCATATCAAAGTTTAAGAATCATCTAGCCAGAATAATGAAATGAATTTAAGAAAATCATCCATGCAGACTTCTGACTACTTAGAATTTTCTGCTGCTATGATAACTCTCAAATCTTGACAGCCAATGGGGGGTAGGTAGAGAATTTCAAAGTATTCTCACCTTCCTGGAAGATTTAATTTTGTTTTTTCTTTTCTTTTAGGACTTTTCAAGGTTCATCTTTTTTTTTTAATTTTAGAATAGTTTTAGATTTACAGAAAATGTACAAAAATTATACAGTGAGTTCCCATGTATCTCACACCCAATTTCTCCAACTGATAACACCTTATATTAGTAAGGCACATTGATTACAATTCATGAACCAATATCGATACATTATTATTTACTACAGTTCATAATTTGTGCCTATTTCCTTAATTTTTACCTAATGCCCTTTTCCTGTTCAAGGAGCTTACCCAGAATTTCACATTATACTTAACTGTCTATCATATCTCCTTATACTCATCTCATCTGTTAGCAGTTTCTCATATTTTCCTTGACAGTTTTGAAGAGTACTGGTCAGGAATTTAGTAGAATGTCCCTTCATTGGGATTTGTCTGATGTTTTTCTCAAGATTAACTGGAGTTATAGAGTTTCAGGAAAAAAAGCCACAGAGATAAAGTACCATTCTCCTCCCATCATATCAAGAATACATACATCCCACATGGTTTATGACCGTTGACATTAACCTAGCCCACTGAATGGAGGGTGTGTGAGGTTTCTCCACTGTTAAGCTGTTTCCACCCCCTGCTCCAAACATACTGCAAGCATTGTTTGGAAGAAAGTCATTAGGCACACCATACCTAAAGAGATCCAAATAATGAGCAAGAGCTTCCTCCCTGATAATACAGCATCTATACTAATTACTGAGAATTCTTCTGCACAGATCTGTCTATTCTCCCAATGTATTTATTCAAGCATTTATTCATATCAGTATAGATTCATGGATAGTTATTTTATACTCTGAGTTATTATCTAGTCTACCTTATTTTGTTGCTTAAATTGTTTCAGTTTTGGCCAGCAGGAGCTCTTTCAGTTGGCCCTGGTGTCATTCTAACATCCTTCCATCATTCAGGGGCTTTTTGGTTTGTTTTCTCTTAGCACTTCTTTACCTTCCAGCACTGTAAGATTCAAGGCTCATCTGATTCAATATTTCTTGGGTCATTCTAGCTTCCTCCCCTTTGTTTGTCTATAACCTCTAACTCCCAACAGTGAAAACAAAAACCTTGTTCCCAACATCTGCCATTGTTCAATTTCAGTATACATGCATAGTGGTTTTAGCATTTTTCACCCATGCCTCAGAGGGAAATGACTTTATCAACTAGAGTACATGTATACTTCCATTTGCCATTAGTCTTAGTCTCTACTCTTCCAAAGTTACTTAGGTCAGCAGCTTTCTTCCCACTCCCATCTGTGAGGTTACTTTATACATTTTTAATAGAGTTAGATTCCTTCATCATACTCTGCATTCCATCCTGGGATCCTTCAACCTCTCAAATAATTTTTAATTTACACAAAGTTCACTCTTGGTGCTGTAAAGTTCCATGGTATTAAAACCCAAAATGGTATGAATTCACCATTATATCATACAAAATAGTTTCATCACCTTAAAAAACTCCTTATAATTCACTACTTAATCCTCCTCTGCTTCCCAAATTGCCAGCAACCACTGATCTGTCTACTAACTCCAAAGTTTCATTTTTTCCAGAATGTCAACATACAATGGAATCATACAAAATAAGGTATTTCCAGACAGGCTTCTTTCTACTAAGCAATATGCAGTAAAGATTTATTCATGCTTTTGCATAACTTGATAATTCTTTCATTTTATCACTGAATATTAATTCACAGTATCAATGTATCAAAGTTTATCTGATTATCTATGGAAAACCCTCCTGGTTGCTTGTAGGTTTTGGTGATTCAAAATAAAGTTGTTACACAATGGAGACACAGATATAAAGAAGAGACTTAACAGACACAGAGGTGGCGGGGCAAGGAGTTCAGGTCTGTTCAATTCACTCACTCAGTCGTGCCCAACTCTTTGCGACCCCATGGACTGCAGCACGCCAGACTTCCCTGTCCTTCACCAACTCCCAGAGCTTTCTCAAACTCATGGCCATCAAGTCAGTGACGCCATCCAACCATCTCATCCTCTGTCGTCCCCTTCTCCTTCCACCTTCAATCTTTCCCAGCATCAGGGTCTTTTCAAATGAGTCAGTTCTTCACATCAGATGACCAAAGTATTGGAATTTCAGCTTCAGCATCAATCCTTCCAATGAATATTCAGGACTGATTTCCTTTAGGATTCACTGGTTGGATCTCCTTGTTGTCCAACTGACTCTCAAGAGTCTTCTCCAACACCACAGTTCAAAAGGCATCAATTCCTTGGCTCTCAGCTTTCCTTATAGTCCAACTCTCACTTCTATATCTGACTACTGGAAAAACCATAGCTTTGACTAGACAGACCTTTGTTGGCAAAGTAATATCTGTGCTTTTTAATATGCTGTCTAGATTGGTCATAGCCTTTCTTCCAAGGAGCAAGTGTCTTTTAATTTCATAGCTGCAAGTACCATCTTCAGTGATTTTGGAGACCCCCCCCCCCACAAAATAAATAAATAAATAAAGGGAGCTGACTATGGCTCAGATCATGAACTCCTTATTGCCAAATTCAGATTTAAATTGAAGAAATTAGGGAAACCACTAGACCATTCAGGTATTACCTAAATCAAATTCCTTACAATTATACAGTAGAAGTGACAAATGGATTCAGGGGATTAGATCTGACAGAGTGCCTGAAGAACTATGGATGGAGGTTCATGACATTGTACAGGAGGCAGTGATCAAGACCATCCCCAAGAAAAATAAAGGCAAAATGATTGTCTGATGAGGCCTTACAAACAGCTATGAAAAGAAGAAAAGCTAAAGGCAAAGGAGAAAAGGAAAGATACATCCATTTGAATTCAGAGTTCCAAAGAATAGCAAGGACAGTTTAAAAAAGCCTTCCTCAGTGAGCAATGCAAAGAAATAGAGGAAAACAATAGAATGGGAAATACCAGCAATCTCTTCAAGAAAATTAGAGATACCAAGGGAACATTTCATGCAAAGATGGGCACAATAAAGGAGAGAAATAGTATGGACTTAACAGAAGCAGAAGATATTAAGAAGAGATGGCAAGAATACACAGAACTATACAAAAAAAGATCTTAATGACCCAGATAACCATGATGGTGTGATCACCCACCTAGAGTCAAACATCCTGAAAGAAGGAGAGGATGGGACAAATGGAGAGAGTAACATGGAAACATATACATTGAAGTGAAGTGAAGTGAAGTGGCTCAGTTGTGTCCGACTCTGCGACCCCATGGACTGTAGCCCACCAGGCTCCTCCATCCATGGGATTCTCCTGGCAAGAGTACTGGAGTGGGTTGTCATTTCCTTCTCCATGTAAAATAGGCCATGGGAATTTGCTCTATGATTCAGGGAACTCAAACCAGGGCTCTGTGACAACCTCAAGGGGTGGGATGGGGTAGGAGGTGGGAGGGAGGTTTAAGAGGGAGGGGATATATGTATACCTATGGTGATTTATGTTGATGTATGGCAGATACCAATACAATATTGTAAAGCAATTATTATTCAAAAAAAAATAAATAAAGTTAGCTATTAAAATAAATTTTAAAACAAACCAACAAAAGACAAAATAAAGCTACTACAAATGCTCACAATGCAAATTTTTATGTGGACATAAAATTTCAGATCAACTAGGTAAACACTTAAGAGCCCAACTGCTAGATCGTGTGGCAAGACCAAGCTTGGCTTTGTAAGAAATTGCCAAATCATATTCCAAAATGGCAATATCATTAAATATTCCTACCAACAATGAATATGAGTTCCTGCTGCTCTGCATCTTTACCAATAATTGATACTATCGGCTTTGGGATATTAACACTCTAATATATGTGCAGTGTTATCTTACTACTCTTTAAACACACAAATAACATAAAGCATCTTTTCACACATTTATTTGCCACCTGTATATCTTCTTTGGTGAGGTGTATATTCAGCTCTTGTGCCAATTTTAATTGGGCTTTTTTGTTTTCTTACTGTTGAATTTAGGAGTTTTGTACGTTTTGACTATAAATCCTTGATCAGATATGTGGTTTATAAATATTTTCTCCTAGTCATTGACATCTTTTTATTCTCTCCTAGTCACTGACTTATCTTTTCATTCTCTTGACAGTGTCTTTCACAAAGCAAAGTTTTAATTTTAATAATGTCTAATAAATCACATTTTGCTTTCATGGAACAAACTTTTGGTGTTCCATCTAAAAACTCATTTGCAAACCCCAAATCACATAGATATTTTATCCTATATTTTTTTCTAGAAGTTGCATAATTTTGCATTTTATATTTATGTCTATGATCCATTTTGTTTAAATATGGTGTGTCTAGGTTTGGGGGGTTTAGAGGGTTGCTTTGTTTTTGCATATGGATGCCCAACTGTTCCACATGCCATGTGGTTTTAAGTGTGTGTATCAGAGTGGTGTGTTGGGGAGAACAATGGTAGAAGTAAGAAAATTAAGCCAGTGTCTGAAATAAAGGAAAAAGTGGTGTGGTCCTACTGTGTTCACCATGAGAGCATTTTAGCTTTCTTTTTCACAGCTCCTCCAGGGAAGCGAGTAAACAAGCTTCACAAAGCCTACTTTGGTGTTTCAGAGTTCTCTTTCAACGTCTGAGAAAAACACCTGCTTTTCCCTTACTTCACAGAGCTGTTTTATAGGACAAAGGGGATTATGAAAAATAAAAGCATTCTGGAAAATCCAAAGGCCAGTTCAAATGCAATTTAACAAGCATCACTCTATAATGAATAATCTTCCTTTAAGTTTTCTTCCTACACTGTGCCTAGGAGGAAGAATCACTCCCTTACTTACTGGAGAACTTTTCCTCATACAAACATTCAATCTACAGAGCATTTTCTTGTGAAGCTGAGGCCTGATGTGCTCTGATTGTCATTCTCTGCAGAGCAATTGTATAAGATTAAGATCCCCCCCAACCCTACATTTTCCTCTTTTCCCCTCTCCCCTTCCCTTTTCTGTAAATGGCTGAGTGACGCCTTAGGGAAACAATACATTTTGTTAAAAGATAAAATTTTAATATGCTTCAGTTTAAGAGTTTGATTACAGCAAAAATCAGTTTGAATAGGGCAGCACCAAAACCAGAAGTAGTTGAAAGCTCTCCACCAACAGAGTTCTGGGAAAGACTTTTATAGAGAAAAGGCAGAAGCAAAGCAGGAAACCTTTGATGAGCCATAGCGTGCTCCTTATTCTCAGGTTTGATTTCTTAACCTTGAGGATTTTCAGGCTTAGGTCTTGGTTTGCTGACCTACACTGCTAAGGTATTAGAACCACCTCAGTCTAGCAGCCCCCTTGTTTAATTTAACAATTTACACACCTATTTAGCAAAGAGCCTGGCCACCTGTGCTTGAGAGTGAACAAGATCCTATTCTGAGCCCTCGTCAATACATCATGCTCTACCTGGAGGAAGCTGAAATCACCCTTTGTTTCCACCTAGATATTGTAAGTTGATTGTCAGCCATAACCCCCAGTCACAGAACTGCCCAGCAAGTAGACCTCAGTACTATAGCATCCAAACCATCTGCCAAGACATGCATCAGGGGTCTGGTGGCAAGAAGGAATATTAGTCTTCAAGAGACTGGAGCTTAGCAGTGGTAAACTAATCACTAAGTGAAAAGCTAGCCAATTTGTGAGTTTTTGTCTTCTTTCTGAGTTTCCCTCAGCCCCAAATAAGAAGGGGAAAGTTGAGATCCTGGTTCATCTGTGTCTTCAACAGATTGCCAAGTCATTCTAGCTCTGAAACGAATTACCTAATGCCTTCAACATGTGAAGTCCTTCTATGCCTTCACAAATTGAAATGGAAAGGAAAATATTTCAAACTGAAGATTTCAAATGCAAGATTGGAATAATGACTCAGCTCTCTTCTTCCTTTCCACAAACTGCAAGTCTTCAAATATAAAATATTCGTTGATGAGAAAAAGAAATGATGCTTTTGAGGGGAGAAAGCAAGTGTGTAGTGAAACAATCAATATTGATATTTCCATTAGCCTGAAATCCCATTAGAGACATTTGTAATTAATTGCAAATATAGTTTGAACACAGAAGATTTAACAAGTATACTATATTCACGTTGTATTTTAATTCTGTTGATCTGGGTCTTTCTATCTCTGGAAACAACTTATGCAATGAATAGCTAACCTTTGCTATGTGAAATGAGGAACTAAATGAAGCTCACATTTAAATGTAACTGAAAATGTGTCAAATGAGTTGTAAGTGAATAAAGCATGTCAGAATGATTATTTTCTAAAGGTGACAGACACTTTAGTTGTATTTGCAGGTTTGTGGAGAAGCTATTAAAATTCTAGCAAGGCCTATCAGGTTCAGAGAATGACACTGGAAATTTATTACAGGTGCCAAATTCAGTCATACTCTGAAGCGTGTTAATGTTTTCCACTGCAGACTCCTATAAAATTCATTTCAAGATCTTTGCGGGAAAAATGTGTTTATGAAAATCACAGAGCCTCCAAATAGGGAAGAGAAGAGTAAGTGGTGTGTGTGTGTGTGTGTGTGTGTGTGAATTGCTGTATTTTCAAACAATATAAACAAAAAATCCAAAATAGCTGTCTCTATGTTCCTCACTTTCCAAAGGGTCACATATCCAGTGTACTCAGCAAACCTTCAACAAACTACTGTAGCATTGGCTTTTCTTCTATTCATATCTATCACCAGGACCTTATCTACTCCCAAAGTCACCAGACTTCCAAACAAACCTCTTCTTAATTAAATGTATTCCAAATAATCCCTAAACATACAAATCTTCTACCATCAAACCAGTGCTGATCAGAAAAGAGTTATGGATGAACATAATTTTCTTTCAGCTTCTTTCTCTAATTTCTTTCCATTTTTCTCACTGTCTTTTGTTTGTTGGTTGATTTATTTGGTTAGTTAAGTAGCTGGATTTGGTTGGTTAGTTTGCTTTCTTATGGCAAACCAGGGAATTCATGTTCAAGACTTATTTAAGGTGCTATACTTTAAATTGTGTTTAAAGTCATTAACCGTATCCAGCATTTAAGAAATATTCCTCACAGTAGCACACTTGTCTCCTTGAATATAGGGAACTGATTCTGCACAAACTTAGCAGAAACATACTGGTAAGAAAGCACTGAAATTCCATTCATTTTGTTGAAGACTTTCATTGCAATGGGGAGGGTGAACTCTGATGGGAAAGATGCACAGGTTGTGAAGGGATCAAAGTCAGATACCCACATGTATATATCTGCCCACTGATGCAAGAAGATGTCATGGAAAACCAACATACCACCCAGAAAGCACAGAATGAACCCCCTAAGAAGCAGAAGAATCTAGAACAGGGAAACATAAGCAACTTTCTCAAACCCTCAGAGGTTTTCTTCCTAGTTTGTTGAGTCATTTACAATCTGAAAGGTAGTGATAATTGATGGTGATCTGCTGGTAACAACCCTCTGAATGTGCTTGTATCTGAATGGCTAACACCCACCCCCTGCCTCCACCTCTGGCACATCTTGTTTCTGTCCCAGTTCTGTGACCTATGTAAGGAACACGCCAACACCTCCCTGGATCATTTACCCCAGGGAGGCTCCCACATACAACCACAACAGCATTGCTTTGTCCCCCTTTCCTTTTCAGCCTCACTTACATACTTCTTAGGGTGCCACCTACAAACCTAAGTTTCTCCAATGAAAGAAACCCAGCCACAAAGGAGGAGTCTACCTGCTGTTTGAAACTGATGGTGTATTGTTGATAGAGAACAAAAAGAAAACTGAACTCCTCGACTCTTGTTTTGCTTTTGTACTTACTGTAAGGGAAAAGACATTTAGATTAAAATGAGTAGAACAAACAATTGGTTACCTGGGAAATGAAGCTCAAAAAGAAAGAAGGGCTTCTAAGGGGATATCTATAGGCTGTAAATAAGTTCAAATCTCTTGACCTGGGAATTATATTTCAGGTTACTGAACAGATTTCAATTCAGGGTGATAGACTGCTATAGGTAATCTTTAGAGAACTGTGGAAAAATGAAAGTCCCAGAGCACTGAAGACAGTGAATGTGATTCTAATTTTCAAAGGGGGCAAGGTACACTCAGCACGAACTTAAATTCCAGGCAGGACCCAACTGAAAGAAAAGTGTGTGAGCACCACTTGCTCCAAGGTTGATAACCTTTCCTGAATGATAAGAGATCCTTTCAGAAATCTGATTCAAGCTATGGATACATTTGTCCCCAAAACATTAGATGCACAACTGAAATATAGGATGGATAGCTCTCTTCCCAAAATATGTACATGCAAACAAACAAAATTTTGCAAACAATTTCAGGGAGTTTATAAACTTCCTTAATTTTACTTAAAACTTGACTCATAACTCATTAAGAAAGATCATGTCCAATTCAAATTATTTTTCCCTTAGCAAGATTTGTACTACATATTTAGTAAAACAGCCAATAATATACACAATGATTTAAACAAGACATTGTGATAAAATTATATTCCTATGGACAAGATGACAAAAAGAGATATGGCTGTAAGTAAAATTAGTTTGTTATTCCTTTAATAAGTATTTGCGTGTGCACTAAGTCACTTCAATTGGGTCCAACTCTGTGCAACCCTATGGACTGTAGCCCATCAGGTTCCTCTGTCCATGAGATTCTCCAAACAAGATTCTGGAGTGGATTGCCATGCCCTCCTCCAGGGAATCTTCTTGACCTAGAGATTGAACCCACATCTCTTATGTGTCCTATATTGTCTGGTGGGTTCTTTACCACTAGAGCCACCATTTACTAAGCACCTATTATGCGTCATTTGTTATAGGCACTCGGGATAAAGTGATGCACAAAATAGATAACACCCCAGTATTTGAAGACCTTGTCACCTAGTGGAATAGAGTTTGGAAAGTGTACTGAGTAGAGCATGGGAAAAAAAAAGACATTGGGTTAGGGTCAACTATGAATTCAAATTCCTGAGATATTGCATACAATCTGCCTGGCATATTGACTGGTCAAGCAGTCCACCTGCTGTTTGAGGACATGACAAACTCTGTTGCTAAGTTTCAAATGTAACAGCTCTGATCACAGGGAAAGATGTATATCGAATCAATGGCATTTTTGTTGTCACTATTATTTTAATTTTTATCAGTTTTAAAAGTTCAAGTATATGTATAATGTGTCTGTCAAATAAACCAATGCAGTTGTAGGATGAATTAACAGAAATGGAGATATACAATTTAGGAAGTAATAAATCCAAAGTCTTCTATACTGATGAAGCACAATGGGGTATTATGTTTAATTTTGTAGTGCTTATAGACCTGCTTCCCTTGGAGGTCAACCAAGATGGTAAAGGGACTAACAACACATCATGTGAAGAATGTGGAGGAGATGAGGATGCTTGGCCAAGAATACAGAGGGGACATACAAAAGATATTCACATAATAAGAAAGTGCACTTTTGTCCCATGTCTCCAGGAGACAGAAAAAGGACAGAAGTAATAAGGAGACAAATTTTGACTCACTGAAGGAACTTCCTAGCATTTTGGACTTTCCAATGAAAGAATACTTTGGCCAATACTTTGGCCATCTGAGGCAAAGAACTGACTCATTGGAAAAGACCCTGATGCTGGCAAAAATTTAAGGCAGGAGGAGAAGGGGATGACAGAGGATGAGATGGTTGGATGGCACCACCAACTCAATGGACATGAGTTTGAGCAAGCTCCAGGAGTTGGTGATGAACAGGGAGGCCTGGTGTGCTACAGTCCATGGGGTCACAAAGAGTTGGACACAACTGAGGGACTGAACGGACTGAATGAAAGAATGGACTCCCTTTCCAACTCCCTCTGTAGTTGGAAAACTATAAAACACCAGCGGTATTTGAGTATTTTCTGGTGGCCCCTTGGCAACAGCATTGCAGAGAGAATCAAGAAACAGAAAGATAGTCATGATAGATACACACCCTGCACCTTTTAAAGCCCAGGGATTTAAAGCATGTATAAACCCTTGTTTTATACATGCACAGGTATAATATCATATTGTCCCAGGTTGATTTTTTTTTATAGAAAACAACAAATCACAAATTATCAGTGGTCTGTTTTTTAGTTTGAGAATCTCAAAGACAATGCTTATGCACACAGGCTCAGTATATACCATATATTTGCCAAAATGGTATGTGGAACATCTTTCACCATGATCAGAGCTAGTACATATGAAACTTGATAGCAGAATTTGTCGTGACCTCAAATGCCTGCTAAGATGTAGCCAACCAGTAATTTGACTTTGCTTACATACACAGCATAGACCCTGCTCTCACATTTCTAGTTAGTTAATTAATCACTGCTAAGATGTAATTACAGAATTTTATTTGACTCATAGAAAATATTAAGAAATCAAGATCTTCCCTGAACTTATTATTGAAACAAAGAATGTACCTTACAGATGGATTGTAGCCACAAACCAAACCTTATTAAATTTGGTTTGTGGTTCAAAAACCACTTATCAACTCCCCAGTTCTCCGGAGAATGCAGAACTCAGCAGTTGTATGAATTCCCTCTAAGTTTTAGATTTGCATATCCAATAACATAACATCTCCACTTGGATATGTCAGAGTCCCCAAATTTAACATATCCCAAGTCAGCTCTTGATTCGTATCTCAAAGCTTCCCATACCTCCAGTCTCCACACATTTTTAAATTATACCTCTAGCCACCAAGCTGCACAAGCCAAAACCCTAGAAGTCATCCTAAAGAGCTCTTTTTCCCTCTCTCTCCTCTTTAAGACTGGTTGTTTCCTTCTTCACAATATATATGGAACCATTTCCTTTCTTGCAGTCTCCTTGGCCATTTTCCTAGTCAAAATTACCATCATATCTTTCCTGATCTGTTATGGCAGCCACCTCCCAGTTGCCATCTTAACTCATTTCTACACATTCTTTTCAGAAACTTGCCAGGGAAATGCAAAGCAGATTTTGTCACTTCCCTGGCTAAATTTCTGCAGTGATTTCCCCCAATCACTCAAAGTATTAACTTCTTACCACGGCTCTCAAAGCTTCAGTAGATACAGTGTCTACCTATATCTCCATCTTTATCTCTTGCTTCTCACTCCTTCTCTTATCCTCCAGTATTCTTTCAGGTCTTCAAAACGACCAAGCTCGTCCTCATCCTAAATCCTTAAGGTATTCTTTCTTCTGCCTAGAATATTCCATCCCCAGCTTTTCTCTTGGCTGGCTCCTTCTACTGATTTTCTAACGTTTACCATAATTTTTAATTATTTTACTTATATGCATTTTTGTTGTTGTTGTTTTCTGCCCACACTATAAGCTCCAAAGGGCATAGACCATATCAGTTTTGTTAACTACGTGTTGGGCAGGGATACACAGCATAAAAGTACAGAAATGCAAATCAAAACCACAATGAGGTACCATTACACGCCAGTCAGGATGGCTGCTATCCAAAAGTCTACAAGCAATAAATGCTGGAGAGGGTGTGGAGAAAAGGGAACCCTCTTACACTGTTGGTGGGAATGCAAACTAGTACAGCCGCTATGGAAAACAGTGTGGAGATTCCTTAAAAAATTGGAAATAGAACTGCCATATGACCCAGCAATCCCACTTCTGGGCGTACACACTGAGGAAACCAGATCTGAAAGAGACACGTGCACCCCAATGTTCATCACAGCACTGTTTATAATAGCCAGGACATGGAAGCAACCTAGATGCCCATCAGCAGATGAATGGATAAGGAAGCTGTGGTACATATACACCATGGAATATTACTCAGCCATTAAAAAGAATTCATTTGAACCAGTCCTAATGAGATGGATGAAACTGGAGCCCATTATACAGAGTGAAGTAAGCCAGAAAGATAAAGAACATTACAGCACACTGACACATGTATATGGAATTTAGAAAGGTGGTAACGATAACCCTATATGCAAAACAGAAAAAGAGACACAGAAGTACAGAACAGACTTTTGAACTCTGTGGGAGAAGGTGAGGGTGGGCTATTTCAAAAGAACAGCAGGTATACTATCTATGGTGAAACAGATCACCAGCCCAGGTGGGATACATGAGACAAGTGCTCCGGCCTGGTGCACTGGGAAGACCCAGAGGAATCGGGTGGAGAGGGAGGTGGGAGGGGGGATCGGGATTGGGAATACATGTAAATCCATGGCTGATTCATATCAATGTATGACAAAACCCACTGGAAAAAAAAAAAATAATAATAAATTAAAAAAAAAAAAAAACTGAATCCCAACATTAAAAAAAAAAAAAAAAGTTAAGGGCAAAGGCTCTGAAACCGGACTGCTTGCATTCCAGCCATGGTTTGCTAATTTGTAACTTTCTGACCTTGGCTTTTCTGACTTCAATAATTTCTCATGTGAAATAAGGAAAGAAAATAGTATTTACCTCAAAGGTTTTTAGGAGGATTAAATAACAGATTCAAACTGCTTTAGCATATAGCAAACACACAATAAATGTCAGCTATTGTTGATGTCATGCCTAGCATATAGAAGGTAGCGCGCATGAGTACTGATGGCCTCAAGCTGTGGTCTTGGCAAGAGACATCAAAACTAACTGGGGAAATCTATCAGATTAAGAAATGATCCTTACCTGGGAGAAATTTATAACCTCCAGCAAACTGTCATTGCTATTCTCTTTTCACTCATTCTGAGTTGACATGACAAATGGTTTATCTAAACATTCATCACTTTCTTCAAGTTCTCCAAGAATCATCCCACACTCATTTTATAATATCAAAACAATTAAAAAAAAAAAACATTTCCACCTAACTTTTCTCTCTTCCACATCTAAATTTAACTCTTCCTTTAATTACCTCCTTTCCTAGCAAATAAGCTAAGGGTCCTTCCTTTTTTTTCCGTGGCAAACTCTTTTCTTATTTTGTAAATAAACTCTAAATTTTGTACTCTCCTAACTCCCCTGGATATAATTGATTTTTTCTTCCTCCCCATTCAACCTCTTCCTCTCTGTTGATTTCTTGTTCTTAGTCTACAAGTATGCCAGTGTCTTCACCCAACATTATATATATTTTTCTGTGTATACAATGGCCTTTCTCATCTCTGTAATTCTGTATCAAAAACTTGAATTATTTTTCAAAATCTGTTGTGAATATCACTTCCTTTGTTTAACCTGCTCTATGTATTTTCTCCCTAGGCAAAAAATCAATCACCTTTTCCTATGTTTCTAATACCACTTCATTTGTATATCCAATATATTTAAATTCTTTTTAGAATGATGTATATAGATGGATGGATATAAAGATATTAATAGATAGGAAGGTATTCACTCCACTAGCTTTTGGAGCCTCACAGTTAAAGCATGTGTCATTCATTTTTTAACATTTCTTTTACTAAGTCAGCACTTACAGTGTTTCTTTTAGCTATCACAACGTTTTGGTCACTGTGCTATGCTCTTTAAGAATATTAATAGGGAAGCTGCATTATCTCCATTCACAGAGGAAGAAATTGAAAAACTTCAAATGGTCAGTTTATTTGCCAGCTATCATTCTTCATCATCATATTGTATTTCCTGCCAGAAAAATTGGGAAGTCGAGAGCAGAGGCGAGAAGGAATGGGGTAAAATAACTAAGATGAAACTAATAGTGTAAACACAATCTCCAAAAATCCTTCACCAATAGCTGTGCTTCTTTATTATCTATTTCCTGCCACTAAAAGCTAAATGCTACTACGGTAAGAGCAATAGGTAAGATTTTATTCTATTGCTTATTCAACTATCAGACTTTTCTTGGTTTACTTTATTCTGTAACTTTCTCAAACCACTGTTACTAGATTCTTTATTTTGGGAGGATAGCACAGAGAAAACTCAGGTCACATTCTTGATTTTAGAAATGTTGAAAGGAGCTTCATGGAGAGGACTACAAACATTAATATTCAATCAATATAAAATAATATAAAGACCTGAATAAACTAAATCTAACTTTCTCTTATTATATTAAGCCTTTCAGAACTTAGAAATTCCTGACTCTTGTTCAATCTAAATGAACAGCAGCAAGTGAGATTAGAAAGATAGAAAAAAAGGGAGCTAGAGTACATAAATTAAAAGGATCACAACAGTAGAAAGAGAAATAAAAGCAGTTAATTGAGTGGAGAGAGAAGGCTGAAGGAAGTAATTTATTCAACTCTTACCTAAGTAGCAATATTTTAACCCTCTGTCCTCAGTAGCATTGACACTAAATCTACCAGACTTTAAAAATATATTTGAAATTTATATCGGAGAGTGTTTTTCCTATGTTCTCCTCTAGGAGTTTTATAGTTTCTGGTCTTACATTTAGATCTTTAATCCATTTTGAGTTTATTTTTGTGTATGGTGTTAGAAAGTGTTCTAGTTTCATTCTTTTACAAGTGGTTGACCAGTTTTCCCAGCACCACTTGTTAAAGAGGTTGTCTTTTTTCCATTGTATATCCTTGCCTCCTTTGTCAAAGATAAGGTGTCCATAAGTTCGTGGATTTATCTCTGGGCTTTCTATTCTGTTCCATTAAGCACACAGTTAAGACTGGAAACAACCCAAATAAGCACCCATAGAAAAATGCTTAAATAAATTGTAGAATAACCATATACTGAAAGGAGTTACAATAAACAAGTTAATCACTAAATTACACAAGAAAAGTTAAGATTATCTGATTCGAACTCCATTTTTAGATAAAAATAACCCTAAAGGGTAAAGTGACTTACCCAGAGTCTCATAGATAATTTAGCATTAGATATAGAAGGAATTAATAAAGAAAAAGGAAGTCCCTCAAATAAGTTAACCAAATGAACAGTTTGAAAATCTGTGATGAGATGCTCAAAAGTGGAAGAATTAAGAAGATAGGAGCTCATTCATTTGTTACTCCAAAGAAATTGCTTCTGGGTCTGGACCTCACGGTACTTGACGATAGGAGCCAGAGAACCTTAATGGCTACAGAAAACTTAAAGAAAGAGAAAAATGAAGCATCTGGTTCCAACAGGAAGTCAAAGAGCTATTCATTTCCAACAATATGTATTGCTTTCCTACAGTGTGCGAGGCTGAACACTCTAACAATGTCAATAGGAACAAGAAGAATTAAAAAAGGATGTACAATGTCACACAAAACTCCCAGTCATAACATAAACACCCTAAGCCAAGTTATAAATAAATAAAAATAGATAATACCATACACCACAGAGCAAAAATAATCTGAACACATCTTAAAAAATGAAAACCAAAATATTTTAAATGAATGACTAATACTATAGTACATAAACCATCCAATAAATGTTATCAAAGACTGCTTCTCAGTTATCCTTCTTAATTGAAGTAAACTTAGTCTCATGCATAAAGGGATGGGCTTCTACAATTTTGGCTGATTTTATTAGGATCAAATCAGGGAAGACTTGCTGGAAGTTCTTTCTGAGTGAGTCAGCAGTGGGTTATTTGAGGTTACCACATACTCTATATGCAGCTTCCTTCAAGACAATAAGAATCAGTTTGTGCTTTTGAGGTGAGATAGATGGATGAACAGCTGGTGTTTGTCAAGTGGAGTGAAATTGAAGCTTTGTTTTCCCCCAGACACTCCAAGGACAAAACTAGTGGCAGAAGCTGAGCTCTGCTGGAATAACAAGACAAGACGACCACTCCTGAGGTCAAGGAAACTTCCCCTGACTGCCAGGCACAGAAACACTACTTGGGGGTCTAGAAGGAGGGGGGTGCCACCCCATAATAGGTGACGACAAAATCCCGCACAAGCCTTTGCAGTGGACTCCATCTTAGCAAAAAGTAGCCCACACAGGTAGGGGAGGGTCCTAAAACCAGTCAGTTGTGGAAAAAGAAACAAGATAATCGGCCAAAGGTAAACAACGACCAGGAAGAACTGCTCGGTATAAGCGATTTAAATCACCCCTTTACTGCCTTAGGGAGGCCACCCACACACTCTCTCCCTCTTTGGATGTGTATCTCCTGCCTTGTTTCTGTCTTAAATAAACACTGTTTCTCTATGTACTCTCCAACTTGTTGTACTGTATCTTAGGATTTTGTATCTGTTTTTATATTTTTTGCCTCCTTGAAACATTCTTGCTGTTAAATGGAGCAAGAGGCAGGGGAACTTTACTTCCATTCTCTAGCCTGTGGTGGTCTAGCAGCTAGGATTCCTGGCTTTAATCCAAGCTGAAAGAAAATGTTAATTGCTCAGTCCAGTTGACTCTGAAATCCCAGGGACTGTAGCCTGCCAGGTTCCTCTGTCCATGGGATTCTCCAGGCAAGAATACTGGAGTGGGTTGCCATTCCCTTCTCCAGGGGATCTTCCCAGCCTAGGGATTGAACCCAGGTCTCCTGTATTGCAGGCAGATACTTTATCATCTGAGCCACCTGGTTCAGACTTCATCCAGACTACTCAGGTTCAATTCCTGGGTAGGGAACTATTAATAACATCTCTCTTTAAGACCACTCACTGATATTTCTCCAAGATCATTTTTTGCCATTTTAGAGAAGATGTGATTTTTTACGTTTAAAAGCTCTAGATCTAGACCATCTGAAGAATTACAATAAAGTCATAAAAATTTCCTGAGAAAACCTTCATACACATGTAACTGATGAGGTCTGACAAAGCTCTATTGATTGTACTGACGCCAGCTTCTTAGTTTGGCTATTGCCCTATAGTTGTGCAAAATGTTAACATATGGGGAAGTCAGGTGCAAGATGCATGGGACTTCCCTGTGTACATATTTTAAGACTTCTGTGAATCATAATTATTTTAAAATAAGAAGTGTTAAAAAAAAATCTGCAAGTCATACTTCTCCTAAATGAAATTTAAAATGTGGGTTAAATTATAACTCAAGTGGTCAGTCCCCTGGTTTAAGCATTAAGAATTGGGTTACCTCTGAGGGTTAATTTCCATACACTGCCAATCATACTAACCTCCTTTCAAAGGGTTTTCCATTTAACAAGCATTCAAACAGCATTCCAAGGGCTAAGAAAAATCTCACTGTTGGCAGCTGTAAGACACCTGAACCACACTTCATCTTGTTAATAGAATTCCAATGCAGATTTGTCTGTGTTCCTATTTCACTGCAGCACTCATTTTTTTTCATTTGTTCTTCATAAAGTGTTTTCATCATCAGAAAAATGATTTTATAACAGGTACTAAATAATTCCTCAAAATCATATTTTCTTGATCACATTTATCCTTCTGGTAAAATATTAATTTTATTTTGTATCACAACAGTCAATCTAGTTTGCTGCAATGTTAGAATAGAAAAATTTACTCTTTGTCTTTACGTGATACTTTCAAATTTCCAAGTAGTTTTTCTCATGAAATCATTACTTATTCTTCTTATAGAATGGAGGCATCTTAGAGTAACATCTGTGAATCACACTGGAGCATGATCACTAACCTAAATAACTTAAATGTGTTCTGGACATCACTACCTACCATCCTGCAGGCAGTGGAAACTTGACAACACCCATGTTTATATTTTGCCAATCAATACGGAAAAGATGAAAGCAGCCAGAGGATACTCACCATAAACTGAATGTTTGTGTCACCCCAAAATGCATATGTGAAATCCTAACTCTCAAAGTGATGCTATTTGGAAGCGGGGCCTTTGTAGAGCCCTCAACACTGGGCCTAGTACCCTTACATAAAAGACTCCGGAGAGCTCTCTTGTCCCTTCTGCCCTGTGAGAAACTGGCAAAAAGACAAGCTTCTCTAAACCAAGAAGTGGGCCCTTACCAGACACTGAATCCATAGAACGCTGGTTTTGGACTTCATCCTCCAGAACCATGAAAAAGTTAGTTCTGTTGTTTGTATGTCATCCACTCTATAGACTTCATTTTAGGAGCTCAGATGGATTAGATAACAATAAAATTAGAAAGAAGAGTTATGATGGCAACAGAATCTTAGTGGTTGAGGCCAGAATGATAATGTTTTAGACATGGAAGGGCAGAGCTCAATTAAAGATATGTTTTCTAAAGAAAGTTAAGAGATATAGGACCAATATGAATTATTTTCTGTGGCCAGCTTCAAAAACAAACAGAAGTTCCAAGGTTTGATATACAATTGACTGTGGCAATATCATTATTTTAGCTATCAATGGAACCTCTAAGCCTAAATTAAGCCCCCTTATTGACGCTTAACTATGAACTGCTTGTATAGACTCATTTTGCTGCACACTTGTCACATGACAGGACTACTGACCAAGTTGTTGGACGTGACTTAATTATATGCAAGGATAACTAGAAGGTTTTATTTCATCCTCAGGACTTTTAATTATTTTTGTGGGGAAACGATGATTCACAGAAAAGAGGAATCCTGGCTCTCACATCAATCAAGCAGTGAGTGGAAGCAACATTGCTAAACAGGCAGGTGATAAAGGGGGAGCCAGAGGTGTGTCTGCATGTGCTTTTCCTGGAGGCGAATGGCTATACCAGCTGTTCCTCCCTCCCTCCTGAGATTAGGGAGAAAAATGGATGGCTGTTTTTGTAATCGCTTTGCATTTAAATCTGTTTGTAAGGGATTTCTTTATATCCTACAGTCAATACATTTAGTAAACTGAGCAAAAGCCTGCTTGCAGTGACAACTTCTTACACTGCATTAAGCAGCTTTGTTTGCGGATCTAGTCAATAAATGGACGGCATGCAACTCCTCTGGGATTTCTGGACTATTTGCCTTTCCCAATTAATTGACTTTGGAAGAGGCTCTTCCCTTCATTGAATTTTGTTGCCATATATACAATAACAAGAAGGTGTTACAGCTGAGAGATAAATTAGTTACAGTCTTCTGACCCAACCCTTCACCAACAATGATACCCTCAGCAGAAATAATGTCCCATCTTGACGAATAGCCAAAGAATGACCTTCCAAGGATCTTACAGAATTCACCCCTGATAAAATCACTCTCATTAAGGAAAAGTAAAAACATACTGCCAAAATGGTGAGAAAATATCAGGTCGTAGGTGTCTGGGAAGCTTAGCATCAGCATCTGTCTCTCTTAGTCAATGGGCGAATATCATTTTAGAGTCAGTAATACCATTGTCTCACTTTAAAAGAAGGAATAAAGCCACCTGCCAGAAAAGTAAAAATAGGCAAATAGAACTACAGAAAACTTAGAAACGTCTGCTCAGCAAAGGAAATATCAACAGAGTGAAAAACAAATTATAGAATGAGAAACATATTTGCAAACTCTGTATCTGATAAGGGATTAATATTCAGAATACACAAATAACTCCTACAACTCAACAACAATAAAAAAAAACAAACAACTCGAAGAATGGGCAAAGGACTTAAATAGACATTTCTCCAAAGAAGATATACAAATGGCTGACAAGCAAATGAAAAGATGATTAACATCAATAAATATCAGGGAAATGAAAATCAAAACCACAGTGAGTTATCATCTCAGATCCATTAGGACGTGTGTATGTGCTCAGTCATGTCCAACTCTTTTGTGACCCCATGGACAATTTCTTGCCAGGCTTCTCTGTCTATGGAATTTTCCAGGCAAGAATACTGGAGCGGATTGCCATGCCCTCCTCCAGGGTATCTTCCCAACCCAGGGATCAAATCAATGTCTCTTGCATCGCCTGCATTTGCAGGTGGATTCTTTACCACTGCACCACCTGGGAAGCCCTCATTAGGATGCCACTATCATAAAAACAGAAAACAAGTATTGGTGAGGATGTGGGGAAATTAGAATCTTTGTGTACTGTTGGTGAGAATGTAAAATGGTGTAATCACATGAAAACTAGGATGGAGGGTCCTCAAAAAATTAAAAACAGAATTATCATATGATTTAGCAATCTCACTTTTGGGTATCAATGTGAAAGAACTATAAAGAGAATCCTGGTGAGATATTTGCACATTTACATTCATTGAAGCATTATTCACAATAGTAAAAAACAAGTAAAAAACCTAAATGTTAACTGGGTAAACAAAATGTGGTACGTATGTGCAATGGAATGTTATTTAGCCTTAAAAAAGAAGGAAATTTTGTAATGTTTGATATCAAAGATGAATTTTGAGGACATTATGCTAAATGAAGTAAGTCAGTCACCAAAAAAGACAAATACTGCATGATTCATCTCACATGAGATGTCTAACGTAGTCAAACTCTTAGAAACAGAAAAAAGAATGATGGTTACTAAGTCCTGCGGAGAAGAGAGTAGGTGAACTGTTATTCAATGGGTAGAGAGTTTCCGTTTCGCAAGATAAAAAGTTCTAGAGATCTGTTACACAAAAGGGTGCAATATAGTTAGCACTAAATTATACTTAGAAATTATTAAGCTAGTATTTTTATGTTTATATGCATTTTGCCTCAATTCATTAATGAATAAATGAAGAAGGCAACTCACTACACTATATTCAAAACAGCGGTTTCTTACTGATATGAACATCAGAGGAGCTTAAAGAACATTTAGGTTATTTTTTGCACGTGGGAGTGGAAACGAGTAAGAGAAAGACTACATCCATCACATAGAGCAGCAGCCCCCAACCTCTTTGGCACCAGAGGTTAGTTTCATGGAAAACAATTTTTCATGGACCAGGGTGGGGAAGGATGGTTTGGGGATGATTAAAGCATATTATAATTATTGTGCACTTTATTTCTGTTATTATTATATCAGCTCCACCTTAGTTCATCAGGCATTAGATTCTGGAGGTTGGGGACCCCTTACATAAAGCATTAGAGACTCAAAACTCCAGAATTAGAGGTCCAAACCCAAAAGAACAATTTGCAAAAAGAAGGGAGGGAAGCAAGACAAATAATCCTTGGGCAAAACAACTTAAATCAAGCATAATTTTATTTGCAATTTTTAGTAGGGAGGTTTCTTTTTTTGTGTAACAAAAAACATTTAGTCTTATACTAATGCAGAGTTCAACACTTTACCCCATTGATACAATCAGCATGTATCAAAATGAACAAAATTCATTCACATCCTGAAACTCGATACTACCTATCACTTCCTTCTTGAAATCAATCCCTGTTTTCTGAACAAAGCTTCTCTCCTCTAATAAGAGAACTTCTTGTCTCCAAATAGCTGCTCAGAATTCTCTAGCTTCTCCACCCCAGTGGATCTCATATACTACGCAGCTTCAGCTACAACTTCAATGCAGACAACACAAATCTATGGCTGTGGCACTGCAGGTGATACTCCCCTGAGCCACAAAACCTACCTGCAAGACATGTTCACTATGCTGCCCCTGCAACTTAAATTCCATGTATAGGAAATAAATGCATTTCCTACTCTCTTTGATAACTACTTCTTCCCCCAGTTTCCTTGGTCTGTTAGTGACAACATCCATTCAAACATCCTTGCATGAAAACTCTGAATCACATCTTTTCCTGTCCTCATATTCTGTACATTCTCAAGCTTTATAGATTCTTCCTCTGCAATTTTTTTTCACTTTTCTTACCTTTCTTTTTCTTTCTCACCAATGTAATTAATTCAAGAGCTTATCATTTTGTCTCCCTTTACCAATCTTCCCCATTAGAATTCCACACAATATATAAGATTAACCAGTCCAATCCCAATGCCACCTGTTTCTATATTTGTAGAATTTCATGAGACTTTAAGTTCTTTAATTTGTTCCTTTTCATCTTAAAATAACTTTTCACTGAATTTTACAGTTTCAGACAAGAGAATCTATGTCATTAAAAGTAAATTAATTAAAAAAAGAGAGAGAATCTGTGTCTTCTCTCCTATAGAGAAGAATCTAGCAGATATTTGCCTATGCTATGCTCTACTATGCTAAATCACTTTAGTCATGCCCAGCTCTTTGTGACCCTATGGACTATAACCCATCAGGCTCCTCTGTCCATGGGATTTCCCAGGCAAGAATACTGGAGTGGGTTGCCATACCCTCCCCTCCCAGGGATCTTCCTGACCCAGGGATTGATCTAGTCTCTTAGATCTCCTGCACTGGCAGGCAGGTTCTTTACCACTAGTGCCATCTGGGAAGCCCTACCTAAACCAATGCCCATGGGAAAGGGATATTAAGGACAGCTGAGGCTGAGTCTCCTTGGGTACAGAATGACATGCCTGGGTTGGACCAAGCAGGGAGGATCTTTGCTGGTGTTTTGAATTGCATGCTTAGGCAAATCGTTAAATGTTGCTTTTTGGACTTAGCATCTTTCTCAACCTGGTCTTCACTTTGCTTGTGATGTCCTGTCATGGTCACTGAAGAGCTGCAGTTATTCATTATGGATTACGTGTACACATTTGAGCAAGGCAGTATCCGTCTCTGTCCTCCCTATCAGACATCACAAGGTTAATGTGGAAAACGCCATCTGGGTGTTGATCACATATGAAAACTGCTGCTGAACAGAAGAGGACTGCGAGGACTAGGAATATCTTAAAAAAACGCATTCCCTTGCTATAACATGCACGTGTCAGGATAATGCATAGGATGTATATATCATCTAGATGCATCTACAGATGAAAACAGGTGACAACACACCTCCTTGAACACAAACAGCATTCTTAGTATTTGCACCATATACATTATGGTGCTTCAGGTGCATTTAACCACTTGTGGCCTGCAAGCTTTTCTGTTCTCAAAAAAACAGCATCTCCCAGGGCAACGTACTTTGGGCTTTACCACAAAAAAGAAGGGTGAGCTGCTGTTAAAAATACTTTTACTATATTATACACAGAGGATTTGTTTGTTTGGCTTTTTTTTTTTTTTTTTTTTTTTGAGAGACACTGTGAGGAGATGAGATACTATAAAGGTGAAATGCCAAACCCCTTTTTCTTTTCCATATTAACTATTTTAAGTGAAGATCTTTTTAAATCTTTTAGAATACACTCTGGATGAACAAAATTTATAATGTTCTTTGCTTCTCAATAACTAAATTTACCTTATTCCTTATGAGGCTCTGTTTTCTCATCTTTGCCAGTTAAAGGTGACTCAGACTTTTCAGTTTGAAATTCAGTCTCTTCTGAGCAAGTCCTCAGTTCTCCACGACTCTCCCCTCACGTCCCTCCCTTCCTTCTCACTGGGTATCTGTTGGGCTCAAGTCAAAGAGGAGGGGGCTGGGGAGAGGTGGGCACCACCACCTTTACCGACTGCCCTTTCTCGAGCCATCCTCATCTCTCTGGCCTCTCCCTATAGCAGCCAGGTTCACACACATGACCTCCTGACCCCGTGACGTGCACCAGGGCACAGGCTCATCTCACTGCACTCGGGATCTCAGGAGGGGGTTGGGCCATGAGCTTTTCTGATGGATCCTCATACTACATTAGAGAACTGTGGAAGACTCTCTCCTAAAACATCCACTGACATGCAGCTACTTTATCATACTGGACACATGGTCTAATTTACCTGAATCTCACAGAGCTCCTACTCGACACCCTAAAGCAAAAGACTCAGACCTCCTACATCTATATGAGATTTTAACCACTACCACCTTCCCCAAGACTCACCAGAGCAGAAGGGGGCACTGGGCCCTTCTCAGGGACCCAAAGTGTATCTAAGCTGAAGTCACAGACTCCCTCCAATTCTCTTATCCTCTCTGGCCAGGAAAATGGTGTTTACCTCATCAAACATGCTTCCCCTTCTAGCAGTTATAGTTCAAATTCTATGCACTGAATCTTCCAAGATTCTGGCCTTACTATTTAAAGCCAAGTTTTTGGAATTCATGAAATTTATTTTTCTGACCGAAGTCCCTGGCTCTTTCAAGTGAAAGCTGTGACTTTTAAGACTTTTTATCTCTGCTATAGATATATAAAAGTATGCACAAGAGCTCAAAAGCCAGGAATTTGACTCTTCTCTTTCTGTACCATCTCTTGCCTGCACAGCATAGCAACACAGATAACTTTCATGCTATTTCAATGATAAGAAGAGGGAAAGAAGTAGAAGGAATTGAAAAATACAATTTCCTATCAAAGTGATACACAGCTACACATGACTTCTTTACTTCTTAAACAGGGAGTGCTAAACATCATCACGCATTTTCCGGATAATGCACGGTCCTTATTGGTCAGGGGGGCAAATCTCAGCTGTTTCTGCCTTTTAGTTCCACTGTCTCTGCCTTTCCTGCCAGACTATGAGTCACCACGGGCTATTTTGATGGCCACCTCCAGTACTTTCTTCTCTGCCTCTTCTCCAGTTTGTAGTTTCTTGTCTTCTGTGAGCTAGGAAGCCAGACAACCAAGCTTGTTAAAAAACTGTGTTAAAGGGAGGCCAATAAGGCCCTGCCCCTAGAAGTGAAGTGTATGCCTTTGTAACCACTATGTCAGCCTTCAAGGCTGACTTTTTTTCCTTCTAAGTTTGGGCTGAGTTCCCAAGGGTAGAGGTTGTCAGAAATTCAACCTCTGAATAAGCGGGTCATTACTATAATTTAAAGCATAGTATGTATCATTCTCCTTCATAAAAAGTGACACAATAAAAGCTTTGTAATTTATACCACAGGCATCATGTTTGAACTTCAAATGGGAGTCAAAGCCCAGCAGGTTGTTTTCAGATATTTCTCCAAAAGGCACACACACACCATTAGGAAGAAATGGGTTTTTTCTTTCTCTCTGTTTTCATGGACTAAAGTGCATTTCTATTTCCCATGAGACCAATGACTTCAGATATTCAGACTTTTGACCCTGCTGCCACTGAGGAGGTTTCAACCTCACGTTTTAGTTGTGAAAGATCAGTACACAAATTGGGCTGTAAACTAAGATATTTTCTTATAATTTCTTGAGAATGTCTCATACTAGAAACAAAGTCAAAGATAACAGTATATAAGGCACTTAGGTTAATCCTCAGGAAATTCATAATCATCTAAATAAATATATTAAATAGCAATTACTTTCATCCAGCCTTCTGACCTTTTGAAAGGAAGAAAACTTCCTAACCTCAAAGCTCAGATTTTTCAGCTCTGAGGGTGCTCAATTTTTCTCAAGGATCAATAACAAAGATG
Organism: Dama dama; assembly: GCF_033118175.1. Classification (NCBI taxonomy): domain Eukaryota; kingdom Metazoa; phylum Chordata; class Mammalia; order Artiodactyla; family Cervidae; genus Dama; species Dama dama. Next base: position 60,114,259 of record NC_083692.1, on the reverse strand, counting down.
CTCCTGGTGAATAGGTGAACATGGTGCCAAGGATCAATCATGTAGAGCTATTCCACAACTCTCATGAAACCCCAGGAATATGTAAGTTTCACTTTCTGCAACTAAAGACATTCAATGCCAGATCACTGGAAATAGAGCCCTCTGGCTAGTTGCTGTGTTTCTCTGTTACTCTGCCTCTCACTTGGTAATAAAATTGTGTTACACTATCGAGTGAAACATCCAAACTTACTCCCATTTTATAACAAGCACCTAATTAACTCCAATATTTATACCTGCTCTACATTTCCCTGTATTCTCTTGGCAGCAGCTTCATTGTTGATCTCCTGTACTTCTTGGTATAAAAAGAGTTTTGTCTTGTTGGACAAAAGGAGTTTTGTTTGTGTTGGACATTCTTGAAGTAATTCTTGATACTTGGTGGTGCATAATAAACATTTGATGAATTCATTCGTTTCTGTAGGAAATATTTATTTGCACACTAAATGCTAGATGAACAAATTAACATAAACTCTCCCCTCATTCATTATCCAGTGCTGCATTAAAATATTACCACAAATCTAGCAGCTTAAAATAACACACATTTATTATCTCACATTTTCTGCGGGTCATGGATCTGAGCACTGGCCTCACAGGCTTTATAGTCCAGTGAGGCAACCAGTCAAATTTTGTTACATTTTGTTCTGATGGGCAGTACCTACACCTTTAGATGCAGGAAGAGGAAATTGGTGTGAACAGGCTTGGGTGTGTGGACTACAGCATTTCACACACAGGCCTGGGCAGCCCCCCAGGGTGAGAAATGAGGTGAGGGGATGGTGAAAGAAGTGGGGCAGGATCAAAGACAGCTCTCCCCCTGTGCCACCATGTTCCAGTTGGAAACTCTGGAGACGTTTGAGAATTGTATGTTTGAATCAGCCTTTTCAAGTTATCATGAGCATGCATTTGTCAACCACTGGTATGATAAGTAGGACACCATCTGTATTCTTATAACAGGTTCCTCGAATTTTAGGGGTGGAACATGTGATAATACTGTGATAAATAGATGTTTTGTGGCCTGATTCAGGTCAGAAAGGAAAAAGACTGGTTCTTATAGCCTCTGGCATGAATGTGTAAGCATCACAGTAGAAGCGATGTGGGAGGGTCTCAGGAGTCCATGGGATAAAAGGAATGGGAGAACATGACCAAAACCTAATCCAGAATGGGAAAGACAAAGTCAGGGACCCATGAGTTTATCAGAAAAAAGTGTCAAGTGCCCCAGTTACCTGACCTTGGTCCCCCTCAGTACAGAAGAGGCAGAAGGAAAGAGTACACACTTTTAGGCAAGAGGACTGTATTTCAAGCATAAAAAATACCTCACTGTCTTGGAGGGACTGGCACCAGGACTGGGATTCCCATAATATTTACACAGGGGGTCAGAGCTAGAGAGACTATGACGTGTTATAGTAGTTTTGTCCCTAGGCAAGGCTGGGCTGGGGCTTCCCAGATGCAGTGGTAAAGAACCCACCTGCAATGCAGGATACAGGCATTCAATCCTTGGTCTCGGAAGATTCCCCTGGAGAAGGAAATAGTAACTCACTCCAATATTCTTGCCTGGAGAATCCCCATAGACAGAGGAGCCTGGGGGACTGCAGTCCATGGGGCTGCAGAGTCAGACATGACTGAGCACGCTCACAAAGCTGGGCTGGAGAAACACAGGAGCTTAATCTCACAAATGCCTGCATTCTATTTCTACCTGGCCCAAAGTTTTCCTTAAGGTCTGCAACACATTTTTGAGAAATGTGCAAATATCATCGTCGTTTGCTTTCAGGTATATTCCTAGCCTTTCTCTTACTAATTTCATTCTCAGGCTCTCTTCTCACTTGTGCTAGATTGGAGAGAGAGAAGAAGGGGGAAACAGGTAATTTTCTCATTCTTTCTGCCTTAGAAGCATCACCTGGAATGGCCACATCTCTACAACTCCAAATCCTGCAGAAACAGCCCTGACAACCTTCATTTTAGCTCCCTCCAAACAACCCATTGTCTGTCCAGTCTTGTGGGTTTTATCATCTTCCTGCTATTGCTAGCCTCAGAGTTATTCCACTGTTCTCCATTGGGTCCAAGCAAATCACTGTGTATCACACATCCCAGTACTAAATTCCCTCTGGCTGAAATGTCCTAAAGTGGTTTCTACTTTCCTAAATCAACCCAGACTGAGAAGCCTATCTCATCAAGTCTATCAGTACAAGGAAATCTCAGCAACTGACTGCTAGGAATTCCTGTGATATCTTTATATTTATAGGGTTTTACATGGCACATGAATGATGACCAGCCCTTTTAAGGGAGCTAGCAGTACTAATAGTAAGAATAACACTACAGTTATATCATTTGAAGCCAGCCAAAGTCTCATCACTGAATCTGTTTCACTTCAGTTTGATGTGCAAAGTGATCTCAAACTTGTAAAGAAAGTTTCAGCAAGTCTGTCACCTTAAATAAATACATGCCCTCTCTTTCTGTCCTTTATTCTTTTGTCTCCAGATGAAATCTTCCCTCTTATGTGCTTAGCAGAATCTGTTTGTTTATTGCCAAGGCGGGCATTTCACTTTGGACTGTATCCTCAAGTATTTTCTAAGTTCCTGCTATCTTATGGCTCAGCTTCCTTTTCTTGATCTCTCCTTTCTTCCTCCTAGATCCTCCTATCCAGTTTCATACAAGATTCTACCTAATCACATGGCAAAATAAGCTATGGCATGTCTAGTTTGGAGCAAACCCTCACATCACACGTAGCCAAGATCTCAATAACACATCACACAGCAGAGTCAGAAAAGAACTAGTAGCCTACAATGGGAGCTGGTGCTACCCAGGGACACGGCAGGAGTTCACATGCCAATATCTCACATACCAGTGAGCTGTCTACCATTGGGAAAATATTCAGCCTTCATACCTAAATTTTCCCAATTGCAAAATGCAGATAACTGTATCTACCTTATAAGGATGTAGAGAGGATTAAATGAGTTCATTCCTGTAAGCATTTAAGACTGGTGCAAAGCTCCATAGGAAGTACTCAATAAATACATGATATTCAGAGAGTGGAAGGAGGATCTCTAAGTTACATAAATCCTCTTAACAATCTTGAAATTCTGGGTACCTAAGATAAAGCTACATTCCCCTCTAATTTGCTATGGAGAAGTGTCACAGAAATGTGAACAAATGACTACAGGTATTTTATACAAATATTTATATTTTACAATAAAGTTGATTTTTAAAATGTACATTTCAGAGAGACCACAATTCTATGGTTACATTTGAAGATTATAAAAATATTGCCACCTGGAAGGTTATTATCATCTTATCTTTTAGGGTTTTTTGGGTTGTTTTTTTTTTTTTGGCAGAACTGTCCTTGAGACAAAGGCATCAGCAGATTCCTTGTTAAATGTCAAAAATTTATAGAAATCATATTATTATAAGGTAGAATGGATGGTGTCAGGTACACTGGCTTCCTTAGGCACTTGTTTAATCTACTTCAATAACCTTTTTAAGGATTAAGATGAAAATTGATATTTTAGTGTAAGTCTTGAGTGTCAAGACATTTAGACAGTTTAGAGCTAGCATGTCATTCTGTTAAAGGTTAAATCCCACCAAACATTAAGAAAATTATCCTCACAACCTAATAAACTTTAATGTCTAAAATCAGACCTTTGCAACTCCTAAAATACTGAATTTTGCTTCCTGCAATACTGCAGTTCAGAACTGTGCTGTTTCTAAAATGCATTGTCTGATGAAAAAAAGTACTATGGGACCAAATGAAATGCATCCTTGTTCACAGTCACCCCCTGTGATAGGAAAATTTCACTTAGAAGTGTGCTTTAGGTAAGCATCCCAAATTTAACCACTTTCAAAGCTGTCAGTGCCTCTTGCACTTATCGGCAAGTCACATGCCTTTGATTTCACCTTTGTATTAACTAGTAGTTTGATTAGAGAATGATCAGTATAAACAGAGACTGATTTGTTGACTTGATGATCTATGTTAGTCAACTTATAAAGCAACTATTTTACAGGTATCTATGTACACTTACACTCATATTTACATGTTAAAAGTGTGGTTAATTTGTATTATTTTTAACCATAAACTTGAAAGAATAAAAAAAAGTGAGCCAGAACCACACAGAGCACAGACATTCTTTAAACAATCCTAGCCATTTTTTGTTAGACGTTATCTGTTACAACCACTTGTGTTTATGATTATTACTTATAATAGTTATTTATGGATACATGTTGTATCTTTCAAATTGCCAGAAAAGAGTCATTATTGAAAGTAAACTATTATTTCTTTTTATAAAATTTTTAAACATTACACTCCACTTAGAATTATTACAAAATGTCGGCTATTCCCCATGTTGTACAATACATCCTTCTAGCCTATCTTACACTCAATAGACTTGTGCCTTCCACTCCTCCACCCTTATTTTGCTCCTTCCCCCTTCCATCTCCCCACTGGTAATCACTAGTTTGTTCTCTTTATCTGTGAGTCTGCTTTCTTTTTGTTATGTTCACTAGTCTGTAGCATTTTTTGGATTCCACATTTAAGTGAGATCACACAGTATGGAGGTTTCTCAAAAAACTAAAACTAGAACTATCACAGAACCCAGCAATTCCACTCCTGGGTACATATCCAAAATAAAAACAGAAACACTAATTACAAAAGATGCATTACCTCAATGTTGGCAGCAGCATTATTTACAAAATCCAAGATATGGAAGCAACCTAAGTGCCCATCAACAGATGAACGGATAAACACGACATGGTATATGTACACAAGGGAATACTACTCAGCCATAAAAAAGAATAAAATTTTGTCATTTGCAGCAACATGTGCTGATTTGGAGGGCATTATGCTAACAGAGAAAGACAAAAGTAAAATAGTATTTTTAAATGTGCTGATATTTTTATTGAAAGATAATGTGATATAGGGTTTTGAAATCTAAGAGTCCTGGTTTCAAAACATGGGCCACCCCTTACTAGCTATGTGGCTGTGAATAAATTACTTAATATCTCTGAGCCTTAACCTCCTCATCTGCCAAAGGACAGTGTTTTCAGAATTATGTAAAACATAGTACAGAAATCTTTTGGAAGAATGTCTGACTCACAGAGACATTCATCAGATATTAGTTCCCTTCTATTTATCTTCATAAAAAACAAATTTGCAATGGGAAGATTTGTGATTGAGTGATGTGTTTCAGTCAATCCTGAAGAAAATCAACCCTGAATACTCATTGGAATTACTGATGCTGAAACTGAAGCTCCAGTACTTTGACCACCTTATGTGAAGAGCTGAGTCACTGGAAAAATCCCTGATGCTGGGAAAAATTAGCAGGAGGGGAAGAGAGCAACAGAAGATGAGATGGTTGGATGGCATCATCGACTCAATGGACATAAGTTTGAGCAAAGTCAGGGTGATAGTAAAGGACAGGGAAGCCTGACGTGCTGCAGTCCATGGGGTCACAAAGAATTGGACACGACTGAACAACTGAACAACGTGTTTCATCCACATACAGTAACAAATGAACATTATCCAGTCTTAAAAGACATATCAGTGGCTTTAGTTATAGTTCCTTCATAGACATTCATTTTTCTCCCCAATATGACTGCAACCCAAGAAAAACACTCCTGAGATAATAACAAACAATTTAATAAAATTTTATCTGCTACAATTATCTTCTGGCATGATCAAACTAAAAGTTAATCTAATGAGAATAGTCGCAGGTATTAGTACCTACACAAAGTTGGAATTATTCTATTTTGTGTGAGGGGTGGGGACCAAAAAAGAGATCAATATGGAAAGCAATATACTAAGTAGAAATTCTGCACAAGGAAGAGCAGTTTTAAGTTTCCAATAATCATATCTTGAGAAGTCTTCATTATCCTGCTACTAAACTTACAGTTTTAACTCTAGTCCAGGTTGATTCTAAAGTTGGATATCTGCCAAAATTTATGTTTGTTTTTTTTTTTTAACACAGAATTCTGAGTGCCTCCCAAATGCTTCTTTATCTCCCTCATCCCTATTCTCAGGCAACCTCTCTGTATTGCCATACAATTTGGAATCTGTCTCACCTTTCTAACACAAGACCCTTGAGCTTTCTAGAAAAACCCATTGAGATTGGAGTTGAACCAAAAATTGACCAAGTCTTAGTCCTCAGGAGCTCAAGAAGCTACCTGAAGAGATTCTCAGATGTTACACTTACTGCTTGGTTTTGAGAGGTTTCTTGACAATTAGAAAACAATGAATAGAAGCATGTTTTTGATAACTCCACTCACATAGACTGGAGATCTAATCACTAGGCTGATTGTTACAACAAAGTTACTTTAAAGTGCTATAGGAGCATAAAAGTAAGTGTGACAAACTCCAGGGGTTGAGATGGGCAAAAAGAAGCTTCTCAGATGACATTCCAAATAGCCACTGAAAAATACAAGTATGGCCACCAAGATCACCAAGTTAGAGGGATTCTTAGAAGGTGTATTCCAGATAAAGAACACAACTTGGGGAAAAGCATGAAGATATGAAAGGGAAAAAAAGCATTTGAAGGAGTTTCAAGTACACAGATATCCTATTTAGTGATGGTTCCAGAAGTACTGATTTTTTATAAAGTTCTTTGCCCCTTAGTCCCTTAGTATTCTAAAAGAACGCTAAGAGGGAAAAGTCAAACACACACTAGTGTGTGCACGTGCTTAATCACTCAGTCATGTCAACTCTTTGCAACCCCATGGACTGCAGCCCACCAGGCTCCTCGTCCATGGGGATTCTCCAGGCAAGAATACTGGAGTGGGTTGCCACACCCTCCTCCAGGGGAACTTCCCAACCTGGGGACTGAACCCAGGTCTCCTGCATTGCAGGTGGATTCTTTACCATCTGAGCCACCAGGGAAGCCCAAACACATATTTATGCACCTGTATATATTGTTATATGTATTTTTCACAGTCTCAGAAAACACATACTTATACACCTGTATACATTGCTATATGTATTTTTCACCTTCTCAGAGCACTACGACATTCTCTCCCAATGAAAGCACTTGTACTTTATACTTTCAAAGAGGGTGGACAACCATCATGCCACAACTCTCAGGCAATGAGCTCTCTATCCAATAACACCAGGCTGAGTGCATCTGTAACATAAAGTATCCACTTTCTGGCCTCTCTCTTTCTGCAATTAACATTGTATCCTGACCAACAGCATTGATCCATCATGTATCAAGAGATGATACTGCAATACCCTCAGCTTAAAAATAAAGGGAGAGCTGGCATGAATATTGAAATGCCAAAGACTGAACCCATAAAGGGAATGGTCAAGGAAATGGGATAAAATTACGAGGTAATATGAGAGAGTATAAGCATCACTCTGAACTGAAACAACTGACCAACAGCTATAATAATGTTAAGTGAAAGAAATGACAGAGCCATGGCATGGAGGTAAAGGGATTTGAATTAAATATAAGAATGAAGAGCTGCTGCCAGGGTGAAAAGGAACTGAAAGGAACTCTGGCTCTGACTTAGCACAAAACTCGACTCAATCAAGTGTGCTTATGGATCATTGTGGCTGGAGCACAGAGTATGCTGGGAGAAGTAACAGGAGGAAGTTAAGAAAGTAAGTTAGGCCTGATCAGAAGAAAAAAAATAAATAAATCTCATGTTAGGGACATAAAGAGCTTGAACTTATTCTCTCAGATAGATACTAGGAAATAGTAAATGGCTTTAACCAAAGAAATAACAGAAAAATGAAGATCGGTGTTTCAGAAATAAAAGTGGTGATGGAGAACCACCACTTTTTACCATAGAATGACATTATCAGGAAAATAAACTAGGAGACGTACACTGCCACAGAATAATAGATTTTTTAAAACCAATGCAATTAATAAGCACAAACACCAAACTCTCCACCCAGGCTTGTCAAATCCAGGGAAAATATCGTAGCAGGTAAGAAAGAGAAAGCCTCCCTGGTCTGTCTCCAGCTGCCACTTGACCCATCTACTCTTACCTCTTCTTTCCATCCATGTCTATTCTCCATTTTTTTCCTATCAGATTCTACCTCTACTCTGAAAATAAGGATAGTAACAAAGATCCTACATGTCTGGGGAGAGGATGGAACAAGAAATGCTTAAAATGTCAGGTCATAGGTAAAGGTCACTCAGCAGGGACATATCTTACTCTAGTATGCCCCCCCCCCCCCAGCTTGACAGAGGAATTGAAAAGGTTGTCAATGCCTGCTAGACAATCTTACTGGAAAGAAAAGGTCCTTTCATTTCTTTTAACCAAAGGATCACAGGAAACTGAAGGTCAGGCCTTTCAACAGAAGATGAAGGTCTACTTCATCTTGAGTTTCAAACACAGATGATCAGAGCCCCACAACAGGAACAAGAGAACCGCAGAACAAAGCGAACCATCGCATTTCCTACAGGGAGTTTTTCAAGCATAATTGTTAGTTTCACAGTCCTCGAGACTTTGAGATGCTCACTCATATATTCATGGGGGCATTTTCGCTGAAAATGTAACTCCTAGTCCTTTATCATTTAAGGACAGAAGTCCTGAACACATTTATGTAGCCAAAACAGAGGCATTCAGGAATATCCTGTTCGTGATGTGGATAAAATTGGTTGAACTTTCTGCAGTAATAGAGATCAGCCATCATGATTATGGCAGTGCGCTGGAAAGATGACACAACTTATGAGATTTTGTTACAGTGAATGCCCTCAAAAAGGGCTCCATGTCATTCATTTTCAACACCCTTGTGGGAAGAGTGACTTCAGTGGTCCTCTGAATGTGACTTCTGTGCTAATGAGACTGGTGAGACTGCCCATTCAGAACAGCCAGTGAATTTATCAAGTTTATCCATCTCTAAGACTTTAGGAGGCCTTGTTACTAATCTGAGTAATGGTTTTAGTATCTATAATGGTCCTTTACATGAATAATCACTTTAGAGAACAGGGGAAAGTTGGTGGTGGTGGGGATCAAAGATTACCTTTCAACCTGGGAGTATCTATAATCTACTCACTTCTCTAATAAAGCAGGAAAATTTTGTGTGCTGCAAAAGACTAGAGAGAAGATATCAACTAGGATTCGTGACTGAAAAGTCAGAGCATTTTCTAAATAATGTTTAAGAATAAAGAGTCACACTAAATATTTTGCTTTTCATCACTTTAAAACTAATGACTCTCTAGCAATCATAAGGATAAAAATAATGAGAAAATTAATTCACAGATAAAGCTTAAATTAAAATGCCCATGTAGACATTTGCATCCTAAAGTAGATTTTAAGAACTTTGGAGCATAACTAGCATAGAGAAATTGAATATGGAAAGATATAATTTATATACAGTAAACTACAGTATATCTCATAGCAAATAGTTCCATTTGTCATGTGAGACCTTATTATGAGTCTGTAAACAAAAGTGTCAGCTACCACATGGAAATTAATTAATTAACCTCATAAATTGCATTTTTCTGATAACAGAGTACTCTAAGCAACATAAAAACATAACGGTTTCTGTAGAGACACTGATTTGCAGCTGACACTAACTTACCTTTTAAGTGTCCTATGGAGAGAGATATGTAAAAGGTTTGTGGGGAAAAAAAGCCTCATTATAGACTGATTCTTTTAATGGCTCTAGTGAAATCAGAATTAGCCCAAATGGCTGGTCACATCTAAAGCATTCATAGTGATAAGAGCTGCAGATCAGAAAGTGCCTCAACAATAAGAAAACTACTGGATAATAATGTTCACAGCAAAAAGAAATAAAAATTAAGGCCTACCCAAACTAATTATACAAATTGGTTCCCTACCTTTTGTGCTCTTTTCAGCTGGGTGACACATGGAACCAGCTGAATCTTAAAATCCAAAGCATTCTCTTTGGAAGCATCAGTCCTGAATACTCATTGGAAGGACTGAGGCTGAAGCTGAAACTCCAGTACTTTGGCTACCTGATGCGAAGAACTGACTCATTTGAAAAGACCCTGATGCTGGGAAAGACTGAAGGCAGGAGGAGAAGGGAACGACAGAGGATGAGATGGTTGGATGGCATCACGTGATGGACATGAATTTGAGTAGGCTCCAGGAGTTGGTGATGGACATGGAAACCTGGCGTGGCGCAATCCATGGAGTCACAAAGAACCTGATACAACTGAGTGACTGAACTGAACTTGTAAGCATCATCCACACCCCAAGAGAAAACCATCTCCACACACAGTTAGGATATATCCTTTTCTTAGTGCAAATATGCACTCATTTTTTGGGAAATGTTTTATTCTACCACAGGTGAAATACATCCTTCACTTTCCTAGTTTCTGCATATGTACCCACAAAAATACGATTGAACTGTCTTTTAAAAGATGTCAAATTCTTCAGTCTTTGGCTACTTTCAAATACTTCATGCAAAAATTAAATCTTTAATTTTTTAAAAAATCTGCCTTACGTCATATGGTATTTGTTAGGTTTAGAGACACTTACTGGTGCTACATGAAAGAATAAGTTTAGGTCCCATGCCTTTGAAGTTATATATATTAGCTTAGACTTGGTACAATTTTATACAAAGATGTAGAAACTAAAGGCTGCTTTTATAGTTAAAATAACCCCTGGCAAGTAAGACACATACTGAGCACTGAGCAGAGCACTGAGTATTATGAACCATTTCAGCAGTAGATGATGACACGGTTCTTGTCCGAGAACACTTAAAATCTAATGCCCTTACCCAAGGTTGTTTCTACATACAATTTTGAGGAATGAGTGAAAATGGTGAAATCCAGAAACTCATTTTTTAATCAGCTCAATGTGTTTACCTAATAATTTATAAACTATTCATTATATTAGTTTATTTTCAAGCTCTTTTAAATAGTGTCAGTCAGTCAGTTCAGTCGCTTAGTCATGTGTGACTCTTTGTAATCCCATGGACTGCAGCATGCCAGGCTTCCCTGTCCATCACCAGCTCCCAGAGCCTACTCAAATTCATGTCCATCACGTGATGCCATCCAACCATCTCATCCTCTGTTGTCTCCTTCCTCTCCTACCTTCAATCTTTCCCAGCATTAGAGTCTTCTCCAGTGATCCAATTCTTCGCATCAGGTGGCCAAAGTATTGGAGTTTCAGCTTCAGCACCAGTTCTTCCAATGAATATTCAGGACTGATTTCCTTTAAGATAGATTGGTTGGATCTCCTTGCAGTCCAAGGGACTCTCCAGAGTCTTCTCCAACACCATAGTTCAAAAGCATCAATTCTTCAGTGCTCAGCTTTCTTTATAGTCCAACTCTCACATCCATACCTAAGAAAAAAACATAGCTTTCACTAGACGGACCTTTGTTGGCAAAGTAATGTCTCTGCTTTTTAACGTGCTGTCTAGATTGGTCATAGCTTTTCTTCCGAGGAACAAGTGTCTTTTAATTTCATGGCTAAAGTCACCATATGCAGTGATTTTGGAGCCCAAAATAATAAAGTCTGTCACTGTTTCCATTGTTTTCCCATCTATTTGCCATGCAGTGATGAGACCAGATGCCATGATCTTAGTTTTCTGAATGTTGAGCTTTAAGCCAACTTTTTCCACTCTCCTCTTTCACTTTCTTCAAGAGGCTCTTTAGTTCTTCACTTTCTGCCATAATCATATGGGTGGTGTCATCTGCATATTTAAGGTTATTGATATATCTCCCAGCAATCTTGATTCCAGCTTGTGCTTCATCTAGCCCGGCATTTCACATGATGGACTCTGTATGTAAGTTAAATAAGCAGGGTAACAATGTACAGCTTTGATGTACGCCTTTCCCAATTTGGAACCAGTCTGTTGTTCCATGTCCAGTTCTAACTGCTGCTTCTTGACCTGCATACAGGCTTCTTAGGAGGCAGGTAAAGTGGTCCAGTTCTCTCATCTCTTGAAGAAATTTTCCAGTTTGCTGTGATACACACAGTCAAAGGCATTGGCATAGTCAATAAAGCAGAAGTAGATGTTTTTCTGGAACTCTCTTGCTTTTTCGATGATCCAATGGATGTTGGCAATTGGATCTCTGGTTCCTCTGCCTTTTCTAAAACCAGCTTGAACATCTGGAAGTTCACGGTTCATGTATTGTTGAAGCCTGGCTTGGAGAATTTTGAGTATTACTTTGCTAGTGTGTGAGATGAGTGCAATTGTGCAGTAGTTTGAGCATTTTTTGGCATTGCCTTTCTTTGGGATTGGAATGAAAACTGACATTTTCCAGTCCTGTGGCCACTGCTGAGTTTTCCAGATTTGCTAGCATATTGAGTGCAGCACTTTCACAGCATCATCTTTTAGGATTTGAAATAGCTCAACCGGAATTCCATCACCTCCACTAGCTTTGTTCATAGTGATGCTTCCTAAGGCCCACTTGACTTCACATTCCAGGATGTCTGGCTCTAGGTGAGTGATCACATCATCGTGGTTATCTTGGTCATGAAGATCATTTTTGTATAGTTCTACTGTGTATTCTTGCCACCTCTTCTTAATATCTTCTGCCTCTGTTAGGTCCACACCATTTCTGTCCTCTATTATGCCCATCTTTGCATGAAGTGTTCCCTTGGTATCTCTAATTTTCTTGAAAAGATCTCTTGTCTTAGCTTAGTGTCCACAAAACATCCTTAGCTTCCACAAAACATCTAGATGCTAGATAAATTATAACAATATACCAGGTCTTCCCTGATAGTTCAGTTGGTAAAGAATCCACCTGCAATGTAGGAGACCCTGGTTCGATTCCAGGCTTGGGAACATTGGCTGGAGAAAGGATAGGCTACCCACCCCAGTATTCTTGGGCTTCTCTTGTGACTCAGCTGGTAAAGAATCTGCCTGCAGTGCAGGAGACCCAGGTTCAACCTCTGGGTTGGGAAGATCCCCTGGAGAAGTGAAACACTCTCTACTCCGGTATTCTGGACAGGAGAATTCCAAGGACGATATAGTCCATGGGGTCACAAAGAGTGGGACATGACTGAGCGACTTTCACTTTCACTTCACTTTTAAAAACAGACCTAAGCTCAATCAAAATTACAGAAAATCTCTAACAGTCAGAAAAAACTAAATTGAAATTATGGACTCAGAACTCTGCTGACTTTGTAACAAAGACAGTACCTAATAACTGCTCCAAGAACAAGAAATTAGGTTTTGGTATCACCAGTATGACTTGCAGACTAAAACCACTGCAGAAAGAAGAACAGGCACTCAAGTGGGCTTTACCCTCAGTGAAATGTTTAGTGGTAAAAATTTCACTCACATGCAAGAGAACTACAAGGAAACATATTTGTTTATGCTTTTCCTCTTGAGGAGGGTGTATGAGTGGACAGTAGTTAAGAATGATACTTCTGGGTGGTTTTGGTAGGTTTCATTCATTGGATTTATTCATAGTTCTCTAAGAGATTTCTATCATTATTGATACCAAATTTTTAAAAATATGTTTGTTGCATCTATTTATATATATGAATTGTCTCCTTTAATCTATCCTTGATTTAATTGTTCATTAACCTTGAGTTCTTAGACTGAACCCAACCTGATGGTTAGATATTGTTATTTAACATTCTACTAAAATTGAATTGCCAAATGTTTAATTTAGGAATCTTACATTTAGATTAGTAAGTTTTGCTTATAAATTAATTGCCTTTTCATTTCTGGACTACATATAATATTGTCATAAAAAATCACTTCCACATGATTTTTGAAGGTAAGAAATCTTCTAAAGCTATTTATTAACATACACTTAAATCTAGAGGGGAAAGAGACAAAAAATTCCTGAACACACATGTAGAGAATGGAGTTGGATACCCTAGGTTGGATGACATCTTTCATGAGAAATAATGGGTCTATAAGGACTTCAGATTAAAGTTTATATTCTTTGAAAGATAACATTATGCCTTTGAAAACAATGTTTCACATAGGACTTTCTACAGACAAGTATACAAGGACAACTAAATGGTTGTATGATAACAGGATGGCTACCAATATGAATTCTTATACATAGGTCTATTCCAAACAAGTGGTAAATACATATATTTTTGTGTGTGGTCTTGCATACACATTCTTATCTAATAGCCTCTTTGAAAATACCTTTAAAATAAGAGTTCTATCTACCTGCACTTCATAAACAGTTCTTAGTTGTCTAGAAATTCTTCTTCTACTAATTGCTAATTAGAACAGCTAAAAGTCTCAGGGTTACATACAGAATTTCAAAGCCTAACTATACACCTAAAATTAAATTTAAAAGCATATATAGTATGATATATACATATCTTTTAAAGATTAACAATGATCTTCTTCCATCACATTGGACTGAGAGTATCTGTTTCTTGAATGTTTACCAGAGCCTCACCAGTAAAGTCAAGTAGGCTTGGTGTTTGGTGTTTGGGTTTGGAGACAGAAGAGCACATTTTTATTTTTAATATGTCTAATAAGGCTTTCCATTTCTTCTTCAGACAGTTTGGTATGTTTTTCTAGAAGATACTTTATTACATCTAAGTTTTCAAATTTACTGGCATAACATTTTCCATAGAAGTTTTACTTTTCTCTTTTATTTAACCTAGAGTTATGGTGTCTTTGCTTCCCTGATGGCTCAAATGATAGAGAATCTGCCTGCAATGTGGGAGACCCAGGTTTGATCCCTGAGTTGGGAAGATCTCCTTGAAGAGGGCATGGCAACTCCAATACTTTTGCTGGAGAATCCCCATGGACAGAGGAGCCTGGCTAAAGGAGGAGAGGGTTACAGTCCATGGGTCGCAAAAAGTCAGATATGACTGAGTGACTAAGCACAGAATGGTGTCTTTATTTTTCTACTACTATTTATGTGTGCCTTCTTCCCTTATCCTTGATCAACCACATCAAATAATTAGATTATTACTATTTCCAGAATACCAGCTCTTAGTTTTATCAACCGTCTCTCTTGTTTCTTTGCTTTCTGTTATAATACTTTCTGCTGTTGTGTTTATCAGAGATTGTCTTCTACTTCATTTCCAGAGTTAGATGCTTACCTAATTCTCAGCCTTTCTTCTTCCTAAGAATTATAGTCTACACATTTCCATTAAATTCTACTTTTCCTACATTTCTCAAATTTGATTTGTAGTATTTTCATTATCTGATAGCAACTGCTATCAAATCATTTGCAATACCTAGTATTTTCTAACATTTATTAACTATAAATGTCACCCCATGAAGTATTTGTTGTTGCCGCTTAGTTGCTAAGTTGTGTCCGACTCTTTTGTGACCCCATGGACTGTAGCCTGCCAGATTCCTCTGTCCATTGGATTTCCCAGGCAAGCATACTGGAGTAGGTTGGCATCTCCTTCTCCAGGGGATCTTTCTGACCCAGGGGTTGAACCCACATCTCCTGCATTGGCAAGTGGGTTCTTCACCACTGAGCCACCAGGGAAGCCCTATGAGGTATCTAGGACTTGTTAATTTCCAGAAATCTGGGGCTTTTAAGTTATCCCTTCACACTGTGACCAAAGAACATGACCTGCATGATAGCAAAGTTTTGGTGTTTTTGAGACTTAGTTTATGGCATAAAAGATCAGTACTGTTCACTATGATATACAAATCCTTTACAGCTTAACCAAATATTTGGTCTGATTCATCCAATTACTGAGAGAAGTTTATTAAATTCTCTATGCTTATTGACTTTTTAGATTTTCTGTATATTTTCATCAATTTGTCTCTATATACATATTTCAAGATTATATTAGGAGCATGAGATGTCATTTCATGTCTTTCTGAGAACCATTCTCTTTATCATTATATACCAACCCTCTTTATCCTTAAAGTGGTTTTGTTTTTTTGGTAAATATAATATAGCTTCACCAATCTTCCTCTGGCTAATATTTACCCAGTATGATTTTTTCATGCTTTTACTTTTCCCCTTTCTGTGTTTTATGTTTTAGGGCTCTCTTAAGAACTTAACAGCAGTTTTGGTTTTTCCAAACAGGCAAGTTCTGTCTTTTAACTGAATTTAGTCCCTTTGGATATATTTTGAAACTGATACATTTATGGTTTTACTATCATGCTCTGTGCTTTTAAGTTAAATTGTGCCTTACATGATTCTGTGATTCTCCAGTTCTTTAATACATTTCATTAAAATTTTTGATACTTTTCTATCAACTTTATTAAAATTCTATTATATCAAACCACAGGAAGTTGCTAATATTTGACCATTTTTAACTTACAAGAATGGTAGTATCATATAGTTCAGTAGTCAAACAACATATCCATTTGACTTAGTCATATCTAAAATTAGTCAATTTTTCTACCTCCTCTGAACCATATGGAAACTTCACACCCTCCATCTCTTGCCTAGACTATTACTGTAGTGTCCTAACTCTTCCTCCCATCTATCTTTCTTCTCCTGTGTTTGCCTGCCAACACAGGATCCAGACAAATCTTTGCAAAATGTAATTCTTGCCCTGTCATTCTTCTCCAAAGCCTGTGGCTGTTTCTCATCCCAATACCCAATTTAACTCTCTGCATCTTCTACCCACCCACCCGCCCCCACCCCCCACCATTCTCCTCACCTTCACCTCCCATGACTCCCTAGCTTATTCTGAGTCAGCTTTTCCTCAAACATGCCAGGCAAGCTCCTTCTTTGGGACATTTGCATCTACTCTGTGCCCAGAATCTCTTTCAACCTTCAGATTTGCTCAAGGGTCACCCTCTCAATGAAGTCCACTCTGATCTCCTATTTGAAATTGCAACCCATCCAATTTAGGATTTATTTCTGCTCTGTTTTTTAAATTTTCTTTAACTATATCCTTACCAGGAATACTATATAATTTTACTCTTATGGTTGACTGCCTCCCCCCTCTAGAATGAAATCTCCACAAGAGTCATGACT
This sequence comes from Dama dama, assembly GCF_033118175.1. Lineage (NCBI taxonomy): Eukaryota > Metazoa > Chordata > Mammalia > Artiodactyla > Cervidae > Dama > Dama dama. The sequence goes on along the minus strand of NC_083692.1, from coordinate 60,097,439 downwards.
TTTGCTGTTTTGCTCACTGCTGTATCTCTTGCACCCAAAGTGTTTGTCTGACCCATAAATACTCATTAAATGAATGAATTGATAGAGGGCAGAAAGTGAAGAGGAACTAAAAAGCCTCTTGATGAAAGTGAAAGAGGAGAGTGAAAAAGTTGGCTTAAAGCTCAATGTTCGGAAAACTAAGATCATGGCATCTGGTCCCATCACTTCATGGGAAATAGATGGGGAAACAGTGGAAGCAGTGTCAGACTTTATTTTCTTGGGCTCCAAAATCACTGCAGATGGTGATTTCAGCCATGAAATTAAAAGATGCTTACTCCTTGGAAGGAAAGTTATGACCAACCTAGATAGCATATTAAAAAGCAGAGACATTACCTTGCCAACAAAGGTCCGTCTACTCAAGGCTATGGTTTTTCCAGTGGTCATGTATGGATATGAGAGTTGGACTGTGAAGAAAGCTGAGCACCGAAAAGTTGATGCTTTTGAACTGTGGTGTTGGAGAAGACTCTTGGGAGTCCCTTGGACTGCAAGGAGATCCAACCAGTCCATCCTAAAGGAGATCAGTCCTGATGCTGAAGCTGAAACTCCAATACTTTGGCCACCTCATGCAAAGAGTTGACTCATTGGAAAAGACCCTGATACTGGGAGGGGTTGGGGCAGGAGGAGATGGGGACGACAGAGGATGAGATGGCTGGATGGCATCACCGACTCAATGGACATGAGTTTGAGTAAACTCCGGGAGTTGGTGATGGACAGGGAGGCCTGGCGTGCTGCGATTCATGGGGTCGCAAAGAGTCAGACACAACTGAGCTACTGAACTGAACTGTAGGCCTTACTTGTTACTGTTCATAAGTATTTTAGTTCCATCTTTATTTATAACCCCCAAATAAGCACTTATTACTACTATTGCTTTACACAACTGTAATGTATATTTTTATTTACTATATGTTTAATAATTTGCCTGCTCAGCACTCCAGTTTGCTTCTCATGCCTCCTTTCTGGAGATGACTTTTCCTTCCTTTACTACATTCTTTGTTTGTTTTTTAGTGTCTATTAATAGGAAACTCTCAGTGTTGGTCTGAACACAGTTATTTTGCCTACATTCTTAAATTGTAGTTTACCTATATATAGAATTCCAGATTAATAACTACAAAAGTCATTCTACTATTTAAAGATTTCTATTAAAACTGTTGATAAATTAGCTGATCATCTATCACCCTCTTTGTATGTCATCAGCATTTACTCTGGTACTTTTAAAGTCTTCTGTTATCTTCAACTTAATTTTAATATTATGCCAAATGTGAATTTAATTGATCTTGATCTTGTCTTTGGATTCATTATAATTATTGAATCCATAGGAGTCATGTCTGTGAAAAATCTGAGAGAATCTGGAAAATTCTCAACTATTTTCTGTTTCAATAATATCCCCCCTATTTTCCCAATTTTCTCTGGGATTCCCTGGTGGCTCAGATGATAAAGAATATACCTGCAATGCAGGAGACCCGGGTTCATTCCCTATGTCGGGAAGATCCCCTGGAGAAAGGAACAGCAACCCACTCCAGTTTGTTGCATGGAGAATCCCCATGGACAGAGGAGCCTGGCAGGTTACTGTCCATGGGGTCGCAAAGAGTCGGACATGACTGAGTGACTAACACTTTATTTTCCCAGTTTTCTCTGTCTAGAACCCATTTGTAGATGTATATGTTCACCTAACATTTAGTGATCCATGTTTCACAATATTTTCTATCTTTTTACCTCTTGGGCTGCATCCTGGATAACTGCCCCTAATATGCTTTATTGGTCATGAAATTCCTCTTGGGTTGATTGGTTGGTTTAGTCAGTAAGTCATGTCTGACTCTTGCGACCCCGTGGACTGGGGTCCATAGAATTTCCCAAGCATGCATACTAGAGTGGTTTGCCATTTCCTTCTCCAGGGGATCTTCCTGACCCAGGGATTGAACCCAGGTCTTTTGCATCACAGGCAGATTCTTTACCAACTGAGCCATCAGGGAAGCCCAAAATTCCTCTTAAGCTCTATCTAACTTATCTTTAAAGTTCCTCTATTGAACGATATTTTTAAATTTCTAGTAACCAATCATGTCATTTCAAAAAATTAGCCTGGTAATATTTTACCTTGTTTTATATATCTAATTTTTTCCTTCTTCATTAGTTTGCTAATCTTAAATACTTATATTATGGTTTATGACTGATAGCTCTACATTTTTAGGGGTTATTCCCTGTATTTTTTATATCTGCTAAGTTATTCTTAATTTTTTCTTGAAATTTTGGTAATTTTGGATCACTACCAAAATATCTAGGGCTTTATCTATTTCTATACAAACAATAGGCATCTCTTTTGTTTACACCAAAGAATATTTTTGTTAATATCCTGAGGTTACATATTTGGCAAATGTGAAAGAAGTCCTGACTACAAGCTTTTATGAAACAGGTATATCTTCATGTTCTACCCAGTGTCAAAAACCAAGTTTTATCAACTTGTTTTGTCATATTCTCTAGCCAATTAGCATTTTTCCCCTACTCCATAATATTATGATGTATAGGTTTCTGAAGGTATTGGCTTTTTAAAGTAACTCAGTTCCAACGTCCTCTCTTTATCCAAAGCCCCTTCCCCTCTCATCATTTAAGTCTTAAAATCCTAAGCTCCTCATTAAACTGCTGTTTCAGGCCTTTGCTTCCTGAATTGGTTCCCCACTACATTTTTTAGGAGCTGGAAGTGTTCTTTACTTCTTAGGTTCCTAGCTCTGGATCTTAAAAGATATTTTTTATTTTATACACTCATAAATATTTTATAATAAGAGTATTTTCAGGTCATCTACTACCATATTCCTGGAGACGAAAGTCCTTTTGGATGGTTTCAGACATGGAGTGGATTTCAAGGAAACCTACATCAAAGACATTTGCCTTGAGCAAGAAGTAGCCATCAGGGCCAACGCCCCTACAGCACATGGGAAATAATAAGGAGAAAAGGCCCTGAAATACTTCAATATCATATGCTCCAGGGTGAAGAAACCTTGAAGAACAGGCCAGAGGAAAAGCTACTCATTTATAAATCTTAGTTAAGAATTCTACACATTCCATGTCCATAGTCTTATGCAGAAAGCACTGTCTCTGAAAAGCATTTTCTTGCATCTCCAATTCTTTTTTATCATATATCAAGCTTCTTGAGTATTTGTCCCGTTATCCCTTTCTTTGAGAGTCTTAAATTTTAAGCATTCATATGGGAACACAGTAAGAATTGAAGGTATTATTACACATGGTCAGAGTGACATCGTTCTGAAGCTGTGTCAAGTTCTGAACATATATGTTTACTATTAATTAAAATAGACACTAATAATACTTTCACTCTCAGACCGTATATATCCAATTATAGTTTGTAAACATCTTGTGTTATAAATTCTATCCTTTCTACATAATACTTTCACTCTCAGACCGTATATATCCAATTATAGTTTGTAAACATCTTGTGTTATAAATTCTATCCTTTCTACAAGTGTTTTCATTTTGCAGAGTGTATTTTCCCTGTTAACTATGAAAATTGGTTGCAACTGCTCATTAATTGGGACACTTATTTATATAGTCTGGCATAACTTGGAATGTTAATTAAAGCAGTGTGTATTTCAAATGTACATGCCCTTTCCAATAATTACTGAACTGGCTGGGAGAAGGGTGCATATCTGTGTGGTATAGTAAAATTTATATACTCTGTTGCTTTTTTTTCGTGATACAACATGACTCCAGAGACATGAGGCATTATGCTTAGTAAAGGGACATAAATACCTCATCTACAATTTCAAAATTCACAAAGGCTCTAAAATCTGAAAGCCTTGTTTTGTAATTTGTTTGGCAACAACACCCAAACCGAATTCTTTTAGGTAAAATATGATCTCAACTGATATAAGCACATTTAACCCTCTTAATGTAACTATTTACATATTTTATTGAATGCAGCACAATGCCCCAGACCTTGATGAGGTATTACACAATACACACACATGCAAAGTTGGCATGACATTGTTGTTGCTTAGTCGCTAAGTTATGTCTGACTCTTTTATGACCCCATGGACTGTAGCCCACAAGTCTCCTTGGAATTTTCCAGGCAAGAATACTGGAGTGGGTTGCCATTTCCTCCTTCAGGGATCTTCCTGACCCAGGGATTGAACCTGTACCTCCTGTGTCTCTGCATTGGCAGGTGGATTCTTTACCACTGAGCCACCTGTCTGAAATCCAAAGAGATCCTGGATTCTGGAACATATCTGGTTTAATATTTTCAAATAATGGATGATGGACTTATAATAAACTAATATAAAAACTATCAAATATTTTTTAAAAAAACTAAAGTATTTGTAAATTTAGGAATTCTACAAATTAACTCAAGAGAACTTTCCTAATTATAATTCCTTATATAAAGCTTAACAGAAAGGTGAACATATGTGGTAATATAATAAAAATGTAAGGCAAAATGTAAGTTGTAATGCTGTAGTGAATACTATTAAGTATATTTGGAATTAAAATGTAAATTAAGTAATCAATATGGCATTTAAAGGATAATTGAAAAACTAGGAGAGTAAACTCCTTAGAGCTATATACAAGTTTGGGTTTTTAAATTTTAACCCAGAGTTTCTCAAGAGCCATTACTGATATTTGAGTCCACAGCATTCTTTGTTGCAGGAGGCTGTCGTGTGTGGACTGTAGCATCCCTGGCCTCTACCCACTAGATGCCAGGAGCACATCTCCTGCCCAAGTTCTGACAAGCAAAACTCTCCTCACACTGCCAGCAATGTTGCCTGGTGCAGGTCAGCTGAGACACAGTCTTGCCCCAACTTTTGTATAAGACTTCATTGTCTGCAAATGTAGTTTCACATATATGTTATTTTAAACACTACAAATAACTCTTGGAGTTAGATCTTATTATACCCAATTCACCATGAGGAAACTAAGGTCCAGAGAGGTTAAGAACTTTGCCCCAACTACACAGCTACTAAGTGATCAGCTGGGACTCCTCAGTCAGCTCAACAGTTGCCTCAGCCACGTTCTTCCTCCAGCATCATCTTGAAGAGGATATCGGGTCAATGAAACTTGATGCAGATTGTCTTTAAGTAGAAAAATGCATCTTGGAACATGCATTAAATCATTTCAGCTCAAATTATTAGAGAAATACAAATCAAAACTACAGTGAAGTATCGCCTCACACCAGTCAGAATGGCCATCATTTAAAAGTCTGTAAATAAATGTTGGAGAAGGTATGGAAAAAAGGGAACCCTCTTATGCCATTGGTGGGGATGAAAACTGATGCAGATATTGTGAAAAACAGTATAAAGTCTCCCCCAAAAAATAAAACACAGAGGTACCATATGATCCAAAAACCTCATTCCTTGGCATATATCTGGACAAAATATAATTCAAAAAGATACATGCAAGCCTATGTTCACAGAGGCACTATTTATAATAGCCAAAACATAGAATGGTTCAAAAGTGGGAAAGAAGTATGTCAAGGCTGTATACTGTCACTCTGCTTACTTAACTTATTTGCAGAGTATATCTTGTGAAATGTCGGGCTGGATGACTCACAAACTGGAATTAAGATTGCCAGGAGAAATATCAACAACCTGAGATATGCTGATGATATCACTCTAATAGCAGAAAGCAAAGAAGAGCTAAAGAGCCTCTTGATGAGGGTGAAAGAGGAGAGTGAAAAAGCTGACTTAAAACTCAGCATTCACAAAATTAAGATCATGGCATCCGGTCCCATCACTTCATGGCAAATAGATGGGGAAACAGTGAGAGACTTTTATTTTCTTGGGCTCCAAAATCACTCCAGATGGTGACTGCAGCCAAGAAATTAAAAGATGCTTGTTGCTTGAAAGGAAAGCTATGACAAACCTACATAGGGCATTAAAAAGCAGAGATATCACTTTGCTGACAAAGGTTCACCTAGTCAAAACTGTGTTTTTTCCAGTAGTCATGCACGGATGTGGGAGTTGGACCATAAAGAAGACTGAGCACTGAAGAATCAATGTTTTTGAATCGTGCTGGAAAAGACTCTTTGAGAGTTCCTTGGACTGCAAGGAGATCAAACCAGTCAATCCTAAAGGAAAATAACCCTGAATATTTACTGGAAAGATTGATGCTGAAGCTTCAGTACTTTGGCCAATGTAAAGAGCTGACTCACTGGAAAAGACCATGATGCTGGGAAAGACTGAGGGCAAGAGGAGGAGGGGGCAACAGAGGATGAAATCGTTGGATGGCATGATCATCTCAATGGACATGAGTTTGAGCAAACTCCAGGAGATAGTGAAGGACAGGGATGCCTGGCATGCTGCAGTCCATGGGGTAGAAAAAAGTCAAATAGGATTTAGGGACTGAACAACAAGACATGGAAACAACCAAAATGTCTACCAGCAGACAAATGAATACAGGTGTGGACCATGCATACATACACATACATACAATGGAATACTACTCAGCCAGAAAAAGACCTAGAATTTATCATACTACATCAAGTCAGAAGGGAAAGACAAATGTCATATCATATCATTTATGTGGAATTTAAAATATGACACAAATGAACATATCTATGAAACAGGACTGATTTACAGACAGAGAGAGCTGTCTTGCAGTTAGCAACAGAGAAAGGGGTGGGGGAGGAATAGATTGAGAGTTTGGGGTTAGAAGATGCAAATTATTATACATAGCCATATATAGAATGGGTAAACAACAAGGTCCTACTCTATAGCACAGGAAACTATACTCAATATCCTGTAATAAACCACAATGGAAAAGAATATGAAAAAGAACATGTGTGTGTATATACACACACATAACTGAATCACATTCCTCTACAGCAGAAATTAACACAACATTGTAAATCAAATATCAGTTCAGTTCAGTAGCTCAGTCGTATCCGACTCTTTGCAACCTCATGGACTACAGTATGACAGGCCTCCCTGTCCATACCAACTCCCGGAGTTTACTCAACCTCATGTCCATTGAGTCGGTGATGCCATTCAACCATCTCATCCTCTGTCGTCCCCTTCTCCTCCCACCTTCAGTTTCTCCCAGCATCAGGGTCTTTTCCAATGAGTCAGTTCATCACATCAGGGGTCAAAGTATTGGAGTTTCAGCTTCAGTATCAGTCCTTCCAATGAATATTCAGGACTGATTTGCTTTAGGATGAACGGGTTGGATCTCCTTGCATTCCAAGGGACTCTCAAGAGTCTTCTCCAATACCACAGTTCAAGAGCAACAATTCTTCGGCGCTCAGCTTTCCTTATAGTCCAACTCTCATATCCACACATGACTACTGGAAGAAGCATAGCTTTGACTACATGGACCTTTGTTGGCAAAGTAATGTCTCTGCTTTTTAATATGCTGTCTAGGTTGGTCATAACTTTTCTTCCAAGGAGCAAATGTCTTTTAATTTCATGGCTGCAGTCATCATCTGGGGTGATTCTGGAGCTCAGAAAAATAGTCTGTCACTGTTTCCATTGTTTCCCCATCCATTTGCCATGAAGTAATGCGACCAGATGCCATGACCTTAGTTTTCTGAACGTTGAGTTTAAGCCAACTTTTTCACTCTCCTCTTTCACTTTCATCAAGAGACTCCTTAGTTCTTCTTCGCTTTCTGCCGTAAGTGTGGTAACATCTGCATATCTGAGGTCATTGATATTTTTCTTGGCAATCAACTATAATTCAATGAAATAATTTTTTTTAATCATCATTTCAGGGCACACAGCAGATGACTGCTTACAAAAGTCACTTGTCTCTGGGTTTAAGCCATAAGCGGATCACAGGCACACCAAATGGAATCAGGTGTTTTCATACTTATAATTCTGGCTAGGCAACAACTCATGGGTAAGGAAAACCAGCAACATAAGCTGGTTTTAATAAGCCTGTGCCATAGAAATCACTTTGTATCTTCTTACCAATAATCCCAAACTATAAAACCACTTAAAATAATTCTAAATATTTTTAAATGGAATATTACAATGAACTGTAATAAGAATGATCCCTGAAAATCAACCCAGAAAATTAGTTCCCAAAGGCTCCAGTCATTTAAAATTCCATTTAGAGAACAGGTAGGATCACATTGCCTTAAATGCATAATAGGAGAGCATTTTGAATTGCACACTTATCTCTAAGGCTTTAAATCTTCATGAAGTTTATTTGACAATGCGCCTGATAAGGAGCAGCACAGATAGTGAAGTGGGTGCACAGTCAGTCCCAGCTCTTTTCCAATTCACTGTTGACAATTCCAGTGAAACCTGGCAGAATCACCACACTATTAATGCAAGTTCATTTTCAAATGTCACATTTGTGTCAAATAGTTTATTCCCGAGAGATCTTGTAATTCACAGTTCAGAGGCATAATTTTCTTATCCATCAAATGAAAGTGATTAAGCACTTTTTTTATGACAGCTGCATTCTACATGGTTATTTCTTATAACCAGGGCATAAGCACACACACGTCACATTCAGCAATAGTCATCAAAATTACAGTATGTTATTTAAAAGTCAAAAAGGTAGGTGATTGGACCCTTGTCTGCCACATATGAATCCTCAACTGAAAAAGAATGCTTTTCACCTATTTAAAATTTCAATAAACCTGTTTATATAAAAATGCAACTGCATTACTTAAAATAGTTTTGCTAGTCACCTGGAATCTGACATTCCCTGCATTTCTGTTCTTGTTCCCTGCATTACGTGTTCTTTATTAAGACATTATTTTTTAGACTACTTGCAGGCTTACAGTAAAATTGAAAGCACAGAAATTTCCTATATGCCCCTGTTCCCACAGATACATGGCCTTCCCCATTATCCATATACCCTATCAGAGTGGTACATTTGTTACACTTGGTGAACCAGATTGACACATTATCCCAAACCCATAGTTTACATTATGGTTCAACTCGTGATATTTTATATTCTATAGGTTTGGAGAAATGAACAATGACATGCATCCATGATTGTGGTATCATACGGAGTATTTTCACTGCCCTAAAAATCCTCTGTGCTTGGCCTGTCATCCTTTTCACCCTGAAAACCACTGATCTTTTCACTGTCTCCATGCCTTTTCCTAGGGGCTCAGGTGGTAAAGAATCCTTCTGCGATGTGGGAGACCTGGGTTTGATCCCTGGGTTGGGAAGATTCCCTAGAGGAGGGCATGGCAACCCACTCCAGTATTCTTGCCTGGAGAATCTCCATGGACAGAGGAGCCTGGAGGGCTATAGTCCATGGGGTCACAAAGAGTCAGACACAATGGAGTGACTAAGCATAGCACAGCACATGCCTTTTCCATAATGTAATATATATTGTTGGAATCATATCATATGTAGCCTTTTCAGACTGACTTTCACTTAATCATATGTATATATGATTTCTTTATGCCTTTTCATGACTTGGCAGCTCATTCCTTTTTCATGCTAAAACATCGTTGTTTGGCAGTACCACAGTTTATTTATTCAGTCACCTACTGAATTACTTTCACTACCAATACTACGGTGAAAGTAAGGTCTGATACCGTAAAGAACAATATTGCATAGGAACCTGGAATGTTGGCCCTTGAATCAAGGTAAATTGGATGTGGCTAAGCAGGAAATGGCAAGACTGATTTCAACTAAACATTGACTTCTTGGGAATCAGTGAATTAAAATGAACAGGCTACTATGGGCGAGAATCCCTTAGAAGAAATGGAGTGGCCCTCATAGTTAACAAAAGAGTCCAAAACGCAGTACTTGGGTGCAACCTTAAAAACAACAGAGGTATCTCAGCTCCTTTCCAAGGCAAACTGTTCAACACCATAGTAATCCACATTTATGCCCCCACCACTGATGCCAAAGAAGCTGAAGTTCAATGGTTCTATGAAGACCAACAACATCTTCTAGAACTAACACACACATGCACACACAAAGACAACATTTTTATCATAGGGGATTGGAATGCAAAAGCAGGAAGTCAAGAGATACCAGGGATAACAGACAAGTTTGGCCTTGGAGTACAAAATGAAGCAGGGCAAAGGCTCACAGAGTTTTGTGAAGAGAACAAGCTGGTCATAGCAAACACCATTTTTCCAACAATCCAAGAGGCAACTCTACACATGGACATCACCCAGATGGTCAATAACAAAATCAGATTGATTATGTTCTTTGCAGCTGAAGATGGAGAAGCTCTGTACAGTCAGCAAAAACAAGACCTTTAGCTGACTGAGGCTTAGATAATGAGCTACTTATTGCTCATTATTTCAAAGTTCAGGCTTAAAATGAAGAAAGTAGGAAAACCACTAGGCCATTCATGTATAACCTAAATCAGATCCCCTATGATTATACAGTGGAGGTGATGAATAGATTCAAGGGATTAGATCTGGTAAAGTGCCTGAAGAACTGTGGAAAGAGGTTCATAACATTGTACAGGAGGCAGTGACCAAAATCATTCCAAAGAAACAGAAATGCAAGAAGGTAAAGTGGTTGTCTGAAGAGGCTTTCCAAATAGTTGAGGAGAGAAGAAAAGCAAAAGACAAGGGAGAAAGATATACCGAACTGAATGCAGAGTTCCAAAAGATAGCAAGGAGAGAAAAGAAGGCCCTCAAGGAACAATGCAAAGAAACAGATGAAAACAATAGAATGGGAAAGACTGGAAATCTCTTCAAGAAATTGGAGATACCAAGGGAACATTTCATGCAAGGATGGGCATGTTAGGTCCTCAGAAACCATGAGGACCTAATAGAAGCAGGAGACTAAGAAGAGGTCGCAAGAATACCCTGAAGAACTATTCAAAAAAGGTTTTAATGACCTGGATAACCACAATGGTATGATCACTCAGCTAGAACCAACATCCTGGAGTGTGATGTCAAGTGGGCTTTAGGAAGCATTACTATGAACAAAGCTAGTGGAGGTGATGGAATTTCAGCTAAGCTATTTCAAATCCTAAAAGATTCTGTTAAAGTGCTACATTCAATATGTCAGCAAATTTGGAAATTATGTCAACAATGTCCACAAGACTGGAAAAGGTCAGTTTTTATTCCAACCCAAAGAAGGGCAATGCCAAAAAATGTTCAAACTACCATCAGTTGCATTCATTTCACATGCTAGTAATATTATGCTCAAAATTCTTCAAGCTAGGCTTCAGCAGTACATGAACCAAGGACTTCCAGATATACAAGCTGGGTTTCAAAAACACAAAGGAATCAGACATCAAGTTGTCAACATGCGATGGATCATGGAGAAAGCAAAGGAATTCCATAAAAACACCTACTTCTGCTCCATTGACTACACTAAAGCCTTTGACAATGTGGATCACAACAAACTGTGGAAAATTCTCAAAGAGATGGAAGTACCAGACCACCTTATCTGTATCCTCAGAAACCTATGTGTGGGTCAAGAAGCAACAGTTAGAACCAGATATGGAACAACAACCTGGTTCAAAATTGGGGAATGAGTATGACAAGGCTATACATTGCCACCCTGCTTACTTGACTTACAGGCAGAGTACATCATGTAAAATGCTGGGCTGGATAAATCACAAACGGAAATTAAGATTTCCAGAAAAAATATCAACCACCTCAGATATGTTGATGATACCACTCTAATGGCAGAAAGTGAAGAAGAACTAAAGAGCCTTGTGATGAGGATGAAAGAGAGGAAGTGAAAAAGCTGGCTTGAAACTCAACATTCAAAAAACTAAGATTATGGCCTCAAGTCCCATCACTTCATGAAAAATAGAATGGGACAAAGAAGAAGCAGTGACAGACCATTTTCTTGGGCTCCAAAATCACCACGAATGGTGTCTGAGCCATGAAATTAAAAGACACCTGCTCCTTGAAAGGAAAGCTATGACAAACCTAGACAGCATATCATTGTATTAAGAAGCAGAGATATGACTTTGCCAACAAAAGTCCAGATGGTAAAAGTTTTGGTTTTTCTAGGAGCCATGTACAGATGTCAGAGTTGGATCATCAAGAAAGCTGAGAACTGAAGAACTGATGTTTTAGAACTGTGATGCTGGAGAAGACTCTTGAGAGTCCCTTGAGCAGGAAGGAGATCAAACCAGTCAATCCTAAAGGAAATCAACCCTGAATATTTACTGGAAGGACTGATGCTGAAACTGAAGCTCCAGTACTTCATCCACTTGATGCAAAGAGTCAACTCATGCAAAGAGACCCTGATGCTTGTAAAGACTGAAGTCAAAAGGAGACGGGGGTGGGAGAGGATGAGATCATTCAATAGCATCACCAACGCAGTAGATATGAATTTGAGTAAGTTTCAGGAGATAGTAGAAGACAGGAGCCTGGTATTCTGCAGTCCATGGGGTCACAAAGAGTTGGGAAATGCTTAGCAAGTGAACAACAACAAAGCTGAAGTGCACTGTGGCTGACTCCATGTTTTGGCAATTATAAACACAGCTGCAATAAACACTTATGTACAGGTTTCTGCATGGACGTAAATTTTCAACTACTTTGGGCAATTACCAAAGAACACAACTGCCAGATCTTATTGTAACAGTATGTTTAGTTTTGTAAGAAGCTGTCTTCCAAAGTGGCTGTATTACTTTACATTCCCAAAAGTAATGAATGAGAATTTTCTGACCACTTGCTCTTCCTGAACCAGGGGGAAAGGAATATGGCAACTTCCAACCCAAATCTCCAGCTCCATTCTCGTTGCTCCCCAGGCAGCTAGGTTATGCCAGGTGCCATCAGCATTCTGGGTCAGGTAAGTCAGAAGGTAAAGCCTTTGACCAGCTCACAGAAGAGCTGTAACATCAGATGCCTGAATAAGCACTTGCTCTCCCCAGGGAGAAGTAGGCAGCCATGGTTTTTGTCCGCTTGGTCTTTCCTGAGCTGAGTGGAGGTGCTATGTCTTCTATCAACCCAAGCTGCCTTCTCCATTCTCCCCAAGGCAGCTAGCCTGTGCCATATCCCTGAAATCTGCAAGACTGGGGAGACAGCAGCCTGTCCTCTAGGGAGCACCCTTAGAAAAGTTAAGATGCTGAATATGTGAACCAATTCTTTCATTTCCTTGAGGAAAGCTGGGAGCTGATACCTCTAATGCCCAGTTTCTGATAATACTTTCAACATTTCTTCTGTTATCAAGATAACAACAGATAGATGGCTCAATATAGCTAAATGTAATGTTGTTTAACATTATTCAACATTCTTCTCCTGTCACTTGAGCCACTGAAACTATCCAGTCAGTTTCAGTGGCATAGCTTGTACGTAACTGGTAAGAGCTCAGGAAGGAAAGGAGAAAAACCTATCAAGTCTAATGTTTCATATAAACGTTTGCGGGAAGCCAATAAAATCATCTAAGGATGCCAGTTCTCAAATTTTAAGATCTATAGTCCTCTTTAATATGTTTATATAAGATTTTTTCTAATTTCCTATCACTCTCTGCATACTTCTTCATTTTTAAAATTTCTTTTTCTGTAATAAAACTCACTGATATTCTAATGTCCCTCTCTTCTCCATTCCATTCTGAAGAATTACATTCTTGGGCACTCTGTTCCTCTGCATGCTATGTGAGCCCCATCAGTCTGTCACTGAAAAGTGAAAATGAAAGTTGGAGAGTTGCGTCTGATTCTTCACAACCCCACGAACTAGAGCCTGCCAGGCTCCTCTGTCCATGGAATTTCCAGGCAAGATTACTGGAGTGGGCAGCCATTCCCTTCTCCAGGGGATGAGAACTCAACTCACAACTTCCCTTCTCAACTCAGGGATCAAACTTGGGTCTCTCACATTGCAGGCAGATTCTTGACCATCTGAGTCACCAGGGAAGTCCCCTGTGACTTCCCCACAACTTCCCTCACAACTTTCGGTTACGAGGATCCTCAATCACTTCTGAGCTGGTCCTGCTCCTGCCCTGCTCCCCAGCAAAGGAAACAGAGCTCTCAATTTGGCTGCAATTCACTTCCAACCATTGTCTAAATTGTGCTCAGCTTCTGGATCAGATTAACTTATTTCACGTCTACAGTCTGTTAGATGGTTATTTTTCTGTTACAGTGAAAACTTATTTCAAAAAAAGTGTTATAAACTTCAGTTCCTAAATGAAAAGATTTTCTAGGCTATTTTAATTCATTGTGAATTGATAATATTTAACAATACAAACAAAAAGTAAGAGAGGTCTGCTTTCCTCACTTCTCGGGATTTTTCTTACTCATGTGAGTACCCTCCTGGAATACCTTCAGAAATGTATTCTTACAAGCATAAAAAAATAAAATTTCCATTATATTTACATAATAACATTCCCAGATCTCTACTTACAACCAAGAATGTTTTCAGTATTCACTGGTGTTTTTAACTAAACATGAGTTTTCTGCAATGCCTGTATCTCAAAACTTATTTGGAAATAAATGTGCTAAATTTGAATAATTTTATGTGAACAGGGAGTCTTACAATATAGAAATTGGTAAACACTTTCTATGTTACTTAGAAAAGATGAGAAAAGGGACACAGTGAGTACAGAAAACAAAAAAACTGAACCATTCTTTGGGACTCCAGCTTCCCTCAGATTAACCCATTAAATAATGTACACGCTGATTGGAGACTAGCATACAGTCGCCCCGTTGTCCACCAGTTTGCTTTCTGCAGTTTCAGCTAACCTCTCAACCAAATTAAAAAAATATTAAATGGAAAATCTCAGCAATAAGCAATTCATTTATTTAAATTGTGTCCCATTCTAAGGAGTGGGATGAAATCTCTGTGGCTCTGCCCCATCCTGCCAGGAATGTGCATCAACCCTTTATTGCCCAAGAGACAGTGAGTAGCTGTCTTGGGTTTCACAAGTGGCTCAGTGTTAAAGAGTCCATCCGCAGTGCAGGAGACGCAGGTTCAATCCCTGGGTCGGGAAGATCCCCTGGAGGAGGAAATGGCAACCCACTCCAGTATTCTTGCCTGGAAAATCCCATGGGCAGAGAGGAATCTGGCAGGCTATAGTCCATCGGGTTGCAAAAGAGTCACACGTGACTGAGTGACTAAACAACAAGAAGCTGTGTTGCTTATCCGATGGCTGTCAAGGTACCACAGTGCTTATGTTCAAGTAATCTTTATTTTACTTAATAATGGCCTCAAAGTGAAAGAGTAGTAATACTGGCAATTCAGCCAAAGAGAAGATATTACTTCAGTAGAAAGAAAGAAAGAGAGAAGTCATAAAGCACTTCCTTTAGGTGAAAAAGTAAAAGTTCTCAACTTATTAAGGAAAAAAATATCATATGCTGAGGTTGCTAATATCGACAATAAGAATGAATCTTCTGTCCATAAAGTTGTGAAAAGGAAAAAGAAATTCATGACCGTTTTACTGTTGCACCTCAAACTTCAAAAGTCATGGCATAGCACATAAGTGCTTAGTTCAGATGGAAAAGGCATTAAATGTGTACAATAAGACATTTTGAGAGAGAGACCACATTCACGTAATTTTTATTACAGTGTATTGCTAAAATTGTTCTGTTTTATTATTGGCTACTCTCTTATTGTGCCTTATTTATTTAATAATTATTATTACTGTTAATCTCTTACTGTGTATAATTTATAAATTAAACTATCATGAATATGTATGTATAGAAAAAAACACAGTATATATATAGGGTTAGATATTATCTTGGCATGCATTGGGGGTCTTGGAATATACCCACTGTGGATAAGGGAGACTACTGTACAGAATGTTTTCAAACTAAGAGTTTACCAAGGTGAGGCAAAGATTCCTACATGCCTACATCCCCAGACGTGGTAGGAGGTAAAAATATGTAAACTTTAGATATTTGAACCTAGATTCAGACCCCTGACCTATCACTTAGAGCCTTATGACCTTTGGCTAATCACTAAACATACCTGAGGTTCAGTTCCCAGTTATAAAATGGGAAGAATAACTACCTTCACTGCAGACATGAGAAAATAAGTTAAATTTATGTAACAATCTAAGCACACAGTATACCTGAAAAAGCATTAGCTCATTTCAACTAGAAAAAGAATTCCCCAAGTTGTACCCTGAAGGTACTAATGTACTTCACTTGGGTTTATATATTACTTGAAAAATGCTATTTCTCTTGAATAATCAGACCAAGTATATCAATTTGATAGGTCCTACTCTAATCAATAAAAATTATTCAACATTTTTTAACAAAAATGCCAGCATCCCTAATAATAAATGAATTAAAAAAAAAAAAAAAACACTGACTTATTCAACAAGTACTTAGTAAGCAATTTTTAATGTTTCTATTCAGGTTCTTATTCTCTCCATCCTTTGAGAAGGGCTCAGTCTTGCCAGAACAGGCCTCTGGGCTTTTTCAGTACAAAAGAATGAGGAAAGGAAAAAGGATCAGAACCAGTCTCAGGCTGGGGAAAGTATAAGAGAAGAAAGGTATGTGAGCAGACTTTAAGAAATGTGAGGGAAGCGAATGGGAGAGAAAATGGTGAATTAGTAATTAACACTGTGATTATGTAGACCCTAGCATAGAGTTCAAGAAAAGCAAGTAAAGCTCATAAATTGGTATTCATTTCAGTCTTAGGACTGTGTTTTTTCAACCACAAAATGGCGCATGTATGCACACACACACAAACACACACACACATACATGCCACTTTAAGTATTATGAAGCAGAAGTAGTAATTAGGGCATGTGAGAAAGGACTTACTCTGGGTGGGGCTGATGAAGAACACATAATACTTCCCTGAGGGAGGTAAAAAGCTAAAAGTAAGAACAGAAATGTTTGCTCTCACTCTGCTTAACAATAGCAAGCATGTTTATAAGGCCTACAATGCACCATGCTCTGCTCCAAGCAGTTGTTATGTACATCTTAACTCTCGTTATCCTCCCAACCACCCTATGAAGTAGGTAAAATTATTTTACTACTATTATTTACTACCACCAAAATCACTGTGGACAGGGACTGCAGCCATGAAATCAAAAGATGCTTGCTCCTTGGAAGAAAAGCTGTGACAAATCTAGACAGCGTATCAAAAAGCAGAGACAGTACTTTGCTGACAAAGGTCTGTATAGTCAAGGCTATGGTTTTTCCAGTAGTCATGTATGGATTTGAGAGTTGGATCATAAAGAAGGCTGAGCACTGAAGAATTGATGTTTTTTCATTGTGATGCTGGAGAAGACTCTTGAGAGTCCCTTGGACTGCAAGGAGATCAAACCAGTCAATCCTAAAGGAAATCAACCCTAAATATTCACTGGAATGCCTGATGCTGAAGCTGCAATACTTTGGCCACCAGATGAAAAGAGCTGACTCATTGAGAAAGACCAGATGCTGGGAAAGATTGAGGGCAGGAGGAGAAGGGGATGACAGAGGATGAGATGGTTGAATTGCATCAGTGACTCAATGGACATGAGTGTGAGCAAACTCTGGGAGATAGTGGAGGAAGGGAAGCCCTGCATGCTGCAGTTAATGGGGTCACAAAGAGTTGGACATGACTGAGCAAACTGAACAGCAAATTTCCTTTAACAAATGAGGAAACTGAGTCAAAAAGTGGTGAAGTAAATTGTACAAAATCAATACCCTCGAAATTTGAATCCGTACAGTCTGACTCCTTATTTTTGACAACAGTTTCATTAACACAAGTCAAGCATATTAAACTCTCCTAAGCAATCTATGGTCTTCCCTGGTGGCTCAGATGGTAGAGAGCCCGCCTGCAATTCAGGAGACCTGAGTTTGACCCCTGGGTTGGGAAGATCCCCTGGAGGAGGGCATGGCAACCCACTCCAGTATTCTTGCCTGGAGAATCCCTACAGACAGAGGAGCCTGACGGGCTACAGTCCATGGAGCTGCGAAGAGTCAGACACCACTGAGAGACTAGGCACACACACACAAGCACTCTATCCCTAACTTAGATTAACTCCTTTCAACATTTCAAGCTGGATTTATATATTTAATATATTTGATTTGTGAGCACTTCACCTCTCTGATAAGTGCTTACTTAAGTGCATAATGCATAATCCTTTATTAAATCTAATTAAACATTATGTATGTATTTTGATATGACATTGCCTTAAATATTACATTTAAAATACAAAGGATCATCCTGAAGTCAACTCAAAAGCATCCAGATGAGTTTTTTTGTTCTTTTTTTGTGCTCAACTTATTTTTTATTTTTCTAGGATTGCATAGTCCAACTACAGGGCACTGGGAGAGGTACAATACCAGATTAGGAGGGCTAAGATTTCTGGGCCAAAAATTCTGTCAAACTGTAGCATTACTCAGTGGTTAAAGATTTAAGACTGGACAAAGTTTCCAAGGGCTAGCAGCTCCCAGCACAATTCTATTGAAGCTCTTCTATACAGCTGCTATATTAATAGGGCCCTTGGGTCAATGGTTATCAGAGGAGATGGGTCTGATTCCCTGCATACCCTGAATTCAATTGTTACCTCCACAAGCAAGTCTTTTTAAGCTTCTATTTGTATTGTCTAATTTGTGTAGGCAGAATTCTCACCCAGCACATAGGTTGCTTCTAATTTCATTCATGTCAACATTCTTCTCATATATTTTTTCTTCTTGGAATTCCAACCACAACTTAGTAGATGATTACAAGACATACTTGTTGAAATGTTCACTTTTTATTCCATTATAAATAAGTGGTACTGGTGTGCTTCCAGGTGGTACTGACAAGAGGACCTGAAATCTGCCCCCAGATCACAGCCATTCTTCCCCAGGTGGACCCCAGGGAAGGTAGGTTTACAGAATAATGAAAAGTAAATGGAAGTGAAGTCCTACTTTATTAATCAGCTGTGAAAACACTCTACAGCCACCTCCTACTTAAGGGCATAGAAGGAAGAGGTGGAAAAATGTGTAAACCATGCCCACATATGCCACACTTCCACCCCTTTGAAAGCCCCTCTTCCAGAAATTGAGCTGAACCAGTAAACTGAACTATGTGATAAGTCACATCACTGTTTCTCATTTTATGGCAGAACCAGAGAGAGGTGTAAAAAATGGCAGAGAGAGACCTTGAAATGATTCCCCTTGAGGCCTTAACTATCCTTGGTTGTATTCTTTTTACAGATCAACTTAAAAGAACACAATGAACATTGTCATCTTTTTCATAAACATTCATGGATACCTTATCATTCATGAAAGGCACCAACACATTTCGGAGACCAATGGACTAGTATTTGAATTACTCTTTTAACTAGCTCCTACTTCTGTGAACCCGGACAAATGGTTTAAACTTTCCAGGCCTCAAGTTCACACATTTGCAAAATGCATTCAATTCCAACTACTTACTGAAGCTATGATGAGGATAAAATAAGATTACAGATTTAAAATATAGGACATATAGCACTCACAGATATTAGTTCCCTCATTCAGAAACTACCTCATCTCTTCAACTGAAATAAATTGCTCTCATTTAATGAAGAATACAGCTTACTGCAGTTTGGTTTATCCAAGTTTATAAATATAAAACAATATATCATCTGCCTATGAATAGTGACTGTGTCACTATCACTTGCTTCTTTGAATTTCAAAGTTATAACAATTACCGGCTAGTTCATTGCTCTCATTTTAAAATAAATAAGACTATTTATGTTCAAGGATAAATGATATGTCCTCAGAATTGTAGGTATAATTCATGTTAGCTATGGTATGCCCTAGTAGTTAGTGCTTTAAATCTTTGCCAAATGTGATTCCATATTGACTAATCACACTCACTGAATGGAAGTATAGCAGCTACATGACCTACTTGTAGAAAGCATTTTTCTTAGGCTCTTTTCTCATTTTTCTCAGAATTAAACAAAGTATTTAGTTTCATGAGAAAATAAAAGATATCCACCCGTTTTACACTACAGGAGTTTTTAAAAAACAATTATATCAGACCAAAAGAGGGCTTATTTATGACAGAATCCTTGGAAGTAGGGCCTGAATTGCTCATAATTTTAAATTACAGCCCCATTTCAATTTACTTCCATGTCTTACCACAGGAATACTCAATTACCATTGAGCAGGATCGTGCTTAAGCCACGATTTGCTGCAAACATACATTCCTATGGCTTCACTTCTTGGCTGGATGCCTTCTGAAAGGAACAAAACTCAACCACATCACCTTCATCTTTTAAGCCAAAAGCCAGTTGCTACAGGAGAGCAAAAAACAATCAATAAGATAAATAGAAAATGTCCTATTTTACTCTGAAGACTCTTGAATTCACAGTTCTGCACTCCCATGTATAATTAATAATTATTCTTAAGTGCAAATGTCCATAAATACAGAATGGTCAGTCCATATTTCTGGGTGCCTTACTTTTGCTGCTTAAAAGGTTGAGCATTAGTACAATTCATTCTACTTGGAAAGAAAGAAAAAAGCAAGCACACAATTAGCTACAGAAAGCCAGGTTACCATAGCAACATGGCAAGGCTAAAATGATCTTTCAAACTTTTGCAGCACTGTGTGTCAAAGGAAAGTTTGAGCTCTTTCATCCTTCTTCCTGGGATGGAAAAGGCACACTTTGTTTTCATCCAAAAGGAGCACCTGCTTCTTTATGAACCTCTCCAAGTATCTTGTTGCTGCTGAAATGAAGGTATATAGGACTAAAAAGACTGGAATATTCTGAGTACTGTGGGTACCAAGCTTACCTTTTAAACAGCCTATCCTGACCCAGCCTCAAGCAGAATGACCTTCCTATTCCCACAGACCCCCAAATCCTGCTGTGATGCAGCACTATCAGAATTGAGACAGAAAATTCCAGTGCTTTAGGAACTTTTTCAGAGCACAGAACACATAAAGCCCCCAAAATGGTATTTACAAAACTAGCATAACCACGATATTAAAATTTAAAAAACATAGTTCAAGAAAAAAAAGAACACTAGGTCAATCTCACCTATTGACTATAGATGTAACATATTAATACTAGCTAAAATGCTCAAAAATCAATCTGAACATGTAAAAAAAAACATAAACCAGGAAAATCGATGATTGTTTAATATTATGAGTCTACCAGTGGAGATTACAACATTGATTTAAATTAGAAATTGTTAGAAACATTGACCTATAGTCAATAACTATTCAAATAAAAAAACAGTGATCTTCTCAATAAGTCCTGGAAAATTATTTGACAAGTTTGGTACCATATCTGTATACAAATGTAAAAAATTCTTTGAAACCAGGAAAAGAACAGCTACTCCATAAACACAATGTTAAACAGAACTTTGCTGCAGTTTCATATCTATTTCTGAAGTCCAAATCTGAAAAAGAATGGTATGGCCATACATTACTAAAGAGGGGTGCCTGGATTCCTCTCTTCTCCCCATGGGCCCTTCAAACTCAAGCCTGGTGAAGGTGGAGAGGACCTCAGATCATATGACTAGTTAACAGAATCTGGTTCAGGGGGTCTAAGGTGAAGCTCAGAAAACTGAATTTTTATTACCACTCCAAAGTACAGGGAATATTGTACTAAAGAAAGAGAAAGGCAATAATGGGTTCCAGAATTTTAGCAGTTATTTCTGAGTAATGAATGAGGAAATGAAGGCTGGAGAATAGAACAAAAATAGTCCATAAAGAACATCATATCTGAAATGCTTATTTCCAGAGCCCAGAGGACTTCCCGAGCCCAGTACCTCATAATAGTGGGCAAAAGCTCATGATTATAAGTCACACAGATGATGCCACCACATTAGTAGATCATGCTGTGGACAGCAAGTGATATCAGAATAGCTCTAGGAAAAAAAAAGTTCTGAGTACAATCTTATATCAAGGTCAGCTCATAACAGAAATCTCACCTATAGCCAAACAAAATTCAAAATAAATTCTGATAAGGAACGCTTGTGTTCTTATCCATCTAATCCATCTTTGAGCCTCCTTCAGGTCTTACAACCAGAAACAACTAAATAGCGAGAACAAGTAGAAATAGGTTTGTACTTGTAGAGTTACAAAGTATGTGCCCATACCTGACAGAAACTCATGACTTGCTGCTTTAATTCTAAAAGTTCAACTTTGTAAAAGATGTCCAAAATTTAATCTAGAAGAATAAAAGAAATGTACATTTTTTCCTTTTGCCCATGAATTTTTCACATTTTCCTCCAAAACAGGAATAGCAACCTTCTAAGACGTGGCCATTACAGCTTTCTGACCAGGATGCCTTCAGACAGGCTGCTCTCATGGGATCTACATTTCTAAAAAGCTATTGACCTTGAACTGCTTGATACAAATAAAATTAAGAGCCTGCTTATATTCTATCATCTACCTTCTATAGGAAGGGGAGAGATTGGTAGAAAATAATAAAACCATCTTTAATCATTATTCTTCTTATGAAGGGAGTATAGCAGGGGAAAGGGCTATGTTGGGATCACAATTTCTGGTAGTTCTTTCCAAAGGAGGTCTTTTTTGTTCTGAACACCTTAATGAGTTTTGTGATTAGAAGCTGAGAAAAAGTACTTTGCTTTACCAAAAAACAGTAAGAAGGGTTTGGAGTTACCTGTGCTATCCAGGGACAAAAAGAGTTGGAGAGAAGAACTGGAAAGGGGAAAAGAGAGAAGCAGTCAAGATGGTGTGTGGCCAGAATCTATGAGTGGTGATACCACTGATGAAAAACCATCGGGTTACAGAGGATGAAAAAAAGATTTCCTAATTTGAAATGGCACTTCTGTAGAATAAATCTGTCCATAACCCACTGCAGATTATCAGTAGAGTCTATCACATACATCTGCCCTAAGACAATAGCTTTTATGATTACTGTGCTGAAGGTTCATATTTGGGATTCCACATGGTAGAGTAAAAGAAGCAAGCAAAGAAGGGTGATTCAATTCCTGAATTAATTCTGAGGAAATAGTTTCGCATCAGATGTGAGCATAATATAAAGCCCTCAAGAGATCTTTGAAAAACACATTGTATGGAATGGGAAGCTCTAAGCAATCTTTTCCAGATATTAGTAGAAGGAAGACATGCCACCATCTCATTTCCAAGAAATACAATATAATTATAACAAATAGGGAAGAAAAATATTTAAAATTTCTCACACTCAGAATAAGGCCACATCCAAAAAAACAAGCCTTCGCATTTGAGTATCTATCCTTTAAGCAACAATTTTTCCTCTTCTCTGTATCTCTATGCACAGACACATACACACTGATTTTATTTAAATAGACTCATGCAATTCTTAATCATACATTTTAAACTTCCATTCCCCACGAAATCCATTCTCAGTTTTTCTCCAAATGTCACAGAATTTCACAAAAGATTAAAAATTCACTACAATGTCAGAAATAGAGAGTGACATTATCATGCCACAACCTGGGAGTACACTGATTTGAAGCTTTTTGGAACTGGATTTAGATAAAACTATTTGGATGTCAACATATAATATAATCTGAGTTTTTGCTTCACAAATGAAGAGTTACCTAAAAGAGATACAAAGATGCTATCTCCCCCCACCAACTACCCTCAAAACCAAGAATGAAGAGCCTAGCCCCATCAGAGAAATGGGCAGCCAACACTCTGTAACCATTTGACTCTGCCATTTATTTGTAAGTTTTCCATCCTCTTTATTGTGCATAACTGTAAAAAACAAAACAAAACAACAACAACAACAACAAAAAACCTTGCAATATAAAAGTGTCTACAATGTGATGAGTTAACACTGTGAAAAGATTCCCCGCCCCCGCCACCATCACTCATACCTAAAAAGGAATGGAATTGTGTCATCCAGTTACTTTTTTGAGACTGATTAGCAAATTTCAATTATACAACAGTATTATCAACTACAGTCATTATGCTATACATTAGATCCTGAGAACTTAATCATCTTATAAGTGAAAAATTTATACGCTTTTACCAATCTCTCCCCATTTCTTCTAACTCCTAGCCCCTGGCAGCCACTACTCTACATTGCTTCTAGAAATTCAATTTTTTCCCTAAGAATTCAAAAACCATATGATTATCTCAATAGATACAGAGAAAGCCTCTGACAAAATTCAACACTCATTTATGATTAAAACTCTCCAAAAAGCAGGAATAGAAGGAACATACCTCAACATAATAAAAGCTATATATGACAAACCCACAGCAAGCATCACCCTCAATGGTGAAAAATTGAAGGCATTTCCCCTGAAATCAGGAACAAGACAAGGATGCCCACTCTCACCACTACTATTCAACATAGTGTTGGAAGTTCTGGCCACAGCAATCAGAGCAGAAAAAGAAGTAAAAGGAATCCAGATAGGAAAAGAAGAAGTGAAACTCTCACTGTTTGCAGATGACATGATCCTCTACATAGAAAACCCTAAAGACTCTACCAGAAAATTACTAGAGCTAATCAATGAATATAGTAAAGTTGCAGGATATAAAATTAACACACAGAAATCCCTTGCATTCCTATATACTAACAATGAAAAAACAGAAAGAGAAATTAAGGAAACAATACCATTCACCATTGCAACAAAAAGAATAAAATACTTAGGAGTATATCTACCTAAAGAAACAAAAGACCTATACATAGAAAACTATAAAACACTGATGAAAGAAATCAAAGAGGACACAAACAGATGGAGAAACATACCGTGTTCATGGATTGGAAGAATCAATATTGTCAAAATGGCTATTCTACCCAAAGCAGTCTATAGATTCAATGCAATCCCTATCAAGCTACCAACGGTATTTTTCACAGAACTAGACCAAAGAATTTCACAATTTGTATGGAAATACAAAAAACCTTGAATAGCCAAAGTAATCTTGAGAAAGAAGAATGGAACTGGAGGAATCAACCTGCCTGACTTCAGACTCTACTACAAAGCCACAGTCATCAAGACAGTATGGTACTGGCACAAAGACAGAAATATAGATCAATGGAACAGAATAGAAAGCCCAGAGATAAATCCACGAACCTATGGACACCTTATCTTTGACAAAGGAGGCAAGGATATACAATGGAAAAAAGACCACCTCTTTAACAAGTGGTGCTGGGAAAACTGGTCAACCACTTGTAAAAGAATGAAACTAGAACACTTTCTAACACCATACACAAAAATAAACTCAAAATGGATTAAAGATCTAAATGTAAGACCAGAAACTATAAAACTCCTAGAGGAGAACATAGGCAAAACACTCTCCAACATAAATCACAGCAAGATCCTCTATGACCCACCTCCCAGAATATTGGAAATAAAAGCAAAACTAAACAAATGGGACCTAATGAAACTTAAAAGCTTTTGCACTACAAAGGAAACTATAAATAAGGTGAAAAGACAGCCCTCAGATTGGGAGAAAATAATAGCAAATGAAGAAACAGACAAAGGATTAATCTCAAAAATATACAAGCAACTCCTGAAGCTCAATTCCAGAAAAATAAATGACCCAATCAAAAAATGGGCCAAAGAACTAAACAGACATTTCTCCAAAGAAGACATACAGATGGCTAACAAACACATGAAAAGATGCTCAACATCACTCATTATCAGAGAAATGCAAATCAAAACCACAATGAGGTACCATTACACGCCAGTCAGGATGGCTGCTATCCAAAAGTCTACAAGCAATAAATGCTGGAGAGGGTGTGGAGAAAAGGGAACCCTCTCACACTGTTGGTGGGAATGCAAACTAGTACAGCCGCTATGGAGAACAGTGTGGAGATTCCTTAAAAAACTGGAAATAGAACTGCCATATGACCCAGCAATCCCACTTCTGGGCATACACACTGAGGAAACCAGATCTGAAAGAGACACGTGCACCCCAATGTTCATCGCAGCACTGTTTATAATAGCCAGGACATGGAAGCAACCTAGATGCCCATCAGCAGATGAATGGATAAGGAAGCTGTGGTACATATACACCATGGAATATTACTCAGCCATTAAAAAGAATTCATTTGAACCAGTCCTAATGAGATGGATGAAGCTGGAGCTGGAGTGAAGATGGAGTGAAGTAAGCCAGAAAGATAAAGAACATTACAGCATACTAACACATATATATGGAATTTAGAAAGATGGTAAAGATAACCCTATATGCAGAACAGAAAAAGAGACACAGAAGTACAGAACAGACTTTTGAACTCTGTGGGAGAATGTGAGGGTGGGATATTTCAAAAGAACAGCATGTATACTATCTATGGTGAAACAGATCACCAGCCCAGGTGGGATGCATGAGACAAGTGCTCGGGCCTGGTGCACTGGGAAGACCCAGAGGAGTCGGGTGGAGAGGGAGGTGGGAGCAGGGATCGGGATGGGGAATACGTGTAAATCCATGGCTGATTCATATCAATGTATGACAAAACCCAAAAAAAAAAAAAAAAAGAGCACATGGCAGAAGGCAGGTCTTGGGGCAGGGTAGTCTTCTGCTGTCATGTATCTCTGTTGTTGCGAGATTCTCACCCTACGCTTATGGGATTCTGTATCATTATGGACAAAGCTTTATTCCAATCTTGAAAAATCAACAATTTTCTAAGGCATCCTAAACTCTGCTTGGGTGGAAGCAGACACTGCTTTTAAGGCCACTGGAATTGAAGGAGGCGGTAAAAACAGGAGGCTTACAGAGGAGCTTCAGCTCTTGATGGTAGGGATGAACTAGCCACATCCTGCAGCAGTGAAAGGGATTCTACATGATGGGAGCCACAGAACAAAAAAGAAAAAAAAAAAGAATTCATATATAAGTGATACCATTTGTCTTTCTCTATATGGCTTACATAATGCCCTCAAGGTCTATTATCTCAAATGGCAGGATTTCCTTTTTTATCACGGCTGAATATCCCATTGTGTGTGTGAGTATGTCTGTGTATGTGTATCACATCTTCTTTATCCACTTTTCCATGGATGGACACTTAGATTGTTTCCATATCTTGGCTATTGTGAATAAAACTACACTGAATTCAATGAATGTATAGATAACTCTTTGGTATCATGCTTTCATTTTCTTTAAATATACATCCAAAAGTGGGATTGCTAGATCATATGGTAGTTCTATCCTTAATTTCTTGAGGAATATCCATATTGTTTTCCCTAGCGATTGTACCGGTTTACATTCCCACCAACAGTGTAGGAGGGATCCCTTCTCTCCACATTTTCACCAGGATTTGCTATCTCTTATTTTTTTGATAATAGATGTCCCAACAGGTGTAAGGCGATAAATTATTGTAGTCTAATTTGTATTTCCTTGGTTAGTGATGTTGAACACCTTTCCATGCACCTATTGACCATTTATATGTTTTCTTTGGGAAAAGGTCTGTTCATATGCTTAGCCCAATTCTTAAACTTAGTGTTTATTTTGCTGTCGAGTTGTACCAATATATTTTGTTATCAACCCCTGATCTCATGTATGGTTCGCAAATATTTTCTTCCTTTCCATAGAGTGTCTTTTCATTTTGTTGGTTCTTTGGCTGTGCATAATTTTTAGTTTGATTCAGTCCCATTTGTTTATTCTTGATTATGCTGCCTTTGCTCTCAGTGTCAAATCCAAAAAATGACTGCTAAAATCAACGTCAAGGAACTAAATCTCCTGTTTTTCTTCTAGGAATTTTACAGTTTCAGGTCTTACTTTCAAGTCATTAATCTGTTACAAGTTGATTTTTTGTGTATGGTATAAAACAGGGACTCCATTTTATTCTTTTGCATGTGGCTGTCCAGTTTTCCCAACATCATTTGTTAAAGAAACTACAATTTCTCCATCATCTACTCTTGGTGTCTTTGTCAAAAATTAATTGACCATATATGCATGGTCATATATATGTCATTATTTCTGGGTTCTTATTCTGTTCCATTGATCTATGAGTCTGTATTATGCCAATATTGTATCACTTGACTGTACCATCTTGAGCCAGCATTCGATTATTCCCTCACCTCCTGGCACATGAGTGCGGTTTCCCATTTGACACTTAGGATTTCAGAGGGTCATTCTCTTCCCCAAGTTTCTTAGGGAACTCTGTTCTCAAGCAGAGACAGTTCTCTCCTTAAGAGGAATATCTGTGTCAGATGTATGGACAGTAAATTGCTCATTATATTACCAACATCTAACAGCAAGAACTCTAAGGAAAGAAGTAAGAAGAATTCTGAGATGGTAACAATAAGAAAATATTTTCTGACGTATGTGTTATGCTAAATACTCTACTGAGCAAAGGGGGAAATACATAATAAAATGTCTTGATTCTTCAAGTGGATGGTTAATCCTAGTGTTTGAAAATTTATCTAACCTGTTAATGAATTTTAAGTAGCATAAATATCTAAGCACTTTGGAAAACAAAGTACTCTACAAAGAGTTTCATTTGCTGCCTTATTGGAGAACAAAAGAAACCTGGTTTAGGTAGAAATTTCCTTAAAAGATTTACCAAATGTGTAGTAATCATCTTCTATGGGAATTTTTAAGAAATCAGAATAAGAAAAACATACCTTTCTTCTGACTTTTAGGATTTTGTTTCCTAAAGGGACAGGTCACAAAGAGTCAAACACAACTTCATGACTAAACAACAGAAATACAAATACATTAACTTATAGTTAGAAATTCAAATATCATATACATAAAAATTAATAGTAATAAAAAGCAAGTGGAAGTCAAAGGAGCAGACTAAAGTTCAATGACAATTAAAATCAGGTAACTGATTTAAGCAACAGTAAGAACTGGACATGGAACAATGGACTGGTTCAAACTGGGAAAGGAATATGTCAAGCTTGGATGACTCACAAGCTGGAATTAGATATGCAGATGACATCACTTTAATGGCAGAAAGTGAAGAGGAACTAAAGAGCCTCTTGATGAAGGTGAAAGAGGAGAGTGGAAAAACTGGCTAAAATCTCAACATTCAAAAAATGACATCATGGCATCAGGTCCCATCACTTCATGGCAAATAGAAGGGGAAAAAAGTGGAAACAGTGTCAGATTTCATTTTCTTGGACTCCAAAATCACTGCAGATGGTGACTGCAGCCACAAAATTAAAAGACGTTTGCTCCTTGGAAGAAAAGCTATGACAAATCCAGACAGTGCATAAAAAAGCAGAGACATTACTTTGCCGACAAAAGTCTGTATAGTCAAAACTATGTTTTTTCCAATAGTCATGTATGGATGTGAGAGCTGGACCATAAGGAAGGCTGAGCACTGAAGAATTGATGCTTTCAAACTGTGGTGTTGGAGAAGACTCTTGATAATCCCTTAGACAGCAAGGAGATCAAAGCACTCAATCCTAAAGGAAATCAACCCTGAATATTCACCGGAAGGACTGGTGCTGAAGCTGAAGCCCCAATACTTTGACCACCTGATGCAAAGAGCTGACTCATTAGAAAAGACCCTGATGCTGGGAAAGATTGAGGAGAAGAGGGCGACAGAGGATGAAATGGTTGGATGGCATCTTTGACTCATGGGCATAAGTTTGAGCAAACTCAGGGAGACAGTGAAGGACAGGGAAACCTGGCATGTTCATGAGGTTGCAGAGTCAGACACAACTTAGCGACTGAACAACAACAACTGGAGGATAAAGACCAAACCAAACTTTTATCATCTCATATTCCTATTTCTTTCGGAGGGGCAGGTAATACCAGGTTTTATTAATGTTTGGTCAAATCTCAAGTGTCACACTTCAGGGTTATCTTCATTCAATTCATCTTTCCTTTCTTTCTCTTCTCTTCACTTGTACCCAACATGGGTTCAAAAACAGTTGCAAAAATGAAACCCATAAGTTAGCATCCAATGTTAATATGGAGAATCTGAAGCTCAACACATTTTTAGTATCTCACTGCATCTTTGTAAAATATCTTAAAACAAATTATATATCCCAAGGACATGAGTTGAACTGCAAGAGACATCCATCCACTATATTTTCACTATGTGCATTGGACTGGATTTGGGTTTTGGTTGTTTTTATTTTGGTTTTTTTAGATATTTTTCTCTAGAATCAAAAGACATACATATTATACAGCCTCAGATAAGAATTAACTGATATCACACTTTCTGTTTTTAACACTCACGTACATTTTCACAGCATTTTCTTCTCATATCACTCTAAGTTGTTTTGTTAATTACACACACTTAGTCATTAGGATTACAAAATCATAATTATATCTAAGTGATTTGACAGTGGCACATTCCCATTATGAGAGTGTGAATTCTGAGCTTGTTTTCTGAGCTATTAACCATCATTAGATATGAGAAATTGCAGTCAGTTTCCACTATGTTATCCAATGTGTCACTCAAGGATTTAACAAATGCTTAGAAATGTGCTTAGATCATAATCTGAACACCAATTTCTCTGTGAAATTTCATTATATCAAAACAAATACAAGCCTGTATGTAAAATACGTTTATAAGTATGCAAAGTTTTGACGCTATAATTAAAGTCTCTTTCATTGCATATTTAACACACAATCTGTGTTTACGTAAAGTTAAGGTCTTGCAAAGAATTACTGGTTTATTCACTAAGGAAATGAAATATGCCAGCTGGCTTGTGAAATTAGACTATTTTGTTTATACCTTGGTAATCTCTAAAACCAGAAAAATACAGAACATATACTTCTGTATATTAAAGGTTTATTTATATATGCAAGCTTCATGAGAGTGTCAAAAATACATCATATACAGGTGTAACCCTTTTAAGAAAAACAATATACCAATATTCACCGAAAAAATTAAGCATGAAAGCTAGCATTTTAAAGACATTCTTTGCTATTCCAACAGATTGTGCTCTGATGTTAAGTTAAAAAAGTAGATAGGACTAGCAGCACAATGTAATCTCGGTATTTTTTTATAAAGGTTATTACTCAGGTCAACTCTTGAGTGCAATAATACTTTGTTCAAATGAAAGCACTTATAGATGTCTAATACTTCAAAGACAGGTGAATAAATAGTGGCCACGATAACTCATTTTGCCTTCTCCATCCCTACTCTCCTCTCTGAACTCAGCCCAAGATAATTTCCAAAACCATATTCAGAAAAACTACAGTAAAAAGTACTTAATATTTTATATCATGTTGAGGTGGGGGTGGTGTCACTTTAAATAGCACTAAAAAGAGGGACAGGCTTTCAGTGCTGCAAATCCAGGATGGCTTTCAGAAATTGAGTATGTGGCACCGTTTACCATTTCTTTTTTGTCTGGATGGGCAATAGTCCTGTTCTCAGACTATGCTGTAGTATTTAACATTATTTCCAGTGAATCTTTGGAAGCTGGGTTAGTGATAGAGAGCTACTAAAAAATTATCTGTCACTCCTCCATGGACAGCACATAAAAATTAATAGCAGCTCACAAGTTTATTTATCTAAGTAGTTGAATTTTTGTCTCATTTTGTGTTTAGTGTCACACTTTGAAAAAACTGAAGCAATACATTTTCATCAGACTTAAGAGTGAGTAGGTTGGTTTCAAACTCAAAATGAAACCACTTTATTGCTCTCTGACACAGCTATAAAGTCCGTAGAAAAATAGAACACTATACTGCTGTCCATTATGGGATATATAATAAAAGAACCCCAAATCCAATTTAAGGCTGCACCAATATCAGTAAATTTGTGGAGTCAAATAAAGTTATTTTAGTGGGTTAAAAAAAATCAGCCAAAGTATTTGTTTTCTGAGTGGACCAGATGTTTGTATAATGGTCCTGGAAATAGACCTCCTGTCAGCACCTCCCTGAGAGAATAAGGGCAAACTGGACAATGAAAGGACTCACATAACTTTCAGATTTCATTGAACAAAGCTCAACTCTCATAACTAGTGGGAAAAATAATAAACTGTCCTTTATTCAACAAATATATAGAGAGACTTAATACAATGTCGTTGTTCTAGACACCCGGGACCAAACAAAGAACCAGAAAGAAATACCTTCCCTTGTAGAGTTTACATTCTTCCATTCTGTCTGAGAGGAAAGTAGACATTTTAAAAGCTAATTTCCATAATATATAGGTGTTAAATGCCACAGGAACAGAAAAGAAAGCAGGGTAGGAATGAGATGTGTGTGAGATGGGGTAGGCTTTGCAATTTCAAATAAGGTGGTCAAGGTGGTACTGATCCAAGACTTAGGAGGAGGTTGGAGAGCGAACCAGACAGACACCTGAGAAAAGAACATTCCAGGCAGGAGAAACAGCCAAGGCAGAGACCCTACGATAGTGACCTCATTTGCCTGTTCATAGAGAAATGAGGAAGCTCTAGTGGCAGGGGCAGCAGTGACAAGAGAACAGCAGAAAAATAAGATCTGAGGCCTGGCTTTACATGAGGTGGTCTCCCAACCACCTTCCTGCTCCAGGCAGGGCCAAGTCCTGGTCCACAGTTGCCTCCCCTGACCCCTAGCATCACTTAGGTATGAAAGATCTAAATCTCACCTTTGGACACCTTCAGGGGATATAGCAGTTTTAAGTTTCCTTTATCTCAAATACCCATATTCTCACTTCTTTACTGCCCATTTAGTACTTTTCTTTAGGATAATGAAATTATAAGTACAAAAGTTTCTGTTTGTTTGCTTGTTTTTAAATTATTTCTTCTAGCACTTTAGATGTTTTGTAGCCAGTTTAGAGAACTTAGGCTTGCCAACTTACCAGAAATATTTAGCTAAACCATATACAATTGTCACATTTATAAGTTAAAAATTATCAAATACTGAAACCTCCAAATAGCCTTATCACACCTCTTGTGGTATTTTTTCATTACTTTCAATACCTTAGTAGCCAGAAATACATGTGGCATATATTTTGAAATACATGTGGCAAAGACTGTTGGTTGCCTACACAATGGCCACTTCCTCCATCTTTTTGGTAACAGAACTTGACTTTTATTCAAGATGACACTGACTCCAGCAAACAGCACCTATTCCCAATCTCCTTCGCAGGTAGGTATGGTCTTTGTCTAAGATCTGTCCAATGACATATAAGCACATGTATTATTAATATGTAGAACTTTCAGGAAATTTTCTTAGAGAGGAACTTACTTAACAGGGAGGTTCTTGGTGCTTTTTCTCTTTCCTCCCTTTTTCTCCTTCCTGCTTCCTTGAATGTTATTGTGATGGTAGGAGCTTCAGCAGTCATAATAAACCATGAGCTATCACTGAATATAGTAGCCACAAGCAAAAGTGACAGAAAAAAGATAACAGGATATCAGAGTCACTTATGACCTTGTGAAGCTTTCATTAGTAGCCCTGGAGTAACAATATGCAGACATTTTTAATGGAATAGATTAAACCTTATATTTAAGCCTCATTTCTATGGGGCTTTTTTTTACTATGTGATTTATTTAAAATCTAATTTTAGATAAATAAATACAATAGAAATTCTTTTCAAAATTAATCTATTTAAAAGTGGTAAGAGAAATCTTTTTAGGTTTTTGCCCCCCCTGATTAATTCAACAACCAGTTATGTATGTAGGAAAAAATACCATCTAATCATCTAGAAATGTATAGACCAAATGAGTTTTTAAATTTTCGTTTTCCTTTGGAAAATAATTTGTGGTCATGGCATTTTAAGTTTATGATCTGGTGATCATCATCTTAAGAATTTTAAAGCAGGTATAACAATCTATGAGTACATAGATGAAAATCTTTAGGATTTCAACCTACTCCACATGAAACTATTTGAATTTTATTTTCTTCTCTCTGAAAAATGAATCTGCTATTTCCTTTTCATTTGCTTCACCAGATTTAATTTTTATTAAGTTTTACAGCATTGCATCTTAATACTAGTTTCTGAGTAAAATTAATATAAAGCATGTGGTTACTAAAACTAGAAAACCCATTACTGCAAAATTCTAATATTCTGAGAACTGTTTACTACTAAGATAGTCTAATCTTTAGTTAAACTATCCTTAAGTGTAAGCTGCTGTGGAAAGTTAATGTACATTTTAGTGCTTCTAATGAATATTTTAAAAGTCAGTAAAGGAGTAATAAAAATACAGATTTGAGAACACTTATCAACATTTATACCTCAATAAGCCAAAGAATAATTATAAAATTTGAAATAATTTTGAAATATGTAATATGCTTGTAAGTTTTAAAATATAAGAGTAAAATGGTCCTCATGAATTACACTAATGAGATTTTTAAATCTCACATTAAGTTGGTCATTGTCTAACTATTTGAATCAGTGGCTCTTAATTCTATTCTGGAAAACGAGGCCATTCATTGCAGTTTTCACTGGTCAATAGTTAATAAGAATAAAGACAATGCAGCAAGTGTTTAATAAAGCTGACCTAATTCAATTTATAAGGACTGGAATGTTCTTCATAGAGAATAGACTGGTGGTTGCCAAGGGGAAGGAAAATGGGAAAGAGTTGGATTGGGAGTTTGGGTTTAGCAGATGGAAACTAGTATATATAGAATGAATAAACAACAAGGTACTACTGTATAGCGCAGGGAACTATATTCAATATCCTGTGATAAACCATAATGGAGAAGAATATAAAAAGAATATATGTATGCGTGTGTGTGTGTCCTAACTGAGTCACTTTACTATACAGATAATTAATAGACATGTTTCTTGCCGTGTCTTTGGGGTGACCCAAGGCACAGTGCTGCAGGCCTAGCAATGTCATCCACAAGAGATAGCTCTCTATACTCAACAAATTCTAAAAAACAAGACACAAGCTTCCCACAGATAGCTTATTAATTGGGGAAAAAATTTTTTTAAATAACTATTCAGTGAATAAGCCAGACAAAAATTGGATCAGGTAATCACATTAACATGAGAGACAGAAGGTACCACTTCAAATGTGGTACCTGAGAAGGACACATCATCACTTTTGTGGTATTCAGAGCAGGAATGTATATCCTCCATACAATCATGAGGAAACATTATACAAAAATTAAGAACATTTGACAAAGAAACTAGACTGTATTCTTCAAAACTGTCAATGTCATGAAACACAAAACACAGTTAAGGAACTGTCCTAAATGAAAGGAGATCAGATGTGATGTGTAATCTCAGACTGGAAGGGGGAAATTCCAGTGAAGGGTATTATAAGAACAAGTAACAGAGTTGGAATATGAATGATATATTAAAGTATTGCATATTAAATTCTGTGAATTTGATAACCTTCACTGATTATGTAAAAATATTCTTGATTTAAGAAGACTAGAGTATTAAGAGGTAAAGAAGTATGATGTATGTAATATAATTTTTCTGGGGAAAAAACACAAAAACTGTGTGTGTATGCTGCTGCTGCTGCTGCTTAATCGCTTTAGTCATGTCCAACTCTGTACGACCCTATAGACTGCAGCCTGCCAGGCTCCTCTCTGCATGGGATTCTCTAGGCAGGAGTACTGGAGTGGGTTGCCATACCCGCCTCCAGGGGCTCTTCCTGATCCAGGAATTGAACCCCAGTCTCCTGCATTGCAGGCAGATTCTTTACAGCTGAGGCACCAGAGAAGCCCTATATGTATATACATACATATATACATATATATGTGTATATATATGGAGACAGAGAGGAAGAGAACAATGGAACAAATGCAGTGAACTGTTCAAACTTGGTGAGTCTGAATAAATGTTATACAGAAATTTCTGTTGCCTCTATTTCTCTGGAGAACCCTAATACAGAATGTAGACAGAAAACCATTCTGGTCATAACTCTTGGTGGAACAAATCATTTGTAACAGACCAATGTCTTCACAGAAATGACAAGGCTACTAGTGATTTGTCCAAAACAAAGTTACAATGTAAAGAGCTCATGATCTTTCAGCTATTGTGCCCAGGGAAACAATTAAACTAGAGAATCAAAGAAATTACTGAAAAAATTATCTGCTAAAATTCTGCTTGCCAAGGAAATATCAAGTTCTGGGGTTTTTTGTTTTGTTTGCTTTAGGGTTTGTTTTTTTTTTCTTCTTCTTCTTTCTTCCTCCTTTTGAGTTTCCCTGCCCTTTCTCATCTTGGTTGGAGAATGGTCCTACTGAGAACAAACAGGAATGAAAGACACCCACTCCTTTCTCTAGTAGCTATTCTTCATTTTGGTAATGAAAACTCCAGTGCTCTATCTGGGCACATGGCTCCCCAGCTCCAGATTCTATCTCTGAGACAATTTGGTGTTGCTAACAGCCAAGTATGGGCCAATGGGATGTGAAGGAAGTGATGTACTTCATTTCTAGATTGTCTTCTTAAAAAGATACTTGTCAACAAAAGCCCAAGATCGGATGGCTTCACAGCTGAATTCTACCAAAAATTTAGAGAAGAGCTAACACCTATCTTACTCAAACTCTTCCAGAAAATTGCAGATGAAGGTAAGCTTCCAAACTCATTCTATGAGGCCACCATCACCCTAATTCCAAAACCAGACAAAGATGCCACAAAAAGAGAAAACTACAGGCCAATATCACTGATGAACATAGATGCAAAAATCCTTAACAAAATTCTAGCAAACAGAATCCAACAACATATTAAAAAAAATCATACACCATGACCAAGTGGGCTTTATCCCAGGAATGCAAGGATTCTTTAATATCCACAAATCAATCAATGTAATACACCACATTAACAAATTGAAAGATAAAAACCATATGATTATCTCAATAGATGCAGAGAAAGCCTTTGACAAAATTCAACACTCATTTATGATTAAAACTCTCCAAAAAGCAGGAATAGAAGGAACATACCTCAACATAATAAAAGCTATATATGACAAACCCACAGCAAGCATCACCCTCAATGGTGAAAAATTGAAAGCATTTCCCCTGAAATCAGGAACAAGACAAGGATGCCCACTCTCACCACTACTATTCAACATAGTGTTGGAAGTTCTGGCCACAGCAATCAGAGCAGAAAAAGAAGTAAAAGGAATCCAGATAGGAAAAGAAGAAGTGAAACTCTCACTGTTTGCAGATGACATGATCCTCTACATAGAAAACCCTAAAGACTCTAGCAGAAAATTACTAGAGCTAATCAATGAATATAGTAAAGTTGCAGGATATAAAATTAACACACAGAAATCCCTTGCATTCCTATATACTAACAATGAAAAAACAGACAGAGAAATTAAGGAAACAATACCATTCACCATTGCAACAAAAAGAATAAAATACTTAGGAGTATATCTACCTAAAGAAACAAAAGACCTATACATAGAAAACTATAAAACACTGATGAAAGAAATCAAAGAGGACACAAACAGATGGAGAAACATACCGTGTTCATGGATTGGAAGAATCAATATTGTCAAAATGGCTATTCTACCCAAAGCAGTCTATAGATTCAATGCAATCCCTATCAAGCTACCAACGGTATTTTTCACAGAACTAGACCAAAGAATTTCACAATTTGTATGGAAATACAAAAAACCTTGAATAGCCAAAGTAATCTTGAGAAAGAAGAATGGAACTGGAGGAATCAACCTGCCTGACTTCAGACTCTACTACAAAGCCACAGTCATCAAGACAGTATGGTACTGGCACAAAGACAGAAATATAGATCAATGGAACAGAATAGAAAGCCCAGAGATAAATCCACGAACCTATGGACACCTTATCTTTGACAAAGGAGGCAAGGATATACAATGGAAAAAAGACCACCTCTTTAACAAGTGGTGCTGGGAAAACTGGTCAACCACTTGTAAAAGAATGAAACTAGAACACTTTCTAACTCCATACACAAAAATAAACTCAAAATGGATTAAAGATCTAAATGTCAGACCAGAAACTATAAAACTCCTAGAGGAGAACATAGGCAAAACACTCTCCGACATAAATCACAGCAAGATCCTCTATGACCCACCTCCCAGAATATTGGAAATAAAAGCAAAAATGAACAAATGGGACCTAATGAAACTTAAAAGCTTTTGCACTACAAAGGAAACTATAAATAAGGTGAAAAGACAGCCCTCAGATTGGGAGAAAATAACAGCAAATGAAGAAACAGACAAAGGATTAATCTCAAAAATATACAAGCAACTCCTGAAGCTCAATTCCAGAAAAATAAATGACCCAATCAAAAAATGGGCCAAAGAACTAAACAGACATTTCTCCAAAGAAGACATACAGATGGCTAACAAACACATGAAAAGATGCTCAACATCACTCATTATTAGAGAAATGCAAATCAAAACCACAATGAGGTACCATTACACACCAGTCAGGATGGCTGCTATCCAAAAGTCTACAAGCAATAAATGCTGGAGAGGGTGTGGAGAAAAGGGAACCCTCTCACACTGTTGGTGGGAATGCAAACTAGTACAGCCGCTATGGAGAACAGTGTGGAGATTTCTTAAAAAACTGGAAATAGAACTGCCATATGACCCAGCAATCCCACTTCTGGGCATACACACTGAGGAAACCAGATCTGAAAGAGACACGTGCACCCCAATGTTCATCGCAGCACTGTTTATAATAGCCAGGACATGGAAGCAACCTAGATGCCCATCAGCAGATGAATGGATAAGGAAGCTGTGGTACATATACACCATGGAATATTACTCAGCCATTAAAAAGAATTCATTTGAACAAGTCCTAATGAGATGGATGAAGCTGGAGCCCCTTATACAGAGTGAAGTAAGCCAGAAAGATAAAGAACATTACAGCATACTAACACATATGTATGGAATTTAGAAAGATGGTAACGATAACCCTATATGCAAAACAGAAAAAGAGACACAGAAGTACAGAACAGACTTTTGAACTCTGTGGGAGAAGTAAGGGTGGGATGTTTCGAAAGAACAGCATGTGTACTATCTATGGTGAAACAGATCACCAGCCCAGGTGGGATGCATGAGACAAGTGCTCGGGCCTGGTGCACTGGGAAGACTCAGAGGAATCGGGTGGAGAGGGAGGTGGGAGGGGGGATCAGGATTGGGAATACGTGTAACTCTATGGCTGATTCATATCAATGTATGACAAAACCCACTGAAATGTTGCGAAGTAATTAGCCTCCAACTAATAAAAAAAAAAAAATAGAAAAAAAAAAGATACTTGTCCTAGATATGGTCTGCCCTGAACCCCTCCCACGATACAGGATGTGACAATGATGGGGACAACCATGGAAGCCATACATGTTGAGGACAGTAAAGACAGCCCCCAGTTCGGGGACCACTCACCTCTAAACTGTCATGTGAGAGAAATAAACTTTTGTCTTATTTATGCCACTGCATTTTCAGGTCTCTATGGTATAACACCACCCTAATGAACATACAAATTATTACTGAGAGCAGACTTATGTAACAAAAACATTATATGCAGCACCCAGGAATACACACTCTCCAACACCTTCTTCAAAGTTGGCCAAAGAAGGGAAGAACTCTCCAGAGGTCATAGCCAATGGCAAAAGGAACAACTCTATGGGCAGAGGCAGCAAGATGGGTCCCCCAAGGAACTCACCCTCCTCCTAGAGGAGAGACCTCACAATTTCTACTCGATAGGATTTGATAACTATGCTACCACTAACTGCTGTATATTCCCACTCTCCCTCTAGAATACAAAAGATATTTTCCTATTGCTACTGCACCATTGTACATCAGGTATGGTGACAGGATGGATGATATCTTGCCATTTATTTTATAGATCAGTGAACCTAGAAGAGCTACAACAAAACCCAGCAAACAGGACAGGCACCACTCAGAGATCTTAGACTTTGATGTACATGTAGCATGGGGTGCCTCTCTCTCATATAAAGGGTACCTGTTCTATGTAGGGGAGAAGAGTGAACAAGGGTACACCTGAGACAGGTGTGCATGAGTGAGCAGAGAAACATGGGCGGTCAGAGAGGTAGACCATGGAGAAATCACCAAACTGTGCTCCCTTCTTCCTCAGAGTGAGCGAGTCCCCAGATTTTCAGCTGCTCACATATGGCCATACATCTGGAGACTGTAATTTCTAATCTTTCTTGCACTAAAGTATGGTGATGCAGCTAAATTTAAATCAATAGGCTATGAAAATAAGTGTTAGACATACTTTCCAGTCATATCCTTAATAATTTCTGCCAGAACTTTCTTCTCCCTCCTTCTCAGAGACGCCACCACAGAGGTCACCACTGAAGTTTTACGTAAGAGGAGCACAGCTAGTGCTCCAGCCTGAATTCCTTAGCTCTGGGCTATCATGTGAAATGGAAATAATCTACCTATTTCTAGTCTCAGCCAATCATTAGATAATATAAGTTTAATTTAGCTTTGGGGAGCTTGACTCTAAAATAATATTTGACATTCCAAGAAAAGCAATAGGAAAATGCATATATTAGAAGAATATGAAAACTGAATATTCATAGCTACTTGAAGAACTAGAAGTTGTAAAAAAGAAAAAGAAGAAAGCATAGCCAAAAGCATACCTGATCACTCATTTTTTTCATTCTCAGGAAAATAAAATTTGGCTTGTTAAGTTGAAGTTCCATTTAAGACAAAATACGTAGGCATAATGTTGAATGCCTGCCTGACAAGAGAACATAGCTGCTTAAAATGAATAAACTTTGCTAACAGAAGATCAGATTTTCACTGTGTAAGGATTTAAAATAATATGAA
This sequence comes from Dama dama, assembly GCF_033118175.1. NCBI lineage: Eukaryota > Metazoa > Chordata > Mammalia > Artiodactyla > Cervidae > Dama > Dama dama. The sequence continues at coordinate 60,057,140 of NC_083692.1, read as the reverse complement.
TTTCAGAAGATAAGAATTTCACTATGTAACATATATACAATATTGCAGCTATGCTTCAATTTCCTAAATATAACAGTATGCCATGTGGAATTGTTATTCTGGGTGTGGCAGATCACTGTGATACAATGTTACTCTAATCCCACTTAACAAAGCACACCAAACTAATGATAAAAGTGGTAAATAACATATTTGAAAAATAAAATTTACTTTGCTCCAGTTTATACAGTGAGAGGTAAGGCTGTAATCAGCCTCTAACATATATCACCCTAAATTCCTGGAGATAAAAGATTCTGCTGAAAGCATCTCTGTACCTTAACAGAGCTTTTTTGAAGATGCTAGAAAACATTTTAACAAATTAATTTTTCTTATTCACTTGTACGATGGCACACAAATCTACCATCATAAAATCAGTGAATATACTATTCTTCTCTTTGAATACTCTGCATAAAGCAAAGAAATCCAGTAATAATAAAAAAAAAATCTGAGGTTATATAAATGTGTGTGTGTTGTGAGTGTGTACCCTGTCATAAGACAAAGAAGCTGGTGAGATTTGAGGAGTTAGACTTAGACAACCAAAGGATATACGGGAACATTACTGAAGGAATATGACAAGGTTATTTCTTACAGAAATGTCAATAGATTAAATTTGGAGTCACTCTGCCCTTACTATAATAGTTGTCATAAACAAGGAGGCTTGAGTTATCAGCTGTTCATATAAGCAGCTTTAGAGAATCAGGGAAAAAAGATTAAATGGATATAATTTATAATCTGGGCTCTCTGTAATCCTAGGGCTTTCAGTACCAGACCTCCTCTGAGTCTCTGGTTGGGTCTCATTCCTGACCTTCATCACGACACTGGTTGACATTGGACTATTGGACTGTGTTGGTGTCACCCTATCATTCCTCAGAAGAATAATACCAATAATGCAAATACAACCTATTGGACTTTCAATCCCTAAGATTTTCACAACAACAATCAATTTTTTAAAAAGTACCCAATTTCCTACTTAACTCTGTAGGCAGATAAAACACAAAGCTACCAGACTTGGACACTGCACTGACCTTTTTAATATTCAGCATCCAATTTCTGTTGTGTTTATGTGCTATATATAAACGCACACAAAAATATGAGAACATTTATTTATAACAGGTTCTCTTTCTTGTCTACTATATAACAAACCAAGCTTTATAAACAACTCCATGGAAAATACTAGCATCAATGTTTAGAAATAATCTTTATCTTCTCCAGATAACTTATTAAAGAAAATTACAGATGAGCTTTTTATTAAAGTTATCTCTTCTAGAATATGGTATACTATTTTAATCTCCTAAGGGTAAATTTTTTTTACTCACTTTATGAAATAAGTTTACTTATATATGTCAACAGTGCATGAATAGTGGAAACTGTATTAGTACAAATATGAATCCCTACTCCCTGAAACAGTTATCTTAAAGAATATAACAAAGACTAACAGTTTTAAAGGTAGGCTTCCCGAATTTGAATTCCAACTCTCCCATATACTAGTTGCTTAACTCTGGTCAAGATTAAGAAACCAAGTTTTATTTTCCTTATCTTGTTATTTCTACACATAAAAATGAAAGTCTACTGTTAGAGTCAGTCAAAAAGAGTTATGTACCTATCTACAATGGACTAAATGTGTCTCTTCAAAATTCATTCGGCTTCTCTGGTGGCTCAGACAGTAAAGAATCTGCCTGCAATGAAGGAGACCCTGGTTCGATCCCTGGGTTGGGAAGATCTCCTGGAGAAGGGGATGGCACCCACTCCAGTATTCTTGCCTAGAGAATTCCATGGACAGAGGAGGCTGGTGTGCTACAGTGCATGGGGTCACAAAGAGTCAGACACGACTGAGTGACTAACATTTTCAAAATTCATATGTTGAGATCCTAATCCCAATGTTGATGGTATCAGGAGGTGGAGGTTTACAGAGCTAATTAGGTCATGAAGGTGGAGAACTCATGAATGAGATTAGTTTCTTTAAAAGGCGATGCCAGAGAACTTGTTAGGTCTCTACTCTGCCATTTGAGCATAAACTGAGAAGAGAGCTATCTAAAGCCAGGAAGCAAGCTTTCACCAGACACTGGATATGCCAGCCCCTTGATCTTGGGTTTCTCAGCCTCCAGAACTATGAGAAATAAATGTTTGTTGTTTAAACCACAGAGCCTATAGTAATTTGCTATAGCAGCACAAAAAGACTAAGATGCCATCCTACAAAGTGACGAAAAGAGGGATTTCTCCTTCTTTATCACCACTGAGCAGAACCAAAAGAAGTCAACTAATATAAATACAATTACTGCATAAGATAAAATATATTTTAAAACATCCAATTTATCCTCAAGGTGTTATGCAATTTTAAATGTGCATATTAATGTATATCTTTCTTTTGGGACCATTTTAAGCATAAGCCTGGATCAGTGTTCTCTAGAGAGCAAAGTAAAACCCCCTTTCTGTGGTTGTACATGACCACACTTTGTCCCTTCTAAAAGCCTTTGCATTTGAAATATTCTCTGTTCCTACCATACCCTTTCTTTAATATTCTACTTTAAAATCACTCTAAAATAGTCTTTCAAAAATAATGTCATTTGACTTCCATCACTGTGCAAACCTTACCCACCTACACTCAGGACAACTCCTCTACTCTCTTTTTCTATGTCTTTTCACAGAAGGATCATCTTCTCATTCACCCAAACTGCAAAATTTAGAGTCATTTTTTCATTTTGCCTTCTCCCTCACCTCAGCACACTCACTCCACAAGCTCATTCTAGTCCATTATCAAAGTATTGGTTATGGTACGCAACATCCATTCCCTCCACCTCACCCCCAGGCAAACTATTTCTAATTAATGTACTTTAAGTGGCTATTCTTTCTTCCTTGAAATAATGTAATATTTTCTAATTTTCCTATCTTTCAACACATGCCCCCATTTCTTTTATGTCTTTACCATTGTTTCCAAATATTTGATATTAAGTATACACATCCACAGTCTCAAGTATAGGATTGAATTTAGAATCTTCTAATTTGTATTTCAATCACATCACTTAAGATGCTTGAGGAAAATGATTAAAATTATGTATTTAATAACACAGTAGCTTCTGATGCTTAATCCTTCTTATATACAAGAGCTGTTATGGGTCAGCTCTCAAATGTACATTAGTAAGGAATAAGCCTGCCCTCAAAGCACATTACAATATGCCCTTTCTTAATAACTCACTAGTAAAACCACACACAAAACTGTTTAATAGTCAACTTTCCATTTGGATTTGGATTTTAAAAAGAGATAGGATACTCAATATATCTAATGCTTTAGAAAATGCAGAATTTAATGGCCAAGAATACTTCTGTTTATGTACAGACAGAGGCTGTTAACACAACATAAAAGTAAAATAATTGAAAACTACTTAAACACTGAGAGCTATTTTTAAAAATCAAACACTTTATCCCGCATGAAGGTGGTCTATTTCTTTGGTGAAACTTCTGCTTCAAAGAGGTGATTAATTCTCAACTGGAGGCAGAAATGCAGCAAAGTTAACATTTTATAAATGACACGAAGAGTGGCGGTGGTGCTTTACCCCAAGTTGATCATCTTAGAGCTGTTCTCCTGAATCGAGTCCTTCTTCTCTCACATTAGTATCATTTATAGCATCCAAATGCATTTGAATTCAGCAGATTTCCTGCAACCCCAGAAAGGATTCACTATAGATCTTTTCCAAAGTTAATGTCTTTTTATTTGCATATGAATACAATCCCATCATGGCTTCCAATCAGAGGCAATAGGAGAGCATCATAAATGTCTAGTCTAAAGACATTCATATTTGAATAGATTGTGAGGATGGAGCTTCACATTCATTGTTGACCTTTTGCCTTTTATCACTGAATTATATACACTACAAAAAACATACAAGCTTAGAAAAATCATCTCTCACAAAGATGCAGGAGCTTATCTGAAGGATAGATCCTGTCATGTTTCATAGCAAAATGCCATCAGCCTTTTCTTCAAAGTCATGGAGAAATCTCTACACAGACTCCACGGATAGAAAGTGTTTGAAAACATGATCTTTTAAATCTGTGTTCTACATAAGTACTAGAATCTCCCCTTTTAGGAAACTGTATAAGGTTGGAGCCATAACACTTTGATCTTGCCATTGTTCCCTACTTGGAAGAAGGTGCAAAGTGTTTATTTATTTATTTTTTTTAACTCATGACCACTGTTTTTATTTTATATTCACCTGTAAAAATCCCAAACTTCATATCATTTCACCCACAAGCATATCAGTATGTTTACCTAAAAGATAAGGGTTCTTTTTTCCTAGCATTATTGTAATACCTTTATCATATCTCATAATAATAATACTTCAGTATCATCAAATATCCAGCCAAAGTTCCGATTTCCCCACTTGCCTTATAAATATTTTTACAGATGGTTTGGTGAGATCAGAATCCAAACAAGGTCATACATTGCATTTGTTTGCCTTGTGAATGACACATAACAATATAAGATATTGCAAGGTTTTCTTTTCATTTCCCAAGACATGTTAGTTGCTTTCTTAGAAAGTGTTTAAACTGATTAGATTCTGGATGAACCAAACATTCTCAGGACCCAGAGCCAGACTTGTTTGAATTTCCTGAACTTCAACATAGGACATTAACAGAGAATGAAGGGCATTTTAGTCATTTATTCACTCAGCAGTCCTTCATTAATGGGGTACACTGGTTGGCTTGTAGTAGTGCCTGCTTACACCTATTGTCCTGGTATAATTATTAATAGTGTCCCCTCAAAAGGGTCCTTTGGCCTACAGATTATGTGGTAAGCCTATGAACTGAAGGTGAAATGTATGCCAGATCTATTTCAGGTTTCAGGTAATGAACAAAGTCTTCTGGTCAAGGAATGAAATCCTTCCCTTACCTAACATCACAGTCAGTCACATAGGAGTATTATACTGTGAGGTAGAATCTGACATGCCAAGGCCTTGTCAGTAGGGAAAAACCTCTGAGCACCAGGACAGAAAAACAGCTAGGCTAATGTGGGTTAAGAAACCAGAGGAGTTGGGAGGCAAACTTGGATGGCAAGATTGAGATTATGTAGGGAATTTTACTTATCTGGTTACTTAGAGATCAAAGGGTGTTATCTTACAAATACCCTAGAGATAATGGGTTAGTATTTAAGAAAAGAATCACACTGTAATTATACCTACATATTATTAACATTTCATATAGTGTGTATATGCGCCTCATGAAATATTAGCCAATGTGCACCTAATCTGGTTCACCTATGATGTTTAATTAGTTCAACCCAAAGCTGCTTTCCCCACTAAAGTTATTAAGCTCCTAAATCTTTAAATGTAAGTCCATGTTTAAGCTCAAATCAGTAAAATAACTGCAACTCCCAAACAATAAGCCAAGTATGCAGCCCTCTAAAGGCAAAAATGATCATGAAATCTGAGAACATGTGAGTTCCAGAATCATGGGAAGAGGGGCTAATCTCTTAGGGGATCTAAAATTATGATATTACCCCATATGCTTGAAATGAGGATCTATTGCACACTATAGCAGAAAACACATGAGATTTGCAATCTAAAAATTTGGACTTGGGTCATACATTCTAACTACATGAGTTTACTTCAATTTCTTACCTCTCTGAGCATCCCATTCTCATATAGAAAATGCAGAGGATAATCATACTGATTTCACAGGGTTATTTTTAAGATCAAAGGAGTTAAAATATAAGCATGGGGTAAAAGATGCTGGCAATAAACTTAGGATGTCTACAACACCCTCATTTTCTTCATCCCTTTTCTAAGAGTTATTTCAAAGTGGCCAGACTTCATCTGTATCAAGTATATTTCTTTCTTCCCTTGCTCATTTATTTTCTTTATCATCACTGGCATATGGGCAAAAAGAAAAGTGAGCATGTCAGTACACACAAATTTTTTTTTTACCACATCCAATTCTTTTTTTGTTGAATCCAGTTAACTCTGCTCTCAGGATTATTAATAATATAATTAATGACACTTGTCTAAATACTTCACTGCTTAGCTATTTGTTTTATTGCCATGAAGACAGAACCATAGTTTATTTTTATCTCCTTCCAAAGAGCGATTTTTCAAATAATCAAACAAGCTAGTACGACTCTGCAGTCTAAGGAAATCACATGTTTTCCCTGAGAAATGGTGTGTAATTAGTGAGTGCTTTTAGGGTTCCTGGGAGTGAGTGCATTGGTTCACATTTTTCATTATTATCTGGCCAATATTTCATTTAAAACGACATCTTTAGCTGCAAATAAATAGCCCCAGGATCCTTTCATGCTCTATTCTAAAAACCTTTTTACATTCAATACTTCAAAGTATTCACAGTTGCCAATGTGAATTTTTTAAATACAAAATTAGAAACGAGAATTGGAATTAGAACAAAAACTCAGTTCAATATCTGAGAAGGAGAAAAGAATTCCAAGTCACTGATCTTTAGAAGGCAAAAATAAAACTCCATTTCACAAGCATTCTTCTTACATTGTTGTCTAACCAACCATTAGTACTCACTGCCTACATTTTTATGGTGGTTGACAATCTCTGCTCAGCCACTGTAATGCCATTCTTTCAGAATTAGTTCTTGATTACATTACTGAAAGTTTCGAGCTTTTAATACATACTGTCTGGTTCATCTTCAGCATTTCTGTGGGAAATTGGTGACAGATGTCAATGTTAACATTTCACAAATTTTATAAAATCGTTAGGATGATGAAACAATTAACATAATTACTAGTGATTACATCCTAACCAGACCATGGGAAATTCCCCATGTTGCTTTATGCCTCAGTAACCTTTAATATAATAAATTGTGCTTAAAGTTATCAATTATAGTTAATCAAAGGATTGTAGAATAAGCTACCCGGGCATAAATGACCATAAGGAGATTCTGAGATAAATTTTAAACCAGAGTTAACAAAGAAACACTCATGCTATATACTTTGGTTTTATTCATTTATATATCAGTCACTTATTTATTCATCAAATATCTATTAAGGACCTTCTCTATGCCAAGCATCATTTTAAATTATCTGTATATATCAGTTAACAAAATTCCTACCTTCAAAGAGCTCACATTCCACTAGATAGAGACTGACAACAAACCATACATATAAGTAAAGTATATAGTACTTCTTAAGAATCTAAATGCAATGAAAATAAAAATGAAGAGGATCAAGACTGCAGAACAGTAAGAAGGAAGAATATCTGTATATTTTATTACATATTTTTTTTTACCAGAAAATAGCTCATGCTTGAAAATCACTAGTACAAAAGTGTTTGCTTCTCTTAAATATCTATGAGATTTTCCAATACAATATTTTCCATTTTTCTTCACATCCCTTAAATGTATTCATAACTAGAGTTAATAAAATATGCAGCTAAAACAGAAGAGAGATAAATACATTGTCATCTTAATTCTGATATTATCTATTTAGTTCCAAAGGTGATGCCATGTCAGTTATATCAATCAAATTGTGTTCTGACACTGTACACTAAAAGCAGTATCTGTAATTACACCAGATATCTCCAGGAAAAAAGATGCTGCCTGAGAACAGTTGTCAATCAAGTATAAAACTAATTTATTCCAATGGATGTCATAACTATGATAGGTCCAATAACTTTCCAGTATAGATATACGATCATGTTTATTTTGTAAGTCACTGTTACTTTCACTGTAGAATTACATTTTGTTTTCTGTGTCTCTAATGACTTCACTGTTGTCAAAAACTGGGTATTAGTAACATGAAGATGTCAGCCACTAATGCAATAATCAAAACAACATGTATATTCTCAATCTCTCTGCAAAACTGCCTTTGTTTCTCCTTTAGAACTCAACTTAAGAAACATTAATTGAATGCTAGCCAATTTCAGGATTCTTGCAAAGTACTGTAAGGAATATGATGTTGAACAAATCATGTGCTTCATTCTCCAATAGCCATCTCTTAAAAGGGTTTGCAAAGTGCATAAAGAGCTATAAAGTTTAAGGAGGTCAGGAATTTAATACACATGATGTCTTTTGAACTGTATTCTGATTTAGACATTGTTATTAATACTTAGCATTTTCTAGCTCTTGGAGATTATATCACACCAATGTCTTGGACCTATATTTTGATTTTTTTTTCCTACTTCAAATAACACTTGCAAATTTGAAATTTCCAAAGTGAATCATAACTTCAGGGGAGGTGAGCTCTCATGCAGGGCAGGAAGGCAAGGCACATCTTTGAAAAAACATCCTTGACAGTACTGAAGAGTAAGGAAAAGAAAGAGATTAGAAAAAATAAGCTGTTTGTGGTCTGGCAACAACCAGGGCATCTATCAAAGGAGAGACTCTTAACCTTTACTGCTGGGGACCTCTTGTCAAAATATGCTTTAAATGCATGAAATAAAATAGAAAAGAAAAACCAGTGGAATAGACATATCAGTTTTTACTGTCATACAGTAATACATGTGCTTCTTTATTAGCACATTAAATTACAAGGGGTAGCAGTGTATCTAATAACACCAATAATTTCAAAGTAGTGTTGAGTGTAAATGATTTTGAAACATCTGCAACAGTATGGCATAAAAACACCCATGATTTCTATTAATGACAAAGTTGCAGGTGCTGCTAATAGAGTGTTTGTTGCCTTCAACATATAATTGAAGGACATACTAAATTTCACAGGTTATATTTTACTGATCGTAAAATATACTGCTCACCCTCCTCCCCTCTGTCACTGGCCTGTGGTACAGACCTAACTCCTACCAACGCTCAGCATCATTCAGCAATTTAATTTCCCAGTGCCTCACAAAAGCAACACCTTATCAACCTCACACATTTTGCACAGAAGCATAAACCTCATTATGCCCTTCAAACTTCCCTGTCACTGGTACAACTGGGCTCATAATAATCTGAACTTGGATAAATAGTTCTGTTTACCCAGTCTTGGGTCTGATAAAAGGACCACCATTACCTGTCATTTAAAAAAAAAAAAAATCCTACAATACTAAACGTTATTGCAGTCTGTCAGGAACACACCTAGACAACTCTACTAAGACACATAGTCAAGCTTAGATGTTTGCGGTCAAGACATTATCAAGGAATCAATTGGTTAACAAGTGACAGCCACAAGAAAAACAAGTTGAGGAAACTCCCTGAGTTCTGTTATTCTAGGAGTGGGCTGTCAAAGCTGGTGCTAAAAGGAAAAGAATCTTGAAAACTGTCAACAAAGGCAGAACATCTGTTGGGATGCAGGTAGAGGCCTGGCTTCATCAGGGTTCAAATGAAAGCAAGGCATGCCATTTAATTTACATGCTGGTGTAGAATCACGTGCCGTTCAATTTCTGGAGCAGTTTCATCTATGACACCTACAAGATATATCTATCAAATGACAAAGCAGAGCCATTCACTCATTGAAAGGAGAGGAGCCAAATATACAATTCACGTTGGAGACATCCTCCCATCCACTCAGGGGTGTTAGCACCTTCAGACCCTGGAACATAGCAGCTTCAATGCCAACTGCTTAGCTGCTGTGCAGAAAATAGTGCCCTTGAGGGCAAAAAAAAAAAAAAGGCAGTCTCTTTTAAGCAACTAGAAGAAACAGCAATTTCCACAAAACTGAGCAAAGATGTGGGAGAAAAGAGTAGGAAAGGCAAGAAAGAGGTCCCAAATACTAGGGAAAGTGCCCTCAGGGAGGGGACAGCAAGCCAGCAGAAGGTACTCAAGGCATCCTTGACTGGGTGGTTCTAGATATTGCAAAGCTCCCTGTACCCTATGTGTTGCTTACAAACAAAAAGCTATCGAACTACAAAACCTGACTATGGGCTTGGAAAATGTGAACTTCATCTCCCCCCTCCACCTTTTTTTTTTTTTTAAACTAACTTAGCCTCTCAGACTCTGGTACTACCTCATAAGGCAGGAAGCTCTGACCAAATTTTCTACTTAAAGAAAATAAAGAACATCAAACATTTCCTGTTCATCCAATTTTGATAGATATTTTTGCATGGAATTTTTTGAAGTTCACTACACTGATGTCTGCCTTTTGAAACTGTTTGAACAATTTAGTCAGTCATTTCAATGAAAACAAATGTCAGAAGTCACATAAAATGTGTGTGACAAGACTTGCATACTCGAACAAAGACTATGTACAGTAAACACACTTTGAATAAACCTCAAATAAAACCTTTAAGTTTTTCATCTGGTGATTTTTGATGAATAATATACATAAAGTTCTTCTGCCTCTAAAATTATGTGATTGGTTCCTTTTTTTTTTTATTTCATATCTGTATGTTTCCTGTGGCTCTTCATATCCATTCCCTGAACATCTCAGAGTTGTAATAACTCTTTTCTAAGCTCAACTTCCCCTCAGACATGTGAATTTATTGTGTATTTCGAGATTTCTGAGTCGAAATTAATTTTTAATGCATGTGCAATTATGTGAATCATTAAGATCGCGAAGATACTATAAACAAAGTAAAACAAAAAGAATGATGAAGTTATGAGATCATTAACCCTGACAGGGACCAATGATCTCTGTCTTATCTCCTTGTCTCACAGAGCCCCTGTTCATGCTGGTTGCTTAATAAGCTATGAACAGAGACAGACATAAGCCAGAGCTGCCAGCTACTGCAGTCTTTGGCTGAGCACCAGCCTCCTGGTCTAGACAACAATCAGGATAATTGATATCTTCCAGAAATATCCAAGAAAGTCAGAGAGAGAGAAACTGGCATAGCCCAGAAATACTTTGTTATGTTCTTAAATCCATCCAGCTAGTAAAGACAGACAAATTTCTAACATAATATCTAAGTTGGGGGAAAAACTTGAGAAAATAGAAAATGGGAGATAATGGCTTTGTTTTGAAGGAAGCTTGTGGTAGGTCCTATTATGTTTTTCAAAATAAATATTCTTCTTCATGTGATAGGATTATGTATTACTACCCTTTGGATGTCAGCCTTAATTCTGTATCTTATATGGCCCAAGATATGGAATCAATGAGATGGACCCCCTTCCAAAAAGAAGCTTTAAGAATCATGTTTTAAGAATCAAGCTTTAAGAATCCTGCCATGAGGTCAGCATCCCAGATAGAAGCTGCTTCTTCAGTCTGTATCCCACACTAAAGCTGGCACAGAGTCACAATGATTCAGGATAAATTCAGATAGTAGGGGCAAGAAATATAAAATTTTACAATTTTTTTAAACAAGCTTTTTTATAAGCCATCAATATTTGGGGGTAGTTTGTTACTGTAGCATAACTTAGCCTAATCTATTATAGGACTGACAAGATTCCACAGACAAAGAGTAGGACTGGTGAGCATATTTCAGTAAATACAAATGTACAGCATGTGTTTGTTATCTCTAGCCCATAATCCCAGTACGTATAGGCACCCCATGGTCATCTTTGATCATCTAATAGTTTCATTCTCCTGGAGGTAATGCTAGTGTTTACAAAAAATAAGAGTTTCCATTTTCTATGTCACCAAGATTAGGAGAAGGTGAAAGGGGAAACTATGAAAAGAGGAGCAAGGTAGTAAGAATCACAACCCAAGTAACCAGGCACATGAGAAGGACAACCCTATTCTCTGAAGCAATTTAATTTGCTATTGTTGTTAATTTGCTATTGTTGTTCAGTTGCTTAGTCGTGTCCAACTGTGCGACCCCATAGACTGAAGCATGCCAGCCTTCCCTGTCCTTCACTATCTCTTGGAGCTTGCTCAAACTCATGTCTGTTGAGTTGATGCCATCCAACTATTTCATCCTTTGTTGCCCGCTTCTTTCCCTCAATCTTTCCCAGGATCAGGGTCATTTCCCATGAGTCAGATCTTTGCATCAGGTGGCCAAAGTACTGGAGCTTCAGCTTGAGCATTAGTCCTTCCAATAAATATTCAAGGTTGATTTCCTTTAGGACTGACTGGTTTGATCTCCTAGCAAGGAGATCCAAGAGACTCTCAAGAGTTTTCTCCAGCACCACAGTTCAAAAACATCAATTCTTTGGTGCTCAGCTTTCTTATGGTCTAACTCTCACAACTGTACATGACTACTGGAAAAGCCATAGCTTTGACTATATGGACCTTGGTTGGCAAAGTGATGTCTCTGCTTTTTAATATGCTATCTATGCTTGCCATAGCTTTTCTTCCAAGGAGCCTCTATATTAAACTTGTATTTTTGAGCTCCTCTGGTGACTCAGTGGTAAAGAATCCACCTGCAAGGTGGAGACTCAGAGACTCGGGTTCAATCCCTGGGTCAGGAATATCCCCTGGAGAAGGAAATGGCAATCCACTCCAGTATTCGTGCCTGGGAAATCCCATAGACTGAGGAGCCTGGTAGGCTACAGTCCATGGGGTCAAAAAAAAGAGTCAGACATGACTTAGTCACTAAACAGCAAGAAATCACTGGGTCAAGTGACAGTTCTGGAATCTGATATAGGAGAAGGAGGGGAGTGTCTAAGGAAAATAGGACAGGATGTCCTATATCATCTCAGTGGTCCACACAAATTGTCACTGAGATATTTACCATATTGCCCTTAAAACTCCTTGCCATTGGTGACTAGCAGATGCTCCTGGCACACCTGGGATAGTCCTTCATGAGGCTGACTATAAACCTCTTTGCCCAATTAGTTCTTATAGTAGTTTTAGCTGCAGGATCTTGCTGCCTCCCAACTGCTCTGCCTGGGAAACACCTCTCTGCTTTGAACAAGCTTGCCTCTTCCTCAACTGGGAATCTCTAGCATAAAGGGATATCTTTCTGCCTTTGTATTTGGGAACAAAAAAATTATCTATAGCCAAGCAACTTCTACCATCCCTTGGCTTAAGTTTTCAAAACATAAGCCAGGAAGAATCAGAATTGATGTCTGCTTTTCAACCAGCCATACTTCTATTCCAGGACAATAGGAAGAAGGCAGAGAACTTGATTGAATTGGGTAAAAAGGAAAACAGGAAAGATAGGAAGGTAAATTTTTAAATTAACCGTTTGCTCTTCCTCCCTCAAAATTGCAAAACCATTGTGGGACGCAGAATTTCTAGAAATGGCCCTTAAGATTTCAGTCTAATTACTGAAGCCTGTGAATGTGGTGAAGCACCACTTCTGTGGTTGTGTTATGTTACATGCCACAGTTTACTCTTAAAAAGATTACCTTTAGAAACCACAGTCAGGAATAAACTATGTCATTTGCAGCAACATGGATGGACCTAGAGACTGTCATACCGAGTGAAGTCTGACAGAGACAAGTATCATATAATATCACTTATATGTGGAATCTAAAAAATGGTACAGAGAAAATTATTTACAAACAGAAACAGAATCTCAGATGTAGAAAGCAAACTTCTGGTTATTGGGGGGAAAGGGATAAATGGAGACTGTGGCTGACACATTACTATATATAAAATAGATAACAAATAAGAACCTACTGTATAGCACAGGGAACTCTTCTCAATATTCTGTAATGACCTATATGGGAGAAGAATCTAAAACAGAGTGGATATATGAACATGTGTGTGTATAACTGATCCACTTGCTATACAGCAGAAACTAACAGCATCTCAAATCACTTATGCTCCAATAAATTTAAAAAGAACACATTCAAGTTGTTCTGATCTATTATAATTACTTCGGCTTTTAAAAATAAACAGATATCTCATGCTGGTGACAAAGAGGAAGGCATAAGAGAGAGTCAGAAGATATTGGAAGTACGAGAAGGATTTGAAGAGCAGTTGCTCTTTTAAAGATGAAGGAACCTCCAGGAGAGGAAGGTACCCCTAACTGATATCCAACAAGGAAACAGGGACCTCAGAACTATAGCCACAAGTAACTGGATGCTGTCAACAATTGGAATGAACTTGAAAGCAGATTCTTACCTAGAGACTTTGGATATAAGGGGTCAGCCCAGCCCAGCCCAGCCCACATCTTGATTTTGACCTTGTAAGCAGAGAGCCAAGTGAGCCTGCCTGAACTTAGGACACATAGAACTCTGAACTAATACATTTCTCTTGCTTTCATCAGCTGAGGTAATTTGTTGCATAGCAATAGAAAACTAATACAACCATATTCCCTGTACCCAACTTCACTCCTACAAAATAAGGATTACAAATTCCATAAGCACTATCAATGATCCTTCAAGGACCATTTCTCTCTTAGTCAAATTCTTTAGTAAGGAAGTGGTTACCTTCCTTACCCCTCTTGGAGCATTAAAATCATGTTTAATAAACCTATAAGGTGATTTCATTTTTTTCCTCTTTTAAACTGTCCATATGTGTTCGCATTCATTTTCTATCCTCGCTTGGGCTTAAAAAAAAAAAAAAAAGTTTTTAGGTTAACCATATAAAACTACTAATCTCAAACAGAACATATTTTCTCCATATGAGAATATAGTTAATAGAGTCAGGATTACAAAAAATGAAAAAGTAACTTTTACCAATGGGTACCTCTAGGCTAGATGCACTGTGGTCTAAATTGACCTCTGATTTTTAAAATTCAACTTTAAATATTATTTGTTTCCTCCATAGTTTAAATCTTTAAATCAAAAATATTAAATACTATATACTTCAACTCTGAATATAAATAAGGTCATCTCATCTCACTTTATATGTTCATTTCCTTCGTTTTTATTAAATGGATCTGAAAAAATTAACATTTTTTTCAAAACACTTAAAAGTAAAAGCTTATTACTGTTGCTATTTCTAATTTTTTAACCAAACAAAAATAGAAAGGTCAAAATAGCTATTTCCATATTAAGTCACTATTATACACTTAGAGTTCTTAAGCACCTCATCAGACAGGATTTTCAACTTTCATCTCCTAAAGATGATAAGCATTTGGAAGGAAGTACCTCTTTCAAGGAAGTTTGAAAATCTCCAGAACTTGTATTCTATAACTCAGAACATACCAAAGCCCTAATGTGCTGTAAAGGTGCCTTTTGATTTTTGAAATGCTGCTTCCATATGATTCTGAGTCCCTTCAGTCAGTCTGTCAACAATAAAAGCATCACTGGCTTGTAGTCACTGAAGTTTTGATCTTTGAAAAATGTCTTCAAGACACAAAGCCCAGCCAGTACATCTGTTAATGACCTCACACCCGGACACCAGCTAACACCCTCTGAAGGCAGCTGTAACTGCCCTTGCTGAATGGCTGGAAATGGATTGGTTAATACACAAAAGTCATCATAGGGTATTTAATGAATGAATGAATGATTCAAAAATCATTCAATCACATTGAATATGTGATTTGGGGTGAACAAGGCAAACTCTTTCCCCTAACCAGATTACCAACCCTTTCCTAAAAAAGTGTTCATGGCCAAAATTTACAAGCCAATACTCTTTTGGGAATTGCTATTCCTGTAAGCAGAAGTAGTAGGTAAGAAGAGGATGAGACAGGAAAGGAGGGAGAACAAATAATGGGGAGAGGGTACCCTAGTTAGACTCAGCTTCCCTTCCACCAAATGCAGATGAGTACCCTGTCTCATGAGATGTCTTCACAAAGGAAGTATGAACTGTTCCTTCTGATAGTCCACAGGGATGTGAAAGGGACAAGAACATACCTACGGACTTGTTTGCCCGATGGAACACAAAGTCCTTGACACTTTCAGGTTGTACCACACCAGCCAATCTGGCAAGCTTAGAAAGCCAGATCCCAAGATGGCATTGGCAGCACCTGCAAGTTCATAGAGGAAAGTCAGGGGCAGGTGCACACTCAGGCACTGCCCTCCCTCCACCTTCCCACCAGCAATGACTTGGGCTCAGCAGACCCCATGGAATCTTGTGCCTCAACAGTGATGGTGAAGTCTCTGGGAGAGAGGTGAGAAGCTCTTAAGATGCTTGAGGGAAGACGATGCCAGGTCATGCCCACGAGCAATGTGAGGACCTGAGAAGAGCTGCCCCAGTAGAAGACAAAAACAGCATTCACGGGGCCTCCCCTCTCCTGAATACTGAAACCACTCCTTTAAGGTCTGCAAGGATACACTTAGTTTCAGGCAACATTCCTAGAGACTCTTCCACAATATCAAGCAAAAAATCTTGGCTAAGCAAACATAGGGATCTGCTTAAGCTAGCCCAACACAGTGAACATCCTGGGACATGGAGATTCTCTTTTGTCCTCTTCTGAGAAAAAAAGGATCTAAATTCTCCCCTCAAGGAGAAGTGACTCCTTCCAAAGGCTGGCTAATTTCAGTCACCAAAAACGACTTATAGATGGTTAGGAAACTAAGTTCTAGGGAATTCCCTGGTGGTCCAGTGGTTAGAATTCTATGCTTTCACTGCATGGGTTCAATTTCTGGTCAGGAAACTACGATTCCTCAAGCCATGCAATGCAGTCAAAAAAAAGAAGAAGAAGAAAAAGAAAAACTATGTTCTAGTCTCTGTTGGTAAAGCTGGTCATCACATTATAATTGAAGCTCATTACTTCTCTTCTCCAATTGCCATTCTATAGTTCGCTTGTCTTCAGCCAACACTTTAGCTGGCCTGGATTATTTATCTAGAGAGGTAGTCTAGACTTCTAATAGTGAGGGATGTGAGCCTTCAGCTGCCTTCTCCTGTCAGACTATGATTGTTCTAACTGTCCATTTACAGCTATTACTGGGCATGGAAGCACCAAATTACACAGCCATGATTACAAATATTTTTCTTCTTGTTTCTATTATACATCAGGAAGAACACACATACAGAGGAGAGGCGGAAAACCACTGAAAAGACAAATTTATTATTTACCATTTTGCTTAGTGCCCATCATCAACAATAACAACAGAAACAACAAAATTGCTTTGCTAAAATCAAGAAACCCTAAAACATCCAACAGAAAGTCTCCATAGAAAAAAATCAAATTCAAATACATACAATTGCTTGCTGCTGCTGCTGCTAAGTCGCTTCAGTTGTGTCCAACTCTGTGTGACCCCATAGACGGCACCCCACCAGGCTCCCCCGTCCAATTGCTTAACCAAAGACAAATTTATTGTAATATTATAGCATATTTATATAAATAGGCATAGCCTGTTTATAGAAGGAAAGATATTATTTGGGATATTTACATTTTTACAGCAGTTTACTTATTGATGCTGAAACTCCAATACTTTGGCCACCTCATACGAAGTGCTGACTCATTGGAAAAGACCCTGAAGCTGGGAAAGACTGAAGGAAAATAGAGAAGGGGCGGCAGAGGGTGAGATGGTTAGACAGCATCACCGATTCATTGGACATAAATCTGAGCAAACTCTGGGAGATAGTGAAGCACAGGCAAGACTGGGGTGCTGTAGTCCACGGGGTTGCAAAGAGTCAGACAGGACTTAGTGACTGAACACCACCAACTTACTAGATTTATAAATACTACACTAAGCATCATTCTGACACTATCTATTGAGTCCTTATTAGAGAATTAGTGAAGCAATGCCATGCTAATATCTTCATCTTTCTTCAAAAAAAAATCTTTATTTAAGACATACCTCAAATTCTATAGCAAGGCAATGATTCAGCTTTAGTGTACCTGAACACAGGAAATAATGACTACAGTTTTATAGAATTCCAGAATGTTTCCCTGTAAACCATTATGGACAGTGAGAATGCACTTGCATTGTTTTGTTTGTATTGCATTAAGTAGTAGAATAAAATTACAGCCACACTAATAAACTTAAATTTCTGAAACACTCAGTAGCTCCCCTGGAAATAGAACTACTCTTTAATGCCCTGATTGGTACAGAATGTATTAAAGGAAAGGGTGCACAGGGGTAAAAGAAAAATAAAAGCATGTTTCAGCAAATTAAGATAAATTGTTCAGAAATAGCTAAGAATCACTATACTAATAGCTAGAGTCCCTAATTAGATTTCTAATCCAAAACCAACATGTTTTTCTTCTTTAACATAGAGATGCATATGCATCAACATTTTATTCCAACAAATTTGCATCCAACAATTCAATGTTCTAAGTGGAACAATCTTCTAATCCACTATGTTATTGGCTTGTTTCCATGTCTTACCATGTTAGTTATCAACTGCAAGTTTACACAAAACATCTAGAAAATCCAAAATCATTTAAGAAAAATAATTTAAAAGGGAGCCATTACCAAACACAACATTTTATTTGTGATGAGAGTACATGATAGGCCATTAGAGAAGAAAGAAAAAACAACTGGAACAGCAAAAACAATTATACAGTGTAATGGTTTCATCATCATCATTTCACTGGCTCACATCTGTGACTATATTGAATCTGCTGCTAATTAAATAGGGACAACATAGGAAATAAAACATCTGGACCAAAATCATGGCTAGGGTACTCATCACAAACATTTATCTACCCCTCAGACTTTCACTTGAGAAGGCTTCATGAAGGCAAGGATATTTTTCTTCGTTAAATTCTGAAACACAGAGTTCATTCCCATGAATACCTAGTTACCGATCTCCTCCCATAATAATATAGATTAATGCTTCAAATTAGTTATGTTAAAATATTTTTTCCTCTGATAATTTACAAAATGAATCTCATTTCACATCTGCCTCTGGGGACAACATGTGAGCCTTTTTCATATTTGTAATTCCTTTAGTTCTAATCACTGTAATTTTTAACAAGGTTCTTCCCAGGTAATTTTTTGGCAGCCTGGTGACACAAATATCTTAAGAGTGTCCTCCTTAAGAGTTTTGAAATCTATACCCAGCATCAGCAACATAGAACATTGCTAAGGTCTATATTAATGTTGAACAATAAAACACAAACACACACAAAAAAAGCCAAATTGTTCAATGTAAGAAAAACAAAATAGCACAGTTCCTAATTTTGTACTGAGAGTATTCAAGAATGGAGAGGAGCTTAAGACATCTCATGATGGGGAGGAGTGCTATAGGATTCCTACCTTTCAAGACAATCATTCAACTGTTGTTGCTGTTGCTGTTTAGTAGTTAAGTCACATCCAGCTCTTCTGTGGCCCCATGGACTGTAGCCCACCAGGCTTTTCTGTGCACGGGCTTTCCCAGGCAAGAATACTGGAGTGGGTTGCCATTTCCTTCTCCAGGGGATCTTCCCAGCCCAGGGATCGAACCCACATCTCCTGCACTGGCAGGTATTCTTTACTACTGAGCCACCAGGGAAGCCCAAATCATTCAATACAACTATGAAATGTCAAACTCCTAAAAAAAAAAAGTTTATTTCTTCCCCTCCCTCCCCCATTTATATAAAGGGACAATTTCACAGTTACCTTCAACTGCAGTCAGCTACCTTCATTCAAAATTTTCAAGGTATGAGTTTCATCTGCATTACTTTAACTAAATGTAAGATGTTATCTATTCACCAAAAAATCATGGGATGCATAAATCCTGGCACTGACCTGGATGTACCACTGAACACAAGTTTGCCCTACACCTTACATAAACAAAGAGACAACACGTGTGGAGTTTTGTTGTTGTGTCTTCATACTTGAAACAGAAAAAGTTCATAGGTGAAAATAATAAAGTGCCTAAACTTATGGATTTTTATTCTACCTGACAAGAGGACTGGTTCATAAATAAAAAAAATTAAGCTGCAAATGTGATCCAGTGAGAAAGGGAATTTGTGTGTGTGTGTGTTATTTTTCCAAGATTTATGATTAACATTGAATCTCAGTAATAATTACACCCTCATTTATTCTGTTTACAATTACTAAAAACAAATATTTAGAAGGAATGAGCAAATAATATGTTTGTTACCCTTTGAGGTGCTACCTTTGGTTTCTACCCACAGTGTAAAAGATTTGTTTGTTTTATTTTCTTTGCCCTGGAAATATAAAATTCAAATATCTCATTTGGGTATGCCATATACCAGACCAGACAAAATCAAATTTTCAAGGCGAAAGCAGACAAAATATCAGTATACAGGGGGTAGATAAAAAACATTTTACAGGGGAATCATAATAACTCCAGATGAACTTGAGCCTTTTCTTGGGGCAAATAATATCTACTTCAGTTTCTATCAGATTTTTTGACACATAATATTAACAATAAAAGTTTATCAGCAATATTAAGGCATGAAAACATGATTCCAAATAACAGGGAAAACAATCAACAAGGCATGCCCAGAGAAAACCCGGATACTGAAATTAGCAGACAATTTTTAAGATAAGTATTATGAATGTGTTAAATATGTTAATGTAGATAAAATAAACAACGTGTGTGAACAGATGGAAAATCTTAGCAGGAAAACGGAAACTGTAAGGATAATCCAAAAGAAATTCTATAACTAAAAAATGTGATCTTAGAAATAAATAAATCATTAGATAAGTTTAAGAGTTAATAAAGAGTCAGTGAATTAAAATGCATTCAGAAAATAGTACAAAGATAAAGAATAGGAAAAAACTGTACAAAGCTTCTGATACTGGTAGGATACTATCAAATCACATGTAACAGACGTAATTGGAGTCACTAAAAAAGAATAAAAGCAATCTTACACAAACTCTTTCATAAATAGAAGAGGAAACAATTTCCAGTTTATTTTACAAAGCTAGCATAACTCTGATACCAAAACTTAGTAAAGATATTAAAAGAAATAAAATAATAGAGTAAAATTTCTATGATCAAAGGTGGAAAAGTTCTTTAAAAATATTAGCAAATCAAACTCAATGACCCATAAGAGAAATAATAAAATGGAAAATAAACAGAAAAGAAATTTTAAACATGTGACCATCTTAGTAGAGGCATTAAAAACATTTGACAAAATTAAACATCCATCTGCTAATTTTAAAAACATTAACACTCTCAGCAAAGTAGGAATTGAAACCTCCTTAAATATAAAAAAGGGCACCTGGAAATAACATCAAATCCCTTATGATTATACACGGGAAGTGACAAATAGATTCAAGGGATTAGATCTGATAGATAGTGTTCCTGAAGAACTATGGATGGAGATTTGTGACATTGTACAGGAGGCAGGCACTAAGACCATACCCAAGAAAAAGAAATGCAAAAAGGCAAAATGGTTGTCTGATGAGGCCTTAAAAATAGCTGTGAAAAGAAGAGAAGCAAAAGGCAAAGGAGAAAAGCAAGAATGCAGAGTTCCAAAGAATAGCAAGGAGAGATAAGAAAGCCTTCCTCAGCGATCAATGCAAAGAAATAGAGGAAAATAATAGAATGGGAAAGACTAGAGATCTCTTCAAGAAAAGTAGAGATACCAAGGGAACATTTCATGCAAAGATGGGCTCAAAAAAGGACAGAAATGGTATGGGCCTAACAGAAGCAGAAGATATAAAGAATAGGTAGCAAGAAGACACAAGAGAACTATACAAAAAATATCTTCATGACCCAGATAATCATGACGGTATGATCACTCACATAGAGTCAGACATCCTAGAATGCGAAGTCAAGAGGGCCTTAGGAAGCATCACTACAACAAAGCCAGTGGAAGTGATGGAATTCCAATTGAGCTATTTCAAATCCTAAAAGATGATGCTGTGAAAGTGCTGCACTCAATATGTCAGCAAATTTGGAAAACTTAGCAGTGGCCACAGGACTGGAAAAGGTCAGTTTTCATTCCAACCCCAAAAAAAGGCAATGCCAAAGAATGCTCAAACTACCACACAACTGCACTCATCTCACACGCTAGTAAAATAATACTCAAAATTCTCCAAGCCAGGCTTCAACAGTACGTGAACCATGAACTCCCAGATCCTCAAGCTGGTTTTAGAAAGGCAGAGGAACCAGAGATCAAATTGCCAACATCTGCTGGATTATTGAAAAAGCAAGAGAGTTCCAGAAAAACATCTACTTTTGCTTTATTGACTATGCCAAAGCCTGTGACTGTGTGAATCACCACAAACTGTGGATAATTCTTCAAGAGATGGGAATACCAGACCACCTGACCTGACACTTGAGAAATTTGTATACAGGTCAGGAAGCAAGAGTTAGAACTGGACATGGAACAACAGACTGGTTCCAAATCAGGAAAGGAGTACGACAAGGCTGTATATTGTCACCCTGTTTATTTAACTTATATGCAGAGTACATCATGAGAAACACTGGGCTGAATGAACCACAAGCTGGAATCAAGATTGCCGGGAGAAATATCAATAACCTCAGATATGCAGATGACACCACCCTTATGGCAGAAAGCGAAGAAGAACTAAAGAGCCTCTTGATGAAAGTGAAAGAGGAGAGTGAAAAAGTTGGCTGAAAGCTCAACATTCAGAAAACTAAGATCATGGCATCTGGTCCCATTACCTCATGGCAAATACATGGGGAAACAGTGGAACCAGTAATACTTTATCTTTTGGGGCTCCAAAATCACTGAAGATGGTGACTGAAGCCATGAAATTAAAAGATGCTTACTCCTTGGAAGAAAAATTATGACCAACCTAGACAGCATATCAAAAAGTAGAGACATTACTTTGCCAACAAAGGTCCATCTAGTCAAGGCTATGGTTTTTCCAGTGGTCATGTATGGATGTAAGAGTTGGACTATAAAGAAAGCTGAGTGCCAAAGAACTGATCCTTTTAAACTGTGGTGTTAGAGAAGATTTATGAGAGTCCCTTGGTCTCCAAGGAAATCCAACCAGTTCACCCTAAAGGAAATCAGTCCTAAATATTCATTGGAAGGACTAATGTTGAAACTGAAACTCCAATACTTTGCCCACCTGATGAGAGGAACTGACTCATTTGAAAAGACCCTGATGCTGGGAAAGATTGAAGGTGGGAGAAGGGGACGACAGAGGATGAGATGGTTGGATGGCATCTCTGACTCATTGGACGTGATTTTGAGTAAACTCCAGAAACTGGTGATGGACAGGGAAGCTTGGCGTGCTGCAGTCCATGGGGTGGCAAAGAGCAGGACACAACTGAGCAACTGAACTGCCTGTATGAGTGTGAGAGTTATAAAGAAAGCTGAGCACCAAAGAATTGATGCTTTTGAACTGTGGTGTTGGAGAAGACTCTTGAGAGTCTCTTGGAATGCAAGGAGATCCAGTCAGTCCTAAAGGAAATCAGTCCTGAATATTCATTGGAGGGACTGATGCTGAAGCTGAAACATCAGTACTTTGGCCACCTGATGCAAAGAACTGACTCATTAGAAAAGACCCTGATGCTGGCAAAGATTGAAGGCAGGAGGAGAAGGGGACGACAGAGGATGAGATGGTTGGATGCCATCACTGACTCAACGGACATGAGTTTGAGTAAGCTCCGGGAGTTGGTGATGAACAAGGAAGCCTGGCGTGCTGCAGTCCATGGGGTCGAAAAGCATCAGACACGACTGAGCGACTGAACTGAACTGAGAAATAATATCATCCTCAATGCTGTAAGACTAAATGATTTTCCCCTAAGATCAGAAACAAGATGAAATAGTCACTTTCATCACTTGTATTCAACACTGTAGTAGAAGTTCCAGCCAGTAGATGATGTAAGGAAAGGAAGTAGAAACTATGAGACAGGAAAGTGTAAAGCAAAAAACACTTGTATTCGTAGTTGACATGATTGTATACTTAGAAAATCCTAAGTCTTTTTAAAGATACTACCATAATGAATTTAGCATGTTTTTGAAAGTCAGTTGTATTTCCATTAACAATAAACAATAATACAAAAATTAAAATCTTAAAACATGTTTAAGATATTACCAGAAAATGTCAAATATCTATGGAAAAAATCTATCAAGAGATATAAAAGACTTCTTGTCAAAGCTGAAATGGATCATGAGAAAAAAAGTCACAGTTTTCTACAAGAAAAATAAGAATATTTCTGTGACCTACTAATAATATAAAAACTACTAATCATAGAATTTTAAGTTTAATCATCAGACTTCATAAAATCTAAGACATTATGCTTTTCAAAAAAAACTATTAAAATAAACAAGTAAACTATAGACAGAAGAATATAGTACATATTTGTTACATATTATATATGTTATTTTTGTTACAAATATGACAAAATATATTTTTAAACCCTATGTTCAATAATGAAAAAGACCAACCACATAATTAAAATGGGTAAAATATTCAAACAATTCATGAAAAATGATAAAGGAATAGTCATCAAACATATGTAAAGGCATTCAACAGCATTAATCAACAAGAAAATGCAATTTAAGGCCACGATGAGATACCGTATTCATCTGTTAGAAAGACTGAACTAGTAGGCAAACGAACTGCTGACAAGGACATGAAGTGATTAGATGGGAATGTGAAATAGCACAACTACTTTGGAAATACCATATGACCCTGCAATATCAATTCTACATATTTACCCCCCTCCCATGTTTAAAGTATGCCCACAAAACAAATAAAAACCTGTGAAAGAAGGTTGATAAATGTCTCATTCATAATACCTCCAAACCAAAAACAATTCAATGGTTTATGGACAGTAGCATGGGTTAACTAATTGTGATACAGTCACAGAATGTATTACTATTCAGCAATGAAAAGTAATGAACCATCCATACATGCAAAATGAATATATCTTAAAACAGTATTAGATAAAAGAAACTGGATCCAAATGAGCACATGTTAAATTATTTCATTCATACCCAGTCCAAGAACAGGCAAAACTAACCTATGGGGATTGAAATTAGGCACTAGTTTTTCTGGGGGTTCGGGAACGGACTGGAAAGAGTTACAAAGCAACTTTATGGGATGATGGATTGTTCTATAGTTTAATTTGGAGTGGATGTTACCTATGTATAGAGAATTGTCAAAATTCATCAAACTATACCTTAAGATCTATGAATTTTATTAAAGTAAACGGTGTTCCCATGAGAGTAAAAAAGATGCGACACGCATAAGAAAGCAGTGTCAGGAAAGACCACTGGATCTGAAAGTATACCGGATACAGAACAAGAATCATCATGCAAGGTTTAACAATGGGCTGCCAAATGCAAAACACTCATGAGTGGTATAAAGTAAAACAGTTGCTAATATTAAAACACTTGGCCATTCCAGAGGGAGAGGAGCCAGTGAGACAGAGAAACTGGGGCAGAAGAGAAGACAGCGGTGGTGGTAGCTTCCTACCAGTAATGCCCAGGGCAGGCTCAGTTCCCTCCCCACCTCCCAGTCAGACCCAGTCTGCCACCTGGACCACTCTGCCCCCTGCAGCCCACAGCCCATCCAAGATATAAACATTAAATTAAATTTTAAAACTTGAATTATAATGGAGGTCCACAATTGGCACTGTTCTATATTTATATATCCATGAAAGAGTCTCTTCAATTAAAAATATCACCATCAAGCACCATTTGCCCGATTCCATTAAGGCGACTCAGTCAAGAGCAGGACAAAGACAGTAGTCAGTCACCTACATGATGAGAAGAGGGAACCAGTCCAGAAAAAGACTTGGAGCTTACCGTGTTGGGTAAAGGGTCCACATAAGGAGGTGAATTTCTCCCTGATGTGTGGGAGAGAAATCAGAGGTCTTCTGAGTAGGATGAGAGTAGGGAAGTGCCAGGGCTTCCCTAGTAGCACAGACGGGAAAGCATTCTCCTGCAATGCAGGAGACCTGGGTTCGATCCCTAGGTCAGAAAGATTCCCTGGAGAAGGAAATGGCAACCCACTCCAGTATTCTTGCCTGGAGAATCCCATGCTCAGAAAAGCCTGGTGGGTTACAATCCATGGAGTCGAAAAGAGTCGGACACGACTGAGTGACTAACAGATACACAGGCAAGTGCCAAGAAAGGAGGGGACTGCTTATCGAAAAGCTGCTACCCCTGGTTAAGCTGGAGTCTCCTTTGTCAGGGCCAACATACACACCTGATTCCATTCAGCTTCCATTATATCCAGAGGGGTGAGACCCCAGATGCATCTGATAAGTCCTTACCAGCTCTGACTTGCCATTTGGAATTTCAGGACCTCTCGGGTCATTGCCTCTATTTTCCTCCTCATTTTTTGTCTCCAGTGGCCTGTTTCCTCAATGTTCTTCCTGACTCCAAACCTCTGAACAACTTTCTGGATTCTTCTTGATTTCTCCGACCTCGCACGTAACCTGTCTAAATCGTAACTCCCCCACAGCAAGGGGGCTTTTCCACACAGGTGTTGAGGCTCTGCCTCCCCCACCAGGGAGTAGTTCCTCAGTACTAGTCCATCCTCAGCAGGGCCTGCCTCCCTTCATATTCTAGGCTCTATATTTCCCAAACATTTTTAAAAATCACAGTTTGGGGGCCTTAACTGAGTTTGCCATAACTGTTTACCAGAGAAATCTACTCTTACATTTATCAACCACCAGTATTGAAAAATTAAATATTCACAGCCTTGTGCTAATGTTATCCTTACGCACAGATGTTCAGTCAAGTTCAATCCTTTGCAACCCCATGGATTCTCCAGGCAGAATGCTGGAAGGGTGGCCATGCCCTTCTCCATTTTTATCCTTCCTTTTCCTCAATTTTTGTTTTCATAAAGAAATTTCCTTACTGACCACCTTCAGTGAGAGGCAAAATGGCACCTGTAGGGATTATGGCGGTGAGATTTTTCAGGAGAAATTTTAGCAGATGACAAGTTTTCCAATGCTAGAGATAGGCTCTGGCAATAATTGAAGCTTCCTGAGAAGAACTTTCACCGAGCCATCCTCAACCTGTACCTCAGACCAGCCTAGGACCACACGCAAGATGTCCTAACTGGAACAGGCTATTATTTTGTAAGCTCAGTAACAACTCTTGGCTGTTGTCAATTCTACAAAATTAAGCTTACCTCTCATAAATAAATGTCTATGTGTTTTTTTTTAAAGATTTCTTAATATGGACCATTTTTAAAGTCTGTATTGAATTTGTTATAATATTGCCTCTACTTTATGGTTTGTTTGTTTTGTGGGTTTTTTTTTTTTTTTTTTTTTTTGGCCACAAGGTATGTGGGATCTTAGCTCCCCAATAAGGGATTAAGCCTGCATCCCATGCATTGGAACCTAATGTTTTAACCACTAGACCACTCGGGAAGTCCCTTTTTGTGTGTTCTCAAACAGATTAAAAGGCTTCAGGTCTTTTTCATAGTTCTTGGCACTGATGTGTGCAGCGGCCTGGCCCCTACAGCAATGCAGGATTCACCCTGTCTCAGTACCCATCGGTGTGATTCTTTGGCCCTCCTAGCTCACATAACTTCTTGTCAATGGCTTTATTTCTTGATGATTCATCCCCCTCCCCACTTAAAAATGGGCATCAAGTCTTCCAATTACACCATTTAAAAAAATTGAGAGAACTAAAAGGAAGCGAGAGATAGAAAATGCTTAAAAAAGACTTCCAACACAAATGACCTTAAAAAGAAAATGGTAGACCACCTGGCAAAATATACTTTTATCAGCCTATTAATGAAGTCCATATGAATCTAAGCCTACAAGTGAAAGTATGGAAAAGAGATTACTCTAAGTAATTTAAGGGAATTTCTTTTTCCAAGAATAAGACAAAGATAATCTTCATCAACATGAGGTCCCACACTCTCCTCCAAGGTTTCCAGATGTATTCAGGGTATTCAGACACTGAAGATGAATACCCACCTTATTCTTCTTGCATCAGTCTGGGTCTTGTCCACCGAGTATCTGTTGAGGTCTCCAATTCAGGTCTTGCCCATCTTCCAATGGTTCTTCACTTCATCCTGTCTAACAGTCCTATGGCTTCCTCTACTAAATGTGAGCCACCATGAGGCACAGATAACTCTTCTGCTGCCCAGGCAGGCTGGAGGCCAGGCCTGTGAGAAGACATTCTCTACCAGGGACCTTGTCCTGCCAAGGATCCCACCACATAAGAAGCACACAGGACACCTCTGCTCTCTCACGCACGACTTCTTTGGCACTCCTCATCTGTTATACCACTCTGCTTAAGGCAGACATTGCCAAAGGGGAGGAGGGAGACAGACAGAGGCTGTTAAAGGAGAAAAACCAGAACAGCTTTCAATTCTTATCGTCATAGTGAGCCAGACTCCAGAACATATGCTAACATAGAAACTGTCTCGTTTACAAACTGCACTGCATAAGAATGGCTTAAGAAAAACTTTCTGCTATCCAGAAAAATGTTCAAACTACTGCATGATTGCACTCATTTCAAATGCTAGCAAAGTAATGCTCAAAATTCTCTAAGCTAGGCTTCAACAGTATGTGAACCAACAAGTCCCAAATGTTCAAGCTGAATTTAGAAAAGGCCGAGGAAGCAGAGATCAAATTTTCAACTACCGTTGGATCACAGAAGAAGCAAGAGAATTCCATAAAAATATCTACTTCTGCTTCACTGACTATACCAAAGCCTTTGACTGTGTGGATCACAACAAACTAGAAAATTCTTAAAGAGATGGGAATACCAGACCACCTTACCTGCCTCCTGAGAAACCTGTATGCAGGTCAAGAAGCAACAGTTAGAACTGGACATGGAGCAACACACCAGTTCCAAATCGGAAAAGGAGTACGTCAAGGCTGTATATTGTCACGCTGCTTATTTAATTTATATGCAGAGTACATCATGTGAAATGCTGGGCTGGATAAAGCACAAGCTAGAATCAAGATTGTCAGGAGAAATATCAATAACATCAGATACGCAGATGATACCACCCTTATGGCAGAAAGCAAAGAAGAACTAGAGAGCCTCTTGATGAAAGTGAAAGAGGAAAGTAAAAAAGCTGGCTTAAAACTCAACATTCAAAAAACAAAGATCATGGTATCCAATTCCATCACTTCATAGCAAATAGATGGGGAAATAGTGGAAGCAGTGACAGACTTTATTTTTGGGGGCTCCAAAATCACTGCAGATGATGACTGCAGCCATGAAATTAAAAGACACTTGCTCCTTGGAAGAAAAGCTATGACCCACCTAGACAGCATATTAAAAAGCAGAGATATTACTTTGCCTACAAGGTCCATCTATTCAAAGCTATAGTTTTCCAGTAGTCAAGTATGGATGTGAGAGTTGGACCATAAAGAAGGCTGGGCACCAGAGAATTGATGCTTTGAACTGTGGTGTTAGACAAGACTCTTGAGAGTCCCTTGGACTGCAAGGAGATCAAAACAGTCAATTCTAAAGATTCATATCAATGTATGACAAAACCCACTGGAAAAAAATAATAATAATAATAATAAAAAAAATTAAAAAAAAAAAAAAGAAAATCAACCCTAAATATTCATTGGAAGGACTGATGCTGAAGCTGAAACTCCAATACTTTGGCCACCTGATGTGAAGAACTGACTGATTAGAAAAGATCCTGATGCTGGGAACGATTGAAGGCAGGAGGAGAAGCGGGTAACAGAGGATGAAATGGTTAGAAGGCATCATCAACTCAATGGACGTGAGTTTGAGCGAGCTCCAGGAGATGATGAAGGGCAGGGAAGCCTGGCGTGCTGCAGTCCCTGGAGTCGCAAAGAGTTGGACAGGATTGAGCAACTGAACAACAACTGCTATCCAGAGTAATATTTTATATTGGTCAGTTGGCTTTATAATTATATACTCAAGAATCACTAGGAAACAACAAAGGTTGGTCTAACGCTTGGAAATAAAAAGTGGGAGAAACAGGAATTCATTAAGGGCACAGCTGTGGAAAGAAAATAAAAGTGGAGGGAGAGAGAGAAAAGCAGGACTCCCAAGAATCTCAGCAGGGAATATGACCCCCTCCCCAGGAAGGACAAATTGGCTAAAATCACGCACAGAGGATTGATCCTCTGGATTGCTGAGTCCCAGGCCTTGTATGTGTTTCTTCCCTTTTGCTTTCACAGCCTTAGAGACAGGCAAAATAAAAAGCCACAGGGATTAAACTTATCAGAAAGAGTAATTTGCTAACTGATATAAAGTTTTTGGAAATAGTGAGAAAGGTGATTTGTATTTGATAGTTTCAATAGAATATTTCTGGTGCTTTCACTCACTGAAAACCATGAAGGGGATTATACAGTAATACATACATCCTACCTATCAGACTTCTAAGACATGAATATACACACATAAACTTGGTACAAAGTGTCAGCAACATTTTTCCTGCCAACTATTTGCCACAGTGTGTGACTGTGATTGGAGAAAGAAATGGCAACCCACTCCAGTACTCTTGCCTGGAAAATCCCATGGACAGAGGAGCCTGGTAGGCTACAGTCCATGGGGTCGCAAAGAGTCGGACAAGACTGAGAAACTTCACTTCACTCATTCCATACTTTATCACTGGAGAAGGAAATGGCAACCCACTCCAATATTCTTGTCTGGAGAATCCCATGGACAGAGGAGCCTGGCAGGCCATGGTTCATAGGGTCACAGAGAGTCGGACACGCCTGAAGTGAATGAGCATGCACACACGTGATTGTCATAAAACCAGGTATTCTAACACCTGCACACACACACACTGTTCCAGATAGACCTGATAAAAGACCAGTCAAAGGCTGAGAGGCTCTTGCTTGCCACCAGTTAAATAATTACTTCTCTTTGTTCATTGATCATTTCAGAGTTTGATCCATTTACTGCACAATTTCTGCTCTCATTCAGGAAATTTACAACACCCATATAATCTCAGACCGACAGGAGGTAGGATGACTATGCTCTGCAAAGTCCTAACAGGTCTTTAATTCTTTTCAAGCAGACCATTTTCTGATTAAAAACTTGAATCTCCAGTTAAATACTCAGACGGTATCTTCAGAGAAGGACTCTGAAATGTATCCAGTGCCACTGCTATAGCTGCAGATCATTTCATTGTGGGTAGAGTTCCTTGGGGCTCAGTTAGAGGACTTTTCTTATTTTCTATACAAATACTCAAGGCCTACATTTGCACACAGTTAATTTGCATTTTTATGGGGATGAGCCCATTTTGTATGCCAAAGAGTTTTCTGTGGATTTTGCACAGGATACTTTTTTAGAATGCATTTAACATAATGAAGGATAGATTGCTAGATATTAAAGTATAGAGGTTAGTACAAAATATTTGAAAATGTGTTTCATCTAGACATATTAAGCGGAGAAATATTTTATCCTTCCTGAAAACTGAAATCTATGCAATTTGGACAGAGTATATATTTATCTAAATGAGAAAGAGAGAGAGAAAGTGTGTATGACCCAAATACTTGATTAGTTCTTTTATAAAAGAATAGCCGTTTGTAAAACTCAATAAAAAGTAATGAAGTTATACCAAATACAGGAAAAGAAATACTAAAGTTGCCACAATTCTACAACTGCTGTAGAAACTCCCTGGTGAAAGATATTTAAAATTAACCAGAAACCATCACAAGCAGCAATAATACAGAGGAAATTAGTGTGAATTCTTTCCCAAAAGGAATAGAAAAAACTGGAAAGTATGAGCATGGTTGCCATGAGGGAGCTGGAGTTTACTTTCAGTAGCATTATAGGATTAATTGTAAGAAATCATTCATTCATTTAGTCAATGTGTTGCAGGAAGGGGGACCCCTTCCAGGGCCCGAAACTGGGCTCTTGTCTAACACTCGGAAATGAATTGTCCGAGGAGACACATGCTGACAAAGCAAGAGACTTTATTGGGAAACGGCACCCGGGTGGAGAGCAGTAGGTAAGGGAACCCAGGAGAACTGCTCTCCTGCGTGGCTCGCAGCCTTGGGTTTTATGGTGATGGGATTAGTTTCTGGGTGGTCTTTGGCCAATCATTCTAATTCAGAGTCTTTTCTAGTGGCGCATGCATCGCTCAACCAAGATGGATGCTAGCGAGAGGGATTCTGGGAAGTGGACGGACACGCGGTGTCTCCTTTTGACCTTTCCCGAACTCTTCCGGTTGGTAGTGGCTTATTAGTTCTGTATTCCTTATCAGGATCTCCTGTCATAAAACAACTCATGCAAATAGTTACTATGGTGCCTGGCCAGGGTGGGTGGTTTCAATCAACAAATGTACAGAGTCTCTATCCATACAAAGCACTGTCAAGTCACTATAACATTCTCCCCGGACTAAGCCTATGGAAAATGGAAAATAACAACGAAGAACAGCCAAGGCTTTTCTTAAATTGTGGTTCTTGTGTTTGAGCCCAGTTTCCCATTAGAGAAACTCTGTAAGTAGCAGCACCTTGATATTCAAGGATCAGAAGCATCAGAATCACTGAGAAATTTCTTAGAAATGCAGTCTAAAGCCCCACCCTAGACTTATTAAATCAAAATCTATACATTAACAAGATCCCCAGGTTCTTTGTAGGCACAGTGAAGTCTGAGAAGCACTGATCTAGTGCTGTCTGCCAACATCTATAATTCAGCCAAAGCTCTATTTCAAAGCAATTAATTTCCAAAGTATAAATAATATCCCTTAAAAAAAACAACACACTTTGGTCATGCTACTCCTTGCTCAAAATCCTTCAGTAGTTTCCCAACATTCTCACTTTGGTCCTCGTGGCATTCCACAGTCTGTCTCCTGCTTTTCTTCTGACATGACACACATGGGTGTACACATGAACATCCCTCTGGAACCTGGCATCACCATCCCCAGCTGCTCTTTGCACTCCCTTTTACTGGGCATCTTTGCTCATTAAACCACCTCTACCTCAAACAAGGCTTCTCAATTTTAAGTGTCCATTAGAAACCCTTGGGAAGGATTTAAAAATCCCAATAGTCAGGCTTCACCCCAGACTGAGTTAAACAAAATTGCTAGAGGTGCAGCAGAGAGCCTGCACATTATTTTTAAAATTTCCCAGAGTGAATCCAAAATGCAACCAAGGTTGTGAACCACTGGCCTAGAAAATCTCCCTTCCTCCCCAGTTCATATTCTGAAATCCCACACATTCTTCAACACGGAGATCTAGTGCCCCATGAGTGGCTCCTGATCATCCCAACCTGTGGTTGGGATCTCTTCCTTACAACTCACTGACACCTATTTCTCAGGGCTTTTTCTTTGTAATTTGCAACATAGCAGGCACCACACAGGTGCTTACACATACTAGATGTTTCTTTTTCTATTTAAATAACAGGTTGTTCAAACTCAATTTGCCACTGAATACTGGAGAAGGACTGAAAACAAAATGCAACTCTCATGTCCCAATAAATAAACTTGCATGATACAACGGAGCATAGCAGGGAATGGGGCACTAAAAGCACACGGGAATACGGCAATTGAGGAGGGATAAGGGAGCAAGAGGAGGTGGGAGGCAGGAGGGCTCCTTCCCGATCCACATTCCCCTCACATAGTTCAGGCTGTGTCACCACACAACCTAGTCGCCCAAGTCAAGGAGACTCCTGTCCTTCACTCTCGTTTTTATTGTTTGTGTCCCTCTACTATGTAAGGTGAAGGAAGGCAGTGCATTTTGTTTTATTCACTGATGTAATCCCCCACCGTCTGGAGGAGTGTGTAGCACAGCAAATGTGACATGGATAATTTTATGTGTCAATTTGGCTGGGCCATGGGTGTCCAGATATTTGCTGGAACATTATTCTGATGGTGTCTGAGAGTATTTCTGGATTATATTAACTTTTGAATGAGTAGATTGACTAAAGACCACTGACCGCCCCAATATGAGTGTCCTGAATAGAATAAAAAGGCTGACTAAGGATTGACTTGCTCTATATACCTGTCTCCAAGCTGAGCACTAGCCATCTCCTGCCTTCGGACTCTGACTTGAACTGGTAACTCATACCATCAGCTCTCCTGGTTCTCAGGCCTTCAGACTCAGACTGGAAGTACATCATTGGCTCTCCGGGGTCTCCAGCTTCCTAATTTCAGATCTTGAGACTTCTCAGTCCCTATAATCAGGTGAGCCAGTTCATTATAGTAAACTTCTTTATATATGTGCCAACCTTTGGGCTATGTTTCTCTGGAAAATCCTAATGCACATTTTGGTACTGAGAGTGATTCCAGAAGAATAGAATGTTGAGTTTTCTGATTTGATCATAAGGTTTCTGGAATTGACTCTGATCTGACTGATGTAAAGATGCTAATGATGTTATTTCTGGTAGTAAAGAAAGCACTAGTAGTTCACAGGTGTCAATAGTTTATAGAAAAACAAAACATTCTGCATTGGATACTCTTAATCCACCCACTAAAAGATGCAAGGGGCTAAGTGACTCTGAATATTATAATTTTGGACATTTGGGGAAAACTAACAAAAAAGACAATGGTTGCTTTTAGTGTCACTGGACAAAATAGTGCAAGAAAAGGAGATCAAGGATTCTGATTCCCAACTTAAATTCTGCATTCATGCTTTAAGAGATTCTATGGGTACACTGAAGGAGTATAAAATCTCCTGTAGTCACAGGACTGGAATGGCTGCTAATCAAATGGCAAGAGGGTGAATGACAATGCAACTTGATCTCCCAGTCTCAGAGCGTCTTCTGTTAAAGCAAAAGCACTGATTGGGAAAAAATGGCATCCTATAAACTGGGCACCGAAGAGATGCTTTTAACTGTGGTGTTGAAGAAGACCCTTGAGAGTCCCTTGGACAGCAAGGAGATCCAACCAGTCAATCCTAAAGGAAATCAGTCCTGAATATTCATTGGAAGGACTGATGCTGAAGCTGAAACTCTAATACTTTGGCCACCTGATGCAAAGAGCTGACTCATTGGAAAACACCCTGATGCTGGGAAAGATTGAAGGCGAGAGGATAAGGGGATGACAGAGGATGAGATGGTTGGATGGCATCACCAACTCACTGGACATGAGTTTGACTAAGCTCCAGGAGTTGGTGATGGACAGGGAAGCCTGGCATGCTGGAGTCCATGGAGTCACAAACAGTCAGACACGACTGAGCGACTGAACTGAACTGACTGAAGCTGGGATGAGGAAAGACCCGATGAAGCTGAGAACACTGATCCCATAAAGTCTGATAAGTCTTTCTTGCTGGTGGAAGATGCTTCCTCACCGCTAGTAGTAGCAGCCTCTCCACATTCAGTATTAGTGACCCTTTGACTCACAGTGCTCTCTATCAGCCCTTCCACACCAGCCTAAGGGAATTAACCCACGATTGACTGAGGAAACTGTGCTGGACTCCTCTGAGGCCGTGGCCATGCACAACAATGCTGACTCTCCTCAGGACCCACTCCCACCATGATCTTTGCCTTTAGACATGTACCTAGACTCAAGTCTCAGCAGGTCCCTAAAAGTAAGGTACAATGTGTGACACTCTAACAGAACTACTTGAGTTTTTTGGTTAAACAGGCCAAAATCTAGGGGACATGTGTGGGAATGGATACAGAGGTTGGGGGATAATGGAGGAAGGAATATAAAATTAGATCAGGCTGAGTTTATTGAAATGGGTTCTGCATTTGATGTTGCAATTTGAGGGTTAGGAAAGGTTCTATTAATAACATTTTGTTTGTTTGGTTGGTTGAAACACAGACAAAAAGGTGGCTCACGGTGAGCAAACAGACCTGCCTTGGTTTTATGTAGAGGAAGAGATTCAAAGACTTAGGAAATATTTGTCATTTAAGACATACTCATCAGCAGGGAGATCAAACCAGTCAACCCAGAATATTCACTGGAAGGACTGATGCTGAAACTGAAGCTCCAGTATTTTGGTCATCTAATGCAAACAGATGAATCACTAGAAAAGTTCCTGATGCTGGGAAAGATTGAGGGCAGAGGAGTAGAAGGCATCAGAGGATGAGATGGCTGGACTGCATCACTGATGCAATGAACATGAACTTGGGCAAACTCTGGGAGACGGTGAGGGTCAGGAAGGTCTGGCATGCCACAGTCCATGGAGTCGCAAAGATTTGGACACAAATGGGCAACTGAACAAAAACAACAACATCTCACTTAGGGGCTCCCCAGGTAAAGAACCCACCTGCCAGTGCAGGAGACATAAGAGACTCTGGTTTGACCCCTGGGTTGGGAAGATGCCCTGGAAGACAGCACAGCAACCCACTCCAGTATTCTTGCCTGGAGAATCCCATAGAGAGAGGAGCCTAGCAGGTTACAGTCCATGGGGTTGCAAAGAGTCGGATGTGACTAAAGCAAATGAACACAAAAGCACATCTCACTTGGAGGGTCCAGAAGATATATCTCTAATCACTACCATGAAAAATACATTTGTGATCCTATTCAAGGCATCCCTGAAGAGTTTTGTGATGACTTTCCACTGTAAGCCAGACCTTCCAATGGGAACTATAGTCACTTAATTGGGAAAGGTGAATGCAATGGGAGTAGTGAGATCCGGGAGTGGCAGGGACAAACTGGCAGCAGTCACCAAGGGTAAAGTGGACATGGTTACTGTACTGCATAGCAGGGTCAAAGCAGCAATCAGAATAGTATGATTTGGGCAGATCTATGGCACTGGCTGTTTGACCATGGTGTTGCTAGAAGTGATGTACAAACAGAAAAATACTAGGCCAAATGAATTCTTATGTGAATCATATAAATAGAGGGTCACTGTCCCTCTATTGATTCCCAAGCTTGAGCCAATTTAATGACCAAGAATCTCTTGAATGAAAGAGAGGCAGTACCCTGGTATGCAGAAAAGATATCCGTAATCCAGATAACCATGATGGTGTGATCACTCACCTAGGGCCAGACATCCTGGAATGAGAAGTCAAGTGGGCCTTAGGAAGCATCACTACGAACAAAGCGAGTGGAGGTGATGGAATTCCAGTTGAGCTATTTCAAATCGTAAAAGATGATGCTGTGAAAGTGCTGCACTCAATATGCCAGCAAATCTGGAAAACCCAGCAATGGCCACAGGACTGGAAAAGGTCAGTTTTCATTCTAACCCCAAAGAAAGGCAATGCCAAAGAATGCTCAAACTACTGCACAATTTCACTCATCTCACACGCTAATAAAGTAATGCTCAAAATTCTCCAAGCCAGGTTTCAACAGTACATGAACCATAAACTTCCAGATATTCAAGCTGGATTTAGAAAAGGCAGAGGAACCACAGATCAAGTTGCCAACATCCATTGGATCATCAAAGAAGCAAAAGAGTTTAAGAAAAACATCTATTTCTGCTTTAATGACTATGCCAAAGTCTTTCACTGTGTGGATCACAACAAACTGTGGAAAATTCTTCGAGATGGGAATACCAGACAACTTTACATGCCTCCTGAGAAATCTGTATGCAGGTCAAGAAGCAACAGTTAGAACTGAACATGGAACAACAGACTGGTTCCAAATAGGAAAAGGAGTATGTCAAGGCTGTGTATTGTCACCCCGTTTATTTAACTTATATGCAGAGTACATCATGAGAAACACTGGGCTGAATGAAGCTGAAGCTGGAATCAAGATTGCCAGGAGAAATACCAATAACCTCAGATATGCAAATGATACCACCCTTCTGGCAGAAAGTGAAGAGGAACTAAAGAGCCTCTTGATGAAAGTGAAAGAGGAGAGTGAAAAAATTGGCTTAAAACTCAACATTCAGAAAACTAAGATCATGGCATCTGGTCCCATCACTTCATAGCAAATAGATGGGGAAACAGTGGAAACAATGACAGACTCTTTTTTGGGGCTCCAAAATCACTGCAGGTGGTGATTGCAGCCATGAAATTAAAAGACATTTGCTCCTTGGAAGAAAAGCTATGACCAACCTAGACAGCATATTAAAAACCAGAGACATTACATTGCCCACAAAGGTCCATCTAGTCAAGGCTATGGTTTTTCAAGTAGTCATGTATGGAAGTGAGATTTGGACTACAAAGAAAGCTGAGCACCAAAAAATTGATGCTTTTGAACTGTGGTGTTGGAGAAGACTCTTAAGAGTCCCTTGGACTGCAAGGAAATCAAGCCAGTCAATCCTAAAAGAAATCAGTCCTGAATATTCATTTGAAGGACTAATGCTGAAGCTGAAACTTCAATACTTTGGCCACCTGATGCAAAGAACTGACTCATTGGAAAAGACCCTGATGCTGGGAAAGATTGAAGGCAGGAGGAGAAGGGGATGACAGAGGATGAGATGACTGGATGGCATCACCGACATAATGGACATGAGTTTGAGCAAGCTCTGGGAGTTGGTGATGGACAGGGAAGCCTGGCGTGCTGCAGTCCATGGGGTCACAAAGAGTTGGACATGACTGAGTGACTGAACTGAACTGACCCTGGTATGCAACTACTGATCTAGCAAATGATTTTCTCTCTGTCCCTGTTAATAAAGACCACTGGAAGCTGTTTGCTCTTAGCTAGCAAGACCAGTCCTTCAGTGTCCAATGTAAGGAGTATGTCAACTCTCCAGCCCTCTGTCATAATTTAGTTTACAGGGAATCTATTGGCTTTTCCTTCCACACAGTATCTCACTGGTTCATTACATCGATGATACTATGCTAATTTGACCCAGTGAGCAAAAAGCAACAACTACTCCCAACTCATTGATAAGACACTTGTGCTAGAGGGTAGGAAGTCGAACAAAAGCTCAGGGATCTTCTACTTCACTGAAATTTCTAGGAGTACAGTAATGTGAGGTGACTGACTTTTTCTGCCTGTCTTCAAGCTAGGCATTTCTCTTCTCCTGCCTTTGGATTTGGACTGAAGGCCTGAGAAGCCAGAGAGATAGCTGAAAATATAAGTTCCAATCTAAGTCCAAGTCTCCTGCTTGCCAGCTGCAAATCTTGGGACTTCTCAGCTTTTCTAATCACATTAGCCAGTTCTCTGTAATAAATCTCTTTGTACATAAATGTATATCCTAGTAGTTCTGTTTCTCTGGGGAACACTAATACAGAGGTGTTCAGTATAAAATTGTTGAGTGAATGAATGAGTAAATGAACAGCTCCTCACTGCTACTGACTTAGTGCAAGCTTCCATTGTGTCCCACATGAATGACTTAAATTTCTTCTTAGCTTTGATAAACACACACACACACACACACACACACAGTGCTTTGAAGAACTGATCTTGTTAAACACCAGATATGATCACTGTGACCACAATTTCTCTCCAGCCTAAAATTAAATGCTCCTCATTGTCTGTCCCCAGAATTAAATAAAATTGTTTGTTTAAACAGAATAAAGTTTAGCTTCACAAACGTATTACATAAAACTTTACATAACCTAACCTTGAGATGTATTCAGTCTCACCTTTCGTACTTTTCACCCTGCCCTTTGCACTTCAAGGCCAACAAATGGCTTCCCTGTCACTTTCTCTAACACTCAACGGCCATGCTCATCTCTGTTCTTACACATAATGCCCTGACTGCTTAGAATGACTTCCTGCCCTTCATCCACCTGGAAAATTCCTTTTACTGTTCAAAACAAAGTTCAGTGACAACTCCTCCAAAAGTATCTGTCTTCTGAAAGAAGGTTAACCACTATCTTCTTAATACGGACCCTGTAGATTTATCTTATTTCCACATTCTCCTTAATTCCAACTTTTTTATACTTTTATTGGTTTATGTGAGTTGCAATCCTTTGAGCTACAAAAACCAGACTGTCATTGCTGTCTTAAACCAGTCATGATTCATCACCTGGGACTAGCAAATTAAATAAAATTGGGATTCTATAAACTGAAGAAGGGAGAGTGACTATAGAATAAGTAACCAACACATTGGTCCCTATGTCCTTCTCTCCAGTGTAAGATGATTGGTTTGAAAGCAAAAGCCATATCATTTCATCTTCTGGCCAAAGTGCATAGAATAATGCTGACTAGTGAATGTGTAGAACTGAATTCTGAAGCTCACATAGGAAAAACTCAGTTAAAACAATTACATAAGCGGCTTGAGCAAAAGCTTTTAATTTCCTTTTGCCTCAGTTTTCCTATCTGTAGAGATAATACCTGTAAACAAAGAGTGTTACCTGCCATTTCAGTAAACAAAGAATGTTGCAGCAACAAAGCCATCAGCCGCTGCAACTGCCCCTAATGGTGAACCCCGAGGAAATTCAGGATAGATAAAAATAGGATACTGGCCCTAGATAGTTAAGATGCCTACCAAAGAATGGTTTCAAGAGGCCAAGACTCTTTCACCTTACCATATATATAAAGCACTAAAGTCATTAACTTGAGATGCCTATTTTTGTGATTAGTAGTAAATCTTTTGATATTTGACTACATGTGTTTTTCCTTTCAGCAAAACCTCCTATATATCTTGACCCTCCTTTACATCTTTGCAACAGTCCCTCAGAGGATTCTGAGACAGTGTATCCCAGGATATAGTCCTTAGTAAGTCTGCCAAATAAAACATAATTCTTAACTTTTAGATTGTGCATTGTTTTTTAATCAACATACCTCTTCACTTCATAAAATTCTTTTGAAAAGTATACAATTTAAATCTAGTCATTGTTAGGATACATGAGAAAACAAAGCATAAAGACTCATCAAAAATATATAAACCACCATTTTATATCAACAAAAAGAAATTGTCACCATATGATTAATACACGAGTATTTATGGAGCACTCACATGTGGCATACTACTCATGGGATTCAGTATGCCACATGTAAGTGCTCCATAAATACGGGTGCATTAATGCTTCTGTTTTATTGTTTATACAAAAGCTTTTGACTGTGTGGATCACAGCAAACTGTGGAAAATTCTTCAAGAGATGGGAATATCAGACCACCTTATAAGCTTCTTGAGAAACCTGTATGCAGGTCAAGAAGCAACAGTTAGAACTGAACATGGAACAACAGACTGGTTCCAAATCAGGAAAGAAGTACATCAAGGCTATATATTGTCACCCTGTTTATTTAACTTATATAAAGAGTACATCTTGCAAAATGCCAGGCTGGATGAAGCACAAGCTGGAATCAAGATTGTTGGGAAAAATATAAATAACCTCATACATGCAAATGATACCACCCTAAGAGCAGAAAGCGAACAAGAACTAAAGAGCCTCTTGATGAAAGTGAAAGAGGAGAGTGAAAAAGTTGGCTTAAAACTCAACATTCAGAAAACTAAGATCATGACACCCAGTCCCATCACTTCATGGCAAATTGATGGGGAAATAATGGAAACAGTGACAGACTTTCTTTTTTTGGGCTCCAAAATCACTGCAGGTGGTGACTGTAGCCATGAAATTAAAAGACATTTGCTCCTTGGAAGAAAAGCTATGACCAACCTAGACAGCATATTATAAAGCAAAGACATTACTTTGCCAACAAAGGTCCACCTAGTCAAAGCTGTGGTTTTTCCAGTAGTCATGTATGGAAGTGAGATTTGGACTACAAAGAAAGCTGAGCACCAAAAAATTGATGCTTTTGAACTGTGGTGTTGGAGAAGACTCTTAAGAGTCCCTTGGACTGCAAGGAAATCAAGCCAGTCAATCCTAAAAGAAATCAGTCCTGAATATTCATTTGAAGGACTAATGCTGAAGCTGAAACTTCAATACTTTGGCCACCTGATGCAAAGAACTGACTCATTGGAAAAGACCCTGATGCTGGGAAAGATTGAAGGCAGGAGGAGAAGGGGATGACAGAGGATGAGATGACTGGATGGCATCACCGACATAATGGACATGAGTTTGAGCAAGCTCTGGGAGTTGGTGATGGACAGGGAAGCCTGGCGTGCTGCAGTCCATGGGGTCGCAGAGTCAGACACGACTGAGTGACTGAAGTGAACTGAACTGAACTACATGTAACAAAGAACTTATTGCTGTATTATTTACTAGGGCTGCCATAACTAAGTATCACAGATTACATGGTTTAAACAATAGAAATGCATTGTCCTACAATTCTGAAGGTTAGAAATCCAACATCAAGGTTTTGGCCGAGTTGGTTCTCTTTTTAGGTATGTGAGGGAAGGATCTTTTCTAGGTCCCTCCCCTTGGCTTGTAGAAAACCATCTTCTCCCCCTGTCTCTCTTTACGTAGTCTCCCTCAGTCTAGGTCTCGTGTCTGAATTTCCCTTTTTTATATAGATACCAGTCATACTGGATTAGAGCCCACACTAATGACCTCATATAAGCTTCATTATCTCTGTAGTCTATCTTCAGATAAGGTCACATTCAGAGGTATTTTGGGGGGGGGGGGGCTGGTTAGAAATTCAACATATGAATCTTGAGGGAGGACCCCATATTAGCCCATAAAACATGCACTGCCTCTCTTTATCTTCACAATAACCCTCAGAGGTGAATATTATTGTTATCCTCATTTCATAGCGAAGGACACAGTAAATTAATGAGGTCAAATACATTCTCCAATGATACACAGGGAATGGTGGTGTAGACTCATTCATGAACTAAGTAAATAAATTCATGAATTAGGATTATTTATAAATTATACACAGGTTTCCCTGTTGGCTCAGCAGCAAAGAATCCATTTGCAATGCAGGAGACAGAGATTTGAAGTCTGCATTGGAAAGATACCCTGGAGAAGGAAATAGCCCACTCCAGTATTCTTGCCAGGAAAATCCCATGGACAGAGGAGCCTGGTGGGTTACAGTCCATGGGGGAGTCAGACATGAACTATCGACTAAACCACCACCACAACCAGCATAAATTATCAGTCAGTTCAGTCAGTCAGTTCAGTCACTCAGTCGTGTCCAACTGACTCTTTGCGACCCCGTGAATCGCAGCACACCAGGCCTCCCTGTCCATCACCAACTCCCAGAGTTTACTCAAACTCATGCCCATCGAGTCGGTGATGCCATCCAGCCATCTCATCCTCTGTCGTCCCCTTCTCCTCCTGCCCCCAATCCGTCCCAGCATCAGGGTCTTTTCCAATGAATCAACCCTTCTCATGAGGTGGCCAAAGTATTGAAGTTTCAGCTTCAGCATCAGTCCTTCCAATGAATACCCAGGACTGATCTCCTTTAGGATGGACTGGTTGGATCTCCTTGCAGTCCGAGGAACTCTCAAAAGTCTTCTCCAACACCATAGTTCAAAAGCATCAATTTTTTGGTGCTCAGCTTTTTCACAGTCCAACTCTCACATCCATACATGACTACTGGAAAAACAATATCCTTGACCAGATGAACCTTTGTTAGCAAAGTCATGTCTCTGCTTTTTAATATGCTATCTAAGTTGGTCATAACTTTCCTTCCAAGGAGTAAGCATCTTTTAATTTCATGGCTGCAGTCACCATCTGCAGTGATTTTGGAGCCCCAAAAAATAAATTCTGACACTGTTTCCACTCTCTCCCCATGAGGTAATGGGACCAGATGCCATGATCTTAGTTTTCTGAATGTTAAGCTTTAAGCCAACTTTTTCACTCTCCTCTTTCACTTTCTTCAAGAGGCTTTTTAGTTCCTCTTCACTTTCTGCCATAAGGGTGGTGTCATCTGCATATCTGAGGTTATTGATATTTCTCCCGGCAATCTTGATTCTAGCTTGTGCTTCTTCCAGCCCAGTGTTTCTCATGATGTACTCTGCATATAAGTTAAATAAGCAGGGTGACAATACACAGCCTTGACGTACTCCTTTTCCTATATGGAGCCAGTCTGTTGTTCCATGTCCAGTTCTAACTGTTGCTTCCTGACCTGCATACAGGTTTCTCAAGAGGCAGATCAGGTGGTCTGGTATTCCCATCTCTTGAAGAATTTT
Organism: Dama dama; assembly: GCF_033118175.1. Lineage (NCBI taxonomy): Eukaryota > Metazoa > Chordata > Mammalia > Artiodactyla > Cervidae > Dama > Dama dama. Next base: position 60,013,936 of record NC_083692.1, on the reverse strand, counting down.
CCACAGTTTATTGTGGTCCACACAGTCGAAGGCTTTGGCATAGTCAATAAAGCAGAAATAGATGTTTTTCTGGAACTCTCTTGCTTTTTCGATGATCCAGCGGATGTTGGCAATTTGATCTCTGGTTCCTCTCCCTTTTCTAAAACCAGCTTGAACATCTGGAAGTTCTCGGTTCACGTATTGCTGAAGCCTGGCTTGGAGAATTTTGAGCATTACTTTGCTAGCATGTGAGATGAGTGAAATTATGCGGTAGTTTGAGCATTCTTTGGGATTGCCTTTCTTAGGGACTGGAATGAAAACTGACCTTTTCCAGTCCTGTGGCCACTGCTGAGTTTTCCAAATTTGCTGGCATATTGAGTGCAGCACTTTCACAGCATCATCTTTCAGGATTTGAAATAGCTCAACTGGAATTCCATCACCTCCACTAGCTTTGTTCATAGTGATGCTTTCTAAGGCCCACTTGACTTCACATTCCAGAATGTCTGGCTGTAGGTGAGTGATCACACCACCTAGATTATCTGTGATTATCTGGGTCATGAAGATCTTTTTTGTATAGTTCTTCTGTGTATTCTTGCCACCTCTAATTTTGGAATATTTGCTAGCAATAGCTAAAATAGTAATTTTAGTTACAAGTTGGAAGCAAATGGCATTATACTCAGAAAGGATAAAACTATAGAGTTGGTAGTTTCCTTGGTATACACTGAGTCCTATTAGTTTATTTCATACATGTGAAAACTGAGGCCCAGATAGGTAAACTTACTTACCTAAGGTCACATAGTATGTTCACGGCAGGACTTAACTAGAATGCAGGTCTCTCAGGCTAGCATACTTACTACATTGTTCCTCTGACTCATATAGTAGAACAGTCTTTAAGAAAGCTTCATTGGACTGAGAATGCAGATACTCAGGGGCCTGTGTAAACTTTAATACTAATGAATGCATCACACTATTAATACTGCTGTTCATTCAGCAAATATTTTTGAGAATCTACCATCTACCAAAGAGAACGAACATCTCATGGTTAAAAACATGGGTCTTGGGACCATACCATTCAGACCCTGATTCTGTCGCTTACTAAGTGACCTTGGGAAATGGGTCACACTTCTTATCATTCTGACTCTTCATCTGTACAATGCTGATCATGCTAGCCCTTGACTCACAGGTTAATAATGAGAATTAAATGAGTTAATACAATGCAAAAGACTTGACAAGATGGCTGGCATATAGTAACATTCAGCCAAATGTTAGTTCTTAGATATTATTCTGTGCCAAAGATGGTGCTAGGCATTGGAGATATACATGTTAAAAACAAATACAAGGGTGGACAAACCAGTACATAGAAATTTCACTAGAGATTGATCAACATAACATTACAGGCATGTATCAGATGCTGTCAGAGTCCTTTTGAGACAGGCTGGGACCTGGTACCCTTTGCTGCAATAAATAATGCTTGCACCTGAACAAACATCTCCTCAATCAATAAAATACAAACAAACTGTAAGAGACTAAAAACAACCATGTGCACGCACAGTTGGGGCAAATTATGCACAAGATACAAAAAAAGAAAAAAAAACAGAAAGCCTAACTGCCAGTTCTGAAGAGCCAGGAGCAAAAGTAGGAACTTGGGAGCAAAAGCAGGGTACTATGTGTGCCCCCTCCATTCAACACCACCAAAGGGGAGGGCAAATCACTTCAGCCATCCCTCCACCAGAACCCCTGGACACATCCCTACCTTCACCCCATATAAGGAATCAGCTTGCCCCTCCTTTGGGAACAAGCATGGGAAACTGTTACTTGTTTTTACTCCCCACTGCTACAACAGGGCCCCCAATAAAGCCTTGCCTAAATTTCCTTTCTAGCCTCTCATCAATTTCTTTTGACTGGGGAAGGCCAACAGCCCTGGTCAGTATCACTTTAACTAATCTGGACAAACTCTAGTATATCATATCATATACTGGGGTTAATTGATTAATTTGGTAAGACATCAGAAAAGTATCTCTGGTTAAAATTTTGCATTCTTCAATTAATTATTCTGGGCTGGTGAAGGAATGCTGCCCAAAGGAGTTATCACTTGAGCTCTGTCTATAAATTAGGTAGATAAAGAAAAGATAGGAGCATTCCAGGGAGAGAAGAGAAGGATTTTAAAGAATCTTGTCGGGGAGAGGTTGGAGGAAGAGCAGAAGACAAAGGTGGGGAAGCAAACTGCCCTTACATAACAGAAGCCTGTGCCAAGGTATTGGGGATTTAGCTTGACAAAATGAAAAGCCTATATAGGATTTTAAACAGGAAACTAAGGTGATCACATTGTGGTTTAAGATCTATTGGCCTCACTTTCCACTGGTCTCACTACTACACTCCCAGTCAAATAACCCCGTTAGATGTTTTAGATATTAGATATTGAAGGGATTTGTCCTTTCTAGTTCCAAAATTTCCTTTACCCTGTAACAAATCTCTGTAGATCTCAACACTAAGAAACTTCATATTCATTTGGAGATAATGCAAGCGGAATGGTTAATGGTACATTCTATGACAATCTGTTACCAAGACAGCTTAATATAGTAAAGAAAACCCATTTTAATATCAGACACCCAAATTGAAAATTCCTGTCCTCATTATAAAACATGGCCTGAACAATATACAACAGTGTTACAGATCATCGTCAGCAGCACTAGCCTGGTGCTTTTGTTTTTGTTTTGTTTTTTTTTTTTTAATTTATTATTTTTTTTTTCCAGTGGGTTTTGTCATACATTGATATGAATCAGCCATGGATTTACATGTACTCCCAATCCCGATCCCCCCTCCCAACTCCCTCTCCACCCGATTCCTCTGGGTCTTCCCAGTGCACCAGGCCGGAGCACTTGTCTCGTGCATCCCACCTGGGCTGGTGATCTGTTTCACCATAGATAGTATACATGCTGTTCTTTTGAAATATCCCACCCTCACATTCTCCCACAAAGTTCAAAAGTCTGTTCTGTATTTCTGTGTCTCTTTTTCTGTTCTGCATATAGGGTTATCGTTATCACCTTTCTAAATTCCATATATATGTGTTAGTATGCTGTAATGTTCTTTGTCTTTCTGGCTTACTTCACTCTGTATAAGGGGCTCCAGCTTCATCCATCTCATTAGGACTGGTTCAAATGAATTCTTTTTAATGGCTGAGTAATATTCCATGGTGTATATGTACCACAGCTTCCTTATCCATTCATCTGCTGATGGGCATCTAGGTTGCTTCCATGTCCTGGCTATTATAAACAGTGCTGCGATGAACAGTGGGGTGCACGTGTCTCTTTCAGATCTGGTTTCCTCAGTGTGTATGCCCAGAAGTGGGATTGCTGGGTCATATGGCAGTTCTATTTCCAGTTTTTTAAGGAATCTCCACACTGTTTTCCATAGCGGCTGTACTAGTTTGCATTCCCACCAACAGTGTAAGAGGGTTCCCTTTTCTCCACACCCTCTCCAGCATTTACTGCTTGTAGACTTTTGGATAGCAGCCATCCTGACTGGTGTGTAATGGTACCTCATTGTGGTTTTGATTTGCATTTCTCTAATAATGAGTGATGTTGAGCATCTTTTCATGTGTTTTTTAGCCATCTGTATGTCTTCTTTGGAGAAATGTCTGTTTAGTTCTTTGGCCCATTTTTTGATTGGGTCATTAATTTTTCTGGAATTGAGCTTCAGGAGTTGCTTGTATATTTTTGAGATTAATCCTTTGTCTGTTTCTTCATTTGCTATTATTTTCTCCCAATCTGAGGGCTGTCTTTTCACCTTACTTATAGTTTCCTTTGTAGTGCAAAAGCTTTTGAGTTTCATTAGGTCCCATTTGTTTAGTTTTGCTTTTATTTCCAATATTCTGGGAGGTGGGTCATAGAGGATCTGGCTTTGATTTATGTCGGAGAGTGTTTTGCCTATGTTCTCCTCTAGGAGTTTTATAGTTTCTGGTCTTACATTTAGATCTTTAATCCATTTTGAGTTTATTTTGGTGTATGGTGTTAGAAAGTGTTCTAGTTTCATTCTTTTACAAGTGGTTGACCAGTTTTCCCAGCACCACTTGTTAAAGAGGTTGTCTTTTTTCCATTGTATATCCTTGCCTCCTTTGTCAAAGATAAGGTGTCCATAGGTTCGTGGATTTATCTCTGGGCTTTCTATTCTGTTCCATTGATCTATATTTCTGTCTTTGTGCCAGTACCATACTGTCTTGATGACTGTGGCTTTGTAGTAGAGTCTGAAGTCAGGCAGGTTGATTCCTCCAGCTCCATTCTTCTTTCTCAAGATTACTTTGGCTATTCGAGGTTTTTTGTATTTCCATACAAATTGTGAAATTCTTTGGTCTAGTTCTGTGAAAAATACCGTTGGTAGCTTGATAGGGATTGCATTGAATCTATAGACTGCTTTGGGTAGAATAGCCATTTTGACAATATTAATTCTTCCAATCCATGAACACAGTATGTTTCTCCATCTGTTTGTGTCCTCTTTGATTTCTTTCATCAGTGTTTTATAGTTTTCTATGTATAGGTCCTTTGTTTCTTTAGGTAGATATACTCCTAAGTATTTTATTCTTTTTGTTGCAATGGTGAATGGTATTGTTTCCTTAATTTCTCTGTCTGTTTTTTCATTGTTAGTATATAGGAATGCAAGGGATTTCTGTGTGTTAATTTTATATCCTGCAACTTTACTATATTCATTGATTAGCTCTAGTAATTTTCTGGTAGAGTCTTTAGGGTTTTCTATGTAGAGGATCAAGTCATCTGCAAACAGTGAGAGTTTTACTTCTTCTTTTCCTATCTGGATTCCTTTTACTTCTTTTTCTGCTCTGATTGCTGTGGCCAGAACTTCCAACACTATGTTGAATAGTAGTGGTGAGAGTGGGCACCCTTGTCTTGTTCCTGATTTCAGGGGAAATGCCTTCAATTTTTCACCATTTAGGGTGATGCTTGCTGTGGGTTTGTCATATATAGCTTTTATTATGTTGAGGTATGTTCCTTCTATTCCTGCTTTTTGGAGAGTTTTAATCATAAATGAGTGTTGAATTTTGTCAAAGGCTTTCTCTGCATCTATTGAGATAATCATATGGCTTTTATCTTTCAATTTGTTAATGTGGTGTATTACATTGATTGATTTGCAGATATTAAAGAATCCTTGCATTCCTGGGATAAAGCCCATTTGGTCATGGTGTATGATTTTTTTAATATGTTGTTGGATTCTGTTTGCTAGAATTTTGTTAAGGATTTTTGCATCTATGTTCATCAGTGATATTGGCCTGTAGTTTTCTTTTTTTGTGGCATCTTTGTCTGGTTTTGGAATTAGGGTGATGGTGGCCTCATAGAATGAGTTTGGAAGCTTACCTTCTTCTGCAATTTTCTGGAAGAGTTTGAGTAAGATAGGTGTTAGCTCTTCTCTAAATTTTTGGTAGAATTCAGCTGTGAAGCCATCTGGTCCTGGGCTTTTGTTTGCTGGAAGATTTTTGATGACAGTTTCGATTTCCTTGCTTGTGATGGGTCTGTTAAGATCTTCTATTTCTTCCTGGTTCAGTTTTGGAAAGTTAAACTTTTCTAAGAATTTGTCCATTTCATCCAAGTTGTCCATTTTATTGGCATAGAGCTGCTGGTAGTAGTCTCTTATGATCCTTTGTATTTCAGTGTTGTCTGTTGTGATCTCTCCATTTTCATTTCTAATTTTGTTAATTTGGTTTTTCTCTCTTTGTTTCTTAATGAGTCTTGCTAATGGTTTGTCAATTTTGTTTATTTTTTCAAAAAACCAGCTTTTAGCTTTGTTGATTTTTGCTATGGTCTCTTTAGTTTCTTTTGCATTTATTTCTGCCCTGATTTTTAAGATTTCTTTCCTTCTGCTAACTCTCGGGTTCTTCATTTCTTCCTTCTCTAATTGCTTTAGGTGTAGAGTTAGGTTATTTATTTGGTTTTTTTCCTGTTTCTTGATGTAAGCCTGTAATGCTATGAACCTTCCCCTTAGCACTGCTTTTACAGTGTCCCATAGGTTTTGGGTTGTTGTGTTTTCATTTTCATTCATTTCTATACATATTTTGATTTCTTTTTTGATTTCTTCTATGATTTGTTGGTTATTCAGAAGCATGTTATTTAGCCTCCATATGTTTGAAGTTTTAACAATTTTTTCCCTGTAATTGAGATCTAATCTTACTGCACTGTGGTCAGAAAAGATGACTGGAATGATTTCAATTTTTTTGAATTTTCCAAGACCAGATTTATGGCCCAGGATGTGATCTATTCTGGAGAATGTTCCGTGTGCACTTGAGAAAAAGGTGAAGTTGATTGTTTTGGGGTGAAATGTCCTATAGATATCAATTAGGTCTAGCTGGTCCATTGTGTCATTTAAGGTTTGTGTTTCCTTGTTAATTTTCTGTTTAGTTGATCTATCCATAGTTGTGAGTGGGGTATTAAAGTCTCCCACTATTATTGTGTTACTATTAATTTCCTCTTTCATACTCGTTAGCGTTTGCCGTTCATATTGCGGTGCTCCTATGTTGGGTGCATATATATTTATAATTGTTATATCTTCTTTTTTGATTGATCCTTTGATCATTATGTAGTGTCCTTCTTTGTCTCTTTTCACTTCCTTTATTTGAAAGTCTATTTTATCTGATATGAGTATTGCGACTCCTGCTTTCTTTTGGTCTCCGTTTGCATGAAATATTTTTTTCCAGCCCTTCACTTTTAGTCTGTATGTGTCTCTTGTTTTGAGGTGGGTCTCTTGTAGACAGCATATATAGGGGTCTTGGTTTTGTATCCATTCAGCCAATCTTTGTCTTTTGGTTGGGGCATTCAACCCATTTACATTTAGGGTAATTATTGATAGGTGTGGTCCTGTTGCCATTTACTTTGTTGTTTTGGGTTCACGTTTATACAACCTTTCTGCATTTCCTGTCTAGAGAAGATCCTTTAGCATTTGTTGAAGAGCTGGTTTGGTGGTGCTGAATTCTCTCAGCTTTTGCTTATCTGTAAAGCTTTTGAATTCTCCTTCATATCTGAATGAGATCCTTGCTGGATACAGTAATCTAGGTTGTAGGTTATTCTCTTTCATTACTTTCAGTACGTCCTGCCATTCCCTTCTGGCCTGGAGGGTTTCTATTGATAGATCAGCTGTTATCCTTATGGGAATCCCTCTGTGTGTTATTTGTTGTTTTTCCCTTGCTGCTTTTAATATTTGTTCTTTGTGTTTGATCTTTGTTAATTTGATTAATATGTGTCTTGGGGTGTTTCGCCTTGGGTTTCTCCTGTTTGGGACTCTCTGGGTTTCTTGGATTTGGGTGGCTATTTCCTTCCCCATTTTAGGGAAGTTTTCAGCTATTATCTCCTCGAGTATTTTCTCATGGCCTTTCTTTTTGTCTTCTTCTTCTGGAACTCCTATGATTCGAATGTTGGGGCATTTCACAGTGTCCCAGAGGTCCCTGAGGTTGTCCTCATTTCTTTTGATCCTTTTTTCTTTTTTCCTCTCTGCTTCATTTATTTCCACCATTTTATCTTCTACCTCACTTATCCTATCTTCTGCCTCTGTTATTCTACTCTTGGTTCCCTCCAAAGTGTTTTTGATCTCATTCATTGCATTATTCATTTGTAATTGACTCTTTTTTATTTCTTCTAGGTCTTTATTAAACAGTTCTTGAATCTTATCAATCTTTGTTTCCAGGCTATTTATCTGTAACTCCATTTTGTTTTCAAGATTTTGGATCATTTTTATTATCATTATTCTAAATTCTTTTTCAGGTAGATTCCCTATCTCCTCCTCTTTTGTTTGACTTGGTGGGCATTTTTCATGTTCCTTTACCTGTTGGGTATTTCTTTGCCTTTTCATCTTGTTTAGATTGCTGTATCTGGAGTGGGCTTTCTGTATTCTGGAGGTCTGTGGTTCCTTTTTGTTGTGGAGGATTAACCCAGTGGGTGGGATTAGACGATTGGCTTGTCGAGATTTCCTGGTTAGGGAAGCTTGCGTCAGTGTTCTGGTGCGTGGAGCTTGATTTCTTCTCTTTGGAGAGCAATGGAGTGCCCAGTAATGAGTTTTGAGATGGGTCTATGTGTTAGGTGTGACCTTGGGCAGCCTGTATGTTGATGTTCAGGGCTATGTTCCTGCGTTGCTGGAGAATTTGCGTGGTATGTCTTGCTCTAAAACTTATTGGCTCTTGTGTGGTGGTTGGTTTCAGTGTAGGTATGGAGGCTTTTGGACAGTCACTTATTACTTAAAGTTCCTTGTAGTCAGGAGTTTTCTGGTGTTCTCAGGTTTTGGGCTTAAGTCTCCTGCCTCTGGATTTCAGTTTTATTCTTCCTGTAGTCTCAGGACTTCTCCAACTATACAGCCCTGATAAGAAAACTTCTAGGTTAATGGCTAAAAGATTCTCCCCCGTTAGGGACACCCAGAGAGGTTCACAGAGTCACATGAAGAAGAGGAGAGGGAGGAGGGAGATAGAGATGAACAGGAGGAGAAAAAGGGGGACTCAAGAGGAGAGAGACAGATCTACACAGCTGTCTGTTCCCAGAGTGTTCTCCGTAGCCCAGTCACCTACAAAGATTCACAGAATTGGATTGGGAAGAGAAGGGGAAAGGAGAAAATAGAGGTGTTCTGAGGTAGAAAACAGAGAGTCAAGATTGGGAGAGAATAATCTTCGGTTTAAAAATAGGGCTTCTCTTCTTTTTTTTTTTTTTTGTAAGTTTATAGTGTATTGGAAATGAAAATTAAGGAGTAGTAGAGGAGTACTAGAGGACTTTAAAAGAAATAAAAGAAAAAGAAAAATAGAAAATAGAAGAGAAAAAGGAAAGAAAAAAAAAAGAAAAAGAAAAAAAAGAAAAAAGAAAAAAGAAAAAAAAATTTTTTTTTCCCCCTAATTAAAAAATCGTAAAAGTCTCCTTTCGAAGACAATGGGCTGCTTTTCTGGGCGCCTGATGACCTCAGCTAGCGATCAGAAGTTGTTTTGCGAAGTTTGCTCTGCGTTCAGTTATTCTTTTGATGAATTTGTAGGAGAGAAAGTGGTCTCCCCGTCCTACTCCTCCGCCATCTTGGCTCCTCCCCCTAGCCTGGTGCTTTTGAAAATGAAGTGGTAGCAACAAAGCTTGTACAGCACAGTAATGGATGACAAGATGCCATGCCATTCATAAAATACTGTTCTGCAACAAGATTTGCAAAGCCAGGATTAACTTTTTTGAGGTATGAGACATCAAGGATTAGTATGCCTTAAAACTTAAAGTAGTTCTCCCATTGCATGACTGATGGCTCATCCATTAGTGTCTGTGTGGCTACATATCTTTGAAAGGAGGACTCTGTCTGAATGTGAGGTATGCTCCTATTTGAGAAAAAAACAAATGCCAATTGCACTAATCACTATAATGATTCTCTGAGGAATTTTTTAAAACATTTTAATACATATTCTGAAATAGTGATCTAACAGCAACTTCTCTAACTCATTTCAACATTGAATGTACCTGTCATTCTTAGTACAACTTAATTTCAATTATATATGTAGGTCATAAGTCTTCACAGTTAAAAGAATATTTAAATTGAGACCAATACTGTTTCCTAAATTGCTTCCTTAATTAATATTTTATGGATGATAACTAGTGTATTCAATACACAAAATTATACTCTATAAATATAACTCAGTGGAATATTAGAAAAGGTAATACCACCCATATAATCCCAGGCAAACTTTAGAAAGAAAAAATGAGTTAAATTTTAACATTACGGCAAAGACAGAGGCTGACAGGTTTCCAACCCTACGAGCATTTCTCTTAGTAATTTTGTGTATATGCTCTGTCAATCAGTTGTGTCCAACTCTTTGCAACCCCTTGGACTGTAGCCTGCCATACTCCTCTGTCCATGGGATTAACCAAAGATACTTCAACTATGTAAAAGTTACATTCAAACAACTAAAATGAAAAATCTTTGAGGGCAGATAAAATAGTTGTCAGTATACCCACATCCTAGCACAGAGCCTACAACAGTACAGAAAATGGGTGCCAAGTTGTTGATAAGAGGTTGACTGAAGAACCAACTGATTATTTACATTTGGCAATGTCTTTTCTCAATGGAAAGCAACACCTAGAGGAATCACTGGAGTATTTCATCTAATTGAAGTGTTGATGTATAATATTTATTAGTTTCAGCTATACAGCAAAGTGATTTGGATGTATATTTTTTTTTCTTTTTCAGATTCTTTTATATTATAGGTCATGAAAAGATACTGAATGTAGTCCTTGTTTTGGAATATTTTTTAAAGTGAGTATCACTTACCTCCCTCTCCATGAAGTTTCTCATATATTTACTGGATTTATTACCCACCATGATAAAACCTTTTAAGTTCAGGCCAGAAACTCCAAATCTACTACAATTTATTTATTGATATTTTTGTCTTACTGGATTACACTGTCTTACTGTCTTACTGGCAGGGGCCATGTTTTTATGTTGTTGTTCAGTCACTAAGTCATGTCTGCCTCTGCAACCCCATGAATGGCAGCACACCAGGCTTCCCTGTCCTTCACTATCTCCTGGAGTTTGCTCAAATTCATGTCCATTGAGTCGGTGATGCTATCTAGCTATCTCATCCTCTGTCTCCGCCTTCTTCTCCTACCCTCAATCTTTCCCAGCATTAGGGTCTTTTGTAATGAGTTGGCTCTTCACATCAGGTGACCAACATATTAGAGTTTCAGCTTCAGCATCAGTCTTTTCAATGAATATTCAGAGTTGATTTCGTTTAGGATTGATTGGTTTGACTTCCTACTGTCCAAGGAACTCACAAGAGTCTTCTCCAACACCACAACTCAAAAGCATCAGTTCTTCAGCACCCAGCCTTCTTTATGGTCCAGCTCTCACCATACATGACTACTGGAAAAATGATAACTTTGACTAGATGGACCTTTGTTGGCAAAGTAATGTCTCTGCTTTTTAATATGCTATCTAGGTTGGTCATAGCTCTCCTTCCAAGGAGCAAGCATCTTTTAATTTCATGGCTGCAGTCACCATCCACAGTGATTTTGGAGCCCAAAAAAATAAAGTCTATCACTGTTTCCATTGTTTCCCCATCTATTTGCCATGAAGTGACGGGACTGGATGCCATGATCTTAGGTTTTTGAATGTTGAGCTTTAAGCCAGCTTTTTCACTCTCCTTTCACTCTCATAAAGAGGTTCTTTAGTTCCTCTTCACTTTCTGCCATGAGAGTGTTATCATCTGTATAACTGAGGTTGTTGATATTTCTCTTGGCAATCTTGATTCCAGCTTGTGAGTCATCCAGCCTGTCATTTCACATGATGTACTCTGCATCTAAGTTAATAAACAGGGTAACAATATATAGCCTTGATGTACTCCTTTTCCAATTTTGAACCAGACAGTTGTTCCATGTAAGGTTCTAATTGCTGCTTCTTGACCTGCATACAGGTTGCTCAGGAGATAGGTAAGGTGGTCTGGTATTCCCATCTCTTTAAGAATTTTCCACAGATTGGTGTGATCTACACAGTCAAAGCCTTTAGTGTAGTCAATGAAGCACAAGTAGATGTTTTTCTAGAATTCCCTTGCTTTCTCTATCATCCAGTGAATGCTGATAATTTGATCTCTGGTTCCCCTGCCTTTTCTAAACCCAGCTTGTACATATGGATGATGTCTGTACACATAGTGCTGAAGCCTGGCTTGAAGAATTTTAAGCAAACCCTTACTAGCATGCAAAATTAGTGCAATTGTTCAGTTTGAACATTCCTTAGCATTGCCCTTATTTGAGATTGGAATGAAAATTTACCTTTTCCAGTCCTCTGGCCACTGCTGAACTTTCCAAATTTGCTGGCATATTGACCGCAGCACTTTAACAGAATCATCTTTTAGGATTTGAAATAGCTCAAATGAAACTACATCACCTCCACCAGCTTTGTTCGTTGTAAAGCTTCCTAAGGCCCACTTGACTTTATACTCCAGGATGCCTGGCTCTAGGTGAGTGGTTTTAATATACATCTTTTTTAGTCACCCACACAGTGGCTAACACAATGATTTAAACAGACAAGGCAGGAAAATGTTGGACAAATGAAATAAAGCAAATCAAACAATCAAAGTCATCCCTTCCTCCTTCCTGCATACTTTAAGCTCGTCATTTTACACACAAGGAGATTGCAGCTTTGAGAAAGTAACTTAATTGTTCAGGGAGACACAACCAATTACTGGCAAAGTTTCCAAACTATGCTGCCTTCCTTGTGCTGCTATTTCTGGATGAGAAAATTGTAAAAGAAATACCGAGAGAGAAAAGCTTATTGATACTGAAAGTTGTAAGTAATGTACTACAAGGGAAAAGGCAAGCCATTACAAATGTAGCAACAACACTGTAATTTGCTCAAGGCATAGAAATAGACAACCTGCTATAGCCTTGAACGCCAGGCCCCAGTTTCAATTTCTTACATAGTTAACATTTTCTGACTGCTTATTACATGCCAAGCCCTGTGGTGCAAAATAAATGCTTTACATAGATTATTTCATTTACTTTCCAAAGCAATGCTTCACAAAGGACATCATTATCTACATTTTTCTGGATGAAAATACAAAGGCTCTGAAGGGTGGCATGACACATTCAAGACCACAAAGCTAAGATGAGGGAGATCAGGAGTCAAACCCAGGCGTGTCAACTCCAAAGACCACTTTCTTTCCATTATACATGTTTCCTTCCTGCCAGTAAAAATTAATGGGAAATTTTCCAATGTTATTTGAAATTTGCTGCTGAATATGAAACTTTTGTCACTGAAATGATATCCTCCACTTTTCACATTAGTGTTCCTCCTATGGCTTCCTCTGCTTTGGAAAGGGGAAGCCAGAAACAGCATTCCCCAAATTCCCTTTCTCCCCTGATTTCGGGCTACAGCTGCCAATGTGGAACCCTTGGTGTGAGAGCTGGAGGGTGGGAGATGGAAGGAAGCCATTGTTGCCTAGAAGCAGTTACAGGCAGACATATGTGGACATACAGGCAGCTTCCAGGCTATGGAAGCTAGCTAAGGTCGTGGGCCTAGGTCCCTGGAGACTACTTGCCTTAGTGCTAAAGGCTGAGAAGGTAGCAATAGATGTCTAGAATCCTTGAGATTCACGTAAGTTTCCAGGGGACACCTTGAAAGCCATTACTATTGGGTTGGCCAAAAATTTCTTTTGGGTTTTTTTCATTGTTGTTGTTCAGTTACTAAGTTGCAACTTCATGGATTGTAGCATACCATGCTCCTCACCCCTCACTGTCTCCAGAATTTGCTCAAACTCATGTCCATTGATTCAGTGATACCATCCAACCATCTCATTCTCTGTCACCCCTTCACTCCCTGCCCTCAATCTGTCCAGCATCAGGGTCTTTTCCAATGATTCTGCTCTTTACATTAGGTGGCCAGAGTATTGAAGCTTCAGGTTCAGTTTTAGCCCTTCCAATGAATACTCAGGATTGATTTCCTTTAAGATTGACTGGTTTGATCTCCTTACAGTCCAAGGGACTCTCAAGAGTCTTCTCCAGCATCACAATTGGAAAGCATCAATTCTTTGGAGCTCAGCCTTCTTGATGGTCCAACTTCAGTTTTTCCATAAAATAGTACAAAAACCTGAACAAACTTTTTGGCCAAGCCAGTAACTGAATCATTGTTGGTGGCTTCCCAGAATTTTGTCTCTCCAGACTTTCCAACTTCTGTAAGCCTGCAATTCCCTGGATAAAAGTTTCCATACTTGGAAGACATGAATTGCTTCCATTTTCCTGAACAGTGGCTGCTAATACAAGTACCTAGGTCAATTTCAAAATTCTAAGTCAAAAGAAAATGAAATATAATACGTGCACAACCTACTTATCAAAGCACTAACCTTTCCCCTTCATCTCACCTGCATCAAAAAATTTTTATGTAAGACATCTCTCTTTAGAAATTTCAGTTACTCTTTGTGGATCCTCATATGAGTTGGCAAATCCATCTGGGGACTCTTTCTCCTCTAGATTTCTTTAGATTAAGACAATCATCTATCTGTTTTGGTATCTCAGGGTATTTTTTTTCCTTGAATCAGAGTCTGTACAAAAAGAGTTTGTTAAAATGTCTACTATTATTACCATTTTATAATTTCCTCTGGCTGGTAACATAAAAACAACAATGCCACAGAATAATGGATCTTAAAATATATACATATATATTTTATGTGTCTATATATTTTAATTGCTAAGAGTGTTCCCCAGGGAAGACATCTGTTTGCCAATATAAAACATTTTAAATGAACACAATCTGGCTGTTTTAATTCCAAAATTAAAGCTGCCAAATTTGCAATTTGATGGTGAACTGCTTTTGAATTCTTAATTATTCCTATATTCTTCCAAAGCCACTAGGTGGTGGCTCTGCTATGGAAACTCTCATAGTCATGGAAACTTTTTCCATCTCTATTACAGCATTATTGGAGCATATACTGTGAAGGAAAAATCTATTTCTAAAAGAAACAAAGACATAGTAAAAAGAGCTAAGGAAAAGCTAGAGACAACAAGTTATTTGGAAACTTCCAGTGCTATCATGGAGAATGAAATAGCAACCCATTCCAATATTCTTGCCTGGAGAATCCCATGGACAGAGGAACCTGGTAGGCTACAGTCCGTGGGGTCACAAGAGTTGGACACGACTTAGCGACTAAAGAGAGAAAGAGAGTGCTTTCACTGACATGCCTTCAGGATTCTGGGCTAATTTATACATCACCTCCCTACTATGTACCAAACCCTTCTGAATGTACAAAACTAAAAATTCACATGGAGTGACTTTTCCAGTAAAAGAGGAAGCCGGGTCTCTCTCTCATAGGTGGGGTTTCAAGTTACTAGATGCTGACATTGAAGGAGATAAAATTAAAAGCCTACTGTGACTTTTAGAATTTGAATGACTAATGATGTCATTAAAGTAAGACAGAAAACAAAGGAGCAGAAGCTGGGGAGAGAAAAATATTGAACTAAATACTTGATATGCTACATCTAAGGGGCCAGTGAGACTCATTCAGGGTTTGGCAGAAAGGATGCCAGAGAAAGGTAAGGAAAAGCCAAAACAATAAGGAATTATGGAACCCACATTAAGGAGTTTAAATTTTACGCCATGAGTACCAGGGAGCCACTGGAGGTTTTTCAGGAGAATAGCCTGATCCAACTTGAATTTCAGAAATTTCATGTTGGTGCCACTAAGGGAAATAGAATAAAGAGAGATGAAGGGAGACTTAATAATCTACTCCACTGTTTCTTTAAAGCCTTATTCACTAATGCATTTTCTTTTGCCCAGCCCTTATATCTTCACCTTATGTAGGACTCTTGTCTCAGAGCTCTTTTCTGGCAGATGACTTTCACTGCTTCTGAGAGTTTGTACAACTGAGATTGCAATAGTTAAAATGAAAAACAGCTAAGGTACTTGAGGAAGGGTAGGAGATGATTTAGTGCCTGTTTCTGTAAGGTAAATGAGCTCTGTATTCTCAAGGACCTGTGGAAAACAGATGGCTCATTCAGAATGGCTTAACTGAAGGAATTTCCAATGGAGGCACTATTTACAGAGTCATGGGCATGTTTAAGGAAACAAACAAGAGAATGGTGAAGCATCCAGAGGCTAGCAACAGCAAGAAGGGATAAACTATGTTATTATAGCCCACTGAAAACTGAAGTCATGGGAGAAGGCCCACCTAGTATAACTTCTGGCCACAAAGGAGTATAACCTCTATCAGTCCCACTGCCAGGCAGGGATGGAATGAGGGCAAGAGAGGCCCTCACCTCTCTTCTCCTGTCCCCCTAGCTCTAATCAGTACCTCTGACTGACCAAAGAATAAGGTGATGCATACCACAGAAGCCAGCCCTCCAGAGCACGGAGCAAGGAACAAGTGGAAAAAAGACCAAGATCAAATAGAAAGTAACCAACACAAGTGCATGTACTACAAGTACATGGGGAATGATGTCAGTACAACACAGAAATCATACTGCATGGACAATTTGTACCAGCACATTTATGTTTTGAACCATCCAGTACTGGAATATAGAGTAAATATGGAATGATCAAACTCTCAGGCACAAGAGAGTTTATTCAATAAAAAGGAAATTATCTGAGATCAGTACTCTCCATAACACTAATACTTAAAGGATGGTCAAAAGGAAAGGAATCTATCATGAAGAGTTGGAAGAAACAGAGATCAAGGAATCCAAAGCCAAAGGGGAAAAGGGGGATTTTAAAGATGGAGTGAGCAATAGTAAGGTGAAGCCTCAGGCCTTCGTAGTTTTAACTTTCTTAGTTTCAGTTGTCTGAGCAATTCCAATTTTCACGTCAAGTAGCAGTCTGAAATCTTAGTGAGGGCACACACATGAGTTCTCAGCTACTAAGGACAGCACATCACTTAGCAGGAAATATTCACCTCTCTAAGCAGCTTTATTTTCTTCTACTTATTGTCAAGGACACATTAGCTCTCATTAAGAATCTAAATCAGCAAAATTCTTTAGTTGCAATCTAGTGCAAGTTATGATGATATTATAGACAAGAGTGATACTCAAGAATCTAGAGTACATAATGTTCTTGGGACATATTTCACCCAAATGTCAAGGGTTTACTACACCACAGAGGTAACAAGTACAATGAATATTAAAGCTCTATTCACTGTATTTGGCAATAAGAAATCACTGGAGACTCTGACAGAGGAATTTCATGAAATATTGGCGTGAAGGCCAATGGAAGGTGGGTTGGGGAGATGAGGAGCAGAAGCCAGAATGCCGACGGTTATGAAATGAATGAGAGGTGCTGATGTCAGGTGGAGAATGTAATATATCGTATCAAGCTGTCAGAATATGAAGAGGAGTAACTTGGCTGTCATTTCTGGGCACAGAGGGTTTCATCAGAGTCTGATTAATGAGAAAAGAAAGTGTGTAGAACAGAAGTATCTTACTAGAGATACCTCCCTCATAAACCTTGGAGACCTTGATAATTAGAGAACCGGAAAATTGAGATGTGACATGGAGTAAAAGATGTGAGGGGCTAGGAGTGGTTATGCTTAGATGTTGATGTTGTCTCCGTGTGAGTGAGAAGCTGACTGTTTTAGTTAACTATTGCATCAGCAGAGACTAACACAGCACCTGTAGAACAGGCACTTTGTTCTTTTGCTAAATGTCAGGGAGGGAGGTGGGATGATCTGAAGTAGAGTCCAGCTCATTCCATGAAATGGATCCACCCACGGCAGAAATGGAGCTGAAGACCAGGTAGCCCCAGCAAGTTGGATTTGGTCATCTTTATGGTCCACTCTCCTTGACTAAAAGCAGCAGGAAGACAGCATCGCTGGTCCTCTAAATGTGTTCATTTGCTATACGTCACTGTAAGAGTTGTGTCACCACATAAGACCCTGTGGGGCCTTTCTGGGACAGACCCCCCACCATGTCCTCTGCTGTAGCTCTTCTTTGCAGTATCAATACCTAGATAATAGTATCTTGTGCATATTTCCAGAATTTTTCAGATGCTAAAACCACCACCAAATGGAAGAAATTAACTACCTGATAAACATGAGCACATAGCCCCCAGACCTTCTGGCACCTAAGGACTGATAATGTTACCCACTCTGTTACCTCAACATCAGCCAGTCAGAGAATTGTGCACAAGCTGATCACATACCCTGTGACCTCCCCTTCCCTCACCTGGTCTTTAAAAATGCTTTGCTGAAACCATCTGGGGAGTTCAGGGTTTAGGGGCATGAGCCATCCGCTCTTCTGGCTTGGCCCTGCAATAAACCTTTCTCTGCTCAAAACTCAGATATTTCGGTATTACTTGACATCACTGCAACTTGCATTTGGTAACAGTTGTAAAAGTAGGTCATGGAATAACAGTAAACTTGAAACCAGGAAACCTGGGTCTTAGTCCTAGTTTTTCACTAACTTGTGGCATGGCCTTGGACAATTTATTTTAAATCATATTTCTTATATATCAAATGCAAGTCAGATACCCTATGAAGCTCTGGGTTTGGGGCAACGAACAAGAGTCATTGTGGAACTTATGAGACAAGTAAACAACAACTATAGAATGTCTTACAACTGAATGATCAATCTGGTGAATCCTTTCAAACAAGGTGCCTATTACCCCTATGGCATCAGGAGAGGCTTCACAGAGGAGGTGACAATTAATCTGAGAGGTGAAGGACAAGTCAGATCTAGGCAGTCCCTTCCCCTCTCTGAACCATGGTTTCAATAAGAATAAAGTAAAACAGCTTGCTAAAGGATCCCTACAAACTCTTTTGGCTGTGATAGTGTGTGATCCAATTTTTTTATGACAGAACAGAGCTGGAAAAAACCTTGAAATGCTGTCCATAAAAAAAGATAAATGCCGTGCTTAAATTGCAGAGGGGGGGTGGGGAATGAGAAAAAGAAACGGTAGTGCTCAAAAAGCATAAGACAAAGAAAGAGAGAGAGACAGCATGTGCAAGTGAGAGCATATTTTCTAGGGCATAAAGGATTTTTGTTTATTTTTAACATAATACACCAAAAAATAAATACAATTATCCCAATTTCTGCCCACAGTTTTCAGAATTGTGCAGCCTTTATTTAATGATACATCAAAACACATTCTCTGCCAATCCCTCTGTTGCTAAGGAACAGGCAGTCAAGAGTCTAAGCTCAGAGACTCGAGACTCTAAAGCCGTCATTAAAAGGCTTTGTGCATTGCTATCAGTAAAATGTTAATTTTGTAAGCCTGACTGATACCCTCCTGTTAGCAAGTTCCAGGAATGAGAACCCAGATCCCGCTAATTTGGCTGGTTCTCCTTTATTGGGCTCAGTGTGGCTTACATCAAAATAAATAAATAAAATACTGTCAGCCAATAACTAGGAGCATTTTATCCTGAAAAGCTTGTCCTTTTCTCAACACAGTCCATGTCCTTGTCAAACCAGGATAGGAAAATGATTGACCTACTGCCTGTGTTCACTTAGAGTTTTCAACCATGCAAGTCAAACTATTTCTCATTATATAATTGCTCCATATCCTCTTCAGTCACCATTTGGTTTCATCATCCTTGACATGCACTTAAAGAGAAAAGGGAGAGAAAACGCTTCCTTAGTTGGCACACGCATGTAGGACAGATACCCCGCCATAGCATGAGGAACGCCAACGGCCTCTGTGTGATTGTTGGAACCCTGAGCTCCCAAACACTCTGTTCCCTGACTCACATCCATAGACACCAGCTCTCATCAACACCGCTTATGACTCTTCTTGACTTGACCTTGGATCAAGGCTGTTTGCCCACATTTCTGGTCACTACAGAATCCCAGTATCTCACTGTCACCACAAAAGTCAGCTCTTCTGGCCACCATCTCCTCCACCGTGATCCCATTGCTGCAACCTGGCCCCATGCTGACTGTGTAGCATCTCTCTGCTGGCCATGTGCGAGGCACTAGGAGAAAGCTCCTCCTCCCACAGAGATCTCCTCAGCTCTTTTCCGTTTCCTGGAGGTCACCATCTACTTCTTCCTATCTTCTACTCTCAATGCAGAAACTTCAGAAGATGAGCCTGCCTTCTCTTTCACTGGAGGGAACAGGTCCTCCTTTCACTCAGACCCAGGCGCTCTCTTCTCCACTTGGGCAGGGATAACTCTGTTTACGTTCCCAAGCAGCTTCATGCTTGATCCTCATGGAGTCCTTTATGGCAGTGACTGAGAGAATGCTTCTCTCAAACCGCTACCAATAGGGAACATAACTGGTCCAGAGTCCCAGCTGCTATACTTTAAGATCCACCACTATGTCTGCAGCAAAGCCACTTCTCGTGGGCTGTTCCCAGTGGATGGCTGAGGCAACAGGTATTAAGGTGAATCCACTCCTGGGAGACACAGGACCTCTCTCCCAGGCAACCTTGGTTCCAGAATTTCCCCAAAGGCCTTGTCAAGCCTTAGAGCACATAACTGTCTGCAAGGCTTCCACCTGACTTTCTTTCCCATGGTCCAACATAGCCCACCAGCTGGTCCTAACTGCTGTGGATCTGAGCAGCCTATTCCAGTCCTAAACTATTCCAGAAGGACTTGTCCCAACCCCTCCAGTCCTCCTCTGCCACAAAATGCTAGGTTTCTTCTAAAGCTCATCCATGTTTAAGAGACCCTAAAGTAGATTGGAGAGTGCTTAAAGAGACCACAGATCAAACAACCTCTGAGAGTTCTGCCTTAGAGGCACTGAAGCCCTAAGTGCCTTCAATCAACAGAGCTTTGAACAGCACTCTTTAGCCCAACAGGTTTTAGGAACAAACTAGGTCTTACAGGCATGTGATTGACTAGCTGTAAACCAAGCCTGCTTCAAGGGTTGAACACAGGGAGGCTGAAGAACACAGGTGATACAGGAGTGGCTACAGCCATTTCTTCTATCTAGAGGTTCCACACCATGTGCGTGTCTGTGTGTGTCTGTCTTTGGCAAGAAATCTCAGATCCCAAAGAGATTTGGAACATAGAGATCTACACCTCTGAATTGGAAACTATTTCATTGCCAGCAGACAGAAGATGCATAGCTACTGAGTTGCTTCTTGAGGCCTCAGAAATTGGGATTCTCTGCCTTGGGACAGCTCATCAGTGTCGCACCAGGTTCACATACAGGAGCCCAGAGACAGTACAAAATATAGAAAGGAAAAATTTATCTCCCTCCTCTCACCAATGAGGAAAGCAATACGTGAAGAAGTGAAGTTGCTCAGTCGTGTCCGACTCTTGGCGACCCCACGGACTGTAGCCCATCAGGCCCCTCCGTCCGTGGAATTTTCCAGGCAAGAGTACTGGAGTGAGTTGCCACAATAGTAGTAGACAAATTTATGCAAACACATGGCAACGGCTGAAGACTGGAAGCATCAAAGGCATCTAAGAGAAATGTGAGGCGACACCGATAATGGAAAGAAGACACACTTTTGACTCTGACAGGTTCCCTCTCCATTCCAGTGTGAAAGCACAGAGCAGCAGGAATGCAGAGCAGAGAGGATGCTCTTATTTGAGGAGCCAAGGCCAAATCCCTCCATGGGGAAGAGAAGGTTCACCCTTTGGACAGGAGCTGAGCAGATATAGCCTTGATGCCTGTACTGCACTAGAACTTCTCTGTAAATCTGATGACCTCATCTCCCCGAAGCCTGTGATTAATTCCATTTATAAAATACAGCTCATCAGATCAAAGTTAATCCCTCCCATACCAAGCAGGTTGTACACAGTGATGGGTGACTCTGTCAAAGGGTATGAAACTAAATCAGGCTGCTATTCTTCATAAGGGATTAGTAGTACATTGGGCTTTTACCTTAAAGAGGAGAGATTTAAGGACTCGGATTGAAGAATTTATAACACCCATTTGTAGATATTCATATTCTATTTTAACTTTCTTCAAAAAATGTAAAATTCATTCAAAAATTATAAAATATCATTGACTAGTATCTGTATTTACTGTCTTCATACATTTCTCAACACTTGCCAACACAACACACACACACACACACACACACACCCTGTTTATAGATTCTATGCTATTAAAATACCTCTACCAAAAGGTGAATGTTACCTTTGGAATTTGGGCTGTGGATATCTCCAATTCCTGTGTAGAACTAGCATCTCTGCAAAATTTCCCAGATGGTAAATGATAGGTAAACAATTTAGATCTTTTTATTCCAGGAAGCAGAGTAAGAGAGTAGAAACAGCACAAATATTTTGTATGTGTAGTTTTATTTCTTAATTTATTAAAAATTTCTATAGTGCTTTATAGTTTTCCAAAGTTTTACATACACGATTTCATATAATCCCATAATAACCCCTTTTTAAAAAGTCCCCAGTCCCC
This sequence comes from Dama dama, assembly GCF_033118175.1. Taxonomy (NCBI): domain Eukaryota; kingdom Metazoa; phylum Chordata; class Mammalia; order Artiodactyla; family Cervidae; genus Dama; species Dama dama. Next base: position 59,992,178 of record NC_083692.1, on the reverse strand, counting down.
ACATTGCCTCTCCCCACACTGGTGACCACTAGTTTGTTCTTTGTAACAAGTCAGTCTGCTTCTCTTTTAGACACAGCATAGAATTTGAAGCCAGCCTTCAAATTAAGCATCTGGGCAGAATCTTGCTTAAAAGAAAGATTCTGGAGCTAGATGCCTAGATTTAAATTCAGTTCTGCTCTTATCAGCCAAGAGATCTTGGGCAAGTTATTTAAGCTCCCTGGGTCTCAGTTTCCTCATCATTAAAATGGAGTGAAACTAACATCTAATACACAAGATTGGAGTGAAAATTAAATGAGCTGTTAATAAAGTAGTTACAACAATGCCTGGAACTTAAGAAGTCTGTGTGTGTCAGCTTTAGCCTGATCCTATGGCATGACTTATATCCTAGAGGATTCCAGCTTGAGGCAAGCAGGCTGGTCTTCTGTATCCCTACGTCAGCTAGTTAAAAATGTAGGCATCCCCACCATCACCAGAAAACCACATTACATAGGTAAACTGCCATTCAACTTAGGGAAAAAATGTCATATTTCCTGTGCATATACATTGAAGAGAAAGAACCAAGTTCAAACATTTTCTGCTTTTCAGCACAATTCTGTTTGACTAGTTCCCCTAACTTTCTTACACACTTAGGTCTCAGTATGGTTAATTTTAGGTCTCTGCAGCATTAGGCCTCTGCAAGATTAACACTCTTTAACTAAATGATTCTCATGAATACCTTGTAAACACTGATTTGAGGATTCAATTTCCCAGTGTGTGAATGAGGTCATATTAACAGAAGTGGCATGAATTTCACTGGCTCATGATTCTGCTTGTCCTCAGCACTCCCACCCCTACCCACTCTTACCACCAAGTATTCCAGGAGACTGTAGGGAGGGGCAAAGTCACACTTATTCACAGTAAACCTGGCCCTTTGGGGCATGGTTCCTCCACTGCCACTTTCCTCAAGACACCACAATGATGTGTCCCCCCAGGGCTCTGCTCACATTCTGGGGTTACACTTTAATATGGCATTCCCAACCTGAGCTTCCACTGAAGCTCTAAAGGTTTAAAAGTATCTCTTAAAGGATTAAAATAGCTTTCTTAGCTTCACTCACAGCACTTATGCCTTGACAGGATTCAGACAAGGGGCAGGCACAATTCTGTACTCACAACTGCCTCTCTTCTGGAATGACTGAGGTTTTCAAACTGAGGGCCTGAGACACATTTTCCCAGAGGCACCTGAGTTCTCATGTCAGTGGCTGACCAACTGAGCCCAGAATCTATAAACAAGTCCAGTCTAAGCCAGAATCTTGAATCTGCAAGAGTGAAAGTCAGTGATCCACACCCTGGGCCATAAATACAATTAGGTTTACATTTCTCTTTGAGGGAAATCAGAATGAATTATTGTAGTAGGGCTCTCCAGAGAAACAAAACCTTCAGGGGTAAGGGAGAGATGGATTGAATAAGAGGAATTGGTTCATGCAGATATGGAAGCTGAGGAGTCCCATTATCTGCTGTCTGCAAGCTGGAGACCTGGAAAAGACAGTGGTGTAATTCAAACCACGGCCAAAAGCATGGAAACCAGGAGAGCAGATGGTGCAAATTTCAGTCTAAGGGCAGGAAAAGATGAGATGAGATGTTCTAGCTCAAGGAGCTAACAGAAAAAAAAGTGGGGAGGAAGGAAAAATCCTCATGACTCTGCCTTTTGTTCTGTTTAGGTTCTCAAGGGATTAAATAATAGTCATTCACATAGAGGACGGCAATTTGCTCTACTGAGTCTACTAATTCAAATGCTAATTTCATCTGGAAAAACCCTCACAGACACACCCAGAAATAGTGTTTAATCTGAGCACCTGTCTCAAGTTGATACATAAAACTCCCTGTCACAAGTATTACATTCTTAAGAGTTAAAGAATATAGCACTTTGTAGGAATCCTGGCCAAAAGTTTTGGCTCTCAAAGCCTTTCTGGTGGCTTGTTATGAAATCATTCATCTTATCCTCTTCACTAGAAAACAACAAGGAATACTTGAAATTTTTACTGCCCTTTAGATATCATCCAACCATTTTCATATCTTTTCTTTCTAATAAATGAGCTACAAAGCAAGTTCAAAGTAAGAAGAATGCCAGGAGGGATTTTGGTTTGTTACCAATGAGAAGCTTTTCAAATATAACAGCCTGGAGTCTTCCTTGCTACCACCAACAGATGGGACACAATATCCACCAAAGAGCCATTATGGCCTTTGGTTGTTATTTTTCCTACAGTTCAGCTGGTACACATTCCAAAAAATAATACACATTTCTGGGGCAGGTTTGCATTATAATTTTGGAGAGTAAGCCAGACTTTTTTCTTCCCTTGTCGACTTCCCACTGCACTGAAAAGCGAACCTCTTCCTCATTCAATTTGGACTTTACTGGAAGGATTCGACTTGGCAAAACAGTTACACAATGCTGCAAGTGGGTTGTAAAAACGTCAATGGTCCCACACGGGAGTCAGTACATCTACCATTCGAACGGGATTGTGCCGACTCTGCTGGCAGTAATATGGGAGCATGTATGCAGTTATCACTAAAAGGCTTTTCATACTGTGACAATCAGATCCCCTGGTGCTCAGACATTGCATTCATTTTCTAACTCATTCATCATGTGAATGAAATGAGGGAATAATGGGAACTGTTCCTCATAGTTCCTCATAGTTACCAGTCATTTAGGGAGGACATCACGTTCAGGTTTTTTGGATGGAAAAAGAAAGATAAATAAGAGGCTTATCAGTCTTAACATCTGACATCCTAGCAACTCATAAGCCTAATGTCACTCAGAAAGCACATCGTGACACCCCCTGAAGAAACAGAAGGGTGAATCTGGCAAAGCCCACCTGGCAAGTCCAGGCAGGTACACCTCCACAATCCTCCTCATTTTGTCACTTTCTGGAAACACCTTTTAGTTAAATTCAAATATTCTTAAATAAATTATAGTAAAATTTCAACACTTGGACCTTATAAATAGACTTTTAAGGATTTATTTTGAAAAAATTGAGAGATGCACATAAGTATAAATATTCAAGGATAGTCATTACTGTAATATTTAAAATAACACAATATTGGAAATAATCTAAATTTTCAGCAGTGCAGATTACTCAAATTATCATATAGCACCATTATAAATAATGTTTGTGAAGAACATTTAAATATATGGAGAAGTGCTCAAATATATCAAGTGAAGAATCAGACTATAAGATATGTATACTGCATTGCCAATTATATAAGGAAAAAAGTATCAGTAATTATTCTCTCTAGGCAGTGAAATAAAATGATTTTTTTCTTTTCCACATTTTCTGTATATTTTAATATTTCAACAATAAACATATATAAGAAAACTAAAATAAATGACATTTTTAAGAATTCAAGAGTAATAAAACAGTTATGACCTACAGTTATGTCTATTTTGTTTGCCATATAAGAAAGTAACCAAGCAATTTTAGACTGGAAAAAATGGCCACTGTTTGGGAAGTAGACAGAATCCAAAACCACAAAACCACTAATGCAAAATGGAGAGAGACTAAAGAACATTACACACCTGCTTAAACATTCCCTGCTTAGCCTTCTCCTTCAATTAGAATATACTGCCTTTCCCCAAGACAACATAGAGAATTTACATTTAGTCTGCCATATGAAAGATTCATTCATTCAATATACAACTGTTACAGACCACTATTAGATCCCTATTACTGCTCTGGACAATGGAAAGATAAGGACAATCAAGCTGGAAATATTCCTGCTTTGGTAGCATATACATTTTCTTTTAATTTTTGCAACCAAACCATGAGGTAAGTGTGCTTACTCCCTGGTTATAGATTAGAAAACTGAGATTCAGAGAGACCATATTGCTTGCTAAGACTAGTCAGAAGAAGGAGTACTCAACCCAGGTCCTCTGATTCCTCAAGACTGAGGTTCCTCTGACAACACAAGAGGTTTTAAAATACTTTCAAACAGCAGAACCAATTTTTCAAGTAAAATTATTATTTGCTCTATTTCACCAATTCTGATGAATGCTTTTTCACATTTTAACTTCTCTTAAAATGAGAACATAAAGTGACTTACAATTGCTGTTGGCCATGAAGCAGTAGAGATGAAATCTGGTTGACTGCACACACGCACCCAGTCTTGCAAAATTGGTATCAGCAGCTTGCAAGAAAATTCCAGAGGGGGTAGTGGAGCATACTTCCAGGAAATCCTGCCTGGCCAATAGGCAGAGAGGCATGCTGCTGTCTGGAAAACATAAACATTGGCGATTCAGACTCTAGATACAAAGAAGCTTTAGGCATACTTTAACCAACTAATATTGTTTATGTTTTTAAGACTAAAAGAGCTCTCCCATCAAGTATAAAATTTAAAAACTCAAGTGTCAGAAAACACTGTGCCATGATCATTTCAGCAGTTTTCTCTTTCTCACTGATATAATGAAGACAGTACATTGGTAATTCACAGTGTGAACTAAGGGTGACATGGTATAAATGCAACACTTTGGACTTGATCAAAAGAGATGGAATTCTAAGTTCCACCTCCTCCACATTGAGCTTCAATAAAAATAATTCCTGAAGGGGTATAGTTCCTCTCTTCCTCCTCCAAAGGCAGAGATAAGCAGCATCGAGGCCTCACTGCAAACTTGATCATTGGAATCATGTTTGGTAATCCCTGAAACTCTTCTAATGGACCTAATATTTCATGGAGATAGATTCTTGAAACTTGCACCTGCATATCCATTCCTAACTAGTCTAGATGAGATGGGGCGAGGGAGCATGTGCAAACATTAAGGCATAAGTTTCAGAATTAGACTCCCTTGGTTTCAAATTTAAGCTACCCATTTATTGGCAGGATGATCTTAGATGGGTAATTTAAACTTTCTGTGCCTCTGTTTTCCCATCCATAAATAATAATAGCACTAACAATATAGGGTTTGAAAGATTAAAAGAGAATAATCATATCAACTACCAAGTGTAAGCCTACAGCAAATGCTCCCTTTTTTTATTATGAGGGAGGGGATAAACCTAAAATTACAGTTTTACTTCTGAGACTTTGCCTCCACTCCTCCAACAAAATATGATCTATCATCTGTTCTCATCAATGACAGATATTTACTGAGCACTCTTTCTGTGGTAGGAACCCTCTGGGAGTTTATCATCTATTAGAGGAATGAAACACCGACAGCAGAAAAAATAACTACAATATAGGACAGTAAATTATAAGCAGTGTGGAAAACAGTACTTTAAATTTCTAGATGAGAGGGTATTGCCCATATTAAGGAAGGTCAGGAAGGCTTCACAGAGGAAGTAAGACTTGGAAATTCAGGCTAGATGCTAGCCTAGCCTGAATTAATGGGCTTAATCTAGAAAAGCAAATGAGTCACTAGAGTTTTGTGAACACAAGTGACCTAGTCAAGGTCACGTTTTAGCAAACATTCTTTATGGGTCAACAGGGATATAGATCAGTTCCTCTTTGGAGAAGGGCAGCAGGGGAGGGATTCAATTTTCCTGAGCACTTGTCAAGTGTATTTGGTAAGAGGTCAGCTCAGAAGGGAAGCAATATCTTCAACAAAGAAAATTAAAAGGCTGTTAAAGGTGTAAGTGAGGCGAGAGGAAACAGTTACCCAGAGTAAGACTAATGAACTCAGACTGCAACAAAAATAGAGACTTAGGCTAGAGTTACTGGTGGAATGGTGAGGGTTGCACAGATTAGATTAATCTAGGCTACAGAAGAATTTGCTAAATTTAAAATACTCTGAATATTTCAAGTTAGGTCAATGGCTCAATGACAAGCATATGAGTAATTAATTTGTGACTTCAGGCTAAAAGAGAAATTGAAAAGCTGAATTAAATCAAATGCACCAATAGCGAGATTCAAAAGAGCCACCATGGCCATTGACTCCATGGTTACCAAAGACCCCGAACAATGAAATCTCATAATAAAGAATGCATTCATCACAGAGTGGGAGAGAAATTATTCCAGGAATATGCCTTGATTTTTATTACTACTATCATAAAACTGTTAAAGGATTATTAATACTGATGTTTGTTCAGGGATTTTATATCACCATTTCATGCAAGTGGCTTAAAATCTGCCTTCTGTGAAGCCCACCAAGCCATTTATAGAACCCTAAATGCATGGCCAGAGTTCAACTGGTGATTGTGATTTCAGATGTAGTTTGTATTAGTCACTCTCCCAAAGTCTAATCACAACCATTCATGGGAAACAATAAAGACAGGCAAATGTTTTCAGCCAACAGTTCCCTGAGATGATATACTTGGGCATTCAATTTCACAGATCAAATAGGTTATTATAAACATACACACAAGGGCTTGATTGAGCCCATTAAACAACTAAAATCATACAGCTGAGGGTTCCAAAATATGTTTGTTTAAATACTTATTTGGAGATAGAAAAATGAGGTCAGACACAGACAGGAATTATTTAGGTTTACTTTTAAACCTTCTAAAAACCGTCACTGTCTGTCTTGGCTGCCTCCCACCCCTTCTCCCTATTTCAAGCTCAGGACACATCTGTTGTCATTTTCCTCATATTAATGTTTCTACATTTGGGGTCAGCACTTCTCCCAAAAGGAAGACAAGCAAAATAGCTGTTCTGGGGAAACAGGTTAAATAGCTAACCAGAAATCTGGGCAGTTCCTACCTGAACCTGAAGCCAGCTACCTAAGCTAAGGCAGAACAGCCACAGTGAGCAGAGAGATACCTACAGCTCCAACCTCCAGGGGATGGGTTAAATAGGAGATGGTTGTACAGTTCATGGGAAAAATTCCAAGATCCAAGAAAACAGGCTTCAGGGATAATATTGCATGTTTATCCACAGTGAGGCTCTGTCAATTCAGAGAGTATATTCAGGGGTAGACAAGGACCTGGTGATGTCCAGCCTCCATCAGAAAGTGAGGACTTCATTACTAAACAGGGACAGGGTATGAGCCAGAAGGTCACATGAAGCAAAGAGGTTTTTCTAGAAGTCAAGATCATAGGACCACCTTTCCCAAATGGTATCCACTGCCTTCAGGGGCTACACAGTTCACGTAAACAAATGGAACAGATCCCAAATGGTTCTCAGCCTCTACTATGCACTGGAATCTGAAGACCTTTAAATAATCCTGATGCCTAGCTCCAACCCTGAAGGATTCTTACTTGGTTGGTCTGAAATGCAGCCTAGACATATAAATATTTAAAAGTGATGATTCTGATGGGGAGTTAAGAGCTACAGATGTAGATGTAGGATAATATCAACATAATAGGAATATTGGGCATGTGACTAACTTAGGGATACAAGTCATGCTTTAAAGTACTCAAATTCTTTTGTTTTTTAATCACTGTATAGACCAAACAAACAACTCCACTGTCTGGAGCCCAGAGTTTACAAAAGGATTAAGAAAAACCCAATATAAACCAGTTCTTCTCTAGCAGATGGTGCTGATAAAATACAACCGTAGTTTCAAGTGAATTAAGGGGATGATGATGGAGACAATCTATTACCAGTTACTGAGCACAACTTCTGTGCCATACAGCATCTCCTTTAACCTTTTAATACTTAAAATAGCACCTCAAGAAGCATGCCTAGAACATAGGAAGTGATCAAAAAATATTGATGAATACACATTGTTCCATTTTACAGATGAGAAAAGAAAGGCTCAGAGAGGTTAAATACTGCATCCAAAGGAACAGTTAGTAAAGGATCCAATATTTCAACCCAAGTCTGTCTGACTCTCTCCACATGGCTATGCTGCCTTAATCTTTGAGAAGTCTGAATTATCCAGAATCTCAAGGTGAAATATAGTTTTCCAAGATGTAGTTGAGGATTTGTCCTAGATACAAGTTGTATTTCAGATACATATCAAAAGATCTCACTTTCCAGAAACAAGACCTTGCTTACTAATCTGATAAAACACAATGAGCTCTATACCCAAATTACTATTTGAGTCATTTTAACAATTTTGAAATATTTATATATGGCCAAAACATAGAAGTAACCTAAGTGACCACTGACAGATGAACAAAGATGTGTCACTTATACACAATGAAATGTTACTCAGCCACAAGAAAAGAATGAAATAATGCCATTTACAGCAATATGGATGGATCTAGAGACTATTACTCCAAGTGAAGTAAGTCAGAGAGAAAAGGACAAATATCATGATATCACTTATATGTGGAATTCAAAATATGATATGGACTTATTTACAAAATAGAAATAGACTCACAGACATAGAGAGCAAACTTATGATTACCAAAGATGAAAGGAGGAGAGGAAGGATAAATTAGAAGTATGAGATTAAATATACACTTATCACATATAAAATACTACTATATATAAACTAGATAACCAATAAAGACCTATTGTATAGCACAGGGAACTATACTCAATATCTTATAACAACCTATAATGGAAAAAATCCAGAAAAGAATGTATATAACTGAATCACTTTGCTGTACACCTAAAGTGAATACAACATTGTAAATGAACTATATTGCAATAAAAACTAAAAATTATATATATATATTTAATATATACATAATATCCAAACAAATTCCAAGAATTAACCAATTCAAAATAAGTAAGTAGAACTTCTACTATATAAAATACAGTAGCATAGCAGGTTTAAAATACCAAAAATCTCCTAATAACATAAATAACTTAATAAAAGAGTTATATAAATGTTTAAAACACTAGCCATAATGAATAGGAAGGAAAAAAGAAAACAGTCAATGTAGAGAGTCAGCTCCCAAGTCATATACAAAAAAAAACTGGAAAGAAAAAGGAAGATAAACCCAGCCAGCAGCAGAAACACAAACTGAATATAAATAGGTAGCCTTGAACAGCTAAGGACCTTGAACTTCATTCAGTACATGCTGTTTTCACTGCCCAGAATCCCTCCCACTTGTTACTAGTTGGAAAGATGTCTATTCAGATTTATCTTTAAAATATTTATTCAATTCCTCTGCCCATTTTTAATAAAAAATGTTATTATTGGGTTGTATGCATTCTTTATATATTTTGGATATTAACCAAATTTCTAACATAGGATTTTCAAATATTTCCTCCTATTCCCTAATTTACCCCTTCATTTTGTTGACTGTTTATTTTGCTTTATTGTGCATAAACTTTTTAGTTTGATATAGTCCCCTTTATTGATTCCTGCTTTTGATGATTGATTTATTATGCCATATCCAAAAACTGTTGCCAATGTCCCTGTCAAGGAGCTGTTTCTCTGTTTTCTTCTAAAACTTTGAATGTTTCAGATCTTATCTTTAAGCTTTTAATCCATTTCAAGATAGTTTTTGTGAGTAGTATAAGATAGCAGTCCAATTTTTCTGCAGGTGGTTATCCAGCTTTCCCAAAACCATTGACTGACTTCACCCACTGAATGTTGTTGGCCCCCTTGTCAAATATTAGTTGACTGCACGTGTGGGGATTTATTTTGGGGCTCTCAATTCTGTTCCATTGGCCTATGTGTCCATTTTCATGACAATAACATCCTGTTTTAACTACTATAGCTTTGTGGTATAGTGTGAAAGTATAGTGCCAGCTTGTGAGAGAAGCAGCGATGGAAAGTTCCTCTCGCCCTCTCCAATGAATCCAAACTCATCTGTTATTGCTGTTTTGGTTCCCGCAGAGTGCTAGAATCTCCCCTCGGGAAATCTAAAAAATGGTACGTGCTCAGTTGTGTCCAACTCTTTGCGACCCCAAGGACCATGGCCCACCAGGTTCCTCTGTTCATGAAATTTTCCCTGCAAAAACACTGAAGTGGGTTGCCATTTCCTATTCCAGAGCATCTTTTTGACCCCAGGGACTGAACCTGTGTCTCCTGCATTGGCAGGTAATTCTTCACCACTGCGCTACCCAGGAAGTAGAAACCTGAACTCCTACAAATGCTCTCTCATCCATTGGTGTTTCTCCAAAACAACACTGTCCAGGCTCCCACTGACAGAGGCTGAGAGGGGCTGGAGGCGGTTCACGGCTCACACCCAGGTCTGTCTGCCCAATGCCTGATGCACAGGTCCGCGAGATTTACTGGGCCTCTTGGCAAATGATGGTGGGTCCCACAACTCCCACAGAGACACTGCTGTTCACAGATGGATGCCAAACCATAACTATAAAAAGGGGGCACAGAAAGGAAGGGTATCTTCTGCAACCATGATACTGACCTTACACCTAGAAGCACAAGTTTTCTATAATCACCTGGGATTATTAGCTACTGTTTACTCTATAGCCAAAAGTAAATACTTACGATCTATAAAAAGATAGTTATATTTTTAAAATCTCTTAAAGAAACACCATCTTGAATATTTCAGACCAATTCAATAGTATAGCACTACACAATAAATGTAAAATGATGTTCAAGAGGACTCTGAAGACTTGGGAAGATACATAACTGAGTCATGAGGTTACAAATTTAGACTCCATCCAGAAAAGAGTTAATGTCAATCATTTTCCTCCACCCCACCTCCTCACCCAATCTCTAAGAAAACCTTGCAAAAGAGAAGATATGTTTGCAAGAATTTACTCAGCCTTGCAGAGGCAACATTTTTAAACTAATAGAGCCAGGGTAAGGCTCACAGACAAAATACTTGACCTATGAAATATCTCTTGTTACTTTTTTTTTTAAATGACTATCTTCAACTCAGAGGAGTTTGTTATAATCATTCCTTCTTATTGATGTGATGGTAAGTTAATCTTTGTAGGGAAAAAAAAAGTGAATGCACCCAAAGACATGCTTAAAGTTATGTTCTGAAAATCAATTTTTCTTGATGAAAGACAGCAGATCATTCCTTAAGAATTTATATATTCTCCAGTGTGAAATTTTACTTAAGATAGAAGATATATTTAAAGACTATCTTGATAGAAATAAATGAAACAATGTACAATAAAGCTTGGTCTATGTCCCATTATAGATATTCTTCACTTTAAATAAAGACCACTAAGGTGTCACTGTTACAGATGGATAGGTAAGTAGTTGAGGGTAGGTGTGTGGCAAAAGGAGAGTAGGAGAGAGGATGAGAGAGGGAATAGGCAAGAGATACAATTGAAAGAATAATGAACCAGCATCATTTTAGCAGCTAAGAATAACCTGAGGAAATCTTTCCTTTAACTAGCCAGTCTCCAACCCTGAATGATATTTAAGGAATTATAATACCTGTACTTCCTCCACCAACTCCTAAGTATTGTGGGGGGGGAAAAAAAACATGAGGTATCAAAACACAATCTCTGAGTTCATATCTTGGCTCTTATGACCTCTCATTCATTGTTTCACTTCCTGTTCTTCAGTTTCCTTAAATGTGAACTCATAATATGAGTAACATTATAATATCAACAGAACTTGCTCATAGATTTGCAAAGTATTTAACTCAGTACTTCATACAGGTTACTTATATTACACAATAGACTAAAGAAGCCACTAAATAATTTTGAAGCAGTGTTAGAGAGCCAAAGAAGGTAACTCCTACTTTTTGGTCTTTCAAAGTTTAGACACAGTCCTAAAAGCTTGAAATGAATAGATTCATTGAATCCTCACAAAAGCCTTATGATATAGATACCTATCATTTTTCCCATTGTTACAGAGAAGGAACAGAGACTTTAAAAGTCAATGAGAATAATGAGCCTAATTTATATATTAAACTTTATCATTGGTATGTCTGTAGGTAGATGAAAAAAACAGTTTATATAGGGTCAGGTACCATCTGCAGTTTCAAGCATCCACTGGGGGTCTTCAAACCTATTCCAGTGGATAAGTAGGGACAACTGTATTCACAATTCCATCTTGATGTTTATAACTTATGGACTAAAATATAATAATATTGGGAGATGTTATTTTTTTTGGGGGGGGAGATGTTATTATATAAGTATATACATGACCATCAAAAACAAAAGTCAGTGATAATTGCTTACAGTCAGTTAGACAACAGCAGAACTGGAAGTCAAAGACCTATTTTAACCAGAAACAGAGATTTAAACACTTTGCTTCTGCATGTACCTGATTTCCAAGGAAATATAGATGAAGAACTGTTCTGAAATTTTTTCTTCCATTCATCTTCTTGGTTCTTCTGATCTTTTCTTTAAAGTAAACTCATGTTTTGCTACTTTGTGCCAAACATTAACCTGTTTCTATGCACCTGAAACAATTTTTTCTAAATGCTTGAATTAATAAGCAGTGATAAACCAGTGATCAATCATAGTCATGTAGTTTTTCAATATTAAAAACATTTCTAATATTTGAGATTAATGGAATGTCAGTTCACTTCTTATTGAAAATATCAATTCATGCAGTTACACCCATTGATTTTAAAGAAACTTAAAACCAATTCTACTTAATTTTGTTGTAGAATGTAATTTGATTTCAAATAGGCATAAAGACTAAACAAGGGATTATTAAAACATGAGTTATAACCTGTAACTGGAGTCAGATGCAAGTCATCTTTTGTCTAGCTATTTTTCATTACTTAAGCTCTTCAGAAGCATTCTCTCAATCTCCCTTCCAAACAGACTGATTTCTATTCTCAGACTTTGGGCATAGTTTAAAAAACTGAAACTACAATAAAATTGTTCAGACTACTATTCTACAAATTTCAAGCTTTATGCCTCAGATTTCTCTTTGTAACAACATAGTCTACTACTATTTATTGAGTATTTATTTAGTGCCAGACTGGTTTTTAAAGTCTCTCTTATTTAACCAAACAGATCTATTTAACCCATGTTACAGATCGAGAAATCGAGACTTAAAAACTACAAATAAAGTGCCCAAAACCACCTATAGTGTTTATCAATCCATCTAAAAACCATTAAGACACCTAAAAACAGAATCATCTGTCTGAATATTTGGAGAAATGTTGTAACAGAAAATGACAAGTTTCCATCATGTTTATAGTTCACAAACTTTAGTGCACATGAAAATCCTATGCAAATTTTGTTTAAATATCTTGCTTAAACACTCCTAGATACCATCACCACACCCCAAGAATCTAATCTAGTTCTGGGTAAGGCCAGAGGACCTAAATTTATAAAAAGTACCTCAAGTGATTCCAATACAAGTAGTTTTCAGATTCCACTTCAAAACCTAGCATTCTAGATGCCAAAAAAAAAAAAAAAAAAAGTCAATGACAGAATCAGAGATACACATTTTGATACACCTCTGTTCTAAACCCATGGTAATGATTAATAAAATATAATGAGTTTAAAACAGCCAAGCTCCAAAACAACATAACTACCTCAATAGAAACTGAATCTCTGTGGAGCAAAGCAGTGAGCATGAAGTCAAACCCAGGGCTCACTAGCTCCCAATCCAGAGGGAGGCATCAGTGACTGGGAGTTAAACCACTATAAGGAATGAAAATTGTTGTACCAGGCAAAAAGGTATCTGACACAGAAATCATTAATAGCAGCACAAATACACAGTATATTATATAAATAGGAAAAAGTCACTGACTATATAACAATCTAAGTGTATATAGTTAACAGCCCAATCTCAAAATATGCAAAGAAAAATCTGACAGAATTATGTGGAGAAATTGAAAGAGACATAGTATAATGGGAGATTTTTAACACATCTCTATTAGAACCCATAGAGATGCAATGAACATGAACTTGGTCAAGCTCCAAGAGATGGTGGGGGACAGGGAGGCCTGGCATGCTGCAGTCTATGGGGTCACAAAGAGTCAGACATGACTGGGTGACTGAACATTAGAAACCAATGATTCAAACAGCAAAAAGGATATAAGTCAAAAGATTTGACCATAAAATGAACAAGCTTATCTAATAGATATAACATCCCACAGAGAATAAATTTATATATTCACTTCACATATGGAAAATTGAGAACATTTATAAAACCTGACCATGTAATAAACCTACAAAGGCAGACTAAACAAAATTTCAATCAGTAGTATGCTTATTTTCTGACAGTATCTAATGTAACATTTGAAAGTGAAAATAAGATAATAAAAGCATAGGTTTATCAATTTTAAAAGTACAGTCCATGGAATTCTCCAGGCCAGAATACTGGTGTGGGTAGCCATTCCCTCCTCCAAGGGATCTTCCCAGATCAGGAATAGAACCCAGGTCTCCCGCATTGCAGGCGGATTCTTTACCAGCTAAGCCACCAGAGAAGCCCTAATATTAAAGAGGAAATAGCAATAAAATTATGAAACATTTAGAAGTGAATAATAATGGAAGTGCTATATATAAGTAATGGTATATAATTAAAGGAACAGCTAGAGGAAACTGCACAGTTTTAAATGAATTTATTTATAAAGGGAAGATTAGAAAAATAAGCTAAGTTTTAAAATAAGGAGCTGTAAAGAGAATAACAAACTAAACCCAAAATAAACTGCAAAATAAAAACCTGAAAGAAAATTGGAGATTAACAGAAATTAATAATATGGAAAAGACAGCAACAAAGAGCAGCAAATCAAAAGTTGATACTTTGAAAAAAAGATTCTAACAAAAACAGATCTAAAAAGAAAGAGGGAAGGAGGGAGGAAGGTAGAAAATGAGAGACAGAAAACACAAGTGAAACTATTGGGAACAGAAGTAAAATCAATGTAATTAGAAATATAGTTTAGATTTGGAAATCACAAGTGAAATCTATGCATGAACAAACTTAACACCAGTAAACCTGAAAATGTATATGATGCAGATCTTTTTCTTAAAAATTTACTCAAGAGAAATTAGAAAAATGTATCAATAACTAATAATAACTAAACTGTCTTTTAATAACTAAAACTATCAAAATAAATCAATATCTATTAAGGAATCTGGGCAGTTAAAGGACTTGCAGGTGGTAAGATGGATAGTCTTATAAGTTCTCCAAATCTTGAAGAAATAACTATTTATTATGTACTTTTTCAAGGTAACATAATAAGAAGGAAGACCAACTCAGCATGTTTCATGAAAGTAGCATAGACTACCCAGATCAGAGTAGGTATGAACAAGAAAAAAGAAGGTTTAGATCATTCTCAGTTATGATTACAGAAAAAAAAATCCTAAATAAACTTAAGTAAATCAAATTTAGCGTGTTCTTGTGATAACACTGTTTGCTCATGAGGCATCATCTCAAGGATTCAAGGATGATTCAGCATCACCAAAGCTATTAACATCATACCCAATAGAAAATAGACTATCAGGGGAAAGAGTAGCATTTCAATGGATACAGAAAACCATTTGCTAATATTTACTATCTATTCACGAAAATACTCTTAGCAAACAAGAAATAGAAGGAACCTTCATTAACCTGATCCTAATAGAGTATTTAACAAACCAAGAGCAAACACTATGCTTCATAAAGAATATTTTAGTAATAGTCTCACCAGTGTTGGAACATATATATCTCTATCACTCTTTGTCAGTAAAAATGAGGAACACTGACTCTATTTGAGGACAATTTTATAGTCACAGAAATTCAAGAAATACTATGGGCATAGTATTATATGTTTTGATACAGACTAGAAAGCTTTTTCCTTTTTTTTAAATTGAAGGATAAATGCTTTACAATGCTGTGTTGGTTTCTGCCATACATCAACACAAATCAGCCATAGGTATACAGATGTCCCCTGCTTCTTGAACCTCCCTCCCACCTGCCACCTAGGTGCCCTAGGTGGTCACAGAGCACCAGGCTGAGCTCCCTTCACCATACATTGTGCATTAGCTATACATTAGCTATTTTACATGTGGTAATATATATATTTCAATCAGACTAGCAAGGTTTTGAATACAAGATCAACTCCTCAAAACTGCTAGCATTCCCATATATCAATAACAACTAAGTAGAAAATATAATAGAAGAAAATACACCCTGTTCATTATAACAATGCAACACATAAGGTATTTAAAATGAATTTAACAAAAGATGGAAAACATTTTTTTTATTATTATTATTTTTTTTTAATTATTATTATTTTTTTTTCCAGTGGGTTTTGTCATACATTGATATGAATCAGCCATGGATTTACATGTATATCTAATGTGCTGGGAGAATATTATTGTACTAGGTGTTGAAGACACAATAGTGACCTTAAGGGCATGAAAGAAGAAATGAAAGAACATAACCTCCATAAAGATACAGATTTTTATCAGTTTTGGTCACTATTGTGTCTTCAACACCTAGTACAATAATATTCTCCCAGCACATTAGATATACAATAGACATTTGTTTAAAGAATAAATGCACAAGTAGAGAACACAATTTTTAACAGCTAAAAAAATGAAAATTATTTAAATGTTCTTCAATGGAAGAATGAATAAATACAGTATAATCTAATAACATGATGTTAGAAATACATTATTAAAGCAATGAGGAGGAAGGAATTGACACAGAGCATGGTGTCAGTTCTAAAGCTTGAAACCACGCGAAATAGTAGGGTTAACCAAAAAGGGTTTGGGTTTTTCCAAAAGATGTTACGGAAAACCTGAACAAATTTTTTGGCCAACCCGATACATATTTAACTTATGGCTAAGTACATACACAGCAGTAGAATAAAATCATACATAGGTAGGGTAAACAGAAAGTTCAAGAGAATCTTAACTCTTCAATAGGAAAAACAGGGTGCAAAAATTAAACAAGGGATTTCATTTTTATCAGTAATTGTCTTCTTAAATATTCACACATATGACTTGTATATTTAAAATATTTAAGAATAAGAAATATGTCCCTTGTTTGTCTAAAAACTATCTCTGTGTGTACTCCTTCATGTCAGTATTTCTGAAAGAATTAGCAAATTAGAGAGCTTGTGTGAAAAGATTTTTCAGATAGAAGCTCTAAGTTAAAATTAGATCTATGACTTTACTCAGTTCAGAACCTGCATTGATTGTGCTTCAGCAGGTTGAGCGTAAAGCCACATCAAATGTGTTAAGGATACCAGATTTTGTTGCAGTAGGACATTAATCAATCTCTAGTGATTACATGGCCAACTATCCTAGATTTTCACAGTGTCACAACCAACTCTTTTTATCCTATCAGCCACAGCCAGCTTGTGCTGTAATTTAACATAAAATTTCCGTTTGTGCCACCCTCCCTGCTGAGGACTCAATGTGTTTTCCACGTGCAGCTTTCCAAAGAGATAACTTTTAAAAATACACAATGTAAATCCATGGCTGATTCATGTCAATGTATGGCAAAAACCACTACAATATTGTAAAGTAATTAGCCTCCAACAAATAAAAATAAATGGAAAAAATAAAATAAATAAATTTTTTTAAATAAATAAATTTACAGTAAAAGAAATGGTCAGAAATAAAGAGACCCTCAGTGTAAACTGACTGATGCC
Source organism: Dama dama (assembly GCF_033118175.1). Classification (NCBI taxonomy): domain Eukaryota; kingdom Metazoa; phylum Chordata; class Mammalia; order Artiodactyla; family Cervidae; genus Dama; species Dama dama. Next base: position 59,974,893 of record NC_083692.1, on the reverse strand, counting down.
TCTATGATATAAAAAAAAAATACACAACTCTGTCTCTGCAGCTTGAAAACTCAGTTTTTTCCTTTTTATTTTTGTTGATATATAGCTGACACACAATTTAATATTAGCTTCAAGTGTTCAACATAGTGATTCAACATTTATATACTTTAGGAATTGATCACGATAAGTCTAGTAACCATCTGTCATTATAACAGTATTATTGACTATATTCCCTATGCTGTATATTACATCCCCGTGACTTGTTTATTTTACAACTGGAAGTTTGTATCTCTTAATTCCCTTTAACTATTTTGCTCAACCTTCAGCCCCCTTCCCTCTGGCAACCACTCATTTGCTGAGTCTGTTGTTCATGAGTCCATTTCTGTTTTGTCTGTTTTTTCCACATATAAGAGAAATTATATAGTATTTTTCCTTCTCTGACTTATTTTACTTAGCATAATACCCTCTAGGACCATCTATGTTGTCATAAATGGCAACATTTCATTATTTTATGGCTGAGTAATACGATCTATTGATATACCATGTCATTTCTACCCATTCATCTATCAGATACTTAGGTTACACCCCCATATCTTGGCTATTACAAATAATGCTGAAATAAACACTGAGGTGCATATAGCTTTCTGAAATAATGCTTTTGTTTTCTTTAGACAAATACCTCAAATTTAAATTGCCAGATTGTATGATAGTTCTAGTTTTAATTTTTTGAGGACCATACTGTTTTCCATAGTGGCTATATCAATTTATAAATCCCACTAACAGTGCACAAGGGTTCCTTTCCTTCCACATTCTCACTAATTTTGTTATTTGTTGTCGTCTTTGGTGATAACCAATTCTCCCAGATATGAAGTGATATCTCATTATGGTTTTGATTTGTATTTCCCTGATGATTAGTGATGCTCAGCATCTTTTCATGTGCCTGTTGGTCATCTGTGTGCCTTCCTTGGAAAAATTTCTATTTAGAGCATCTGTGCATTTTTAATCAAATGGCTTATTTTTTGATATTGTATCATGTGAGTTCTTTATATATTCTGGATATTAATCCCTTATTAAATATGTCATTTGCAAATATGTTCTCCCATTCAGTAGGCTGCCTTTTTGCTTTGTTAGTAGCATTCTCTACTTGTGCAAAAGTTTTTTGGTTTAATGTCATCTCATATGTCTGTTTTTGCTTTTGTTTCCCTTGTCTGAGAAGACAAATCCAAGAAGAAAAGAATGTGCTAAGACCAATGTCCAAGAGCATGCAACCTATGTTTTCTTCTAGGAGTCATGATTTCAGGTCTTATATAAATATGTCTGTAAACTCAAGTTTTAACATAATTATTAAAAATCCATAAGGTTGGATGTCTTGAACTATTTCACATTTGCTACAAAAATTATTAGAAAATGCCAAAGTTTTTTTTTTCTGGATAAAATAGAACTGCTGGTTTTTAGGCTCTTCATTAACTCTTCTTTTGATATAAAATCTTATGTATATTATTAACAGCTTTCTCCTAAAAATTAAAATTTATCTTTAACTAACTTGTATATGTTATAAAGGAAGCTCACATTCTCTCTTTAAGGACATCTTTCACTCTACCTCTTTTATAAGGGTGCACTTGGAAGGTGCAAATGAATTAATTCAATATTTACTGAGAAGCAAACTCTTAAATCAATAAATTTTTTCATAGGCTTAAGCATTATTATGAATGAAACCCTTCTTCCTTGCCTAGACAGAGGAAACTGTCATTCCAAATCAGTTTCCCTCATTCCTACTCATCACCCTCCTAAAAGCTTGCTCCTGCATTTAATTCACCTTTGCAGTTTCATCAACAAGAGCCTGATCAATTAATGAGCAAGGGTTCTTACCCCAAAGGGTCCTGTATTCACTTATTTTAAAATACCTAATGGAAATTAGTACTTGCAAGTTTGTTTTTTAAAATAGATAGCAGTTTAAAGAAAAATCCACCCTACCCACCCCACCTCCCTCAAAATTAATTAGTAGCTTCCCTGGCCCGCCAGTGGACCTAAAGTAAGGAACCTTGTCCCTGGCATTTATATGGTAACTTAAAGGTAGGGAGTCTACATCTAAAAGAGAAATACCCTAACATCAATAGACCACCTCACTAGCTCCCCTATTGCCTGTGTCAAATTCTGACACCAGGTGGCTTATATATCTGACTTTCTCTGCTCTTCAACTAGATGCAGAGATCACAGCTGCTTTTATGCATTTGCAGATGCAGATGTTAAAAACAAAAGAAAACTAATAGTATCTCATGATATTGCCATAGAATAATGAATGATGCAACTTGATCCATCTTCCTTAGGAGAGAACCTAAAAGAAATACTTGCAGGATATAAAATTAACACACAGAAATCCCTTGCATTCCTATATACTAACAATGAAAAAACAGAAAGAGAAATTAAGGAAACAATACCATTCACCATTGCAACAAAAAGAATAAAATACTTAGGAGTATATCTACCTAAAGAAACAAAAGACCTATACATAGAAAACTATAAAACACTGATGAAAGAAATCAAAGAGGACACAAACAGATGGAGAAACATACCGTGTTCATGGATTGGAAGAATTAATATTGTCAAAATGGCTATTCTACCCAAAGCAGTCTATAGATTCAATGCAATCCCTATCAAGCTACCAACGGTATTTTTCACAGAACTAGACCAAAGAATTTCACAATTTGTATGGAAATACAAAAAACCTCGAATAGCCAAAGTAATCTTGAGAAAGAAGAATGGAACTGGAGGAATCAACCTGCCTGACTTCAGACTATACTACAAAGCCACAGTCATCAAGACAGTATGGTACTGGCACAAAGACAGAAATATAGATCAATGGAACAGAATAGAAAGCCCAGAGATAAATCCACGAACCTATGGACACCTTATCTTTGACAAAGGAGGCAAGGATATACAATGGAAAAAAGACCACCTCTTTAACAAGTGGTGCTGGGAAAACTGGTCAACTACTTGTAAAAGAATGAAACTAGAACACTTTCTAACACCATACACAAAAATAAACTCAAAATGGATTAAAGATCTAAATGTAAGACCAGAAACTATAAAACTCCTAGAGGAGAACATAGGCAAAACACTCTCCGACATAAATCACAGCAAGATCCTCTATGACCCACCTCCCAGAATATTGGAAATAAAAGCAAAACTAAACAAATGGGACCTAATGAAACTCAAAAGCTTTTGCACTACAAAGGAAACTATAAGTAAGGTGAAAAGACAGCCCTCAGATTGGGAGAAAATAATAGCAAATGAAGAAACAGACAAAGGATTAATCTCAAAAATATACAAGCAACTCCTGAAGCTCAATTCCAGAAAAATAAATGACCCAATCAAAAAATGGGCCAAAGAACTAAACAGACATTTCTCCAAAGAAGACATACAGATGGCTAACAAACACATGAAAAGATGCTCAACATCACTCATTATCAGAGAAATGCAAATCAAAACCACAATGAGGTACCATTGTCAGGATGGCCAGTCAGGATGGCTGCTATCCAAAAGTCTACAAGCAATAAATGCTGGAGAGGGTGTGGAGAAAAGGGAACCCTCTCACACTGTTGGTGGGAATGCAAACTAGTACAGCCGCTATGGAGAACAGTGTGGAGATTTCTTAAAAAACTGGAAATAGAACTGCCATATGACCCAGCAATCCCACTTCTGGGCATACACACTGAGGAAACCAGATCTGAAAGAGACACGTGCACCCCAATGTTCATCGCAGCACTGTTTATAATAGCCAGGACATGGAAGCAACCTAGATGCCCATCAGCAGATGAATGGATAAGGAAGCTGTGGTACATATACACCATGGAATATTACTCAGCCATTAAAAAGAATTCATTTGAACCAGTCCTAATGAAATGGATGAAGCTGGAGCCCCTTATACAGAGTGAAGTAAGCCAGAAAGATAAAGAACATTACAGCATACTAACACATATATATGGAATTTAGAAAGATGGCAACGATAACCCTATATGCAAAACAGAAAAAGAGACACAGAAGTACAGAACAGACTTTTGAACTCTGTGGGAGAATATGAGGGTGGGATATTCAAAAGAACAGCATGTATACTATCTATGGTGAAACAGATCACCAGCCCAGGTGGGATGCATGAGACAAGTGCTCCAGCCTGGTGCACTGGGAGGACCCGGGGGAATCGGGTGGAGAGGGAGGTGGGAGGGGGGATCGGGATGGGGAATACGTGTAAATCCATGGCTGATTCATATCAATGTATGACAAAACCCACTGAAATGTTGTGAGGTGATTGGCCTCCAACTAATAAAAAAAAAAAAAGAAAGAAAGTCAATATCTCGAAGGCAACTTAAATAAACTCTACTATATGGTCAAAAAAATACTTCACTTTGGGGTTCTGGCCATCTACAGGCAACACATTAAGTATATTGTTGTCATTTATAGTTGTTAAAATGAGCTGAACTATGGTAGAAATTACTCCTCACATATACACCATTGCCTTACTTTCATTCCTCACCCCACCCCTCCAAAACTATTATACATTGGTAGGGAGGTTTTGTTTAGGAGGGATTTTGAGATGAGTTCAACATGCTTCCAAGAGGTTACTAGAAGCAACTGCCAAGGGCAGAAGACCCCAAAGGTATTCACTACACATAATCTGCATTTCAGTTGAACAGTTATTGAGCACTGACTATCAGGTATTTTGCCAGCCCTCGAGATGCTGAGAGATGAATAAAATGCTGACACTAGCCTCAGAGATGTTTAATCCAAGGATGTCTACTAAAGAGATGGGTAGTTCCAAGACAAATAATAAAAACCATAAAAGAGGATTCTAAGAAAACTCGGGGCTTCCCTGCTGGCTCAGCACTGAACAAATCCGCCTGCCAATGCAGGAGAGGTGGGTTTGATCCCTGGTCCAGGTAGATCCCGTGGAGAAGGAAATGGCAAGCCACTCCAGTATTCTTGCCCAGGAAGCCCATGGACAGAGGAGCCTGGTGGGCTACAGTCCACGGGGCCACACAGAGTTGGATACAACTTAACGACTAAACAGCAAGAGAACCAAGCTCCTCCCAGCCCCGGAAAGGGCACCTAAATTTAGCTGAAACAATCACAGAAGATTTTCTAGAAGAATTCACACCACAGTAAGTCATGAGGACTAAATGAGAATTTGAAGCATGTGGTTGAGATGGGTAAAGGCATATGAAGCAACAGAACTGAATATTCAGAGAAGCAAAGACACATAGACTAACAGGGAGCATCCGGGGCAAATGTGGGACTTTCTCCTAAAGGCAATGGAGTCCTTGGAAGCATTTTAAACAAGAAAGTGAACTGATCATACACATGCTTCACGAAAACCACTAGGGCAGCAGTGTGGAAAATACATCAGAGGAGGACCTTGGGAGAAGCAGGAAGAGAATTATGGAGCCAGAAATCTACAAAATGTATCAGATGGCCATGACATCAGGAAACATGTCAGACTAATTTTGCAGCAAGTTCTACTTGGCTGGCAAGACAGAAATATTTCAAATGTTGTTGGAACATCGTTATAACTATTCTCTGTGAAATAACAGTAAAATAATAAGGAAATAATAACTCATGACCTTTTTATGTCTTTGATCCTCACAACTGTCCTGCATGGTCAACTTTATCCCCCTTTTTAGAGTTAAGCCAACAAAATCAGAAAAATTAAGTACATTATGGTCTCTTGGAAAATATTCCAGTAAAGTTACTACAGAATCCTCTCAGTTGCTTTATTATTTTAATCTTCCATATATTAAAGTTTAAAACATTACCCAGAAAAAATATACTAGAAAGAAATTGGCCACTGTAGTGCTGATCCAGGCCACCGGGGTTATTCTCAAAGCTAATATAACTTCTCAGAAAGAAATACTAACACTAAATTATGCTAAAAGTATTTTTGGCTCTTACTAAATGATGCATATAGAAAGACTAGTTTAAAATAGCCCCAGATTTAAGAGGAGAGAGGAAAGATACCTCTGGCATCACCCTTGTTTAAACCACCTAATTAGTCATGCAAAATGCAACCTATATGCAATGGATGAGTTAACATTGCTATCACAACCTTCACTTTTCCATTATCTGACTTTTATGAGTTTAAATTTGCAGTCTTAAAGGTTGATCCACTCTAGGATTTTTGCATTTAATTAAACACAGCAATAGAGAAAAATCACATTTTTCAAAACAAGTGTTCATCACCTTAAATCTAGCAATAAAAAAGATGAGTCATCAGGATTCTCAAAGGAAAACTCTCAACTTGCCTTGCTACTATACTATTACTTTCCTTTTATAGCCAATATGAGATCTGCCAGAAACATGTGGATATAACATCTATAAAAGACAATTATTGTACTTGTTTTCAAATTTGCCTATATGCTATTCTGTAGTGTGCAAAATCAGATACCCTAGCTAGAATTTATCAATTAAGCCTTTAATAGATATAACTTTACTTTTCACTATTATTACAACATGTCAAAGTAATCTCTTTCTTCAAACTCCCAAGAACACAATATTCTCTACAAGTTTAGCTAGATATTGTCAAATCCTGTGAAGTACCCTAGACACCAATATCAAAACCCAAAGAAACAAAAGCATCTTTCTTCCTAAAACTGAGTGGGGAAAGAGATCCTTGGAGTCTAGGATTTTTAGAAAGACTAAAAATTGCATATATATTATAACGGCAACTTGTGGAAGCATTTAAATATTAATATATGATATATGCTTTTTGGCAGTTATTAAAGCATCCACTGAATTCCAATGTGAATACTGTAGCCTTAATTTTAAAGGCGTCAACATTCAGATAAAAGTTTAAATTTCTAAACAGAGATCTGCCATTATTCAGTCAACAAATATTCATAAGATATCTTCTAAAGCCAGTATTATCCTAGGCCCCATCTTTTAAGGAAGGTAACCTTAGGGCCCATGGAACAGAAATTTTTACACTTCACTTGTATCTGTATTTTTTTTTTTTCCAAAGAATCTCCTTAGCCCCACAAGATGCTTGTTTTGATAATTTGTCTTTTTAATCACACATGGACCCTCAAAATTTCCCCTTTACTTCTCGCAAGGCTCCTCTGGTTACAGAGAAATGAGGTAACCATGTTCCCCATCATGGAGTGACACTGCCGAGCTACAGTCACCACATCTCAGCATCTGCTCTCTTCCAGGAAGATTCACAGAGATTAGCAGTCTCACAGAGGATGAGTCATTCTTAAGAGTCAGATGAGAGACTGATAAACAAATTAGCATGCCAATTAAAAGCATTATGAAAATAAGCCTTCAAAGTCTACTTGAAATCCCTTTTTCTAGATTCCATATATATGCGTTAATACACGATATTTGCTTTTCTCTGTTTTACGTCATGTTGTTGTACAGGAGAAGCTAACACAACTATGTAAAGCAATTATGAGTTGAGTTTGGCCTTCCCAGGTGGTGCTAGTGCTAAAGAATCTGCCTGCAAAGCAGGAGACACAGGAGACATGGGTTCCATCCCTGGGGTGGGAAGATCCCCTTGAGGAGGGCATGGCAACCCACTCCAGTATTCTTGTCTGGGGGATCCCATGGACTGAGAAGCCTGGCGGGCTACAGTCCAAAGGGTCACAAAGAGGAGGACACAACTGAGAGACTAAGCAAGCACACAGCGTATACATAAGTCATGTCCAATTCTTTGCAACTCCATGGACTGTAGCTCGTCAGGCTCTTCTGCCCATGGGATTTCCCAGGCGAGAATCCTGGAGCAGGTCACCACTTCCTTCACCAGGGGATCTTCCCAGACCAGGGAAACCCACATCTGTTATGTCTCCCACCTTAGCAGGAGGGTTCTTTACCACCTGAGCCACCAGGGAAGCCTAAAGTTATCATCCTCCAATGAAAAATAAATTTTTAAGAAATAAAGAAATCCCTCAACCAATGAATTCTACCCTATAGGCAAACATACTTAAAAAATCAAATTAAAATCAGAAGCTGGTTTAGCAAATAAGAAATCTGGTCAAAAAGAGGTGAGGATTAAAGATGATGCAGACTTGAGAAAGAAAAGGTAGTAAGAAGGAAACTCAGAGAGAAAGTCCGTGACATCTGTGAAGGCTTGAAAAAAAGGACTTTCAAGAAGATAAAGATTAGCATTGGTAGGCACTGTGACAGGTAAAGTATAAGCAAACAAACCAAATATAAAAATACAAAGTCTTTGGGGTTTGTCTTTTAGAAAGAAATTAGTAACAGACTCACTGGGATAGTACCTGGGAACCAGGTTATAATGGGCTGCAGAGAAAGGTCCTTATAATGACAAGAGAGCAATTATGGGACATCCTTTGAAAATCCTGGTAGTGAGGGAAATAATAACAAATGGAGGTACAGGGTCTATGAGGGTCTCTGTGGATGAAGCACTCAGCCACATCTATACTTTGAAGTGTGGTAAACAGAGAATACAGAGAACAGTGAAACAAGAACCAGCATTGATGAAATCAAGACCACCAAGGAGATATTATTGTCTTAGATATCAGGAGAGATATCTCCTCAAGCTTTAAAGGAAACTAGGTGGTAGAATAGACACAGATAAATTGGTATGGATGGAGATATAATTCAACAAGAGGTACACCTGTCTTGACAAGCACATTTTTTCCTTGTACGGAAAAGAAAGTATCTCCAGAGAAAAAGGGCAATAGTAATGAGTGGGTATTTTTGAAGAGGGTGATCAATGTTTGGGAAAAGTGATCTGGAGAAACAGAAGAGGAGCTAATTAAGGGCAGTATTGAGGTGGCAAGTCACAGTGGAGACCATCAGTGTGGTGTCAGTTCCCTCGACTCTGATTTTATCCAGCATCTCTCAGCACCTAAAATATAGGAGTAAAAAAGGCTTGATCCAAATCAGGGTTAACAGAATGGATCTGGTTAAGAGAGGAAACACAGGGAAACTCTGATATTAAGAGTGCTCACAAGAAAAATGGTTGAAGTAATATACCACAAGCTTGTGGTAATATTTAGAAGAAATGAAGCCATGAGTGGACAATGCACTAAGGAGAAAATTGAGGGATGCATAACTAGGGAACTTGAAGAAATGTCATAGTGTGTGTTTCCAAACCCTCAAAGGTTTGTTGAGGGACAATTTGAGAAAGCCTAAGGAACCAGAATAAGGATCAGAGAGATTTAAACAGGAAAGAGAAGTCAATACAAGCATATGTTATCAAGTTAGTCATGGATACATGTAACTAGTGTTTGATCTCTCATTTGGTCTTCTGAGAACTGTGAAATGTGTCCACACCTGTTCACCTAAGGAACAAAAGAATAAAGTATTGGGACTTCCTTGGCAGTCGAGTGGTTAAGACTGTGCTTCCACAGTAGGGGGCAAAGGCTTGATCCCTGGCCAATAACCTAAGATGGGGCATGCTGTGTATCACAGCCAAAATGTTTTAATTAATTTTAGAAAATAATATTTTCCAAGCACTTTCAGACATCATTGGTCAAGGTGATTCCATTGGCATTAACTGCATCACATTTCCAATTAGCACATACGTGACTGCCAAATTTTCCTGAAGCATCCCATGCTGCAGCCTCAGAGAAGTCTCAGCAAAGGAAGCAGGACATATGATGAGATGTTGGCAGGTTGTACCTTCAGAAATTTTGCCAAATCCTAACCAAAATCTTACGATAGCCATGACTAGAGAGGTGAGTGTGAATGTATGTAAAGTGGTACAAGGCCTAAGATCAAGTGAAAGTAAGGAAGCAAGAGAGCTTGAAGAATGAAAGGTTAGTGACTCCAGATGTCTACATCAACATTTAATATCTTAGAGCTAGAATTATCTAGAAATTCATAAACATTTGGATGTAGCCTTGAGAGTAAATTGCTAGAATTGAGGTAATCTGGGAATTCTGAGAAGGTACAGGGAGATTATGCTGTGTTAAAAAATGCCCCCAAATCTCTAATTTATAACAATAATGCTATATTTCTTATTCAGATGACATGCATCTCAGATCCAAAAAAGCTCTGTTCCATTACACTGTGATCCATGCTGACCAAGCAGCCTCCATCTGGAATATTACCAGTCTTTATGACAGGAGAAAAGCAGCAAGGTAAACCTTGACTTGACTGTCAAAGTTTCTCCTCAGAAACCACACTCCTTAATTCTTTTCACACTTTCCTGGCCAAATCAAGCCATATGTCTGTGCCTCAGCTCCACAGAGCAGTGACGTGCAATTCTTCCCCAGTGAGGATCACCAGCAGGATCGGCACCAAATATGAGTGAACGGTAATATAATTGACCATCGAGGCTATGTTGTGGCATGACTCATATGACCATGTGCTGATGTCAGGGTTGAGGTCTAAAAGACTGCCAAGATGAGCTGGTGTGTCTGCTAAGCAATGGGGCACAAAGCCACACAACTGGAACCTAGGGCATCTCAAGTGCTTCAACACCCAGTGATTACAGTAACCAGTCAATTGCAGCAACCACAGCTGAGTAAGGACAAAGCAACCAAGGACTCAGACTCCTTGGGAAAAGAGCCTAGATCACGGTACCAGACAAGCAAATCAGATCAGCCAAGGGTTGATAAAGAGGAAGAGAAACCAAGAACATCAGGTGAAGCAGTTAAAAAATATTTATTAAACAAGGCATCAGGATCACCTGCAGAATTTGCGACTATAATTCGTTTTCCTTTCCTTCTTGCCTCAGAGAATATAGCTATCTGCCACTCTGAAACACTGTAACTTGTACCTGCCCCCAGGGAAAAAGTAAGGGCATAGTGTTGTCACAATATTAGAGGTCCCATGTTGTGACAGGGGAAGAGAGATAATGAAAGGATGTGAGTGGTCCAAGGGGTGGACTGTATCAGATTTCTTGTACATCCATTTTAGACGCCCTTGGCCTTCTCTGTCCATTGTTTCAGCCGCTGCCACAGCAAGCCCACCCCCTCGGGGCTCTTACTGACCTCACACTGGTGCGCCTGGCAGCGAGCACATCACCACAGGCCTGAGCTAAGTGCCTTTCTTGCCCCTCTGCCCTTTGATCCTGACTCAGGACCAAGGGAAATAGAAGCCAGTGGAGAAGTGAGCCCCGTTTGAACTCAGGAATCAGAATTGGAGGCACATATGTATGCTCAAGTGATTTATGAAAGGAAAGCTCTCAGGAGAAGGGGAGTGAGGAAATCAGATCAAGACAGGAGAAGGGGCCAATCAAAGACTTGACCTCAGAAGATGATGCGCTTCTGTCTGAACATGCGGGACACTCTGGAACATGAATTGAGGCAGAGAGAAAGTCCGTTGAACTTCCTGTCAGTCAGCCAATGGCTGTGGGCTCAGGACACATAATTCCATGCTACAGTGACTTTCTGGCCGCTGGCCACTGCAGAGCAGAGAGCAGCAATGAGCCGGTACAGCAGCTAAAGGATGGATGAACAGGCCCAGTGAAGAGCATCTGGTGGGGCCCCAACAGCATCCTTTCCGTCCTCCAGTGGAGAGTTCTGAAAAGCTGTTCACACAGCGATTCAGGGAACAGCCCTGAACATCAGGCAATCATTTATATTTCACAGCGGCCAGTTCTGTGCCACACCCTTGTCCTGGCTCTTCCTCCTTGTTCTCACTTTCCTTACCTTTCATTCCTGCTTCCTGGGATTGTAATCTCTAGTAACACATAAATCCACTGCCTCAGCCTTGCTTTCTGAGGAACCTAAACTCAGACCACCATGAAAGGAAGAACCAAGGAATATGGGACCTGAGAGGATATGCACTGGCTCAAGATGGGACAGCCAAGGAGGGGAGAGGGATGGGAGGGAGGGAGAAGAAAAGTCCTGAATTGACTGAGAGCCCTGTGCAGGGTGACGTGTCATCTGTGGCACTGGAGGTCCGAGGAATGTGGCAGGGTTGTTCCACACATGTGCAGTATTTGGCTGAGAAGTCTATATACAGAATCCCATCCATACCCAACACAACTTAAGGCAAGCAAAACTCAGCTAGTCCAAGATTTTGGAGGGTAGAAATCTCTTAACATATAAAACATGTTAAGATTTACCTTTCAACCAAAATTTGTGACTACATAGTCCATAAAGTTTCATGACTTTATAATTACAAGTCAAATATGCTTATATGTTGATAGGTGATTGTGAAAGGATTATGTTACTTCCTGAATGCTTTCTCCTCAGAGGACTCACAAAGCTTCCCTGGCAGGAGAGTAGAGACCTCAAGTTACCTGGGAAAGCTATGAGTTTAAATCACAGTTCTCACAGAGAGTGTAAATTCCTATATGTTTACTACATGGGCCTTTGGGAAAGTCCTAGCTGTTGAGGTGTGAACAACTTTCAAAGAGCACAGAGAAATAAAATTTTCTTAAAGGCCCATTTGAATTGCTTTGCTAGCAGAAAGTTACAGAGGTTATTGTGCCTAGGTAATTGATTTACTTCACATCTATGACACATTCAATAAACACCCCATTATCAAAAGCCTCCTTAAGCCTCTTCGATGTGAAAGCAAGAATTCACTTACCAGCACTGGAAATTGGATTATTGTGCCTGGCAATACTATTATTATTAACAGTGTTTGTTAATTTTTTTCTATTTCACCAGGTTCACAATGCTTCCTAAATGTTACATCAAATAAAACAATAAAGTTGAGTGATGAAAAATTACTCAGATTGTCACCAAAGGAAAAAGAATGAGCAGCCCAAGGCCACGCAGTGAAGATATCAGAAACTGAAAGTTGCAGTGCTCTGTCCTCTCCAATAAGCAACCGTTAGTCCATGCCTTGTATTACAGTAATGATATAAGAATATATTTGGACACATCATAAGTATTTAGCCGTATAAACAACAGATTTTATACATAATTTTCATCTTTTTAGTGAATTTGCAAGTTTTTTAAAAATCATGACAGAAGCTAGACAGAATAAGCAAAGATAAACAACCACCAAGATAGATGGAAAATGCTCAAAATATGGGCAATTTTGGAAAGCTTATAACTTAATAAAATGTTAAGCACAACTTCTAATAAATGAATGCCCATGGATAGATCTATTAAAAGCTTAATCCCTTATTACTTAAAGTTCAAGCTACCCACATCTTAGGTGTCAGCATATTGTCACAAATGCCTACAAAAGAGGCATCTATCTGAATAGGGCATACGTTTTCTCACAGTTCTAAGGATAGTGAACAGGCATGTTGACTGACAACTCTAGAAGGAGTTATTAAATAGGATTTTACTATGAATTTCCCTGTCAAATTGGGAACAAAGTTTTAGGGTTTTTGTTTGTTTGTTTTTAGTGCACCCAAGCAAAACCTCTGTAATTAGAACATCAAAAAAATTCTGTATATTTCTGAGACTCATCATACCTATTTCAAATTTCAGCTCAGTATTCAATGACATCCTAATACTGTTCATTCATTCACCCTGAGTCTTTGAGAGTCCACACCGTGCCAAGCACAGAACTGGGGCTGTGGGGGCGGAGGAGCGGGGAGTGGTGTGCTTCATAAGGCTGACTCAAATACCCTGGAGTATAATACATCATGTCTCTCAGGTTTATAAGAGTATCAAGGTCCCTTAGGAAGGGAACCTTGTTTAGATCTCCCACTGAAATTAGCATAGTGTTCAGCTCATATTAGGGGCTCAAAACTCAGTTGTTGTTTTTTTTTAAACATGACCATAATTGCTGACATATGAATGATTCTTCTACTCTAAAAAGCATCATTTAGTAGTGAAAACAAAAGAAAAACAGTAATTCTTACACATTATGGGACAAGATACCTATACATTGGTATGCAACATCCCTTCTCCACCACAGAGTCATCCAATTCCTTAACTGTCACACTGCCTGGACTTTTGCCACAATTGGTTGCTCACCTTGTGAACGTAAGTTCTACACTGTATTCCAAGAGAACTCTTCTCCCCACATTTCTTGCAGAGCAACAATTTGGACTTACCAAATAGAGTTACATTTTCCAAACACAGTTACATTTTTGTACATTATCCACTCTTGGGCAGCTTTCTTACTGCATTGTGCTATTCCATTTACTATTTATATTCTACCTACTTCCCAAAAGGATTAGAAATGGCTTAAAATATTAAATTGTATGATAGGCAAGACTATTAGAGGTAAAAAGGGAGATCAAAAACTGGTTCAGAGTAATGAATAAACATACTGAAAAATGAAACTGAGTTACTCTAACAGCCACTAAATTTAGCTTCAAACATTCTCAAAGTCAAGAAAAAGGGAGTTTCTGATATAATGTCAACTCATGGTTCTCCTTGGCAGAGCCAAGGAATTATATAAACTTATCTGTGGCAGAGGTTACTAAGTAGCCACCAAATCTGTTGTCCTCCTCTTCTGTAGTGACATGTTGTGGCTGGGTCACAGGCAGTGACTGCATTTTTTCAGCTTCCCTTGCAATGGAGAGAGGCCATGTGACCAAACTTTCATGAATGTGTGTGAAGTTGCTTTTGGTCACATCTAACTCTTTGTGACTCTATGTACTATAGTCCACTAGGCTCCTCTGTCCATGGGATTCTCCAGGCAAAAATACTGGACTGGGTTGCCATGCCCTCCTTTAGGGGATCTTCCGGACTCTGGAATTAAACCCAAGTCTCTTATGTCTCCTGCATTGGCAGGTGGATTCTTTACCACATAGCACCAACTGTGAGGTCAAGCTCTCACTAATGGGATTTGAACAGAACTGATGTGTACAATTTCTGCATCTCATACTTGAGAGGAAGCCTACGATTTTGAACTCCCAGGCTTTCTCTCTCCTGCTGGTCAAAATACGAATGACCAGAATGACCCTGGAAGCCATGAGTTGAAAATGGTGGGGCCCAGGTCTCTGAGTAATCATAAAGAAACAGAGAAATAGAGGATGTCTGACTGGAATAGTTTCCCAAAGTCATCAAAACACCTCAAAAGTAAGACAAGGGGGTACCTTTGAGCTAAATCAAAAAATGCTAATGAATATCAAGAGAAATGAAGCCTGAAGTCATAGTTGGTATTTAGGGTCAGAACAGATAAAGAATTAGGAAAACAGTATTGAGAAACATGATCCATTACAGGTGTCGCCAGAGACACAAATGGGCACCAGAAAAGCCTGCCCAGTGGGCTGGCACTGCCTACTGCAAAGCTCACCAAAGGACGATGCATTGGACCCCTTAGGGCAGAGTATGTGATTGATCATCACACCACTAAAGGCTGATCCTAGAGGAAGTTTTGAAGTTAGTCAAGTCTCATCCTTCCATCTTCCTTTTGTCACATCCCCCTCCCCCAAGGCACTTTTTTTTTTAATAATTTTTTTTTGCCACTTTATTTATTTTTTAATTGAAGGATAATTCCTTTACAGAATTTTGTTGTCTGTCAAACACCAACATGAATCAGCCATAGACACACCCATGCTCCCTCCCTCTCGAACCTCCCTCCCATCTCCCTCCCCATCCCACCCTTCTAGATTGTCACAGAGCCCCTGTTTGAGTTCCCTGAGGCATATGGCAAGTTCCCATTGGCTATCTATTTTACAAATGGTAAAGTAAGTTTCCATGTTACCCCCTCCATGCATCTCACCCTCTCCCTCCTCCCCTCTCCCTGTGTCCATAGGTCTCTTCTCTATGTCTGTTTCTTCATTGCTGCCCTGCAAATAAACTCATCAGTACCATCTTTCTAGATTCCATTTATATGCATCAGTATACAATATTTCTATTTCTTTTTCTGACTTACTTCATTCCTTTTTACGGCTAAGTAACATTCCATTGTATATATGTACCACAGCTTCTTTATCCATTCACCTGTCAATGGACATCTAGGGTGCTTCCGTGTTCTAGCTCTTGTAAACAGTGCTGCAATGAACATTCAGGTACATGTGTCTTTTTCAATTTTGGTTTCCTCAGAGTGTATGCCTAAGAGTGGGATTGTTGGGTCATATGGTGACTTTATTCCTAGTTTTTTAAGCAATCTCCATACCGTCTTCCATAGCGGCTAATCAATTTACATTCCCACCAGCAACATAAGAAAACAAAAAATTTCACAATTCGTATGGAAACACAAAAGACCCAGAATAGCCAAAACAGTCTTGAGAAAGAAGAATGGAACTGAAGTCTTCCTGACTTCAGACTATACTACAAAGCTACAGTCATCAAGACAGTATGGTACTGGCAGAAACAGAAACATGGCAAAAACAGAAATATAGATCAGTGGAACAAGATGAAGAAATATAGACCAATGGAACAAGATAAAGAGATCAGAGATAAACCCATGCACCTATGGGTACCTTATTTTTGACAAAGGAGACAAGAATATACAATGGGGCAAAGGCAGCCTCTTCAATAAGTGGTGTTGGGAAAACTGGACAACTATGTGCAAAAGAATGAAATTAGAACACTTACTAACACCATACACAAAGACAAAACGGATTAAAGACCTAAATAAGTGTAAGAACAGAAACTATAAAACTCTTAGAGGAAAACATAGGCAGAACACTTGATGACATAAATCAAAGCAAGATCCTCTAAGATCTACCTCCTAGAGTAATGGAAATAACAACAAAAGTAAACAAGTACAGGCCCCTCCGGTGTAGCTCAACATCACTCATTATTAGAGAAATGCAAATCAAAACCACAATGAGGTACCATTACACGCCAGTCAGGATGGCTGCTATCCAAAAGTCTACAAGCAATAAATGCTGGAGAGGGTGTGGAGAAAAGGGAACCCTCTTACACTGTTGGTGGGAATGCAAACTAGTACAGCCGCTATGGAGAACAGTGTGGAGATTTCTTAAAAAACTGGAAATAGAACTGCCATATGACCCAGCAATCCCACTTCTGGGCATACACACTGAGGAAACCAGATCTGAAAGAGACACGTGCACCCCAATGTTCATCGCAGCACTGTTTATAATAGCCAGGACATGGAAGCAACCTAGATGCCCATCAGCAGATGAATGGATAAGGAAGCTGTGGTACATATACACCATGGAATATTACTCAGCCATTAAAAAGAATTCATTTGAACCAGTCCTAATGAGATGGATGAAGCTGGAGCCCATTATACAGAGTGAAGTAAGCCAGAAAGATAAAGAACATTACAACATACTAACACATATATATGGAATTTAGAAAGGTGATAACGATAACCCTATATGCAAAACAGAAAAAGAGACACAGAAATACAGAACAGACTTTTGAACTTTGTGGGAGAATGTGAGGGTGGGATATTTCAAAAGAACAGCATGTATACTATCTATGGTGAAACAGATCACCAGCCCAGGTGGGATGCATGAGACAAGTGCTCCGGCCTGGTGCACTGGGAAGACCCAGAGGAATCGGGTGGAGAGGGAGGTGGGAGGGGGGATCGGGATTGGGAATACGTGTAAATCTATGGCTGATTCATATCAATGTATGACAAAACCCACTGGAAAAAAAAATAATAATAATAAAAAATAAATAAAAAAAGAAAAAAAAAAAAAGTAATGAATGAGCAAAAAAAAAAAAAAAAAGTAAACAAGTGGGACCTGATTAAACTTAAAAGCTTTAGCACAGCAAAGGAAACTATAAACAAGGTGAAAAGACAAACCTCAGAATGGGAGAAAATAATAGCAAATGAAACAACTGACAAAGGATTAATTTCCAAAATATACAAGCTGCTCATACAACTCAACACCAGAAAAACAAACAACCCAATCAAAAAGTGGGAAAAAAACCTAAACAGATATTTCTCCAAAGAAGACAAACAGAAGGCTAACAAACACATGAAAAGGTGCTCAACATCATTCATTGTTAGAGAAATACAAATCAAAACTACAATGAGGTATCATCTCACACCAGTCAGAATGGCCATCATCAAAAAGCCTACAAACAATAAATGCTGGAGAGGGCGTGGAGAAAGGGGAACCCTATTGCACTGTTGGTGGGAATGTAAATTGATAAGCCACTAAGGAAGAAGGTATGGAGATTCCTTAAAAAACTAGGAATAAAACCACCTTGTGACCCAGCAATCCCACTCCTAGGCATATACTCTGAAGAAACCAAAATTGAAAAAGACACATGTATCCCATTGTTCACTGCAGCACTATATACAATAGCTAGAACATGGAAGCACCCTAGATGTCCACTGACAGATGAATGGATAAGGAAGTTGTGATATATATACAAAATGGAATATTCAGTTCAATTCAGTTCAGTTGCTCAGTCGTATCCAACTCTTTGCAACCTCATGAACTGCAGCATGCCAGGTCTTCCTTACACAGCCATAAAAAGGAATGCATCTGAGTCAGTTCTAATGAGGTGGATGAACCCAGAGACTATTATACAGAGTGAAGTAAGTCAGAAAGAGAAAGATAAATATCATATACTAACACATATATATGGCATCTAGAAAGATGTTACCAAAGAATTTATTTGCAGGGCAGCAATGGAGAAACAAACATAAAGAACAGACTTATCAACATGGGGAGAGGGAAGGAAAAGGTGAAATGTATGGAAAGAGTAACATGGAAACTTATATTACCATATGTAAAATAGATAACAAAGGAAATTTGCTACATGCCTCAGGAAACTCAAACAGGGACTCTGTATCAACCTAGAGGGATGGGATGGGGAGGGAGATGGGAGGGAGGTTCTAGAGGGAGGGGATATGTAGACCTATGGCTGATTCATGTTGAGGTTTGACAGAAAACAACAAAATTCTGGGAAACAATTATCCTTCAACTTAAAAATAAAAAAAATTTTTGAAGTTACAAGAAGATATCAAAACCTAAAAGCTTCCTCAAAAGTTCACAATACTCTTTCAATATAACCAGGAATTATTCAATGAAACAGTCCTGGTTCCTGAGAAGTGAAGCCTAGATTTTAGTTTGAGAGCCAGATCTCCCCATCAGCCTGGTGATCCCCATTGCTTCTCTACATCCCCATTTCTTCTCTACCTTAGTGAGGTTCTGCTTCTCAAAAATGAGTGCCAAGGTGACTTTAATCAGGGTCTGTGTGGCCAAGCACTCCCCGCTCATCACACACACACACACACACACACACCCTGCTTTCTATTACTATAAAAGAGACACATTTTTTAGTTTGTTTTTGTTTGTATTTTTCCTTTCAGAAGCTGTCATGTCTGAAACCATCACCGAGATATCTGGCTTAAGAAACATGTATTTTGCCATTGAGTTAACAGCAGTTCTAATTCTAGTCAACAATGTCTGTTACACAAATTCAGCACAAACACCCCATTTTACACTACCCCTACTTGGAGGCAGTGAGCTGTCTTTATACTTCCAACTCATTTCTGTTATAACTTGTTAAGCTGTTGCATTTAGGATAACTGTTTGGCAAAATTTCAATTTTCTTTATGCACAGTAAGTAAGAATTCTCATTATATGTTATTACATTGGGAGCAGGCAAAAATGTTGTTTCAGAAAAAGAAAAAAGGATGACATCCAGGCATCGAGAAACCTTCTCTAAGTATGTGGCCAAGAATCACATTATTCGTTCCATGTTACCCCCACCTTTCCCATGCAGAGGGAAAGCATTTCTAAATATATTATTTAAGTTACACTTACAAATCTGAAAAATGGAAAATAGGTATAAATATTACCTCTGTCTTCTCTTGGGTTATGGCCAAAATAAAGCCACCATTATTTCAGAGAACAAGAGCAGAACTAGGAAGACTGCCTTGATCTGAAGGAAGATGGGTCATGATTAAAGGAAAAAGGGAAAGAAAATAATTAAGAATCGTGGTAGTCAGCACAAAAGTTGAACGTCCATTCTGTTGTGTTTGGCTTTGTGGTTAGTCTGTGAAACTAGCCTCTCAGGAATTACGAGTTTGAGGTTGTACGTGTGTGTGCGTGCGTGCGTGCGTGTGTGTGTGTCTGTGCATGCACGATCAATAATTCAGTTGTGTCTGAGTCTGCGACTTCATGGGCTATAGCCCACCAGGCTCCTCTGTTCATGGAACTTTCCAGCAAGAATACTGGAGCAGTTTACCATTTCCTCCCCCAGAGGACCTTCCTGACCCAGGGATTGCACCCAAGTCTCTTGCGTCTCCTACATTAGCAGGCGGATTCTTTAACGCTGAACCATCTGGGAAACCCTTGACATTGTATCAGTTCAGTTCAGTCACTCTGTCGTGTCCGACTCTTTGTGACCCCATGAACCGCGGCACGCCAGGCCTCCCCGTCCATCTCCAACTCTCGGAGTCCACCCAGACCCATGTCCACCCAAACCCATGTCCATCAAGTTGGTGATGCCATCCAACCATCTTGTCCTCTGTCATCCCCTTCTCTTCCTGCCCTCAATCTTTCCCAGCATCAGGGTCTTTTCAAATGAGTCAGCTCATCACATCAGGTGGCCAAAGTATTGGAGTTTCAGCTTCAACATCAGTCCTTCCAATGAACACCCAGGACTGATCTCCTTTAGAATGGACTCGTTGGATCTCCTTGCAGTCCAAGGGACTCCCAAGAGTCTTCTCCAACACCACAGTTCAAAAGCATCAATTCTTCTGCACTCAGCTTTCTTTATAGTCCAACTCTCACATCCATACATGACCACTGGAAAAACCATAGCCTTGACTAGATGGACCTTTGTTGACAGAGTGATATCTCTGCTTTTTAATATGCTGACGTTGTATAGTAAACAATTAATTCATCAGGCACTGAGTGTTCAAACTGAAACCACACAACTCAGATGGGATTTAAACAGAGACAAAACTGAGATGGGGACTCAAACCCACTCTTTGAATCGCTCACTTGACCTTCAGGACTTAATGAAGCTCAGCACAGAAGGAATTCAGCAATAGGAGAAGTGATAGGTAGGAAGTAAATTTATGTAGAGAGAGACACCTTCCGTAGGCAGAATGTAGTCCATCTCAAAAGATGAGAGCAACCCCCAAATATGGAGTAGTTAGTTTTTACAAGCTGGGTGATTTAATACGCTAACAAGTGGGAGGGTTATTCCAACTGCTTTGGGGGTTAGGGGCAAGGATTTCCTGGAATTGGGACACCACCTATTTTTTGGCCTTTTTATGGTCAGCCTCAGAACTATCATGGCACCTGGGTGCATATATTAACACTCAAGTTCTACTGGAAGTTAAAATTTCCACCATCTTAGACCTAGTTCCAAATAGGAAAAGGAGTACATCAAGGCTGTATATTGTCACCCTGCTTATTTAACTTATATGCAGAGTACATCATGAGAAACACTGGGCTGGAAGAAGCACAAGATGGAATCAAGATTGCCGGGAGACATATCAATAATCTCAGATATGCACATGACATCACCATTATGGCAGAAAGTGAAGAAGAACTAAAGAGCCTCTTGATGAAAGTAAAAGAAGAGAGTGAAAAAGTTGGCTTAAAGCTCAACATTCAGAAAACTAAGATCATGGCATCCGATCCCATCACTTCATGGCAAATAGATGGGAAACAGTGGAAACAGTGGCTGACTTTATTTTTCTGGGCTCCAAAATCACTGCAGATGGTAACTGCAACCATGAAATTAAAAGACACTTACTCCTTGGAAGGAAAGTTATGACCAACCTAGATAGCATATTAAAAAGCAGAGATATCACTCTGTCAACAAAGGTCCATCTAGTCAAGGCTATGGTTTTTCCAGTGGTCATGTATGGATGTGAGAGTTGGACTATAAAGAAAGCTGAGTGCAGAAGAATTGATGCTTTTGAACTGTGGTGTTGGAGAAGACTCTTGAGAGTCCCTTGGACTGCAAGGAGATCCAACGAGTCCATTCTAAAGGAGATCAGTCCTGGGTGTTCATTGGAAGGACTGATGTTGAAGATGAAACTCATTGGAGTTTGGCCACCTGATGTGACGAGCCAACTCATTTGAAAAGACCCTGATGCTGGGAAAGATCAAGGGCAGGAAGAGAAGGGGATGACAGAGGACAAGATGGTTGGATGGCATCACTGACTCGATGGACATGGGTTTGGGTGGACATGGGTTTGGGTGGACTCCGAGAGTTGGAGATGGACGGGGAAGCCTGGCGTGCTGCAGTTCATGGGTTCGCAAAGAGTCAGACACGACTGAGCGGCTGAACTGAACTGAACTGAAGACCTAGTTGGTTCTATACAGTCTATCATATTCTCTATGGCTTTGTCTTTCTTTTAAAGCTTGTATTGGGTTAGCCAAAATTCAGTTTCAATTTTTCCATAACATCTTATGGATAAACCTGAATAAACTTGGCCAACCCAATACCTTGCTCACTTCCCTCCTGTTTCAAAACCCTGAACATTCCAAAGAAAGGACTGACTTCAGGAAGACTGGCCCCTGACCAGATCCTGGGAGATAACCTTTGATTCCTAGGAATATCCTGCCTGAGACCATGTCTGTATTTCTGAGTCCTTTGATCACCCTCTAGGCCTTTAACAAGATAGCTTAGGTTACCAATGTCACTTGTGGTAAATGCCTATTTTAGTGTGCCTGAGGCACTGGAATATCCCATATTAGTTTAACCTCTGGGTGCTAGGGAGTGATCAATACATTGACTAATTATAGGGAGTCATGAAGTTGTTCCATACCTACAGAGCATACCTCAGATAAAAACTCTGGACACCATGGCTCCATATATCCTTCTCTGGTTGGCAGTGTTTCACACATGTCACACAGCACTGCTGGGAGAATTAGCAACAGCTCTGTACAGCTCTACTGGGAGGGGACTTGTGGAAGCTTAGGTCCAGCTTCTCTTGGATTTCACCCAAGTGCCTTTTGGACCCATGTTGATTTTGATCCACATCCTTTCCTTAAAATAAACCACAACCATGAGTATGACAGCGTTTCTGAGTCCTGGGAAACCTTCTAGCCAAGCAGCAATCCTGAGCATGGCTTTAGAGCCACCCAACACAGAAGTGACTGAAAGAGATGGCTGAAGGAGCTTGACCTCTAAATAGTTTGTGCTGTCCAAAAAGAAATAGAAAGGCTCAAAGGTCTTATCCTAACAGCTCCCTGAAACCAGAGTCCTGGAATCGAACCTTTCCCCTTTATGACTATTTCAGACAACAGACTATAGCAGGCTTTCTCACATTAGCCTAGTCCCAGAGAAACATTCTTACCATTGGCCTTCTCCCTTTCCTCTGCCCACTGCAGAATGAAGACATGTTCAAGACTGTCTAATGCAGGAGTCCACTAGCTCATAAGTAAAGAGAAGAACTATGACCTCTATAGTACTTCACAATCCCTGGTCTTTTTTATAAAGCAAACAAGTTTTTTTATACCATCATAAAGTTTATGACCAACCTAGACAGCATATTAAAAAGCAGAGACATCACTTTGCCATCAAAGGTCCACCTAGTCAAGGCTGTGGTTTTTCCAGTGGTCACGTATGGATATGAGAGTTAGACTATAAAGAAAGCTGAGCACCGAAGAATTGATGCTTTTGAACTGTGGTGTTGGAGAAGACTCTTGAGAGTCCCTTGGACTGCAAGGAGATCCAACCAGTCCATCCTAAAGGAGATCAGCCCTGGGTGTTCATTGAAAGGACCGATGTAGAAGATGAAACTCCAATACTTTGGCCACCTCATGAGAAGAGCTGACTCATTTGAAAGACCCTGATGCTGGGAAAGATTGAGGGCAGGAGGAGAAGGGAACAACAGAGGATGAGATGGTTGGATGGCATCACCAACTCAATGGACACGGGTTTCGGGGGACTCCGAGAGTTGGTGATGGACAGGGAGGCCTGGCATGCTGCGGTTCATGGGGTTGCAAAGAGTCGGACACGACTGAGCAACTGAACTGAACTGAAAGTTTACATGATTCATAAGACACAATTTTGATATTTTATATTTTATTCTTATGCAGAAGGTATTCAACTCTCCAAAATAGTGAAAAATCAGAAGAATATACAAAAGTAGACTGTTGTCCTAGGTGGGGTAAAAGTTACATATGTTATATTTCAAACAATAAATAAGGAAAGTGAAGAAAGGGAGAGATAAATCCCTTTAAAAACCAGAAAATGAACTCTCCTGCTTCAGCATATTAGAGTAACCCAACTGCCTCTATTTTCTATAAAAATCCCATTTTGAAACCGCAAATTTCTTTTAGCATTATACTAAATCTCCCTTCTATCCATCAGTTTCTAACTTTCCCCTCATTGTTAGTCACAAAACTTCTTTGGATGGTTTTTGTCTATTATAAAATTTTTAAATCCCCAAGGTACCTTAGGACAGGAACAACAATCACCTCCCAGTGAGGTGAAAATACCATTTGACCTGGCAGACCCCATAAAATTTGTTTCCTTAGCCTGAGCAACACAAGTCACCAGAGGAGTCTGCAGAAGACTGGGGAACCCAGACCTGGTAACTCAGGCTCAGCTCAGTCTCCACTTTGGCTTAATACTAGCCAAAATTAAAATGCATGTTTCATGTTAGACATGGAAAACAACTGTTTCCTAACTGGAAAAGTATGTGTGGGTCTCTTTAATTGTCATGTGTAAATGATACAACAAACAATATCTCAAAACCTAAGTTTCCCTACGAAAGTACAATAATCTTAGAAAATTCCTTATGAACCTTAAATTGCTGGGCAGCATTAAAAATCCTTCCACCCTAGCCTTGTATAAATGCAACAAACTACTTTGCGTTTGAGAAGACTATGAGTCTGTTTTATAGCCTCAATAGGAATAAGCAGCTAAACCAGTCTATAGACCTGTTACCACTTAATAAATTTGCATTTTAAAACACCAAACTTAGTGCTGGAAAACAACTGCCTCTTCCTATGGCACAGTTTCTAAAAAATCACAGCTGTAGAGTTCCATCAGCTAATCTGCCTACAATCACTTCAAACAAGACTTTTCCTGAATAAAAAGTAAAAACCCAGAGGGCAGAGAAATACCCCCAAGTTCTTCTATGCTGGTAATGAAGTAAGTTTGGGTTTCAGAAGAATGAGAAAAACACCCATCAACTGAGAGCTGCCTGATTAGAATGGAAATATTGAGGTCTATTAAAGAGTTAGAACTGTAGAAGTTTGATGCTCCTGGAGCTCTTTGGAAACCATAGAACAGATCAACATTCAAACAAGAACTGAGGTGGACAAGAAGTGCAAAAGATTTTTTAATCTGCTCACTCAGATCACTGGCTAGATATCTGACATCATGTCCTCAAGGCAGAACAGCTTCAATTGTCCATACGTTTGCATAATGACTTCCCTGGTTCCTTTTGTTCTTTCTCTGCTCATTGCTTTAGAATATTTCTCCTTTTTACAAAAATCCTCAAAGGGGAACTTAGCCCCCAAGGGATAAAATTTCAGTAACCTGAGACATTCAAAACACATCATCTAATTACTGGTAGTGTTAGAAATCCTTGGAATATTAAGAGAAAGAAAAGTTTCTAGACCAGATAAAATTCTTTTGCCTGTTGCCAAGACTGTAGGAATGGAGTAACTGGACAGATATCAGAGCATATAAAATAATATCAGAGCCCAGAAAAGTGTGGCAATTTCAATAAAAGGAGACTTAAACCACGTCCATGGATTAGAAATCTCAGTATGTATAAGATGGCCACTCAACCCCAAATTATCTATAGATTAAGTCTCACATTGAGTTTTAGAGTGATGTCAGCATCACAGTGGCATTAGGTGTCCTTCATTTCTGTCTCCCTTCTCAACAATAAAAATTCAGCAAAACATCCACAAACAAAAGCATCTCTGTGGGAGCTGTGGGACCCAGCACCTATGCCAAGGTACCTGGGAGGAGTCTTGCCCAGCTGTGCATCAATTAAATGTTCAGACAGACCTCAGTACCAACAATGGTTCCCACAGTAGCCTGTGAACCAGTTCTAGACCCTCTTGGCCACAGTCCAAGTATACCTGGAGGACGCTGACTTAGCCACCCACAGACAAGAGAATCTTTGTAAAAGTCGAGGTTTCCAGAGGAGAAGCGCCAGCACTTCTCTGGAGAAAAAGAAAAAATGATGCACTATAGTGGGTAAAAGGTACAACGTGAGCGTGCCACATCAACCCTCCCCAAGGGCAGCACAGTTTAGAGCTAAGCAAGAACTTCTTAGCCTGTGATTTCTCCCACCGGGGAAAGGGAGAGCAGCTGAGCAAGCACCCAGCTCCCCCAGGTGCATAGGATACAGCAAGAGAGAGACACTTCTCTCTTGTAGCATCCAAAGGACTAAATCAGAAGTTCCATGACTGGGGGAGGAAGGATATCAGGAGAGAAGCACGTGAAATTGTCTGAGAGCACTAAAGGGACTCAGTCCTGTTGCCTGTATTGTATACTCCATAGTCATGAGCTTGAGGGGAAAGCATTACTCAGCAGATTCCACCAACTAACGCAGAGGCAACCCAGCATCATGTGTGCCTCGCCTACACATCCCCCTACTCTGTGGCCGGCTCCCTGGGCACTGTCCTGAGAGTGGTTTGAAGGCTAGCTTTGGTAGACAGCGCACACAGGAAGCAGGCAAGGCTTACACATGTAAATCCATGACTGATTCATGTCAATGTATGGCAAAAACCACTACAATATTGTAAAGTAATTAGCCTCCAACTAACAAAAATAAATGAAAAAAAAAAAAGAAAGCAGGCAAGGGAGAAAACACAAATGAGCTGTAGCGCCACCTTCAGGAAAACAAAACAGAAGCCATCAGTATACTGCCAGGCTGGTGCTTGTTGGATCAAGACACACAAACCTAAGAATTTAGCCGTAAGAGGGAAAAGGAAGCATGGAGCTGATATTCCAATATATTCTGAGAATCTTTACAAGGACGGATGGAAGGTATTTCTCTCCTCAAGGAAACTAGGAAAGATTAAAGAGGTAGCTGCTATTTTAAATGCCAAGAGAGCAGTGCAAAACTCCTAGGAACGTGAAAAATCAAGGAAACATAGTATTACTTAAGGATCAAAATAACCTTCTGGTGTTTGAACCCACAAACCTGGTAATCAAAGAGTAACCCAATAAAGAATTCAAAATAGCTGTTTTCAGGAAACACAATGACTAAAAGAAAACACAGAGAATTTAATGAAATGCAAAATAACACATACAAAAAATGAGGAATGAATCAAAGAGATATAAATCATTAAAAATAACCAAACAGAAATTCTAGAGCTGAAGAATTCAGTAAATGAAATGAAAAATACAGTGAACAGCACCAATATCAGAATAACCAAACAGAAGAAAAAATAAATGAGTTAGAAAGTAGGAAATCTGAAATTACTCATCAGGAGGAGAAACAAAAAAGAATTTTAAAAAATGAAGAAACCCTACTTAATCTGCAGGACATCATCAAAACAACCAATGCACAAATTATAGAAATTCCAGGAGAAAAAGAAAGGGAGGAAGGGACCAGAAAGATTATCTAAAGAAATAATGGCTGAGAACCTTCCAAAGCTAGGGAAAGACTTGGACATGAAAGTTTTTGAAGCTAAGAGGTCACCACAATTTCACCATAAAACAATCTTCTTCAGGCACATTATAATGAAAAACTGTCAACAATCAAAGTCAAAGAGAGAATTCTAAAAGCAGCATGAGGCAAAGAGTGTAACCTACACAGGAACTCTCATTTGGTTATTTGTTTCTCGGCAGAAAAAACCTTACAGGTTTCCACAGGGGACAGTGGAATACTATACTCAAAGTGCTGAAAGAAAAAAGCCTACCAGTCAAGAATACTCTATCCAGCAAAGTTATCCTTTAGAAATGAACAAAAATACTTTCCTAGACAAACAAGAGTGAGGAAATTCATCACCAGGAGGCCTGCCTTACAAGAAATGCTGAAAGTTCTTTGATTTGAAATAATAGAATGCTAATTAGTAACTTGAAAACATGAAAATACACAATAAACTACTAAAGGTGAATATACAGTCAACTTTAGCATACGCTTATTGTGTAATGCAGTGATGTGTTAATTACTTAACTATACTATAAAGGTTAAAGGACAAAAGTGCTAAAAATAACTGTTGCTACTATCATTTAACAGAAAAATATTAAAAGCAGTAAATTGTGACATTAAAAACATAAAATGGAGAGAGTAAGAGGTTAAAGTTCTGTTGTTACCAGCAAATAGGTTGTTATATCTACAAAATGCTTTATGTAAGCCTCATAGTAACCACAAAGCAAAAATCAGTGTTAGAGTCTCAAAAGATACAGGGAGGGGACTGGAGCACACCACTAAGAAAAATCACAAAGTAAGGCAGCACAAGAGGATGGAAGGAAAAAGGACCTACAAAACAGCCAGAACATAAATTTTCTAAAAATGGCATTGGTAAGGACTTAATTAAATGGATTGAATTCTCTATCAAAGGTGCAGAGTGGCTTGAATGGACTTAAAAAACAAGACCCAACTGTATGCTGCCCACAAAAGACTCATTTCAGCTGTAAGGACACACAGTCAAAATGAAGGTATGGAAAAAGATATTCAAGGCAAGTGGAAACCTAAGGAGAGCAGGGGTAGCTATAGTTATATCAGACAAAATTGGTTTTAAGCCAAAAATGGTAACTAGAGACAAAGGTCATTATAATTATGGTAAAGAGCTCAAGTCATCAAAAAGATATAATAATAATTATATTCACAACCAATATCAGAGCATCTAAATATATTAGACAAATACTTATACATCTGAAGGGAGAAGTAGAAAAAATATAAATAGTAGGGGACTTCAATATTCCATTTTCAACAATGATTAGATCATTCAGAAAACCAACAGAAAACCATTGAACTTGAACCATATCTTGTACCAAATGGACTTAACAGGCATCAAATATTCCAGCCAACAACAGTAGCACATACATGCTTCCAAGTACACAGGGAACATTCTCCAGGATATATCATATGCTAGGCTACAAAACGAGTCTTAGCAAACTTAAGAAGACTAAAATCATACCAAGTATCTTTTCCAATAATACAAAATGAAAAATCAATAACAGGAGGAAAGCTGTAAATTTTACAAATATGAGGAAATTAAACAACACACTCCTAAAGAGTGAATGGTCAAAGAAGAAATAAAAAGGGAAATAAAAAATATCTTTTAACAAAAGAAAATGGGAATACAACATACCAACACCTATGGGATATCACAAAAGTAGTTCCAAGAAGGAAGTTTATAACAATAAAATGTTCATATTAAGAAAAAAGAAAGATCTTAACCTAGCTTGACACCTCAAAGAACTAAAAATAGAACAAAAAACAAATAAGCCCAGAGTTAGCAGAAGTTAGAAAATAGAGAGGAAAAATAAAAGTCAATGAAACTAAAAACTGTTTTTTAAAGATAAACAAAATTTACAAACCTTTAGCTTGATAACCTAAGGAAAAAAGAGGAGACACAAATAAAATCAGATATGAAAGAAGAGACATTAAGACAGACATAACCAAAAATACATAGATCATAAGACACGATTGTGAATAATTAAACAAATTGGATAATACAGAAGAAATGGGTAAATTCCTAGAAACATACAACTTATCAAGACTAAATCATAAAGAAATAGAAACTTTGAATAAATCAATAATGAGTAAGGATATTGAATTAATCAAAATCCTCCCAACAAGGAAAGGATGATTTCTCTGGTGAATTTTAACTAATATCCCTTGTAACTTAGCTGGTAAAGAATCTGCCTGCAATGCAGGAGACCTGGGTTGGGAAGATCCCCTGGAGAAGGCTACCCACTCCAATATTCTGGCCTGGAGAATTCCATGGACTGTATAGTTCATGGGATCACAAAGAGTTGGACATGACTGAGCGACTTTCACTTCACTTCAAAGAAAAATTAACAACAGTCTTTCTCAAACTCTTGCAAAAAATTGACAAGGAGAGAACACTTCCAAATTCATTTTATGTGACCAATATTACCCTGATACCAAAGCCAGATAAAGACATTACAAGAAAAAAGAACTAAATTGAAATAGAAAATTACAGACCAATTATATAAAGAAAGATGCAAAAATTCTCAGCAAAATACTAGCAAACTGAATTCAACAGCACATTGACAGTATCATACATGTTAATCAAGTAGTATTTATTCCGGGGATGCAAACATTGTTCAACATACGTAAACAGATAAGTGTAGTCTACATTAATAGAATGAAAGGTAAAAATCACCTAATAATCTCAACTGATTAAAAGAAAAGTTAGACAAAATACAACATCCTTTCATGATAAAAACCCTAAACAAATTGAGTATAAAAGGAACATACTTCAACACACTAAAGGCTATATATGACAAGCCCACAGTTTATATCATACTAATGGTGAAAGATTGAAAGTTTTCCTAAGAACAGTAACAAGACCTTAAAATTCACATAGGAGATGGCAGTAAAGAAGATGGCACCTGAAAATCTAGAGGATTTCAAGAAGTGTGTTTAGAAATAGGGAGGCCTGGCAGTGCTGAGCAGGATAAGGGTTTGGAAGGCCACATTTCTGGCAGAGGTTAGGGCATGATCTCACACCAAGTCCCAAAAAACCCAATCCAGAGGTCTGGAGAGTAGCAAACCAATAGAACTGGTTGAAGCCCAAGATTTCCTCATGGAATAGAGGGAGAGAGAGTGAGAAGAACAGGGAGGGACTTTACTGTGGACAGTTCCGAATGCCAGGGATGTGCTTTCCTTTAACCAGTAGTTCTCAACTCTGTCTGCACATTACAATCATCTGAAGAGCTTCTTAAAAACTCCCACACTCAGTTCCCACTTGGACCATCAACATTAGAATTCCCAGAATTGGGACCAGGTAATTCTGATACACAGTCAGATTATGAATGCCAGTTCCAGACAGTGGCTATGACAAAGCCAAATACTAAATCCAACCCCTGCAATGTGAGACAAAGCTCTCCTTCTCTGATCTTCCAGAAAAGCCACCCTGATCCACACAGCCATCATCACTCTCAACTGCGGGTTTGAATCTTGCAGTAGAATTTCGGTCCCCTCTGGAATAGCCCTTTAAGTAGCCATTCTGCCTCTGACAAGATGCCACTCTGACAGCAAAAATCTCATTGTCTCTTAAGACATTTCATTCCAGTTTTGAGAGATCTAACTATGAGAGTACCTCCTGATATTCAGTTGAAATCTATATCCCAGAAATCTCTACTGTCTAATCCTGGTTTTCTCCTCTGAGGCTAAATAAAACAAATTGAAACCATTTACCATACAAAAATTGTGAAATAATGGAAAATAGCTAACAGGCCACACCACTAACTCTACTCAATATATTAAACATCTCCAACTCTTTCAATTATTCCTCCTGTGATCTACTTTCTATTCTCCTCACCATAAGGAACAGGCTATTTTGAGTACACACTAGTTTGACACTGTCTTTCCTAAACTGTGACACCCAGAACTAGAAAAAAAAATATGCATATACAGTGAGACTGACATGTGAAGAAAAGCACGGGTTGCTCCTTTGATTTTCACATTATTTCAATACATCTGAGGTTGAGCTGGAGGGACTGCCGGGGCATGCACACTGAGGAGATGGGCAAGAGTGGAGGCAAGGTTCCCTTCCCTTTATGTGTTAAGTCCAACGTTCTAAAGCTGCATCTGTTCCAGGAGATCCTGATTTCTCTGCCTTTGGGAAATATCACCCTTCGTGGGAAACTCCTGTGACACAGTTTTTCCTCTGACTCCACCTCTTCCTCTCTCTCTCTTTTATTCCTAGCTCTGGTTCTCCCCTCTAGCCTCAGAATCTTCCATTTCCTGGCTCCTTTTTTATATGACTTCCTCAGGTATCCTCTTTCAGTAATCCTGAAAACAGAGAACACATTATTGAACATTTTTTACTTTCTCCTCAAGCCAGGAAACCAAAAGTTAAGTATGGTTTAGTACACTTCCCATGCTGTCTGTTCCTCTTGCTTAGAGCTGGAGTTCTATATCCACCCAATTTGTAATTACAACCCTATCTGCAATGACCCTTATCCATCTTCCTTGATTTTTTTTAATAGAACTTATCTAAACTATTGGATAGTTTACTTACGTTATTTACTACTACTCCTACTTGAGTGTAAGCTCTGTGGACTGGAAGGAGGGAATTTTCACTATTTTGTTCACTGCTGTATGGAATATAGGGTCTAGAAGAATGCCCCTTCTATTCAAGGTACTCTGTATTTATTAAATGAATGAATGACCACTTCTTTGATAGCTCCTGCTGATGTCTGCCAGGTCAAACTATCTGTGTTTATTCCTTTGTGCTAGACTCTACTTCTGAATGCTTTCCAACTTTGCATTTAATATGAGGCCAGATAGGCCAGACTATCAGTTGCTGGCAAAGCTTCCATCAGTTACCACTAGTGTGACAGTTTCTCCCAGTAGCCAGCAACTCCCTCTATCAAAGTATGCCATTTGATTACTGGAGAATTCTTCCATTTTTCCTACCATTCCTTCTATTCAGCTGCTACAAGTTCAACTACACTAATTTACCCAAGGCTCTGACCAGCCACGATCGCTAAGCATGGCCATGAGGAGCTGCAGTCCTTTGTCAACATTGCCAAGTTCCAAGGCCCATGGATTCTTACAATTAAGACATTAATTCTCCTAAATCTATGACATGGGCTCTTTGTAACTTTGTAGCTTTTATTTTTGCTGAATCTTCTGAGATTTCTATCATTTTATTTCATAATGCTTGAACTTAGTCTGATCTGTTCCCTCATATTTCAACACTGTATTTGTCTTAGGTGAGCATCTGTTGCAAAATGTGCTATAGGTATGAAAGGTATACACAGGGAAACAAGCTACGTAAGACAAATTGAAAGCAATTCCCAGTCCTGTATGTGTTGAAGTCCAATTTATCACCCTGATGCTTTCCTCCAGGGAGCCAATTCAACATCCTCTCTATCTACCCTGGCATATCCCCCTGACTCAACTTGTAGAAGTCAACAGGAGAAACACTTCTGAAGGACACACAGAAGACCCAAGACAC
This sequence comes from Dama dama, assembly GCF_033118175.1. NCBI lineage: Eukaryota > Metazoa > Chordata > Mammalia > Artiodactyla > Cervidae > Dama > Dama dama. Next base: position 59,942,099 of record NC_083692.1, on the reverse strand, counting down.
TTTTCAAAATACAGTGGAAGGGAACAAGACAGAGTCAACAATATCAATTTCCCATCCCTCTTAAAATTCTGAAGATGACCCTAACACAGGGTCAGAGATAAAACGGACCAAGAACTGTAAAACTAAAAGAACCCTTAGGGAAGGTATGTATGTGTATTGTGGGGAGTAATGGCCAAACACGATAAGGAAGAGAGGGAATATTAGGTTGTTTAATTTCTCTGTGGCTAGTAGAGAAATATGTTTAGTTTGCATTAGCCATAAGTGTCATCAAACAACTGTATTATTTCAAGAACATTTCCTAATTTTCCATAGTCATGACAATGAAAAGTACTTCTATGAAATTCTTTCCATAAGGAGCGTAAACTACGTTTGACCCAGTTTTCCTAGCAGAGCTAAGGCGTCACACAAGCAGCACTTGAAAGGCTTAGAATTACACAGCCTTGACCACAGTGTTGATCAAAGAGAGGCCCTCTGGTAAAATTGGACCAAACACAAAATCTAAACTGAACCCCCCCATGGTTCAACATCCCTGGAGTGAAATTTTGCCCGAAGCCCTTACTTCAGCCACTCTTGAAGTTCAGAATAGCAGTCTTAGGCTGCCAAATACTGTCTGATAATTCAAGGGAAAATAATGAACACTCAAATAAACTTAAGTCTTATTTCTCTGCCTTCCCAAACACCATGTGGTGCGCTGTCATCTTTACCAGGAGCCAGAAACTGGCCAGGCAGTTCAATGCTTTGCCTACATTCAAAACTCAGCTCTTTTCCTCATATCGGAATTCATCTCTGCCATTGCCTCCTCCTCACCAAGTTATCAAAGCTTTCAGTATGGCACAATTACACCACTATCCCTATGGAATACTGCAGAACAAGCTCCCTGAGAACCCTTGCACAGCTCTCAAAGTCAAGGTTTCTTTTCCCTATCAGAGATCCAGGGCACTATAGTTCATCTTTGTTTGAACGGGATTATGAAACTTTTAGAGAACAAGGAACACACTGGCGAAGGTTAAAGAGGTGACATATTAAATCTACAGTAAATGAAAATTTAACTCCAACTACAAGCAGTATTTACTGAACCATAGACTCTAGCTTTTCATAATCATGTTCAGAGTTATTAATACTGGATTGCCACTGCTGTACTTGTAAAAAAATCACTGAAATGTAATTTCACTGCTCATGATGATGTAATTGCTGAGAAGCCATGTGGTTGGTAATTACGCAATGCAGTGTATGGAACTGAATTAATGCCCTGAAATCTATTCATTGTTTGATATTTTTCCTTTCTTCTAATTAATTCCACTGCCGGATGTTCACTTTATGGTCTAGATAAAATAAAACATAGCACTCATATTCCCTCACCTAGCCCTGGAGAGTGGAGGCATGTGAGAATGGAGGAGGAGATGATATAAGGGACTCCAGATTATTCTGAGTTGCAGGGGAGCAAACACTGAAGTGCTGATACATGACACCATTGGTCATTTCTCCATTTCAATTATCTACAAGCCATCAGTACTATATGTGACTGCCAGTTAACATACATTTAACATGGGTATGTGTGTGTGTCGGGCTTCCCTGGTGACTGGCTTAGTGGTAAAGAATCTGCCTGCAATGCAGGAGACCAGGGTTCAATCCCTGGATCAGGAAGATCTCCTGGAGAAGGAAATGACAACCCACTCTGGTATTCTTGCCTGGAGAATCCCATGGACAAAGGACCCTGGTGGGCTTCAGTGCAGAGTCATAAAGAGTAGGACATGCCTGAGCAACTAACACTTGACTTCACTTTACGTATGCATATCTATTCATCCATTTAAAGGTACATTGGCTGTCACCAGCTTATTTGACAGATTTTAAATAGATTCTCATTAGAATCCATATAAAGCACAGCTAGAAAGGAAAATTTTAAATGTTTAGAAAAATACCTGCCATGGGCAACAACGAGTTAATCTGCTATTATTTTTTAAAATTTACTTCAATGAAGGCACACGTTTGTGTGTCAAAAGGATTATAGTTGTAAGAGTTGATGGAAGGCCCAGATTTCGTGCAGCACTGGCCCCTATTACTTGCTCTTGGGTAATTTAGACTCCTGTCTTTGTCCCAGTCACGTATGTGTCCAGTCAGAGTGCGACAGAGAACGTAAAAGCCTGGGCTTGGAGCCAGGCTGCCTGGCATGGCCACTTACTATCTGTGTGATGTGGGAAACATCATTTAACCTGTATCACATTTTCCCCATGTGTAGAAAGAGGATTATAATGGAATTTTTCTTACAGCACTGCTGTGTTAAAGGAGTTAATAGATGCAAAGTACTAAGAACAGGGCCTGGCACACAGAAAGCACTATGAAGTGTTAGCTATTATTGACTGTAAATAGAAATGGTCTCTGGCTAACATAGGCAGAAAAGGAATATACTGAAAGGAAATTAGGTAGCCTACAGAACTGACAGGAAAAACTGGAGAAAGCACATAAAATGGATGGAAGCAAAGGCATCGGTGCATTAGGATTCCCAGGCTATGAGAACATCCCTGCCACCAGCACTGCCCATGTCAGGGCAGGAAACTGCTACTGGAGACACTGTGTGTGATCCCTGTTACCACACACAGTAACGTGTGGATAATTTATGCTCCCACAAATGAGTCCTAATCCATCCTTCCTCCTTCCATCACCCACCCCAGAGCCAAAGCCCCAGGCAGGGCATTCAGTGGGCCAAACCTAGTTCACATGGCTGTATCCAATGGACCATGAGTGTAGAGGAGGATTTGCTCCCTTCAGTTACTAAAGTGGGAGAAGCAGTTGTCTCCCACCAAGAGTCAGCAACATGAGATCCCTAAATAGGAAGGGAGCTGGGATGTGAGGCAGGAAAAAAAAAAAAAAACACAGAAGTCTGCTACTGTGTTAAACTGCCTGGAAGAGAATTTACCTGAGATTTTTGACTCACCGAGAGAGAGAAAGAATGACTGGGAGATCTAGAAAACTGAGACCAATCCATGCCACAAGTGCTCACAGAACAGTGACAGAAAAAACAAAGGAAACTAGAAAGTGACCATTAAGTATGAACTCTCAGTGTAGCAAAGAAATTCCACCTAGAAGGCAGTGGAAATAGGGAGCCCAGTGCTCTCTCAGTCAAAGAAAAGGACCTGAGCCTAGACAAGTGATTCTCCAATATGCTGCTCTTAGGACTCCTTTACAATCTTCAAGATTATTGCAAATTCAAAGATCCCTTGTTTACATGTTTCGTGTGGGTGTTTATACAGATATCATTGGATGCTTAACCTGACTGAAAATTAAGCCTAGAAATTTCAAGAATTGTATTACTTCATTTTAAAATATTAATAAGTAAAATAAATCCATTAATATTAACATGAATGACATATTTTTATGAAAACAAGGTAATGAGAAGAGTGGCACTGTTTTATATTTTTGTGACTTTGGCTTATTAGAAATCTCTAATAAAACACGATACAAATGAAGTTATTTACAAAACAGAAATAGCCTAACAGACTTCAAAAACAAACTTATGGTTACCAAAAGGGAAGGAGGGAGGATAAATTAGGAGTTTGGGATTAACAGATACTCACTACTATATATAAAATAATCAATAAGGAACTGCTGTATAGCACAGGGAACCCTGCTCAATAATCTGTAATAACCTAAATGTGAAAAGAATCTCAAAAAGAATGGATATATGTACATGTATAACTGAATCACTTAGCAGGACACCTGAAACTAATATAACTTTGTAAATCAGCTATACTCTAATATAAAACAAAAAATTTTTTAAAAAGAAGTTTCATCTGCTTCTATATTCTATATTTCATCTGCTTCTACATTCAATCTGTTGTGGCATCACCAAACATGGAGCCTCCAGAAAACTCCAATTGTGAGAGAATGAGCAAAAATAGCATGTAAGGTGTTAGTTATGGCAGAAAGTGAAGATGAACTAAAAAGTCTCTTGATGAAAGTGAAAGAGGAGAGTGAAAAAGTTGGCTTAAAGCTCAACACTCAGAAAACTAAGATCATGGCATCTGGTCCCATCACTTCATGGGAAATAGATGGGGAAACAGTGGAAACAGTGTCAGACTTTAATTTTTTGGGCTCCAAAATCACTGCAGATGGTGACTGCAGCCATGAAATTAAAAGACGCTTACTCCTTGGAAGGAAAGTTATGACCAACTTAGATAGCATATTAAAAAGCAGACATTACTTTGCCAACAAAGGTCCATCTAGTCAAGGCTATGGTTTTTCCAGTGGTCATGTATGGATGTGAGAGTTGGACTGTGAAGAAAGCAGAGCGCCGAAAAATTGATGCCTTTGAACTGTGGTGTTGGAGAAGACTTTTGAGAGTCCCTTGGACTGCAAGGAGATCCAACCAGTCCATCCTAAAGGAGATCAGTCCTGGGTGTTCATTGGAAGGACTGATGCTGAAGCTGAAACTCCAATACTTTGGCCACCTCATGCGAAGAGTTGACTCACTGGTAAAGACCCTGATGCTGGGACAGATTGGGGGCAGGAGGAGAAGGGGACGACAGAGGATGAGATGGATGGCATCACCAATTCGATGGACATGCGTTTGAGTAAACTCCGGGAGTTGGTGATGGACAGGGAGGCCTGACGTGCTGCGATTCATGGGGTCACAAAGAGTTGGACACGACTGAGTGACTGAACTGAACTGAACATGTTAGTATTATTATGAAAATAGTTTTGACCTTGAAGACCCTCTGAAAGCATCTTGGAGACCAAGTTAGAGTACACAGAGTATAGTACCAAAATGAACTAAAAAGATATACAGACTTCATAAAGAGCTACCGAAGACAGACTGTGATAACCTAACAACACATTCTCATCTCACATGTATATAGCAGTTGCTTTTCACAAGAGCATCTTCACATACACATTATATTTGATTCTCACTCACCATCTTGTCTTGTGAGGCATTATTTCCATCTAATAAACAAAAATGTCTAAGTTCAGAGAAGTTATCTTACACTCCCAGGATCACCGAGGTTATAAGTAGAAAAGCTAGATGCTGCAGTCCCACAACTGCCCCAAATTGGGGGGTGGGGGGGAAGGTGATTTTTATCATCAGGGAAACACTCAAGTAGTTTTCTTCGTTTTCTAGACAGAAACTCAAGACCCAGAGTTTAGAGAGTGACCTGCCCTTGATTCATAAGAAGGAGGAGAATTGGGTCTGGAATCCCAGACCTGCTGGCTCTAAATTGGGCTTTGGTAGCTAATTAAGCCTATGTCGAAGTTTAAAAGAAAACAAACACAAAACCCCTCCGCAGAAATTTTTTCTAAAAAGGAGCTGATTCTAAATCCATTCAGTAGATAAATAGCTGCTTGGTAGATATAGGCAGTAGATACACTTGTCCTTTGCCTCTTAATCTAATTCACATATTAAGAATCTGGGGGTGGGAGGCAGCCATGATAATTGATCAAAAAATAAGTAATGAGTAGGAGTTTCCAGCTCCTATTGATCTAAAAATAAGCAATGAGCAGAAGCCTAGGTTTTTTGCTTTTTACTATAACAACTGTAGCTGCCATTTACTTACTACTAGGCTTGTGTTTCCCTTGATTATTGTCATTCTCACAATGATATATAAGAGGAGCAGTTCCTTCATCCATTCCATAAAGAAGCATGAACAAATACTCCTTGAACTAATCAGTAAGAAAAGAAGAAGGAAGGTGAAAACCTTGATAAGATACTCACTTTGATAATCTGATTCCCAGATACATTTGTGAATCAATCACGATGACTTTGGTTGACAGAGAGGCAGAAAGGAGGGAGAAGAAGGGAGGGAGAGAAGAAAGGAAGGAAATAAATAATGACTGGCTTGGCTTAGATAACAAAGATATTTATTATCTTAGAGATCAAGATGTACCAAGGTGGGACATCTCCAGGACAGGCTAATTCAAAACTTAATGATGTCATAGTGACTCCATTTCCTTCCCTCTTTCCACTCTGCCATTTCAACATGTCAACTGCCCTCATGACCTCTAGATGGCTACCAGCGTTTCAGATGTCATATGAAGATGCAAACTCAAAAAGAAAAAGCAGGACTGCTTTTTCTTAAGCCTCTTTATAGTAGCAAAATAAATTTTCCCAAAAGCCTACATGCAGACTTCATCTCACACCTTACGACTTTTTCCTAAATTAGTGGTGAGAAGAATATGGCCCAAAGACAAGCTGAGACAACCAACATTTATTTCTATAATTGGAGATAAACAGTCCATGGAATTCTCCAGGACAGAATACCAGAGTGGATAGCCTTTCCCTTCTCCAGGGGATCTTCCCAACTCAGGGATAGAACCCAGGTCTCCCTGGATTCTTTACCAGCTGAGCCACAAGGGAATCCCAAGAATACTGGAGTGGGTAGCCTATCCCTCTCCAGCAGATCTTCCCAACCCAGGAATCGAACTGGGGTCTCCTGCATTGCAGGAGGATTCTTTACCAACTGAGCTATCAGGGAAGCCCTCATTCACTTTCTTTTCAGCTTTCAATGAGACCACTTTGGAGGGGTCTACCAGCAAAGAAGAGGGAAGTGAATAACAGTAGTTACTACATATGAGGGTTTTTCCATCTAAGAATTCATCCACAAATTTTTCTTTTCCTCGGGAAAATACAATGCTGACATAAACATGGAAACAAAGAGATCTGGAGCCCTGCATTAAATCCATGCTTTTTGAATATAATATTAATAAATGTAGGTGGCTGGTTTTGATATAATGGAGCTAAGTAATTGCTAATTTACTAAATGTAACATGTTAATTTTTTCAGTGTCTTCCATATAAAAGTTGTCACTAAACAACACTCCAGAGCCCCATTAAAATCACTGAATGCAAGCAAATTCAATTAGTGTTCGTGTTCCAGGCAGAGTGTGCCATTCATATCAGGTCTGTAGATGTGGTAACAGAAGCATTAAGGAATGCCCAAAAGCAATTTGGAGAATAAATGACCGGGAATGGGGCAACTAAGAAAGAGGAGAAAAAAATCAGATTAATTGTTATGAAAGAAAAACCATCAAAACATAGTTATCAGTGACATTATATGAGCCAGGCCCTTGGTGGACAATAAACCGCTCTCAGATTCTTAAATAACTACATAATCATCATCTTGGCTATAAATTATCACCAGACTAAATATCTTTCAGTAAAAGCAAAGAACTGACTCCTTGGAAAAGACTCTGATGCTGGGAAAGTTTGAAGGCGGGAGGAGAAGGGGACGATAGAGGATGAGATGGTTGGATGGCATCACCGATTCGATGGACATGAGTTTGAGCTCCGGGAGTTGGTGATGGACAGGGAGGCCTGGCATGCTGCAGTCCATGGGGTCTCAAAGAGTCAGACACGATGAGTGACTGAACTGAATGGAAAAGCTTCCTTGTTTCTAGGGTCAATGAATTTAGTACTCTTGCTTGCTACTGACTTCCTTTATTTTTAAGCAAACAAATAAACAAAAAGTATAACAGGTTTTGCAAAGGATGTTAGTCAATGTGGCAGTGGATACATCTGAGGAGATTAGTTCAGTTCAGTTGCTGAGTCGTGTCAGACTCTTTGCAACCCCATGAACCACAGCACGCCAGGCCTCCCTGTCTATCACCAATTCCCAGAGCTTACTCAAACTCATGTCCATCAAGTCAATGATACCATCCAACCATCTCATTCTCTGTCGTCCCCTTCTCCTCCCACCTTCAATCTTTCCCAGCATCAGGGTCTTTTCCAGTGAGTCAGTTTCTCCCATCAGTACTGGAGTTTCAGCTTCAGCATCAGTCCTTCCAATGAATAGTCAGCACTGATTTCGTTTAGGATGGACTGGTTGGATCTCCTTGCAGTCCAAGAGACTCTCAAGAGTCTTCTCCAATACCACAGTTCAAAAGCATCAATTCTTCAGTGCTCAGCTTTCTTTATAGTCCAACTCTCACATCTGTACATGACTACTGGAAAAACCATAGCTTTGACTAGACAGACCTTTGTTGGCAAAGTAATGTCTCTGCTTCTTAATATGATGTCTAGGTTGGTCCTAGCCTTTCTTCCAAGGAGCAAGTGTCTTGTAATTTCATGGCTGCAGTCACCATCTGCAGTGATTTTGGAACCCCAAAAAATAAAGCCTCTCACTGTTTCCACTGTTTCCTCATCTACTTGTTATGAAGTGATGGGACCGGATGCCATGATCTTAGTTTTTGGAATGTTTAGTTTTAAGCCAACTTTTTCACTCTCCTCTTTCACTTTCATCAAAAGGCTCTTTAGTTCTTCTTCACTTTCTGCCATAAGGGTGGTGTCATCTGCACATCTGAGGTTATTGGTATTTCTGAGGAGATCACTGTACATCAACTCTTTCCAGTAACTGGGTAAAAATTACACTGCATGCTAGAGAATACCAAAGTCATTTTGATAAAGCTGAAAACAAAACCATGTTATTCCTCTAAGAAAATCTCAAATAAATGGAAGGAGTCTAATGCAGCTTTTAGTTCATTACTACTCTCTAACCCAACAAACCCTCTAAAGATAAACACAGCAATTGACAATAACAAAGTCAGGTATTAAAGCACAAAAAACTAAAGAGTAGCTGCCTCCTCTATCCCACAAAGACGACTTCCCTCTTCCCTCCCTAGGCAGGTGATTTTGCAGATAAGTCAGAGTCTTGGAGCTACTTTTATACCCTACACAGGGGATGATTTCCATTTCTCTGCATGACTCAAATGTCCTGACTAAGTATGCCAGATAGACCTCAAGATGACTTCATGACCCTGTCTCCCAGTTTTATTTCCCTTTGTGATCCCCTCCATTTGAGTGTGGGCAGGACCTGTGACCTGTTTTTCACCAACAGACTACGTCAAAGGTGATATGATGTCACGCCTGAGATTACATTACGTCAAATTCCATCTTGCAAAGAGACTTACTGCTTTCTTCCTCTCATGCTGGTTTTAAACATGCAAGCTGCCATGTCATGAGAAGCCCCATAGAAATAGAATGGCAAGGAAATATAAGGGCTCCAGGAGATATGGTTATCTCAGCAATAGCCAGCTCTTGGGGAAACTCAGAATGGGGAGAAAACTGGGGCTCTCATCCTTCCAACCGAAAGAAACAAAATTTGTCAATTTCCTGAGCAAGCTTGGAAAATGATCCATTGTCCTGGTGACACTTTATATTGTTCCCAAGGATCCTGCTAGGTCTTGCCTAGACTCCCAACCTACGGGAACTGTATGGTGATAAATGTGTGATGTTTTAAGCCACTAAATCTGTACTCATTTGTTACACAGCAACAGAAAATTAATATAACAACCAAATCTATAATATGAAGACTTCAGGTAGTACAGATGCCAAACCAGGATAGTTAGACCAGTTCTGTGCCAGACTTGACAAGCAATGTATTATTTTGTATCCCACATTTACTCTTCCTCTGATTCTTACTGACTCAAGTTAGTGGGTTAATCTGGTCTGCTCATTCTGAAATGTACTCTTATACCTCTTTCTTCCTTCTCAGAGATGGTGCCACTGTTTCCAGCTAATGGGTAAGCATTTCATGCAATGAAACAAAATTTATTAAAGTGTGTCCAAATGGCCTGATAGAATTTATGCACCAAAGTGAACCAATTTATTCCTTGTTCAGACCATCATTTTCATTGTCCCTACATCCATTAATATAGCATCCTTCACTGATGTTTCACTTGCTCTAAGCTGAATCAACCTCTTATAAGATTTTATGATGAGAAAGAATTCTAAAAGTACCAATGATGACTTCTTATAAATTTTTTTCTGTCTTTTTCAGGCTGGATAGTTAGGTAGATGAACAAATGAATGATAGATAAATAGAACTATTAACAAAAGCTTCATTACAGGTGTACCAAAATGACATATTGTTGGCATTTACACTATATGTCCCTTTTATTGAAAGTGCCTTTAGAAGTGATAAATGAGGCTGAATTTTAGGCTCAAAAAATATTGGAGGCAGAGATAGAAAAATATATGGATATCTTATCTCCAACTTTGCAAGTAAAATAGCATATTGTGAAGGACAAATAAGTTAAAAGGACAAATATAGAGCCTTGAAGAACAGTGGTGGAGGGGGTGGAAATAATCTGCAGAAAGTAAAATTTTTATAACCTATTATTTTTTAATCTATACAATTTCTTAATATGAGAAAAGACTAAAGTAAAATTCACAAGAAATCAATACATCTGCTTAATTGATCTACTGTTGAAATTTACTTTCCTCATTAAGTAAAGAGTTAAGGCAGTTAATTCTATTAACATAACACCATCACCAGGGCTCACCCAAGAGCTAACAAAAATGGAGAAATCCAGGGGTTTTATAATCAAGCAGCAATTTTTCAAGCAATATCAGCTCAAATTCATCAACATCTACATGTTCCAGAGTCACTGGGGGGGAAATTTCAGCTTACAAAATAGACAGTAGGAAAACATCATAAAAGATCAGATTACAGTGTCTTAAACAATAGAGACCAAAGTTAGATCCCTTCCGCAAGCCAAATTTCTACAGAGGTGCTCTAACAGTGAGAAAGAGTGGCAGCTCAGAAATTTTATTAGAGTTGGGACTTAGGGATAACTATCTAGTTGGGAGAGAGCCTTATGTTACACCATGTTTGCAGTGTTTTTAGATAAGAATTGCATGTGTGCTAAGTCCCTTCAGTCTTAGCACAACTAATGACTCTGTGCAACCCCATGGACTGTAGCCCACCAGGCTCCTCGGTCCATGGGATTCTCTAGGCAAGAATACTGCAGTGGGTTGCCATGCCCTCTTCCAGGGGATCTTCTGAACCAAGAGATCAAACCTGCATCTCTTACGTCTCCCGCATTGGCAGGCAGGTTGGTTCCTTACCCTTAGTGCCACCTGGGAAGCTCTACGTTAGAATGGAGACATATCACTTACCCATTATAAAAAGTGGACTTTGCAGAGGAAGTTGATAGCTAAAGCCACCTCATGGCTTTATGGTAATGAGGGAAAAAATAATTCACACTTAATGTTCAGGTTTTAGGTGTTTAATAGGATGAGAGGACTCAAAGAGTAAGTAGGCTTACTTCTACTGTGTGGTGATGATAATCCCCAGCACAGATGTATTGCTTCACATAACCACAGTTCCTTCAGCATCCCTGAGGATACAGCCATGTACTGACCACATGGTCTTCACAAGCTTGGCACCTACACTTTGAGAGCACCCCAACCTCAGGTGTATGAATGTATTACTCTCCAATTTTCTAATTTGTCATATGAGTTAATTATAAGCTAGTGTGTATATATGCATGCTCAGTCATGTCTGACTCTTTGTGACCCCATGGACTGTAGCCCACCAGACTCCTCTTTCCATGGAATTTTCCAGGCCAGAGTAGTGGAGTAACTTGTCCTCAAAGCCATAAATGGTTCCTCTCCAATCCCTTCATCAAACTGACCAAAATAAGGAAAACCTCCCTTAGACTTTTCCTAAAATTTGAATTTTGTAAAATTTGCATAGAAATACAAAGTATTAAATAATGTACAACTGTCATCAAATAGGCTTATAAAAAGTAAAAATTAATTTGAAAATTTAAATAAATATATCCCAATTGACCTTACTATTTTCAATCTGCCTTCTCTAAAGATTTGTCATTTAGCAATTTTTTATTGGAATATAGTTACTTTACAGTTTTGTGTTAGTTTCTTCTGTACAGCAAAGTGAATCAGCCACACACATGTACATATATCCCCTCTCCCTTGAGCAATACAAATTTTAATTTTTGTTTTTAGGAGCCCATAACACCAAGTTCTAAAAATAGCAACAATGATCTCAACAATAATAATAAAAACTCCGCTCAGCCACAAATAAATCAAGTGATGGGCTAAAATGTTGTTGACTTCTGGGGAGAATATGGGCTTTGGAAGCAGGAGGATGGAAGTTCAAGTTGTGCTTCTAGCACTTATAAACCATGTGCCTGCGTGACTTACTTTATCTTCCTCCTCTATAAAATGTAGATACCACCCACCTGTTTTTCTGAGGATTAGCAATAGATCATGTTTTAAAACAGATCTTTTTTTTTTTTTTTTCATTAGTTGGAGGCCAATCACTTCACAACATTTCAGTGGGTTTTGTCATACATTGATATGAATCAGCCATGGATTTACACGTATTCCCCATCCCGATCCTTGCTCCCACCTCCCTCTCCACCCGATTCCTCTGGGTCTTCCCAGTGCACCAGGCCCGAGCACTTGTCTCATGCATCCCACCTGGGCTGGTGAAAAACAGATCATTTTTTAAAATGACAAATACTATGCTACATTACATATTAGGCACTGTTGTAAATACAGTCCTTCTAACAGCCTCACGGTGCAAACAGTATTATTATTCCCATTTTGCAGATGAGGAAACTGAGGCTTGAAGATTTTCACTTGCCCACAGTCACAGAGTGAAGATTTAAGCACAGGCAGGCTTAACCACTTTGGCCACCTGATGCGAAGAGCCGACTCATTGGAAAAGACTCTGATGCTGGGAAATATTGCAGTCAGTAGGAAAAGAAGGTGATAGAGGATGAGATGGTCGGATGGCATCACTGACTCATGGACATGAGCTTGAGCAAGCTCTGGGAGAACTGAAGGACAGGGAAGCCTGGTGTGCTGCAGTCCATGCGATTGCAAAAAATCAGACACAACTTAGCAGCTGAACAACAACAAGGCTAGAGTCAGAGCTTGCACTTTTAACCTCACCGAACTAGGCCAACTCTCAAAAAAGCACCAATAATAAAACCAAATAGCTCGCTTTTATTGAACACGTTCTTTGTGTCAGGTACTGTGTTAAGTATCTCATTTGCATTATCTTGTTTCAGTTTTAAAATAACTTCATGAAGTAAGAACTACCAAAATCTCCATGATGTTATCTCCTCTTCCTCCTTGTGTAGTCCTTGCACAATACCACAGCACAATAAAGGGTCCTTCTTAGCATTACTCTCCCCTCTTGTGTTCATCTGTCTTCAAGAGTGTAGCTCAGGAATGATCCTAAGCAAACCAAGTCAGAAATAGACTTACTTTATGGAATAATGTTTTCTCGATGTGTCAGAATAGACACAGACCAGGCTGACCTCTCTCCAGTCTCCCTCAAATGACAGTCACCTCGGGAATGAGGCAGATTCTCTCCTTCTACCGCCATCAAATCAGGAGCGCTCTTTGGTCAGAGCTGTTTGCTGCTGCTGTTCAGAAAATGAAATCTCTCTGCTTCTGTTCAACGTATTGAACTCTCTAACCGTGGCATCAATACCTCACACACTTCCCCATCTCCATCTTTTGTGTTAAAAATTAGGGAGGGTTGGTGAGAAACTGCTGCGGTGGAGGCAAATGATGAATAAAATGAAACATTCTCTGCTTGCTTCACCGAGAAAATTTCATTTTTAACGTTTAGCCTCATGCTGCTGCTACCACTGCAGAGCTACAAATAGATTTGGAAGGGCAGGTCTCAGGAATGCAGTTGCCTGTTCCACACGTGAAACAAGCTGAAAGGGCGGCGGGGTGCCCAGTCTGGTGATGACACAGCAGTGAACGCAGAAGGTGCCCTCCACATGCTAATCCAGCTTCCTGAGCAATTAAGTGTCCCCTCTCCTGCTGAGGACAGACAGCCACGCCGCTCCTGATGCAAAGAGGGGTGGAGAGATCACCAGATGAGCTATTCAAATCTGCAGACTAACAGAAGAAGGTGCATTCAAATGGAAGGGAGACACTTGACCTAAGAATGAATCCTATATAATTTTTAACTGAATATTACAATTTGTGTGTGGAATCTAAAAAACAAAACTAATGAATTTAACCAAACAGAAAGATACAGAGAACAAACCAGTAGTTGCCAGTAGGAAGAGGGAAGGGGGAGAGACAAGATAGGGGTAAGGAATTAGAACATACAAACTACTATTTGTAAAATCAATAAGCCACAAAAATATATTGGACGGCATAGAGAATACAGTCAATATTTTATAATAGCTTTAAATGGAGTATAATCTAAATATTTTGAAAAACTAAATTAAAAACTAATATAATCTAAAAACTAATAACTATTAGTTTCAGTTGGACACCTGAAACTAATAATTTTATCAACTGTACCTCAATTTAAAATTGTTGAATTTTTTTTAATTCTACTGCTAAATGAGCTGAAGCTGATTTCAGAACTAGTTTACATATTTAAAAACAAATACCAGTTAGTGGCAAGAAAAGGGATACTGAACCACAAAAGGAAACCAGACTGAGATTAACATGGAGAGCTGGCTCACCTTAGTTACTTTCCACTACTGAAAAAAAAAAAAAAAAAAGTAATTCTAGAATATAAAGAACATAAGAATCACTTGAACAGTTTTCAAATATAAATATCCAAGCCCCAGGCCTGATGATTCTGATTTCATCACCTTGGCAACCTCCCCGCAGGTAACTCTTTCTTTTGCTAGCTTTATAGAAACATATTAGATATGTAACATTGTGTAAATTTGAGTCATACAATGTGATGATTTGATATACATATATATTGCAGACTGATAACCACAATAAGGTCAGTTAACAAATTCATTACCCCACACAGTTACCATTTGTGTGTGTGTATACAGAAGCAACTTTCAAGGGTACAGGAAATACTATTAAGTTATAGTCACCATGCTGTTTATCACATCCCTGGGACTTACTCATCTGTAACAGAAAGTTTGCAGCCTTCTGGTGAAGTTCATTTGAGGACCAGTGCTGAGATGCACTTTTAAGTACCTCTTGAGTGTGTGAGTGTGTGAGTGTGTGTGTGTATGTGTGTGTGTTAGTCACACAGTCGTGTTAATTGCTCTCTTGTGTCCAACTCTTTGCAACCCCATGGACTGTAGTCTACCAAGCTCCTTTGTCCATGGAATTCTCCAGGCAAGAAAACTGGAGTGGGTTGCCATGCCCTTCTCCAGGGGATCTTCCCATCCCAGGGATCAAACCCAGGTTTCTCACACTGTGGGCAGATTCTTTACCATTTGAGCCACCTGGGAAGCCCTCATTGTAAAAACCTATGTGTGAGTCAGTGGAATAGGCTAAGGAGGAAGCTTGAACCTGGGATTTATTTGAAAGTTCACTAAAGCCCCCTCTGGAAACCTGACTCTGCCATTTTCTTTCTGATCTTCACCTCAACTATTTTCAATTTTAATACGTCATCTAGTATTATCTGCACCCAGAAAATGAGGAGACAGACTCAGAGAGGGACTGTGTCCATGGAATTTTTCAGGCAAGAATACTAGAGTGGATTGCCATTTCCTTCTCCAGAGGATCGTCCCAACCCAAGGACTGAACCTGTGTTTCCTATGTCTCCTGCATGGGCAGACAGATTCTGTACCATTAGCACCACCTGGGAAGCCAAGAATTTTCTTACAAATTGTTTACATACAAGTGACAAAATAACAACAACTGTATTTAAAATCACTGTATGCCTCCCTGTCTTCCCTCTGTCTCTACCTTCTCATTGTTTGGCCCATAATAATAAATGACAACTAACACTGGACCCCTCCCATGTGTTCTGTGCTGACTATGATGTATAGATTATTATATTTAAATCTCAGTAAATGTTAATGAAAAATGGAAGCTTAAGTTATTGGAAAAGATTTGAAAATTTTTAATTAAGGTTTTATATGGCAAAAGAAAATCTGAAATAAAAAGAGGTACACTTATCGATGAGCAGAGAAATAGGGCTTCCCTGGTGGCTCAGGCAGTAAAGTGTCTGCCTTCAGTGAGGGAGACCTGGGTTCAATCCCTGGGTCAGAAAGATCCCCTGGAGAAGGAAATGGAAACCCATTCCAGTACTCTTGCCTGGAAAATCCCATGGATGGAGGAGTCTAGTAGGCTACAGTCCACAGGGTTGCAAAGAGTCGGACATGACTGAGCAACTTCACTCTCACTCTCAAAAATATTCAGAATGGAATATTACTCAACCATAAAAAGAATGAAATAATGCCATTTGCAGCAATATGGATGGACCGAGAGATGATCATACTAAGTGAAGTAAGTCAGACAGAGAAAGACAAGTATCATATGATATTGCTTATATGTGGAATCTAAAAAAAAAAAAAAAATTATACAAATGAACTTATTTACAAAACAGAAACAGAATCACAGGCATAGAAAACAAACTTATGGTCACCAAAGGGGAAACAGGAGTGGGAGGCTGGGGAGAGGGATAAATTATGAGTTTGGGATTAACAGATACACACTACTACATATAAAATAATAACAAAGACCTACTGTATAGAACAGGGAACTATATTCAGTATCTTGTATTAACCTATAATGGAAAAGAATCTGAAAAAGAATATATATATTCAAGGAATACATATAAAACTGAATGTCTATATATAAAACTGAATCACTTTGCTGTACATCTGAAACTACACAACACTGTCAATCAACTATACTTCAATTTTTTTTTAAAATGATAACTCAGAAGTGAAATTTAGGAAATTCTGACACTAGCCCTGCGATGGTATTTTATAAAATGTGTAAACTGAGTATAGTGATAATTAATGTATTATTGTTTAAATGGTTATCTTTTATCTTTTAAAATGTATAAGAAAATTAAACTGACCTCCCTCAAGTTTTTCTCACAGATGAGAAGCAAAATATATTAAATCACATATAGCACTCCTCAGCACAGGTTAGCCATACTATTTTACATGACACAGTAATTCTAACAGCTGTGCCTAAGCTATTTTAATAAAACTTTACTAACTGCCCAATGGCACTGCACATAGGAAGATGCTGGGGAAACAGAATTAAAAACAAAATCCCCTGCCAACCTAGAAAACCTCTCAGCAAATGTAAATGAAAAAGAAAAGTCTTATTAGTAAATAAACGTTAAGCCAGAATGTGAAGCACACTAATCCACTGAGAGTCCACAAAGACAGAAAGAAATCTCACCCTTTCTATGTAGCCAAGGAGCTACAATCCCTCCATTACGTACAAGTTCTCAAAAGAAATAACTAGTTCTCAGGTAAGAGGACTTGACAGCCCCATTTGTCACACGCAGTTTGTCTTAGATTCACTTGGTAATGGAGGTGACCACCTGGCTTAGCAAGATGGTTTCATCAAAAAGAAAAATAATTTTCTCATATCTATATGATGTAAGATAGTCTGGAGGCAGGTACTCTCTGAGCCTCTACCCTCCCATAGAAACTGGTAAATTAGGGGCATCAACTTCCTTAATGATATTTCCAAGAATTGTTTCCCAGGCCCCTGAGAAAGATATTCTTGAGTCAAAAAAAAAAAAAAAAAAAAACTGATAAGAGATGTATCTAGCTTTTAAAAAGGGTTTACATGCATTTCAAAGAAACAGAGAAAGAACTTGAAATCACAAATTTTCTAAAATAAATCCTCGAAGAAAAGGGAGAACAGTCTATTTTCAACAGGTAGAATTAAGCCTCTTATTTTTCATTCATATTTGCCTTTATGAAGGCAGATATCTGGGAGGAACTTTAAAACCCTTCTAGTATCCTTCCTGGACATGGAAATTATTTCCTAATGAGGAAATCCATACAAACATAAACAAAGACAATACGGAAATTAGAAATTTCCAAAGAACACATGGGCAGTGGAGGGAACATACAACATCTATTTTTCATTAAGTCCGAAGAAAGAACTAATACCTCTGAAAATAAAAATACTAAGTTAGCAAGACATTCAGAGATAGTGTTCTATCAAGAGCCATATAAAAAAAGCCAAACGTGATTTCATAATCATCAAAGGCTCCTTCAAAACCTTTAGAAGGACATTATTAATAATTCTGGTATGCCAGCCAAATTGGGCGAATAGATTATGTTGCTTTAAAACTAATGCCCAAGTGACTGTTATCATACTTGTCCTTGGTGGGTACCACACAGCTGTGACCTTATGGGTGGTGCTGCTCTCTGTAGAAATGGCTGCATCGCAGAGAGCAGTCATTCCTGTAAACATATGCTCAGCGGGCACTCTGGGACCCTTCATGAGGAAAGTGCCTTGTAAATGTGAGCTATTGCCACCATTAGAAGTTCTAACCCTGGACGATGTCATAAACTTAATAGTGGGAGTTAAACCACCATCATTTCCAGTAGCCAATGTGAATTCTCATCATACCTCAGAAAGGGTGAGCTGTCATCATCAGCCCATACCTGCCCACAGATCCCTAACCACGTTTTTCAGATCATAAAAACACAGAACAAGCCTAGCTTATCCCCATCAAGAAGTAGATAAGTATTACTTTCTAGAATTATATATATATATATATATATATATATATATATATATATATATATATATATATCTCAAAGTGATTTTACAATTCCCCTTAAAATATGCAATTAAATAGTACTGACACAGTAACTTTTTTTAACATGCCACTTGGTTTTTATTAATGTCAAGTATAATAAAGTGGGATTCACTTCCCCTTAATAAATAAATAAACTTCATTTTGTTTTTGTTTTTTTTTCAAAAGACAAACATTTGAAAGTTAGCCAAATGCCCTGCCCAAAACAATATTGTGCCTAAAATAAGGAGGTGACATATTGTAGCCTTTCTACCTTTTTAGGTGTAAAATAGCCTTTTTACATTTTTAGGGCTCATCCCAACAAAGAGATCAACAGGCTTCCAGTTAAGAAAAGGCAAAAACCACAACAAAAAGGTAACCTAATAAAAGCATGCACTGGGCAGAACTGCCAAGGTGCCCAGGAATCTATAGTCATAGT
This sequence comes from Dama dama, assembly GCF_033118175.1. NCBI lineage: Eukaryota > Metazoa > Chordata > Mammalia > Artiodactyla > Cervidae > Dama > Dama dama. The sequence continues at coordinate 59,923,410 of NC_083692.1, read as the reverse complement.
TCTGTTCCAAGTACCTGCCACTACTGCCTCCCACTGACTCCAACTTCAACTCCCATCCAAAGTGACTGTGTTTAGCACTCTGTCCATAGGTTCTTGGCACTTAAGATACCACTGAGGTTTTATTGAACAAGTGCATTCTTTAGTTCCTTCTGCCTGACTGGAATGGCAAGACTCAAGCAAGGCTTGATGAACATGGATTTCACAGGAAGAATGTCTGCTCTTAAGAACATATGTTCAGAAGAGGGAGGAGGAATAGGACAGGGAGACCACTTTCTCTCCCACAAATTCATCAAAAGATCATTTGAATGCTGAGCAAATTCCTCAAAACAACTTCTGAATGCTGGCAGAGGACATCAGGCACCCAGAAAGGCAGCCTATTCTCTTTGAAAGGAGATAGGACAAAATATAAAAGATAAAAAGAGAGACAAAAGAGTTAGGGACGGAGACCCATCCCAGGGAGGGAGTCATGAAGGAGAAGTTTCCAAACACCAGGAATCTCTCTCACCGGCAGGTCTGTGGAGAGTTTTGGAATTTCAGAGGGCAACATAACTGGGAGGAAAAACCAAAAACCCGCAGACTACGTGCCTGACTGCAACTCCCAACGGAGAAGTAGCCCAGACGCTCAAGTCCGCCAGCAGCAAGCTAAGAGGGAGGCGCCAGCCGCATTGCTTAGGGTAAGGAACAGGCCTAAATGCCCTAAGGACAATCTGAGGGAGCTAATGTGAGATAGCAACTCAAACTGTGGGATAGCCAGAGAGAGAGAGAGAGAGAGAGAACTTTCCCACGAAAAGCTCTAAGGCACAACTTGGCCCTCTCACAGAACAAAGTACTGAGCGAATACCAGAGGAGAGCTAGCCGGCTGCAGACCAGCCCCTTCCCCCGCCGGAGGCAGAGAGGCAGGCAGGCGACAGCCAGAGCCGGAAGGAAAAAGGCAATCTCGGTCTCAGAGACAGCATCCTCCCACAAACCGTAGGAAGGCTCCCAGTTGCTAACCAAGTCTTCCTGGGATCCTGGGGGGTTGATATCCGCCAGGAGGGTCACAGTCAGAGATCAGCTCCCCAGAGGAGACACACGGCACACCTGAGATGGTGCCGTCGCTGTGCACCCAGGAAACCAAGCGGCTTGGACTTGGAGGTGATAAAACGCACCGCACACAACACCTGGGAGAGTGCGCTCACCAAGCTCCTGGTTGCCTGAGCTGCTCGGAGCTGGGAAGGGAATAAAACACGCAGGCCCAACCGAGGCTGTTCCTCTGTGGAGTACCTGAGAACCTGAACCTGAGTGGCTTAGTCCTGGGAAACGCACACAACCCAGGGCCTGCTTTAGACAGTTCCCCTGCAGAGCAACCTGGAGTCTGAGTAGTGTAGACCGGGAAAGCACACGCCACCACCGTGAGCCGGGGCAAACCCAGTGCGGTCCACACACTGCGAGCACTCCCCACATACACCAGAGATATTTGTTTGCAGGGGTACTCCCTCCCCACAGCACACCTGAACCAGTGAGCCTAAATAAGTGACCACCTTCGCCCCCTTGTGTCAGAGCGGAAATTAGACACTGAAGAGACATGCAACAGAGGAAGTCAAAATAAACAAAGAAAAGGGAACCGCTTTGGAAATGACAGGTGCAACAGATTAAAACCCTGTAGTCAGCACTGACTACATTGGAAGGGGCCTATAGACCTTGAGAAGTATAAGCCGGAACAAGGAACTATCTGAACCTGAACTGACCCCACACTGCCCTCAACAGCTCCAGAGAAATTCCCAGATATATTTTACTATTATCATTTTCAAATTTTTTAATTTCTTTTTAAGTTCTGTATTACTCCTTTAATTTTCATTTTTATAACCTATTACCCTTGCCAAAAAAAAACCTATTTTTAAAGCAAATTTCATACATAAAATTTTTATAATTTTTGTGATTATCTTTTGCTTTTTTTTAATATTGTATTTTTGAGAGTCTAACCTCTCCTCTAGATTTTTAATCTTTGCTTTTTGGTATTTGTTATCAATTTTGTACCTTTAAGAATCCAATCTTCAGTCTCCATTTTTACTTAGGAGTGTGATTACTGGCTTGATTGCTCTCTCCCCCTTTTGACTCTCCTTTTTCTCCCCCAGGTCACCTCTATCTCCTCCCTCCCCCTTCTCTTCTCTACCCAACTCTGTGAATCTCTCTGGGTGTTCCAGGCTGTGGAGAACACTTACAGGACTGATTACTGGCTAGATCTGTCTCTCTCCTTTTGACTCCCCCTCTTCACCTCCTGGTCACCTCTATCTCCTTCCTTCCTCTTCTCTTCTCTATGTAACTCTGTGAACCTCTCTGAGCGTTCCAGACTGTGGAGAGCACATGGGGAATTGATTACTGGCTAGATTGCTCTCTCCCCTTTTGACTCCCCCTCTTCTCCTCCTGGTCACCTCTATCTCCCTCCTCCCTCTTCTCTTCTCCATGTAACTCTGTGAACCTCTCTGAGTGTCCCTCAATGTGAAGAATCTTTTCACCAATAACCTAGATGTTTTATCATCAGTGCTGTATGGATGGAGAAGTCTTGAGGCTACTGTAAGAATAAGACTGAAAGCCAGAGGCAGGAGGCTTAAATCCAAAACTTGAGAACACCAGAAAACTCCTTACTCCAGGGAACATTAATCAACAAGAGCTCCTCCAAAAGCTTCCACACCTAAACTAAAACCAAGCTCCACCCAAGAGCCAACAAGTTTCAGAGCAAGACATACCAGGCTAATTCTCCAACAACGCAGGAACATAACCCTGAGCATTAAAATACAGGCGGCCAAAAGTCACACCAAACCCATACACACCTCAAAGCTCACTACTTGACACTTCACTGCACTCCAGAGAGAAGAGATCCAGCTCCACGCACCAGAACACCCACGCAAGTTTCTTTAACCAGGAAACCTTGACAAGCCACTCGTCCAACCCCACCCACAGGGAGGAACCTCCACAATAAAGAGGAACCATAAACTTCCAGCCTACAGAATGGCCATCCCAAACACAGCAATCTAAACAAGACAAAAAGGCACAGAAATATTCAGCAGGTAAAGGAACATGATAAATGCCCTCCAAATCAAACAAAAGAGGAGGAGACAGGGAGTCTACCTGAAAAAGAATCCAGAATAATGATAATAAAAATGATCCAAAATCTTGAAAACAAAATGGAGTTACAGATAAATAGTCTGGAGACAAGGATTGAGAAGATGCAAGAAATGTTTAACAAGGACCTAGAAGAAATAAAAAAGACTCAATCAATAATGAATAATGCAATAACTGAGATCAAAAGCATTCTGGAAGGAACCGACAGCAGAATAACTGAGACAGAAGATAGGATAAGTGAGGTGGAAGATAGAATGGTGAAAATAAATGAAGCAGAGAGTAAAAAAGAAAAAAGAATGAAAAGAAATGAGGACAAACTCAGAGACCTCTGGGACAATGTCAAATGCCCAACATTCAAATCATAGGAGTCCTAGAAGAAGAAGATAAAAAGAAAGACCATGAGAAAATACTTGAGATAATAGTTGAAAACTTCCCTAAAATAGGGAAGGAAATAGCCACCCAAGTCCAAGAAACCCAGAGAGTCCCAAACAGGATAAATCCAAGGTGAAACACCCCAAGACACATATTAATCAAATTAACGAAGATCAAACACAAAGAACAAATATTAAAAGCAGCAACGGAAAAACAGCAAATAACACACAAGGAGATTCCCATAAGGATAACAGCTGATCTTTCAATAGAAACAATTCAGGCCAGAAGGGAATGGCAGGACATACTTAAAGTGATGAAAGAGAAAAACCTACAACCCAGATTACTGGACCCAGCAAGGATCTCATTCAAATAAGAAGAAAAAATCAAAAGCTTTATAAACAAGCAAAATCTGAGAGAATTCAGCACCACTAAACCAGTTCTTCAACAAATGCTAAGGGATCTTCTCTGGACAGGAAACACAGAAAAGGTGTATAAACTCTAACCCAAAACAACAAAGTAAATGGCAATGGGATCATACTTATCAATAATTACCTTACATGTAAATGCATTGAATGCCCCAACCAAAAGACAAAGACTGGCTGAATGGATACAAAAACAAGAACACTATATATGCTGTCTATAAGAGACCCACCTCAAAACAAGGGACACATACAGACTGAAAGTGAAGGGCTGGGAAAAGACATTTCATGCAAATGTAGACCAAAAGAAAGCAGGAGACATAGGCAAAACACTCTCCAACATAAATCACAGCAAGATCCTCTATGACCCACCTCCCAGAATATTGGAAATAAAAGCAAAAATAAACAAATGGGACCTAATGAAACTTAAAAGCTTTTGCACAACAAAGGAAACTATAAGCAAGGTGAAAAGACAGCCTTCAGAATGGGAGAAAATAATATCAAACGAAGAAACAGACAAAGGATTAATCTCAAAAATATACAAGCAACTCCTGCAGCTCAATTCTAGAAAAATAAATGACCCAATCGAAAAATTGGCCAAAGATCTAAACAGACATTTCTCCAAAGAAGACATACAGATGTCCAACAAACACATGAAAAGATGCTCAACATCACTCATCATCAGAGAATGCAAATCAAAACCACAATGAGGTACCATCTCACACCGGTCAGAATGGCTGCTATCCCAAGGTCTACAAACAATAAATGCTAAAGAGGGTGCAGAGAAAAGGGAACCCTCTTACACTGTTGGTGGGAATGCAAACTAGTACAGCCACTATGGAGAACAGTGTGGAGATTCCTTAAAAAACTGGAAATAGAACTGCCCTAAGACCCAATCCCACTGCTGAGCATACACACCGAGGAAACCAGAATTGAAAGAGACATGTGTACTCCAATGTTCATCACAGCGCTGTTTATAATAGCCAGGACATGGAAGCAACCTAGATGTCCATCAGCAGACAAATGGATAAGAAAGCTGTGGTACATATACACAATAGAATATTACTCAGCTGTTAAAAAGAATGCATTTGAATCAGTTCTACTGAGTGGATAAAACTGGAGCCTATTATACCGAGTGAAGTACGTCAGAAAGAAAAACATCAATACAGTATATTAACGTATATATATGGAATCTAGAAAGATGATAATGATGACCCTATATACGAGACAGCAAAAGAGACACAGATGTAAAGAACAGACTTTTGAACTCTGTGGGAGAAGGTGAGGGTGGGATGATTTGAGAGAATAGCATTGAAACATGTATGTTATCATATGTGAAATAGATCGCCAGTCCAGGTTCGATGCATGAGACAGGGTGCTCGGGGCTGGTGCACTGGGATGACTCTGAGGGATGGAATGGGGAGGGAGGTGGGAGGGGTGTTCAGGATGAGGAACACATGTACACCCATGGCTGATTCATTTCAATGTATGGCAAAAACCACTACAATATTATAAAGTAATCAGCCTCCAATTAAAATAAATAATTTTTTTTAAATGAAGCGAAGTTTTAAGACAAAACTATTCATGAATTTGCTGAGATTCTATCTTAAAATACTACATGAACACCACAAGATTTTCTGAGGTGTTTCCTATATTAATTTGATTATTGATGACTTCAGTCACCATCTCTAAGGCAAAACAGTCTTTTCCCACACATACAGTGATTTAAAAGCAATCAATTTAGGGGAAAATGTAGGATGGCAGTGCTTTACAAAGTGTGCACATCTAATCAGAGAAGATCAAGCATATAGGAATTAAAATGGCAATTGCTTTTATTTGCTAGTTATAAATCATGACAAATGCCTCTGAAAGTAAACTTCAAACGTTAGATTTATGTGGACAGTATATGTGCTTTATTATATTGTCATGTTTTGCTTTATAATCAAGTCTGTTTATATGCTAAATATTTGGCTTATGCAAAAATATCTTTAGTTATTTTAAAAAAATAAGAATATAAGGATGCCCCAAAAAAAGAACATATGTTCATGTTTCTGGGGCCAACTGTGAGCTCTTTCAGGAGCTCCTCTTCCTGACCCTGATCAGCCACACCTTGTCTATAGCTCAGACCTTGCTCTGCACATCTGTACTTATTGTTCATCTCTATCTGTACCTCCCACTTCACATTTCCATTCCAGACCTGTCGACATAAGCCATTTAGAAAGAAGATAAATATATCAAAAATGATCGGCAGCTTCACCTTATCCCAAGAACTTCAAGTGCATGTTTTGGGGGTTTTTTTGTTTTGTTTTGTTTTGTTTTTTGGACAAAAACAAGATTTCTTGAGTAGAGAAAAATCTCTAGTCAACAAAGCCACATTCAACTTGTATTCTGGTGTCTATAGAATAAAAAATGACAGCCTGACCAACCACTCCAAATCAAAATTCCACTACTCAAAACCCAAAACACCCCTGATTAAGAGGATGCACTTGGGAATCTGACAGGAGTGGGTGTGAAACCGACTCCCTGAAAGCGCTACCTATATTACCATGAGCAAGATACCATCTCTCCTGTCTCAAGCCACTCATTTGGTAGAACAGGGATAATGATTTGTATCTACCTCATAGGGGTGTAAAAATTCAAGGGAAGCATTTAGCATGGAGCCTTGAAAAATATTAAGTGCTCTATAAAGGTTTAACTGCTATTATTAATATTACCATCAAGTGGCTCAGTCAATGCTAAGTAAGATGGATGATCTCTCTTGTGAAATTTAACTTATAACTCTTAAAAGCCAGAAGGCCAATAACATGTCTGACCGCAATAGAACCAGGCACATAAACTCATGATCTTCCCACCCAGCTAGAATCTCATTACCTTCAACTGGCAGAAGGAATGAACCATCCTAGTTTCTCAATGTGCACGTGAGCTCAGTCATGTCTGACTCTATACAAGCCTGCCAGGCTCCTCTGTCCATGGAATTTTCCAGGCAAGAATACTAGAGTGGGTTGCCATTTTCTACTCCAGGGGATCTTCCCAATCTAGGGATTGAACCCGTGTACCCCATATCTCCTGCATTGGCAGGCAGATTCTTTACCACTGCACCACCTGGGAAGCCCCCCTAGCTTCTCAAGAGAACCTCAATATTTTTCATGAAGATCCAGTGTCAGACTTGGATAGCACTTCCCTAAGCAAAAGACTTTATTTTACATACATGCACTTCTCCAGAGTGTAGTCATCAGGCAAACCCAGGTATTTATAGTTTCATTATGCCATTATCTGCTAAACCCAGTGGGATCACATGTTCTTTATCAAGTCCTCTTGTAGGTTTTGTGTGGACCTCAGCTGACCTCAGACACACCACAGTGGGTTACCTCCTTGACTATAAAGACCATCTTAAAACCTTCCTTCAGAGTCCAAGGCCCACTGTTAGGTTTTTATCAATACATATCCAATCCCTGAGGAGGAGTTTGGTGCAGGGGAAACATCCTGCCTAGCACACCAGTCAATCAGAAAGTAATTCAAATACATTACCCTGTTTATATAGAAGAAGAAAAGAAAACTCTACAACCATCCTCACACCAAACATCTCCAGAACAGAATGACACTGAACCAGTATCATCCAAGCTGCCAATATTATCCTCAAGATGCCAAGAGAAGGGGAGATGGTCACAGGTGGGACTTCCCTATCACCTTCAACGCAGTTCACAAAGCCTTTCGTGAACTGACCACACATTTTCTCGCCAGGTTCGTCACTCTTACTCCCTCCCTTGCACCTGATGGTCCACTCTTACTGAATGCATAAGGTTCCCTCTCATCACATGGTACTATTGTCCATCATCACTCCATATACCTGAAAAACAGGTATTTGTTGTTCCCTGTTAAAAAAAAAATTAAAATAAAATAAAATGAAACTGAAAGTTACAACTACAAAATATGCACATTTTACAAAGGATTTTTACAAAGGATTTTACAACCATAACAGTTTATCTTCAATGGCTCAGAAGGATCACTGACGGGGGGAAGAGGGGGAGGAAGATAGTCAAATGTCAGTACTTCTTTTCCAAATAGGAACAGAGGGTGTAACAGTGTAATTCATTACAAGTAAATCAAAGACATTGTGGACTAAACACAGCCCATGAACACCAGACTAATCCTCCCCAAGTCAGTGAGTTACTGTGGGAGCTTGTGACCCCACTTAACATGAGTGTGTCTTGATTCCCTAATTTGTAAAGCAGGGTTAATAATTTTAGCCTACTCCTCAGAGATAGTAGGTGTATTAACTATAACAATAAACTGATTAAAAACACAAATCATGAGTGTATTTTAGAATGAGCTGTAACTTCTCATAGCAAGAAATCTGACTTTCTTCTTCTCTAGAACTGTTCCAAATACTTCAGCTGATAATTTACAAGAATGAAGAATATATAGTGACCTTCCCTTTCAATGACTGAAGATACTCTCTGGACTGAGTCTGTTTTTTTAATAAAAACTTAACTTTTTTAGGTATAAAAAATGACTTTGATCCTATCTCAGCCCAGCAATTCAATGGATGGCAACTCAGCCAAGAAGATTTAAGAGCACTGTCCCCAACTTACAAGACTTCACTGAAAAAATATTCATTTAGCAGTTTGAGTTACCTTGACCTAGAATTTATTCCAGAAACAACAAGGGTATAAATATAAAAGAGCTTTAGCCCACTAATCAAAATAAGCTTATCCTAGACAAATTTATTGAATACAGGGCTCGCCAATTCAATTGTCTACCTAAACTTCACAGTCACCAGAGTGCCCAGATAGTTTTCCTAAAACAATTAAGCTTATTGTGTCTCCAGAAATTAGCATTACAGGAAAACACTGAAGTTCATTATCAAGCACTCATCATCACAGTTACTAAGCAGTCACCAGCATTTGTACTTTATGGAAATATTCACATTCCTATCACATCTGGAATGCTGCAGTTCTGGGGTAGGCAGCCAGTTACACAAAGATGAAGGGAATCTAAATCTGCACAATACACATCAGTGTTAAACCCTGGCTGGCTACAATTTATTACCACCCACAGACATATTACTTCTGTTGAAGTAAAACAGCCTAAAAAAAAAAATGGATTTTCTATAATCTGGCTACCCAGCTTCCCTTCAGTTATCAAAAGATTACAACTTCCATTTTATGACATGACCACATTTTTTCCACTAACAGGCTAAAGATAAATCTCATTGCATATAATGAGGGTGGGATCCCAGGACAGGAGAATCATAAATCCCACCTCCAGAAGTGTCGTGAACCCTCCCAATCCATGACACAAGTGGCACGCAGAACAAGGCTTCCACCAGCTATGTGGCCACTGGACCGCACAAAGTAGGTCAGAAAGTTCCCCAAATAGCAGCTTCTCGAATAGTGTTTCCAAGGACACAAAATACTGCTGCTTTCTACTGCTCTTCCTTCCAATTCACAAAGAGAGAGAACTGTCCAATTATACTAATGCAGTGCATCCTTCTGGAGTTATTCCAGCCTATTTTAGTGAAGAACTAAATCTGAAGAAGGAAACAGAAAACAAAAAGTGCCAAGAGTAAATGATACTGGATGATTTTCAAGTCGTTAACAAAGGTGTAACATTCATCACTTTGAAAGTTTTCATTCTTAAAAATATATTAAAATACAGTTGTTAAATTATAAAGTGGTAGGTTACATTACCATAAAATGCTGGGTTACTCTAACTACCTAGGTGATCACTGTTTCTAAAATAACTGGAGTTAAACTGAGGGAAAATTTAAAATAGAGCAGCAGTAATCATGAAATAAAATTAAATTCTTGTTATCCAGGCTAGATATCCAAGAATAATGAAAATGTGAAGAGAAAAGGAAAGGTTTAGATTAGTTTAAACAACTCATAAGAATGAAGGAAGTAAAGAATAAGTCTTTTTAATAAAAATAGAGCAACTTTTCCACTGGTACTCAAACAATACCAGATGGTCACTGGTAAAATCCTATCTTCTACATACATTTCAGAGAGGAATTTTTACATTTACTGGGACAATTTAAATAATATAAATGGATATAGGCAGTCAAAGCAGAAAGTATATCAGAAAAATTTCCAAGTCTGATATTAAAAATGAAATTAACATAATATTATACTGTCTCCATGCTTCAGACTTTCTGTTCTGTCTTCAGAATACCTCACCAGTGTTCCTTCTGAGGTCCTTGCTATAGTATTTATCAGAAAAATGTATCCAGATGAAGAACTTTTTAATTTTCCTAGGGGAATGTTTAACTAAAGTTTTGCACTGCATAAGATAAGCATAAAAGTATGTTAGCAAATACGATGGAAATGCTAATTAGAACATTAAGGCAATTTTTTCAATGCAAAATTAATATAAAATAAGCATTACAGGTGGTGGAACATTGAAAGTTCATAAATCAGACTTTGCACATTTGGAGAAAAATGTGAAATATGTATTATTCTCTTATTTCTTAACTATATTAAGAGCGTTATTAATTTGGCTAAAACTCTAAACTCACTGATCACCATTGAATAATCCGAAACTGCTGGAAATACTAAACAAGAAGTCCCATGGTAAAGTGGTTTCTAATTTCTATTTTCAATTTCTAAAATAAGAAGAGATCCTACATAAAAATCAGAATCTGAGTCTGCCTTGTCCTGTTCAGTGTAAATGGTTAAATTTTCAGGTTCAACTATCACTGTGGTAGAAACTGACAAACCACACCCCCCTCCTGCTCTCTCCCCACACAAACACTCAGTGGAGTCTAAAAATTACTTTCAGGGGTTTCCCTGGTGGTTCAGGGATGAAGAATCCGCCTGCCAATTCAAGAGACAAGGTGGGTTTGATCACTGGTCTGGGAAGATCCCACATGCTTCAGAGCAACAGAGCCACGCACCACTGCTGAGGCTGTGTTCTAGAGCCTGGGAACTGCAACTACTGAAGCCCACCGCGACTACTGAAGCCCACCGCGACTACTGAAGCCAGAGCGCCCGAAAGCCCATGCTGCACAACAGAAGCCTGCTCACCACAACTAGAGAGCAGCCCCACTCACGCAGCAACAAAGACCCAGCAGAGCCGATAAATAAACTTATTTAAAATTTAAGTAATTAATTTTAAAAATTAAAATAAATAAAAATTAGACTTTCAAAAGAAAACAGAAATGCTTTGTTGTTTACACATTAAGAGGAAAAAATAAATTCTGCCAGAGGAAGGATAACTCTAAATTTTAAAATCCTGGTGCTGAAAAGTTTATTAGAGATGCTATTTCTTTCACTATGGCAACTGAAGGAGAAGAGGGAAACAGAGGATGAGATGGTTGGACGGCATCACCGACTCGATGGACATGAGTTTGAGCAAGCTCCAGGAGTTGGGGATGGACAGGGAAACCTGGCGTCCTGCAGTCCATGGGGGTCGCAAAGAACTGGACACGACTGAGCAACTGAACGCAACTGAAGGAATTCATAAACAAGACTTTAATCTTGACTTTCAGTGTTCTCACTGGATAGCTATGGGTTCAATGTGATCATTGTACGAGTTATAATTTTGATTCCAAAGTTAGTTTTCATAAGTCATTGTTTATGGACATAGTAAATGCAATTTGTTCAGTCAATGGAATTCAAAAAGGACACACTCCCTTGTCTCCCTCCTTTAAACAAGTTCACACCCTACTGTAGCACAAAATTTGTCAATAGGATCCACTGAATTCTTTTTTTCTAATACCAGTGAGTTGTTTTTCTTTTTTTTAAGTACTAGTGTGAGTAACTCAGATGGTAAAGAATCCGCCTGCAATGTGGAAGACGTGCGTTCAATTCCTGGGTTAGGAAGATCCCCTGGAGAAGGGAAGAGCTACCCACTCCAGTATTCTGGCATGGAGAATTCCATGGACTGTGTAGTCCATGGGGTCACAAAGAGTCAGACACGACTGAGTGACTTTCACTTTCATGAATGTGAGTTAGCATTCTGTTCATTTGGCACATATTTATGAAATAATTTCCTATTCATTAACAACTTTTACAATTTCATTGTTACCTTGGCAGTTGCTACAAATATATGTCAGTGATCTCTTCCAGACAAGGGAACATGCGAGGGATAGCTCATTATTCCATCTCTACTCACAATAAATTGGCTGGTTTCTTTCTCCCACATTTATGTCATCACCCAACTATCAGAACCACTTAGAATGTTGACAGGGGAGATCGGGCCTTTATAGTTCTAGACTTATGGATATGCTCATAAACCAGAGATCCCTTAATAATAACAATTACCATTTCTTGAGCACTGTGATGGTCAAGTCACTTATCTTCTCTGCCTCTCTGGGCCCTGCAAGGCTAACCTCTGTGGACTGCTTGATCCAGGTTTGGAGCTCTCAGTTTCACCCACGGAAGCCATACACAGGTGATCAGAAGGCAGGAAAACAGAGGTAGGGGATTCTTCTCTGCTAATTCTCTGCTTCAGTCCAAGACTCTGGAAGTAGCTGCCTTCTCTCAAGGTCATAGCTGTCTCCCACAGTCCCAAACTCTCACCAGGCTCTGATAACAATATCCTGCTATTGCAATTCTCAGGCTGCTTCATCATTCTTACTGTGCTTCCTTAATCCTGCTCACCTCTGTGTACAGTCTATTAATATCTATGCAATTTGAACCATTTGTGGAAGACACAGTTCTAAAATGGTACCAAAAATTCTTGCTGCCCTGTATGCACACCTTATATAATCCCCTCCTCTTGAGTGTGGGTGGACCTTCCCTGGTAGCTCAGGTGGTAAAGAATCTGCCTGTCATGCAGGAAACCCTGGTTCAATTCCTGGATCAGGAAGATCCCCTGGAGAAGATATAGGCTACCCACTCCAGTATGCTTGGGCTTCCCTGGTGGCTCAGCTGGTGAAGAATCCCCCTGAAATATATAGGAGACCTGGGTTCAATCCCTGGGTTGGGAAGATCCCCTGGAGAAGAGAACAGCTAACCACTCCAGTATCCTGGCCTGGAGAATTCAATGGACTGTGTACAGCCCATGGGGTTGCAAAGAGTCAGACATGACTAAGTGAGTTTCACTGAATGTGGATGAGTCTAGTCTAGCCTAATCAAATGAGCCCTTTAAAAAGAGGGTCTAGGGTGCAGAGATAAAAGGAATCAGAGAGATTCAAAGCTGGAGCAGATTCTTTTCTGAAGGCCTTGAAGGAACAAACTGCCATATTACGGAAATGGCCACATGGCCAGAAATGGCAGGCAAACTGGAGGAGCTAAGTCACCCCAACAGATAGCCAGCAACAAAGCAGGATCTCAGTCCTATAACTACAACCAGGAGATGCTTGGACAAGGACCCCAAGCTCCAGATAAGATCACAACTCTGGCCAACACCTTCATTTCAATTTTGTGAGTCCCTGAGCAGTAAACCTAGCTAACTCATATCTGACTTGTCCCACAAAAACTGTGAGATAACAAATGCACAGTTACTACCATTGCTACACAACTACATCACACAGTTTATTAAATAGAAATGCTATATCACTTTGATTTAATAATTTCATGGACTTATAAGAAATATATCCTTTTTCTATTAACATTTCATACCCTTTCTCATTTCAAGGACTTATAGTAACTAAGGTTTCCATATTATTCTACAGGTCAAACTTTTTAAAAAAAAAATCCACTCAAAGTTTGTCTACATTAGTGATTTTGTATTGTCTTGAAAGCTGATTTCTTAACATCATTTGAATGAATTATGACTCTAAATATTAAAAAATCTTTATCTTCCTTAGGCATCTCTATAACTAGCAAGTTGTACAGTTCTGGTTCAATATCCCTTTTCTTTCCTCCTATTCCTGTAACTGTTTCAAAATTAGATGAATGGCTGGCTAACTCCTTTCATAAATCAAATAACATTCTTCCTGTGATTTCAATGGAGTAAGTCAAGCTTCAGAAACTAACATAGATACTTACAGTCACAATGTTCCGGGAACCCCAAGGAATGAAAGGCTCTATGAAAAAGGTCTATATAAGTCACATTCCCACCCAGCATAATCATAGGCTCTGCTGCTGCAAAACAATGTCTGAATTCTAAATCAGTCCTTCAATTATCAGAGCTGTCACTCTTTTCCTTGATGTATTTCCTGCCCCAGCAAAGTTCCTAATCTTACTGCTATTGCTTCAAAGTTCTCAATTCTTACCCTTAGAATTTTTCCAGAGAACAGAAAGCTTTCATGAAACAATGACTACTAGCGGATGCTGAGATAAGAAGAGGACTCTTCCTCTAGTATATTCAATTACTTCCTCTCTCTCGGGACTTGCTCCAAGAAAATTTAAACATCCTCAAGTGGTTCAGGAGAAGGCAATGGCAACCCACTCCAGTACTCTTGCCTGGAAAATCCCATGGATGGAGGAGCCTGGTAGGCTGCAGTCCATGGGGTCAGTAAGAGTCAGACATGACTGAGTGACTTCACTTTCACTTGTCACTTTCATGCATTGGAGAAGGAAATGGCAACCCACTCCAGTGTTTTTGCCTGGAGAATCCCAGGGACGGAGGAGCCTGATGGGCTGCCATCTATGGGGTCGCACAGAGTCAGACACGACGGAAGCGACTTAGCAGCAGCAGCAGCAGCAGCAAAAGGTTCAATATTTTTAATATTTTAAATATTTTTTTAAAGCCCTCTCATGCCCATATAGACATTTATCTCATATCCATTTCTCAGGCAAACTTCTGGAATCATCCATATTTACGTTACCCATTTCCTCTTGACCCATTCATTTCAGCTTATGCCTCCACTGCTCTACTAAAACAATATTTACGATGGTTACCAATGAGCTCCACATTTTTAAACCCAAAGACTATTTCTTACTCTTCACTGTATTTGCTATTTCAGAAACATTCTTCTTGAAATTTATCTTCCTTTCATCTCTGGGACACATTCCCCTGGCTTTCTTCCTTCCACTCTAGTTCATATTTATTTGGTCATCATTATTTGTAGGCCTTCTGATCTGTACTGTGCTGTGCTTAATCGCTCAGTCGTGTCTGACTCTTTGCAGCTCCATAGAATGTAGCCCGCCAGGCTCCTCTGTCCATGGGATTCTCCAGGCCAGAATCCTGGAGTGGGTTGCCATGCCCTCCTCCAGGGGATCTTTGCAACCCAGGGATCAAACCCAGGTCTCCAGCATTGCAGGTGGATTCTTTACCATCTGAGCCATCAGGGAAGCCCAAGAATACTGGAATGGATAGGCTATCCCTTCTCCAGGTGAACTTCCTGACCCGGGAATTGAACCAGGGTCTCCTGCATTGCAGGCAGATTCTTTACCAGCTGAGCTACCCAGGAAATCCCCCTTCTGGTCTACCAGCCACTGTAAATGTTCACAAAGAGAAATCCTAGGGTTGATCCTTGAGAATCACCTTTGGAATCTCCCTCTTCAAGTCTGATTAATTTTGCCTTTTCGTTTTCAAATCCATATACTTCTCCCCTTGTCCATTATCATCACCTCTCATCCAAGCTATAATTATCTTTTCCTTACTACTACCAACAGCCTCTTAGTTGACCTCTTCAAGTGACACATCTCCCCTCTAAGATGTTTTCCTCAATGAGGCCAGAGGGAGATTTTAAACATACAGTCTCAGCACACTACCCTATCCCCTTTAAATAAGTGTTTCCATGGCTTACTATTGCTTTTAGGTTAAAAGCCTTTAAAGGACTTCCATGTTCTTTAAATCATGTGCACTTTCAGCTTGCTGTCTAACCACTGTCACTCTGCATGTTTTCTCTCCATTTTGCATTCCTGTGGTTCCTTGAATAGTCAGTATTCCTCCATAGTCTTAGCAACAGCTGTGTCCCCTGTAAAAAAAAAAATTCTCACCTCTCAATTTACTCAATAATAGTCACTCCTTCAGGGAAGCCTTCTCTGACCTCTCAGCATCATCATATTCTTTAGTTGTGTCGCTTGTAATTATCTGAAATGTCATTAATTACATTAATTACCATGATCTTTCGAATGTTTACCTAAAGTTTGTCTCTCAACTGAACTATAAGTTCCTTGAGAAAAGGAGCTATGTACATTTGTTTATAGTTGCAGTATTTACTCAGTACAATGCCCAGAAGATGTTTTAAGAGAAAAGCATTCAATAAATTTCTGAGTAAGCGAAAGAATAATATTAAAGCCATGCAAGGGAGATTGGCAGGGACTAACATCATAAGAAATGATGTGAGAAGTTCAGAAAAAAATTTTTTTTAAGTTTTGCTTTCCACAAAGATGCACCTAATGTTTTGTGAATGTTTATTAAGGGAACAAAATGGTGGATTGAGATGTCTATGTATAACTCATAATGCCTCCAGGTCTAAGTACACTAACTGGAAAAGCAGCACTAGGAGTTTTTAAAAACTAGCATTTAGGGGCTTTTGACTAGAGTCTCTCTTGTGTGGACCCTAATATGGCCCTCTACCAGCCAAGCCTCTCCCCACAGAATGAGAAGGGCCTGGGGTCAAGGGGATGAGCCACCTAGAGCTGTGTTCCACCCTCTAGATATCATTCCATGTGCCCACATATCCCTGAGCTAGAACCTGAATATGCTTCTTCCTGGGTCCATTCTCCAAAGGGCAGAAAGCACCATGGGTGACATGTCCTCAGGTCCGACACAGGGCCATGGGATGACTGTCATAGGGTAGAGTGGAGGTGGCAGTCAGAGCCTGGACTCCCAGGCTGGTGTGTCTAAAACCATCTACGAGAAAAGTCCCTCCCGGACAGCACTGAGGCAGGGTGGGAAGACTATGGGGCCAGACAGCTGGCCAGGGGGTTTCATTTGTACTAAGTAAGTGAAAGAGAAAATAGAATTAAAGCTATTCAAATACTGGGGAAGGCCCACTAATTGGGTATCTATTCTAATAATAAAACTGACTTCCATCTCTCCCCTTCTGTTCCAATCACTAGGCCAGAACATTCTTCACGGCCTTCTCTCCTTCAATAATTTACAAGGCAAATTTTTTTTGTCTACCTTGCTTAATACAATCTTCTCTTATAAGCCCTCAAAGCTTTCTACCATAGAGTGCCAACTTGCATAGTCTCTACAGTCGCTGAAAACTGTCTCTTCCTATCACGTCCATTTACACACACACACACACACAAGTCACATTCCCAGCTCTGCGCTTTTACCTCTGCTACTCTTGCCCCCAGTATGTCTACCCTGCTCAGTCTTTCCAAAACCATGCCCACATTTCAGAACTTTGCTGACAGTCTATCTCAGCACACCTCTGCGATTGCCCAAAGCACACACTGAATATTCCTGTCCCTGAATTTCCAGAGTCAAGATATCATACTTTCCATATGGGTAACATCATCAGAAATCCAGCTGTTTAAACTCCATTAATTTTTGTAACAATGTCAAGGAACTTATTAACTAATCAGAAATAGGGATTGAAAAAGCAGTCCCCGGTAGAGTGAATTTTATTTAGTTATAAGTGCCAATTGAGGCTCAGCATTCATCGTTAATTGTTTTTTACCAAGTGAGTGAGAACTCTGGCATTTAATAAGCTGAGTTAGCTTTAAGAGAATTAGGGCATTTTCAGCCAGGATATATCTCAATTCTAACTCCAGATCCTCCTCACCAGGAGGAGGAGGATGCTTCTTGGTGTCTCTCTGAACAGATTCACAAAAGAAAACATACTTTCATGGAGCTTCTTTGAGACAAACAAAAGCATAGTCCAGGGACTTGCCACATAGCAAGGATTTTCAGGAGAGTTTTGACACTGATTTCCACCTACAGAATTCTAAGAAATACTTTTGGATGTGCAGTTTATTTTCAATTCATTCAGTTCTTTCTGAAACTCACCTTCCTCCTCCACATGCAAAAGACTTTACTAAGCCAGGCATCTAATAAAAGCTCAGTAAATTCCTGCTGCTTAAGTCAATTGAAGTATTTATGAAATTATAGTATTTCAATGCCACCCTTAATTGCAATTACCTACCAAGTTGTGGGCAGCTGAAATACTTAGCTCTTAATAGACTTGCAAACAAAGGCAACCATGAAAACATCTTTGGATTCTTTTCTTCTTTAAAAAACAGCACTAATAGATTATAGATGCTCCTTTAATAAATGTTTCCCAACATGCTATTTGCTATATTTTTCAGTGATAAGTATACATAATAAGTCACTTCCTGAAAAGTACATCTAACAATTTACTTATAACATCTAATAAGGAAATCCAATAACTCACAAAACCATCAGGGGAAAAAAAACACAATTCTATTGTAGAGGAAAATCTTTTTTTTTTTTTTTTTGGTTCATCCATCACTACCAGTCTGGCATATTATGCACATCATCACTTTCTCAACTTGCACTTTTATGTTTTTGATTGACTAAATCCCAGTCAAAAGAGGAAAAAGGAAGTAAATATTCCCTAAAGAAATCTGGACAAAAATAATTCTTATATTTTTCTCTTATTGTGAAATAAGCAAATTGAAATTTTGAGAATCTATTTTTTATACCTTATTTTGATTTAAAAAAAAAGATGCTTGTGTTCTTTACTAAAATGCACCTATTTACCAACAGGTAAAGAAAATAGGCAATCTTGTTCTTTTTCTACTCTGACAAGATATTACATTATATGCAGTAGCCTCATTGAGTTTCAACGCTTTAATGTCTTATTTACTTATTATTTTACACATAAACACATGCACTTCCTATTCTGTAGTCCAAACCACTAGAAATTGTGAGCTGGTGACATCTTGCTGCTATTAAATGAAAAACAAAGACAAGACTCTCTGCTTGCCTAACAGACAGACAGATGTTCGGTCATTTTTAAAATTTTTTCTGTACATGACATGCTTTAAAAATCTTATCAATTTCTCAGCAATGAAAATTTTCTTTTCTTGAAGAAGTTCCTCTTCAGACTTCATTCTTCAAAGTCTTCTAGATGAGTCTAGGCAATGAAGAGGATATGAGAAGGCAGACCATGGTGTCAACCTTAGTAAGTGTTTTCAAGTATATGAGAAAGGTATCATCTCTAGAAGAATCAACCAGATAAGGAGGTTTTCATGACTTTAAGAGGGTTTCACTGTTGGGATTTCAGACTAGTGAGAAATCTCCCTATGTATAAAAACACAAGAGTTAATTTGAAATAGGACATGCACTGTCCTTTTGAACAACTCAAACTCTTTCCCTACCTTAAAATTATTATAACTATTCCTGTGCATCTGTCATTGGTAAATCTTATCTTAAAACCTCTGCACAAGTTAACTGTTCATCAAAAACACTAGAAACAATTTGTTATAAGAGAATATAATGTTTTCATTATATGAATTAAAAATGTTTCAAAGGAACTTCCTTGACAGTCAAGTGGTTATGACTCTGCACTTCCAATGCAACAGGTGCAGATTCAGTCCCTAGTTGGGGAGCTAAGATCCCACATACCTTGCAGCCAACAAACCAAAATATAAAACAGAAGCAAAATTATAATAATTAATAAATATCTAAGAATGGTCCACATTAATAAAAAATTTTTTAAGTGTTTCGAATATGAAAACAAGGCCGGGAATGTTACATTCTCTGAAGTGAGAAATAAAAGAGCCACCCTAAAAAGAATGGTTATTTAAATGAGATTACCATCAGTTCATTTCAGCCGCTCATCTGTGGCCAGCTCTTTGCAGCCCCATGGACTGTGGCATGCCAGGCTCCCCTGTCCATCACCAACTCCAGGAGCTTGCTCAAACTCATGTCCATCGTTGTTCTCAATTTAGTAAGGTGGTCAAGGTTGACATCAGGCAAGTAACTGACATATAACTTATTAAACAAATCAACAAAGGAGTATCTACTCAGAATTTACGTTGACAGTATGAGATAGAGCTATATATTGAAATATAAAACACAGAGCAGGGGTCTGCAGAGACGGTTAAAGTAAGGGAGATCTTGAAGTAAGAATTTGTCAGTTTCCATAGGTACCTGGGATAGAGCATCTCTTTTCACAGGCAGAAATATCCCTGATGTGCAGAACAGTGATCCATACTACTGACCTAGATTACTGTAGATGCACCTTATGATTATCTGATCCCCTGGCTTTAGAATCACTTGTTCATTCAATAGCTCTCTTAAGTGTTGACTTCGTGAACAGCCACATAATACATGAAGAGAGTACCAGCAACGAGATGCTCAAAGAAAGTCCAATTTGGACAGAGAAGGAGACTAGTACTCAGACAGTTTCAAAGCACTTTGATAACTCTGTTGACTGGGTCACCTGTTGCCATATATTGTCTCTCCTGAGGGCCTACAGTGTGGTCCTGGTTCTTGAGTCAGACATAACTTCTATGACAATTTAATAAAGCAGCATTCTGTTAATCAGCAAGTCCCCTGCAAATGCACTAACAAGAGTCAACCTCTCTGCAGGCAAATACATCCCATTTAATTTCTGCATATGCAAAGTTGAGGTCCAGGCTCCATACCCATGAGGACTCCATTCCATGAGGTTCTGCCTGAAGCAGCCAAATGATATCTCTCAGTTGCAGGAAAAGCCACGTATCAGCAACAGACCTCACGTGACAAGATTTCAATTACCCAATAACATATCTCTAAGTCCTGTTATAAATGCACATGGACTTTCAGTTCCTTCTTTACCAGTGATACTCCAACTTTAGAGAAGATAACATTCTTCTCCAGAGGTTATCTTAAATGCAGAATCCTAAGTCCCATCCTAAGAGAGTGAGATCCAGAAAGTCTGGGAGAGGGCCCAGAAGTACCTTTTTAACCACTCAAGGTGATTCTGACATGACTAAGAAACATTCTTCACTATAAACACTAAAAATGGTGTTCATAAATTTAGCTCAAATGCATCAATGTGGAGGTAAGTGACCTTCGTAATCTTTGTAATAGCAATTATAGACCCATTACTATTACAGTTTAGAAATTGATCCAGGCACTGCAGGATAGGGCCTGCTTAGTTCCAGGCATCTGCTCCTTATTCCCTGGCCTGCTACGCCACTCTGTATTTCAAGTCATGCTCTTAGCTCTTACTGGTAACCTCTCCCAGGCAATTCAAACTCACAATAGTTCTTTTTGAATCCTGCTTATCTCTGGCCCTTGGTGTAGATTATTCCTCATAACATATGCTTGTGCAAATGTTTTTTATTGTTTTATGTTGTACCAGCTTCCCTGGTGACTCAGGTAATAAAAAATCTGCCTGCAATACAGAAGACCCTGGTTTGATCCCTAAATTGGGAAGAACCCCTGGAGTAGGAAATGGCAACCCATCTCAGTATTCTTGCCTGGAAAATTCCATAGACAGAGCCATCTGGCAGACTACAGTCCATGGGGTCACAAAGAGTCAGACACGACTGACCAAATAACACCTTCTTCACTTTCATTGTTGTACCTGGTCTGGATGTTGGAGATGGAAATAACACACAAAATTATTTGATTATTTTTAGATCCAAGTGAAGGGCACAAGTTAGAAACTTTGGTGGTTCATTAGTAAAGAAACCACCTTCCAATGTAGGAGACACCGGTTTAATCCCTGGGTCAGGAAGATTCCCTAGAGAAGAAAATGGCAATCCATTCCAGTATTCTTGCCTGGGAAATCCCATGGACAGAGGAGCCAGGCTACCGTCCATGGGGTCACAAAAGAGTTAGATATGACTTAGCAACTAAACACCAACAAAAGGAATCCACCCTCCCTCTAACGCTAGGCTGGAATATAGCCCCATGAGCTCCTTGCCAATGTTTGTCCTTCTAAACTAACTCCATCCTGTTCCCATGAGGTACACACTTGGTCTAGCCATGAGCAATTTTAATAGTACAAAGTGATTATATGTGACTAGAGGTACGAGTGAAACATGAAATGCTATCAGGTCTAAAGGTTGTAGATACAGTACTAGTGTTCTTAATAGAAATGACAGAAAACCTTACGACTTCTTAGTAAGCCATGTGAAAATAGCAAAATGCTGAGAGACGACTTCGACTCTTGCCTCAGAAGTGGTAGCATGAAGACAGTGCCAATGACAGAGACGCCAAATACTCTCCCTTTTAAAGAGATGTGCAGAAAATTGAGAGCCAGATCCCCCTCTTTCATGGCTACTAAGAACGAACCAAACTACCCTGAAGTCCCCCGATGATCACTCCAATCCCCAGACCCTCTCCCCAACCCAGGCCGAGAAGCAACCCACTACTGGGGAAGAGTAAGCATTCTTAGTAAGGAAGAGTTCCAGCTTTCCAACCACCCACGTCTTAGCTAACTCCCTCCCTGAGCTTCGTATGCTGCATGGTACTTGACGGCTCAGCTGAAGACATTTCCAGGCACTGCACAAAGATGCCGTCCAAGAGACAACAGGTCAATTTCAACAGTTTCCATCTTTGCCAATATAGCACGGAAATACACCTTTCTTTCACACAGATTTTATAAACCTGTGACTGAGTCAAACAATTAAGTTATTTTTCCACTTCATCAATTCATCCCTTTAAACCCCTGCCCTTCTAGGGGTTGGCTAGTCCAGAGAATAGAAATACCCTACTTGCTTAGTAAAATTGCTTACAGGTCTGTTGGCACCAAGGTTAACACTGCATTGAGAAGCGCAGCCACTATAGGGCGTTCTTCTTGCCAGATGTGCCAGTGGAGAGATTTTTGAGGTTGGTGCAACACTAACCCTCAAGTGAATTAGAAAAAGAGTCAGATGCTTTTACCATTGTCCAGAAGCAATTTAAGAGACGACTAGAAATGAAGTCCCATCTTTCTGCTTTGCGATACTAGATAGAGAAAAGGGATTCTAGATTTAGTAGCCTGGTGGCTCTGAATGAGCCAAATGACTTGATGATCCATCTTGTGTTATCCATTAAATAAAAATGATGCTCTTAAGCTTTTGGACACACATTCTATCATTGTCATCCACACATGTTAAGAGGAGGGCAAGACTCCATTTATTTCCAGAGCTTCTTCAGTGAAAGATGCTATGTGTGATGCAGCATTCACTGACATATCAATTCACAATTGCTTGTGATTGTCACAGAAATGTAAAGCTTCAAACAATATAAAATAGAGATGGATCTTTGTCACAAAATACAGGATAATCATTCATCTGAGTGTCTCTTACCTTCTTAGTTTTTGGTAACTTAGTATGTGGACATGTCTAACCTGCATCCCATTTCCATCCAGACCACAATCTGGGCCATGTTAGACCAAACACCTCAGCTTATGGCAGCTATAATGTTAAGGGCCAACTGCATTGAACTCTGAATCATCTAGACTGGGTTCATGGCCTTGCTTGATCACCTACCAGCTGGGTAGCCTCAAGCCCACAGTTTAAAAACTCTCAAAGACTCAAGATTCCTCACTTACAAAATTCAGACGATGCTTTAACTCTTTGGATCATTAGGGGGTTTTAAGTTAGAAAATATTTACAGAAATACCTAGTATAGTTGTTCCTGAGCACAGAAGCCCACTAATTAATCTTCCCCAAAATCTATGAATAAGTGTATCTTTCTAAGTTATTTTCCATGACACACATTCTTTTTCCTTCTTTACCTGTTGTAGATGTTAAAGTTTCCAAGTACAAATGAAGTGACCCTCATCAAGCAATAAAGAAACAAATTCTTCAGCAGCTATTTCCTGTCTGACAGTTGGTGTGCTTCACTGACTGTACTGTTTAGCCTCGAAACCTTCATCATAAGTGTCATTTGGTTTTAACTTTGCAATAAGGTAATTATAGTGCTGGGCTTATTAAAAACAGACTCCATCACAGAAGACTTTGACGGATGTTGGTGGAAGTTCCAGCTTGACAGGCAAGGGGGATGAGCAAGTGGATGGCAGAGCTAAAGACATTATATTGCAAATGCTGTTTATTTTCTGTCAACTATAAACTATGCAGTAAATAACACATTATAAAAGAGATCCAGAAATAACATTAAGCTAAAATGGAACCATCAATTATTCTCTCTTCTTTAGCTTTCAGAAGATTTTTTTTCCCGATCACTATTGGTACTTTTTTTCTTTATTCGTTAATTGCTTTTTTTCCATGACTCCCCTGTTCTGCTCCAGTGCCTATAAATCACTGTAAAAAAGATAAAATGTTACTATTATGAAATGAGTATAAAAATGGTTTTTAAATAAATTTACTTTTGCCATCGAGCCAAATTTATCTAACCTTTAAGGGATAAACCTTTAAAGTTTCTACTGAGAACATAGTAAACTCTTGGGGCAGAGTGCATTTATTTTTAGCACTCACACTATTTTAGGCAGTAGACAAGAGTCCAGAATTGAAGGAGTCACTTTGCAGTGAGTTTTGAGATGTAAATTTCAAATATACTATGGGAGGAAGTTCAAGGTTTTACTCTAAGGAGTGACTTTGAAACATATTCGCCTACGGTAGTGAATCATACAGCATTTTGGATTAGCTGGCAGCAACAGAAGGATGATAATAAATGGAGCAGACAGGAAGAAGGAGAGAAAGAAAACAGTATGTGAAAATTGATGTCTAACTTAACTCAATTCCCCACTGGCAGTCATGCCCATATCCAAGATTTAGGAAGCTAGTCCAGTTTCCCTTGTGTGAGGGCCCAAGGTTCATATTAGATAAGTAAGTAGCTTCTGAAAATCTACCACATGTCCAGCATCACACTAAATGCCATTTTTATCAAAACCACAATGAGGTATCTCACACTGGTCAGAATAGCCACCATCAAAAAGTCTACAAACAATAAATGCTGGAGAGGGTATGGAGAAAAGGGAATCCTCTTTCACTGCTGGTAGAATGCAAACTGGTACAACCACTATGGAGAACAGTGTGGAGATTCCTTAAAAAACTGGAAATAGAATAGCAATATAACCCAGCAATCCCATTGCTGGGCATACACACCAAGGAAACCAGAATTGAAAGAGACACATGTATCAGGAAAACAGAATTGAAAGAGACACATGTATCCCAATGTTCATTGCAGCGCTGTTTACAATAGCTAGGACATGGAAGCAACTAAGATGTCCATCAGCAGACGAATGGATAAGGAAGCTGTGGTACATATACACAGTGGAATATTACTCAGCTATAAAAAAGAATGCATTTGAGTCAGTTCTAATGAAGTGAACAAAACTGGAGCCTATTATACAGAGTGAACTAATTCATAAAGAGAAACACCAATACAGTATATTAATGCATATATATGGAATTTAGAAAGATGGTAATGATGATCCTATATGCAAGGCAGCAAGAGAGACACAGATGTAAAGAACAGACTTTTGGACTATGTGGGAGAAGGGGAGGGTGGGATGATTTGAGAGAATAGCATTGAAACATGTATATTACTATATGTAAAATAGATGACCAGTGCAAGTTCTATGCATGAAGCAGGGCACTCAAAGCCAGTGCCCTGGGACAGCTCAGAGGAACGAGGCAGGGATGGAGGTGGGAGAGGTTTCAGGCTGGGGGGATATGTGCACCCATGGGTGATTCACGTCGATGTATGGCAAAAGCCACCACAATATTGTAAAGAAATTATTCTCCAATCAAAATAAATTAATTAATTAAAATAATAGTAAAAACATGCAAAAAATAAATAAATGCCATTTTTATAAGTGAATCATTCTTTCAAACATTTTGAGCACCTTATATGTGTCACATATTGGGATCCAACTGTGAATGAGACATAAATGGTCCTTAAGCTTAAGAATTTCACATTTTATTTTAATATCTGCTCTTACAATATTCAGATTTAACTGTAAAAACTCTTTCTTTCCTCCAAGATAATGCCCAACCTAGTGCTGTCACCATAGAACCCCTTTATTACATAATCTCGATGAGCATATTATTGTTACAAGTAAAACAATGAGGGAATAGGAAACTTCAGTTATTTCAGTTAAATACATCCATATATGCAGGCCAAAGCAGAGAACTAAATGGGATAGAACTGGAGAAAATTTTAGAATGGGGCTAATGCATTGGCTATGGTTTTTCCAGTGGTCATGTGTGGATGTGAGAATTAGACTGTGAAGAAAGCTGAGCGCCGAAGAATTGATGCTTTTGAACTGTGGTGATGGAGAAGACTCTTGAGAGTCCCTTGGACTGCAAGGAGATCCAACCAGTTCATCCTAAAGGAGATCAGCCCTGGGTGTTCATTGGAAGGACTGATGCTGAAGCTGAAACTCCAATACTTTGGCCACCTCATGCGAAGAGTTGACTCATTGGAAAAGACCCTGATGCTGGGAGGGATTGGGGGCAGGAGGAGAAGAGGATGACAGAGGATGAGATGGCTGGATGGCATCACCAACTCGATGGACATGCGTTTGAGTAAACTCCGGGAGTTGGTGATGGACAGGGAGGCCTGGCTTGCTGCGATTCATGGGGTCACAGAGAGTCAGACACAACTGAGCAACTGAACTGAACTGAATGCATTTATCTTGATTTCATCAATGGGTTATAAAACTAGTATTTAGTCAACACTCTTCAGAAAAGAAACTCCCGAATACAAAGACACATACAATAAAACACAGTGAGCACAGTCCTTGATTTCAGGTTCTCATTAAAAACTAATATCACATAGTGCAGATATACAGTGGTGCAAGCGGCAATGGGCACTTTGAATAGTGGCCAAGTTTACTCGTAATTAAAGCAAAAACAGATACTGTCCTCCTCTGAGCTTTTCATATATGTACAGGTAATTCATTCCACATTAAAAATAATAATAAATTATAACACATTTTATTAGAAAATGTTAAATTCCTTACATTTCTGCAGATAACTGGAGATCATCTGAAACATCTTAAACACCATGAGTGGGAATCACTATCTGGTTATCAAAGAGTTAAGTGAACTACAAAGTTTTGGGAAACATTAATTGCAAAGAGCATGTGGCCAGCTTTTTGGCCAGCACAAAGTACCATGGGAAAAACTGCCAAGTATCTAAAACCACTACCCATTATCTCAATTCAACAGGAATAAGATATTAGAACAGAAACACTGAGGTACCTAGATAACACGATTAAATCTCATTGACAGAACTGCAAAGGAATTCCCACCATACCAGGCCAGCACAGGAACCTGCCCCCATTTGTTTACCTGAGCACTAAAATTCTCTAAAACCATCAAGTAAAATTTTGATAACTTCATTCAAATACTCTCCTGTAAGGAAAGTGAACATTATTACAAAGCAGATGTTTCTGCTCATAAAAGGAAGGCAAAAGAAAGTTCATGGCATTTCAGATACAGGCAGCAGTCAACAAGTCCTCTTCCGTCTTGGGGGTTCCTTACAGCTATTGCCTCTCCAGAATGCACACATTTGCTGCTTGTTCATTCTGCCACTTTTTCAACAGCATATTTTCACATACATGTTTGTCCTATATCTTAGGATATAAACGTATTTTTGACACAAACAGGTGATGTGGAAGAACACATGGACAATCAAAATCAGAAAGACTCAAATAATGGTATCACCGTGGTTATTTATCCATGGTGCTGTGGTTTCCTCAACTATAAAATGAGGGTGGTGTTGCTATCTTCTGCTTCGGTGTGCTATTAGGAGTAAATGAGGTCACCAATGCCAAGGTCTTGGTGGTTGCTAATGGTGGTTGGTAAAATTACTACTATAGGAGCCATATTAATAATACCTTTGCCAGTGGTACTGATATGCATATATACATATGTATATATTATGTACATAGAAACAGAGAGACAGATGGAATTTATGCAGAATGAGTAGGAAAGGGGTCTGAAAGAGTGAATTTTAGAAATAACCAGACTCTTTCAGACCTAAAATGATTTCATAATTCCTCAACAATATAACGCAATATTCTTCCATGTCTCCAATGTATAGAATTCCACCCAGGTGCCCCAGGGCTTCCCTAGCAACCTCTTCTGTCTCCACTGGCCAATCAAGGTATCTTTCAAGAGCTTGTTTCCTACGGTGCCTGGGCATACTTCCACGACAGCACTGTGCCCATGATGCTGAAATGATTTCTTTCCACAGAAATCCCCCTCACCAAACTGTCAACTCCCAAGAACTGACCCCATCCATCGCTGAGTCCTGCAGTCCTAACAGAGCACCTTGCTCCAAATTTGAAGGAGAAGGAAAGGCAAAGAGAGCAGAGGAAAGGAAAAGGGAAAAAATAAGAGGGAGAAGGACAGAATATATACAATCCAATAAATATTTCTAGGTTCTGTTCTCAGAGGTTTTTATTGATTTCAAGAGCCTCCCCTGGAATTCTCTCTTTTTTTCTCTGGTCTGGAGTTTTCAGTCTCAGAAGACAGTAAACGCTACTGGCTCAATAAGTGAGACCTAGGAAGCCACAAGAAAATTGATGAGAAAGAAAAGCCTTCATTTAAATATTTAGATATTATCCCCCCTGCATATGGCAAGAAAATTAAGAAATTATACATCCTATGCATTTGAAGAAACTGACAATCTTTTTTTCAGGAATCCCTCTCATTGTTTGTTACTTATCTTAATAGAAGTTACTTTATTAATTCAACAAAGATGTATTGAGCACCTACTACTAATATACATCAAGCATTCTCCTGGGGACTGAAGCCTGCCTTATGAAACTTACATTCCCAAGAGGAGAGAGAGACCAAAAAAATCAATAAGTAACTTACTAGGTGATGGATGGGGTCGGGAGTAGGGCAGGGGAGGAGAAAGAAGGGGTGGGGGAATCAGAGTGCCTGGTTCCATTTTAAATAGGCTGATCAGGTTCGTGGAAGGAGGACATTTGAACAGAGAGCACAGGCAGTTCTCAGAGAATATTCCACACAGAGGGGAAAGCCGCTGCAAACATGCCCAGCACCCTTGAAAAGCAGTGAGGAGCACAGTTGCTGGCAGTGAGGGAAGAGGGTAGGTGAGGTCAGGGAGGTCACGGGACAGAGGGCTGGCAGATCATGCACAGCCTTGGAGCCACTGTAAAGACTACAACTTTCCTCTGAGTCACGCGGCAACCCTTTGGAGAGTTTTGCTTGACTTACCTTCCAATAAACAGCTGCCTAGAATTGCTATTCAACCCCTCACTTGACAGTTAGGGGCTCTTGCAGCTAACCTGCCTGCTCATGCTTTGATATCAAATGTACACTTCCCTTAGATCTGGAACCTGGACCACTGTCTTGAGTCCTTTTTTTTTCTTTTTTTTTTTCTTTTTTTGAGATCCTTTCCTGTTCTGGCCCTCTCCTGGTTCACCTCTCCTTCTAGGGTGAGGTGCCCAGGAGGTCAAGGACTTGCTCATCCGGAGCCGCTTCCCTCCTTCTAGATCACATTTCAACACCCAGGAACTTTGTACCCAAACAGGAGCCTCTCACCCCCAGGTCCTATGCAGCCCTCTTCTGGTCTACCTTCCCGAAGCCGGGTCGCACTTCGTGTGCAAACACCGAAGCCCAGAACAGGCCAGGGTCTGCTGCTTGCAGGGATCTAGAGCTTAGTCTTTCAGGCTGGGGAGGGGCACCTCGTGCGTACACTGATTGGACGCCCCCTGGGTGTGGGTGGAGCCAGAGGGAGCAGGCTGGAGCCATTCCTACTCCAATCCTAGCCCTTCAAGCATCCAGTGGACTAGGTTCAAAGCCTTTCCAGTGATCAACCAGAATACTCAAACTGTCCTTGCCAAAAGTGAAAACTTGCCTCACCAACTGATTCTAACTGCAACAAGAAGTTGCTTCCCATGCAGTTCTACTTTGCTCCCCTGGCTTATTTACTTCATCGAAATCAATTTCCAGATCAGGCAGAGATATGGATTCCTGCTGTCACCTAAGCACATCTCTCCCACATCCCCGTGTTCCCAGGCTGCTGGCTTTCTATGAGATAACAGTTACCCGATCACCCCTGAGGCTCTCTTTTCAGCCACAGGTCATCAGACACACCATGGAAATTGATTATTCTACTCACTTCAGTTGGGAGGCAATAACTGTCCATCAAAATGGCTCTTGCGAGCAGCAATCACTTTTTAAAGGGACTGAGCACTTAGGAACAATTTTAACTTGAATATAACATATTTTCAACAGTTAAATAGTAGCTTTCTCTGTAAGAGTACACTCTCTTAGAAGTGCTTTTAAATCTATTATCTCCTTTTATTATCTTAACATTTCTGTGAAGCAGGTAAAGTAGCTGAAGGGACAGAATCCCAGAATGAAGGATTGGACCATGACTACTTATGAGGCCTAAATCTTGGTCTGGACCTGATTTCCATAGCATTTCCAGTATACCATGCAAGTCCTTCTGAATCCCTCCCTCCCTCCCTCCCCAGACAGCCTCAATCTATTTGGCCATTTCCAAGTCTCATGTGGTATCTCTTCCTTTCTGGACCTGCCACATCAGAATGAAATAAATGGAAGAGGCCATATATTTTCCAGCGAAGCTCTTTGTCTTTTTATTCACTCAGTTAATGTTTGCTGAGTGCGTGATTCCAGTCACCATGCTTGGGAATACAAAACTGTCAACAGCCATGTTTTCATGAAGCTTATGTTTTAGTTGACCAACTAGAAAACACTCAAATGAGCAAGAGGGCTCTACCAACCACACACCTCTGCCTCTGCAATCACTGTCCTCACCCCCACCACCCACCAGCTCCCTCCTGTAAGCAACTGTGACTTGATACCCAAGGCACATATACCAGCCCCTGAGATGGCTGAGTTAGACAGTATATGAAGTGCAGTTAAAGTGAACCTCAGCCAAAAAAAATAAATAGTGACTCAAGAATTTTCCTCTGGTTGTTGCCATATGATCCAACAATTCCATTCCTGGGCATACATCCAGACAAAACTCTAATTCAAAAAGATACGTGCACCCCTATGTTCATAACAGCACTATTCACAATAGACAAGACGTGGAAGCAACCTAAAGGTCCATTGACAGATGAATGGATAAAGATATCGTACATATATACAATGGAATACTACTCAGCCATAAAAAGAATGAAATAATACCATTTGCCACAACATGAGTGCAGCTAGAGACTGTGCATACTTTAGTATGCACACTTAGTATGTGCACTTATCATACTAAGTGCAGTCCGAAAAATACTATGATATCACTTATACGTGGAATCTAAAATATGACACAAATGAACTTTATCTATGAAACAGAAACAGACTTACAGACAGAGAACACACTTGTGGCTGCCAAGGGGGAAAGGCATGGGGTATAGAAGGACTGGGAGTTTGGGATTAGCCAGTGCAATCTGCTAATAATATACATAGAATGGATAAAAGTCCTACCATACAGCACAGGGAACTATATCCAATATCCTTGATAATGGAAAAAAATATACACATGTGTAATTGAATCACTTAGCTGTACAGCAGAATTAACACAACACTGTTAAATAAACTATACTTCAATAAAATTTTTTAAAGATTTTTGCTTTGGTTAATGGGAAACTTCCCAAATCTGCAGCCCCACATACCCCAGGTCAGGAAGGCATTCATCAAGTCCTTTGTGAAGAAAGTCATGGGAAGTACAGCTAGTACAATATTACTCCCAAATATGTCTCAAGCAGCCATGTGCTCAAAAGTTCTGCATCTCGAACCTAAAAGTTCAGAGAATTCATTCACTTTGCTGGCAACCATTTTGAATTAAAAAGAAAAGACGTGTTCTGCTAATAAGAGAACAATGAAGGTCAATTTATCTGACCATCTGGCCCCTGATTTCAAAAGATCACTGCTTTTAAGTACTCCCAGCTCTTAATGGTGCTGTCCTAATGCATAAACCTCCTAATAGGAGCTGCTTGGCCATTCTGCCATTTAATGTGGATGCTGCAGAAGCAGAGGTTAGAATCTTGCACCTTTTAGGGCAAAAAGATAAGGCTAGTTAAGATGATGCTTGACAAGCAGTCAGAATAAATTAGTTTCCCCTCTCTGAAATGTTCCTTTGTCAGCTTCGCAAGGGTCAGTAACAACTTGAGCTCAGCAAATGCTTCCAAGAGTAGAATTTCAGATGAGATGCAGAGAAGCTTACTTCAAGATCACTGCTTAGAGATAACACATCTTGATGCCTTTGACACAGTGTATGTGAGCCTATCTCCATATCCCTCCTCTCTTCAAAGGGGGATTCCACCACTCTCCACTGTTCACCACCAATACCAGGAGTTATTGACTGGGAGGCAGACTATTTTGTGAGAGTGTGTGTTTCTAAATGCCTTAATCCAGTGGTAATGAAACCACTTGCCAATGCAGGAGACATAAAAGATACAGGTTTGATCCCTGAGTTGGGAAGATTCCCTGGAGAAGGGCATGGCTACCCAATCCAGTATTCTTGCCTGGAGAATCCCATGGACAGAGGAGCGTGGCGGGCTACTCTCCATAGGGTCCCGAAAATTGGACACAATGAAAGTGACTTAGCATGCATAGCACACATGAACTGTCTCTAAGAATTACCTTATATATAGGGAAAGGGTTTCTAGAAATTAAGCAAATCAAAGCAATCACCCACACTTTTTTAAAATAAATTTTTTTTCAAAAAGAGTAAACAGCCATTCCCTTCTCCTAGGGATCTTCCCAAACCAGGGGTTTAACCTGGGTCTCCTGCATGGCAGGTGGATTCTTTACTGTCTGAGCCACCATGGAAGCCCCTAGTTCCCTGACCAGGGATCAAACCCAGGCCCCTCAAATAGTGAGCTCACAGTCTGAACCACCGGACCACCAGAGAAGTCCCTTTATTCACTTTTAATTCTGGATATTTTTAGGAAATTTTACATCACAAAAGAACTACTCCTTGATTGAAATTTTTTTTGCAATTTCAGTTCTTACAGCATTATCTTCTGCAATTTGAGTGTGGTGTTACTGGATAATAATAGAAAGTCAAACATCCCCAAGACAGAAACAGAGGTTATGTTTTTCTGGAGAGACAGGAAAGCAGGTCTTTACTCTGTGCTCAGGAATCAGCATCATATCCAGCACAGAAACAAGAAAAGCCTACTGTAAATCCTACTGCAGACAAAGTCATTTTTGAGCGATGGAGATGGTACTTTTTAATTGATTCTGATCTCATCAGTTCAGTTCAGTCACTCAGTCATATCCGACTCTTTGCAACCCCATGGACTGCAGCACACCAGGCTTCTCTGTCCATCACCAACTCCCAGAGCTTACTCAAACTCATGTCCATCGAGTCAATGATGCCATCCAACCATCTCATCCTCTGTTGTCCCTGTCTCCTCCAAACTTCAATCTTTCCCAGCATCAGGATCTTTTCCAATGAGTCAGTTCTTCACATGAGGTGGACAGAGTATTGGAGTTTCAGCTTCAGCATCAGTCCTTCCAATGGACATTCAAAGACTGATTTTCTTTAGGATTGTCTGGTTGGATCTCCTTGCAGTCCAGGGACTCTCAAGAGTCTTCTCTAACACCACAGTTCTAAAGTATCAATTCTTCAATGCTCAGCTTTATAGTCCAACTCTCCCATCCATACATGACTACTGGAAAAACCATAGCTTTGACTAGATGGACCTTTATGTAATGTAATGTCTATGTTTTTTTTTTTATTATTATTAGTTGTAGGCTAATTACTTCACAACATTTCAGTGGGTTTTTTCATACATTGATATGAATCAGCCATAGATGTACACGTATTCCCCATCCCGATCCCCCCTCCCACCTCCCTCTCCACCCGATTCCTCTGGGTCTTCCCAGTGCACCAGGCCGGAGCACTTGTCTCATGCATCCCACCTGGGCTGGTGATCTGTTTCACCATAGATAGTATACATGCTGTTCTTTTGAAATATCCCACCCTCACCTTCTCCCACAGAGTTCAAAAGTCTGTTCTGTATTTCTGTGTCTCTTTCTCTGTTTTGCATATAGGGTTATCATTACCATCTTTCTAAATTCCATATATATGTGTTAGTATGCTGTAATGTTCTTTATCTTTCTGGCTTACTTCACTCTGTATAAGGGGCTCCAGTTTCATCCATCTCATTAGGACTGGTTCAAATGAATTCTTTTTAATGGCTGAGTAATATTCCATGGTGTATATGTACCACAGCTTCCTTATCCATTCATCTGCTGATGGGCATCTAGGTTGCTTCCATGTCCTGGCTATTATAAACAGTGCTGCGATGAACATTGGGGTGCACGTGTCTCTTTCAGATCTGGTTTCCTCAGTGTGTATGCCCAGAAGTGGGATTGCTGGGTCATATGGCAGTTCTATTTCCAGTTTTTTAAGAAATCTCCACCCTGTTTTCCATAGCGGCTGTACTAGTTTGCATTCCCACCAACAGCGTAAGAGGGTTCCCTTTTCTCCACACCCTCTCCAGCATTTATTGCTTGTAGACTTTTGGATAGCAGCCATCCTGACTGGCGTGTAATGGTACCTCAGTTTGGTTTTGATTTGCATTTCTCTAATAATGAGTGATGTTGAGCATCTTTTCATGTGTTTGTTAGCCATCTGTATGTCTTCTTTGGAGAAATGTCTGTTTAGTTCTTTGGCCCATTTTTTGACGGTTGTCTGTGTTTTTTAATATGCTATCTAGGTTGGTCATAGCTTTTCTTCCAAGGAGCAAGCGTCTTTTAATTTCATGGCTGCAGTCACCATCTGCAGTGATTTTGGAGCCCAGAAAAATAAAGTCAGCCACTGTTTCCATTGTTTCCCCATCCATTTGCCATAAAGTGATGGGACTGGATGCCATGATCTTAGTTTTCTGAATGTTGAGTTTTAAGCCAACTTTTTCACTCTCCTCTTTCACTTTCATCAAGAGGCTCTTTAGTTCTTCTTCACTTTCTGCCATAAGGGTGGTATCATCTGCATATCTGAGATTATTGATATTTCTCCCAGCAATCTTGATTCCAGCTTGTACTTCAGCCAGCCCAGCATTTTGCATGATGTACCCTGCATACAAGTTAAATAAGCAGGGTGACAATATACAGCTTTGATGTACTCCTTTCCCGATTTAGAACCAGTCTGTTGGGTCCATGTCCAGTTCTAGCTGTTGCTTCTTGTCCTCCATACAGATTTCTCAGAAGGCAGGTAAGGTGGTCTGGTATTCCCATCTCTTTCAGAATTTTCCACAGTTTATTGTGATCCACATAGTCAAAGGCTTTGGCATAGTCAATAAAGCAGAAATAGATGTTTTTCTGGAACTCTCTTGCTTTTTCTGATCTCATACTAGCAAAATAAGTTAAATTTCCATTTTGAACTTCTGTTTTGTGTTTTCAGTTGTATCAGTTTTTTAATTCTTGAAGTAATTATCCATTTTGCAGTATTTATGTAAATAACCATTCAAGCTTCTCAAATGTGTTTGTGGAAGAAGCCCCAGTGAAATCACTCGTTTTAAGTTACATATGTGAGTAAAGTAGAAAATATTGTGCTACAATTGCTATACTATCAATATGTGTAAGTATAGTCAAAACAATACATGATATTCATTCATTCCAGCATTCATTCAACAAATTTAATGGGGGCCTCTTCTGCACCAGGCCTTGTTCTGGGTCCTAAAAAGCAGCAGTGAACAAAACAGACAAAAACCCTTCACCTGTTGGAGTTTATGTTCTAGTACCAAAAACAGACCAATCAACAAGCCAGACATAGATTATGCCTTATGCCAAAGGCAATAAATGCTAAGGAGGAAAATAAAGCTAAGATGAGAAACAAGGAAGGCCATGCGAACGGGAGGGCTATTTTAAATAGAGGGCCAGGGAAGCTTCATTGATGCAGTGACTTTTGACCAGAAACCTGAAGGGGATGAGAGGGAAATCCATTCCTAAATCCAGGAGGACTATTCCAGGCTAAAATAATGGCAAGTACAAAGACCCTGAGGTGAGACTAAGCTTGAAGCGTATAGGGAACAACTACAAGAAGGAAAACGTGGTTGATGCTGAATAAGCAGTAGGAAAAATCACAGGAAATGAGGACAGCGAGGCAGTAAACAGTGAGCCAGGCCAGATGGTATAGGGGTTCACAGCTAGCTATAGAGATTTATTCTTCAAATGTCTGCTAGAAGCCGGGCACTGAGGACAGGGCAGTGAGCAAGACAACTAAGGTCCTTGATACACAGCATTTACTTCTAGTAAACACACACACACACACACCACTTCTCTTCCTTACCCCTTTTAATCCTCCAGCAACTGCACAATCTTTCCCCAGTCAATGGAGGAGGCAAGACCAGATGCTATGGGAAGTAACGTGGCTTGCCCTCCCTTTTGCCCTGAGCGTAGCTGACCCAGAATTTCATAGCTCAAAGGGAGCCAATGCAGAGCATGAACTATATTTTGCCAGTAATGACAACAAAATACATATTAATAGCAAGAATTTCTATTTGTGTTAAAGCAAGAAATCATTAGCAAAATTAAGACAAGCCAGTTTGGGATTAACGGATACACACTATTATATATAAAATAGATAAACAACAAGAACCAACTGCACAGCACAGGGAACTATATCCAGTATCTTGTAATAACCTAAAATGGAAAAGAATCTGAAAAAGAACATATATATATATATATGTGTACACACACACACATAACTGAATCACATCACTGTACACCCAAAGCTAACACAATACTGTAAATCAACTATATTTCAATTTTAAAAATTTTAGAAAACATTACAAACAATATGAAAGACTTCAAAGAGAAAAATAACTGTTCTCTAGAATGACATTTTAAAAAGTAAATCTGAAGCCTAAGATACAAACCATTTCCAATAGCTCCCAGGACTGTGGTCATCATCTTATTTATAACCCTTATTAACTCATTACAAATTTTCACTTGGAAGCAAGCCATTATTCTCTGCTCTGGTTTGTTCTTAAGGCCCCCAATATTTCTGTTTTGTTCCTCTCAGTAACAAATTCACCTGCCATCCCCTGATGTTGTTCTGGCGACAGTTAGCACTGCAGGCCACCAACCAAATGGACCACCTGCAGAAGGGCAGTCAGCAAATACCTGGTGTCTGTGTCACTGATTCTCTAGGGCCATGTCTGTGATTCTCAGGTACTGTGTGAATCCAGATCTCCTGGACTCCACAGAGCTATGTGCTCTTCAGTGCCAGGGCTGGGATTAACTTCTAGCTATCCAAAAGTTTCAGTTCTCATCCATCCCCTACCAAATACACACACACGCTCACACAGAGGTAACAGGACTCTGTTGCCATCTGCTAGGCACTAACCAATAGCGTATGTTAGTTTCAGGTCTTTGTTTTATTCCCTTTAAGGATCTTTTCTCCATAAGCACAAGAATTCACATCCTGCCTCTTCATCTTCTTCCCTTACTGACTCCTGGACGAAAGCAACTAACTTCCTATTGGGAACTGGTGGTAGAAAAGGGTGGGATGAGGTTGAAGCCAGGCTATTCAACCCCAATCCCCAAGCCCAGGAAAGCACGCCCACCCAACCCATCAGCTTTCAAGCTAGGACTCAGGGGCTTAATTTGTACACAATGACAGAGGTTAATTAATTAACAGCTTCTGTACTGGTTGCCCCTAGCAACTGGCTTTGGCTCATAACTAAATCCCAAATTAGAGATATTCCTTAGAGATTATAACTTATGCTAGAAGAAAGGAGAAATTTGTTCTGCATTTAGAACAGAAAATTAACTGGAAGTAAGAGAAAGCTTTTCCATTGATTAACATCTCTAAATCCACATCTAACAGTGGTCCTGTCCTTATTACTCAAGGTCACAGTAAGAAAGCTCCTGATTGCACGATGTTCTGTTAAGTTAAAGAAACAAGCATCCACGGACCTTTAAACCAATCAAAAGCATCTCCTTGCAGGGCCTCTGGAGTCGGGATGACAAAGGCCTCATAATACCTGGTGGCCAGGTTTAGTCACCAGCAGTGTTTGCCTAATATATGCCCCAACCAGCCAGCCTCCATCCTCTCCATTATGGAAATCACTCAGTGCCGCAGCAGAAATTGTTTGTGCCTTTTCCACCCCATTAATTTTTCTGTATTTAAGAGGAACAGCATTTCCATCTCTTAGATTAGATTTTGTTCATTAAACCCTCATCTCACTTCCCAACCTGCCAAATTTTCATCAGTAGAGATCTGGGATTCAGAACCACAACCCATTAAGCACAACATCTTGAAATTTACAATTTTGTTTTACAAAACCCTCTAAAGATAATCTAGCTCACATATAGTAGCCTATTAAAAGATTAAATATAAATAGATGTCTTCTAAAGCATTTTGAATATATTATTATTGGCTTAACATTTTACAGACAGATAATTTCCATTTTGCAGAATACACTTAATCATACATACTATGCAAAGGCTTGAGAATACAAGTTCTCGATTGTTTGTTCAGTTTTTAATTATAACTAAATAGTGTAACCATTTGTTAACTTTCTTTTTTTAATTGTTTT
The DNA here is from genome assembly GCF_033118175.1 of Dama dama. Taxonomy (NCBI): domain Eukaryota; kingdom Metazoa; phylum Chordata; class Mammalia; order Artiodactyla; family Cervidae; genus Dama; species Dama dama. The sequence continues at coordinate 59,885,322 of NC_083692.1, read as the reverse complement.
TAATGAGGGAGGGAAATACACATGATGGTTTGGGAGCATGTTGTTTAATAAGGCTTAAAGTAGAAAATTTTGATAATCAAAGTGTTTTATGCCAGAAATAAGAAGGGGTTTATTGGAAAAGCCTGAACCCTTGGAGTAAAACATTACAACCGCCTCGTCCATCTGGTTTCCTTGGGTGTGACCACCATGATCAAAGGACACTGGACATAGAAGGAGTATTAAATAGCTCCAGGCCATAGATGAGCAACAGCAAGCCTCACACATCAGCCCTCAGTCGACTTCCTTATAAGCAGCGGGGTGTGAGTGTGCATGCTAAGCCGTTTCAGTTGTGTCCAACTCTTTGCGACCCTATGGACTGTAGCCCACCAGGCTCCTCTGTCCATGGGATTCTCCAGGCAAGAATACTGGAGGGGGTTGCCACTTCCTTCTCCAGGGGCTCTCCCCCAGCCAGTGACTGAACCCACATCTCTTAGTCTCCTGCGTTGGCAGGTGGGTTCTTTACCACTAGCACCACCTGGAGAACTAGGTCAAGGAGACCACAGAGGACTGATCATGCCTGCAGATGCTGGAGTGGGAGAGAGCCCTTTATGGTGAGGAGAGCAGGAAAAACCTGAGAATAGATTTCTGCCCGACAAGCTAGGAAGACAGCCCAGAGGCAGGAAGCTGGGAAAAGTCACAAACCCAGATACCTCAATTCAAATAAAGAAGGGTTAAACCGTGGGACAAAGCAGCTCTAGCAGTTTTACAAGTAATCTTTCAGCCTCAGGACATGAAACCACAGCTGTCCTCTGAGCAAAGTCAGGTTTAAACATTTGCAACTTACATTCTCACGTAAGCTAATCACGTCAGAAATGAAAATGTCCAGATACAGTTTCCGCTCTGCTCCTAATCAGCCCCATTCTACAATGTGATTAACACAGGTATCACAATAAAAATGTTTTATTTAGTGGATAATTGTATGTACCGGTATCTACCATTTCCAAATGTCTCCTTTTATTACCCTTATTCAAGGAAGTCTTAATATTTAAGTGATTTACTGATCACTTAAAATGCCAGCCTCACCATTAGGAGGTACATTCACTATACGTGGCTTAATTTTATAGTACATTATTTCTTTATAAACAGACACCTTACTGTAGCACATTAATTAAAACTCTTCCCCATTATGCACTACATTTCGAGGACAGCAGTGTAACCAAGTGCTAGCCTGATGGTGCCTATGACACCAGGTCTTGGCTCACAAAGGAAGCACACTTCCTGGGAAGTGGTGCTGCTCGAACTCCGGGATGAGGCAACAGACAGCACTGATTTGTGAAAGACGAGCTTCATGAATAATGCATGGCAGATGCGCTTCAACAACCCAATTTGCTGAACTATTTAGCATCAATAACTTAGCTATAACAGAAACAGAAGGCCTTTTAGAGCTGGGTTATGGGAAGAGTTTTAATAAAATGATATCACTCCAATCATGTGCATCCCATTTGCATTTAGTAGAACCTAGTGTTTAGATGGGTACAAAAAGAAAACTTTTGCAGCCACATTTTTGTAAAACCCTCACTCAAAAATGTATCAGCCAACGGGAGCTATGTGAGGTTCAGCCATGAGGGAGGACTTGAAGAAACACAGAGAGGTCTTCTCCCTTGAATCACACAGGACTAAAAAGACCAAACTCTGATTTCAGAAAATCCTCCTGGTTAAAAAATAATTCTAGTGAGGAGCACAAAACTATAAGCAAATTTCCTATTTGCTTTAAGACTGGATGACAAATATTATACTGAAAATTTCCTATGGAAAAACATTTTTCTATCATTCATGAAAAAGGGCAAGAGTAGTGTCAGGAAACTAATCTTCATTTGCTAAACATGTTTGAATTACCTGTTTTCTATTTTTTCTGTTGACCCTTACTCTCCAAAATCAACAAGCAAGAAAAAAAGTCTCATGCTTAACACCTGAGAGACCATGACAATGTTATGTGCAAAGTATCCAGTTCAGTTCAGTTAGCAATATTTAAGTGAAAATTTATAATTCAGCACCTTTCCATTGATAATAAAAATACACGCACGCATGCTCATTTGCTTCAGTCGTGTCCAACTCTTTTTGACCCTATGGACTATAGCCTGCCAGGCTCCTCTGTTCATGGGTTTCCCCAGGCAAGAATACTGCAGTCGGTTACCATGCCCTCCTCCAGGGCATAGTCGCAACCCAGGGATCGAACCTGCATCTCCTGCATTGGCAGACAGATTCTGTACCTACTGAGCCACTGGGGAAGACCCAATAAAGATACGCCCACATCAAATTTCCCAGTACTAAGAATATATGTAAAGAACAGAACTAAATTTGACAAGAATAGTATTCTACTATTGCATCAGCAGCACTTACTGTAAGAACAAAGAGTTCAACATTCAATATTGATAGTTACATCAAGACTTAGGGGAAATTTCCTAGAGCAAAAAACTAGTCTGAACCCATGCTACATAGAGAATGGCCAAAATCATCTTCCAGGAGCAACATGTGAAAATTCCCCCTGGGCCCAGTTATATCTCTATATAGCCTTGAAATCCAATGACATCTTAGTAGTCAGCCAAACAGCAGACTGGGCTTAGGGACCCCAACTCCTAAGATTTAAGTTCAAGATCTTCTACCATTGTCAGACTAAACATGGGAGGAAAGCTCTGCTCCCCTGGGTGACTTAACTCCCCTTTCAGATGTGAGCAATTAGGCCCTTAAAGAAAGTCACTGTAAATGCAAAACACTGGGCATCTGCTGAAAAAGAAATGATGACGGTTGAGTAGATTCTACATGCTAGGCATTGTGTGAGATGATCCACACACTGTCAGCAATGATAAGAAAGATGAATATTAGAATTGACAAAGTAAAATGAAGTTAAAGTGAATGGAAGAACCAAGGTACGTATTTTTGCCGTGTGGCCTCGGGGAAAAGAAAAATAAACAGAAGAAAATAAGACAGGAGTAGTCCTGTTGGGACTACCCTCTTGTCTGTCTTAGAGAAAGTGCTAGATGAGCAGGTTGACAGGTTCTGCTACAACCTGGCATGGAATTTCATTCCTGAGCAGCATAAAGTCATATATCTCTGGGAACTTAGGAAGAGGATGGGGAAACAGCCCATAGGCATGTTTCTCCTTAGCAACCCTGAGCTATTCATTTATAGAAAGATCCCAAAACTTCTCCTAAGCATCCAAATTGTCCTGCCTTCATAGATGGCACAGGACTCCTGCCATATGAATTAATACATCTTTCATCTCAATGAGTTTTCCACTTTATTGGAGAAGAAACCAAGGTTTAAATGTAAATTTTCCATGTCATAGACAGCCTTGGAATTATGTCTGGCTGATCCCAAAATATCACCTCTCAGATCTGAATAGAAGCTGAACATTTGGGGCAGAGAGTCAACAGAATCTTAATACTGTGGATTAGTCAAAGATTCTCCTCTGTGCTGGGAATTAATTTCAAATCCCATCTTAAAGGAGGGAAAAGTATTGCAGAAATTCCTTATATTTCAACGTGTTCAAGAACAACTCACAACTTTTCCACTTTCTCAGTGAGTGGTACCAGTATCCAGCCTATTTCTGTGAGCAAGGGCATTGAAGTCATGCTGGAATTTTCCACAACCCCCACCCCAAACACCCACAAATAAGTATCATAGGCAGTCCATCACCGAGTCCTGCCAATTTTACCTTCTAAGTACCTGTGGGAATAACCTACTTCTCTGCTGCAGTGCTAATCTGGCACCAACACTTCCCGCCCTCCCACACCCCCACCCCCACCCTCCCCCCCCAACAACCACAGCAGCTTCTCAGCTCCTTTCCCTACATCAGCCAGAGCCTTCCCAGCCCTGTCCATTCTGTCTACTGCAGGCAGGGAATTCTTTCTGAGATGTAAGCCTGATGACAGCTCTGATCCACTGCCCCTTCACCAGTTCTTGAAACACACACTAATAGCTTCCCACTGTTAACAAGACAGAGAACAAAACCTTGGCATGGTCCTGCATGGACTAACTCTGCCCACTTCTCTCTCCAGACTCATGTCAAACTATTCTCCTCTCTGTGTGTTCCAACCACTTACAGTCTTATTTACAGCTCTTCAAACTTCCCATGTTTCTTTACTTCCTAAGACCTTTACAGACATAGGGAACCCACTCTCACCTGACTAGGAACTCCTATCCATCCTTCAAACCTCAGCTCAAATGGTGCACCCTGATAGAAGCCTCCTCTAAGCCCTAAAACTAAGGCCCTGTACATGCACATAGCACCCTGTACCTTCCCTTCATGGAACTTATCAAGGTTTATAATTATACATAGATTGGTATATGATTATTTGATTCTCTTTTACTCAGTTGCAAGCTCCAGGAGGGCAGGGACTACAGCTGCATTTTCTCCTGGAAATCCCTAACATCAAACACAATTCCTGACACCCCGTAGGTGCTTAGTAAGTATTTGTAGATGAGAGAAGGAATGAATAAAGGGAGGGAAGGAGGCAGCAAGGAAGGAACATGGTGAAGACTACTCATTTGCATCCTAAGTCTCGGGATTGGCTTGGGAACTAGGGTGGAACTTGGCGACAGCCCAGCTGCTTGCTAAGAGCAGGACAGGAACTGGTAAGAGAAAGGTTATCAACAGGCCTATTCTGTCCTCCCAGAGAACCCACATGCTTGGCCACCTTTGAGTCTACCCTATGAAACCCAGAATCTCCCCGATAGGGCTTATGTGAGCATTTGTCCTACTTATATTTGATGTAAAATCAGAGAGTGTGTGGGAGCTGAGAAAACAAATACCTTGCACTGGTCTAAATGGGCCACACTTACGTAAGCTGCATCTGTTCAAGATTGGTTATTAAACAGTACTTGGTCAGGTTATGTGTTGCCTTTTCCCACTCAGTTGTTCAGCATTAATGTTTTCTGTATTTGTGTATCACCTGATTCTTACCTAGCATTTCACTGCTGCCTTAGAATCTCTCCCTGAGGCATTACCTTTCCTCTTCCCTTAATTCCTCTGGCACCAACTGGGAGCTGACCCCATCTGGCTTCACTTCTAACTCCCTCTGGGTTGCCTCCTAGCTTACACTTCTTCCTCTGTGATGTTGGCACCCACCCGATGCAGATTTTAGAAATGCTGACTCGCATACAGGGCACAAGCCCCTGGCCTACCACGTCTGCACCACGCCAATCCTGCTTGTGTACTCAAAGAATTCTTACAGCAGGTTAGCTCCAGCTCAAAGCTGAAATCCTGTGTTTACCAAAGACAGAAAAGAAGTTCCAAGTAACATTCTGGCATCGGCTGCCTCTGAGCGCTCATTCCTGCCCAGTTTCGAGGACCACTTGACAATCTACTGCCACGGGCTTCCCTGCCAGTGTGTTTAACCAGCTCCATATTTTAGATTCTTAAAAAGAACAGCCCATTCCACTGCCACAGAGAATCCGGGAAACAAACAGCAAAGGCTGCAAGAATGCTGGCAGCACCCATGGTCCTTCACTTAGCTATTGATGGTAGAACAAATGAGGGCTTAAAAGAAAAGAATGCATGCTGAAAGTCTATGTGATCCACCCTTTAAAGTGAAAATGAAACCTCTCCACCTCAAGCAGACGTGAAGCACCGACCCCAGAAGATTATAGCCCCAGCTTCCTATACCTGCCAATAGCACTTGCAGGTAGATTACTGGTAAGTAAGAGACCACCTCCACACTGAACTCCCATTCCAGAAGAACTGGTTTGAGTAGACAGAAATGGGAACTGCCGATGCAGCAGCTAAGAAGAAGAATGTTTCTTTTGTACCAGAGACTTGAGTGTTTTCATCAGAAAGAACACGGGGAGGCAGAACTCTCATATGTGATTTGGGTGGGGCCACTGCTCAGTTTGGAAGGGATTTGATGTAGGTCACACCTGAATGGTGTAATCGTTTTCCCTACTTTCTTCAATTTAAGTCTGAATTTGGCAATAAGGAGCCACAGTCAGCTCCCGGTCTTGTTTTTGCTGACTGTATAGAGCTTCTCCAGCTTTGGCTACAAAGAATATAATCAATCTGGTGATGTCCATGTGTAGAGTCTTCTCTTCTGTTGTTGGAAGAGGGGGTTTTCTATGACCAGTGCATTGACTAGACCATTCAGGTATAACCTAAATCTAATCCCTTACGAGTATACAGTGGAAGTGACAAAAAGATTCAAGTGATTAGATCTAATAGAGTGCCTGAAGAACTATAGACAGAGGTTCATGACATTGTACAGGAGGCAGTGATCAATACTATCCTCAAGAAAAAAGAAATGCAAAAGGGCAAAATGGTTGTCTGAGGAGGCCTTACAAATAAATAGCTGTGAAAAGAAGAGAAGCAAAAGACAAAGGAGAAAAGGAAAGATATATCCATTTGAATGCAGAGTTCCAAAGAATAGCAAGGAGAGATAAGAAAGCCTTCCTTGGTGATCAGTGCAAAGAAATAGAGGAAAACAATAGAATGGGAAAGACTAGAGATCTCTTCAAGAAAAGTAGAGATACCAAGGGAACATTTCATGCAAAGATGGGCTCAATAAAGGACAGAAATGGTATGGACCTAACAGGAGCAGAAGATATTAAGAAGAGGTGGCAAGAATAAACAGAAGAACTATACAAAAAGATCTTCATGACCCAGATAATCACAATGGTGAGATCACTCACCTAGAGCCAGACATCCTGGAATGTGAAGTCAAGTGGGCCTTAGGAAGCATCACTATGAACAAAGCTAGTAAAGGTGATGGAATTCCAGTTGAGCTATTTCAAATCCTAAAAGATGATGCTATGAAAGTGAGGCACTCAATGTGCCAGCAAATTTGGAAAACTCAGCAGTGGACAAAGGACTGGAAAAGGTTAGTTTTCATTCCAATCCCAAAGAAAGGCAATGCCAAAGAATGTTCAAACTACCGCACAGTTGCACTCATCTCACATGCTAGCAAAGTAATGCTCCAAATTCCCCAAGCCAGGCTTCAACAGTATGTGAACTGAGAAATTCCAGATACTCAAGCTGGATTTAGATAAGGCAGAGGAACCAGAGATCAAATTGTCAACATCCATTGGATTATCAAAAGAGCAAGAGAGTTCCAGAGAAACATCTACTTCTGCTTTATTGACTACACCAAACTCCTTTAACTGTGTGGATCACAACAAACTGGAAAATTCTGAAAGATATGGGCATACCAGTTCACCTGACCTGACCCCTGAGAAATCTGCATGCGGGTCAAGAAGCAACAGTTAAGAACTGGCCATGGAACAACATGGTTCCAAGCTTCAAACCAAGAGTAGTTCCAAATCGGGAAAGGAGTACATCAAGGCTGTATATTGTCACCCTGCTTATTTAACTTATATGCAGAGTACATCATGAGAAATGCTGGACAGCATGAAGCACAAGCTGGAATCAAGATGGCCAGGAGAAATATCAATAATATCAGATATGCAGATGACACCACCCTTATGGCAGAAAGCGAAGAAGAACTAAAGAGCCTCTTGATGAAAGTGAAAGAGGAGAGTGAAAAAGTTGGCTGAAAGCTCAACATTCAGAAAACTAAGATCATGGCATCCAGTCCCATCACTTTATGGCAAATGGATGGGGAAACAATGGAAACAGTGACAGACTTCCCTTTCTTGGGCTCCAAAATCACTGCAGATGGTGACTGCAGCCATGAAATTAAAAGACGCTTACTCCTTGGAAGAAAAGTTATGACCAACCTAGACAGCATATTAAAAAGCACAGACATTACATTGCCAACAAAGGTCCACCTAGTCAAAGCTGTGGTTTTTACAGTAGTCATGTATGGAAGTGAGATTTGGACTATAAAGAAAGCTGAGTGCTGAAGAATTGATGCTTTTGAACTGTGGTGTTGGAGAAGACTCTTGAGAGTCCCTTGGACTGAAAGAGATCCAACCAGTCAATCCTAAAGGAAATCAGTCCTGACTATTCATTGGAAGGACTGATGCTGAAGCTGAAACTCCAATACTTTGGCCACCTGATGCGAAGAACTGACTCACTGGAAAAGACCCAGATGCTGGGAAAGATTGAAGGTGGGAGAAGGGGATGACAGAGGATGAGATGGTTGGATGGCATCACCAACTCAATGGACATGAGTTTGAGCAAGCTCTGGGAGTTGGTGATGGACAGGGAGGCCTGGCATGCTGCAGTCCATGGGGTCGCAAAGAGTCAGACACCACTGAGCAACTGAACTGAACCCGCTCAGTTCTGGAGGTGAAGCTGCCAGAAGAACACAGAGTCAGTGTGTCCCCATCCCACACTGCTCTGCAGTCTGCAGCTTACTCCTTGTGGCCTTGAGAGATGGGACAACAAAAAAGGGCAGAAGCTACAACATGACAGTTTGGATTCAATAGAAGCGGGAACTAACGAATCAGCCCAAGAATGGTATTGGCACACTCTAGTGGCCGTGAGGTCTCCATCAGAGGCTGTCCAGAAACACAGGGGAGAGAATCTTTATTTAAAGACTAAGGAAAAGAAACAAATGCCTACATTTAAGTGAAGGATCAAAGTGAAGCCTTGAGGAAGCTTCTGAGATGACTAGTAGACTGAGACTCTTCTAGGACCAAAGTTGGATCAAGCCCTGGCAATTTCAAATTTAAACTGAACAACCTTTTTCTAGGATATCACAGAAGGCAAGCCATCTCTGGATAAGTAATGGGATTTCATCAGTTTTCAGTTGGAATTGCTATCCCCTCCCCACAAAATTCTGTGTCATACTTTGTATGTACCCATGTACTTTTTGGGGGAGAGTGGATAGACATTATCAAATTCTAAAAGGTTACACACTGCAGTTTTAGATAAACTTCAAAGCACCTTCAAGTGGTATGTGCATGTTTAAAATCAAATATCTGGATATTGGAAATATTCCCTTTCTTACTTGGCATCCAATAATTAAAGGTTAAAAGCTATGACTAGGATTAATCCCTGCTCTTTGGAGGCCTGAGAGTAAATAATGGATAAATACTCCTCAGAGGGCTTCCCAGGTGGCGCAGTGGTAAAAGTTCCACCTGCCAATGCAGGAGATCCAAGAAACACAGGTTCAGTCCCTGGGTTGGGAAGTTCCCCTGGAGTAGGAAATGGCAACCCACTCCAGTATTCTTGCGTGGAAAAATCTCATGAACAGAGGAGCCTGGCAGGCTATGGTCCATGAGGTCTCAAGGAGCTGGACATGACTGAGTGACTAAGCACACACACTTCTCCTACTGAATGATTACACTTCAGGTGGTACTCAGGATTGGGAGTTCTACGGAGTCCTGGGAACAACAGCTTAACATAATGCATATAGTGAATCCAGTCCAAAGGGTGACCCCTATGGCATGTGGAGTGGACACTGAGCTTTCCCTTTACCTTCCCAAACTCCTTCTCCCCTTTTGGCAACTGCCTTAATTTTTGTTTGGAGATAAGATCCTCCTACTTTTAAATAACATGATCTGGACAGGCCCCCTCCACAGTTCTGGGGGTGAAGCTCCTTCAGCCATAGACCTTCCCTGGCCACAGTGACTGGGGTAGGGTAGGTAGGCAAGTAACCTAATCCAGTCTAGTCCTTGTGATTCTCAGGATACTTTCTGGCAACACCGAGACAAGGATCATTGCTTTCTCACCCTGGATCTAAACATCTGAGTTGCTGGCAGGCACCTCATAACTCTGTGAGGCCCCCAAATAAAGCCAACACTGGATAACAGGAACTCAGTTCTTAGCAGTGTGGTCTGAGCCATGAATCAAGGCACACTTGGGCATCACATCTCACTCATATGCACCAATAAACTCCAACTTTTAAACAAGTCAAGCCAGTTTGGGTTGGGTTTTCTGTCACTTGCAACCAAAAGAATTCTGACTAAAACAGAAGGGAAAATGCAAAATGGCAGTTTGACAGTTACCATTTAGAGCCCCCAGTAAAAAAAAAAAAAAAAAAAAAAAAAACTTCTATCAGTTAATGTGGCTTTCTCTTGTGTTCATGCTCGGTCACTCAGTCATGGATGACTGCGACCCCATGGACTGTAGCCCTCCAGGTTCCTCTGTCCATGGAATTCTCCAGGCAAGAATATTGAAGTGGATTGCCATTTCCTACTCCAAGGGATCTTCCCAGCCCAGGGATTGAACCCACGTCTCCTGCGTCTCCTGCAATTCCTGCATTGTCAGGTAGATTCTTTACCACTGTGCCACCTGGGAAGCCCATGGCTTTCTCTATGCATATCTAAATTGAAAGAGCCTTCTTACCTGCTCTCTTCTCACTTGTATCTTTGCTTCTTTCTCCTCCTCTAAAATACCTCCAAGATAACACAAATTTCCTGGAGGGCCCCTATTTCCATTTAAAACATGCTCTGAAATGCAATCAGCTCTTGAAATAATTTCACAGAAATGTTACCAAGGCAAAGCAGAAAAAGGAATGTAAAATGTAATATGGCCATGGTTTTTGAACAGGGGGTATTATAGCATAATGAGGAAACAGACCTTCTTCCAGTTCCACTTATCCCAAGAAAATGAAATAAAGTGTGAAAAATAACGTTACCTATTTTCACAGAAATAAATTAATTTTGCATAAGGAAAAAATGAGTTTTATATCCTGTGACTTAATCCTGTGTTTATAATTTGTGAAATTATCATTCAAACTCCAATTAGCCAGTGACCAAAAACCAAACCAAGATCCCAGAAGGCTTGAAGGTTATTTATAGTAGAGACAGAAATGAAGTCAAATAAAGGAATATATCTTTCCCTGGTATGGTCAATGCACTCATGGGTACTCAGTAAATCACTATTTAGCACAGTCCTTTCTGTAATCATTTAAACCACATACAATGTCTTAGTGGTAAATCAGACACATGTAGTCACACCTAACTTGAAATTAGGTGATTAATCAATCAATAAATAAAACTACCTGCCTAACAGTAAAAGTTTTAACTGCAAACAATTAAAATAGCAGCAAAAGAAGCTGAGAACTGACAAGGTACAGAATTCTGCATACTGTAAAATTAAAAGAAGAAGAGGGATTATTTCATAAAGTAGCTATAAACATCAAAAGAAGTTGGGACAATCTTTCCAAAATGTCTTCAGCCTGAATATAATAGTTCACATGAAAATAAACACATGTAAATCTCTAAGTGTCTAAGAATTTGCCTTAGTTAGCATATTTTCCCAGACTGACTCATACTGTCACTCCAGAGGCAAATAAAAATTTATCTGTTCAGTGAGTTCCTGGATTTTCTCATTTATCTAGACACTTATTCAGATGAAATAAAGTTAATTCCTCCAAATAAGTTAAATTCAAATTTAGTTTTCTAAATTTCTCCAGTTCCAAAGGTTTCCTTTTGTACTACATTTAGCAGAAATTTTATCTTACAAAGTCATCTCATCATCCCTTTAAAAAGATTAACACTGAGAAAAATTGGTCAGACCCAATGGCTCAAAGAGTTAGAAAGATTTGGAAATTGTGGTTTTAGATTTTGCAACATCCTTGCTCTTCCTGTTTCCTATGAATTCTTAAGCATTCAAATTGAAATAAAGTAATTTAATTTTTTTTTCAATTTTGTGAGTGCTTTTAGGGTAATTGAACAGCCATACCTCTGATCAGGGCTTCCCAGTTGGCATTATTGGTAGAGAACCTGCCTGCCAATATAGGAGATGTAAGAGATGTGGGTTCAATCCCTGGGTTGGGAAGATCCCCTGGAGGAGGGCATGCAACCCACTCCTGAATTCTTGCCTGGAGAATTCAATGGTGAGAGGAGCCTGGCAGGCTACAGTCCATAGGGTCTCAAAGAGTCGGACATGACTGAAAGTGACAGCATGCACGCACATCTTCTGATCAAGAGATAAACAAGTATAGAGGCCTCTCAGAACACCCTATCTGTACTTTCACAGAGATGTACACACTGTCTTGGTCTTGAGGCGAAGTTCTGCCTGACTGAAGGTCCAATACCCTGAGATTTGACTAATGTCAAAATATGATAGCAGAAAGTAATTATCTCAGGTCTTTAAAAGATACTTAATTTATTTAGACTAAGTACAAAAGATTATGGAATATTAGACAAAAATGTAAGTGGCTCTTTAAATGTCTCACAAATTTACAGTCCATAAAAAAATATATGTGACACTAACCACTTAAGATTTGAGATGGCAATGAAAATAGGGTATTGGGAAAAGGCAAAGCAAAAACACTCGCAAAATGCTGTAAGCACTTAAAGGGAAAAAATACGCTAATCTACAAAAATAATATTTTATAAATAAGCTTTCCAACTTAAAATAAAATGGAAATGCAATGAAGAATAAATTTGGAGGCTGAGAGTCAGTTCAAATAAAGATATTTTTAAACACCTATATTCCTTGAGTAGTTTGTTCCATGAAATAAAACTCATAAATGAAATTTTCTTTTCTGGAAAATAGTAATAGCTAATTAAAGCTCCCAATTCACACAGCTGGGGCATGAATTATTAATGAGCTCAAGGACTGACAAAAAGAGAGCCCTAACAGGCAGATTAACACCATAAAATACCCTAGAAACAGGAGATTCAAGGAGGTGAAAACCAGTTCTCTCCAGAAAGAAAAATTTAGCACTTTCTACAATTTTATTTTGAATACTCATAAAGCAGGAAAACTAGAGATTTCTGGTAAAAGTAAAAATAATATAAAAATTCTATTAATGAACATTATTGTTGGAGTTAGCTACTAAACAGAGTGATAACTATTCTACAGTCAGCACAGCAGATACAGTATAGGTTTTTCTTTAAACTGGTATGGTCAACTGACTCATTATAAATATATGTTTGAAGGACTGTCTTGAAAGCATCATATGATGATAAGCAGCAAGTGAACCAAAAATATTAAAGCTAGCTCTGGGTTACAATTTCTTAAGCCTTAAATTCCCACTTGGAACATTTGTTTAGAGATTAGCACTCCCAAAAAGAAATCAACCATTAGCAGTGCAGGAATGTGTATCCACCAAGGACAGCCAAAAGTGTAGTAAAACAGGACAACGTGGAACCACCAGGCAAAAACAAAAACAGCTGTCTTTCATCTCTGCCCCGCCTTCCAGAAAGTTCTCATTTGTATAGATTTATCAGCAGTTCCCATTCATTGACTCAGGGCTGCTATCCAAAAGTCTACAAGCAATAAATGCTGGAGAGGGTGTGGAAAAAAGGGAACCCTCTTACACTGTTGGTGGGAATGCAAACTAGTACAGCCACTATGGAGAATAGTGTGGAGATTCCTTTAAAAACTGGAAATAGAACTGCCACATGACCCAGCAATCCCACTCCTGGGCATACACACTGAGGAAACCAGATCTGAAAGAGACACGTGCACCCCAATGTTCATCACAACACTATTTATAATAGCCACGACATGGAAGCAACCTAGATGCCCATCAGCAGACGAATGGACAAGGAAGCTGTGGTACATATACACCATGGAATATTACTCAGCCATTAAAAAGAATATATTTGAATCAGTTCTAATGAGGTGGATGAAACTGGAGCCCATTATACAGAGTGAAGTAAGCCAGAAAGATAAACACCAATACAGTATATTAATGCATATATATGGAATTTAGAAAGATGGTAACGATAACCCTATATGCAAGACAGAAAAAGAGACACAGATGTATGGAACAGGCTTTTGGACTCTGTGGAAGAAGGCGAGGGGGGGATGATCTGAGAGAACAGCATCGAAACGTGTATATTATCAAGTGTGAAACAGATCGCCAGTCCAGGTTGGATGCATGAGACGGGTGCTCAGGGCTGGTGCACTGGGAAGACCCAGAGGGATGGGATGGGGAGGGAGGGGGGTTCAGGATGGGGAACACATGTAAATCCATGGTTGATTTATATCAATGTATGGCAAAAACCACTACAATATTGTAAAGTAATTAGCCTCCAACTAATATAAATCAATGAAAAAAAAGAAGAAACCAAATTCATCAACCAGATTTGACATCTACTGTTCAAGCAGAGTGTGCCTCCATGGTTCTGTTAGTTGAAATATCTCAGAGGAGTAAACTGGAACAGTTAACGATGATTCGATATTCTGAGTAGTTAATTTATAGAGGTACTAGCATAAAAGAACCAGTTTAATACTATTGTATCTCCATGCTAAATTAGTCTTCTTGAAGAGTCTAGTATGAAAGCCCTAAACCAGTAAGTTGTTGCCCTCTGTAGCCCTATTTTTTTATCTCACCCATTCCAGGAGTGTTAGAATAAGGGATGTGCCTTTCCCTTGATTTGTGGGGTTTTGTTTACTGCTCTAATTATTGTAAGTCTTCAAACTTCATGATCTGTGGAACTGAAAAGTTCAGTTATGCTTAAAAGCAAAAGTATGTGCCCCTGTAGGAGAAATGATATTTAACTCATTTTTTAATCAGTTAACATTAAACTAATGCTTATAATGTGCCACACTCTATGTTAACAGAAAACATAATACATGAGAACACAGAAAAGTCTAATCACCAATAATTCCAAAACTTTATCATAGCCTAAGTTGCAAACTAATCACTGATGACCCAGGTCTTTTGTTGTTGTTGGGAGTTCTCATCTTCCCCGACCTCTTTCCCTTCTGGTCTTATTGACTGTATCAGAACTGAAAGTCAAACAAAAGAAGGGCAGCAAAACTACAAGATTCTACAGCTCACCACCTGTCATCTCTCTTTGGAAAAATCTTGTCTTGAACTTTATCCACTGGTGATAAATATTGTATTGGAGAAGACCAACCTAGCCTGAGGCAAAACTCCCAAGGTAATGGGTTGATTTTCGGAGCCCGCCACACTCCTTTCAGCATGCCATTTCACTCACAGTGAAGGCTGGCTCTAGATTCCAGCACATAGCACAATGTTGAGCCCAGTGGAGGTGTCAATAAATATTTGTAGGATCAAAAAATTGATTAATTAATATGTAGTTTCTATGCCTAGATTCCTTAGCCACCATCAGCCAAGCTAGACAGCACCAATAAAACATGGCCCCTATCATACCTCATTACAGAAAGTCATCTGAGAAAGTCATCTTAGATTCAATTAAAATGCTCACAACATGGGGAGGCACTCTAATTTGAATATTCCAGCATAGATAAATCAATTAGCAGCTTTTTACCTGACAGCTTCCATAAATACAATGAATCTCCAGAGTTAAATTTTCATATTTTATCAAAAGCTGAGGCTAGGAGGTCCCTCAGATAACACAACACCATGCCCTAACCCACAAGGCTATGCCTAGAGCAAAACATTGTGGCCTCTGCTAGAGAAAAAGAGAGGAGAATTTTTTTTTTCTCTATCTCTGTGTATATTTTATTATGCTTTTCATTACCACCATGTGAATCTAAAATAGATTATGACAAAATCATGTTAAAATCTATCATAAGGCTAACTCAAGAACAATGAAAATAGTCTCTCTTGTTTATCACACAGGTTATTAACAGAGAAGCACAATAGTACACTGGTTAGCAACACAGACTCCAAAAGCCTTACTAGTTGTGGCTTTGGACAACTTGTGTTAACTGCTCAATTTTCTCCTCTCTTAGGAGACAGTAATTGAAGACCTGATGTTTTTGAACTGTGGTGCTGGAGAAGACTCTTGAGAGTCCCTTGGACAGCAAGGAAATCAATCAGTCAATACTAAAGGAAATCAACCCATTGGAAGGACTGATGCTGAAGTTGAAGCTCCAGTACTCTGGCCATCTGATGCAAAGAGCCGACTCACTGGAAAAAGACCCTAATGCTGGGAAAGACTGAGAGCAAGAGGAGAAGGGGGTGACAGAGGATGAGATGGTTGAATGGCATCATCAACTCAATGGACATGAGTTTGACCAAACTCCAGGAGATAGTGAGGATAGGGAAGTCTTGCAGGCTGGGGTCACAAAGAGTTGAACACAACTGAGTGACTGAACAAAAAGGAGACAGTAAAACACCTTCCTCCTAGAGTTGCT
This sequence comes from Dama dama, assembly GCF_033118175.1. NCBI lineage: Eukaryota > Metazoa > Chordata > Mammalia > Artiodactyla > Cervidae > Dama > Dama dama. The sequence goes on along the minus strand of NC_083692.1, from coordinate 59,869,415 downwards.
ATGAGGAAGAACACCTGCATAGCACCAAATGAACAGTTAGTAAGGGACAACTTGTATAATTTAAAGTCAAAAAAAACTGGACAATAATCAGTCAAGCTACTGGCCACTTTGGTTTTTACAACATAATTACAAACTGAGAAATGATACAAGCACTAGATTTTTGAACAAATGATCAGAGATGATAACTGGGGTCTCAGATTAAAACATAGCTGAGGAATTCATATTTCAGCAGTACTCAGATTTTAAGTTAGTGTGATGAGTGACTGAAAATATAAATTATGGTATCAACCAACAAATGGGAATTATAAGAGAAAATGGTCTTCCCAATAGCCCTAAAATATGCTGCAGAGTAAGTCAGTCTCTCAACTCAGGGATGATAATTAACTAGAAAATATATTAAAATTCTTCCCTACTAATTGGTAAATGGCCGCTGCCTCACACCTGTATCCAGGCACCCTGCCAGCTTCCCAAACACCACAGTCCTGCACCAAAGGGCTAAGCCTTGACACAAGTTCATGGGCCTCTAAGACCTGACTCCAGAGCCACAGCCAGCATGCACACCAATACATACCACTTATTATGGGTTGAATTAGGTTCCCAAAACAGTATGTTGAAGCCCTAAACCCCTAGTACCTCAAAATGTGACCTAATTTGGAAATAGAGTCTTTCCAGAAGTCATCACAATGAGGTTTTTACGGCAGGCCCTAATCCAATATTATTGTCCTCATAAGAAGAAGAAATACGAACTAGACCAAAGAATTTCACAATTTGTATGGAAATACAAAAAACCTCAAATAGCCAAAGTAATCTTGAGAAAGAAGAATGGAGCTGGAGGAATCAACCTGCCTGACTTCAGACTATACTACAAAGCCACAGTCATCAAGACAGTATGGTACTGGCACAAAGACAGAAATATAGATCAATGGAACAGAATAGAAAGCCCAGAGATAAATCCACGAACCTATGGACACCTTATCTTCGACAAAGGAGGCAAGGATATACAATGGAAAAAAGACAACCTCTTTAACAAGTGGGGCTGGGAAAACTGGTCAACCACTTGTAAAAGAATGAAACTAGAACACTTTCTAACACCATACACAAAAATAAACTCAAAATGGATTAAAGATCTAAATGTAAGACCAGAAACTATAAAACTCCTAGAGGAGAACATAGGCAAAACACTCTCTGACATAAATCACAGCAGGATCCTCTATGACCCACCTCCCAGAATATTGGAAATAAAAGCAAAACTAAACAAATGGGACCTAATGAAACTTAAAAGCTTTTGCACTACAAAGGAAACTATAAGTAAGGTGAAAAGACAGCCCTCAGATTGGGAGAAAATAATAGCAAATGAAGAAACAGACAAAGGATTAATCTCAAAAATATACAAGCAACTCCTGCAGCTCAATTCCAGAAAAATAAATGACCCAATCAAAAAATGGGCCAAAGAACTAAACAGACATTTCTCCAAAGAAGACATACAGATGGCTAAAAAACACATGAAAAGATGCTCAACATCACTCATTATCAGAGAAATGCAAATCAAAACCACAATGAGGTACTATTACACGCCAGTCAGGATGGCTGCTATCCAAAAGTCTACAAGCAATAAATGCTGGAGAGGGTGTGGAGAAAAGGGAACCCTCTTACACTGTTGGTGGGAATGCAAACTAGTACAGCCACTATGGAAAACAGTGTGGAGATTCCTTAAAAAACTGGAAATAGAACTGCCATATGACCCAGCAATCCCACTTCTGGGCATACACACCGAGGAAACCAGATCTGAAAGAGACACGTGCACCCCAATGTTCATCGCAGCACTGTTTATAATAGCCAGGACATGGAAGCAACCTAGATGCCCATCAGCAGATGAATGGATAAGGAAGCTGTGGTACATATACACCATGGAATATTACTCAGCCATTAAAAAGAATTCATTTGAACCAGTTCTAATGAGATGGATGAAACTGGAGCCCATTATACAGAGTGAAGTAAGCCAGAAAGATAAAGAACATTACAGCATACTAACACATATATATGGAATTTAGAAAGATGGTAACGACAACCCTATATGCAAAACAGAAAAAGAGACACAGAAGTACAGAACAGACTTTTGAACTCTGTGGGAGAAGGTGAGGGTGGGATGTTTCGAAAGAACAGCATGTATATTATCTATGGTGAAACAGGTCACCAGCCCAGGTGGGATGCATGAGATAAGTGCTCGGGCCTGGTGCACTGGGAAGACCCAGAGGACTCGGGTGGAGAGGGAGGTGGGAGGGGGGAATCGGGATGGGGAATACGTGTAAATCTATTGCTGATTCATGTCAATGTATGACAAAACCCACTGAAAAAATAAATAAATTTAAAAAAAAAAGAAAAGAAAGAACAGCATGTATATTATCTATGGTGAAACAGGTCACCAGCCCAGGTGGGATGCATGAGACAAGTGCTCGGGCCTGGTGCACTGGGAAAACCCAGAGGAATCGGGTGGAGAGGGAGGTGGGAGGGGGGCATCGGGATGGGGAATACGTGTAAATCTATGGCTGATTCATATCAATGTATGACAAAACCCACTGAAATGTTGTGAAGTAATTAGCCTCCAACTAATAAAAAAATTTAAAAAAAAAAGAAGAAATACGGAGATTGACACAGATACTCACAGAAGAAGAATGCATGTGAAGATAAAGGCAGAGATGCGAATGATGAATCTACAGGCTAAGAACTCCAAAGACTGCCTGTAAATCACCAGAAGCTGGGAGAGAGGTATGGCCTTCAGAAAGGACCAACACCACTGCCCCCTTGATCTCAGATTCCAGGCCCCCAGAACTGTAACACAATAAACACATGTTCTTTAAGCCACTGAGCTTGTGGTATTTGGTTACAACAGCCCTAGCAAACTAATATACCACTTCTAATAATACCTTTACATGATGTGGTATCTACCTCCTGGACTTTTCATAAAACCTAAGCACAGCTTCTCAACTTTTGGGAAAGTAAAAGCAAGATTATTCTGCAGTCGCCTGAGTACATTCTCAAAACTCAATCAGAAGTCCAGAGCCTTTTAAGAGCTAGAGGTGATCTGAGAATGAAGATTAAAGACACAAAAGCTGGATAAATATGGCCTTTCAAAGCCTGTGGCAAGTTAGATTCTCATGTTCCTCAACAGACGCCAGGTTTTACTAACAAGGGTTACTTGTAGCCCCAACTGCTCCTTAACCTTGGCCAACGGTGTTTGTGGTATGTGAAAGAGCAAGTCTCCTGAGAAACCCAGAAAACTGGATAAGGTTAAAATAGAGTCCCGTGGAATTGTTTTACCAGGCATGCCTAGAAAAAAATGATAAAAATGGCTGCTCTGAAACTTAAGTAACCTGCACATTCTTCATCTTAAAACCTCATGAGAACAACATTGCTCACTATTCAGTTCAGTTCAGTCACTCAGTCGTGTCCGACTCTTTGCAACCCCATGAATCACAGCACGCCAGGCCTCCCTGTCCATCACCAACTCCCGGAGTTTACTCAAACTCATGCCCATCGAGTCGGTGATGCCATCCAGCCATCTCATCCTCTGTCATCCCCTTCTCCTCCTGCCCTCAATCCCTCCCAGCATCAGGGTCTTTTCCAATGAGTCAACTCTTCACATGAGGTGGCCAAAGTCACTATCAGAGAAATATAAATCAAAACTACAATGATATTATCACCTCACACCAGTCAGAATGGCCCTCACCAAAAAGTCTACAAACAATAAATGCTGGAGAGGGTGTGGAGAAAAGGGAATGCTCTTGCACTGTTGGTGGGAATGCAAATTGATACAGCTACTATGGAAGATGGTATGGAGATTCCTTAAAAAACTAGGAATAAAACCACCATATGACCCAGCAATTCCACTCCTAGGCATATACCCTGAGGAAACCAAAATTGAAAGAGACACATGTATCCCATTGTTCACTGCAGCACTATTTACAATAGCTAGAACATGGAAGCAACCTAGATGTCCATCGACAGAGGAATGGATAAAGAAGTTGTGGTATTGAAAAAAAACAAAAAGAAGTTGTGGTATATATGCATAATGGAATATTACTCAGCCATAAAAAGGAATGCATTTGAGCCAGTTCTAATGAGGTGGATGAACCTAGAACCTATTATACATAGTGGAGCAAGTCAGAAAGAGAAAGATAAATACCATATTCTAACACATATATATGGAATCTAGAAAAATGGTACTGAAGAATTCATTTACAGGGCAACAGTGGAGAAACAGACATAGAGAATAGACTTATGGACATGCGGAGAAGGGAGGAGAGGGTGAGATGTATGGAAAGAGTAACATGGAAACTTACATTACCATATGTAAAAAGGACAACCAATGAGAATTTGCTGTCTGACTTAGGAAACTCAAACAGGGGCTGTGTATCAACCTAGAGAGATGAGATGGGGAGGCAGATGGGAAGGAGTTTCAAAAGGGAGGGGATATACATATACCTCTGGCTGATTCATGTTGAGGTTTGACAGAAAACAGCAAAATTCTGCAAAGCAATTATCCTTCAATGAAAAATAAATTAATTTTAAAAACTCATAGGTAAATTAAGAACACTTGTGGTAGCCATCTCATGCTATCATGAGTTGATCTGATGTACTTGAATTCCCTCCCATTTTATAGGCAAAGAGGCCCAGAGATGCACAACCATGGGAGAGGCTACAACTAGATCCTCACCAGATTTTCCATGAAACCACTCCATTATTAAATACTAATTATATGCCAAGGATCCAGAGATGAGAGTAGTCAGGAGGGGCAAGGAGTAGGGATTCTTTTAATTTAAAGAATAAAAGTACAAAGGGCTAATATGGTGAGAACACTTGGAGTAGGAACAGATAAGAGTCTAAGGCACACAAAAAAGATGCCCTCTGAGCTGAACTTTTGAAAATAAGTCAGTGTTCACTAAGCCAATGCAGAGGCCAGGGAGAAAGGCTTTTCCAATCAGAAGAGTAAGAGAAAAGTGACAAAGCACAAAGTGGGAGGTCCCCAATGGGAAATATCTGGAGGAGGGCAGGCTGGGTCTCAGATGTCAGAAGTTTGGGGCTTTATTTTTATTTTATAGGCAACATAGAGCTGCTGATGGGTTTATATGGGATTCAATCAACTGTTTCAGAAAATTGCTTAGTGACAATGTTTAAAATTAACTAGCGCTGAAGATAGGCTGGATGCAGGGAGACTTATTAAAAGGTTATTTCAAGAGTTCAGGAAAAATAAGAGTGGAAAATGATAAGCCATTTCAGAAAGGGAACTAACAAATCCGGGTGGCCAGCTGAACAAAGGGAAGGAAAGTGAAGCCAAAGACGACCGCGAAGGCCTCTGGTCCAAAAACAACAGTGACGATTTTACCAAGTAAGAAAATAAATCCTAGGAAAGCTAGTAATTCCTGAAGAAATTTTGGATTGTCTCTCACAGCTTCTTTCTGACACTAACAGGATCATAAAGTTGTGTGGAGCAGACATAAACTTTGTGATTAAAAACCCTATCCACTGATTTAAGGTAAAGACAAGACACTTTTTCTTTAAGTATTCAGCATTGACAACATATTCATTTCAGATAATGCCCTAGGAAGTATCTACACTTAACCTAATTGAACAGGGGTAATGATTGTAACTTTGAAAAACAATTGACAGAGAAAACCAAATATTTCCCTTGTAAGTTATACTATAAAATACATCAATAAACCAAAGACAAAGAATTGGTTTTAATTACTTGGGATTTGCATTTTAGCACAAAGTCCAACATAACTCCAAACTAAATTTATGCTTGAGTGTGGACAGATACTCATTCAATCAATAGGAAGACACAAAATGAGATTCAGATATATAAAGACTTAGCCCCATCCTCAAAGAACCTCCACTCTTAATTTATCATGAGTTTGAACAAAATATGGAACATGCATTAGTTTATGTCCAATAGCACTTGTAAAAGTATATCAGCTTTGTAAAACCAGTCAATAATATAGACCTTGAAATTATTCACAGAAGTTGCCTCAAGTCGTCTCAATTTATCCTATCCTTAAGCTACCTCTTTTATTTCCATAGAAGGGTTGTCTTTTTATTCCAAATACAGTCCTCTCTCCTAGGCTGCATATCTTTTTCAACTGGGTACCATGCCAGCTTAAACTCAGAACAACGAAGACTGAAGTCAAATCTTTCATCTCCCCAGATAAGTTGGCATTTTCTTCTTTATTGTCTATCTCAGCTGAGGGAATGGTCATCTATCTAGGTTCCCTAAAGCTGGAACTTCAGCATCATCCAGGATGACTCATTGAAAATACCTCAATCAGTTCCTATATCCATTTTCTAAGTCTGCCCTCTCCCCTTCCAACCACATTGTTACCTGCCATGTTTCAGGATCCCAAAATTCTTGCATGGAAAACTGCAGTATCCTTTTTCACCTTGCCTCAAATATCTATACTTCCAACTAAGTGATCCTTGTGAAGCATGAATCTCTAAAGCACCACCATATTCTTTGGATAAGTATGTCAATAGCTTCTCCTTGCATTCAGGATTAATTCAAACACCTTATGTGGTAAGCAAAATAACAACCCTCCAAAGATATCCATGTCTCACGTCCAGAGCCTGTGATGTAGCCCTGAGCCATGGACCGCAGGCAGCCTCTAGAAGCTGGGAAAGGCCAGGAATGGAGTCTCCCCTAGAACGTCCAGAAGGAATGTAGTTCTTCCAGCACCTTCATGTCAGCCTCATAGGACATCTGACAGCTGGAGATAAATTTGTGTTGTTTCAAACTCCTACACAATTGCACTCATCTCACATGCTAGTAAAGTAATACTCAAAATTCTCCAAGCCAGGCTTCAGCAATACATGAACTGAGAACTTTCAGATGTTCAAGCTGGTTTTAGAAAAGGCAGAGGAACCAGAAATCAAATTGCCAACATCCACTGGATCATTGAAAAAGAGAATTGCAGAAAAACATCTATTTCTGCTTTATTAACTATACCAAAGCCTTTGACTGTGTGGATCATAATAAACTGTGGAAAATTCTAAAAGAGATGGCCTACCAGACCTGCCTCTTGAGAAACCTGTATGCAGGTCAGGAAGCAACAGTTAGAACTGGAAATGGAACAACAGACTGGTTCCAAATAGGAAAAGGAGTACATCAAAGCTGTATATTGTCACCCTGCTTATTTAACTTATGTGCAGAGGACATCATGAGAAATGCTGGGCTGGAAGAAGCACAAGCTGGAGTCAAGATTGCCAGGAGAAATATCAATAACCTCAGATATGCAGATGACACCACCCTTATGGCAGAAAGTGAAGAACTAAAAAGCCTCTTGATGAAAGTGAAAGAGGAGAGTGAAAAAGTTGGCTGAAAGCTCAACATTCAGAAAACGAAGATCATGGCATCTGGTCCCATCACTTCATGGCAGATAGATGGGGAAACAGTGGAAACAGTGGCTGACTTTATTTTTGGGGGCTCCAAAATCACTGCAGATGGTGATTGCAGCCATGAAATTAAAAGACGCTTACTCCTTGGGAGGAAAGTTATGACCAACCTAGACAGCATATTAAAAAGCAGAGACATTACTTTGTCAACAGAGGTCCGTCTAGTCAAGACTATAGTTTTTCCATTGGTCATGTATGGATGTGAGAGTTGGACTGTGAAGAAAGCTCAGCACCGAAGAATTGATGCTTTTGAACTGTGGTGTTGGAGAAGACTGTTGAGAGTCCCTTGGACTGCAAGGAGATGCAACCAGTCCATCCTAAAGGAGATCAGGATTCAGCACAACCAAAACTGAAGTAAAATCTCTTTTCATCCCAAACCTGCTGGTTTCCCCTTCCTTATTTTCGATCTTAGCGATTAGAATCATTTTCTGTGAGTGTACCTTCCAAAGTCCCTGCTCTTCAACCAAATCAAATATCTATTTTCTCATGTTTCTATGTTTCTGTGCATGCAGGCCTTTCCACCTTCTTTGCTCATCCTTGATGAGTCCATTAAAGCAGCACCTACTTTGAGAAAGCTTCCTGCTCATTCAGATGGAGTCACATGGCCCCACCTCCTTAGGTTCAGTCTCCTAACCTGGCTTTGTATTTATCACAATCCACTACATTGGCTCCTTTGTCAGAATCTTCCATTTGACCATCAGCTACTTGAAAACAGACACTCCATATTCATCTCTGCCTCCCCAGTGTCTAACTCATAAAGGTGAAGTGAATAGCACTATTGATGATGAGAATAAAAATAGAACAGCAGACCAAAAGTAAGGGAAGGTTAACAGAAGGGGATTCTAGGAGATGAGAAAATCTTAATTTATTGTAGATAAATTGCAAAGGAGCCACTGGAGACAGGGATTAAATATGCAAATGAAAAAAAGGGAGAGAAATTTATTTTACTAGCCTGAAAGTAGTCCAAATAAATGAGATCACTGACAATAATGGAGGGACTATCCTTGAAAAGGAGGAAAGATTTTTTCCTCCAAATAAAAAAAATACAGAAGATTAATACAGATATTAATTCACTAACAGATTAATATACAGATGGGAAAATACAAAATGCATCATTTTACAAGGTTAAAGACAATTTTAAGGCATTATGTTTATGTAGTTCCTCCATATTGTCTTTCTCCAAAATCCCTCAGCATAATTTTAACAACAGACCAAATAGCTACTGGCTCTTGGGAATTTGTTCTTCTGCATCAGGTTCTTTTCCAAATCAGGAAAGCATCTAAATATTCCCAGATGCTTCTTTTCATATATATATATTCATATATATTCATTCATATTCCTATATATTCACTTCTATTCATATATATAGCAGAACCCATAACAAATCTCTGCTAGGTCCAAGTCAAAACCAGTTTCTGTGCTTTGATCTCTAGACCACAGCGCCTCAGTTATATTCTCTTAAACGTATTTTTCACAAGCAAAGCACACCCAGGTATACTAGAAAACCCCATCCCTACTGAAGTCAGTGGTGATGAGATGACAAGCAAATGCCACAGAAACAAAAGAATACCAAGAGACTTTTAGAGATACTACCTCAGATGGTGGTGCCAGACACCACTGACCCTGTACTTGACTTGAATCAAAAAAACCCTCCAATACTGACAGACTTCCATGGTAAGACAATCTTACAGAAAAACGTGCTCCAAGGGGGTAACACGGCTCACCTGGCAAGGTACAAGTTCACGCAGAAGACTGAAGTCCATATTTCTAAGAGAGCAGTTCCTCCCTCACAACTTATGCTGCTGAATCAGCAGCTTTAGGTTCATCTGTTCAGTTTTTCTTTCCAGTCACTTTCTCCAACAATATTGACAAAGGTTTGTTTTTATTCCAAAAGATCAGACTTTAACAACTGATTTCAAAAACCTTTTTTCTCTTTTTTCCCCTTTCTCTTCTCCACCCCCCCCCCGCCCCATTTATTTTTATTAGTTGGAGGCTAATTACTTTACAATATTGTAGTGGTTTTTGCCATACATTGACATGAATTAGCCATGGATTTACATGTATTCCCCATACCGATCCTCCCTCCCACCTCAATCTCCACCCCATCCCTCTGGGTCTTCCCAGTGCACCAGCCCTGAGCACTTGTCTCATGCATTCCACCTGGGCTGGTGATCTGTTTCACCCTTGATAACATACATGTTTCGATGCTGTTCTCTCGAAACATCCCACCCTCGCCTTCTCCCACAGAGTTCAAAAGTCTGTTCTGTACATCTGTGTCTTTTTTCCTGTTTTGCATATAGGGTTATCGTTACCATCTTTCTAAATTCCATATATATGTGTTAGTATACTGTATTGGTCTTTATCTTTCTGGCTTACTTCACTCTGTATAATGGGCTCCAGTTTCATCCATCTCATTAGAACTGATTCAAATGAATTCGTTTTAATGGCTGAGTAATATTCCATGGTGTATATGTACCACAGCTTCCTTGTCCATTCATCTGCTGATGGGCATCTAGGTTGCTTCCATGTCCTGGCTATTATAAACAGTGCTGCGATGAACATTGGGATGTATGTGTCTCCTTCAGATCTGGTTTCCTCGGTGTGTATGCCCAGAAGTGGGATTGCTGGGTCATATGGCAGTTCTATTTCCAGTTTTTTAAGAAATCTCCACACTGCTCTCCATAACGGCTGTACTAGTTTGCATTCCCACCAAGAGTGTAAGAGGGTTCCCTTTTCTCCACACCCTCTCCAGCATTTATTGCTTGTAGACTTTTGGATAGCAGCCATCCTGACTGGCGTTTAATGGTACCTCATTGTGGTTTTGATTTGCATTTCTCTGATAATGAGTGATGTTGAGCATCTTTTCGTGTGTTTGTTAGCCATCTTTATGTCTTCTTTGGAGAAATGCCTGTTTAGTTCTTTGGCCCATTTTTTTATTGGGTCATTTAATAAAAGCTATATATGACAAACCCACAGCAAGCATCACCCTCAATGGTGAAAAATTGAAAGCATTTCCCCTGAAATCAGGAACAAGACAAGGGTGCCCACTCTCACCACTACTATTCAACATAGTGTTGGAAGTTTTGGCCACAGCAATCAGAGCAGAAAAAGAAGTAAAAGGAATCCAGATAGGAAAAGAATAAGTGAAACTCTTTCTGTTTGCAGATGATATGATCCTCTACATAGAAAACCCTAAAGACTCTACCAGAAAATTACTAGAGCTAATCAGCAAATATAGTAAAGTTGCAGGATATAAAATTAACACACAGAAATCCCTTGCATTCCTATACATTAACAATGAGAAAACAGAAAGAGAGATTAAGGAAACAATACCATTCACCACTGCAACAAAAAGAATAAAATACTTAGGAGTATATCTACCTAAAGAAACAAAAGACCTATACATAGAAAACTATAAAACACTGATGAAAGAAATCAAAGAGGACACAAACAGATGGAGAAACATACCGTGTTCATGGATTGGAAGAATCAATATTGTCAAAATAACTATACTACCCAAAGCAATCTATAGATTCAATACAATCCCTATCAAGCTACCAACAGTATTTTTCACAGAACTAGAACAAATAATTTCACAATTTGTATGGAAATACAAAAAACCTCAAATAGCCAAAGTAATCTTGTGAAAGAAGAATGGAACTGGAGGAATCAACCTGCCTGACTTCAGACTATACTACAAAGCCACAGTCATCAAGACAGTATGGTACTGGCACAAAGACAGAAATATAGATCAATGGAACAGAATAGAAAGCCCAGAGATAAATCCACGAACCTATGGACACCTTATCTTTGACAAAGGAGGCAAGGATATACAAAGGAAAAAAGATAACCTCTTTAACAAGTGGTGCTGGGAAAACTGGTCAACCACTTGTAAAAGAATGAAACTAGAACACTTTCTAACTCCATACACAAAAATAAACTCAAAATGGATTAAAGATCTAAATGTAAGACCAGAAACTATAAAACTCCTAGAGGAGAACATAGGCAAAACACTCTCTGACATGAATCACAGCAGGATCCTCTATGACCCACCTCCCAGAATATTGGAAACAAAAGCAAAAATAAACAAATGGGACCTAATGAAACTTAAAAGATTTTGCACTACAAAGGAAACTATAAGCAAGGTGAAAAGACAGCCCTCAGATTGGGAGAAAATAATAGCAAATGAAGCAACAGACAAAGGATTAATCTCAAAAATATACAAGCAACTCCTGAAGCTCAATTCCAGAAAAATAAATGACCCAATCAAAAAATGGGGCAAAGAACTAAACAGACATTTCTCCAAAGAAGACATACAGATGGCTAACAAACACATGAAAAGATGCTCAACATCATTCATTATCAGAGAAATGCAAATCAAAACCACAATGAGGTACCATTACACGCCAGTCAGGATGGCTGCTATCCAAAAGCCTACAAGCAATAAATGCTGGAGAGGGTGTGGAGAAAAGGGAACCCTCTTACACTGTTGGTGGGAATGCAAACTAGTACAACCACTATGGAGAATAGTGTGGAGATTCCTTAAAAAACTGGAAATAGAACTGCCACATGACCCAGCAATCCCACTTCTGGGCATGCACACTGAGGAAACCAGATCTGAAAGAGACACGTGCACCCCAATGTTCATTGCAGCACTGTTTATAATAGCCATGACATGGAAGCAACCTAGATGCCCATCAGCAGATGAATGGATAAGGAAGCTGTGGTACATATACACCATGGAATATTACTCAGCCATTAAAAAGAATTCATTTGAATCAGTTCTAATGAGGTGGATGAAACTGGAGCCCATTATACAGAGTGAAGTAAGCCAGAAAGATAAAGACCAATACAGTATACTAACACATATATATGGAATTTAGAAAGATGGTAATGATAACCCTATATGCAAAACAGAAAAAGAGACACAGATGTACAGAACATACTTTTGAACTCTGTGGGAGAAGGCGAGGGTGGGATGTTTCGAGAGAACAGCATGAATATTATCTATAGTGAAACGGATCACCAGCCCAGGTGGGATGCATGAGATAAGTGCTCGGGCCTGGTGCACTGGGAAGACCCAGAGGACTCGGGTGGAGAGGGAGGTGGGAGGGGGGATCGGGATGGGGAATACGTGTAACTCCATGGCTGATTCATGTCAATGTATGACAAAACCCACTGTAATGTTGTGAAGTAATTAGCCTCCAACTAATAAAAATTAAAAAAAAAAAAAGAATGAAACTAGAACACTTTCTAACACCATACACAAAAATAAACTCAAAATGGATTAAAGATCTAAATGTAAGACCAGAAACTATAAAACTCCTAGAGGAGAACATAGGCAAAACACTCTCTGACATGAATCACAGCAGGATCCTCTATGACCCACCTCCCAGAATATTGGAAACAAAAGCAAAAATAAACAAACGGGACCTAATGAAACTTAAAAGCTTTTGCACAACAAAGGAAACTATAAACAAGGTGAAAAGACAGCCCTCAGATTGAGAGAAAATAATAGCAAATGAAGCAACAGACAAAGGATTAATCTCAAAAATATACAAGCAACTCTTGCAGCTCAATTCCAGAAAAATAAAAAATGTTTTTTCTAATGGTCAAGCTTCAGGTATGGGCCCAGAAAACTGAGATTCTTTTTTTTTTTTAAACAGGATTTTTTTTAATGTATTTGAGTATACTTGCTTTACAATGTCATGTTAAGTTTCTTCTGTGAATCAGCTGTAAGTATACATACATCCCCTTCCTCTTGAGGCCCCCTCCCACCCCACCCACCACCCACCCTTCTAGATCATCTCAGAGCACCAAGCTGAGCTCCCTAAGCTATACAGCAGCTTACCTCCAGCTATTTATTTTACACATGGTAGTGTATATATGTCAGTGCCATTCTCTCAGTTCATATCACCCTCTCCTTCCCCTTTTGGGCCCACAAGTACATACATTGTCTATGTCTGCGACTCTATTCTTGACCTCTGAATTTAAGTACATCGCTACCATTTTTCTAGATTCCATAGAAAGCTGAGATTCTTAATCAGAGTGTGTATTTCCCACAGGGTATGGGTCCAAACAAGTTAGCTTATCCCTTTAAGCAGAAACTTGCTGCCATCTCACTGTTTTTCCAGTTTCCAGTGCCCTATACTGGTTGTCATCACACTTGACATGCCCCTCTGTAAGCTATTTCCAATGGAAGATTCTATGCCATTTCTACACCCTTCTTTAAGAGATTGTTTCACCTAATTCAACAAATTGCATCCTATTCATTGCCTCATTCATTTATGGAATTAATACATTTTAACCTCCTTCTGCATACAGGCACTGGATCTTTTCAGAAAGGAAGTTGTCACAGACTTTAATGTTTTTATTCCCCTAAAACTTGTATGTTGGAACGTAATCCCCAATATGATGATATTTTGAAGTAGGGCGTTTAGAAAGTAATTAAGTCATGAGACTAGAGCCCTCTGAATGGAATGAGTGCCCTTATAAAAAAGACTTCAATGAGATCCTTGCCCCTTCTACTATGTGTTCAGTTCAGTCACTCAGTCATGTCTGACTCTTTGCGACCCCATGAATCGCAGCACGCCAGGCCTCCCTGTCCATCACCAACTCCCGGAGTCCACCCAAACCCATGTCCATCGAGTTGATGATGCTATCCAACCATCTCATCCTCTGTCGTCCCCTTCTCCTCCTGCCCTCAATCTCTCCCAGCATCAGGGTCTTTTCAAAGGAGTCAGTTCTTCACATCAGGTGGCCAAAGTATTGGGGTTACAGCTTCAACATCAGTCCTTCCAATGAACACCCAGGACTGATCGCCTTTAGGATGGACTGGTTGGATCTCCTTGCAGTCCAAGGGACTCTCAACAGTCTTCTCCAACATCACAGCTCAAAAGCATCAACTCTTTGGCGCTCAGCTTTCTGCACAGTCCAACTCTCATACCCATACATGACCAATGGAAAAACAATAGCCTTGACTAGACGGACATTTGTTGACAAAGTAATGTCTCTGCTTTTTAATAAGCTGTCTAGGTTGGTCTAACTTTCCTTCCAAGGAGTAAGCGTCTTTTAATTTCATGGCTGCAATCACCATCTGCAGTGATTTTGGAGCCCCCCAAAATAAAGTCAGCCACTGTTTCCACTGTTTCCCCATCTATCTGCCATGAAGTGATGGGACTGGATGCCAAGATCTTCGTTTTCTGAATGTTAAGCTTTAAGCCAACTTTTTCACTCTCCTCTTTCACTTTCATCAAGAGGCTCTTTAGTTCTTCTTCGCTTTCTGCCATAAGGGTGGTGTCATCTGCATATCTGAGATTATTGATATTTCTCCCAGCAATCTTGATTCCAGCTTGTACTTCAGCCAGCCCAGCATTTTGCATGATGTACCCTGCATACAAGTTAAATAAGCAGGGTGACAATATACAGCCTTGACATTCTCTTTTTCCTATTTGGAATCGGTCTGTTGTTCCATGTCCAATTCTAACTGTTACTTCCTGACCTGCACACAAGGACACAGCAAAAAGATGAATCTATGAACCAGGAAGCAGGTCCTCACAAGAGAGAAGATTTTGGCCTTTCCAGTCTCCAAAACTATCAGAAATAAATTTCTATTCTTTATAAAGCACCCATCCACAGTATTTTTGTTGCAGCAGCCACACTGACTAAGATAGAAGCCAAACATAGCGGACATGATATACCACTCATACTGGGGTCCCAGATGTCACTCAGTCAAGAAAGATAATTTTCTGAATAGCTACTCTGTTCCAAGCATCACAGAGTTACAGAGGGCTTATAAAACATGGCTCTGGCTCTCACAGGGTTTACACAGCAGTCAGAAAATCAAAACACATAAACATGAAAGGACAAGAGAATGAGCCAAACCAATAGCTTCTTTCAAGGTAAGTAAGGGTTAACATGAGGGGAGGGGGTACTTCAGTGTGGACTAAGATAAGACGCAGGAGATCCAGAAGGCCTGTCACTTGAGCTGAGGGTACTGTCTGGTGTGGTGAAGTGTTGGACTGCGTTACTCCAGGAAAAGGAAACACAGAGCCAGTGCTGAGCTGAGAGCCTGCACAGCATTTTGAAGACCACTCAGGATAGTTCCCACTTTAATCAAAGCAGCTGTTAAACTATTCCCCTCAAACTAAGAAAATATAAAAATATCCTGGGGGGATAGGGTCTATGAGAAACTACTCATGTGGTAACACTTTGAAAAGAAATACTACTTTCCCTTTTAATGGGGGAAATATTAACATTTTCAACTCCCATCTCATTCCATTATTTCAATAACAGAAGTGCTTTGAACTTTTAAACTACTATCCTTTTACAAACTATCATCAAGATAGAACATTTTCCCCCATATGAAAAAAAATAAATAAGCAAACACTACTTTTACTGGTGTTTAAAAATTACATTGTGTAGAAACAACAATAGAAATACAGATAAGATACCCTGGTTTCTATTAGTTTGGGCTAATAAGAGGCAACAGAGACCTCAAAACTCCATTCCTCCAATTCTATAAGGCTCATTTTCATGATTTTACAAAATGTACCATTTCTAGGAACATTACATAACCTTAATAATTCAGAATATAAAAGCATCCTTGTTAGCTTGTGGTGGATATCAAACTAACAACAAAATCACTGATATTTTCATAAATGTGTGTCAAATTTATACTTCCAATATTATCAAATAGTTTAGAAAATTCATATCAACAATCAACATCACAAAGAAAAAGAGAGGCAGGATTCATAATGTTCAAATGGTATCACATGACCAGGTGAGGAAAAGTCCAATCTCAAATCACAGCACTTTACTAGCCCAGTGAGAATTAAACGGGAAGATAGAACATTGAAGATAAAGTCAATGGTTCTAACATTTTGTTGAAACAAGAACCACCCGTCTTTTTAGAAGTGGTTTTTTTCCTTTAAGGTCATTTTGGTGACCTTTTATTAATCTTCTAAACTGATCTTTACTAATCTGGAAATAGTGAATGAATATCTCTTCAGGAAGATATTATATAATAGCCAAAACAAACTGCATTTTGACAATGATCTGTTGAAAAAGAAAAACTATCTTATTCAAGGTTTGGATTCAATATACTGAAAATAAATCTGTACCACTGCAACACAGAAAGCTTGAGCTTTTTTCCCTCTGCTGAATAGAGAGGTTGGCAAGAGTTGCTAGGTTTTTAAAAGAAAACAATTATATTGCTTAGCTGACAGTGCTTTGTATATAGAAGGTGCTCAAAAAAATACTTTGTAAAAGAACTAATTATTTTTTAACTGTGAAAAATTTAAACTAAAAAGCTGATTTATTGGATTAGCCCAGCCTATACAAAAAGGACAGCTTTTGGAGGGATGGAATGATTTTTCTCCATCATGTCTTGTACCACCTCTGCCCTAATTTCAGCAGGGTCTGGCAGCAATCATCTTCCACTCAGCACACAGGAGCAATGCCTTATTATACAATTACTTGTTATTGCTTTTCCTCTATAAACAAACCCAGTATTTCAAAAAATGGGAGCACTGGGTCGAGATTCTTTGTCATGTTTTTCTGCTTGGCAGAAACCTATGAAGAACAGATGGAGAAATACTGGTGGTTAAAAACAAAAACAATACACATATAATTGTTTATAGTCTTTTCATAAAATTGGAACAATTCTGCATGCAAATATTTAATCTGTCTTGGTAGATACAATGAATTTTCAATAGGCATAGTCAAGAAAAAGCCTTAATGAAGAAAAACATCAAGCAGCATTTCATACTAAACATACTAGACTCTGAATATCTGAAACTTTCCAGATCCTCAAATACACATTTTTGAAAAAAGAAACTAATTTAATGCTCTTCAGGTTATACTCATCTTCTTCCTCCTTGACATAAAAGATGAAAACAGGGCTCTTACAGAGAATTTCCCAGTCTACCAAAAAAGAACAATGAATATCTGCTAAATTTTTATGTTTTTCCCAGTGAGGTACTATCATACTGAGACCATCCTACATAATTAATTCTTCCTAAAAATTGTGAAGAATAATAATCACCTCTTACAATGTTTATAAAGGCTCATCTCAAGTCCCAAAATTTAGAATGTATTATTTAAGAAAACTTTTTAAATAAAAACCTAACTCATTATCATTACTACCATTATTATTTAAATGAAGCAAAGATATCTCCAACAGCAACAACAACCCAAAACCACTAATGAGAATGATGCAAGAAAACCAAAAATTCCAAGTAATATGTTATTTGGGAAAGATATATGTTACTTAACATACATGCTAACCATGGTAACAAAATAAACATCAAAAAAGTTAATATATCTGCTTATTTCAGCAAAACATCTGGAGTTCTTCTGTAATATCTCTTTGATGGCAAGAGATTCAATATACACTGTATGACTTAAGAGCCAAAAACCTATTGAATTCAGGGTATTGAGAAACTTCAGACATTTCCACAATATATAAATATTCAACTTAATAGTTGACAGATAAAAAATTGAAATTTGGAAGCCACTTGTGTGCACATACACATAAGTACAAACACACACAAATTTACTCATGGATAAGAAGGCTCAGCAGGTAAAGAATCCACTTGCAATGCAGGAAATGCAGGAGACCCAGTTCGATCCTTGGGTCAGGAAGATCCCCTGGAAGAGGGCAAGGCAACCCACTCCCGTATTCCTGCCTGGAAAATCACAGGGACAGAGGAGCCTGGTGGGCTACAGGCCATGGGGTGGCAAAGAGTCAGACACAACTGAAGCGACTGAGCAACACCTATGAAGATCTGAGGTTTTAACCTATTTGCTAGCAAATAAATTAGCCTGCCACTGCTTCATGGCCAGTGACAGAAGATAAAGAGATTTCTAGGTCAGAGACAAAGGACAAGATTGCTCACAGCACAGCAAGCATGAGCTTCACATTTACTTTTGTTCTTGCTCCTCAAGTCCCAGTGTGGTAATGTTGCACATCTCACATAGAATCTGAACACAGAGTGGATTTTCACTACAGCCAAGGAATACCAAGCTAAAGGAAACCCAATCTTTTATAATAGGCAGCAAGCAAATTTGCCTTACCTTTGAACTAGGTGGAAACGTTATACTAGACAGTAAATAAACTTTCCCCTGCTCCAAAGGAAGACATCACTAGCTCCGTCTTCCAAGGCTGTTCACTACACAAATATCCTTGAAAGGATTATCTGCAGAAAAATCTGTTAGTGTTTTTTCTCACAGGAGTGAGGAAGTACAAGAGACCCACAGAGAACTGTCTCCTGGTACATAGATATTATCTGTAATATATAGAGAGAGCTTATGATTTGTATGTCCCATTTTGCCAACTTGGAGAACCTCCTATTTCCCTGAGTATTCTATTTTAATATGACTCCCACGCCCCACCTCTCTACTGTGAGAGGATTTCTGGTCTGTCAGGGTCCTGCCTTCCTTAATAACTCTGAGATACCCAGGGGTCTAGTCAATGTAAAGGCCAAATGTGATTGTTCTCATATCTTCCCTGAATCTCGAACTCAAATTCTCCCTGTTATGTGGGACAATTTCCTGCTCCCCTAGATTCTAGGTGCTCTAGATTACCTCATGTACTAGTTTTCTGTTGCTGTCATAACGAATTATCTCAAATTAAGTAATTAAACCAATACCCATTTATTACCTCATAGTTTCTATATCTCATAACTCTGGGCACAGAATAGTTCAACTGGATTCTCTGATTAGGGTCTCATAAGACCAAAGAGGTTGGCAGGGCTCCATGCCTTACTGGATGCTTTGGAAAATAATACTCTCAAACACTTTCACAATGTTGGCAGAATTCAGCTGAGTTCCTCCTCATACTTTCACATGGCCTTTCCTTCTTCAAGCCAGAAATCATATGCCAAGTCCTTCTCATATGTGGACTCTCTCCAACATCCTCTTCTCTGCTCTATGCTTTTAAGAGCTCATGTAATTATATTGGACCCACTCAGATAATCCAGGATAATCTTCCTATTTTAAGGTCAATGGATCAGTAAAATTAATTACATCTACAAAGTTGCTTTTGCCATGTAAGATAACATACTCAGGTCTGGGGACTAGGGCATAAATCTTCCTGGGGGTCATAAATCTTTCTACCACTCTCTGCTACACAAAGTGTGATCTTTAGGCCAGCAGTATTAATATAACCTGGGAATCTGTGAGAAATGCAGAATCACGGTTCACCCCATATCTGGTTAATTAGAACCTACACTTTCACTAGATCCTCAGACGACTCATACATGCTGAGGTCTGATCTTCAGCGTTAAGTGATGTCCAGAGAATCCCTAGGTATCTAACAGTCTAGAATATACTGCCAGATGCTGCTCCTACCACTCATAAAATTGGAGATAGTCAAAATTTCAGTAATCAGAAAATATTCCCCCCCCCCCCCTTCTCTCTGCTAATTTCAATTGTTATAGAGCCTTCACTTGAAAAAACCTAGAGAGCTGAAGCTTTGCAACTGGGTTAAGATTCCTATCCTGGTCATTACACCTCCTGCTGGCCCAGACTATGTCCAGGTACCAGGTTCCTTAGGTTACAGAAGAAGGCCATTCCTCCCATGAGCATTAAAATTTTTCATTGCAAAGAAGTACAGCCAGTTTTCTCATGGCATGCTCCCAGTAAGGTTAATTGTAAGGAAAAAAAAAATCTTCATATCCTTAGTTTCATATCATTCCTTCTCCTTAACCTAGTAGAGATGCCAAATCTCTAGTACAGAACTGCCTTTACATTTAAAATGAGTTTTTCCTTAAGAACTGGTACCATCTTACTGCTGACCTTAGTTGGGGCTACTTTTATCCAAAGATACTTTAATAATTTTGAATCTCTAAGTGAATATCCTTAGCCTCTATGCAATTTTGCAAAACTAAATTGATTCAAATAAATGCAAGACTTTCATTTCATGTAACTTCATGTCACTCACTATTAATGGGAACAAAAAATAAATTAGTTTAGAGTCAAGGCCCCATGTCACTTTCAGTTGAAATAAAAATGGCTTTGTTAACTAATAACATTGTAATGTTCCTCATTCTTTAATATAAAGCAAGCTAGAAGTTGCATTCAAATTAAGAAGTGATGTCATCATCATGGCAAAATAAGTTTGCTACTATCTTGGCCTGGAAGAAGACCAATTTAGAAAACCTCTCATGGACAAGGGAGTCTTTGGGGAAATCCAGGAGCTTGGAAGAGAAGTTCTAGCACACCATTTGAGCAAAAAAAATACGATTGGAAGTACTGAAGAAGATAAGAGGAACAGCTTCACTTTATCTGCATCACCTCTCCCCCCTAAAAAGCACAGCTAAGTGCTAAGAGTCCTCCTTGTCCCACATTTCTCCCATGGGGGAAAATGAGAATGCATCAGTAAGCACCCAGTTTTCCCAGCTGTGTAGGACACTCACTGTAAAAGAGACCAACTTCTTTCTCACCCCATCCAAATTATTGAGTCATGAATGGCAGGATCAGGGCAGGGATTGGCTGGGACAACAGCAGCCACAGGTCAGAACACAGTTTTCAAAGGTAGGTGGATCCAGGGCTTCCCTGGTAACTCAGTGGTAAAGAATCTGCCTGCAATACGGGAGACCAAAGTTCAATCCCTGGGTCAGTAAGATCCCCTGGAGAAGGAACTGAAAACCCACTCCAGTATTCTTCCCTGGGAAATCCCATGAACAGAGGAAGCTGGCAGACTACAATCCATGGAGTGGCAAAGAGTTGGACACAACTTAGCAAATAATGCACACACATACTATATAATAATTTGTTAATCAATACACAATTTAAAAAGGTAAGGCATGACAACAAAACAAAATATGGGAAGTAGAGGGTAGAGTTTTTGTATGTTGGTGGAGTTAAGTTGTTACCACTGTAAAACAGACTACTGTATCTAAAGATGTTTTAGATGTAACCACAGAGCAAACACTTACCGTGGATATACACAAAGCATATCACTATAGAAAACTATCAATTCACACAGGAAGATATAGCAAGAGAGGACAAAAGGAACAAGGAAACTACTGTCAGAAAACTACTAAGATGGCATTAGTAAGTACTTACCCATAAGTACTTTAATTAGATTAAAATCTCTAATCAAAAGGAAAAGAGTGATTTGATGAATTGAAAAACTAGACCTAACTATATATTGCCTACAAAAGACTTACTTCAGTTTTAAGGCCACTCACTTCAGCTTTCAGAGAATAGATAAAGATATTACATACAGATGGAAACCAAAAGAGAGTGGGGATAGTTATATCATACAAATTATACTTTAAATCAGAAACTGTAACAAGAGACAAAGAATGTCATTATTTTATGATAAAGAGGTTAATTTATCAAGAAGACATAACAAGGTAAATATATATTCACTCAATATTGCAACATCTAAACAGATTAAGCAAATAATAACGGGCTTAGAGGGAGAAATAGATACCAATATAATAGTAGAAGGGACTTTAATATCTTACTTCCAACAATCGATATATCATCTAGACAGAAGCTCAATAAGGAAAGTGTGAACATGAATAATATTATAGATGAAACTAACAGATATATATAGAACATTCCAACCATCAGCAAATAAACATTTTTTTCTCCATTGTATATGGAACATTCTCCAGAAAAGATCATATGTTATTCTAAAAACAAGTCTTAGCAAATTTAATAAGATTGAAATCTTCAATTTCAGACCAGTTATATCAAACTAGAAATCAATAAGAAGAAAACTGAAAAGCCCATGAGAATGTAAAAAATAAACACAACCCTGAACAAGCATTAGGTCAAAGAAGAAATTAAAAGGGAAATCTGAAAGTATCAGACAAACAAAAATACAAGATACCAAAAATTATAGAATGCCACAAAAACAGTGACACTTTTAAGAAATAAGAAGATATGGAAAGAACAATTTAACTTCACTCTTCAATTACCAGAAAAAGAAGAACCAACAAAGCCCAAAGTTAGCAGAAGGAGGAAAATAACAAAGATCAGAGCAGAAATAAAATAGACCAAAAAAAAAAAAAGAGAGAAGATCAATAAAACTAAGAGCTGCTTTTTTTCTAAGAGAAACAAAAACACAATCTTTAGCAAGAGTAAGAGGATAAAAAACAGGATTCAGAATCACTAAAGATGAGACATTACAACTGATACCACAGAAATACAAAAAATCATTAAAAAGTGCTATGAACAATTATATGGCAATAAATTGGTCAACCTAGGGAAAAATGGGTACATTCCTAGAAACATACAACCTACCAAGGCTGAATTATTAAGAAACACAGAAGTTATGAACAGACCAATAATGAGTGTTTTCTTTTTCCATTTATTTTTATTCGTTGGAGGCTAATATTTTGTAATGGTTTTTGCCATATATTGACATGAATCAGCCATGGATTTACATGTGTTTCCCATCCCGATCCCCCCTCCCACCTCCCTCTCCATCCCATCCCTCTGGGTCTTCCCAGTGCACGAGCCCTGAGCACCCGTCTCATGCATCCAACCTGGGCTGGTAATCTGTTTCACCCTTGATAGTATACTTGTTTCAATGCTGTTCTCTCTGAACATCCCACCCTCGCCTTCTCCCACAGAGTCTAAAAGTCTGATGAACAGACCACTAATGAGTCTTAATCAGTAATTTAAAAAAAAAAAAAAACCTCCCAAAAGGGAAAGTCCAGGACTAAATGGTTTTACTGGTGAATTCTACCAAATTTTGAAGAATTAATGTCAATCCATCTAAAACTCTTCCAAAAAATAGAAAAAGGAAGGAGTACTCCCAAACTCATTTTCAGAGGCCAGCATTACACTGATACCAGAGCCAGGCAAGGACACTAAAAGAAATGAAAAGAAGTAGTAGAATATCACAGATATAGAGAGCAAAAGCAAACCAGTGGTTACCAGTGGGGGAAGGAGCAGTAAGGCGGTGGGGGAGGGTGAGACAGAAAGTGCTGGGTGTAAGATAGGCTCAAGGATGTATTGTACAACATGGGGAATATAAGCCAATATTTTGCAATAACTATAAATGGAAAGCAATGTTTTAAAATTGTATAAAAATTAAAAATTACAAAAAAAAAAGGCACCTTAGGAAGAATTCTCTAAGGTTTACCACTACAACATACCTCAACATAATAAAAGCTATATATGACAAACCCACAGCAAGCATCACCCTCAATGGTGAAAAATTGAAGGCATTTCCCCTGAAATCAGGAACAAGACAAGGGTGCCCACTCTCACCACTACTATTCAACATAGTGTTGGAAGTTCTGGCCACAGCAATCAGAGCAGAAAAAGAAGTAAAAGGAATCCAGATAGGGAAAGAAGAAGTAAAACTCTCACTGTTTGCAGATGACATGATCCTCTATATAGAAAACCCTAAAGACTCTACCAGAAAATTACTAGAGCTAATCAATGAATATAGTAAAGTTGCAGGATATAAAATTAACACACAGAAATCCCTTGCATTCCTATATACTAACAATGAAAAAACAGAAAGAGAAATTAAGGAAACAATACCATTCACCATTGCAACAAAAAGAATAAAATACTTAGGAGTATATCTACCTAAAGAAACAAAGGACCTATACATAGAAAACTATAAAACACTGATGAAAGAAATCAAAGAGGACACAAACAGATGGAGAAACATACCGTGTTCATGGATTGGAAGAATTAATATTGTCAAAATGGCTATTCTACCCAAAGCAGTCTATAGATTCAATGCAATCCCTATCAAGCTACCAACGGTATTTTTCACAGAACTAGACCAAAGAATTTCACAATTTGTATGGAAATACAAAAAACCTCGAATAGCCAAAGTAATCTTGAGAAAGAAGAATGGAACTGGAGGAATCAACCTGCCTGACTTCAGACTCTACTACAAAGCCACAGTCATCAAGACAGTATGGTACTGGCACAAAGACAGAAATATAGATCAATGGAACAGAATAGAAAGCCCAGAGATAAATCCACGAACCTATGGACACCTTATCTTTGACAAAGGAGGCAAGGATATACAATGGAAAAAAGACAACCTCTTTAACAAGTGGTGCTGGGAAAACTGGTCAACCACTTGTAAAAGAATGAAACTAGAACACTTTCTAACACCATACACAAAAATAAACTCAAAATGGATTAAAGATCTAAATGTAAGACCAGAAACTATAAAACTCCTAGAGGAGAACATAGGCAAAACCCTCTCCGACATAAATCACAGCAAGATCCTCTATGACCCACCTCCCAGAATATTGGAAATAAAAGCAAAACTAAACAAATGGGACCTAATGAAACTTAAAAGCTTTTGCACTACAAAGGAAACTATAAGTAAGGTGAAAAGACAGCCCTCAGATTGGGAGAAAATAATAGCAAATGAAGAAACAGACAAAGGATTAATCTCAAAAATATATAAGCAACTCCTGCAGCTCAATTCCAGAAAAATAAATGACCCAATCAAAAAATGGGCCAAAGAACTAAACAGACATTTCTCCAAAGAAGACATACAGATGGCTAAAAAACACATGAAAAGATGCTCAACATCACTCATTATTAGAGAAATGCAAATCAAAACCACAATGAGGTACCATTACATGCCAGTCAGGATGGCTGCTATCCAAAAGTCTACAAGCAATAAATGCTGGAGAGGGTGTGGAGAAAAGGGAACCCTCTTACACTGTTGGTGGGAATGCAAACTAGTACAGCCGCTATGGAAAACAGTGTGGAGATTTCTTAAAAAACTGGAAATAGAACTGCCATATGACCCAGCAATCCCACTTCTGGGCATACACACTGAGGAAACCAGATCTGAAAGAGACACGTGCACCCCAATGTTCATCGCAGCACTGTTTATAATAGCCAGGACATGGAAGCAACCTAGATGCCCATCAGCAGATGAATGGATAAGGAAGCTGTGGTACATATACACCATGGAATATTACTCAGCCATTAAAAAGAATTCATTTGAACCAGTTCTAATGAGATGGATGAAACTGGAGCCCATTATACAGAGTGAAGTAAGCCAGAAAGATAAAGAACATTACAGCATACTAACACATATATATGGAATTTAGAAAGATGGTAACGACAACCCTATATGCAAAACAGAAAAAGAGACACAGAAGTACAGAACAGACTTTTGAACTCTGTGGGAGAAGGTGAGGGTGGGATATTTCAAAAGAATAGCATGTATACTATCTATGGTGAAACAGATCACCAGCCCAGGTGGGATGCATGAGACAAGTGCTCCGGCCTGGTGCACTGGGAAGACCCAGAGGAATCGGGTGGAGAGGGAGGTGGGAGGGGGGATCGGGATTGGGAATACATGTAAATCCATGGCTGATTCATATCAATGTATGACAAAACCCACTGGAAAAAAATAATAATAATAATAAAAATAAATTTAAAAAAAATAAAATTAAATTAAAAAAAACAACAAAAAGAAATGAAAACTACTGAACAGTATCTCTGATGAATATAATAGATGCAAAATTTCTCAACAGAATACTAGCAAAATGAATTCGACAGCACATTAAAGAGATTATACACCTTGATCAAACAGGATTTATCCCAGGGATGCCAAGGATAGTTCAAAATATAAAAATCAGTAAATATAATATGCCACATTAACAGAATAAAACATAAAAATCATATGATCATCTCAGAAAACATATTTGACAAAATTTAACATGTTTTCATAATAGAAAGTCTTAACAAATTGAGTATAGAAGGAACATACCTCAGCATTATAAAGGCCATATTTGACAAGCCCACAATTAATATCATATACTCAACGAAGGTACAAAGTTTTTCCTCTAAGATCAAGAACAAGACAAAGCTGTCCACCCCCACCGCTCCTATTCTACACAGTATGGAAATCTCAGTCAGAACATTAGGCAAGAAAATAAATAAAAAGGCATACAAATTGAAAAGGAAAGAAGTGAAATTGTCTCCAAGTGCAGACAATATGACCTTCTACACACCTTACCTTGAACAAGATGGGTTTGAACTACACAGGTCCACTTACATATGGATTTTTTTCAATAAGTATGTACAACAGTATTACACATCCCATGGTTGGCTGAATCCAAGGATGCAATAGGCCACCTGTAAAGTTACACCTGGATTTTCAACCACATAGGAGGTTGCTGTCCCTAATTCCCACATTATTCAAGGGTCAATTATATGCAGAAAACCCTAAAGACTTCACCAAAAAACTTTTAAAACTAATAAATTCAGTAAAGTTTCAGGATATAAAATTGACATAGAAAAATTAGTTGTGTTCTATACACTAACAACAACATACCTAAAAAAGAAATAAAGAAAATCCTATTTACAATAGCATAAATTAAATGCTTAGGAATATATGTAACTAAGGAGCTGAAAGATTTCTTTGCTGAAAACTATAAGACATTAATGGAATAAATTAAAAACACAAATAATGGAACGATATCCTGTACTCATGGATTAGAGAATTATATTAAAATATCCATACTGCCCAAAGTAATCTATACATTCAGTGCAATCAACTATACTTCAATTTTTCAAAATAAATAATCTTATGGTAATCATTTTGCAATAGACATATCAGATCATCACATTGTACATCTTAATGTTAAATGTCAATTATATCTCAATAAACAGGATATTTAGTTAATACAAATAATGATATCATTAATTATACCTAAATATTAATCACAGCTAAAGTTTATGCTGGCTGTGTCAGATAAATAAGAAAACGTATCCCCATTGTATAGCTTAGAAAACTGAGACGCACATAAACTAGATGATTTTCTTTAGTTAAGGCAACTAATAAGTAGTAGAAGTACATTTGCAAAGAAATGTACCTAGCTTATGAATTAAGATTTTTAAATCAACAATTTCCTATTAAAAAAATATTTTTAAATCACAATTACCTAGAGCAGGACATATTTTCCAAACTTCAAGAGATAGTACAGAGGAAGGGATACGTATTTGGAGTGAAATATATATAAAAAACAAGTAAGGTAGACACTATTCCATACATCCTAAATCCTATGGAATAGCACTGCATAATATTAAATATTTTCCAGGGTACATGAATCTTTAAAATGTTTTGTAGTTTAAAATATGTTTCAGTTAAAGAAAAAACTATTATTAGTCTTGATACATTTCTGCTGTAATACATAAAAAATTATATTGGTATTCACATGATCTGTAGAGAGTACCTTTACTGGGAAATCAATGAAATATCATTAACCTTTTAGTGAAAAGTGGTTGATCTAGACAAGTAAGCAAATTTTGTACCTTTGGAGAGGGGCTGCTGGTTTTGAACATCCTTTCAGGTGAATGTGATTTATTAGCTATTGAAGCACATTAGATGCTTTAGGAATAAACACTTTATAAAGATATATCAAAATGTCTCTCAAACAGTTCAAATTGCATATCACAAGATTCCTTAGCTTTACTCAGCAATTATTCTTCAGAATGAAGGGAAAGCAAATATTTCCAGCCATCTGCTACAACAGAGTGAGAGATAATCAACCATTTATATCATAGTTTCTACAAATGAACCACAGCCAGGGAAAGTCATTCCATATGATGTCATCTGGGCATCTCTTATCCACATCTCACTGCTTTTCTGTTACTACAGAAATAATATCCTGGCCCTTTACATCTTGACAATATTGTTGTGTTCAGTTACATGTGCAATTGGCAAACAACACTTTTATTCACATTTCAATTCCATATCTCCAAATCTAAAAGTCACCAAAACACTGACTATACCATGTTATTTGTAAATTGGTTGTCTATTTCACATAAAATGCTACTTCATGGTTGTGATGGACTATTAAAGATTATTTGGACTATCTCCAAGAAAGTGAGAAAATCTAAACTACTCATATCACCAATTATTTATTTTCATCTTAAATATTTCCAGGAAGATGTTCTCTAGACTCCTTAGCTAAATACTAGTGATAGGTGCTAAGACTCTTAGTCGTATCCAATTCTTTCAGACCCCATGGACTGTAGTCTGCCGGGTTCCTCTGTCTATGGGATTCTCTAGGCAAGAATACTGGAGTGGGGAGCCATTTCCTCCTCCAGGAGATCTTCCCAACCCAGGGACTGAACCTTGTCTCCTGCGGCTCCTGCATTGCAGGTGGATTCTTTACCACTGAGCCACCAGGGAAGCCCAAATAGTAGTGATAATAGTTACCATTTGTTGACCAGATAAAAGGTGACATGCAAAGTACCAGGTACCAAATTAATTGTTTTACTCATCATCTCAAGCTTATAATAATCCTGCAAGAACAAATATTCACCAATGTTGCAGATGAGAAAATTTGAAAACAAAAATCCAGGGCCATAGAGAAAGTAAATGACAAATCAGAATTCCAACCAGCACTACAGGCTTCCCAAGTGTTTCTAACCAACGAGTGTCCCTACATTTACTTCACTCAATGAATATTCAATCTCTTAAGGATCAATTATAAAGGCCCCATATTACTGTGCCCTTGGGATTTTTAATCTGCCCCTCCTGGAATTCCAAGTTATGTATTCACCAGTTACTTTATCTTTCATCACTTGCTATGCCAAACATGGTCTCTAGACAGGAAACTTATCTACTCATTCAACAGCATTTATTCTATTAATACCTCTACTGTGGGACCCTATCTGTTTGATCCATGATATGTCAAATCATGAATTCCATCCAGATTCAGGTGACTTTACTATGAATAAAATTAAGTGGGATTTTGTGATTGCAATTTTAGAAAGGAAAAGAATCACCTAAGTGATTAAATTACATTTATTCCAGAGTCTACTTGTTGTAACCAACCTTCCCCCACACACAGATCTCCCTTCTTCCTTGCTACTTATGGAGATAATACATGCTAATGTACTTTTCTGGAAGTTTTGCAGTTTAGTTTTGTTTATAGCTCCTCACTCCATAACCACAATGTATTCCTAAGGTATTGTCTTAATTCTGTTCCTCCTATACTTGCCCTTCCCATTGTTGGTAAAATATATTCTAGAGAAGAGTCTGAATATAAAGGTGGAGTTCTAACTTATATTACTAATTTCTCATAACTACAGAGTTGATAATGATCATCTAGTTTTTGGACAATATTTGTCAAAGGCCCTCTCCCAGGAATAACAACTCTTGATTAAAGGTAACCAGACGTTACATAACTAGTCTTGTGCCATGCAGCTCTTGACCTACAGAGGTATGAAATGCGGACTAAGAGGGACAGTGATGAAGAGTTGGCACTCAGTATAGAAGACCTTTAATGATCATCTCAGGGGGTTGGGCTAATTTTTTCCTACAAGAATGTCTTTTATTAGAAGGAGAGGAATTCTGGTAGTTATCCACAGCAGAGACAGTTCAGGGGAAGGACTGAGGATGGAGACCATGTAGGATACTATTGCAATAATCTCAACAATCATTGACAAGGGCTGACCTAAAGTGGTGGGGATGGCAATTTAAAGTAATGGGAAAACTGAAGACACCTGGAGAAATAACTATACTTCCCTCATTCACTCATTCAATAGATTTTTAATAAGAACTACTATGTTCCAGGCACTGTGCTAGTAGCCGGAGATATAATATTGAGTAAGGTAGGTATTGTGCCTTATCTCAAAAAATTTACTTATACAGCAATAAATATTTACAAATTGTGAAGAAAACAATAAAAAAAAAAAATCAGAGAGAGTGATAAGATGGCCAGGGCAGTGGATAGGTTGTGGAGAAAGACAAAGAATGGCATCAAAACTGCCACTGAGCACTCAAGCCTGGATGACTGAACAAATGGAGGCATCATTGACAGAAATAAACTGAGTTTATAGAAGACACAGCAGACAGTGATTTAACCTACAGTGTGTTATAGGAGATAGGAGATACTTAAATTATAGAAAAATAAAACACAGTTAGAAATGTTGGCCTGAGTTTATAGAAAAGTCAGAGCATCGGATACAAATCTGGGAGCTAGCATGAATGCAAACAACCAGAAACTTTAGACTTCTTCACCAAGCAGGAAAGTAGCAAGTCCATGCATAGGAGCATTAAAGAATTTGCACTCTTGTGAGATAAAAGTAAAACGAAGCTAGTGAAAAAGATGAAGAAGCCACCGGAGGAAAAAGAGAAGGATAACTCCCACATCCTAAGAGAAAATATATCAAAAATATCAACTACCGTATATTTCCAGAAAGAGTTCAAGGGCAATGAGAGAAAATCATTTTGGACTTGATGCTAGAAAGATATCAGGGACTATTAACCGAGTACTTTCAGTAAAATTGTGGGTAAGTTCAGCTCATAGGTAGGAACCCAGATACCCTAGATATCCTGGAACACTCCAGTTTCAATTTATTCTGTCTCAGAATGCACCATGTGTTTTGATTTTCCATATGAAATGGTGGTAACATCATGGTAAAGAGAAACAATGCAGTTAAAGCTTTCAAGATGTTTCTCAATGAAAGAAAAGTCAATAGTAATCACCAATACTTATTACTGGAAGGAGAATCAAGAGGTTTTTTAGGAGTGAGAAGTCCTCAACACATTTGGAAGCGTCAGTGAACTAAGTAACTAGTGAAGCAGGAAGGTAAAGATTTGACAAATGAAAGGGCAAATATTAAAGGCACTAAGTGTTAGAGGAAGGTGGAAGAAGCTGAGATCTATAGCATAAATGGGTGGTATGTTACTTCTTTTAAATAGTAGTAAGTAAAGAATAAATATGCACAGTAATGGATGGGTTAATTAACTAGATGCAGGAGTCCTTTTACAGTATAAATGTATATAAAAATCAAATGGTAAACTTGTCAATTATATCAATAAATCTAGCAGGATGAGAGGAGAAGAGAGAAAGATGGAGGCATTTTCAAGATGAAAGTAGGAAATGAGGTAATGATGCTAGAAGCTCCATAAACTAAAATATAAACTACAGGAGATCAGGATTGATTATTTGATCATTCTGTTTGACTGGCTTTCAATAAATATCAGCAGCATAAATTCTGTGATGATAAATCCTCAATACTACCAGATAAATATGGAAGCATCCTGATCTCATAAAGCTAAGCACTTGGCAGGAGCTTAAAGAGAGGGATTTGAAAACTTCTGTAGTCTGAGAGACTGAGTCAAAAAGAGATGGATGAAATAATTGCTGCTCATTCACAGGGGTCCAGCTAAGGTTATAGCAACAATCTGGTCTCCACTTTCTCCATCTCTTTATGCAAAAGCCATTTTCTCAGTAAGACTTTCAATACACATTCTATCTAAAACTGTAGATACCCATCTCTACCCATCTCTACCTCTTATTCCTGCCCCCTGCTTTCAGTCTAAATACTCCTCAATACTTATACTCTCTGTTATGCTATATATTTTACTTTATGGTCTCATTTATTGCCCATTTCCCCTACCAGAAAGTAAGCAAGAGCAAGGATTCTGTTTCTTCACCTCTCTCTCTTCAGTGCCCAGAACAAGGCAGGTTGAATGAATAGTTGCCTCTGTATGAGAGAGTTATCAAACCTACGTGACTTTTTCAATAGCTCTGAGTTATTTGGGTTGGGGGGAAGCAGAAGACAAAAATAGATGACAGATAAATTAGGAGTTTGGAATTAACATATACATACACACTCCTATATATAAAATAGATAACCAAAAAGGACCTACTATATAGCACAAGGAACTATACTCAGTTATTTTCTAATAACCTATAAGGAAAAAGAATCAATACATGTATATGTATAACTGAATCACTGTGCTCTACACCTGAAACTAACATAACATTGTAAATCAACTGTACTTCAATTTAAAAAAAAAAACAGATGATGGAAATGTTCCAGGGTGAATAGTGACAGAGACTCAAAGGAAAGAGCAGCTCTAGAATGCTAACAGCTAGTGGAAAGGAGGGTCACTGGGGTCAGTGAAGTGAAATGATGAAGCACAGGGCAATGGCCACCATGCCAATAGTAGCTATAAATACCACCTCCCTCTTAAGACTGTCACAAGGCAGCGCGTAGAAAGACTGGGGGGTAGCAAGCTACAAGACCCATGTGAAAAACAATGTTGCCTGGCACATAGTTAGATGATAAGTGTTGTTGCTTAGTTGCTAAGCTGTGTCCAACTCTGCAACCCCAAGGGCTGTAGTCCAACAGGCTTCTCTGTCCACAGGATTTCCCAGGTAAGAATACTGAAGTGGGTTGCCATTTCCTTCTCCACAGGGTCTTCCTGACCCAGGGATCAAACCCACATCTCTTGTACTTGCAGGCAGATTCTTTACCACTCAGCCACTGGGGAAGCCCAGGTACATGTGAGTTGGTACCATTTTTTTATATTTTTTACCCTGCTCTGGTCCAAAGACACTGAGGGCTAAGGCAGCTCCATGGCTCCTAAGTCCGTATCACACTGCTATCTGGTCAGGGGCATAATCCTACAGATGAGAGGAAAATCCTGATCTCTTCACTAATAAGCAAGTCTCAAGCACAGCATATGCTTCTGTCTGGAAAATCAGAATTTGCCAAACTTGTCAAGATGTAATTAAGTCACCCAACTTTGCTGAGCCACACCGTACTGGTATTTACTCATACTCACATACACATACACACA
This sequence comes from Dama dama, assembly GCF_033118175.1. Classification (NCBI taxonomy): domain Eukaryota; kingdom Metazoa; phylum Chordata; class Mammalia; order Artiodactyla; family Cervidae; genus Dama; species Dama dama. The sequence continues at coordinate 59,836,402 of NC_083692.1, read as the reverse complement.
CACACACACAGCTTTTCTGGATCACTCATATGTACCCACAACTTGAAATTACACACTCTAAAACATGCCTGACACATGCCAAGACTCATGGAAGTAACCCTGTTATGCTGCCCTTTTATACCACAGCTCTGCTAACACAATCAGATAACAGCCAACTCTACCCTTGCATTCAGCCCACTTAGCCTTTCTTTATATCACGTCTGTAGAATTGAAACCATGCCCTTTTGCCCCTATCAATTACCTCATGGGTGGCCGGGGGTGGGGGAAGTGGAATCATTTTTCCAAATAGAAGGTCATTTTTAGTACCAAACTAACAACCTATCTCCATGTTAACTGGCTTCAAATAAAGAGCATATGTCATCATCTTCATTGTTCACTGAATTGTTCGAGTGAGTGAATGGGGGAGGTGCCAGAGAGGGACAGCTAAGCACCAACAAAGTTAAATCACTTGTCCAAGGTCACATAACCTGTATATGGTGAGACCCAGATGACTCTGACCCCAAAGCCAACATCATCTCCCAGGTTTAAGATAGCATGACTTCTGTGTTGTCCATTTCTGAGTGTTGAGAAGGAGGTCATGGCCTAACAAGCTCTCAGAAAGGGACTGTAGAATTTTCCTTCCAAAATCTAAGAGAAATCCTTTTCCAAATACTAACAATATCTACTATCCTTCAATATTCTGCATTCACATTTTGAAATAAGTCATATTTGTTAGTTAAAAGAAAACATATTTCTGCAGCAAACTTTTCTGGACAGGAGTTAATTAAATCCCCTTTAGGTAAAGACCATTTTTCAACAAGTTTTCAAGAAAAAACAAAATACTAATTGATTGTAAAGCAGTTTAAATCAATTTCTGTACATGTTTTCAAGCTATGTGTATGTGATGTGAGTTTGAAAAGCCACAGTATGGTTGTTAGAGGTTCTCTTTCTCTCTCACACACACACGCAGGGTCATGTTTCTTCACTCATATGACAAATAATCTATATGATGAAACAATAGAAAAGGGGAAGGACATCTTGATATAGAAACTGCCTTCTGTCCTAGCTGGGAACTTTATCATAAAAATGTAAAACTTGTCATCATCACTTATTAGCCATTGATGGTTGGCAGGATAGTAGGCATTGAAGAATGCTATAAAAATGTAAATATATGGTCTTCTACAAAAAAAGAAACCAACTGGGAAAACGAAGTAAAAACATGTAGGAGTAGGTGTGGGCATTTCCATTCATGCATTTTTTCTTTACTCTCCCAGGTAACAACTGTATGACTATTTCTGGGTGACAGATTCTTCTCCATAGTAGTTGTACTGCTGCAGAACGAATTACCTCCAAACTTAGGGGCTTCACACAACAAGCATTTATGATCTCAGTTTTGAGGGTCAGGAATTTGGAAGCTGCCTGAGCTGGGTGGTTTCTGACTCGAGATCTCTCCTGAAGTTGGAGACAAAGTGCTGGCAGGGGCTGCAGGCAGCTGATGGCTTGGCCAGAGCTGGAGGACCAGCTTCTAAGCTCATGCCTGTGGTTATTGGCAGAAGCCTCAGCTCTTCACTGGCTATTGGCCAGAACAATGGTTCCTTGCCACCTGGGCCCCCCCAAGGGCTGCTTGTGTACCTCAGGACACAGCAGGTGGCTTCTCCCAGCACGAGCAGACAGACAGTGAGTGCACCGGACAGACAGAGAACCAAGGAAACCCACTGTGTCTCAGGCCTCAGACACAGAAGTTACACCCATCGGTTCCGCCAGAGTCAGTGAATCAGAAGTGAGTCACTAAGGACAGCCTGCACTCAAGGGGAGGGAAACTGGGCTCCACATTCTGGAGAGAGGAATACTGAATAGTTTGTGGGCATCTCTTTAAACAACCATACCCACTAACATACTTTTTGCCCCTCCCCCAGCTCTTTCTCCAACCCCTGCCCATGTATTAGACTTCCTGAACCAGCATTAACCCTAATCATATATAAATACACTTGATTTCAGTATTTACTATGCATCTGATACCATTTGATTGTTACACATAAATAAATGAAGCCAAGTCCCTCCCCTTATAAAGCAAGTAGAAAGAAATTAAGAGTAAACCGATGCATATATAAAGTGGGAGTGATAAATGCCATATCAAAAAATAATGATAAAACAGGCTAAGGATTTAGAAAGTTATGAGCACTAAAATAACTGAAATAATTCTCAGATACATCCACATATCATACATTAAGTGGACACACTGCTTCTTGGCCTTGAAAATTCGAGTGACCTTAACCTACAAAAACCATCATCTTTGTCTTTGACCACATGCTTCTTCCTTTCTTCTCACATTCATGCAAGACCCAGCAGCTAGATTTGCTTCTGTGTTCTTTCTCCCAGCTTTGCCAGGACTCCACAGTATATGCCAAGTCTTAAAAAACAGCCAGAAAGCCTCTCTCAGCTCCTTCCCAAAGGGCCATTTCTTCTTTCTTTCATTGCTGGCTCTCCTCCATGAAAATCTGGCCTGTAATGCCTCCCCTTCTGGAAAACCACAGGCTGTGCTGGAACTAATGTCTGCTCTCCACCTGAGGTACATCAATAACAAAGCCCTCACTCCTACCTGGAGTTGGGAAACCGTTCTGTCTTTTGGTAGGAGCCATGTTAGCTCTCATTGTCTAACTATCAGTTTATCTATCTTTACCTAGGATCCACCTTCTCTTCACTGGGTCCCCAATGTTTCTACCACCCAATCAGGATTCCAACACACCTCTACAAACAATGTATAATAAATACAACAAACAAAGTTCCCAAAGCACTGAATAACTCAAAGGGTCTTTACATCATATAACTTTGAGGTATTATGTTATTCCTTATTTCTAGTACTTATCACCATTTGAACCTCTAACAACTCTTATATTTGGTAAACAGTGAGCACAGGAAAGTTTCAGATTAGGACAAGATTTCATCGCTGTTGTTCAGTCACTAAGTCATGTCTAACTCTTTGTGACCCCATGAACTGCAGCATGCCAGGCTTCCCTGTCCTTCACTAGCTCCCAGAGTTAGACTAATTACTGGTAATTGCAGATTTTAAAAACTGGGCTACAATTGAAAACTTAAAAGTTGATTTCCTTCAAAGACCAAAATCTCTTGCTTATGCTTTATTTAGAGTTATTTCTTTTCCCCATTCATCTGTGCACTAGTTGTTTATTTAACAGAATCCAAGTCATGAGATATTGATATAGCATATTTAGAAAACCAACTAGCTCTCTCTTTTGCCTGCCATATTACTCCAGACAGAAATACACATTGGCATATCACATAAGCCTTCATGGTTACCTTCTGTTCACAGTTGCTCTGCCACTGAGGAATATGAAAATTGGAACTTTCCACCAATGGCAGACAATATAATTGAATTAGAGCGTTCCAAATTTTCTGAATGGCCCTACGCTGCATGTTGATATTTTACTTTTTCCCCTCTGGCCTGAATCTGCCATATTAATGTCTTTACATTAAAAAAGCACTCAGCACACATCTTGTGGCATAAAGTACATTTCCTAGAGTATTCATCAATTTTCCTTTTTGCATTTCTCATTAAGTACACCCTAATCTTATAAGCTGTTCTACTAGACTAGTTATAAAAGCTATTGTTTAAAATATCTCAGTATCCAGTAGATGATAGAAATAAAACCATAACTAGCACTAACTAGAAGAAAATATAGTGATGAATCACCACAGGAGGCCCCAAGCACCTCTACCCAGAGCTCTGTCACCTGCTTTTATTGTGGTCCCTTAACCCCACACAGTCGAACTCGAGGGTGGTTCAGTCAGGCACCAATCTTTTAGCAGTCTGTCTGAGTCAGCTGGGGCTGCTGTAACAAATTATTGTAGACTAGGAGCTCAAAAACAACAAAAATTTATTTCTCATAGTCGTAGAGGCTGGGAGGTCTGAGATCAGGGTGCCAGGGTAGCTGGGTTTTGATGAGAGCTCTCCTCCCAGTTTGCAGATGACAGCCTTCCTGAGGCGTCCTCACGTGGTGGGGAGGGAGAGACAGGAGGCAAGCCCTCCACGTCTCTTCTTACGGACACTAATGCCATGAGAGCAGATTCACACTTATGACCTACCTACCTCCCAAAGGTCCTGTCTCCCAAGACCATCACATTGTCAATCGGGGTTTCAACATGCAAAGTTGGTGGGGATACAAACATTCAATCCATAGCATACTAAAATATCACTGTAATAAATTGAAGATATTATATCAATTATCTCAAGTTTCTACATGTAATCCCTTACATAATTAATGAAATGGAAATTGGCCTACTCCTGCCAAAATAGGGACCTTAAATGAAATGTTTTAATAAAATTAGTTTAAAAAAAAAACTGCTCATCAGTACTAACTGATCTCTATTGAGTATTTTTGCTGCATTGTACAAGATTCACAGAACAACCACAAGCTTTAGCAACCCTGATTCCTGCCAGCTGATGATTATTTTGGGTCAATGCTCTCAAATCATCTAAAACTCTGAGGAAACACTAAACAGCATAGTGTAGTTACCTGGAAAAACATCTCATTTTACTACGCAAATTTTAAACATTTTAATTGTTTCATTTTATAAGTTACAAAAGAAATCTGGAAGGTGAAAAATAATTTTTTAAAATATTTTAAAAAACACTTTCTAACACTAAATTCAGAAGAAACAATCATTTCCAATACTTTGATCACCTGATGTGAAGAACTGACTCATCAGAAAAGACCCTGATGCTGGGAAAGATTGAAGGCAGGAGGAGAAGGGGACGACACAGGATGAGATGGTTGGATGGCATCACTGACTGGAAGAACATAAGTTTGAGAAAGCTCGGGGAGTTGGTGATGGACAGAGAAGCCTGGTGTGCTATAGTCCATGGGGCCGCAAAGAGTCAGACACAACTGAGTGACTGAACTGAACTGAAATATTTTCAATGATTGCAATATTTTGAAAGCCATTAATGTGCTTTTTATTCTGACTTTTTGAGTATGAGACCATCATATTGATTGACATCTGGCTGGGGGAGGGATAGAGAGAAGGATTTTTTTCGCTCAAAGATGCAAATAAGGGCTTCCTGGAGGCTTAGTGGTAAGGAATCCGCCTGCCAATGCAGGAGACACGGGTTTGATCCCTGATCCCACAAGATCCCACATGCTGCAGAGCAACAAAGCCTATGTGCCACAACTATTGAGCCTGTGCGCCACAGCTACTGAAGCCTGTGCATCCTGGAGCCCGTGCTCAACAAGAGAAGCCTCTGCAATGAGAAGCCTGCACATCGCAACTAGACAGTAGCCCCTGTTTGCCACAAGTAGACCTAGCACAGCAACAAAGACTTAGCACAGCCAAAAACAAATAAATTATATTTTTAAAGAGGCAAAGAGAAAGAATGAAGTGATTTCCAGCTTCTACCACGCAAAATAAGATTATGCAGCAAGAAATAACTTTGAATGTCAGGCATTCCTTTTGAGTGACTATAATCTCCAAGAGAATAGGTATTTTTGTTTTGTTTATGGCTGCATCCGCTATGAACAGAGCCCAGTAACGGACTCTCAACAAAGAGCAGACATTCAACAAATATTTAGTGGATGAAGGAACAAATGAACGAGGGAGTTTATATCTTTATCTCCTCCTTTAATATATCAACAACCAAGCCTGGAGTTGCCAATTCAACCTGGAGTTGCCAAATTCATGGAATTTTCCCCTAGAGTAGAAAATACAACTTTCTGTAATAATGAAGGTCTAGTCTATCAAAGAAAGAATGTGCTGCTGGGAGAGGAGGGGGCAGGAAGGAGGTTTCACACTTATCTCCCCAAGGAGATTATAGAGGAAGAGAAAAGGAGGAGCAAGACTACCAGAATGTGTGCCCTGATTTCTGTGCATTGAACAAGTAAAGACAACACTGAAGGCAGAAGAAAATCTGACCCCATTTCGTTTCAGACTTTTGAAAAAGATGGTCCTTGTGTGGCCCACCAACCCAAGGAATTGCTACGTACATCTGCCAGGGTGGTTTGGTCAGACAAAGAAAGGTACTAAAATTTAGCATTTCTGAGCAACTTTACCTGGTTCTTCTGTGGCACAGGTGAGATCAAGAAGTAGCTGCAGGATGACCAAGGAGCCTGGCAGAAGGGGCACCGTGGTGGGAAGCAAATTAGAGCTGAAGCCAGGCCTGCAGAGCCAAGGTCAGGTCCCCACGGAACGAGAGTCAGAACTGACTTCGAGCCCGGAACTGCTGCTGGGAGGGGCCGTCTGCCCAGGTGTATTAGTTTTCTATTGCTGTGTATGCCCACAAATTGAGCAGCTTAACACAATACACATGTTTTATCTCACGGTTTCTGGGGTCAAAAGTCTAGGCGTGGCTTAACTTGGTCCTCTGCTTAGGGGCTCACAGGCTACAATCAAGGCGTTGGTAGGCTGCATTCTCATGCAAAGGCTCACAGTCAGCTTTCAACCTCACTCAAGTTGCTGGCAGAATTCATTTCATTGTGGCTATAAAATAAAGAGCCCTGAGTGAAGTTTTACCTGACTGTTGGCTTGGGGTCACCTTCAGAGCTAAAGACCACCCACAGTGTCTTGCCCACTGGCATCCTCACTATTTGTTACTCACTTCATCAGACCCACAGGAGTCTCTTCTGCTTGGGGTCTTTGACCTCCAAAAGGGGCAGTCCTTCTTTTAAGGGCTCTCACCTGATTATATTAGCCCTCACCACCCCCCACCTGTCAAGATAACTGTCCTTTCAATTTACTCAAAATCAGTTGATTTGGGACCTTAATTATATCTGTAAAATCCCTTCACCTTTGGCATATAATGTAATAGCCACGGGTATGACATCATTTTACCTTTGCTACATTCAGCTGGTTTGAAGCAATTCCTGGGTCTCACTTCAAGTAAGGAGAGGGATTATACAAAGATATGAACACTGCTATTAGTTAGGGTCACCCTAGGGTCTGTTTTCCACACCAGAAAAACTAGGGTAGAGCACCCCTTTACCCAGGAGAGGGGAAAGAGCAATGGTCATGTGAGGCAGATGGCAACCAGGGTGATGATGGTGACGCCACTCCAGACACTTCAGAGGCTAAAGAACCTCCACCACCACATGGTCACTCTTCACCTTCCTCTTCCCAAAATCCAGTAACAATCTCAGAAGGAGACAAGGAGGAAGAAAGGGACTCAAAACCCAAGAAATTAACCAGTTTCAGCTCTAGAAACTGAACTTCACCTAAACTGTTTATGTCTTAAATGCAGAGTGAAATCAGTTAACACTTCACTTTTTAGCTCTTACGGACCAGATTAATTAGAAACAAAATAACCAGCACATATTTCACAGACATCTCAGAGAGATGTGTAGTAAAAAAGTCATTTGACTTGCCACACCTATTTTTATGAAGATTTTGTAAGTCCATGAAGGGTGTCTTAGTCTTTGGTGAATATGACTAAGGCTACTCTCTTAGAAAGAATGGAACACCATAAAATAAGACCATTTTAAATAAATTTAAGTGTTGCATAATATTCACTACAAATAATAATTCTTTTATTTTGAACATAAAGAAAAAGATATGTAATTTTGCTACAAGAAAGTTAGTCTTTGCTACCAAAAAGTCAGGTTTTCCTTGTCTCTACCAAATACGTGTTGAATAAAAAATTCCACTTAAACTGTTGTAGAAATAGAAGCCAATCCAGCGCATCTATGTGTCTCAAGTCAGTCTTTCACCAACTGCATGTGCATGCAGCTTACAACAGAAGTCTCTGCTAGCCGTTTGTTAGAATTTATAATACTTTGCCATATTAACTACCATTTTAATGATTGATTATATGCTACACACTATGTTAAGTGCTTTGTATAATTTCAGGAAATCATTAAAACCTATGATAAATATGTAAATATGCCCATTTTACAGACGAAAAAACTGAGGCAGTGAAAGTAATTTGCCCAAGGTCACACAAGGAGTCCTACAGGAATTTAAACTCAGATCCACGTGGTTCCAACAGCCATGCTTGGAATCCTTGCACTATACCTGTCAGTGCATGCGGACTGGTCTACAAAAGCCTACTGAACTCAGAATGTACCTAAATACAATATTGTAATTGTACCTACGACTTTCAGAAATGATACAAGAGCAAAATATATTCCAACACAGAAAGCCTCCTTCCTCTCCCTTCTACAGCCCTGCAGAAAGGAAGGGCAGAGTCACTCTGATGTCATCGTGGCTTCCTACCTCCAGGAAAGCAAGAAGATGCCTCCAGCTCCAAGTCTGTGCTGGTTGTTGTTCTCACAAGCTAAGTTAGTGACAGACATTTTCAGGCGTAGGTAAGCCTGGGAGTCCACAGCCTCCTGCATATTAAAGCCCCAGGTCACTCCTCAGTCTGGGATGGTCTCCTGTCACACTCTTACTTCTCCTCCTCAGGCCCCAGGGATGGCCTGTCTCTTCCTGCTTGTTTCTTCTAATCAAGGTTTTTCTCTTCTCTAACCTTCTATAAAACAGAAGCTGGCCTTGAGTCTTCTAAATTTTAACCTTCTTATCAGAGAAAAAAAACAAATCATAAGTTCCCTATTCTTCCTGCCCTTCCTTTACGAAGTGAAAGCTCACATTTGCATGTAATTGTCAGTGACCAGACTGAGAGATTCAGGTGAAAAAGGAGGTGACTATAACTAGTTGCTATGACAACAGGAAGATATAAAATGGCATAGCAATTCATAGGACAAGCTTTTTAAATTACATAAATTTGAATTATTTCAAGAAACCATTCAAAACTACACATATATAAATGACTGGCCAATTGAAAGAATGAAGTATATCACACAAATAAACCACCTTGAATTAATCAGACAATTAAAGATCTATACATAATTTTTATCCTCAAGAGACTGTAAGACGGAGAATTACTTACAATTCTAGAGCCTCTGTAAAGTTACTTGTCAATCAGGCTGATCCAGCCACGTTAATATTAATATGTTTCATGTCTACGGCAGCTTTAAGAATTAAGTCACAACTAGATTACACGGCCAACAGCATGAATCACAAGCATTTGCCTTCACGGTTTAACACTGTTGCCTATTGCCTCTCTCTTAAAATGTTCTCTCCCTAGGTTTCCCAAACACTTCACTGATTTACAGCCTTCATTGCTCTCAGAATTCCTCTCTCTTTCTGGTGTTTCCAAGATTTTGTAGATGGTACCCATTGTTTTGTTGTCTATTAGCATGTCCTCAGTCATGACCTCTGACCTGATGTCTCCCAAATATTTACCTTCATTCCCCAACCCTCTCCAGAGAGGCAGACCTCACATTTCAACTGCATGAAGAAATCTCCACTTGCATGTCCTAATGGCATCTCAAAATTGATACTCCCCTGTTCAAGCTTAAAGATTATTTCTCCTATTTCTGGATTCCCTGATGAGATTAATGGCACCAGCATCTTCCAGGAATTCAGGCAAAAATCTTTATAGTCATTGTCTTTCCCTTCTTTCTTATATCCAGGCACAAAAGTCTTACTAATTCTACCTCCATAGCAGCTGTTTAGCCTGTGTGTTCCAATACAGTCAATACAGGCACCACCAAGTCTAGAACTGTCTGTTGCCTCTCATCTAAACTACAACCGTGGGCTCCCAGCTTCTCTCGCTGATTTCAGGCTTTTCTTACTTCACTGTTCTTCACACAATTCTGATCATAAGAATCATATGAGTGGGTTTTCTAACATAAGTTTCTAGACTTTGCACAAGACCTCCTGAATCAGGATTTATAGCAGAGGGGCTTGAGAACTTATGTTTTCCTGAGTATTACCAGAGATTACTCTAATCAATGAACACAGTCTGCTTAGTACTACAGACGGAATTAATTCATGGCTCTCGACCAAAATGTTCCATGGCTTCCATTGCTGGTAAAATCAAGTCCAAATTTCTGTCTTGACATTTAAGGCCCTCCACAGTCTAGTCTATATACATCCTTCCTGTCGTCTTGACCATTATTTCTTCTCACATACTCTATGCCAAAACCACACTATTTGTCATGCCAGAATTTTTCCTGTTTTCCCTTCACAATGATTTTGTCCACATAGTACCCTCAGCCTGGACTGTCCTATACCCATCAATCTCTGTGTTCAAACCCTATCCATCCTTCAAAGTTCATCTGAGCTCTACTCATCCCCCATTTTGTAGCATCACCACAGCAAGTCGATACATGCATTGTTGTGCTCTTATATTGCTATTTTTGTGTGTATGCCTGCCTCTCTTCTATAAGATGAAGCTCTCTGAGGAAGATGACTAGCCATTTTCCTTTTTTTTTTTTTTTCCTGTTATTGAAGTGCTTATAGTAAGCAACACATAGTTGGTGCTCAAAATGTTTGTATAAATAAGTAAATGATATAGCAGCAACAATCAGAACCAGTGGCTTGGAGCAAATGTTTTATCTATTATTCCCTCAACTCACCCACAAGGCCCACCTCATTATCACTGCCTGAATGCATGGCTTTTTCTTCCTCTTTACTAGTCAAGTCCTGCAGTCTTTAAGACACTGTCTCTCAAATTATAGGCCACCAACTATTTGCATCAGAATGATACAGGTTTTCGTTAAAATGCAGATTTCCAGGTTACCGCTCTCAGACCTGAATTACAATCTCTGAGAGAAGGAACCCAATGATCCACATTTTTGACCAGCAGCAGCTCCCAAGGGATCCTTTTGCACAGGGATGTTGAAAATATTTGCTTTTAAACCTGGTTAAAGCCTCACCCCTAGAAAATTCAACAGTTTGAGTCTTTACTATGGGCTTGATGCCATGTTGCTGCCTTATGACCTTGTTTACTATTTACTTCTATTCTTATTGGTAAACCAAAAACTTCATTTGGGTTTTTGTTAGATGCTATGGAAAAATCCAAGTGAACTTTTTTGCCAGCCCAACGTTTTGTAGGTCCAGATAATCATAATATTTGTAAGTTGTCAATATTAAACAGTACTATAGAAAGAATGTCATATAAAACACTTACATAGTAATAGTTTACAATGTGCCCTTAGAATCAACATGCCTCCAATCAGATCTCAGCTCTAGTACTTAGGAGGTACATAACCTTGAGTGAGTTACTTGACCCCTCCATGTCTTCACTTTCCCACTCATAAAATAGAATCATGATGCTACTTACATCATAGGACTGTTGTGAGGATGGCATGGGATAATTCACGGACAGTACAAGCAGAGTACCCCAAGAGACATTAGTCATTATTACTGCTGCATAATTATCACTATCCAAAAAGTCTTTTTATTCTACTTGGGCAGATAGGACACAAAATTAAAGGAGACTAACAAGACAGTCTTTCCCATCTGTGTGACCTATAATACAGAGTTATCCTGTACATGGTAAAACTATTAGACACAACAAAAAGGGCTCCAAATGTAGGTGATCCAATACTGAAACATCACACACAACTCTAATATCCAGGGGGCTTCCTTTGCGGCTCAGCAAAGAATCCACCTGCAATGTGGAGACTTGGGTTTGATCCCTGGGTTGGGAGGATCCCCTGAAGAAGGGATAGGCTACCTACTCCAGTATTCTGACCTGGAGAATTCTGTGGACTGTATAGTCCATGGGGTCGCAAAGAGTCAGACACGACTAAGCAACTTAAAAAAACAAAAAAAATATACAGGGCCTTATTCCAGGAAACACAATCTACCCTTTAGTTCTAGAAGCAATTGACATAGAGGCAATTTCTATCTAACCCATGACAAATGTCTATCTCTGTTTAGAAATTTCACTAGTCTATCTATGTCTCAATGGGAGCATAATAACTTCTCAGTTTGTGATTTCCAGACTAAGGTATTTTGACTGATGCTTCTCTTCAGAGGTCTAGATAGCATCACCCAGCATCCAGTTCATTGTTCTTTCCCTCTCATCACCTCAACCATAGAGAGTGTTCAAGGAAATGCATTCTCTTCAAGATCCTAATTTCAATCTTTGGATATATGTACCCAGAAGTGAGATTGCTGGATCATACGGTACTTCTATTTTTAATTTTTCAAGGAACTTCGATAATTTTCGGAAAGGCTGTACCATTTTACATTCTCACCCATAGTGTATAAGAATTCCATTTCTCCACAACCTTGCCAGCACTTGTTATCTTTTGTTTTTTTAATAATAACCACCCTAAAATATGTGATGTAATATCTCATCATTTGTAGTTTTGATTTGCATTTCCTTGATGACTAGAGATGTTGAGCAACGTTTGATTTGTCTCTCAACTATGTGTATGTCTTCTCTGGAGAAATGTCTACTCAAGTCCTTTGCCCATTTTTAATCAGGTTATCTGAACTTTTTTCTATTGAGTTGTAGAAATTCCTTTTATGTTTAGGAAATTAACTTCTTAGCAGATACATGGTTTGCAAATATATATTTTCCTCATCCTTTAGGTTGCCTTTTCACTCTGTTGACTATTTCTTTTGAATAAATTTCAAGTGTTGAACAGCTTTGCAATCCTGGGATAAATCCCACTTCATCACAGTATATTATCCTTTTGCATGCTATTGCTAGTATTTTGTTGAAGATTTTTACATTTATATTCATAAGCAATATTGATCTGTAGTTCTTTTACTCGTGATGGCTTTGTCTGATTTTGGTATCTGGGTAACAGTGACTTCATAGAATGAGCTGGGAAGTGATTCTCTATTTTCAGAACAGGTTGTGAAGAATTTGTATTCATTCTTCTTTAAAATTCAAGGACTTCACCAGTGAAGTCTTCTGGGTCATCCTGAGACATGTTTTATGGCCTAACATATGGTTTATCTGGAAATGTTCCTTGTGAACTCAAGAAAAATTTATACTCTGCTATTTGTGGGTAGAGGGTTCTGTAGATATCTTTTAGGTCTGGTTGGTTTATATATAGTGTTGCTGAAGTCTTCCTCAGGGACAGTTTCTACTGACTGCTTGTTCCTATAAATGGGCCATAGTTTCCTGTTTCTTGTGTGTCTCATAATATTTGGTTGAAAATTGGACATTATAAATAATATAATGCAGCAACTCTGAAAATAAGATTTACACACACACACAGAGTATTTTCTTTTTGCTGTTTACTGCTGTTGCTGAAAAAGTGAAAGCGTTACTGCTATTTATTTGTGTAGTGACTTTCCTGGACTGTAAATTCGGTACAGTCTGTATCCTTTGTCATACGTAACCACTGAAGTCTCTGCTTGTTTAGTTTAGTGATGAGCTGATGGCTGAACAGAAATTTCCTTGAATGCCTTGAACCAGTAAATCTCCCAACCTTTGCTGAAAGGCTGTGTGCATGTGTGTCTGTTGAAGTATGAGTCAATCTCTGGGTCAGGAAAATCCCCTGGAGAAGGAAATGGCAACCCACTCCAGTATTCTTGCCTGGGAAATCCCATGGACAAAGGAACCTGGCGGGGTACAGTCCATGAAGCTGCAAACAGTCAGACACAACTGAGCAACTGAGCATGCACACACAGCCATATAAAAACATGTAGGTACATGTTTTTAACAGATCTATTCATAACTGTCAAAAACTGAAAACAACTCAATGTCCATCAACTGATGTGTAAAATAAAAAGGAACAAACTACTGGTATATGCAGCTATATGTTTGAATATCTAATAGATCATGCTACATAAAAGAAGCCAGCCTCAAAAGGCTATATACTGTATGATTCCATTTCTATGATATTCTGGAAAAGGCAAAACTATATAATAAAATAGATTAGTGGTTGACAGGGGCTTGGGTTATGGGAAAGGAATGACTTCAAAGGGACATGAGAGAACATTCAGAATGAGGAGGAAATTAAATAAAGAGGTATTTGTGGGGCAGGAATAGAGACGCAGACATAGAAAACAGACTTGTGGACACAGCGGAGGATGGGATGAATTGAGAGAGCAGCACCAAAACATATACATTACCATACGTAAAACAGATAGCTAGTGGGAAGTTGCTGTATACACAGGGAGCCCAACCCAGGGCTCTGTGACCACCTAGAGCAGTGGGATGGGGTGGGGGTGGTTCAAGAGGAAAGGGACACATGTATACTTATGGCTGATTCATGTTTATGTATGACAGAGGCCAATACAACATTGTAAAGCAATCATCCTCCAATAAAAAATAAAAGAAGAGGTTACCTGGCTATATGCATTTATGGATAGTAAAAGAAACATACATCTAAACAAGGCAAATTTTACTATATATAGTAAATTATGCCTCAAAGGAAAAAAACTCCTTCCTGCTCTAAATATTTTTCTTGGTTTAATTAGTTTAGCCTAAGACTACCCTCTACCTCTGGCCAGTTTCTAATCATTATTTGTTTAACAGACTATCCAGAATTAAAATATCCTTCATGAACATCTAAATATGTAATAATATCATGAGCTGTCTTCCCACAAAATGTGTAAGAGAATTCAATAGGAGAAAGGAAAATAAATTAATTTGATAACATAACTACAAGGAGATTCAATGTTGTATTCTTATAATAACAAAAAGATAAAAACATGAATGCTGATCAATAGCTGATTAGCAACTGGTAATATGAAAACATATCATAGGCTATTATGTAGCCATTAAAATAATTATGAAATTGTACATCAATATTTATTCATATGAAAAAGTATCGATATCTACAGCATTTTGTTAAGGTAAAAGCAAATGATTAAATAGTATGCTAGTGTGATTTTATTTTGAAATGCTTAGGAAAACATTCCCCAATATGTAAATGCTGGATTCTCTTAGTGGGTTAATTATAGATAGTTCATATTTATACATGCAGGATAATCCTACTAGTTGTCTCAAGACCTGCTGGCCTGAGTCTGGAGTTGCCTGGGTAACCGACCCCATCCTTGGTTTGTAGCACTCAGTTCAGAAAAGCTGGAAGCCCAGGCTATGAGAGCCTAGGGAGTCTGAAGGTGATAAATGAGCATTGTGTTCTAGCTTAAGTGTGCTTTACTGAAGCACACACAGGAGACCTTTTGTATATTTTTTAACACTGACATGGATGAAATGCACCTGGTTCAGTGGAGCACTCCCAGCTCACTTCAAACTATGCGTGCAAAACTGCTCCAGCCTCAGGTGTAAAAGGCTGAACTTCCAGAGGTTTTAACATAACCACTGGTCACTCAGACTTCTTACCCACAGCAGTGTATCTACCTGGAAGGTCCTGTTTATCGGGAAGGACCTTCCCTGAAGGTCCTGGGAAAGTCACTGGATAATGTTGCTATGACCTCTTTCTATAACCTCTAGATTGAAAAAAGCTTGGTTGATTTACCCAAATGTGATCAGCATCTGATCAATCTGAACCTATTACAACTGACATTTGTTCATTCAGTTCATTTCCATTTGTAAAAAGAAAAGAAAACCCATTTAGTGAGTCTGTAATATTATTCATAACAAGTAAAATGAAAAAGATAATCTGTTGGTTTTAAGACAGAAAGTCCTTATTAAATTGAAATTGACACTTCTCTTTGAACTATGGATTCTAGTTTTTTCAAAGATACGCCTCGAGCTTATTTCTGATTGGGTATAATTCATTATATTTTTCTATTATAGAATTTATTAAATGACACAAATTTTGTTTAAAAAAACTTCCACTGTATAAATAATCTCTGGAGAAAATATTTTTTAAATAATATTCTTTCTAAGCCGTACTAAAAGCAAACTATGACTTTTAAAGTGGATGTGAAAGATGGGTTATAAAATAAACAACACAAAAGCTATTGAAAGGAACACAATAAATCAGTTGAGAAGTAGGAGAAATCTGAGTTGCTAAAACTACTTACATCCATACCCTGAGCCATCATGGCAGAATGAAAATTATCTTCTTTTTTAGTGTCTGCTTTTACACTAAGTATTGGAAGGAAAACTGAAAACACACAATATCTACATAAAAACACGTGCACCAAAACAAACACACAAAACCAAATTGCAGATGACTACCCAATTACATTCCCCAGTGGAACTGAAGAGCAGTCAGCTCTAATCAAATAATTAAGAACATAGGACATGAAACATGCTAAATTTGTCTTGATCTGAGACCCATCACCTTTTAAAGTGCAGACAGGATTACTGCCTCATTTCCATATTGTGAGTCATATTCCACCTGAACTTAAGCCCTGAAAAACTGGGGAATTACTGCATTGTAGTGTGAGTACATACAGTGTTGAGCAAAGGCAACACAGATACCGATCCTTCCACACAGACTAATACTTGAGTCTTTGTCTCAATCGACAGAGTAATTTTGAGCTTGCATTTGCCCAGCATTTATTATACATAACACTGTAATCATGGTTATCACACATCCCAGATTTTCAAAACACGTCTGATTTTAAGTGTTCCATTATTACATGGCCTGTTTTTTTAAGACTGAGAAAGAAATGCAGTCCTAGAAATAGCATAAAACAAAGGGCTGTTATTGGCAAGGAGGCCTTATGGGAAGAGCAGATAACAGTTGAACAGTATATGTTGGTAGAGAAGTAAAAGGTAACTGATCCAATGCCTGAAGCTCAGAGGAGCAATAATGACCCCGGTCTCATTATAGTCAAGACTTCATAACACATGTTACTTTCCCTACTAGAATTGCAAGTTGCATATCTAAGTATGTTAATAACTTTAAATAGATGTTAGAAGATTGAAAGGCATGCTTGTATTATTAATGCTATAGAAATAATCAAGAACAGCAGTCTCTAAACTTTTTAATCACATACACATTCCCTCAGGGAAAAATTTTGAGTATTCACTCAAAATGTCTATTTATTTATATAAATATATAAATATGTATTTATATAAATATACACCATTACTATTTATTTATATAAATACATGCATGTAATGGTAGGGAAGTACTACGGTAGTTCTTCTCTATCACTTGGCATAATATAAATTTTGAATAAGATGATCATTAACAATTGAGATTTTGTAGCTTACTTTTTGGGCTTCTCCGGTGGCGTTGGTGGTGGTGGTTTAGTCGCTAAGTCGTGTCCTACTCTTGCGACAACATGGTCTGTAGCCCTCAAGGCTCCTCTGTTCACGGGATTTCCCAGGCAAGAATCCTGGAGTGGGTTGCCATTTCCTTCCCCACCAGGTGGCGATAGTGGTAAAGATTCCACCTGCCAATGCAGGACACACAAGGAACATGGATTGGATCCCGGGGAAGTTCCCCTGGAGAAGGAAATGGCAACCTACTCCAATATTCTTGCCTAGAAAATTCCATGGACAGATGAGCCTGACGGGTTACAGTCCATGGGGTCCTCAGTCACATCCAACTGAGCCCACACACGGTTTACCTTTTAAACTCTTCTTGATGGTTTTAAACTGTGGTTGTTTTGTGATGTGACCGATAAAGGTTAAAATTAGGGTGAGGAGTGTCAGGGTGGGAATTTCTGTGTAGTTCCCAGCATTTCTAGTTTTACCTTAGCCAAAATTCTTTGATTAGAATCTTTGTAAACCACTTGTCCATTTTATGAGAGTTTTTATTTACATCTAGACTATAATCCATAGATCTACTTAACCAGAGGCAAATGAACTGTAAAATATTACAATGTACTGACAGTAAAGAGTTAGAGAACTGACCTGTGGAACCCCCAAGTTTCTCATGGCATATTTTTGTGATGTGACATACATGCTAAGGAAAGGAGCCAATATCAACCTGCATATTAAATATTTGTAAAGCTTAGTTTCTTTCTTAATTTCTTAATTTGGGGGCAGGGGCTTCCTCGGTGGCTCAGCAGTAAAAAATCTGCCTGCAATGCATAAGATTCAGCAAACATGGGTTCAGTCCCCGGCTCGGGAAGATCCCCTGGAGGAGGAAATGGCAACCCGCTCCAGTATTCTTGCCTGAAGAATTCCACAGAGGAGCCTGGCAGGCTACAGTCCAAAGGAACACAAAGAGTCAGACACAAATGAGCACACACACATGCAGTTTCTTTCTCATAGATATAATACACATGATAAATGTAAATGAAAGTTCTAATACTTTCTACACGAACCCTAACCACTCTCTCTCCCACCATGCACACAGGAATAATTCTCAACTTACGAACAGAAATAACCAATATACTATAATTAATATTATTTACCTTTGAATTGCATTTAAAAGGGACCACATTGGTATTATAAGGAAAGGGCAGGTCACAAGAATACCTCAAACCAAATAACAAGACAAAAACTTCAAGTACCTAAGAACCAACCTCTGTATGAGGTTAATCCAATGAACTTATCTCCCTGGTATCTAAACTCTATGGTATCTAAACTCTATACCTTCCAGAACTATTCTACAGAAAACAGTAATGACTCTCCATGGTATTGTCCTCAGGTACATCTCAGTATTTCCTATTTACTTTTGCTGTTTTCTATCCTTCCCATTGGTACCATCTTTTTCCTAAGTAATTGATATTTAGATAATCCATTTCTCAACTAACAGAATCTCAGCTTGGTACACTGTGGAACATTTGCCAAGATCACTCAATAGACTCTCCATCCAAGCTCTTCATCAACCTTCCCACTACATCCTCTGTCATCTGGTCTCATGCAAGAACTGTGTCCAAAGTAATTACCTGTTACCATCTAAATTTAGATCCATCAAACTCCTCTGGATTTTCCCATTTCCCTTAGTCCCTCATACTTTTCAGTCTACAAGACATCTCAGACAGGCTATCTTACTGCTTAAACAAATTCAAGAAGACACAGAAAGCCACTCAACCTTACTTTTACATCCTTTTCCAGTGCCCTAAGGGCATCACCACATGCCACGGGCCTCAGAAAGGATCATTCATCCCACATCACTGTCTGCACACATCATGCAGAGTGCAGCCAGCACCTGCTGCTGCTAACTTTGAAACAGCTGAACCTGCACCAGAGTCACTGCTGTTTCTTTTTGTCCCAACTTTATTCAGTATGGTTGACAAATAAAAATTGTGGATATTTAAGGTATGGGCTTCCCCAGTGGCTCAGAGGTAAAGAATCCACCTGCGATGCAAGAGCCACAGGAGAAAGAGGTTCAGTCCCTGGGTCGAGAAGATCCCCTGGAGGAGGGAATGGCAACACACTCCAGTATTCTTGCTTGGAAAATCCCAGGGACAAAGGAGCCTGGTGGGCTGCAGTCCATGGGGTCACAAAGAGTCAGACACGACTGAAGTGACTTAGCACACATATTTACGGTATACAGTGGGATGGTTTGTTATATGTGCAGATTGTGAAATAATTATCATAATCAAGTTCATTAATACATGCATCACCTCACCTAGTTACAATTTTTTGTGTGTGGTAAAAACACTTATGGTATACTCTCTTAGCAGATTTCAACTATAGAATACTATGTCATTAACTATAGTCACCATGCTGTGCATTAGATCCCCAGAACTTGTTCATCTTATTACTGGAAGCCTGTACACACTGAACATCTCCCCATTTCCCCCACACCCCAACTCCTAGCAGTCACCATTCTACTTTCTGCTTCTATGAGCTCAAATATTTCAGATTCCACATAGAAATGAGATGATACAGTATTTGTCTGTTTGTCTGATTTATTTCACCTAGCATAATGGCCTCCAGGTTTATCCCTATTGTTGCAAATGGCAGGATTTCCTCCTTTTTATGAATGAATACTATTCCATTGTTTGTATAGACCATATTTTCTTTATCCATTCATCCATCAGTGGACATTTTTGGTATTTTCATATCTTGACTATTGTAAATGATGCTGCAGTGAAGGAGAGAGGGCAGATATCTTTTGGAGGTATTGATTTCATTTCTTTTGGATACATACCCAGGAGTAGAATTGCTGGATCATATGGAAGTGGTTTTTCTTTTTTTTTTAGAAACGTCTATATTGTTTTCCATAATGGCTGTACCGCTTTACATTTTTATATGTGCTATGAACGCATGTGCTTCTTGACCACTTTCACCACTGCTAAACTTCAGTCAAGCCTTTTGGAAGTTTTCTGAGGTATTCACACTCCAAAAAAGTTATGAATAAATAAAGGCCATTTGACTAATGGCCAAAAGACTAATGAGTCTTTTTTTAAGTTTACCTTTACTTTAAACAGCTAAAAATAAACAGCATAAACCAAATGTCAACACATATTACATAGGAAAAATGCTGGGTATGGCCATTTTTCACAGGAGAAAAAAAACTGCATTTTTAAAGCCCACACAATGTGGGTCATGAAGTAATTAAGCAGTGATTTTGAGATGCTACTCTTTTTTTTTTTTTTTTTGAAAATCATTTTTTTTTTTTTCCCAGTTGGTTTTGTCATACATTGATATGAATCAGCCATGGATTTACATGTATTCCCAATCCCGATCCCCGAGATGCTACTCTTTAGAGAAGGCTTTCTGGGGCTTTAGAAAGCATAACAGAGTGGTGTGTAAAGTGGGGCAAATCTATTTCTGGCCCCAGACTTAAGGAAGGAAATGACTCTACTCACCAATGAAGATACTTAATTTTCCTTCTCAGTCCCTCAACACAGAAAACTTCTATTTTCCACAAGGAGAACAAAGACCTCAGAGAGAATGCAGTCACAATGTGCTGAAACTCAGTGAGTCATCTTCATTAGCAAATAAAGGAGTTAACTTTTTCTGTAGCCTATTTGAGGGAAGTAGATTCTATAGGAATCAACTGATTAATAACTGATTGATGAGTGTTTAAGAAAAGCCCAGGACACAGTGACAAGAGGTGGACAACCAGAACAGATATCCCAGGACACAAGCATCGGGGCACAAAGAGGAAGATCTGAACAACATAATAGAAACTATATTTTTAACTCTATGGTTTTGGATTATCACTCCCTCCTTGAAGGAGTTGGAAATGTTTCTAAAACACTATCTAACCTTATATTTTGTCATATATAAATGTTTATAGTAGACTGTTTCTAGATCACATTAATTCAGTAAGTTGTCACAAATATTTCATTATCTGATTTAAAGAACCCTTTCACCAGATATGATGATCCACAGAGTCATATAGTGGCTGGGCCTTGTTCACTATTGTTCCTCAAGGCCAGGCAAACTCAGTGAAGGAGAATCCTTAATGAGCAATGTTTTAGCCAGGCTGAATTTTGTTTAAGTATGCTACAACTTACGCTGAGAAAATAGCTTTCAGCAAATAAACTGTAAGTATATGATTTTTAAAAGTACAGAAGTATTTAACACTCAGAAAAGTCTTCTGACATTGGTTCAATGTGTTGATGATATACAACAGAACTATTACACTTACACTCATGTTCTGGTAAAGGTCTGAATGCTAACTTTAAAAATGTATCTATAAATAGCAACTGTCTTCCACCCTCAGGAAATTGCAGGAAAAAATTGTCTCAGAGGTTATAAATTATATACTGTTCATCTTGATCTCAGTCAAACTGATCATGTTTGCTTCAGTTGAAATGAAGACATCTTTTGAAATTTTGGATCAGAGATGTTTTCTTTCAGAAGAAATAAAATCAAGAAACAAACCAGACATCGATTCTCCACTAGCTACGACAGGTCATTATTCATCTACCGAGAAACCCCCATCAGGAGAGTGGACCAGTCTTACCTGTGAGGTCACCAGGGTGATGAGTCCAGTCTTTCTGGAACCAGAAGTACAACCTCTTCTGGGATTCTCTTTTCTGAGGCTTTTCTTGGAAAGCATTCACCAGCTCCCCTCAGCCTCAACAACACTAGAACATTCTTCACTCTACCTGTACCAGTTGCAACAAAAAGCTTTAGGAAACAAAAACTCTCATTTCAACAGCAAAGATGGAATCAATGTGATGTGAAGACTTAGTGATTTAATGGTTTTGTGATTTAATGTCTAAATTTAATTTAATATCTAAAGCCAGTCATAAAATTGGAGTTATATGAAGGAGATTTCCAATCTATGCTAGTTGGCACTGTCTACTAAATACCATACCAAAATGTACACGAGAGAATATTTGCTATAATGTGTTATGTTAGAGTGAAACAGATGAGTACCTATAACTGGAAATTACTCCCAAAGAAAGCTAAATTAGCAAGTCTTTTACTTTGATAGATAAGCAATTTGAAAGATATGCTGTCAAATCCCTACTGTCTTTTGAAAATAGCTTTAAAGACTGTGTGTGAATCAGGGCTGTCTTGATTACAAAAGGGAAAAAATAATTCAAGCCTGGTTAAGTAGACCAGCTCATGAAAGCCAAGGAAATCATCCAATCAAACAGCAGAATATGCAGGGTTAGAACCAACCCCAACAGCCTGACCACAACCTAGAGAAAAATCTCTGTGTCTCTCTGTCTCTGTCTCTCTCCTTCTCTCCCTCTCTCGCCCCCAACCCCAATCCCCTCTCACTGCCTACTAACTCCTCCAAACAGCGAGTTCTGGGCTGCATTTGCGCTTTACCCCTTGTGATTTTCTATGACTTTCACCATCATGAAAAGAATACCTCACCAGCTCTCTGCAAATGTAAAAATCCCAGGAAGAAATGAATGCCCAACTTCAGGTCAAGAAGCCAACTTTGGGATTTTGAAAGCATATCGCACCTATCACAGGATTCTTCCCTGAAAAAAAGGAGTTCCCAGTAAAAGAGAGACTGATAAATCCGCAAAACCACAGTCTGATTCCACTGCATCATAAAGATCAAAAGAGTTCTTGAGGGGAAGGTCAGATTATTTTTGTCAAACTCATGATGTTTTTTAATTGCTTTGTTTTAATTTTCTCAGGCCTGACTCCAAATCTTTGATATCATTTTGTCTTTTGTTTAAGGGTTTAATCAAACTAATGATTGACATTTTAAAAATAAAGTTTATTCTGTTTTTATCTACTTAAATCACAACTCCTATTTTGTTCAGGATATGAGAAAAAATTGCTTTTTTAAGAGATAAAAATAATCAAGCAAGTTACTTCCAGAAATTGACATGTTCTATTCTTTGCAAATAAAGCAGCAGAGGGAGAAAAGCACAGTGAAAATATAGGTGGGGGGAGGGTGAATAAGAAATGAGTGAACTGTTTTGTTTCAGTTTAAATTCACAATCTATTGTGAAACTGAATTCCTTTTAACTTATCTCACATGGCAATATTTGTTCTCTGTATAATTTCATTCAAATAAACTTTGAATTTGGCAAGAAAAATAATAAATAAATAAAATTAATTTGAAAATAAAATAAAACACTTGATAAACAAGTCTTAGTTCTATATAGAACACTGTAAGGCAAAATGGGTCAACAGATGCTCTAAAATTCACAGTCAACTGGCCCACAAACCAGTGGGCTTATATGCTCGCTTGAGTTATTTTCTCTCTCACTCTTCTGAGGCAGGCTAAATAAATACACATGCAAGAAAAATCTCTGCAACTAAAAATCCTTGATATACTCTCTACTACCATATTAATACCCAGAAAGTACACTAGGATAAAATCTCTTCCTCATTCACCTATACTGAATACCATTCACTTTCAATCATTCATTACATCCATTTCCTTTTTTTTTTTCAGAATCAATTCTCTATCACTCATGATATATCAATGGTAGTACACATATTCTCCCCAAACTTATTTAGCACTGTGGAGATCTTCAAAGAGAACATATACTGCACTTCAGAGCTTTAAAATGTATATATACACCTGTATGTATATTACTTTAGAATATTTTATCTTGAAGCATTTTAGAAGTTTGTAGCAAGCCATACATTTTTACTTCTATTGGAGGAAATTCATTTTTCTATGGTCATTCTTATCTCCTTAAGAGTCAGGTGCTACTTGCCTACCAACACCTCAACCTATAAAAAACTGCTACAGGCTCCCCTTCCACTCAAGACATGCAGGGCACAATAGCCCTGGTGAGTCCTACACAGGTGCTCCTGACCCCTGAAGTCTATAGATAACCAAGCAGCATCTATCTTTTGTTATGCCCAGTGACAAGTGGGATGCTTAGCAAGGAACTTATAAGACATTTCTTCAGGTGGCTCTTTACATTGTGACAACCTAGATAAGTCAGTGAGTCTTGGACAGAACAAAAAAGGCCAGTAAACCTGAAGCCTGAGCCAGTGTCTCCCCTGAGCTCTGCTCAGGTGACATGGACTCCAGGGTAACTCTCCAGGGAAACAGCCCACTCAGTCAGAACAACACCTCCAAAGTTAAAAACATCTCAAATATTTCTCATAAATATATTACACAGAGAGCAACAGGGCCTGTAGAGGAGGTTCTTTTACACTATTTTGGGCTCAGATCAGTCCATTCTGATGGTCTCATGCTTACAACAGTCACAAGAGACAATCTGATTATGCATGCCCTGGATACTGGTCAACAGAAGACTGTAAAAGCATCCCTTCTAATAGAGCAATTAATATGGAACAAGGATGACTTTCTGATTATGGTCAGAATAAACACGCAAACATTCATGATGAACCTAATAGACGTGGCTGAACACAAATACAAAGCCAGTTGAAATCCAGATGATTTCAGCCAGTATACTTCTCTCATGTAATGCCTCCCGTCCCAGTCAAACCCTGTCTAGGATTGTCTGCAATGTCCAGACTGATAGTGTAATGAGTCTGAGTGTAAATCACTTGAAGCCAAAACAAAGCATTTCTGTTCTACTTTGTGAATGGTACATGGGGCTTCCCAGGTGATGCACCAGTAACAGATCTGCCTGCCAATACAAGAGATACAAGAGACGCAGGTTCAATCCCTGGGTCAGGGAAATGAACAGGAAATGGCAACCCACTCCAGTATTCTTGCCTGAGAAATCCCATGGACAGAGGAGCTTGGCGGGCTACAGTCCACGCAGTCGCAAAGAGTCGGCCACGATGGAGCAAATGAGCACACAGCCCACACACATGTATCACATATTGCATCTATGGCGTGATAGTTAAATTTATGTCAGGTTGACTCGGTTAAGGGGCACCCAGAGAGCTGGTAAGACATTATTTCTGGGTGTGTCTGTGAGGTGTTTCTGGAAGAAATTAACATTTGAGTAGGTAAACTGAGTAAAGAAGACTGTGTTCCCCAATGTAGGTGGGCATCATCCCATCTGTTGAGGGCCTTAATAGAACAAAAGAGCAGAGGAAGGGGGACTTTCCTCCCTTTGCCTGAGATGAGACATTCATCTTCTGCCCTTGGACACCAGCACTTCTAGTTCTTGGGCCTTCAGACTCAAACCAGGATGTAACACCATCAGCTCCCCTGGTTCTTCGGCCTTCAGACCCAGACACTGAACTGTATGACCAGGTTTCCTGGATTTCCAGCTTTTAGACAACAGACTGTGGTTTTTCTCAGCCTCCATAATCACATGAGCCAATTCCCATAATAAATCTCCTCATATATATCTATGCCTATGGAGATATATCGGGCTTCCCAGGTAGCTCAGCGGGTAAAGAATCTGCCTGCAATGCAGGAGATGCAGGTTTGATCCTTGGGTCAGGAAAATCCCCTGGAGGAGGGCATGGCAACCCACTCCAGTAATCTTGTCTAGAGAATCCCATGGACAGAGGAGCCTGGTGGGCTACGGTCCATGGGGTCACAGAGTCTCACACGGCTGAAGCAACTTAGCATAGGTTCTGTTTCTCTGGAGAACTCTGACTAATAAATATAGTGTTCAAATATAATAAATAATATTGAGGTAACAAAAAGTTACCTCAGGGAAAAGTATGCTTTTTCCCTGAAATGTTCAAATTAAGTCAATCCACTAGACAGTTTCATTAAGAAAAAAACATGTGGCAAATGTTCAAAATAGATCACTCACACAAATGCAGCAAAGGCAAAAACAATAGGATGTGTTTAATAAATTTAAAACATCCCAACAGAGAGTCTTCACATTTTTAAGGGAAAATAGAGAATAATCAAACAGATATTTCCAAATAACTCTTTTAACAATCTAAGCAATGGTGTGGAGGGGTGGAGGAGGGAGGGTTTATTACAGCCAAACCCATTCCTACATGGCTTCAGTGAGACTTGGAGAAAGAAACGTTTCAAGGACAAACACCACCTCTTATTTCTTACTCACATACCAATTACGTAGTCTTTAGAATTATGAGTACAGAGATCCCTTGACAAGTGGGCACTATCACTGCACCAAGGGCAAATTTTCCCTACAGTCAGTTAATAGGGGACTGCCAATTACAGATCTTTCTCGGGCACCCTTGTGACCGCAGGGAAATTAGCAACTGAGTAGGGAGGTGTAAGACAGGAACATTGATGACCCCACAAGCCAGGTAACCAAACACACTGGAATGGGAGAGAATGAGGTTGCAGAATGAACAATGCAAAAGGTTTTAAAATGGAGGCTTTTTAACATTTTAATACATGACAGCTTAAAAGCATTGATGTTCAGTTTCAGTTGCAGGTGATACTCTGTATCGGTACTGTCCAACCAAAATACAGTGCAAGCCATGTGTGTGATTTAAATTTTCTAGAAACCCCATTTGAAAATATAAAAAAAAAGATGAAATTAATTTTAACATTACATTTTATTTAACCCAATATGCCCAACATATTATCATGTAAATGTGCCATAAATAGAAAAATGTATTAATGAGGAATTCTACATTTTTTTCTTATTAAAGTCTTTGAAATCTAATGTGTACCTTACACTTACAGCACCTCTCATTGACCACATGTGGCCAGTGGCTACTTTATCAGACATTATAACTCTGTATGCATTCTAAGAACATTCATTCATTCACTCAGTTAATATATAACAAGTGCCTACTTTGTGCCGAATACTGTGCAATACATTAATAATTAACACATCTCTGCTCAGATAGAGGAGGCAATTGCACCCCACTCCAGTGTTCTTGCCTGGAGAATCCCAGGGACAGGGGAGCCTGGTGGGCTGTAGTCCATGGGGTCGCACAGAGTCAGACACGACTGAAGTGACTTAGCAGCAACAGCAGCAGTTCAAATAGAGCTTGGAGTTCATCATCTTAGCAGGAACACAGACATTAAGAAAATGTTTATGAAGGAGTGCTATACAGGAAATGTATAGTGTTGCAAGAGTATAAAATGTGTGTACAAGTGCTTCAGTCATGTTCAGTTCTTTGCAGCCCTATGAACTGTAGCCCACCAGGCTCCTCTGTCCATGGGATTCTCCAGGCAAGAATACTGGAGTGGGTTGCCATGCCCTCCTCCAGGGGATCTCCCCTACCAAGGGATCAAACCCACGTCTCTATGTCTTCTGCTTTGGCAGGCAGGTTCTTTACCACTAGCTCCACCTGGGAAGTATCAAGTATAGAACAATATGGGCTATCAGCTAGGAAGGAGCAATCAAGAAAATATTCATGAAGAAAGCAACATCTGATCTGAAATTAGAAGGACAAATAGAAGTTGATTAAGTTTGGAAGCTGAGAGAAGGGTGGAAACAGGGAGAAAAGTGGTTCAGGCAGCCCTTGAGGATCAGATAAGGACAAGGAACTGAACAAGAGCCCATGAGCTGAAAGCATAGTGCATAAGGAGAAGCACAGCAAAAAAATGAAGTCAAAAAGGAGGAAGAAATCACACCCATCAAGAAGGTGTGTTTTATCATAATAGCACATGGCAGCTTGGGGATAATGTTAGAGAGGGTGTGAGATGATCAGATTGCACATGAAGAAGGTTATATAGAGTGATTTTTTTGGAGATCACACTGAGGGCTTTAGCAGCTGCTCAGGAAAAAGATGGTGGCGGTTCAAAACAGGATAGTGGAGAGAGATGCCAGAAATATCTAGGATGTAGACTCAGTAGGATATGATGCCAATGACTAAGTTGGGTGTGAGCAGTGAGAGAGAGGGATGCCAGCTGAGAAACCAGGTAAACGGTAGCACCATGTGATGAACTGGAGATATCATGGAAGAGCAAGTCTGAGGTGGAAGAACATGAGTTCTATTTTGAACATGTTCATGTTGAGGTGCCTATTGTACATCCAAGAAGGAATATCATTTAGACTTGCACCTGCAGAGAGGTTGGAGCTAAAAGTTTAACCTTAGAGGTCAGCAAAAAGATCTAAAGCCACAGAAAGGAATGAAATCACCTAGAGTCCAAATGTCTAGTGAAAGAACAGAGGACTTGGTCTGAGAAGCTTCATCATGTAAAGACCGAATAAGAAGAATCCCAAGATGGCAGAGATATGTCCAGGGAAGTCAGAGGATGAAAATGCAGAACCAGGACAGGACAGGGAAGCTAAGAAAAGAGTTTTCTCTAGGAAGGAGTGAATGGTGAATGTGTGAAAACCACATAAAAAAAGTCAAGGAAGGTAAGAAGAAAGAATTGTCCACTGGACCTAAAAACCAGACAACATTGTAAGAGCAGCTCCCATGGAGCAGTGGGGGCCATGGAATCAGGACATGGAGATGACATGTTTCAAAAGCTGAGACAATCTGGTTATGACAGGAAAGTAAGAGTCAAGGCAGTAACTCCATCTCCTTCTCTATTCTCTATTCTTTTGCTTCTATCTGCCAGTGACCCACCACTGACTCAGCGCTGACATACACATAGTTACAGCTACACACAGAAGGTCTGCCCGCAGCTAAAGCCCAGTAAACATAATCCCCACACTGGGGAAAGTGACTAAATATTACAAGGTGATTGCAGGCCATCAAAAGATGCTTCCTTTTCAAGGAACCCCCAAGTGTAAAAGGATTGGCACTGTGGTAAGGAGATTGTTCCAAAACATTCTTCTGTCACTGAGGGACTCCTAGGCTACAGAACTGTATATGTGTTCATCTGTCTCTGGTCTGTGGTGATCATCATTATTCCCTATCTATCTTCCTACCTTCAGAACAACTGGGAAGAAAAATGTCCGTGGGCAAGCCAGTGAGACATTGAAGATGGAGAAAGAGAGAGGGCATAAAACTGAATTGCCGGGTTTGAGAACCAAAGGGAACCTGTCAACTCATTTCTAAGATCCTGAGCAGACTGTCTGTAAGAGGTAGTTTCCGTAGATTGCAAAACCTTGAAAGACAGCATGGTGAAAAAAATAAGCTGAAACCTCAGATCTGCCTGGATTCAAACCCTGATGTCCTTCTTGCTGCATTTCCTCAGGTTACTCACTTCCAAAGGGTAAGCCTCCATTTCTTCATCCACAGAAAGGGTCTGATATCCCCTTACAGTCTTGTGGCAGAAATTAAATGGGATAATGCTTAGGATGGAAAGCACTCACTCAACTGCCTGGCACTGAACAGTTATAGATAGTTAATAAATGTTCATTTCTTCCCATAAGAGGCTTCTGACCCTTCTGAGTCTTTGATCAAAATGTCCCTTAAATGTGCATTAAACAGCATGAATGGGAGGTGTGTGCCAGTGGAATACTTCTGCAAGAAGAATCAATGTGAAAATCAGAAGACCAAGCAATTTCATATGCCAACATATTCTGAAGGAGTTAGAGAAATCACGAAATCACACCAGTGATGATTCTCTGACAGATGGGTGACTAAAACAGCCTGCAACACTCTTGTTTCAGACTTCTCAGAAAAGAATGAAGTTACAGTGATCTCTAGTATGGTTCCCCCCAACACACATGAGGAGATTTTGTCACCAATATCCTTCCTAACACAAAAAACCAATGAGATTTTCCCACTTCTCCATGGTCAACTTTAGAACCATAGCTAAACAACCACTTTTTTAAAGGATTTAACATTGCAGGAAATATCTTTTTTTAATTTCATCTCATTCATCGATTTGGAGATTAGTGGGCCTGTATTCTGCTTCCTTATCCATTATCCCAGATTTTGAGCTATGGATCATTTCTCCAAATCTCAAGGTCAGCAGGGATGCTCTGACATCAATCTCTCTGCTCTTCAGAGGGAGCTTGTCCTAAGGCCATGCTCATCCTCTATGCTCTCTCAGCACAGTCAGTGACAGACTCTGGGCTTATCCAAGATTTCAAAATCTTCTCCTCTCTTGCCTCCAGAAAACATTCAAAACACTGTGAATTAAAAGAGCATCGTTCCAGAGTTAAATGTTTAACCAAATCTAACACAATTTTTAGAGTAAATTAGTTAGTACTTTCATATTCTTCTTGACTCTCCTCACAACTGAGCCAGACTCAGTACAGAGAACAAGTGAAGACTTGCCCTTTTCAAGGGCCATTTTTGTCCAGATCCACACTAACTGGAAACCAGGGTGATGACTACTGAATTAAAAACAAATTCTTAAATGTTGAAGCAAGGTTTCCTACAGCCCATTTTATCTTCCACATCCCCCTCCTGCAAACATTACAATCTCATTCATTAGCTTCTATGTGAGTGTGCTCAGTTGCTCAATCATGTCTGACTCTTTGAGACCCTATGGGCTGTAGCCCACCAGGCTCCTCTGTCCATGGGATTTTTCCAGGCAAGAATACAGAAGTAGGTTGCCATTTCCTTCTCCAAGGGATCTTCCCAACCCAGGAATTAAACTCATGTCTCTTACGTCTCCAGCAGGCAGATTCTTTACCACTGCACCATCCTGGGAAGCCCAAAGTGTTAATCACTCAGTCATGTCTGACTCTTTGTGACCCCATGGACTGTAGCCCACCAGGCTCCTCTGTCCAAAGGATTCTCCAGGCAAGAATACTGGAGTGGGCTTCGATTCCCTTCTCCAGGGGATCTTCCTGACCCAGGGATGGAACCCGGGTCTCCTGCATTGCAGGCAGTTTCTTTACCATCTGAGTCACCTTCTGGAGGCTCCATTAGCTGCTAGCTGGTTCCCAAAACATGCCCATCCCTCCGTCTCATGCTGCACTTTACTGACGCAAGTCACCTTTGCCTGGACTGACTCTCTTCATCTCCACCTAGTCAAACTTACTCACCCTTTAAGGTCCAATTCAAATGCCACCTCCTCTATGAAACTTTCAGGTCAACACAGACTGTGATGAGTTCTCACTCTACCAAACAGCCACAGCACTCAGACTATACCCACCCCATGGTGCTTTGCACAAATCAAATTTAACTCTGCTTATGTGGAGGTATAATTTGTCTCTCCTACTAGTCTGTAAGTTTTCTGAAAAGAAAAATCATATGTAAACATCATAATAATTTGTATAAATAATAAGTGCTTACAAATAATCAGTGTTCAATAAATAATAATCTGCTTTTTAAAAGTCTTACCAAATGCTCAAAATCACTAATCACATAATTCTCCATTCGCCTAACACACAAGGGCTGTGTGACAGGATGGGCAGAGCCAGGGTTCTTAAGTAGTTTGCAAATTCTCACCACTTACCACATCCTAGTTTTCCTTCCAGTCATCACAACATATTCATTATGGCTTTCATTCTAAACCCAGATGAGTTCTTCAGAGAAGTCAATCCTCCTTGGAAACAGACTATATTTCATAATAAGGATTTTCAATTGGCATGGAAGTTTGGTTTTCAGCCTATGGGC
The DNA here is from genome assembly GCF_033118175.1 of Dama dama. Taxonomy (NCBI): domain Eukaryota; kingdom Metazoa; phylum Chordata; class Mammalia; order Artiodactyla; family Cervidae; genus Dama; species Dama dama. The sequence continues at coordinate 59,805,168 of NC_083692.1, read as the reverse complement.
TGGTCCTTTAGGTTTTGACATTTCTATTGTGACAAGATAGTAAACATATTCATCATGGAAGAAAACATCCTTCCTTCTATGCAACAGATTGAGAAGTCAGAGAGCCTACCTGCCTGCTGTTCGCCATCTCTTCAGAAAGGCAGAGTTCACTATTAGGAAGGTGGGAGCTTTCCATGACCCTATCAAAAGAGGAGCTCTAGAAAACTCACCTGTTGAGGACAGCAGGGTTTTAGTAGCTTGAAGACTGACATAATTTATAATCATTTTGTTTGAACCTATGTCATGCTCATCATGTAAGAGATTATTTTTTTCCTAAGATACACATTCCTCAATCACTTTTGAAGGTTACCAAAGCAAAATGCTCTCCTTCTACACTTTTTTCGGTGGGGGGGAGGGGGACAGGTGATGCTTTTAGGAGAGAAGGCCCTGTGCCCCTCTCCGAAGAATTAAAGCCAATCAGATCATTTTCTGGGTCTTTTCTGACAACTCACCCTCTACCTTAGAGGCAGAGTCCCAGCTGCATTGTGCAAAAGCAAACGATATGCAGAAGGAGACAGCTTGGGCCTCTCCTAAGGAGCTTTGCTACAGAAAAACCCAGCTGCTGCTACAGCTGGACAGATCCTAGGGAAAGGTGGCCAGCTCTGGAGAGGTCATGGTTCAGAAATAGCTGCTTGAAGTTAATGAAATTCTACAATATGGGAAATCTGTGCTTCCAAGTTAAAAAAAAAATAGATGACAGACTAAAAAGCTAGGTCCTTTAAGTGGGGGAAGGGAATTAGAAGATTGGGATTGACACATATATGTAAAATAAATAACTAATGAGAACATAACTGTATAGCACAGGGAACTCTAAGTGAGTTCTGGTGACCTGACTGGGAAGGAAGTCCAGAAGGGAGGAGATAAATGTATATGCGGGGCTTTCCCGGTGACTTGGTGGTTAAGAATCTGCCTTCAATGAAAGAGATGCAGCAGGAGCCGTGTGTTTGACCCCAGAGTCGAGACGAACCCCTGGAGAAAGGAAAGGCAACCCACAACAGTATTCTTGCCTGGGAAATGCCATGGACAGAGGAGCCTGGAGGGCTACAGTTCATAGAGTCACAAAGAATCAGATATGACTTAGCAACTAAACAACAGATGGCCGATTCATTTTGCTGTACAATAGAAACCATCACAACATTGTCAAGCAAATACATTTCAATAAAAATTAATTTTAAAAAAATTTTAAAGGGACATAAAATTTTGACAAAGCATAAGTAACCTTCAAGTCCCAGTTTTAATCATGTAGTGAAGCCAAGATAACTGTGTTTATGGTAAAACAGCATCCACATGACCATGTGAGTAACAGCCCCACTAGCTGATGCCAAAGCAGAAAAACCATCCTGGGTGGAAGATGGGCCACTGGCTAGGAGGCAGGCTGCACAGAGACAAACATGTCCCTTCCTCCTGCCACTTGTCCTAAAGGACCCTCAGAGCAGTCCAGCTTGGAGTGCTGCAAAGCATCACTACCCCTTTTCAACTTCTAGCTGTTCAATTAGTCTTCAGTAAATTGAAAGAGGGCAGAGTTTGGTCAAGGTTTTATGCCCACACCTCTAGAAAAATTCACAGAGCTTGACCAGAAAGCAGTGTTGCTGCCTAAATGATAAAGGGATAATTCTAATTTAAAAGGGCAAACTGTCAGGGGACTGAACACCTCAGGGCTTATCCACAAGAGCTAAGGCCTTTTATTACTAGATTTATATATCCCCATACCACCCAGATCAAAAGTGAGTGAAAGTCATTTCCACATAATGACTCTCCAGTAGGCTATGGATAATGAGTTTGTTATCTTCATCCATCTCTCATTAGAAAGGGATTGGCCCCTTTACAAACACAGGACGGAGTGACTAAACCTTACATAAAGGTTTTATGAAGAAAGAGCTGGGCAGAATTTCCCAGAGCTACCAGGAAAGCAGATTCTATCCTCATCTTCACTGGCTGGGTCTGGTAAACTTAACCTTGACACGCCTCCATTTCTGAAAATGTAAAACAGAGACTCCCTAACAGCCCAACTACAACCAAGAGTCTTTGTCAGGTTAATGATGTTGGTATCCACTGTAAGAAAAATGTACAAAGAAAGAATCTACAGCTAAATTTTTCTCTTGTTCTCTGGCCATTGCCAAGTCTGTTAAAAACAATGATTCAGTAAGAAAAAGAAAGCAAAAGTTTGTTTCCAAGGGTCAGCAATATCCTTATATGTTCAGTGGACTTTCAGTGTTGAGGTGGCTATTAATCCACCCTTATGGTACCCAAGTGGCTAACCCACAACTCTAAACTCTTCTGATGAGGTGAGTCCACCAGGGCCAAATAACCTTGTCTAGATGCCTCCCAAGAGGAGCAGATGAGGAGGTTGATGAACTATATCCACTCTTCTGTCTCCTTATCTAGAGTATAGCTTCGGATTACTTGTTTGTTACTTCAGTACTAAGTAGCAGCAGAAGTCAAGGCAAGATTTAACAAAGTACAAGTCATCATTCTCCCCAACCTGAAACCCAAACCGAAGTTCGTCATTAGGCCTAGCTCACCAAGTCCAAACAACATGTACAGTGCCAAAGCTATGAGAACAAGCTTGTTCCATACTAAGACCGCCTGAGACAGCAGATCTACACATTAAGATCACCTGGGGAGCTCTTAAAATCTAGATGCCTAGGCAACATCCTAATTAAGTCACAATGCCAAGTGCGTGCTTGCATGCTAACTTGCTTTAGTTGTATCCAACTCTGTGTAACTCTATGAACTGTAGTCCGCCAGGCTCCTCTGTCCATGGGGATTCTCCAGGCAACTAGTGTAGGTTGCCATGCCCTCCTCCAGGGGATCTTCCTGATCCAGGGACCGAACCCATATCCCCTGCCCTGCAGGCAATTCTTTACCACTGAGCCACTTAGGAAGCCCCCAGAATTCCAAGAGAGTGTCATTATTTTTCTTTTTTTTTGGTTTTTTTTTTGTTGTTGTTGTTGTTTTTATCATTATTTTTCAAGTCTCATTAGGTGATTCCAAAGTGCATTCAAGGTTGAGAACTACTGCAGAATACCTTTCCATCCCCCTCGATGAGTTTAGTCCTGAAAAGTGAAAGTGAAACTGTTAAGTCACTCAGTTGTTCTGACTCTCTGCAACCCCATGGATTGTAGCTCACTGGCCTTTTCTGTCCATGGAATTCTCCAGGCAAGGATACTGAAGTGAGTTGCCACTGGAATGAATTTCCTACTCTGGGGATCTTCCCAATCCAGGGATTGAATCCAGTCTCCTATATTACAGGCAGATTCTTTACCAACTGTGCCTCTAGGCAAGACTAGTTTAATCCTTGGATGACCAATTTATTTACAACTTTCTCAGTTTTAGCAGTAAAAGTGCCACATCCCAGAATCCCTTCAGTCCCAAACAAACCAAGACAGTTGATCATTCCAATGCTGAATGCAATTTTTCAATACTTACCTTTTAGCCTTATCAAAAAGAAGTCATTTTTTTATGCTTCTTACACTTGCTACTGAGGAATCATCTCAAAACAAAATCCACTATTTCTCATTTTCTCCATATATGCTCTTTATTCTACATCTCATTTCCTATCCAAAGTATTCTGAATAAAATATCTAAGACCCAGGGGATATTGACTCACAAGCAACAGAAATTACCTGAAAAAGTTAAAAATGGATTTCAGTAAAATTTATTAAAAGTCTACCATATGCCATGCAGTTTCAAAGTTGTGGATCAAAGATGAATAAGGGAAGTTGACATTCAAAGAGTTCACAATCCACTAGCACTGTAACAGCCTAGGGAGAAAAAGGAGAGAGTCAAGGGAACAGAAAGAATATAAAGGAGTAGATCAAAAAGTAGGCCAGAAGAAGAAACTTGTAGATTTTGTAGGTTTGTAGATTTTAACTTTGAACTTTAACCTTTATAGGAAAACATAATGCATATCTGCTCAAAATAAAAATGTAATGCCAGAAGAACAAAGACACTTCCAGATGTAATTTTAAAGAGCTATTTCTTCATGTGTCATTTCAAAAAACATTTTAGTTCCAAATTTTAAAAATCAGGGCAGATGAGCTGATTCAAAACCACTTAAAGTTCCTAGAAAATCCAAGGTCAATGACCATAATAAAGCCCAGAATACGTCCAACTAAAGGAAGCTATTTGGCTAGCAGCTTGCCTCCCTTTTGAAATTTGACCTCATTATACTATTAATAACCCTCTCTTAAGAAAAGCAAAAATTAAAAATGGTGCATATGGTAGTCTGATGGGTCAAGGCACATTGAATAAGACATGAAAACAGTGAAGAGAAAAGGTAATCATAGAACTGTATAAGAAAATAAAATACAGACCTCTCTAAATAAGATCAAAAATCAAAAAGAATTGGATAAGAATTTCAACATTCTTTCAAAACATTTTCAGCCACCAGACAGACTTCATATGGTTGATTTTGGATAGGTTCAAATCTTATTTTTATAAATCTCCAGAAAAGGCAATTATTTTATTCTATTTTAAAATCTAATCAGAAAGTCTAGTCTAAACAGCTCTCCCTTTTCCCTTTTTTCATTTCACTTCAGAAAAAGAAAAATGAATAATTAATCATCACATCAGGCTTAAAAGATACCTAAGAATATTTAAGCTCTATTTCTTTTTTTATTTTTTATTGAGAAGTGTGTAAAAGTGGATAAAGGTGAAATTAGCTCAGCTTAAACAAAAAGCATTTCTGGGGAAGGGTTCTAGGGGTGTGGGGAGCTGGCCTGTACCAACGTGCAATGGCAGAGTGCTGAATTTTACGAGCTGCATGTGTCACACTGGTAGCTTGAAAACAGCCATATGGAAGTATTTACACCACAGAAACTGGCATTAGAAAGCAGGACTGGTTAGTTAGTTAGGTAGCTGGTTGTTGAATATTTACCAGCACAATACCTCTTCTAACCCACCACCTATTTTTTTGAAATAAATAAAAGGTAAATTCTGGATCAGAAAAGTAAGAGTCTTGAGGATTACCACCAGTGAGATAGCCAAAGGAACACAGAGATTGCAAATTGCTTCCCACCACAGTGATAGAATAGGAAGGAATTAAAAAGCTGCTCTGTATTTCAGCTCAAAATAGAGCCTCTTTAAAGAAGAGGTGCACAAACAAGCCATAGTAGGAAAGAGGCTGACACTCTGGAGTCACACAGACCCCTCGCCCTCTCCACCTGGACCATCTCTACATAGTGCCACATGCGAGTCAGGTGGGGAGGACCAAATACCTGGTTAGTAAGGAGGACCTGACACCATCTATATGAGATCTACCCAGTTTCACAGGCCAGAACGTCTTTCCCTTCCACGGCCCCACAGTGATGCCCTTCATGAAGTTTAAACACAAAGTTGGATTCCAAAGCTGTTTCTCTCCATCATACCAAAGTCATGCTGAGGAAGGTTGGGGTGGGCGGGGGGGGGGGGGGGAATAGCAGCTTCTTGTTTCCCATTCTGAAGGTGATGGTCAAGGTAAGAGATTTTCTATTTTTGTTCATGCTTTGTAAGCACAAACACAAAATTACTGGGAGTCCTGACCTGTAGATTTCTGTTTATGTTTTTCTGCAAACGTTTTGAAATATCAGTTTCCTCTTTCTTTCCCCAGCATATGCTTTATGTGTCCAGTGCTTCCCTCCTCACCTTTCACATCCCTTTTTGTGACAGTCTAAAGGAAAGGTGCAACCAGGTGACCCTTCATTGATTTAGCAATGCTTCCCCGGGCTTGGAGAGGTGGGAAAATGTCCCCTATCCCTTTCAAGGCATAACGGTAGAAAATCAAGTTTTACAAAAGGCTGGCAGACTCTGCCCCTGGGAATACATCCCTTAGCCTGCTTAAGGCTCTGCGACCCTGGGCTGACTGCTCCCACACAGCAGTTATGGATGCCTCATAATCCCAACCAGGTTCTGACACTACACATCAGGCCACTAGTCTCCCGCCTGCATGGATGCCCACCTGAAACCTTCTCTGGCTCTGACACCCACACTGGGCTACCCTATCAAGAGATCGCCTTTCTTACCTCACGCATGCTCTGAAGTCTCTGGAGTTTGGGGCTTCCTTTAAACTCCTCACATCTGGAATCATTTCTTTCTCCCCATCCCACCACCCCCCACCCCAACAGAACAAATTGCTAAATGTTCCTATGCTCTACAGAAAGAAAATAGGGAAGGAAGGAAAAAAGAAAGGTGGGAGGGAGGAAAAAGAAACAGAGGAAGGAAGGAAATGTCCAGCAACATTTTCTGCCACAAACCTCCTCACGCTCATAAAACTAAACTTTTTTCCTTCTACTGCCTTTTCGTGTCCCTGGACTGCCAACATTATTCAGCTGTGGCAACACCCATCAACACTGCAGCCACACACCATTTGCAATTTCAGTATCTCTTAACAGTTTACTCTTCTCCCAAGATATTTTTAAGGGAAAAAGAAAAGATTAAAATTTTTTGCACTGCAGCAGCCCTGGGAATTTTAAACTCTGACAGGAACATTCACAACACTAAGCTTGCTTGCAAACAAACAAACAAAAAAAACTCTGTTTCCCCAGAGCCCATTAAAAAATAATAACTTCTTTTTAAAAAAGAAAAAACAAAGCATCACAGAATCAGATGTCACTAAAAATATTTCATTAATTTGAATGGTACACTGGGCTCCAACCACTTCCCTTCCTGGGATGACACTGATAACTTGATACCAAAAGTGGAGAAGGAATGAATGAACCCACCCTTCTCCCCAGGCAATGGCATACCTAATCTGGGAAAAGTGAAAGGAGAGGCAAGACAGAAACCAGCTAGAAAAACGGAATTTATAATAGGAAGAAGGCTTACCGGAAGCCATCCCCAGGGTGACTAAGCTATTAGAAAGCATAAGTGACACTGGACTTTTTGGGCAGCTGTAGACACTCATTTACATGTGAAGGTAAGCAATGACCAGCCAAAGGAGGTTTAATTACTTTGCTTTCAATTACTACTGTGATGCAATTAATTATCTCTGTCCCCCAAACCATTTTCTTTTTTGCTTGATCTTCTGCTGATGGGATCTTACAAATGATGGAGCAGCAAAACTTTTTAACGCTTTGTGTTTCCTCAGGACTTTCAAGCCCTCCAATTGAAAATGCCAGCATTAAGGACAGAGTCTCCCAAGTGGATTGCACAAATCCTGGAGGGGGGTGGGGTGTCAGGTGAGGCTCTGACGTGCTAAAAAATATTAGGACTTCTATTTTTTAATATATTTTAATCCTTCAAAAGAAAGGAATAAAGATCTGCTAACATCTAACCTATGGATCAGCTCCAGCATCCTCTCTCCACACAGATGTCTGACTGCCAGGTCATCAGACAACACCTCTCTAGGAGGGACGTAAGAGAAAACAGCCCTGCCCCGGCTTACTCCTTACTTTTTAGCATCCTGCTCCATATTGCATTTTACATGTGCAATTCAGTGGACTCACAAGCTGTATCATCTAGTTAATCAAACTAATCCTTCACAAATGCTCTGATGGCTTTAAGATATTTCTGCAAAGAAACCAACTTACTAACAATGCAAGTAATAACATAAGATGGCAAAAGCAAAGTCAACACTTCTCTGGCTTCCTGTATGAGCTCTTTCTCAGCTACTTACTTAATCTGTCCCTTCAAGGTAAATTAGATGCTTTAACAATAAGCAAGAAAGCAACTGCTTTTCAAAAGAAATTCATGTACAGAAAGACATTGTGAAAAAGAATGCTTGAAAATCTTTCCATCATTATATGATTTTGTTGAAGAAAATACTGTAAGCATATTGCTATAAACACTCTCCTCTCTGAAAACTGTTTTTAAATCTTCCAAATGGAGAGTTTCAGTGGGTTTTGAACACCTTTGTTCAAAACATTAAAATGCATTACCTTCAAATTAGTTTTGCAAAAACATCTGATTGAGATCACAGACGATGGAAATTCACTAGCTGTATTTCAATGAAAACTACTGCAAGATGAATTTAGGGCTGCAAATTGACTTACATGATGAAGTGAAGTCCATGATGAATTCCTCCTATTTGGGTGTTTTTGAGGAATATTTTTCAACCATGACAACAATTGAAAACCAAGTCTCAAACTTGAACTGGAAATACCTCTTCTAATTGCTTCATCACAAAGATTTTTACAGATAATCTAAAAACTAATAAAACATATTCATTTTAAATAGTAACAATATTTTAATGACAGAAAAAATATTTTGTGACCATAAACAAACTAAATAAAATATCATTTAAGGTATTTATTTATATCATCTTTTTAAATTCCTTTAAGTGTATGTTTTATAATAAACATACATGACTATTCAAGTACGTGTAAACAGTAAATAATATAAGTAGATTGTGGGTGAACGTTGAAAAATATTTCCCAGATAGAGGCACAAAATCCGACAAGCTTTGTGACCACTGGCCTACAATGGCTGCTGACTTGGTAAGAACTTATTTCCAACACATTATGGTGCTTACTGTATATACCAAATAACAAAAGCACCTTGGCAGATAAGAGGACACTAAAAGCATATTCAGGATGGATCTAGAGAATTTTATGCTTAGTAAACTGTGTCACAAAGAAAAAAAAAAAATAATAAAAAAAAATAAAAGCATATTCAGAGTAGTGCATCAATAAAACTTCAATTAAGACAAGACAGGGATTCCCACATGGCTCCAGTGGTAAAGAACCCACCTGCCAATGCAGAAGACAGGAGACACAGGTTCCACCCCTAGGTCAAGAAGATTCCCTGGAGGAGGATATGGCAACCCACTCCAATATTCTTGTCTGGAGAATCCCAGGGAGAGAGAAGCCTGGCAGGCCAGTCCTTGGGGTCACAAAGAGTCGGACATGACTGAAGTGACAGCACACACACAAGAGAAGACATACTAAAATACTGGCCACAGAACATAGGCTTTGAGTATTCATGCTCAGAATCACAACAGGAGGTCATGCTGTTTCCAGTCCTCTGTTTCAAATGCATTTAGAAACTCTGCTGCTGCTGCTGCTGCTTAGTCGCTTCAGTCGTGTCCGACTGTGTGATCCCGTGGACTATAGCTCGCTAGGCTCCTCTGTCCATGGAGATTCTCCAGGCAAGAAGACTGGAGTGGGTTGCCATGCCCTCCTCCAGGTGATCTTCCCGACCCAGGGACTGAACCCAGGTCTCCCACATTGCAGGCAGAATTTTTACTGCCTGAGCCACCAGGGAAGCCCTTAGACACTCTGAATATGTCTAATGTAAGCTTTCAAGTCAAACGTTCCTACAGCCATTTAACTGCCCTCCACCCTACAGTGAAATGTCATTTTCACAGGTGGCACCAAGATTTCTAATCATCAAAACACAATTATCATTATTGACAACATTTTTCTTAACTAAATTTGTCAAATCACTTCACTTCAGCATTCAGCCTGTGAGCTTTCCACATCATAGCAAAAGCCTGGACTGTAGAAGGTCCTCTCCCATCTGACCCCTTGTCTGCCTGGTGGCTCAGTGGTAAAGAACCTGCCTGCTAATGCAGGAGATGTAGGTTCAATCCCTGAGTCAGGAAGATCCCTGAAAAAGAAAATGGCAACCCCTCCAAAAAAATCCCATGAACAGAAGAGTCTGATGGGCTATAGTCCATGGGGTTGCAAAAGATGCAGACACAACTCAGCAATTAAACAACAACAGCACACACACTTGCTTTTTTATATTTAGCCACAAGGATGATTTCTGTGTTTTATTCATGCTATATCCCCAGTGCATACAACAGTCTGGCCCATAGTACCATGTCTTTAAATAAGTATTCATCCTAAGAAGAAAACTGAAGCATTGTTTCAAAATACTCCAAAAGACAAGGAGCAATCACCTCCATTAACATGTATTTATTACTTTATTGTATACCTACTATGTATAAGGAAACTCTTTTTTCTGATTTATTATTTTTGGTTGTGCTGGGTCTTTACTGCTGCACATGGGCTTTCTCTAGTTGTGGTGAGTGGGGGCTACTCTTCCTTGCGGCCTGCAGGCTTCTCTTTGCAGTGGTTTCTCTTGTTGTGGAGCACAGGCTCAGGAGTTGCGGAACATGTGCTTAGTAGCTCCACAGCATGTGGGATCTTCCAGGACCAGGGATCGAACTGTGTCCCCTGCATTGGCAGGAGGATTCTTTAACCACTGGATAACCAGGGTCTTTTTGATTGCTTGAGGAAATAAAGATGAACAAAACACAACTCCCTCAAGAAATGTATGACCCAATGGGTGATACAAACACAAATAATTAAGTACACAACAAACTGCAGATGTTAAGCACCCTGGTGGTATGGTGAGGTAGGGGAGAGAGAACCCACTTCTCTCTGATCAAAGAAGGAAAATCAGGGACATGGAATATTGGAGATGATGTTAGAGAATAAAATACTCTCTCAGAGGTAAAATAATGTCCATGCTTTAAACAAGTCACTCATTATATAATATGATTAATTTTTCTCAGTTTTTCCCTCTTTCCACTTCCCAGAGAGGTAAATAAAATGGACTTATAAGTGTGGGAATTATTAGAATTTTAACAAAGGCTTTTTCATTCAGAAACAGAGAAATTTGACTCAGCAAAATGAGGGGACATTGTGGGGACATCAGAGCAGGATAAGTGTGAGCTAAAGCCACTGGGATGCACCCTGCTGAACAGGGGAAGACTGTGTTTGTTTGACTTTAACACCAACAGTTTCTTTCAGCAAATGCCACATTCCTGGCAGGTTGACGTTTCTTATGTCATTTCTGCACTTAAAGAAGATAACAAGGAAAAGTCAAAGTCCCATGAATCTCTCTTAATCTTTGATTCAAACATCACCTAGAGGATCAGGACATCAGATGGGACATCTTTCAGCCTTTTCCCCCACCAAGTACTCAAGTTCTTTTAAAGCCAAATGGGAAGAAAAGATACGAATCCAGGATTACCAGATTTATACTTGCTAGTATTTTGATCTCCTTCTGTTATTATATATCTGTGATCACAGCACCTGCTGATGCAGAAGCGCAAAAAGACCAGGTTCAAGAGCTTTCACAACTGTTTAGTTGCTGGACTAAAATAGGTATCTGGACAGAAGAGACTTCTGCTTCAAAGAGAAAGGCAAAATTATCTTCCATGTTGCTAAATATATATAACCTTCCAGCAACAGGGTAAGGGTGGGTCAGTGGGTACAGAGGACAGCAACCAACATGCACTGTTAGGATTGCTGGGATGTATGAACTGGGATGTGTTCTTCACTGCTGACGGTTTAGATCAGATGGGGCATCAGAATGACTTCCCAGGAGCCCTAGTGGGCTTGTTTGCTTTCAACAGTACAAGCAGTGGTGTGATGATGAACGGGTTCTCAGAAGAGAGAACTCCAGTGTTATTTCCATATCAACTACAGAGATAGGGATGACTGTAGGGACAGAAATATTTTAGTTTGAAACAGCATATGAACACAAAACTATCAGCCACAGAAAGGAACACATTTGAGTCAGTTCTAGTGAGGTGGAAGAACCTAGGGCCTGTTATACAGAGTGAAGTAAGTCAGAAAGAGAAAAATGTCATATATTAATGCATATATATGGAATCTAGAAAAATGGTACTGCTGAACCTATTTGCAGGGCCAGGAATAAAGACACAGACATAGAGAACAGACTTTGGACACAGTGGAGGAAGGGGGAAGGAGAGGGTCGAACACATCGAGAGAGTAGCACTCACATATATACACTACCGTGTGTAAAATAGACAGCTAGCAGGAAGCTGCTATATGGGCATGGGGAGCAACCTGCTCGGTGACAACCTAGAGGAGTGGGGTGGGGTGGGGTGGGGGGAGGTTCAGGAGGGAGGGGATGTAGGTATACTTATGGCTGATTCACACTGTTGCATGGCAGAAGCCAACACAATATTGTAAAGCGATTATCCTCCAACTAAAAATATAAACAAACAAACAGCTGTTAATCACATATAAAATTATATTTCCTGCTTGAATAATTTTCTTAAGTATTTAGAATATGTAAAGCAATGAAGAAAAATGTCTTAGGGGTAAAGCTTTGATTCTATGACCAGGATCTTCATCAGTAGTCCTCAATGTCACATCTACTCAATGTTCTTCAGAAGAAGGACAAGGAGAGACGCTATACAGACCACTACAGTGCCCAAAAGAAATTCATCTGGTTTGCCAAATGAAACCAGGCCTTTTGTAACAAAGCAGGTTACAAATCTGCCATTTGTAACCAGGCTCCTCTTTGTACTCTCTTACTGACTTACAGTCAATGACGAGTTTATTTCTCAGTTCAGGATGTCCTGTGGATAAAGGCTGATTTCCAGAGCAAAAGAGTTGAGTTGCATGTTTCACATGACACTCAAGGGGTTAATTATTAGGCAGGTAGTGTGCCTTTCATTTCCAGGAAAAGACAAACATCTCCCCACAAAAGTCCATGGGGATAATGAAAGGCAGACAAAAGATCTGATCTTCATTTCACTGTATATGAAGTGAATATCCTGAATGGATATTCTATAACAGTCTAATGAGAGCACAGCTCACAGCGGAAATTTGAAATATTCTGAGTCCCTAGAGAAAAGGAGATTCAAACCTGCTGTTGTTTAGTTCCTTACTTCCAAGAGCTTTGATACCCTTTCTCCAAGGCTCTCCCCTACCACTCCTTTCTGATTGTGCGTATAACTCAGTGCATAGTAGCAATTCCAGCCAAGCAGTTATTCTAGCCCCAAACAAGCATCAGAATTTGGCTTCTGTCCAGGAACAGTGTCAGTGAAAATATTTCCATTCAGGCTCTTTGTCCTCTTGCCACCTCAGAGAAATGACCTTGACACAACCCAACGCCCAGACCATAGGAGATGCAGCACACAGACCTAAGTAGCTCATTCCTTAACTCATTCCAATCTGAAAACCATACCTCAGCCACACTTCAGAATCAAATGTGGGACACAGCTCTAACAGAAGTAAAGTCTGCAGCCCAAGGAAATACCACCATCCATTTTTTACTGAAATCCTTTATCGGCTAAGGTCTAGTTTCTTTTAGGTTTACACAAATGTCTTTCAAATCCTACGGCCCATGAACCTATGCAACTATTATGGCTGACCTATTCCATAAGTAAATGAAGCTTTCTGACCTTCAAAACTGTCAATCCAAAAACTGTCATCAAAAGCTTTTTAAAAACCCCCAAAGTATATCTGAAAAGCAAAGCAATGCTTATTATCTCAGATTCCTCGACACTTCCCTTGGAGAAAATTCTCCCCTCTCATCACCCTTCAAGTGCATCTCCCCTCTCATGCACCCTTTTCAAGTGCAAAACCCAAAGGCTAGCTCCTATTAAATTCCAAGTCTATGTTGCCGTTGTCGGTCAATCAGTCGTGTCTAACTCTTTGTGACCTCATGGACAGCAGCATGCCAGGCCTCCCTCTGTCTCACCATCTCCTGAAGTTTGCCCAAGATCTATAAGTGGGGGGAGGGAGACCACACATTTTTATTGTTTAAAGCAAAACAGCACAAAAATTTTCTTCCATAAATGAAGTCATAGGAAAAGAAAGAAAACTTAAAACCAACAATATAGCCCTCCCACTCAACCAAGATTTTTGTGAGAAGTCCACGATTTATAAGCAGTACACACATATCCCTGGTTCTCATCTACTGCCAGAGAAGCAAAAGGTATTTGAAGTTTCCTTAAGATATGATACCTGCTGGCCAGAGAGAAGAATTAACTATGAATAGCCAATAAATATTATTTTATGAACTTTAGGGCCCCAGGGTGACTTTATTTTACCAGTGAACTAGCTTTTTAAACAGGATGGATGAGTACATGAGCACATCAGAGATGCCATCCTATGGCCATTAACTGTCTGTGCATCTTTCTCGGAGACACCAGATAGGAAAATAAACTGCAGCCTGTAAGATGAACCTATAAATGAGGAAAATTAGTTTCATGTGTCACAATGAACTATGCCCTGTTATATCCCACCCCTGAAGACCAATAGCATCCTCTGTCTCTCTTTCTGTCTCTCTCACCTTCCTCTCTGAATATCTTTTCTCTGTGTCTCCGTCTGTGGAGGAAGAAGGCCGGAGCAATGGGAAGAATTCTTTCTCCTCTGTCTCCTTTAACCTGGTCTCTTTTCCCCTGTTTCTCTCCCTCAAGTATCTCTCCTCTCCCTGCCTCACTTTGGTATTTCCACTTGGGTTTTCTTGTTTTGCGGGGAGAAGTACTGATTTTACACTCCAGGAAATGAGAAGATACAGCTGGGCAAGGAGCTCCCTGGGACTGAATCACTATTGTTCCCAGTGGTTTTATCTGTCTTCTTTACAAGTCTCTTTGCTGCCCACAAAAGTGCCAAGCTCCTGATAAATGGGACAGCAAGGTGTCACATTTTTCCACTCTAAATGCAGAGTAAACTCTCACAACCTTGCTTCACTGAAAAATGAAACTATAACTACATGCAGGAGGGTCCTTAAAGAATTCCTTTCTAGGTTCAGCCCCAGAGTAGCTTCCACATGGCTAAACAAGAGCTTCAGAGGAAAAATATTTATTCTTATTAAATGATGTCCCACAAGACATCTTTGTTTCTACAGCTACCTGTTCCATGAATCCTAGTTACATCACTGACATTAGAACCCACACCTGTAATAAGGAGTATCTTGAGGGAGAAAGATGAGCAGCCCATCCCAAAGGTCCTCCAGACCTTTCCTTTCCATCCCCACTGGCTGGCACATTTTAAACAATAAATGTGTATTAGTAATGATGAAGCCTATATTTTATGGCCTCAAGTCCTGCCAAGACTGGAGTCCTGATCCATCCTTTATCCTCCCAGAATTTTATTAGTTCTTGAAAATAATACAAGTTTTCTTACAGGTTTCAATAAGCCACCACTATCCAGAATAAGAGCCTCCCTTTACAACTATATTATTTCACACCTGTAGTTCCTATTGCTCCAAACCAGGGGCTGGCAAAATATGGCTCAAGGGCCCTATCCACCCTACCACATAATTTTTTAAATTTCAGTGGCCATCATGCCTATTTGCTCATGTACTGTCTGTAGCTGCTTTTGCAGTGCAATGGCAGGGTTGAGTAGCTGCTGGAGACTATTTGAACCTTCACTGAAACAATCAGATATACCTGCTCTAATCAACAGAACATCTGATGATTATACCAAAAATTGTACCACTCACTGAATATTTACCATGAAAAGAAGCTAAATGATTTACACAGATTATCTCATTTAATTGTCACAACCACCTTATAAGTTATAAGCACTTTCATTACCATTGTTTTAAGAAAGAAACCACATACATCATATACCTATATCAAATCACCATGATATACACTTGAAATATCCTTTGATTTTGTTTGTCAATATAATTATACCTCAATAAAGTTGAAGTAAACAAACTGGATATCTTATAAGAGGAGCCAGAGTCAAACCTAAAAAGATTGGCTAGAGAGTCCACACTAGTCACCACTTTTCCAAACTGTCTCTAGATTTGAGGATGCTAATGCTCTGGTAAGCAAGAGACTGGACCTCAGGTGGACATAGTACAAAACAAAACAAAGAATGTTTGTTTTAATGAAGAAAGTAGGACCAAAGAATGAGAAAGTATTTGTGTTCATCAAGATAAGAGCTGAAACAGCAGATTACAAAGTTTTACCCACTTCATACTTTAAACCACTTTCATAGATTTCCAGCGTGAAATCCAGGAAAGAAAGAACAACTAGCTAGGCACTGAATAAATGTGTGATGAATGGATGGATGGATGGATGGATGGATGGATGGATGGATGGATGGATAGAAGAAAACCAACTGATCTCACAGAGTCAAAGGGAGAACTGAATGTCTAAGAACTGAGAAAAGTACCACAATAAATTCAAAAACCAACCTCAACAGGAGAATTTAGACATTTTCTCAGCAGACCATTATCATCCACATGACAGCCCAAGAAACATTAAGTTTCTGGGTACTTCCATGCCAGATTTCAAATTCCAAGGAGGCAAAAACCTTACTAAGTCACCCTGACTCAGGTATACACCTCTACTAGAGGGTGGTTCTCATCCCCGGTTGAACTTTAGAATCACCTGGGGAGCTTTTTGAGCATTCAAATTCCTGAGCATCACCTAAGATCAACTGAAACTGACTCTTTGGGGGTGAAGACTTGGGGAACTCAAGACTCTGTTCAGTGATTATGAGGCTGGCAATCATCTTATAAGACCAGCTAGGAATAGAGCAGAGAGAATCTCAGAGCTCAAGCCTCCCCACGCCTGCTCCCCAACCTGACTCTGGGGTAGGAGCTGATAAAAACCTCATTATTTCTTGTTGTTAAGTCACTCAGTCGTGTCTGACTCTCTGCAATCCCGTGAACTGTAGCCTGCAACCCCCAACTGTAGCCTGCCTGCTCCTCTGTCCATGGGATTTCCCAGGCAAGAATATTGGAGTAGGTTGTCATTTCCTTCTCCAGGGGATCTTCCCAACCCAAGGATCAAAACTAGGTCTCCTGCTTGGCAGGCAGATTCTTTACCACTGAGCCACCAGTGTTATTTTTTAATTATTCTTTAAGCTAACTTACCTTAGAGCTTTTCTTATCTGCAAAGTGTAACACCCTAACCAACAGAATCCTGATCCCCAAGAAGGAAGCACTCCAACTAATCTGCATCATCTCAATGAAATCAGATCCAGTTAGTTAATCAACATACCCCAAGGGCCACTCTATACCCAGAACTGTTCTGACTGCTTTAGAGGATATTAATAATTGTTAGACTCCCTGTATCCTTAAGAAACTCTTTTAAAATAGTAATTGTAAAACTCTGGCCTATGGAATCTAAAAGAAACAGAGCAAGAGTGACTTAAACCGAGCATGCTGGTAATATATTTCCTTTTTTGTCTGATTTATCTATTTTTTTTAAAAAAATGCATTTTAAAGCAAGGATATAACAACTGTATTGGGGGAATTTTTAAGAATGGTTATCTTGTGTATTAGCAGAGATTTTGACCTCTATGGGAAGAAAACAAGTAACATTTCTAGGACTATTTGCTGGGCTGAATAAAGGGCAATCAAAGGACTCTTACAAGATTATCTACAGCTGCAAAATCATGATTTCTGAAGCAAATCAAACTCTCCATGCAAAATCCCATCTCCTCAGTGCAACCTTGTGAGGAAGCAAGAGGAACGAAGCACTGATTTCAGAGAGCTTCTTACTGAACTCATTCAAACCTCCAGTGGCCACTTGCTTCTGAGTAAACCACCTGATCTTTGGGAAGAGAAATAAATCTTCTCCTTGGTGGTTCAACTGTTAGTCCCGTGGAGAGTGCTTCCAAGATGGAAAAAGGCAGAAATTTAAATAATGAAGAGAACAAGCAACTGCAGCTTCTTCCCCTTCTAGCACTAGGGAATTCAATTATTCGATTTTCAACCTTCCTGACTCTCAAGCAGCCACATGGGGCACACCAAGACTGCAACCATTTAGGGCCCATCTCTCACTATCGAGAGCTTGTACTGCCTCCCTAATAAGATCCGTCTTATGTTTTATGGTGCAGTTGAACTGGGAGCTTTCGACATTGGAACCAGGGTTTATCACTGTGAGGATAATTGAAGAAACCAGTCCAACATGTTAAGTGAGCCTGTAAAAAGGGGCAAATCTGATAAAATTTGTAAACTAAGAAGGCAAATGAGTTTGGCTAGTGATGCTGGTGGTGATGATGAGTTGAAATTAAAATGTAATGCAGACTAATTTTCCTTTGGAATTCCGAAGTGGTTTTCTTTTTCGCTCCTGTTTCTCAAAACTATTTCAGAGACTAGCAGTGGTTAGCACTAGGTAGTACAAATGTGGAATATTCACTTTGGTTGCAAAATAGATTCTTTCAGACTCCAAGAGCAACTGTTTGAATCAACCAAACAAAGAAACACAGTTTTCTAAATAGGAATGGCATCTTTATAAAATATGGCTCTCCTAAGATAAGCATGTTAGCACTGTTATTTTAACAGGTTTCTCAGAAAGACAAATACCTGGTCAACTCCCTAGCATCCCGCATGGAAAGACCCTGTAAAGGATGAGCAGATATTTGTTCAGCAAAGTAGAGAACTATTTTTTGAAAATCTTTTTGTGTTTATAGCTGTATGGGCCATGCCTTAACACATTTTTTGTATTAACTAGCACAAGAGGATTTCTGCAGCTTGGAAACCAGGGATAAAATTAATATATTGGCTGATACCCACAACAGCCTCTCAGGTGTCATCATTGAGAATTATTATTTTCAGTAGTTCATGGCTCATTTCTTTAAAATTAAAATTAGTGTTGTGGCACCCAAGGATAATTTTCCCGCTGTCTCTACAGAGAATAATATAAGCTTGGTGAGTTTAATGAATGGTGGTTTACTGCCAGCCAGTGTCAATGCCGTGGATGCGTTTGTATTTAATAGGAACTAGAATCATCGTCTTACCACTGTGTCTTCATTAATATGAAATCCTTATATAGCCAGGTTAGCTGATAAATTATGCCCAGCATCTCAATTACCTTATCAAAGAAAATGATTCCTAATGACCAAGGAGGGGATACAGGAGTGCAGAGAGAAATCATGGCCAAATTAGTTAGGATGAAACTGAACCCTCTGCAGATTGGCAGATCAGCTCTGAACTAGTTAGTAGGAAGTGTGCAGCCTGTATGAGCAGGAAGATGTGGAGGTGGCATGACTAAACAGGAAACAGAACATGAAAGAGGGATTAAGGGAGGTGAGAGGCCCTGCAACTTCTCCAAACAAGCAACTAGGAAGATCTCACGCAGACATTTATGTCAGGTTTCCAAACACATACAACCAAGCATGCACGTAATCCTGAGGTCCAGAACTGTTTAGGGACTTTGCAGAGACCCCATGGGTGAGACCCACATTGGTGCTATGCCCTGGGTGTACCAGCCATGGGCCCCTTTGCTCTTAAAGTTTTTCCCAGCCTTCCCCTGCTCTACTATGCTGCAGAGGGACCTGCCCGTATATCAGGCTGCTTCTCATCCTGTCTCATCAACTGGCTTCCAACTGGATTTGGCCAACAGGAGCACTAAAAGGAGACTGGGAGGAAGGAGAAAGGGAGAAGTCAGAGCAGTTCCCCCACTCCTTCCCTGTCTGTCTTAAGTAGCATCTCCAGCCAAAGCTATGCTTTTTCCTTGATCCCAGCTCACACTGGATGGCCAGCTATGGGTGAGCCCAACCCATGGGCTCCAATACCATCACCTTCTCCCTTTGTTTCTCCACATAAGGATAGGGAAGCTTCTGGTTGTTTCTAACCCCTTGAATATCTACTGTCCTCCCCTTGACCACCCATCTCTCCCTTGACCGATAATAACAAATACCTTGTATTAAATTCATTTAATTTAAATGCACAGAATGGTTTCTATTTTCTTTGTTGGACTTCAAGTGATGCGGGAAGTAAGAGCTGGAAAGGCCACAAATGTAAGGCCTCAGGAATCTATATGAGAGAACCATTCATTCTTACCAATGAATTGGGTTGAGAGGAGGTAATTCATTATGGAGAAGTGCCTGGAGAGCCAGGTGCCCAGGTTTACATGAATTCATTGCATTATTCTCCATCCAGCAACCTAGGAATTCAAGGAAATTAGGAGCAATAGCTTCCCAAGCAGGCCTTTGGGGGAGAAATCAGCTCTAAAATCAAAGCCCTCAAGCTTTCCTTTCCCTCCAGAGAAGACTTGAGAAAACAGTTGAGAGAGCTTCTCTATTCAGAGAAAACTATGCAGGGAGCAGAACCTCTTCTCCCTATTCAAAGGGAAGAGTTAGAAACATCATCAGAATTTCCACAGACTCTAAAAAAAGCACAGATTTCCAGCAACAGGGTGGATCCTTAAGCCAAACAGCAAACATTTATTTGAAAAAAAAATACTAATTAAAATTAGCACCTCTGTCTTCAAAATCAAACAAGTGGGCAAGTCTGGGTTGGGAGTGCCTCCAGACCCAAGGCCATATGCCACCATCTTTACAAGACCAAGACACAGAAAATGTTTATGAAGGAACACTCCCCAGTTTCTTCCCCAGATGAACCCCATAAACCACCAGATCCCCAAGAACTGAAATAATTCCATCATCCCCACGGAAGAATGGAGGCAATGGAATGGGATCGAAACTGCACAACCTGTCAGTGGAAGAACAGAGACAAATAATAAGATTTAAATATAAGCAAAAGTCCCTGACATTAACAGTGAGTCTGCTGGCTCATGGCTGCCTCCCAGGAATCATTGCTATATTGCTTTTCATAATCTCCTTAGAGTGAAATTAAAAGTAACCACTGCTCTTCATCTCCCTGCCTATTTGCTCAATGGAATGAAATCGTCCTTCCTTATGCTGCAAATGAGCTCCCTACTTCAAACATCCCTTAGACACTTATGGCATTTCCTTGAAGAAAGTCCTCCTCCAGCTACCCTTAATTAAACCAAGGTGACAGGAGAAGCTTCTATCACCGCCCGTGTCAGCCTGTGTAGCAGTACGTTGCTTCATTCCCTTCTCCTGGGCTTCCCATTTAGCCTTGTAGCCACCCACACCAGCTGCAAGCCAGCTTGGCCCATGAGGAAATGGCTCATACCTACACTCAGGGAAGCTTTCCCGTGGTGCGTGGTGCTTTTTTTTTTTTTTAATATATTTTACTGAAGTATAGTTGACCTACAGTGTTGTGTTAATTTCTGCTGTACAGTAAAATTATCCGTATACACATTCTGTTTTCATATTCTTTTTCATTATAGTTTATCACAGGATACTGAATACAATTCCCAATGCTTAGGACCTTGCTGCTTTTCCATTCTATATATCATAATTTGCATCTACTAACTCCAAGCTCCCAGGCCACCTTCCCCCCAACTGCCTCCCTTTTTGGCAACCACAAGTCTGTTTCTTTGTCTATCCCATGGTGTTTTGAAGAATGTTATGCCTCTGGGGTACCCAGCTGGGGAGCCAACTTCGAGCTCCGAGAGGAGGGATAAGGGAGATGAGCCAATCTCTCCGCAAAAGCTTGTACCCCTTGCCAACAGCTGTTGGCCTGGAAGCCTCCAAGGCTTGGAGCCAGGCCATTTCTGCCCACAAGCGTCTCACCAGATGAACACATGAACCTGACCTTTAGGTTCAGTATAATAATGCTCCAGCAACAACTGCATCATTGTCACTTTAACCTTGAATGATTTTCCATTTTAAGAAATTTTGAGAATATTTAAAGGTAGAGCAATACCTCCTGAAATTAAGCCATTTAAAAGAAATGTATAGTAAAATTCAAGACTCTTCATAGGCAGCCAAGGTAACTAGAGTATGTGACCTTAAAGATTCTAGAGAGGTTGCTGTCAAGTCCCTACCCTCCTCTAAGAAGCGGCATAGATTAGTAGCCAAAAAAACAGACTTCAGGGCCAGAGGATCTAAATTTGACTCCAAGTATAACAGTAAGAACTTTTGTATTCTATTACAAGTTAATCACTATAGGAATGTTACCTATAAGCTTAAATTATACATAATGGTCCACTTCTGGGAACCCTGCCTCCCAGGTAATGATCAGTAAGCTAAAACACCTTTGTTTCACTCACAGGAAGCATCCTGACCAGGCCTGCCTGTGAATGACTGCAGAAAGAAAGAAAATAACACATTTCCTCTGAAGCGTGACTGGAACCAGGAAACGTTTGACTTGACTCCCTCCACTTCTAGTATAAAAGAAGCCTGAATTCTAACTCAGGTAAGATGGTCCTCTGGGACACAAGTCCACCATCTTCTCCATCTGCTGGCTTTCCAAATACCGTCTCCATTCCTTGCCCTAATAACTTATTACTCGATTTATTGGCCTGTTGTACAGTAAGTAATACAAACTTAGACTTGGTAACACAAGTTTCACTACATGCTAGGTGACTAGGACAAGCTTCTTCTCTGTATTTTTATTTTCTGATCTGTAAAATGGAAGTGGTCATTATGAAAGTACCCACCTTAAGGTGATTATGAGGATTGAGTGGGTTGCATGCACGTTAAGCTGCTTCAGTCATGTCCAGCCCTTTACGACCTGGTGGACGGTAGCCCACCAGGCTCTTCTGTCCATGGGATTCTCCAGGCTAGAATACTGGAGTGGGTTGTTGTGCCCTCTTCCAGGGGATCTTGTCAAGAATACTTTTTAATAAATCCCAGTGAATGGTGTTTGCCATTCATTATTGACCTATTCATTCAACATGTATTTACTATTCTCCCTGACTCCTTATGATTATACACTGGAGGTGACGAGCAGATTCAAGGGATTAGATCTGGTAGTCAGAGTGCCTAAAGAACTATGGACAGAGGTTCATAACACTGTACAGAAGGCAGTGACCAAAACCATCCCCAAGAAAAAGAAGTACAAGAAGGCAAAAATGGTTGTCTGAGGAGGCCTTACAAATAGCTGAGAAAAGAAGAGAAGTGAAAGGCAAGGGAGAAAGGGAAAGATATATCCAATTGAATGCAGAGTTCCAGAGAATAGCAAGGAGAGATAAGAAGGCCTTCTTAAGTGAACAATGCAAAGAAATAGATGAAAACAATAGAGTGAGAAAGACTATAGATCTCTTCAAGAAAATTGGAGATATCAAGGAAACATGTCATGTAAGGATGGGCATGATAAAGGACAGAAACAGTAAGGATCTAGCAGAAAAAGAAGAGATTGAGAAGAGATGGTAAGAATACACAGAAGAACTATACAAAAAAGACCTTCATGACCCAGCTAACCATGATGGTGTGGTCACCCACCTAGAGCCAGACATCCCGGAGTGTGAAGTCAAGTGGGTCTTAGGAAGCATTAATATGAACAAAGCTAATGGAGGTCATGGAATTCCAGTTGAGGTATTTAAAATCCTAAGACCTGATGCTGTTAAAGTGCCGCACTCAATACATCAGCAAATTTGGAAAACTCAGCAGGAGCCACAGGACTGGAAAAGGTCAGTTTTCATTCCAATTGCAAAGAAGGGCAGTGTCAAAGAATATTCAAACTACTGCACAATTGCACTCATTTCACATGCTAGCAAGGTTATGTTCAAAATCCTTCAAGCTAGGCTTCAGCAGTATGTGAACCAAGAATTTCCAGACATACAAGCTGAGTTTCGAAGAGGCAGAGGAATCAGAGATCAAATTGCCAACATTTGCTGGATCATGGAAAAAGCAAGGGAGTTCTAGAAAAACATCTACTTTTGCTTCACTGACTATGCTAAAGCCTTTGACTATGTGAATCACAACAAACTGGAAGATTCTTAAGGAAATGGGAGTATCAGATCACCCTACCTGTCTCCTGAGAAATCTGTATGCAGGTAAAGAAACAACAGTTAGAATTGGACATGAAACTGATTGGTTGAAAATTGGGAAAGGAGTATGTCAAGGCTGTATACTGCCACCCTGCTTATTTAACTTCTGTGCAGAGTATATCATGTGAAATGCCACGCTGGATGAATCATAAGCTGGAATCAAGATTGCTGGGAGAAATATCAACATCCTCAGATAAGCAGATGATACTACTTTAATGGCAGAAAGTGAAGAGAAGTTGAAGAACCTCTTAAAGAGGGTAAAAGAGGAAAGTAGAAAATGCTGGCCTGAAACTAAGCATTCAAAAAACTAAGATCATGGCTTCTGGTTCTATCACTTCATGGCAAATAGAAGGGGGGAAAAAATGGAAGCAGTGACAGATTTTGTTTTCTTGAGCTCCAAAATCACTGCAGATGGTGACTATAGCCATGAAATTAAGACACTCGCTCCTTGGAAGGAAAGCCATGACAAATGTAGATAGCAGAGGCATCACCTTGCTGACAAAGGTCCTTCTAGTCAAAACTATGGTTTTTCCAATAGTCATATATGGATGTGAGAGTTGGATGACAAAAAGAAGGATGAACACCAAATAGCTGATGCTTTTGAACTGTGTGGTATTGGAGAAGACTCTCAAGAGTCCCTTGGACTGCAAGGAGATCAAATCAGTCAATCCTAAAGGAAATCAGTCCTGAAAATTCATTGAAAGGACTGATGCTGAAGTTGAAGCTCCAATACTTTGGCCACCTGATATGAAGAGTTGACTCTTTGGAAAAGACCCTGATGCTGAGAAAGATTGAATACAGGAGAAGAAGTCAGTGGTAGAGAATGAGATGGTTAGATAGCATCACTGACTCAATGGACATAAATCTGAGCAAACTCAGAAGAAAGTGAAAGACAGGAGCCTGCTGGGCTGCAGTCCATGGGTCAAAAGGAGTGAGACATGACTTAAGGACTGCACAAAAACAACAGCTGACTGCTGCATGTGGCTGCTAACAAAGACCCAGATACTATGCTACAGAAACAAAACTCAGTCCCTGAGTCCTTGTTCCCCATGAGAGTCCCATAACCGCAAAGTACAAAGTCCGTAATATTCACTCTTAGAGAGCGGAAGCCCACAGAAATGTGGTGGCAACCACAGCACCGAAACCATCCCACCAGGGAAAATATGTATAGTTCTCAACGTGCTCATTCCTTGGGGCGTTTTCCAAATGTAAGTTGCAAGAGCAGAACTGGTTAGTACATCAGTTGCACTTTCCCCTCCTGCTCTCTCTAGAAAGTCTGACAGCAGGACTCCAGGGCAGTCGGGAGCCCAATGTTACCTGCAGCCTTGTGGATCTGCCCTGGCTGCCCTTCGTCATGGAGGGACTCATCCATCCAGAGCTGCAGGGGCAGGCCGGCTTTCCATGGCTCCTGCCTTTTACAGGACACAGCATCCTGGAGAGCAAGCAGCTGCAGGAGAAGTCACAGCTGGTCACAGGGTGACACATGCTAGACCACCTCTCTTCACTGTCCCTGCACCGCTGGGAGAATGGCTGATGTTTCTGAGGTTGTCTCTCTCCAGAAGCCCCCTCAGAGGTTCTGCCAAGCTGGGGTTGCCAAAAGCTAGATACCTCCTCTGTCTGGAATCTAAATGAGGAGCAACATAGGCCAGGCTAAAACCTGCATCATGATAAAAGGAAATTAGGACAATGCCCCATGAACAGCCCAGAGATAAGGAGACCTGGTCACTATGTGGGAACATCTCCAGGGATAAACAGGTAAGGAAAAAAGCATCCTTCAGAAAAGTCATCAAGGAAAATAAACCTCCCCGCTATGCTTGTAATATGAATCAGCAGAATAGTGGATTGAACATCTTGGGTCAGAATTCTAATTCTGAAACATTCTAGCTCTGTGACTTCAAGCAGCTTTTAACCTCTCCTTGTGTCTCATTTTCCCCACATGTCTGCTGGGGCGCTAAGGCCTGGCCCCGGGGGATGCTATGAATGTGACCTGGTGTGGAGGTGTAACTGGGGGCTCAGAAATGGGGTCCCCCCTGTGCCTCCAAGCCTCAGTGCCTCCTTCACCCCCATAGCTTTACTTCTCCTCCCTTCTTTCCAGCAAACTTGCACCACAATTCTTTTCAACATCTGTTCTGCTCCTTGGTTTTCTCCACAGCTTCACCTAAACGTGGATTTGCTCATCTGTGTTTCCTCAAAGAGTTCCAAGAAGCCCACTGGCCACATAAAGCCCAGGCCACTCCTGGCGTCACACTCTAACATCTGAATCACTTCCCCAGAGCAGTTTCTCAAACACCCAATCAATGCGCTATAGCTCATTGTTGTTGCTGTTGAATTGCTATGTCTGACTCTTTGCCACCCCATGGACTGCAGCACACCAGGCTCCTCTGTCCCACACTATAAAAAATAACTAATTTTGACAAATATGTCCCTAAAGTTCTTGTTCGTTGATAGGATGTCTTTTACCTTAAATAACACAAACAATCCACTTTGCTGCAACTGTGCAGTCAGTGCTTGTGTTCACCTGAGAATCATTAGCCGTCATTCCTGCATGTGGGGGCTGTGTGTTCCAACAGCACCCTCCAATTCACAAGGAGACCCCAAGCAGGTTACTTTGCCTCAGGTCACTTAAAAATGTCTTCAACACTAAAATGAGGAATCTTGATATATATATGTATAAATAACTTCCTGGGATTTATTGAGAAGTCATTTTTCTTAATTTTTTATAGTTTTAATTTTATCAATATAAATATACATCAAAAGATGCACTTCACAACTGTACAGTAACAGTTAAAAACATAAGGATATTTTTCAGGAAGAACTGCTTTAATATAAACATCTTTAGGGG
Source organism: Dama dama (assembly GCF_033118175.1). NCBI lineage: Eukaryota > Metazoa > Chordata > Mammalia > Artiodactyla > Cervidae > Dama > Dama dama. The sequence goes on along the minus strand of NC_083692.1, from coordinate 59,779,045 downwards.
GTTATACATTTTAATCACAATCACATGATAAATATTTGATTTGCATTCATTAGATAAATGGGAATAAAAGTTATAATCCCAGGAAAGACATTTAGTGATTCTAAATGCTGAACATTTGAATAATAGTGCTAAGGGATTGAAATGGGAGTGAAATGTACCCAAGAGGAAAATTCAGAGACTTCAAAACAGCTTTTTGGAAAAATAAATAAATAATAGAATGAAAAAAAGCACTGCAGCTCAAAAGATGGGAGAGGGGCAGAGATTTTAAAAATTAATGAACTGAGATCTTTTCTCCAGAAACATCATTTCTGTATCATTTAATCAGACTTGAGCTTTCTTAAATTGCCTTTGAAACAAGTTAATAAACAATACATGCCTGCCCTAGTATGCATTTCTTACAAGTTAATGTACTCTGAGATTCGTCCTTCAGTAATTACCGGAGAAACACCAGTGATCCCTGCAGACTTTATTTGAGGTCAACAGTGAAGGGTAAAGACCTTCTCAAAGGCTTTGGAAGGCATGGGAAAAGACCACCTGCTCAAAAATATCATTCTATCTAACTACTGCAGGGCAGAAATATCCACTACCAGGGTCAAAGTCACTGATGGCAATTAATCCCTTGTCTCCAAAGGACTGTTAAAAATAAACCTGGGGAAACACCAGGATTTCCTCTTTCATGGATGAATAATATTTCATTACACACACACACACACATAACATATTCATGATGCACTCAGCCACTGATGAACATTAAAATAGCTTCCATATCTTGACTATTGTGAACAATGCAAGAATAAACCTGGGGGTGCACATATCTCAGTACCTCATTGAAATACTGATTTCACTTCCTTTGGATACATATCCAGAAGTAAATTTGCTGAATCATATGGTAGATCTACTATTACTTTTGGAGGTACCTCCATATCATTTCCCATAATGGCTGAACCAACAAGGACAAAGCTGGAGGACACTATGCTAAGGGTAATAAGCCAGACACAGAAAGACAGATACTGTATGATCTCACTTATATGTGAACTCTGAAAAAGTGGAACCCATAGAACCAGACAATGGTGATTACCAGGGACTGAGGGATGGAGGAAATGAGAAGACATTGGTGAAAGGCTATGAATCTTCAGTTATAAGATGAATAAGTTCTGGGGATCTAATGTACAGCATGATGACTATAGTTAATAACACTACTGTAAACCTGAAATTTGCTAAGCAAGTAAATCTTAAGTGTTTTCACTACCAAAAAAATTGGTAACCAGGTAACAGGTAAGTTACTTTGATTGTAGCAATCACTTCCAAATGTATACATATATTAAATCATCACACTGCATACCTTTTTAAAAATAAGTAAATAAACAAAATCTGAAAATAATAATAATAAAAGAGACATGTGGACTATGACAGGCAATAGATTAATCCATTCAGTTCAGTTCAGTTCAGTCGCTCAGTCGTGTCCGACTCTTTGCGACCCCATGAATCACAACACATCAGGCCTCCCTGTTCTATCACCAACTCCCAGAGTTTACTCAAACTCATGTCCATCGAGTCAGTGATGCCATCCAGCCATCTCATCCTCTGCCATCCCCTTCTCCTCCTGCCCCCAATCCCTCCCAGCATCAGGGTCTTTTCCAATGAGTCAACTCTTCGCATGAGGTGGCCAAAGTACTGGAATTTCAGCTTCAGCATCAGTCCTTCCAATGAACACCCTGGACTGATCTCTTTTAGGATGGACAGGTTGGATCTCCTTGCAGTCCAAGGGACTCTTAAGAGTCTTCTCCAACACCACAGTTTAAAAGCATCAATTCTTTGGTGCTCAGCCTTCTTCACAGTACAATTAGTACCCATCAGTGTGGGCTTCCCATGTGGTTCAGTGGTAAAGAATCCACCTGCCAATGCAAGGAGACGCAGGAGACACAGGTTTGATCCCTGGGTCAGGAAGATCCCCTGCAGAAGGAAATGACAACCCACTCCAGTATTCTTGTCTGGGAAATCCCATGGACAGAAGAGCCTGGAGGCCTACAGTCCATTGGGTCACAAAGAGTCAGACACAACTGAGCAACTGAGCATACAGACATGCACTCATCAATGTACTAAGAGGAATCAGAATTTGTAGAAGACAAGTGTTGAACCAAAATATTTTGACAGAAAGGGAGGACTGAGTTAAAGAGGAAAGACTGAGATGACATTTCAGAGGGCAGAGAGGCTGGTGAGGTTAGAGTTAGGGTTAAAATTGGAGAGGGAAAAAAAAAAGAGGGAATAGAGATATCTTAAAAGTATCCTCATCTATTTTTCAATTCTACCTAAGGTGGTAATACTTCCCCACCAGGGACCTAGGTATGTCTTAATGTACCATATTGAGATGAGCTGCCAAGGGGATAATTTTTTATTTTTAATCACAGAGTTACTTCTCAAAGGCCACTGAGAATCAAGCTCCTTGGTTTTCAAGTCTACAGAAATCTACCTCTCACACAGTTTAGACCTAGGTGGAATTCTTTAACTCATTGTGATAACCTTAAAATAAAACTGAGATCAAAATCATTAGCAATGTGCAAGCTGAAGAAAATCTCACCTGCTTGCCCACACGTTGATTCCCAGGCGCTGTGTAAACACCTTCACACTACTGATGCTCAACATACTACCCCAAAAAAAGGCTTAAATTTCCAGAGAAATAAGTAATTATTCTGCAACTTGGGAATGGAGTTTGTTTTTGTCAAAACTTTTGTAGGTTGTGACCTTTTCCATTTCTGAAATAACAGAAAATACAGAGGGAACTGAGGTTTGAAAATTGAGAGACTAGATCACTGTGGAGCTTGTTACGACTCTAAGCCTGGTTAAATGTTGGCTAGAAATGTGCCCAAAACACCCAAACAAGGTGAAAGGGAGGGTCAGAGATTTTCCAAAGGGGAATAGTGGTGAGAAAACTCACTGCCCATTTGCTGGAGAGTTCCCCTCAGATACAGAGCCACTGATTGAAATTTCATTGCCTGGCAATTTCATATTCTCCTATATTAAGCAGGCACCAAACCATCCCAAACCAAGTGCTAAGATACATGAAACGTTCTAACAATTTTAACTTGCTCTCCTCCACTCATGAAATGACTCCCAATCAACTTCCTATTCCAGAACATATTAATATGGCAGGAATTTTGTTAAAATTCAATCACTGTGAATCAGGCATGGTAATTTAAAACTACTGCAGACTAATGTTTGGTTGAGAACAGTATTCTAATTGAAGAAAAATGATAGAAAAGTTAGTCTAGTTCAAGGCGCCAGGACATATTGAAAGAAACCGCGGCTACAAAGCATTACCCAATCACATATTCTTGTCCTCTGTGTCCACTTGTTAAGAGGGCAGGACCTACCCCTGGCTCTCTTCATGGGACATTAGCCAATCTGGAGGAGATGTTGCTGAGAGTAAGCTATGCTGAAATAGGATATCTTAGGGGCAGGGATGGACTGCCTAGAAATCCAATGATTGGTATGGAAAGGAAAGACTGAAGTCAAGGAGAGAGCTGAAAAGGCCAAGCTTGGGAAGCAGTCCTCAACCTTGGCAAGAAGACAGAGGCAAGGACCAAATCAGGAAGACAAATGTCTCAACAAAAACCAGCAGTGATGAAAGCATGTCAACAAATAAAGTTTGAGATGGGCCAGAGGGAATGATTATAACGAAGCTCAGGAACCACAGAGGTGCTGTTTTCATATGGCCCAACCACACGGTGAGAAGGTGGGTTACTGGCTCCTAGGAACCATGCAGGTTGGGTCTCCTCCCCCAGAGAGTGAAAACTGCTCAGTCGTATCCGACTCTTTGCGGCCCCATGGACTATACACTCCATGAAATCCTCCAGGCCAGAATACTAGAATGGATAGCCTTTCCCTTCCCCAGGAGATCTTCCCAACCCAGGGATTGAACCCAGGTCTCCCATTTTGCAGGCAGATTGTTTATCAGCTGAGCTACAAAGGAAGCCCAAGAATACTGGAGTGGGTAGCCTATCGCTTCTCCAGCGAACATTCCCAACGCAGGAATTCAACCAGGGTCTCCTGCACTGCAGGCAGATTCTTTACCAACTGCGCTATCAGGGAGGCTTCCCCAGAGGCTTAGACAAACAGATACAGCCCAGGATCCAGCCAGGGTTACACCCTCAAATTGTGTTTGTGTGTCTGGTGTGCCAAGGACTGTACAAAACCCCAAGATAAGCATGGCACATAGACTATGAATTGTCCTAAGTGGATAACTCAAGGGCTATTTTTATTTTAAAACAATCCTAGTTATATTATATAGTAGAATTTGAAACTCCCAATAAAAACTGTGGCACTAATGAAAGGGAGATCTGCCTTGGGTTCTTCCCCAAAGCTCCCTGGGGGAACTAATTCTCTCTATCAATAAGGGAGTTTGCCTGTAAGATTGACCAAATGTATGAAAATAGTTGAACCCATTGGGGTCACCTTTTCTCAAAACAACCAAAACTCAAGTAAATGACCCCTCATCTCCTATAGTCTATGGCTTGCCTCCTAACAGATGTACATACCCCTTCAATTTGAATACTAATTTAAAATCTGATTTATATAGTAGGTTCTTGAGCCACAAAGCCTTAGGCTCACAAGGCTTTTTGAAGGACTGTTTGTAAGGACTGTTTGAAGGACTATCTGCTTTATAAATAGTCCTGAGTTTAAATGGCCTGTAGAAGTTGACCAGTGGAATTACCTCAGGGTCAATGTTATTCTTTTGCAACACCACACACAGCTACCTGGTCATTTGGAATTTACAAAGTGCAATTGCATAAGGATCTATGGCTAACGCTGAGTTAAACTTCCATTTCCACTTGTGGGGTTTCTCAACATGGAATAGATAGTTAAATGTTCTTAACATGAAATGGTTAAATAGTTACCTACTATTTACTCTTCAGCAATACTGTGAGTATTGCTGTGTTCTAGCAATACTGTGTAAGAAAACAACAACACGAAAATTAATTTCCTCAGCTAAACTGAAGAGAAAAAGAAGGTCTTTCCCAGGAATGAAGAGGAGGAGAGTTAAACAAGAACACCACAAATAAACTCATAAGAAAAAGCCATCTCTTTCAAATCTTTGAGCTGGCAGGTGAAGGAGAGAAAAGACATGTGGAAAAGCCAGAGTTGGCCAGAAGAAAGCTAATAGTTTTTGTCTTCTTGTTTTGAGATATAGTTGACTTACAATACTGTGTTAGTTTCAGGTGTACAACAAAATGATTCAGTTACTTTTTTCTAGAGTATTTTCCATTATAGTTTATTGCAAGGTATCGAACATAGTTCCCAGCGTTATATGGTAAAAACCTATCGCTTCACTATTTTATGTACAGTAGTTTGTATCCGCTAATCCCATACTTGAAATTTATCCCTCCCCCTTTCTCTTTCCTCTTTGGTAACTCTATGTTTGTTTTCTATCCCTGTGAATCTGTTTCCATTTTGTATATAGATTCATTTGTACTATTTTTTATATTCTTACATATAAGTGATATCATATAATATTTGTCTTTCTCTGTCCAACTTATCATTACCACATAGTATGATATTCTCTAGGTCATTCATGTTGCTGCAAATGGCAGTATTTCATTCTTTCTATGACTAAGTAATATTCCACTGTATTGGTATTTATATATTACATCTTATTAAACCAACTGTATGCTGATGGATACTTGGGTTATTTCCACATCTTGGCATAAAAACAGACACAAAGATATCAGGGGAACAAAATAGAGAGCCCAGAAATAAACCGCACACCTATGGCCAATTAACCTACAGCAAAAGAGTCAGGAATATACAATGGAGAAAAAATAGTCTCTTCAACAAGTGGTGTTTGGAAAGCTGGGCAGTTACATGTAAATCAATGAAATTAGAACACTCCCTCGTGCCATATACAAAAATAAACTCAAAATGGTTTAATGATCTAAATAAAAGACATGATACCATAAAACTCCTAGAAGAGAACCTAGACAAAACATTCTCTGACTTAAATCTTAGTAATATCTTCTTAGATCAATCTCTTAAGGCAAAAGAAATAAAAGCAAAAATAAATAAAGGGGACCTAATCAAACATAAAAACTTTGCACAGCACAGGAAACCACAACAAAATGAAAAGATAACACACAGGATGGGGAAAATATTTACAAATGATACGACCAAAAAATGGTGACCATTAACAAACACCATCTGTTAATGGTATTAACGAATGGTTACTATCCAAAATATACAAACAGCTCATACACCACAATATCAAAAAAACACAATTTCAGCCAAAAAATAGGCAGAAAGACCTAGACAGACATTTAACCAAAGAAGACATACAGATGGCCAACAAGCACATGAAAAGTTGCTCGACATCATTAATTATTAGAGAAATGCAAATGAAAATCACAATAAGATATCACCTCATACCAGGCAGAATGGCTATCATTAAAAATCTAAAAATAATAAATTCTGGAGACCTGTGGGGAAAAGGTAACCTTTCTACATTATTGGTGGAAATGTACAGCCACTATGGAAAACAGTATGGAGTTTCCTTTCAAAACTAAAAATAGAGCTACCATGTGATCCAATAATCCCAGCCCTGAGTATATGTCCCCAAAGGACGAAAACTCTATTTTTAAAAGATACATGCACCCCAATTTTCATAGCAGAACTATTAATAATAGAAAGCTAGTTTTTATTCTTGTTCTCTAAGTCGATGAGAGCAGACACCTCAGAAGTCAATTAAAAGGTGACCACTTCCTTCTATTTAACCCAGAGACCCTTCTGAAATTGAGTTCCAAGCATCCAGTTTGAAGAAATATGAGGTTCCTTATAGCTACTCCCAGCTTTCATGACCTACTGAGGAGGCACATGAAGAGGAATTTTAGTTCAGATATTGCCTGGAGGAAATTGTAGTTACTTCATAGTAACCCCAAGAAGCATACAAGCTCACTCTGAACTAAGGAATTCTGAAGACCTATGCCTTGCCTCAGAAGTTCAAAACTGCTATAAAGAAACCTCGCAGTAGATCTGTAACCCAGAGTCACCTCCCTGGCAAGCCCATCTTCCTTCCCAGATCACCCCTGAAGAACTCAGGTAAGTGCTGAAGGTGCTGGGAGCTGTCCTCCACTAGTGGTGCTGAACTATGAGAGCTGAGCTGCCTGCCAAGACACCAAAGCAATATTGAAAGAGATGGGAGATAATGAGTAGCTGCTGTCATCGTCTATAAAGGTTTCCAAAAGGAGCCATGATCAAAAAGTACCACCACCTCTCACCTCTGAGCTGCTGTCACTGAGATCAAGTGCCGATCGGTCCTGGCCAATCGAGCAGCACCGTCAGTTGGGATTCCCACAGACAGGGCTGTTCCTGGATGTAGCAGTGTCAGGCTAACGAGGGAGGAGCAGAAATTTTTCCCTGAGGGATTTTTGCAGCCCTCCTGCCTGCACCCCAGTGCAATAACACTCTTGCAATATCCAAAAGTAAATGGAATTATACAGCTTTAAATTTATACAATGTTATATGTCATATCTATGTCAATGTTCTTAAGAGAAATGAGAGATCACTGGGCCTTTGATATGTTTAGGGAAGGCCTTCTGATAAATTCACTGAAGCAAAAGGACAATTTTATAGTCACTAATTTCATGGAGATTAGAGACCCAAAATGTGGGGCAGCATCTACTCTGTCTTCAATACCCAAGCCTCTGACTCTCTAGGTCCCAGTATGTGACACTGGAAAAGAACATTACAGATAATAAGATGGGGTCAATGGAACATTGCTTTTATAACTGCTTCAAACCTCATCTATAAACTGTGGTTAATAATATCCCCCTCAAAGATTGTTGTGGAAATTAAATCATTTTTAAAGTATGTGAAAAGTCTCTGGCATACTGGCTGGAAGATGCATATTGAGTGGGGGAGAATATATGAGAAAACCAAGAGTCAGGAAATTAATTTTATACACATATAGAGATAGAGATTGCCATGATAACACTTATCACAATAGTAACAATTATAATTATGCATTTGTGTATATCCTTCAAAAAGACAAAATCCATATTTATTCAGATTTCTGTGTCTAGCTACTAAGATTGTTTGAGTGCTCAGTAACTATCTGTTGAATTAATTTTACTTGGATTCCCCACTACTAGCCTTGAAGCATGAAGAGTGGAGAGTAGCAATGAAATTATTGGAGTGTTCTCTAGTCTTCCTGCCTAGTACCCAGAAACATCAGTGGATTATAGCAGCAGCTATTCCTCTTTATCTCTAATCTCCTTAAACATCTCTCAGCATCTTAGCAGAAAGTCTAACATACCTGGTCCACTACACCCCATTAATGTGCTGTTACCATCTACTTATCATGCTTCCAGGCTAACAGTAGAAAAATACCACATACTTGAAATGTGCTTTCTGCACTGCTCACAAGTCAAACAGCAGGAAAGGGGGAAAAAGAAAACAGGACAAGTGAGAAAAGAATTTGTTACATTTTCTGCTCTCATACCTGTGGTCACAGATGCTGGACACTTTAGCTACATTTTTTTTTTATTCCTGCAAAAAATTCCTGAAGGTTCACTGAAGAAACAGCATCATAACTCTGCTATAAATCTCCATATGTAAGTTTTTAATTTTATTAATGTTTACTAACAAGTTAGTCCAAACTATGGTTACTAATGTTTACTAATACATCAGTCCAAGGTCTAGAGTATAGATGACATTTCTTAAAGCAACAGATTACTAACTTTAAAAAAAAAAAATTCTACTAAGCCCTGAAAATTCTACAAAGTCCTGGCTCATGGATGTCCATTTTACAACTCAGACTACTGCTTCTAAAGTGACAACCTCTAGACATTTATTTTTTTTAATTCTGTTTCCTGTGCATAATTCCAAGTATATGGAGAAGCCTACAGATGCGGCACTAAATGGATTATCCAGATGATAAAGAGCTTTCTTGCTATATGCATATTTATGATCAAATACATTTGCAGCTTCTAAACCCCAAACTCAACATTGCTAATATACAGGAGGAGTGAGGCAACACAGACCATGTAACACAAAAGCCAGGGCATTGATATGCATGATGAGAATTCACATCAAAAGATGTCACATTTGATTATGGACCCAGACATAGCTTCATAGTAAAGTGTAGGTATTTTGGGTCTTTGATGTAGATAATGAAAGGAAAAAAAAAAAAGTCAATGGTGTTTGATCAGATCTCAGAAGGAAATTAATCATAGCTGTTCCATGAAACAACTTGGGGGAAAACTCATTTTACAGAAACACATAACCTACATTTGATACTAATTTCAGACACTGTTTTAAGTACCTGTACCAAGTTATGACTAAGCCAGTGTAGAAAAGAAAGGTGAAAAACAAGTCCCACCTCAATGGAAACCGAACAAACATTGAGAAAGAGCTCCACCTACTGGAATCAGTTTCCCTACAACTGGCTAAAAATAGGAAGACACTCAAATCAGACTGGAGAACCACAAAGGTGCCCCCAAACTTTTCTGAACTAAAACTTCAACAGCATCAGAGGTCAAAGAACAGGTGCTGGTTGACCCTGATGTCAAGTCACACTGAGGTGCAGAGAATTTTCCAGTCAAGTCAAAGGAAACTTTTTAAATTAGTTATCTTCTTTCAACCATTGATCCAGAGAGTTGTATTCTAGCAACCAGAATCCACTTTATATAGAAAAGTAGGGCTTTTCACATTATATTTCTAAGCAGTCAAACAGAGATAATAATAGTATTGCCTAACATTTGTGTAAGTCTTTAGTTCACAGAGCTCTTTTACATATATTATCATTTAATAATATCTAATAATAACTGGGAAACTACTGTTTCCATGGTTAATATCCAGCCAGAACACACTGATATGACATATTAAAAGCATTCATTTTAACTGGTCAGTACCTAAATGGTACCAGCTTTAGTAGTGGTGGTGTGGTGGTGGTTTAGTCACAAAGTTGTGTCCGACTCTTGTGACCCCATGGACTGTAGCCCACCAGGCCCCTCTGTCCATGGGATTCTCTAGGCAACAATACTGGTACCAGCTTTAGATATTTTTAATATAACCTTTGACTCTATCACATTCAAATAAAACTAAATTGAAAACAGAAATCTGAGTAAATTGCAATCAAGAGATAAATATTTTCTTAAACCTATGCTTCCATTCCATCCTCCCACACAAACCCTAAGTCAATATTTGAGCTGGGGTGGGGAGGAGGGATTATAGCCACCAGTTCTAACCATAGTCTTCCTCGGTCAGAGGGAAATACCTTTCACAGGGTTTATACACACTCACACCTTATACACTCACCCCACACACACACTTACACAATACACTCACACACCACACACATACACACATGTCTTTTCCCCACTTTTGAGGAAACTTCAATTCCTTCAGTCAACAGACTTTACTGAACACTACCATGTACCAATTAAGTTCTAGAAATATAAAGAAAATAATGAGGAAACTAAACCTGGATCCCTGCTCAAGCACATGCAAAGCCCTACACAAACTCTACCTGGATCACTTACTATGTTAGTTCAGACTGCTACAAACAGCAAGAGTGTCTTTCTCACAGTTCTGGAGGCTTACAAGTCCAGTCTCAAGCTGCTGACACATCTGGTGTCTAGGTGAGGGCCTGATTCCGGGGTCACTGGTGGCTCTCTTCTTGTTGTATCTTCACACAGTAGAGAGCAGAGAGAAAACGCAAGCTCTCCCACGTCTCTTCTTATGAGGGCACTAATCCCATCCATGAGGGCTTCACCCTCATGACCTAATTACCTCTCAAAGGCCCCACTTCTGAGTACCATCACACTGGGGATTGTATATGGAAGTCAGCATGTGAATTTGGGGGAGACACAAACTTTCATTCCATAACAGTTACCTAAATGCTACAATGGCTAGTAAAAGAAAAAGCAGAAGACCTACCATGACCTAAGAATGGGAAAAGACTTCTTAAACTGCAAAAACACAAACCAAGAATCAAAACACTGACTAATTAGGCTTCATCAAAATTAAACCTGTCAGTTCCATAAAGAATATCATGGACAAAATTAATATAGCACTGACAGAACAGGAGGAGATATTCACAAAGCTTTACCTGTTTGAGATTAATATCTAGAATGTCTAAGAAACTCCTAAATCCAAAATAAAAAGACAGCACTCTCAAAGGAAAAATAGGCAAAGGATTACAAAATGCAATTTATGATAAAGGAAATCTTTAAGGCTAACAAGCATAAGGATAGACATTCAAATCAACAAGTAATCAGAGAAAGGAAAGTTAAAATAACAATGAAATGCAACTTTATAACAAGACTACTAAAATTTAGAAAGCTGGATTATGCCAAGTGTTGGCTGGGGTATAAGACAGTGAGAACTGAAAGACATAGAAAAAGATAAATAAGACCATTGTCACAATAGTGACTAATGATATCATAGAAATCAGAAATATCTTTTTTAAAAACTACAGTTTTGAGCACCTGCTCTGAGCCAGTCCCTGTCCTGCTCACTCTAACATGCATTGTCTCTTTAATCTCTGTGACAATCGTTACTATTTTCCACACTTTGTAACCAGTATAAGACAACTTCTGCTCAGAGAGATTAAGCGGTGCTCCTAGGGTCACACACCTATGAACACTTAGTTCAAAGGGCATTTAAAACCATGTCTTCTGACTCAGAGACCAAGGTTCTTTCTCCTGCACCAGAGTCCTCTCCCATTTCTCTGTATCCCCTACCCATAAAAATACTCTAATGGACCCAGGAAAGAAAACTTTCTTTTAGAAATAAAACACTGTACCTGCTTCTGAAGCAGTCATATAAAATAACAGGAAAGTCAACTCCTTTGTTTGGGAAAGCTCATTAATGATCTTTTCTGGCTATGCAAAGGCAGGACCTTAGTCTGAGGTATACACTGAAAGAAATTATGAGCTTCTCACTGGCAAGTTCCAAAGGATAAGAAGGGAATGAATGTATGAAGTGTCCGGACTTAAAGGTCAAAAGGAGAGAAAAATCAGCATAGGATGAGAGAAGGGGTCCAGCAATAAGGCGGAGCCCAAGAAATGACTTAGGAGAAAGAGTGCCTGTTGTGGGGAGTGAGGGCAACATATTTAGGAACACAGACATTTTAAACCAATAGGAAATAGCTTCCTATTCTGTTCTGAGCTGGGACTCCAGGATCCCTAGTCCTCTAGGAAAGTCTGCCTTATCACAGCCAGGCCTTAGTGGTGCTGATTCATAACCTCTCTCCCCCCAGCCCACCAGGCGCAGTGGCATCAGACAGGGCATGTGTGGCATTGTGGACATACACATATTTAACCAGCTGCACTGACCACAACTAAATCCAGGATTGTTTCATCCCTTTTATACATACAACCAACATTCCTTCCCTTGTGATTCCATTTGTCCGCTGCTCAAACCCCTCCAGAACTCCTTCCTATACCTTACCATTGCTTGGAGCTATCCAAACTTTCACTGCTCATCCTCTGATTAATAATCACTTTACTTACTTGTGATCACTTTTCTTACCATGATTTCATTGTCATGGTGGAGTGAGGGAGACCATGCAGCCAAGGCAACCCAGAGGAGTGTGTGCTTAACTCAGTCTCACTAGACACCCTGTTCCATTAGGTCCCTTTGGTCTGGAGTAAGGGGAAACTCAGGGAGGCCTTCCTGGAAGAGGTAACGTCTGAACCCAACCTGGAAGGCTAAGCAATAATTTGCAGACAGAGAAAGAATAACGGAACATTCAGACAGAGGAAAGGTGTATATCTGAGATAAATGGAGTGTGGAATGACTGGGAATAAAAACAAGGCAGGATTTGCTGGGACACAGGGCTGAAGAGGGCACTGAGCAATGTGCATTTTCCCCTAAGAGTGACAGGGTGTTAAACTTAAGAATGACAGTTAATTCTAATAACCTAAGAACGTGCTTTACTTGGCCATACAAAGGACTGCCCTGTGGAAGGCCTAGCAATGTTTTTCCTATTTTTTAAATCAATTGCTACAAAAATATTTACAAAGATTTTTTTTAATGTCACATTTGTTTCCTTCTCAAATCCATAGGCATACCCTAAAAGTCTGTGACACAGATACCAAATTACTTTCTGAATTATAACAATGGAAAGATAGTTCTTGTTCTCAGAGTCATAACTCCAATTTTTAAAAGGACACAGGAGTAAAACTTCACATCAAGAAGTTAAGGTCATCTACAAAAATCCAGGAGGCCAGCATATGGTACTGAAGACAAAATGCCAGGTTTGAGGAGGACGTCCTGCCAGGCAGGCTGGTAAATGTCTTAGCGAGTGGCAGGGGGATCTGCCAGAGCTATGGGAGCAACAGGGGGAACTGGGCAGAGATGTTACTATCAGAAAAGCTTTTATCCCTAAGGTCTAAGACCAACCAAGGAATCCAGATGCACAAACTAGATCCTACAGGACTCACTCCTGCCCCTCAAAGAATCCTCTCAAGTCATGTGGGCCACACGGCATGACAAACTCTGTCCTCTCTCCCCTTTCCTCCCCTAAACTCTCCTATGTAACTGTCTCTCCTTTGCATGTACTTACTTAGGTGCTTGCCTATTTCCATATGCATGAAAATCTGCCAGATACACACACACATGCACACACACACACAACAATGCACCTGAGTGTTTGACAAGTACATTGTCCCCATTTCCACACTTGATAAGTATGTAAAGTTCCATAGTGTACTTTGGTCCCAACCACCCTTGTCATCATCAGAATCAACCAGAAGCCCAGTCTCCTGTGCTGTTAGAGAAAGTACAACGTGGGCAACAGTTTCTGGAGTTGAGCATATTCTGATTTAGCAGTTCCCCTGCCAGGAATTTATCAAATAAATAGGCAAATATGTATGGAGAATACCCATCACAGCATTGTTCATCATAAAAAATAAAAGTATTAACAACTTAGATAATCATCAATAGGAAAAAGGTTAAATAAATCATGATACCATACAACTGCACAAAGGAATCCTACAAAGAAATTAAATTTAATAAAGTAATTTCATATTGACTAGAATAGAAAGATCTTTCATGATATAAAAAGTTGAAAAAGATTATAAATTTATATGTCTAGTATTATTCACTTTTGTAAAATATATTCAAGAACATATTAAACACATTCCTAAAGTATGATGAACTTACTTAGGTGACTTTTTTCTATTTTTTACATTTCTTAAAGTTTCCACAATAACAATAGTTATATCTTTTATAAGAAAGACCCATGGATTTCAGTAGCCATCATAATATGAACCAATAACATAAGTGATAAAAACATAAACCTGGTAGAAGTGTAGCGCTTAATAGTTCTGTTCCTAGTTAATAGAAAATAGTGTTGAGAACCTGGAAGGCCTAAACTCATTGTCCGCAATACCACCTTCCAGTCGGAATTCCAAGTGTTGAGCGTGACATGAATAAACAAAAAGCTCATCTAGAGAAGTGTTCCCAGGAGAGCAAAGGGCCAAGGACTGATGAAACTGAGATGTTTATCCCTGACACCAGATTCCCTGGGGCCAGCACGAGGGTTGGCATCAAATACAAAAAAGGGCTAACGTGTATAACAAAGATCTGCATCATTCTATATAGCTTTGGAGAACCAGTGAGTGGAAGTGTAAATAAATCAAGATTTTCATTTACAAGGAACAGGAGAAAAGATGGGAAAAAAGGAAGGAGGAAAAAGCCAAAAGGAATCTTCTAACAATACAAACTTATTGAACTGAATAGGCCAAAGTGGTAAGTTAGATCATCGTTGAAAATGTACAAACTGTAGCTGAGGTCCACCTGTCAGGAATGGTATAGCAGGGCTTCTTGTATTGGGGGCAATCCCAAATATTCTTTCCAACTCTAAGGTGTTACAGAATTCACTCACCCTCAATTTACTCCAATATACACTCTACAAAACAGAAGACAGGAAATAAATGCTTGGGTTCAATAACCCAGAGAAACAAGGATGGCTAATTCCCTTGAGTGCAGAATGACTCATTCAGAGCATTCACGTTTTTTCTGTAGAGTTTGAAGAAACGGTTAGGAAAATGTTAAGTGCATAAGAAGTGACTGTCACTTAAAGTTAGAATTCTCTCATGTTTTCACACTGCAGTAATAACAGCCTCTTGTCCATCTTCCAGATCTAGCTAATCACAAAGAAAGTTGGCCTGAGGATTTGGGTAATGTATGGTCTTTCAACCAGGGAGGCTGCTAGTTGTAATCATTTCTTAAGAAGTTCTTCTCACACAAAAAGTTGTCTCACTACTGTGATTCTGTTTCATCTGTTGAAAATGAATGGAATATCAACTTATCTCTCATAAATATAAGGATGAATAATAATAATAAATTATTTAGCTAGAATATAGATGAACTATAGTGTGGGCTTCCCTGGAGGCTCAGACAGTAAAAAAAAACCTCTCTGCAATGCAGGAGACCCAGGTTCAATCCCCGGGTCAGGAAGATCCCCTGGGGAAGGGAATGGGGCTACCCACTCCAGTATTCTTGCCAGAATTCCATGGACAGAGAAGTCCATGGGATTGCAAAGAGTCAGACATGACTCAGCTAACACTTTCACTTTTGATGATAAAGTATATTTTGTTAGCACAATAAAAACATCATAGAATAGGAAATAATAAAATAGAATATTTTAATGCTAATAGAATAGATACTATTCATAATATACAATAGTGTAGTATATATTACATTCTATACAATAATATTAATAAAATAAGCCCATATAGAATCATACATCAGACCTTATGATCGTTTCTGTGTATGCGATTATTACCTAGCCGTGCCTCATGATAACACCATCTGCACATTTCAGCATCCCTTAGAAGAGTGTGGTCCTTTGTCAGTAACATTTCCCCGTGCCCCTTGAGTTCTCTTACACAGGGTGAACAAGTAGAGAGCAGTGGATCAAGGTCAGAGACCCATGATCCCATCACACAGAGATACCAGACCCATGATCCCATCACACAGAGATACCAGACAGCCACCATGTCATATATGGTGATGCTTCAGGCTCTCTCCAGGGAGTTCTCTACAAATAGTTGGTCGAGAAGATAGTCATACTCAAATGTCTTAATTTTATTGTTCAACTGAGCCAGAAATATGTCTTCACTGTAAAATAGAATGAGCCATTTACGCATTTAGCATCCACTTCTTTGGGGCTTCTCCAGAGTTTCCAGGGATTTCATTGAGTGAGCAAGTGCCTTTGAAGCAGTACTTATGATAATCAGTTAATCAACAAAATTTACTTTTTCACTTATTGATTTAGAAAATTTAGGGAGTACCTACTATATCCAGGCACCAGACATCAAGGTTATAATGATGAATGAGATGGTCAGTTCTCTCTCTCAAGGTTATAGTCTAATGGGAAAAATTACATCGAGTATCTATTATTTGATGTCATATGCTGAAAACTATGATTGTGTTAGCTGGGGAAATACGGGAGAGAGGAAGAGAGGGAAGAAAGAAGGAAAAAAATAATATACCATGATATTATCTGTTCTAAAAATTTTTTCAACCTAGTTGGAAACACAGACATAAAATCAACAGAAGTGAAACACCATAAACTTTGGAATGAAAAGTTCAACTTCAAAGGGATCTCACACACACACACACACACACACACACACACACACACGCACACACACACGGTTTGAACTTTGGTATCATCTCAGTAATGTGTCAGCAGTTTTTCTTGTCAGTGAGGGAATTTGTCTGAAAAAGTCCTAATTAATGAGTCTTCCTCTGGAATCTGAGTTGAAATGCTCAAAGGGCTCTCCACGCTGACACAAGGCAATTTGTACACATTTGAGAAATGATTCTGTAAAGAAAAGCTTCAAGAACATCATTACATTTGGAGTACACCTGCTGGGGAGCCAATTGTTGGACGTTATTAGATGATACCTCAGCAGCTGAAGAGGTTTGCATGTGTAATTATAGTATTCACATTTTGCCAAAATTCTACATCGTAAAATATTATCATTTTCCATACAATCTTTGACCTGCTCTTTACGCCCTGGTCCGTTTGCTTTCCTAGTGTAACAGTGACTTAAAGTTGGTGACTGTGAAGCACAGAGTCAAGCTGTTCCATTAAAGATAAACAGAATATCCTCCTCCCTCAATTCAAACTTCTTAAAAATGCAAAATACACAAATCTGAGCCATTATGATATATGCATCATACATGAAGCACAGAAAACCGGTATGGAAATAGGTTACCTCTTGAAATCATTCTTTTTGCTAAAGCAATTTTTTTTAGACTCTAGAGTTATGCCTCTAATACCACAAAACCAAGGGTAACAAAATATGCCAATTCTTTATTATCTTAAAATGAACTGAATTAACTGAGAAGTGCTAGAAATACATTTTTGCAATTCTTCCTAGGCAAATTCATCTCTGTGAGCACAAATGCCAGCTCACACATGTAATAACCCTATGTGACCACAACTAAAACAGTAGTTGGCACTTCTTAGGAGGGACTTAGTAAATATTTTTTAACTGAATGGATGATTTGAGTGAATGAATAAATAAATTAATGACCTCAAAGGACCTCTAAACGAAAGGAGCTTAGGAGGTTTCTTTTTAGAAAGCAGAGTGAGCAAGCAAGACAGTACTATGGGACAAGGGTGAAGATGAAAACAAGAACCAATAACACAGCAGCCTGTGCTCCATCCTAAAGAGATAGACTGTATTCTTGGTAACACTGGGAAACTTCTGATGAATTTGTAGCAGTCCAGAGACATGATATGGGCTTTAACTGACTGCCACAGTTAGAATAGAAGAGAGTTAGAGCAGAATATAGAGAACAAAGTAGCAACTGAAGCAACTTGGCACAGTGTTTCAAAGAAAGGTGAGGCAACTTGGGATAGTCCCACAAAAACTGATACCTCAAAAGATCTGAAACTAGAAAATATCAAAGCCATGTTTATACATGGAGCACCTGGATCTAGCCAACTAGACAGTGCTACACAGAGAGAGTTTTCTTTCTTAACCTTCTGGGTAACAGCTGGTTTGCAAGGAGGAAATGTCATTATTCTGGGGAATGTATTCAACTACAGGTCCTGCTTGGCTTGTAAACTTGTCATTTTGAGTCTGGTTCTATATTTGTTGCTGAAATAAATACAGGAGCAATAAATCTATGTGCTGAGAACCCAGAGTAGAAATAGGCTTCCTTTCATTTTATCTGACTCACCATCCAATCAGCACCACTGACCTACTGCACTGATGGGAGGAAACACAAAGTGAAGAAGATGATCAATTAGCACTGTGCCCTTCACCAGCCTAAAGATGACAGTCAGGCCACCCTCCAATTCCTACCTCTTCCTGGACACATAATTTTTCTATTACACAACACACTGTATATCTTATTTTTATAATCCAAAATAAAATTGGCTGGTTTTCATTCTATCAATTTGCAAAGTATATCTAATTCCACCTGCCTACCAAACATCTGTGCACCTTACAGTTTTTCTCTCATTGTTCTGTTTTACTTTTACATAACTTCTTGACACACGCAAAAAACAGCCCCTACTCCCCACAAAAAAACCCTCTGAGGAGTCATTCATTCAATTAGTCACATGCCAGCTTATTATTACCAGAATGGGAGAAATAAAAAATATTATTAATAATTAAAAGAGACAAAGAGCTCAAATAGTATAGCTTCCTCATTTTACGAATGGGTAGATGACCAAGGTCAGTGATGTGTGGTAACCCAATCAGATCACAGAGAGGGCTGTAACCCAGAACTGCTAACTAGTAAAGCATGGACAGTCATCTTTACGTGCCACTGGTTAGGAATAACAGCGCTAAAGGAAGCATCACACTGGCTTTATTTGGGACTCTGTCTCGTCAGTAGATTGTAGGTTTGTCTTGTAACTAGAGCAGGGACCACGGTGTGCTTACTTTACTCACAGCAGCACATCTTGGACAAAACAGTGCTTAGGGAGTAGTTGCCATCTTCAGCGTGTTCACTGCCTCTGTAGTGGGCCTCATAATAACAAGATGCCTGCTCAGTAACGAGGATCACCTTGCAAGCGTAACCGGGCCCCACAGAAGAAGGCCTGGCTCTTCCTCTGCATCTCCTCTTTCTAAGAAGTATACTCAGCAGACCCTAGTCACATCACATGGACCACAGCTGGTCACCTGAGCACCTCTGGGCCAACCCCTGGCAAGAAGCACGGGGAAGCCATGTCAGATTTGCAAACTCCCCACACCTGCATAACACTGTGTAACAGCGTGTGGAAGCCTGTTTATACAGACACAGAAGCAAAAATGCAAACTGCAAGGTTGTGTGTGTATTCCAACTTGGATTTATAAAAGTTGACCAAAAAGAAAGGCTTGAAATATACACTAATTAAAAGAGCTTTGTTTGGTGGGATAAAGATTCTTTTTCCTTCTGTTGTCACTTTCTTCCTTAATCTGATAAACCTCAGTATTCCCACATGTAGCCCAGTTTAACTAGACACAAAACTTGGATCTTTGATCTTGCCCTTCAGGACTGACTACCTGGGGATTTGAATGGCCCTTCCCAGGGCAAGTGTGTCCCAGAAGCAGCAGGAGGCAGGCTCCCCGGATGGCAAGAACCGACAGCAACTTTACTCTTCTCGTCAATGTCCAATGAGAGCGAGCTGAGGATCACTGAGATAAGTGGGGACAGGTCACAGCACACTATTTGTGGAAAGTGGAGAAGGATGGCGGGGTTAGGGAGAGGTCTCAGTCACCCTTGTGATTTCCCACAGTCTCCTCAGATGCTGACTTCCAAAGGAGGCTGGTGACACTCTGTCGGATGACACAGCCACCTCACGCACCGTGTGGTGTGATGTGATGAGAGGAACAGGAACCTGCACCCCCACGGAGCAGGTCAAATAAGCAGCCCATGCCTGCTGGGACACACTCATTGCAGGAAAAGAAGCAAAGGAAAAGAGATGAAAGCCACGAAACTTTACAATATTGGCTGTTGGACGATTTTCAAGAGTAGGAGCATACGCTGTTTGGTTTCTAAAACTTCCTTCTTATAAGTTGCAGCCAGGAAACTTGTAAATGAGAATATGGTGCCAGGCTATCACGGAAGCTCAGAGTGGAAATTTTTTAAGGCTCATGGGTAGGGCTTACCCCAAGGAAGCCCTCTCCAAAAAGAGATGCATCATGGGCTTCTGAACAGCTCTGCCCATTTGCCATCCTTATTAAAGTCCCCCAACAGGCGTAAAGGCCTGAGACTGAATTTGCTAACTTCTTTACAGTAAACAAACATTGCTTTCTAAAGGTACAAAATGTTTGATATTGCATCTAATGAAATAATAAACTATAAGTATTAAATAATCACTACAGATGAAAATGAATTTTTTAAAAAATATATAGTCTACTGATTGATAAGAAATAAATTAAAACACCAATGTTTTTCACTTATTATATGAAAATATATACATTTAATAATATTAAATTCCAGAGAATATGTGAAACTGTAATTGATACTTTGGTGCTAGTAATAGTGTAAATTAAAATTGCTTTTTTGGAGAGCATTTCAGCATAAAAAGAAAATGATCATTTTGTTGGAACGGCAAACTTATTGCAGAAGTCTAATTCGAGAAATAACCCGAAACGTAGAAAAATCTGTATGCTCAAAGATATTTGTCATGGACTATTGTGCCACTTTTATAAACTGCAGTGATGAGAACTATGTTTATGTTGAACACAGAAAAAATACAATTCAACTCACACTTTAGTTTTGAAATACAGAGAAAATGTTTATTTTGCCTATAATTAATTGATATAATTAATTAATTTCATCATCACACTAAGCTCTCACTTTTTTTTAAATGAGAAAAAGATAGCTTCTATTATTCTATCCAGACTGAGATTGTATCCAATGTAATAATTTAATAATAACAATGATAATATTCCCTTTGGGTTTTATTCAGGCTTCCTTACCTGTTTGTTTGTTTTTTTTTTTTTTCATAAGAAGATGGGCTGTGCTATGTGATGGGAGTGAGCGGAAAGACCATCACCCCTGGCCTTGGCAGGACCTTCCATGACTGCTGCCTCACATGCTCTGATCTCTAGACTGCCTCACTTGCATTCAAGGATGAGATCTGCTTCTGGTGTAACACGTAGTCTGGTCTCTTGTTTCAGTGAATTAGGACTCCCTGGGTAATCTGGCCTCACCTTGGAGCACACTATAGAAGAACTCTGAGCCTCAGCCAGGTCCCCACCTGGCCCTGTGGCCCAGCATCCATCCCAGCCTTTGCCTTAAGTGAGCCTGTGGCAAGCATGCTGCTCTTGTCTTAGCATCTATATATACGGCATAGGAATTCCTCCCCAAAAACCTAACCTCAGCTCCCTGCCCTTTTCTTGAACATCTTACACTACTTTTCTCTCTGGCCATGACCAAGGGGAGAAAAGGCAATAACCCTCTTCTTTTCGCTCAGGATTATCCCCCAAAGAATGAATCTCTGCTGCTAAACTAGAAAAAAAGAGCTCAGGAAACTCACATCTGAATGCTTTGTCCTCTCTTCCTCTCCCGCCTATACCTCCCACAATCCACAATCCCCTGAGCCCAGAAAGGCTTACTTTTTCCCTAAGGCCTTCTTTCTTCTAATTCCCAGTTAAGTCTTAGAGGTTGGCAGAAAGGTCTCCACCATACAGCTGGAGAACACTGTAAACTAAATCTTTCAGATTCAGTTGTCAATATGCTAGCCAGAGGGCGGCTGGCGGGAAGGGACAGGGGTGGACACAGAGAGAGCGAGGAGAGCTACAGAATGTAATAAATCTCTCATGTAAATCTCTCACTGTTCTTGACCTATTGTATAATTTGATTTTGAATGTCAAAGCAAAATATGACCTTCTTCTCTCAGTTAGAATCCTTTCTCCTTGAATACAGAAAACCTAACTCAAATGTGCTTCAACAGTGAAGAAGCCAGAGGTTTCAGAGTTAAGTGACTTAGTGCTCATCAACACCATCCTAGGTTCCTTTCATAACTTGGTTCTGCCATCCAAAGGTATAATGCTGGACAAGGACCATATCTTCTGGTACCCTTTTAAGAGCAAGAAAAGACTCCCCACCCTCATATCTTATCATCTAAACCAAGGATCAACTATTAAGCCACATACTGGGTCACCCCCCTCTGAATCATGTCAGGGAAGACAATATCCGGACAAGATCAGGGTTCTGTTAGCAAAGAAGACTGGTGAAACAGACATGGAGTAAGCAACCAACAAGCGCCTGACCTTCCAGCTTAGGGCTTGGCATTTATTCAGTAGCAACCTCAAACATTTTTGTGCCTAGAGAAGTTACACTCAACAAAAATTGAATACCCTTTAAAACAAAAAAAAAGAAAAAAGGAGGTTGAATATTTTAAAATTACTATCCTTGTTGCATGTTTATAACAGAAT
Organism: Dama dama; assembly: GCF_033118175.1. Taxonomy (NCBI): domain Eukaryota; kingdom Metazoa; phylum Chordata; class Mammalia; order Artiodactyla; family Cervidae; genus Dama; species Dama dama. Next base: position 59,756,651 of record NC_083692.1, on the reverse strand, counting down.
GTTTAATGACAAAAGCTAGTTGACTATAACTAAAACTGTTTAAAAATACATTTTAATACGAGAAATAAAATATATCAAAGTAATAATAGTGATTGTAGTTAAGGTCATGGGACTATTGGTGCCTTTTCCCCTAATTTCTAAGTCTTCTATAATATGAGCCAATTTCTCATATAATATCTTAATTATAAGAATTCCAAACTCCACTTATATAAATTCTCTTAAAATTGTATCACCATTGTCCTGAAGCTTTCTTTATTTGAACATCCAAAATAATCTGTATAGTCTATCCACATTCATCTTATATATATGAGGCACAAATACTCTCCATGAACAGGATAATTAAACAAAATGGCCCTCTGTCATAAATGTGTGCTCACTGCATCAAAACTTGCCTTAAAATGTGCTCCTTCATTAAATTTGGAGCAGTTATTTCTACAGTTTTTCCCACAACCACGATAAAAATTCTAATGAGCCTTATAATTTTTTCCTATTTTTTCAAGGCATTTTCTAATTTGAACAATAGTGATGCTGAACCTTTTAAGCCACCATTTTTTGAGATAATATCCACCCCTAAAGCACCATTAAAAAAGGGAACTCTTAACTCTGCTCTCTCTTTATCTCCTGATTTCCTCAAGCTAGCCTGGCTTCCAGAGTAGTTAATATTTTCCCTGAAATATTTAGGGGGTTTCACCATGATGCCAACTCCCATTCAAGCAGAAGCTAATGTGTTCTCCTGCTTTGCAGCTGTCCTGCCCTCCATTCTGCTGGGCTTCCCCACTAACTGCTGCTATTGGCGAGCTTCCCCCCATTGGTTCTGGGTGCTGCCAAACATCTGCATCATTGACTCAATGGACATGAGTTTGAGCAAACTCCGGGAGATAGTGAAAGACAGGGAAGCCTGGCGTGCCGCGGTCCATGGGGTCGGACGCAGTCAAACATGACTAGGCAACTGAACAGTGAACAACACCACCACATATCTGTAAAGCAGCCTGTAATTTGCCTTCTTCTAGCCTATCCAAACTGTATAATTTACAGGAATGAAAGTTAGTGAACTGAATAGTGACTACTGAAACTTCATTCAAATCTTCTCCACAGTTTTGGAATTGAAGAGCCTTGGAAGAGGAGAAGAAGGGGACCATAGAGGATGAGATGGTTGGATGGCATCACCAACTCATGGACATGAGTTTGAGTAAGCTCCGGGAGTTGGTGAAGGACAGGGAGGCCTGGCGTGCTGCAGTCTGTGGGATCGCAAAGAGTCGGGCACGACTGAGCAACTGAACTGAACTGAACTGGGAGAGGTGATACAGTTGCTTTCTCTCTACACAACACTTGCTAATTTCTCCATTAAGAGACATCTTCATCATAAACTAAAATCTCTTTCTAATTCTAGTTTTTCTTCTCCTCCCAATTAATCGTTTAGCCTATATTTAACCAGGGTTCTGTGGAGAAACAGAACCAGTAGGGTGCATGCAAGTATATGTGTGTAGGTGTGTGTAGTTTATTATAAGGAATTGGTTCACAAGATTATGGAAGCTGACGAGTCCCAAACTTGCAGGCACCAAGCCGGAGATACCCTTGTGTATTCCAGTCTGAAAGCCAGGAGGCTTGAGACCTAAAAGGAACCCATGTTTCGTTAGAGTCTAAAGGCAGAAAAGAACTTGTATCCCAGCTCCAGCCTGTCAGGCAGAAAGAGTTCCCTCCTACTAAGGGAAAGGTCAACCTTTTTACACTATTCGGACCTTTGGCTAACTGGGTAAGGCAATCCCCTGGAGAAAGGAATGGCAGCCCACTCCAGTATTCTTGCCTGGAGAATCCCATGGACAGAGGAGCCTGGCAGGCTACAGTCCATGGGGTCCCAAAGAGTTGGACACAACTGAGTGACTAACACCCACCTAAAGAGGGCAATGTGCTTTACTCAGTTTACTGATTCAAATGTTAATCTGGTGGCTAACAAATGAAAAGATGCTCAACATCATTCATTATCAGAGAAATGTAAATCAAAATCACAATGAGATACCATCTCATGCCAGTCAGGATGACTACTATCAAAAAGTCTACAAACAATAAATGCTGGAGAGGGTGCAAAGAAAAGGGAACCCTCTTAAACTGTTGTTAGGAATGCAAACTAGTACAGCCACTATGGAGAACAGTGTGGAGAAATTGTTTAAAAAACTGGGAATAGAACTGCCAAACAACCCAGCAATTCCACTGCTGGGCATACACACTGGGGAAACCAGAATTGAAAGAGACATGTGTTCCCCGATGTTCATTGCAGCACTGTTTACAACAGCCAGGACATGGAAGCAACCTAGATGTCCATAGGCAGATGAATGGATAAGAGAGCTGTGGTACATATACACAATGGAATATTACTCAGCTATTAAAAAGAATGCATTTAAATTAGCTCTAATGAGGTGGAGAAAACTGGAGCCTATTATACAGAGTGAAGTAAGTCAGAAAGAAAAACACCAATACAGTATATTAACACATATATATGGAATTTAGAAGATGGTAACAATGACCCTATATGCAAGACAGCAGAAGAGACACAGAAACAAAGAACAGACTTTTGGACTTCATGGGAGAAGGTGGAGGGTGGGATGATTTGAGAGAATAGCATTGAAACGTGTATATTACCATATGTGAAGCAAATCACCAGGCCAGGTTTGATGTATGAGACAGGGCGCTCAGGGCTGGTGCACTGGGATGATCCTGAGAGATGCGATGGGGAGGGACGTTGGAGTGGGGGTTCAGGATGGGGGACACATGTACACCCATGGCTGATTCATGTCAATGTATGGCAAAAACCACCACAATATTGTAAAGTAGTTAACCTCCAATTAAAATATATTAATTTTTTTTTACTGTTAATCTGGAACCCTGTGGCCTAGTCAAGTTGGCACATAACCATCACACTGGCCAAGCCTGATTTTTCAAATAACTCTTTTGGTTTACTTCCTCTTCATCAAACTATTTTTTTAATTGCTTGCTTATTGCTTTCCATTTCTCTTCAACCACTTTGCCCTGCTGCTTCTTTTTTTTTTTTCCATTTAGATATCACCACTATAAGTTTCTTCTTCTGCAGATACTTAGTGGAGCACTGTCAATATAAAACTTAGAAGATCTCTAGTTGTTTTAGTTTTTTAAGCAATAAGAGCTATTATTGTTAATACTACAGAGAAGTGAATGTAACAGCATCTTTACAACTTTTTTGCTTCTTAGACAAAAAAAGATGTTCATGTTAACTGAATATCATCAGCAATGTTTTCAAAGGATTGAAAGCCTACTCTTTGTGAGAAAGGAATACACAAAAATATGTGCAATTCCTCACAAGTGAGATCTTTACAAAAACTGAGGAAAGAAACATTCTTTGAAACATTCTTTTAATCTCATAATGTTTACTTCACCATCTGTACAGATAAGAAATTTCCCTTTATTGTTCATGAATGTTGTGAACATACACTGATTTGTGCAGTACTGGAAAATACAAACACAAAACATTATATGCTACTCCTGGTGGAAAGGAAGAAATACTGAACCAAATTAAAATCCTAAAAGGGACACTGACCACATCAAATGCAGGAGATTGTAAAAATGGCTGCAATAGTTCCCTTCCCTGTCTTTACCTTTGGTAATCACATCTCATGCTGACTGTGTGCTTGGCCACTTGACTTGCTTTGACCAAGAGGATAATAGCAAACATGATACCGGCGGGAACTCAAAAACTTGCCTTTTTCTGGCAAGAACTTGCACGTTCAGGAACTTGCCTTTTTCTGCTACTTTTAGTAAATTGCAACTACCACAATATAAGAAATGAAACACACAGAGCCAAGTCAGTTCCATCACCCCATAGACACCTAGGCAACCGGAAGACGTGTGAGAGAGAACATCTTATACCTCCCAGCCAAGCCAAGTCTACCCAAATCAGAACACCACCCAACTTACTCACAGGGTGTGAGAAATAATCAATATTTCTTGTTTAAGCCATTCAGTTTGAAGATGATGTGTTACAAAGCAAAATCTGAGAGAGAAATCTAATTTCAGAATTAGAGCACCAATATAACAGAGTATACTAGTATAACTAGTAAAACAGGCAGCATTGGTTTTAAGGCCAGGTAGATAGCAGGACTTGGGAAAGAAGCAGATACAATTCCAGACAATGCTGGAAAATGGCAAGCTAATTGTTAGCAGAGGCTGACAAAGCAATGAAGAGCCTGCTCCAGCAGGCTGGAAAATGACACCCGTGTTAGATGATAAAGAAACAATTGGCAAAACTATCACTTATGGTAACTTAGAAGATAGAAAATGAGCATAATGAAACTGTGGACCTTGGCGAGATGATTTCCTAGTAGAATGCTGAAAGTGTCCACTGGCTCCATCTAGTCTATTCTGAGAAAGTATAGGAAGAGAGATGGGCTAGAGGAAGACCTGCTCAATTTGCAAGCAGAATTAGAAGCTACAGAGAGGAGCCAGAACTTGCTGGATTGGATGATAACTTTGTTTAACATTTCAGTTCCCATAGTTGGTAAAGGATTCTCAAAATAAGAAACAACCTCAGAACAAAGATCAAATCAAGGTGACCCTGAAAGCCTGTCTGTTAATACCTTTGAAATATTTTAGGCAGCAACTGATAGGCTCCCTCAGCTGTACAAAGTGCTTTCATTCAAGTTATTGTCTCATGGAAGCCGGATACAGCTCCCATAGAAAAGACAGACCTAGCTCAGAATCGCAGGTGAGACTTTTATTGCATGGAGTAGATCTGAATCAGTCTTAGAGAAACCCACAGACATTTTAGGAGAGTTGTTTTGATGCAAGTAATGTAGCTTTTTCATACTGTTCATGGGGTTCTCGTGGCAAGAACACTGGAGTGGTTTGCCATTCCCCCCTGCAGTGGAGGGTGGGAGATGGGAGATGGTAACTGCAGGCTGAGCACAAGATTCCTGGAGCGCTGCCCTGTTACCTCACCACCGACCAATCAGGAGAAAGAATGCAGTGCGTGCAGTGAAAGATAACAAAGACTGTCAAAGACTCTTCAAATGATTTTCCCCTGAAAAACTTATGGTCAGTTTGGAGCTGGTGTTTGGATTCAAATCAGCCGTCTCCCCCAGGCTGCCAACCTCCTGAATAAAGCAATCTTTCTTCTCCAACCAACACTAGCCTTTCGCACTGGTTTTTGAGCTGTGAGCAGCAGAACCGTGACTTCACTAATATAACTATATTGTTACCCCCAGCCTTTGAACCTACCCCAAGTTCCCCAATTTCACCTATATCCAGACACTTGAATTTTGACTTCCTGTGGGACTTGAGCTAATCTTAATCTGCGTATAAACTCAGTTCAGCCAATGACTATCAAACACCTGCTTTGTGAAATGCTCTAGTCCCTCTGCAGGATGATCAAGTAAAAGTTTCAGCTCTCCAACAGCTTAAAGAGGAAGCCATGCATAGAAGCTGCAAAGATGGTGGCAACAATCCCTCCCATCTCTGGAGGTGTGCCGCCTTTGAAATGAGACTGTGTCCGTCATCTCATCAATGTTGTTGTTGTTTAGCTGCTAAGTCATGTCCGAATCTTTGCCAAGCCCACCAGGCTCCTCTATCCATGGGACTTCCCAGGCAAGAATACTGGAGTGGTGATGAACATAGATGCAAAAATCCTTAACAAAATTCTAGCAAACAGAATCCAACAACATATTAAAAAAATCATACACCATGACCAAGTGGGCTTTATCCCAGGAATGCAAGGATTCTTTAATATCCGCAAATCAATCAATGTAATACACCACATTAACAAATTGAAAGATAAAAACCATATGATTCTCTCAATAGATGCAGAGAAAGCCTTTGACAAAATTCAACACTCATTTATGATTAAAACTCTCCAAAAAGCAGGAATAGAAGGAACATACCTCAACATAATAAAAGCTATATATGACAAACCCACAGCAAGCATCACCCTCAATGGTGAAAAATTGAAAACATTTCCCCTGAAATCAGGAACAAGACAAGGGTGCCCACTCTCACCACTACTATTCAACATAGTGTTGGAAGTGCTGGCCACAGCAATCAGAGCAGAAAAAGAAGTAAAAGGAATCCAGATAGGAAAAGAAGAAGTAAAACTCTCACTGTTTGCAGATGACATGATCCTCTACATAGAAAACCCTAAAGATTCTACCAGAAAATTACTAGAGCTAATCAATGAATATAGTAAAGTTGCAGGATATAAAATTAACACACAGAAATCCCTTGCATTCCTATATACTAACAATGAAAAAACAGACAGAGAAATTAAGGAAACAATACCATTCACCATTGCAACAAAAAGAATAAAATACTTAGGAGTATATCTACCTAAAGAAACAAAGGACCTATACATAGAAAACTATAAAACACTGATGAAAGAAATCAAAGAGGACACAAACAGATGGAGAAACATACCGTGTTCATGGATTGGAAGAATTAATATTGTCAAAATGGCTATTCTACCCAAAGCAGTCTATAGATTCAATGCAATCCCTATCAAGCTACCAACGGTATTTTTCACAGAACTAGACCAAAGAATTTCACAATTTGTATGGAAATACAAAAAACCTCGAATAGCCAAAGTAATCTTGAGAAAGAAGAATGGAACTGGAGGAATCAACCTGCCTGACTTCAGACTCTACTACAAAGCCACAGTCATCAAGACAGTATGGTACTGGCACAAAGACAGAAATATAGATCAATGGAACAGAATAGAAAGCCCAGAGATAAATCCACGAACCTATGGACACCTTATCTTTGACAAAGGAGGCAAGGATATACAATGGAAAAAAGACAACCTCTTTAACAAGTGGTGCTGGGAAAACTGGTCAACCACTTGTAAAAGAATGAAACTAGAACACTTTCTAACACCATACACAAAAATAAACTCAAAATGGATTAAAGATCTAAATGTAAGACCAGAAACTATAAAACTCCTAGAGGAGAACATAGGCAAAACCCTCTCCGACATAAATCACAGCAAGATCCTCTATGACCCACCTCCCAGAATATTGGAAATAAAAGCAAAACTAAACAAATGGGACCTAATGAAACTTAAAAGCTTTTGCACTACAAAGGAAACTATAAGTAAGGTGAAAAGACAGCCCTCAGATTGGGAGAAAATAATAGCAAATGAAGAAACAGACAAAGGATTAATCTCAAAAATATACAAGCAACTCCTGCAGCTCAATTCCAGAAAAATAAATGACCCAATCAAAAAATGGGCCAAAGAACTAAACAGACATTTCTCCAAAGGAGACATACAGATGGCTAACAAACACATGAAAAGATGCTCAACATCACTCATTATTAGAGAAATGCAAATCAAAACCACAATGAGGTACCATTACACGCCAGTCAGGATGGCTGCTATCCAAAAGTCTACAAGCAATAAATGCTGGAGAGGGTGTGGAGAAAAGGGAACCCTCTTACACTGTTGGTGGGAATGCAAACTAGTACAGCCGCTATGGAAAACAGTGTGGAGATTTCTTAAAAAACTGGACATAGAACTGCCATATGACCCAGCAATCCCACTTCTGGGCATACACACTGAGGAAACCAGATCTGAAAGAGACACGTGCACCCCAATGTTCATCGCAGCACTGTTTATAATAGCCAGGACATGGAAGCAACCTAGATGCCCATCAGCAGATGAATGGATAAGGAAGCTGTGGTACATATACACCATGGAATATTACTCAGCCATTAAAAAGAATTCATTTGAACCAGTCCTAATGAGATGGATGAAGCTGGAGCCCCTTATACAGAGTGAAGTAAGCCAGAAAGATAAAGAACATTACAGCATACTGACACATGTATATGGAATTTAGAAAGGTGATAACGATAACCCTATATGCAGAACAGAAAAAGAGACACAGAAATACAGAACAGACTTTTGAACTTTGTGGGAGAATGTGAGGGTGGGATATTTCAAAAGAACAGCATGTATACTATCTATGGTGAAACAGATCACCAGCCCAGGTGGGATGCACGAGACAAGTGCTCCGGCCTGGTGCACTGGGAAGACCCAGAGGAATCGGGTGGAGAGGGAGGTGGGAGGGGGGATCGGGATTGGGAATACATGTAAATCCATGGCTGATTCATATCAATGTATGACAAAACCCACTGGAAAAAAAATAATAATAATAATAAAAATTTAAAAAAATAAAAAATAAATAAAAAAAAAATAAAAAAAAAAAAAAGAATACTGGAGTGGGATGCCATTTCCTTCTCCAGGGTATCTTCCTGACCCAGGAATCAAACCCACATCTCCTGCACCGGGAAGTGGATTCTTTACCACCAAGCTACCAAGGAAGCCCCCTTTCATCAAGTGTTGCTGTTGTTCAGTCGCTAAGTTGTGTCCAACTCTTTGTGACCCCATGAACTGCAGCATACCAGGCTTCTCTGTCCATCACAGTCTCCCTGAGTTTGCTCAAACTCGTGTCCATTGAGTTGGTGAGCCCACCCAACCACCTCATCCTCTGTCACCCTCTTCTCCTCTTGCCCTCAGTCTTTCCCAGCATCAGGGTCTTTTCCAATGAGTCAGCTCTTTGAATCAGGTGGCCAAAGTATTGGAGTTTCAGCTTCAGCATCAGTCCTTCCAATGAATGTTCAATGTTGATTTTCTTTAGGAGTAACTGGTTTGATCCCCTTGCTGTCCAAGGCACTCTCAAGAGTCTTCAACACCACAGTTCAAAAGCATCAATTCTTTGGTGCTCAGTTTTCTTTATAGTCCCACTCTCACATCCATACACTACTACTGGAAAAACAATAGCTTTAACTATATGGACCTTTGTCAGCAAAGTGATGTGTCTGCTTTTTAATAAACTATCTACGTTTGACATAGCTATTCTTCCAAGTAGCAAGCGTCTTTTAATTTCATGGCTGCAGTCACCATCCACATTGATTTTGGAGCCCAAGAAAATGAAATCTGACACTGTTTCCACATTTTCCCCATCTATTTGCCATGAAGTGAGGGGGCCAGATACCATGATCTTAGTTTTTTGAATGTTGAGTTTTAAGTCAGCTTTTCACTCTCCTCTTTCACTTTCATCAAGAGGCTCTTTGGCTCTTCTTCAATTTCTGCCATTAAAGTGGTATCATCTGTATATCTGAGGTTGTTAATATTTCTCCCAGCAATCTTGATTTCAGCTTGTGATTCATTCAGCCTGGCATTTAGCATGATGGACTCTGCACAGAAGTTAAATAAGCAGCGTGACAATATACAGCCTTGATGTACTCCTTTCCCAATTTGGAACCAGTCTGTTGTTCTATGTCCGGTTCTAACTGTTGCTTCTTGACCTGCATACAGACTTCTCAGGAGGCAGGTAAGGTGGTCTGGTATTCCCATCTCTTTAAGAATATTACACAGTTTGTTGTGATCCACACAGTCAAAGGCTTTAGCAGGAGCAGGTTAGGGGAAGTTTAGGAGCAGTTTGTTGCTCTCATCAATAGATGGAGACTATTATTCCACTCCTTGAGTTCTGGCTGACCATCACTGACTTTGACCAATAGAATGCAACAGAATGACATCGTGTAATGTCTGAGTCACAGTGTAAAGAGGCCTTGCAGACTGAGGTCTCGCTCTCTCTGGAAGCCAATGCTACCATGTGAGGAAGCTCAGGCTGGCCAGCTGGCCGGCTGGCAGATAGGTCCACAGGCAGCAGAGAGAAGCCAGTCCAACTTAAGACCTCCAGATAACTGCAGAGATATGTGTGGCCTCCAGAGAGACCAGCAGGAGAACCTCTCATCTAACACCAGCCCAAATCACTGACTACAGAATCATGAGCAAATAAAATGATTGTTGTTTTTAAACCACTAACCCTGGGTGTTTTGCTGTATAGCAAGAGGTAACTTACAAAATTAAGGTAACTTACAGAAAAACATAGAGAAGGAAGAGATTAATTCTACTTGGGAGACCATTGCTCATGCTTTCTGCAGATAAATGCATGCTTTTAACAGGTGTTTACCCAAATGACTATCTTCCTGACAGGAGTTCAGGCTGAATTACAAAACAAAATAACAGGTCTGGAGGATCAGCATTAGCTAGAACAGTCCTACCTGGGAGCTACCCTGGGTTGGGGAAGGAATGTTCACTTCCTCTAAACTGCTCCTGATTTTCACAGCTTCTTCCCCATCTCATTACCAATTCTGGATTCACTATCTTCAAGTACTGGTGTGTTGACAATGATGTCCACATCAGTGACAATCAAGCAAAAGGACAGGACTAGAGTGGAGACCTCCTGTGTAGAAGAATATCCATTTGATATATATAGAAGATATATATAGGTATTGCAACCATCAGGCAATAATTTCCAAATAAAGTTTTTTCTGTTCTCTGATAAAACTTTATTTTTTTATCTTAAGCACACATAGGGAGAAGGAAATGGCAACCCACTGCAGTGTTCTTGCATGGAGAATCCTGTGGACAGAGGAGCCTGGAGGGCTGCAGTCCATAGGGTCACACAGAGTCGGACACGACTAAAGTGACTTAGCGTGCATGCATGCATTGGAGAAGGAAATGGCAACCCACTCCAGTATTCTAGCCTGGAGAATCCCAGGGACAGAGGAACCTGGTGGGCTGCCGTCTATGGGGTCGCACAGAGTCGGACACGACTGAAGCGACTTAGCAGCAGCAGCAGCAGCACACAAAAGGGAGCGTACTTGCCATCTCCCTCAAACAAATGTGAAATGAGTACTTAAAAATCCGAAAAGCAAGAAAAACTCATTATAATGTATTCTTATACTCAGATTTCAAACAATAAGCCCATTCTCCCCAGAAGTGAGAGAAGACCTACCATTAATGATAATTAACACTAGAAATAGTCCATGGAGATTGTGCAGGGTAAGACAAAAGCCCAAAATAGGAGCCATTCCCCCAAATCTAGGGCAGAACCAACACCACTTAACAACTATAATTAATTATAGCTGTGCCTCCCAGGAAGTGCTAACCAGGATCTGGAGACCATAAATATGAGATGAGCCACCTATAGCTTTCCTAAAGCAAGAAAGAATGGTATACCATGAGTAAATTCTGAGCAAAGGAAAAATAAATTACTAGCTATGGTCTATGGGGGAAAGCAACATAGCCTCAAATCTACCTAAGAGAAACATTTCAGACTTTCACATTCAAGATAGCAACCTGAGTCCATAAACTGACCAGTCATCTGCTAAATCCCATTGACAGGACCAAGGAAATCTAAAAAGTAAGACCTCTGCAACAAAAACAGGAATACAGGGAAGAGTGCCAAAACAGAGATAAAACAGAACTCTGAAATATGCAGCAGAATATGACCAGATTTAAATTAAAGTCCATCAGTGCAGAAGAGTCAACACCTTACATAAGCAAAGAAGGCTCCCCTGAGAAGCCAATCTCTTCAAAAAACCTTAACAGGGATTTAGGAATCAATTAGAACCCACAACAACTGTTTGATTCTCTAACAAAACATTCCCTTCTTTCATCTCCCTTTTGCCTTCTCTGACTGCTGTTCTCATTTGCTCATTTTTTAATTCAACAAATATTGTTGAGAAACTCTTCTGAGCAAGGCACTGTCAAAAGCACTAAAGATCCAGTGATGGAAAAGGAAGACAACGTTCAGGTACCCTGGAGCAAATATGCTAAAGGGAGACATACAGTAAAAATACCAGAAAATAGTAAATAATGATAAATGCTCAAAAAAATAGAAGAGTGATATGGTAGATTTTCTGTGAGATATCCTTAGATTGACTACTCAGGGAAAATGTCCCTGAGAAAATTATCTTTAAGCTATCAAGGAGGCAGCTATGCAGAAGACAGGGAGAATAGCAATCCAGGCAGAGGAAACAGATGGCTCAAAGACCCCGCGGCACAAACAGCATATTTACTGTCTCGGCTTAGACATCACTTCCTCCAGTGCCCACACACACAAGGGCAGATTCTATGTGTTCTCAAAGCATCCTGTTCTCCCTTACTACAGTATTATCATACTTTACTAAAATTGCTGCCAACTTGCCCATAGCCTCATCTAGAGCTACTCCCTAATGGTAGTAACCATACTGTATCTCAGCACCCAGCAATGTCTAGACATGGAAGATACCTAATTAATGTATTTAGTGAACTAACCAACCATTGTCTCATTCCAAGCCCAGTCCTCTTTCCATTGTAACATCAGAGAACTGTTTTTCTTTTCCTTTTTTATGTGTTTACTTCTTCCATCTTAGATTTCCAGCAGTTCATATCTGGATAATAATTAAATCTTTGTTCTCTGTATAAAGCTCTTATCTTTTGTTGAGAACAATGGAGCAATGGAGAGATGGATGTTACCCAGTCTCCTTCCTCTTTTAAATTATCAAAAATAATCTCCCTAGTTTTCATAATTTTCCTCTATCATCACTTCTATAAACAGCAGCCAAAAATACCTCTGTATGCTTGTTTCTACCAACTCAATGATATCTTTCCCAAATGCCTCCTTCTGTTTTTCCCCTTCTTTTGATAAAGCCCAATTTCTGACTTTATTATTATGATTAGTCTGATTTTTAAATCCCCAATCACTTTCCTCAGATAATCACACCTTTATCATTCCACTCTGCTAGCAACTGTCTATATGTTTACTTTACCCTTGGTACACTAAATTCAAACTCATTCACTCTGTAGTACCCAGACCAAGTATTGCCACATTCAAACATAGCAGCCAGAGTGCTCCCAGGTGCCTACTGTAATAAACACTGCAATCAAGTCATTTGATTTTACTTTCCCAGGTTCCTAAGCTCATAACTCTTTTCTGCATATATGAGTTTAATAAAAGAGGGGAATTTGCAATGCCTGCAGCACAGACATTCAGAAATGAGAAAGGGCAGTTGTCACTCATAATCTTAGAGCTTGCACTGTCCTCTGTGTTCCCATGGACCTCCATACACGTGATCCTATTCAACTTTCACAGCACCGTGTGGGGCATCTAAATGGTACTACTTAGGATCTCTACCAAAAATGAACTATGAAGGCCAGCAAAGTTAAAAGAATGATTGACCAAATACAGTTAGTATTTAGTAGCATTTAATCATTTACTCGGGATTCACTGAAAGTGAAAAGTGAAAGTTAGTCACACAGTCAGGTCCGACTCTCTGCGATCCCCTGAACTGTAGCCCACCAGGCTCCTCTGTTCATGAAATTCTCCAGACAAGAGTACTGTAGTAGGTTGCCATTTCCTTCTCCAGGGGATCTTCCTGACCCAGGGATTGAACCCAGGTCTCCTGCATTGCAGGCAGATTCTTTACCAACTAAGCTACTGGGGAAGCCCCAACATTCAGTAGTACATACTATCTGCCAGGCCCTAGTCTAATAGCAATGAACAAGGCAAATAGTATCCCCGCTCCCATGAAACACATTCTAGTGGAGAAAGATTATTAAAAAGTAGTCAATTGATAAGATATTTTCACAAAACTCTAAGTGCTAATTTAAATATATATCCTGATAGAGTATCTGAACAGGACTCAGAGGAGTGGTCCGACTTGAGACTGGGTGGTCAGAGACAACCTCCTTGAGGAGGTGGACTGAAATCTATCTGTATGAAGAAGAGGCAGCCATGTGATGATACAGTCTGATTCAGACTTGGTGAGAACAAGTATATAGACCTGGCTGGGAAGTGGTAGAGTTTAGTGTTTGAGTGATAAAGATAAGAAACTGGTTCAGAGGTCAAAGAATTTTAGAGTCAACATCTCTGTAATCCTGTAGGTCTTTTCTTCATTGTCAGAAGATGGCTGCAGTGGTTCCAGATACTGTGTCTACAATCATGGCAGAAAGAACAGGGAAGGACCAACGTGTTAGGTTTATTACCTCCTTTGAACAAGAAATGAACAGAGAAAACCTTCTCAGAAACCCTCTAGCAAAATTCAATTTGGTATTATTGGCCTGAGTGGTTCATAAATATCCCCCAACCATGCATCTAGCAGGGAAGTGGGCTGGGAAAGTAAGGATTATCCTAATTGCCTTGGATTAGTCTTATTATATCACCTGGGGATATTGACATCATGCCAAAAAAAAAAAAAAAAACACCAAAATTCTGTTGCTAAGAAGGAGAGGAAATGACTATTGGGTAGGCCATAATAGTGACCATCATAATAGAGGAGAGACATAAAGATGAGGTCAGAGAAATTAGGAAGGACCAGATAGATCATAGTGGGCCTTGTAAACCATGGCAAAAAGCTTTAGATTTTTTTCTAAATGCAATGTAAACCATTAACTGTCTAAGTAAAAATGTGACCTGGCCCTATTTACATCTAAGGGATCACTGTGTTGCCACATGAAAAATTAATTGTAGAAAATAAGAGTGCAAACAAGGACTTAAAAGACACATGCAGTAGAACAGGCAAGAGACTACAGTAGCTTAACTAAGATAACAGCAATAAAGATGCAGAGGTGAATGGACTCAAAACAAATATTTTGGAGTTATTGTTGGGAGGACTTATTGGCATATTAGGTGGGGGTTGAGACAGGAAAGAAAACAAGAGCTATGATCTGAACCTCATAGATGCACTATTTTAGCATTTACAGAAAAAGACTCTGAAAGACAGTCTTGGATAGAAAAAACACGAGAGCCATGCTTTATATATAAGCCTCTGATGTCTGTTAGACTTGTGAGTAGCAATCTCAGATCACACTGTAGTGAATGCTATGTTGTCTCCTGGTTCTCTCATCAAGATCAAGGTACTAATGCCCCCACCTGCCAGGAGTGATGGTGGCTCATAGCTCATAGCTGAGTTCCTCCACAGACATTGCCCTTGGCCCAAGAAAATTGTCCCATCTAAGGTTATTCCCTCTCCTTGAGGATGGTCCACACCCAATGATTGTTTGCTACAGGGGTTCAATGGCCTGCCTCCCCTGCCTCAGTTTGGACCTACTTTGAAGCATCATCCCCAAAACAAAGTCCCTCATGGAATCGGTGGAGGCCTTTGCTGTGACTGTGTTGCAGCTCACCTTCTCTCTCTGCCAACCCTGCTGGCTTTACTCCCTCCCAAGAACTGTTCTCAAGACCACTCCCCAGTGAACTTCCTGCATGTGAATCTCTGTCTCACAATCTGTTTCTCTCACACCCAACCTAAGATACATGATGCCAGGAGCAACTGAGAAAGCAGAATCTAACATGGGATTTTGAAGCTTGTCTACCTGCTACCTGACTGGCAATAAAGACCCCATCACTGGTGGAAGGTGCAGAACTGAAGCCCCTGGCATTTGGCGGGAGTGCAACTGTTAAAATCTTCACTGGCAGTGAACCAGAATGGGATGCTCTCAGGAGGGAACATAGGGACAGGTACAGAAGCAGTAGTTGTAAAGGCATTGGAACCAGATGGCTACTGCTGAGTTTTATCAATATATTGGAGAAAGACAAGAAAAAGCTAGGGTGATTAATCACTAATTGAAGGTGAATTATGAAAAGCAAAGGTTCTAGTTGGTAATATATAAAAACATTTTTATCTCCTGCAGCCAAAAGATACAAAAAGCTAAGACTTAGGACTTAGTTACAAGCATAGCACAGCTAAAGAGAAGGTTGAGTTCTCTCCAGTGCCAAGCTCAGAACTCTGGGTACGAAGATTCCTGAGGACTGAGATGTAGGCATAAAACTCCAGATTCCCCTACATAGGTGTCCCATTCCCCAGCATTGAAGGCTAGAACTTCCCCCTTGCAATTAATACAGAGGCCTCTACATTGCAAGACAATATGAGCACCCCCTTTATGATCTTCCTCTAGCATCTCGCTCCATAGTCAGTAACTAAGACCACTAATCAAGATCAAGTCAAATATAACCCACCCAGAAAGTATTGGGTCTGTTAGAAGGACAGGCATCATTTCCTGAAGGAAAAACAAGGCCTAGTCAATGTTTACCAGCATGAGCCAGAAGCATATGTATGGGGCACATACAAGTGATATCATATGCTACTTGTCTTCCTCTGTCTGACTTATTTCTCTTATGATAATCTCGAGGCTCATTCATTTTGCTGAAAATTGCATTATTTCATTCTTCTTTATGACTAAGTAATATTCCATTGTATGTCTATATACTACATCTTCTTTTTTACATACCACATCTTCTTTATGTATTCATCTGTCAATGGGTATTGTTTCCATGTCATGGTTATTATAAACACTGCTGCTATGAACACTTATGTGTATGTATCTTTTCAAATTAGAATTTTCATCTTTTCCAGATATATGCTCATGAGTGGGATTATATGGTAGTTCTAGCTTTATTTTTTTAAGGAATCGCCACACTGTTCTTCACAGTGGCTGCACCAATTTACATTCCCACTACAATGGAGGAGTACTCCCTTTTCTCCACGCCCTCTCAGCATTAACTATTTGCAGACTTTTTGACGATGGCCATTCTGACTGGTATGAGGCAACACCTCATTACAGCTTTGATTTGCATTTCTATAATAATTATATATTAGCTAAATTTTTAAGTAAAAAATAAAGCTCTTTTAGATCAGTGGTTGCCAGAGGAGGGGAAGGAGGTGGTGGTGAAAGGGTGAATGGGGTCAAACAGCACACACTTTAAGCTATAAAATAAATAAGTGCTAGAGATGTAACGCATAGCATGGTATATAGTTAATAATACTATCTTTCATATTTTAAAGGCATTAAGTAGATCTCAAAAGTTCTCATCACAAGAGAAATAAATTCTGTAACTATGTATGGTGATGGATATTAACTTACTGTGGTGATCACTTCACAATATATACAAATATTGAACCATTTGTCATACACCTGAAACTAGTATAATGTTGTATGTCAATTACACCTCAATTTTTTTAATGAAGTTGTTCTAACTTTGAAAAAAATTTAAGACTACTATGTACATAAGAGCCTTTTAACTCTAAACATGTGTGTTTACATTGCTTTTCCATTTCCATGAATATATTTGGATATAAACGTCCTGGGAAGTTATACACAGACATAAATCAACATGTCACTGATGGTTGAGATATTTGAAAAGTCATCCTCGGTGATTTCTCCTCCCTCTCCAGTTTTCTCACATATCCCTCTGCTATCAAGCTCAAGTTGAAGACACTCACCACTCAGCCTCACATTATCTTTCACTTAAAAACATTCAGGTTGTGTTAGTATGCTGTAATGTTCTTTATCTTTCTGGCTTACTTCACTCTGTATAATGGGCTCCAGTTTCATCCATCTCATTAGAACTGATTCAAATGAATTCTTTTCAACGGCTGAGTAATATTCCATGGTGTATATGTACCACAGCTTCCTTATCCATTGGTTGTAACTCCTCTCTCTGGCTTGCCACCTTCAAGTCTCTTCCCCACAAAGATCATCTCAGATCACCTCGCCTGCCTTCCTCTTCGACTTCACCTTCAACACTCTCTACACACTAACCTGCTTATGGCTTCACACTGCAAAATAGATTATTTCTCCCAAATTTCTACAGGGAGTCTATTCATTTATCAGTTTGTGTTCTGAAAAAAATGAGGGTTGATATTTGTTTCTTCACACATAAGCACAAAAAAAAGAGGGAAAACAAGCAGGAGTGATAAGGGCAATACTTGTGAGGAAGAAGGAAGAAAGAGGGGGTCAGAGGATGTTGGTTAGGGTGAGAATGAGGAATTCCCTAGCAGTCCAGTGGTTAGGACTCAGAGCTTTCCCTGCCTCGGCCCACTTCCATCCCTAGTTTGGGAAATAAAATTCTGAAAACCATGAGGAGTGCCAAAAAAAAAGAAAGAAAATGGTGAGAATGGATAAGAATAGTCCCTGCCCTGAGAATTTTGCAGGCTTTTCAAGAAAAATTTTCTTTGGATAGGAATTCCTAACATAATATACATAAGTTGACAACTACACAGAATTACAACATAAACACAGCTTGTTTGAATGCCCTCCGCCTATAGCACTTTCTCACAAGCAGGAACTCAGTTTGAAATTTCTCAGACTCTTCTCTATAGAACACTACTGTGTCCTGAGCTATTAGCAGGTATGTGAGAAAAGAGTCCTGTGTTAAAATGTGGGAAATACAGCTCACAGTCACACCTCTAGGAAGACACATTAACCGATTAAGACTTCTGAAGAGATTATATTGTCAACTATGTGAAAATACAGTTGAGTACATTTAGCAAGGAGTCTCAAAAGTCTTTATTTATGTTCTTTGACTTGGTGATTCCCAAGTATACGATTTTATCTTAAGGAAACAATCTTGGACGTGTGCACAGATTTTCCCACAAGGATGTTTATCTCCCTGTGCTATGTATTGAATACATTAACTAAGTAACTACATGAAAGCCCAGTAGAGAAGGGAATTGGTTATATAAAGAATGGTATGAAAGTGAAAGTCAAAGTGTTAGTTGCTCAGTCATATCTGACTCTTTATGACCCCATGGACTGTAGCCTGCCAGGCTCCTCTGTTCATTGAATTCTCTAGACAAGAATGCTGGAGTGGATTGCCATTCCCTTCTCCAGGGGATCTTCCCAACCCAGGGATCGAACCCAGGTCTCCCACATTGCGGGCAGATTCTTTACCATCTGAGCCACCACAGAGGCTCAAAAAATGGTATGGCCATATAGTAAAATATTATGCAGACAAAAGCAATGATATAGAACATTTAATGGCATAGAAAAATGTTTATAAAATAGCAAAAGGAAAAACTTATACCTGAATATAAAAAGATAAGTACCTTTTAAAAATTAAATGTTATGCAAGAGGAAAAATATGGGAAAGAACTTATAACAGGAGTTTCATACCCAAATATCTCCCCATACAGGCAGATAAACTATGACAGGGCGTTCTTTCCTAAAGACAGCAGTTGTGAGTCCTGACATGCCAGAATGCAGGTCACATGATGCCAATCTTCAATATTTCAGAATAAGCTAGAAGATATATGTGTCTGTAAGAAATCACCCAATTTTTACATGTTGACAGTCTAATTTTTTAAAATGTAAATATTACACAGCCAAATAAAACACATCTGCAAACTACTATCAGCAGCTCTGATTTATGCAGAATGTCAAAGAGGTTTTCTCTGGGTGTCAGGATTTCAAGTGAATATTATTTCTTGCATATTGTTGTTTATGCTTTTTCTGTATTTTCTATAATAAAAAATAAATCATTTAAATTTTTTCAAAAAGTCATTTTCTGTGAATTTTTAAGAGTTCTATTGTGATCCTTGCTACTGGAAATAGAATAGTTGGAATTTAAGAATTTTGGCTAGAAATAAAAACAAAGTATTACCAACTTATATGGTGCCAACATGAACCATAACATTTACACTGTCAGTGTACTTCCTTCCCAGCCTTGGAACTATCTGGGAAAAAAAGACCTGTCTGACATTTTTACTGATTTTTTTTTTTGCCTTTATTCAAAACATTGGCAATACTACAAACATAAACAACCTAAGGTTATGGAAACTGTGTTATAGTAATTCTTCTATAAAAACCATGAGAAAAATTAGACCCATCTATCCAGAATCCAAACCGGGTTCCTTGGAAGTTCCACGGTCAAATCGATTTGTAAAGTACTGCATACAAAGACCAACGCATCCTGGCAGGGCTAGGCTCCAAAATGTCCCCCAGTTTAAGCGCATGCATACACAGTCTTGGTTAGCCAGAGAGTCTCAAATTTATTTGCTCACAAAACTGTTTTTTGGAGCATCTATTACCACCCCCTACAAGCTCAGATTCTTTAGGATGCAGATCAGAAGACAGACTGTGCCTGACTGAGTCAGAAACAGGAAAAACAAAAAACAAAAAAAAATCCCTTAGAAATCCATTTTGTTTAATTGATCACTTGTAGTGAATTTCCATATCATGTAGTCCACTGTTTTTAAAGAGGAAAGACATGTTTCTGGTATTTAGAAACTCAAGGAACAAAGAACTGGCTCTTACCACTCAGGAGATTAACCCCACCATTCACAGTAAGGTGTATCTCAAAAATCCACACATTAAAGGGTCCCTTGAGGTCAAGTTTTGGAGTCTCATAACAAAATGATACTGAACTAAAACTCGGTAGGGGTCAAGTGTGGGGCGAAAGGAAAGACAGTCTGAAAATGGTTTTCCTTTTTTAACCATTTTACTTAGACTTCAGTTAACAGACTTCTATTCAGTACAATGGTAAAAATAAACTTCATCATTTTATTTTAAAAGGAAACAACTATTAAAGCTCCAAATCTGTCTCCGGCACACCAGCGCCACTTCAAAACCGTATCCACCAAGGCAACTGTTTTAAAACAGACTGTCTTCCAAAATCACCTGATATATGACTATAAGTTCATTCACCCACCACAGCTGCATGAAGGGAACCCAGGGTGATTAGAGAGCAACATTTCTTCATTTCCTTGCTCCCCTCTCCCTGGCTCTTCCTCTCCCAGCCCCTCTCCCTCTCCTTCTCTGTATTATGCTGGTTCCTATCATTGCAGGAGACAGGGGAGCAAGGCAGACTAACCTGTTTGTGAGGTTTCTGCTTTCATGTGTCAACATGCATTATGGGATCTTAACATCCATGGCTATTTATTTTTACATGTATTGTTTTGTCTGCAGAGGATAATATATCATGTTGCTGTCTGACAGCTTCCTTCCAACAGACCCCAGCAGCGGGGAGCCAGCTCAGCTTGCTTTCCCTCCCAGCTAAGCTCCAGATGTTTCCCCTCCTCCTACTGAAAATGGGAAGCATCTCCCACACAGCTAATTTTTTGGTTTTTCCTGGTTTTGACTTGTCCAGGAGATAGACTATACCCAGCTGATCCAGCACTTAGCAAAGTTCAGAAAATGGCCTCTGGGAGAGGATTCTGCCTCTTTGCTTTTGCTTGCTTGTTCACTAACTCTAAAGAAAATGAATTTCTGGTCAATAACCACTTGTTTCAGAAATGACACAGCCACTAAAATACACCAAAAATCTGAAAGACATTTTTCAGAGCCAGGGCGAGAAAAAAAAACCTACCTGTTTCAAGGATCCCATAAATACCGGGAGGAAGATAAGAACCCTACAGTCTTTGTGCCATAATAAGCTTAAGTGAACACAGTTTTCCAACCCAAAGCTCCCCTTTGTGGTTTTCCTCACAAACAGCCGAAGGGGGGATTTTTTTTCCTATGAATCATGTCCCCTTTCACATTCAGTTGATGAAAAGCCTTCTTTCATGTGAGCCATTTGATGTTCAAAGAGCTCTTCAAAATACATGTGAACAGCCTTTGGAGAACTCTTGGAACACCAATCTAAATGTGTGTCTTAATAACAGGAAAGCTTCATTAGCTGTAAACAGACCCCAATGCCAAATTCCAAGTAGTAAAAATTCATGCCATTGTCATCTGCCCCTGAAGTCAAGAGCAGCTTAGAGTTTGACCTTCCACACACTTCTATCCTTCATCATTTAAATGTCAGAAACTGATACTACTATACAAAGGTTACTACCACTGAGCTGATGTGGCTTGTCATGGCTAAACTCACTCTGCTGCTATTGTCCAATCATAACACAAAAAAAAGCACAAAAATATCCATGGTCCCCAGATTTCAAAATATTTCTACCCCTAAGTTACAGTTCCGGGTTCCCCAGTGCATCTGAAACTCCATGAAAACCCAGGGAAAGACAACATCATGGCTTACATCCTTCCCCACCCTCCCACCCCCATAACCATAGGCATCTTTAAATTTTTTTAGCAAAGAAACAGACCTTAGAGCCATAGGAAAAGTATGTAGGAACTGGGTCAAAGAGAACAGACTGATTGATGTGATTTTCCATTTTTCACCATTTTGTCCAAAAACAAATTGCTTTTGGTTTGTGGGGGGTAAGCGGGAGGCATATTTTCTTTTCTCTTTCAGGGAAGGTCCAAATCCTTCACTGAATGCAAAATAGCCTTGCAAAAAGAAAATGAGCCCTGGGGAACGCTGTCTCATTGGTTTTTGCTTTGTTTGTTTGCTGACTCTAAGGAAAATATATTTCTGGTAAATAACCCCTTCTTCTGGGCTCTCATAGCCTCTGGAACACAATGAAAATTAGTTTTATGGTCATCCATTAACCATCTGATTCTCATGTTCTAACTTACATTAGCTCCTCACTCAGAGGGTAAAGAATCTACCTGCAATGCAGGAGACCCAGGTTCAATCCCTGGGTCAGGAGGATCCCCTGGAGAAGGGCATGGCTACCACGTCCAGTACTCTTTCCTGGAGTATTCCATGGACAGAGGAGCCTGGCAGCTTACAGTCCAGGGGGTTGCAAAGAATCAGAAACGGCTGAAGTGACTAACACACACACACAACCATAACAGAAATAACGAGATATACTGGACATTTATTAGGTGCATCTTACTATTTCACAAAATTCCATTTACTCCATATAGATTTTCCCTCAACTGGAGGTGTGGGAGGGTAATGCTAGTTTCACCTAAACATAAGTTATGCAATCAATGAGCTGAAATTAAAGGTGCCACTAGCTCCATTTGTCCATTCTCAAACCTGCCTCCCAATCCACATCTCTCTGGACCATAGACCCCCACATCCAGCACAACTTGGATATCCCACAGGCACTGCAAACTCAGTTTCTCTAAAACTTAATTTGTCTTTTTGTTTTTTTAAACCAATCTTCTATTCCTCTTCTCTTCTCTATGAGAATGAAGTATTAGTTGTTCAGTTGTGCCCAACTCGTTGCAACCCCATGGACTGTAGACCACCAGGCTCCTCTGTCCATAGAGTTCTCCAGGCAAGAATACTGGAGTGGGTTACTATTCCCTTCTCCAACACAAGGATCTTCCCAAGCCAGGGATCGAACCTGCATCTCTTGCACTGCAGATGTTTTCTTCACCACTGAGCCATCAGGGAGAAAATGGTATCAAAAAAAAGAAAAAAAAAGAAAAGAAAGAAGGAAAGAAACCCAAGACCAAAGCCAGAAACCAAAGAATCATCTGATATACCTTCCCCTCAACCTCTACATCCAAGTCCACTGATCTGATCAAGACGGCCTTAACAATCCCCTCTACTGGACGTAACCTTAGGCTGAGTTCTTCCTCACTCCAGGCCCTGACCTCCTTTTTCTTAGGACATTTCCTCTAGAAAATCTGAAATTACAAATTCTTTTTCTGCCCCTTTGATATATAATAAATCTTTTAAAAGTGCTCTGGCCACTTTTACAACCCAGGACTGTCTTTCTCCAGGACCTGGGAACCAACACCTTGAACTGAATCATCAAGGAGCGTGTCCCTGCCAGTCTTAGTGGCAGGGTGCAGAACCCTAACTTCAGCTAGCACTCAACACCACAAAGTAAAACTACCTTCTGTAACAAAGATACAAGCAAGCTTAATTTGGGCAGGGGGTGAGGGGCGGGGGGTGGGTGGTGATTAGTCAACACAGATGACCTGTGTTTTCTCTTAAAAATCCTCCCATCTGGAGAAGCTTGGTCAAGATGGTGAAGCAGGAGTACCCTGAGTTCACCTCCTCCCATGGGCACTCCAAAATTATACCTATTTGCAGAGCAATTTGGAGACGACAATGGCACCCCACTACAGTACTCTTGCCTGAAAAATCCCATGGATGGAGGAGCCTGGTAGGCTGCAGTCCATGGGGTCGCAAAGAGTCAGACACAACTGAGTGACTTCACTTTCACTTTCATGCATTGGAGAAGGAAATGGCAACCCACTCCAGTGTTCTTTCCTGGAGAATCCCAGGGACAGCAGAGCCTGGTGGGCTGCCGTCTATGGGGTCGCAGAGTCGGACACGACTAAAACGACTTAGCAGCAGCAGCAGCAGCAGAGCAATTATTGATAAGAGAGACCAGAATCTACCAGAAAAGATCATCTACAACTAAAGACATAAAGAAGGAACCACAATGAGACCAATAGGTGGGACAGAGTTTAAGTATTGTTAATACCCATACATCCAGGTGGGTGACCAAGAAAAGGGAAAATAATTACAATTACAGAGATTCACCCCAGGAGCAAGGGGGCTAGCCCACATTGGGCTCTACAGCCTGAGAGTCCTGCATTGGGAAGACAAGCCCCCAGAAATTTTGGTTTTGAAGGCCAGTAGGGCTCACTTTCAGGTGAGTCAGACAGCTGTGGGAAAGAGAGACTCCATTATTGAAGGGCCTCTGATGGCTCAGAAGGTAAAGCGTCTGCCTGCAATGCAGGAGACCCAGGTTTGATCCCTGGGTCAGGAAGATCCCCTGGAAAAGGAAATGGCAACCCACTCCAGTACTCTTGCCTGGAAAATTCCATGGATGGAGGAGCCTGCTAGGCTACAGTCCATGTGGTTACAAAGAGGCGGACATGACTGAGCAACTTCACTTTCACTTTTCACAAAATCTCACATGCTCTGGGACCTAGGGCAGAAGCAGTAATTCAAGAAGAGCCTGGGTCAGACCCACCTGCTGATCCTGAAGAACCTCCCAGAGAGGCAGGAGCAAACTGGAGCCCAACCTGGGACAGAGACACTGGCAACAGCCATTCTGGGGAGTTTGTTCTACCACGTGGACACTGGTGGTAGAAGTGCCGTTTTGGAATACTCCCTCCAGCTTATGAGCCTTGAGATCTGGCCCTGGCTTTGTCAGCCAGCCTGTAGGCAACTGTACTAGAACCCCTCAGGCCAAGCAACTAGCTGTGGGAACCGGGAGGAGACAACTACACGCACCAGCAGGCAGGATCTGTTAAGATGCCCTCCCCCCACCCCCCAACACACCCTCCACCCAGCCTTAAGCCACCAGAGGACCCGGAATGCAGCTCCACACACCAGTGTGCAGGCACTAGAGCTGAGACACCCAGAGCCCTGCAGCCAGAAACCCTGGGATCCAGCTCTGCCACCAATGGGCAGACACCATTCCCAGGGCTCCCTGGGCCCTGCCCACCCACCGTAAGCTGACTCTAGCCTTGCAACCAGCCTCACACACTAGTGGGCAGGCATTAGCCCCTGGACCCACTGACCACCAGCCCATCTCACCCAGCTGGCAGACATGAGCTTCAAGACAATCACAGTCCCACAGCCTGATATGGAAGGGCATAGTCCACACCTCAGTAGCCCAGTACCAGCTCTAAACACCTTGGTCCTCTCAGTCAGCAACTCCAGAATCCAGCCCCACTCACCAGTGGACCAATACAAGATTTGGGACATCTAGACCCCGCAGCCAGCTGTGCCAGGAACCAGTCCCACTTGAAAGCAGTCCTACATCAGCTCTGGGACCTTGTGTCCTGCACCCAGAGACCCCAGGACCTGGCTATGCCCATGAATGGACCAGCACTAGCCCTGGCTGCTTCACGCACTGGTGCATATCAATCCCAGAATATCCTGGATCCCCACCCTGCCCATCAGCAGGTGGACACCAGCCCCAAGACCACCACAACCATGGAGTCTGCCTTGTCAGAAACCAGCCCCCACACCAGGAGACCAGCACCAGTCCTAGGATACCCCAGACCCCAGCCTTGCCCACCAGCAGGCCAACTCCAGCTCTGGAACACCTTGGGCCCCTTAGCCAGTATCCCTGAGATCCAACCCCACCTACCAGAGGGATGGCAACAGCCTTAGGACTCCCAAGGCCCTGCATCCAGAGACCCCAGGACCCAGCTCTGCCTACCAGTGAGTCAGCAGTAGCCCTAAGACTCCCCTGGGCCCCATTCTCACCCACCTTCAGGCCAACATCAGTCCCAGAAGCCCCTGGGCTGTGGTCCCACCCACCGGCATGCCAATACCAGCTCTGAGATACCTTGGACTCCTCACCCAGCTGCCCTGGGAATCAGGCTGACTCACCAACAGGCCAGAACCAGCTTTGGGATACCCTGTAGCCCAAAGTAGCCATAC
The DNA here is from genome assembly GCF_033118175.1 of Dama dama. NCBI lineage: Eukaryota > Metazoa > Chordata > Mammalia > Artiodactyla > Cervidae > Dama > Dama dama. The sequence goes on along the minus strand of NC_083692.1, from coordinate 59,730,888 downwards.
CAGGAAACAGCCCCATCCACCAGTAGGCCAACACTGGATCTGGGAACCCCAGCCCTACAACCACCCACTCCAGAACGTGGCTCTGCCTACCAGTGAGGTAGTACTAACCCCAGGTCCCCGAGATTTCTTAAGCCAACTTCCTCCTGACCCAGCCCTCTCAACCAGTAACTGGCAGCATCTGCACAATACAGGCCTTGGTAATTCACTGGACGGACAGGGACCAGCAAGGCTGACCAGGCCACCCACAGTAGTCAACCCACCACAACAGAAGGACCCATGCACCCCTCGAGAATACAGCTCCAGTGACTAGAGCAGGGGACGGGGTGGCGGGGGGAGATGCAGTGCTAGGATACACAGAACATCGCCTACAAAAGGCCACTACTCCAAAGCTAGAAAAAGTAACTAACCTAACTAATCAGATACACAGAAATAAAAATTGCAAATTAGAGAAAATTAGGTGACAGAAGAGCATGTTCCAAATGACAGAATAAAAGAATACCCCGAGAGAAAAATTAAGTGAAATAGAGATAGGCAATCTACCTTTACCTGGTAGTTCTTTACCCTGGTAAAGAACTCAGGGTAGTGATCATAGAGAATCAAAGAAATCAGAAGAAGAATGGATAAACAGTGTGAGAAGTCAGAAGTTTTTAACAAAATGTTAGAAAAGAAGAACCAAACAGGTATGAAGAACACAATAACTGAAATGAAAAACATTAGCTTAAGATACAGAGGAATAGGAAAAAAAAAAAAAGAGAGAGAATCAGGAATTAGAAAAAATAAAAGTAAACACAAATTAACTTAAAATTACTAACTGTATAAAATTTTCATGACATACTAATTCATGACATATTAAACACAAATTAATTTAAAATTAGTAACTATAAAATTTTCCTTGACTAAAAAAAAAAAAGATACAGAGGAATAAATCAGCAAGCTGGAAGACAGTAATGGAAATCACTGAAGCAGAACACAAAAGAAAAAAGAATATAAAAAATTAAGACAGTTTAAGAGATCTCTGGAACGACATCAAGCATACTAGCATTCCCATTAAGAAGAGTTCGAGGGAAAAAAGAGAGAGAGAAAGGGGTTTGAGAACATATTTGAAGACATAACAGCTGAAAACTTCTCTCACCTGGAAAAAGAAACAGCCATCCAAGTACAGGAAGAAAAGAGAGTGCCAAACAGGATCAACCCAAAGAGGTCCACACCAAAATACATTGTAATTAAAATGGCAAAGGTTAAAGATAAAGACAGAATGTTAAGAGCAGGAAGGGAAAAACAAGTCAGACAAATACCGTATGTTATCACTCATGTGGAATCTAAAAACTAAAGTGAATGAATGAATATAACAAAACAAATGGATTTATGGATAGAGAACAAACTAGAGGTTATGGCAGAATGATCCCTGTTCGTTCTCAAGCCAAACCATTCAATATCACAGTAACCCAAGTCTATGCCCCGACCAGTAATGCTGAAGAAGCTGAAGTTGAACGGTTCTATGAAGACCTAAAAGACCTTCTAGAACTAACACCCAAAAAAGATGTCCTTTTCATTATAGGGGACTGGAATGCAAAAGTAGGAAGTCAAGCGATATCTGGAGTAATGGGCAAATTTGGCCTTGGAGAACAGAAAGAAGCAGGGTAAAGGTTAACAGAGTTTTGCCAAGAGAACACACTGATCATAGCAAACACCCTCTTCCAACAACACAAGAGAAGACTCTACACATGGACATCACCAGATGGTCAATGCTGAAATCAGATTGATTATATGCCAAAGATGGAAAAGCTCTATACAGTCAGCAAAAACAAGACTGGGAGCTGACTATGGCTCAGATAATGAACTCCTTATTGCCAAATCCAGACTTACATTAAAGAAAGTATGGAAAACCACTAGACCATTCAGATATGACCTAAATCAAATCCCTTACAATTATACAGTGGAAGTGACGAACAGATTCAAGGGATTATATCTGATAGACAGAGTGTCTGAAGAACTATGGACATCCAAGAACAATGTTCATGACACTATACAGGAGACAGTGATCAAGACCCAAGAAAAAGAGATGCAAAAAGGCAAAATGGCTGTCTGAGGAGGCCTTACAAATAACTGAGAAAAGAAGAGAAGTGAAAGGCAAAGGAGGAAAGGAAAGATATACCAATCTGAATGCATTGTTCCAAAGAATAGCAAGGAGAGATAAGAAAGCCTTCCACAGTGATCAATGTAAAGAAGTAGAGGAAAACAATAGAATGGGAAAGACTAGAGAACGCTTCAAAAATATTAGAGATACCAAGGGAACATTTCATACAAACATGGGCACAATAAAGGACAGAAATTGTACGGACCTAACAGATCATTGAAAAAGCAAGAGAGTTCCAGAAAAACATCTATTTCTGCTTTATTGACTAAATGAAAGCCTTCAACTGTGTGGATCACAATAAACTGTGGAAAATTCTGAAAGAGATGGGCATACCAGACCACCTGACCTGCCTCTTGAGAAACCTGTATGCATGTCAGGAAGCAACAGTTAGAACTGGACATGGAACAACAGACTGGTTACAAATAAGAAAGGGAGTACGTCAAGGCTGTGTATTGTCACCCTGCTTATTTAATTTATATGCAGAGTACATCATGAGAAACGCTGGACTGGAACAAGCACAAGCTGGAATCAAGATTGCCGGGAGAAATATCAATAACCTCAGATATGCAGATGACACCACCCTTATGGCAGAAAGTGAAGAGGAACTAAAAAGCCTCTTGATGAAAGTGAAAGAGGAGAGTGAAAAAGTTGGCTTAAAGCTCAACATTCAGAAAACTAAGATCATGGCATCTGGTCCCATCACTTCATAGGAAATAGATGGGGAAACAGTATCAGACTTGATTTTTGGGGGCTCCAAAATCTCTGCAGATGGTGATTGCAGCCATGAAATTAAAAGACGCTTACTCCTTGGGAGGAAAGTTATGACCAACCTAGATAGCATATTAAAAAGCAGAGACATTACTTTGCCAACAAAGGTCCGACTAGTCAAGGCTATGTTTTTTCCAGTGGTCATGTATGGATGTGAGAGTTGGACTGTGAGGAAAGCTGAGGGCCAAAGAATTGATGCTTTTGAACTGTGGTGTTGGAGAAGACTGTTGAGAGTCCCTTGGACTGCAAGGAGATCCAACCAGGCCATCCTAAGGGAGATCAGTCCTGGGTGTTCATTGGAAGGACTGATGCTGAAGCTGAAACTCCAATACTTTGGCCACCTCATGCGAAGAGTTGACTCATTGGTAAAGACCCTGATGCTAGGAGGGATTAGGGGCAGGAGGAGAAGGGGACGACAGAGGATGAGATGGCTGGATGGCATTACCAACTCAATGGGCATGAATTTGAGTAAACTCCAGGAGTTGGTGATGGACAGAGAGGCCTGGCGTGCTGTGATTCATGGGGTCGCAAAGAGTTGGACACAACTGAGCAACTGAACTGAACTGAACTGAACAGAAGCAGAAGATATTAAGAAGAGGTGGCAAGAAGACACAGAAGAATGATACAAGAAAGATCTCCACAACCCAGATAACCATGACGGTGTGATCACTCACCTAGAGCCAGACATTCTGGAATGTGAAATAAAGTGGGCCTTAGGAAGCATCACTACAAACAAAGCTAGTGGAGGTGATGGAATTCCAGTTGAGCTATTTCAAATCCTAAAAGATGATGCTGTGAAAGTGCTGCACTCAATATGCCAGCAAATTTGGAAAACTCAGCAGTGGCCACAGGCCTGGAAAAGGTCAGTTTTCATTCCAATCCCAAAGAAAGGCAATGCCAAAGGATGTTCAAACTACCACACAATTGCACTCATCTCACACGCTAGCAAAGTAATGCTCAAAATTTTCCAAGCCAAGCTTCAGCAATACGTGAACCTCAAACTGCCAGATGTTCAAAGTAGATTTGGAAAAGGCAGAGGACCAGAGATCAAATTTCCAACATCCATTGGATCATTGAAAAAGCAAGAGAGTTCCAGAAAAACATCTATTTCTGCTTTATTGATTATGCCAAAGCCTTTGACTGTGTGGGTCACAACAAACTGTGGAAAATTCTTCAAGAGATAGGAATGCTAGACCACCTTACCTGCCTCCTGAGAAATCTGTATGCAGGTCAAGAAGCAACAGTTAGAACCAGACATGGAACAGACTGATTCCAAATCAGGAAAGGAGTACATCATGGCTGTATATTGTCACCCTGCTTATTTAACTTATATGCAGAGTACATCATGCAAAATGCTTGGCTGGATGAAGCACAAGCTGGAATCAAGATTGCTGGGAGAAATATCATTAACCTCAGATACGCAGATGATACCACCCTTATGGCAGAAAGTGAAGAAGAACTAAAGAGCCTCTTGATGAAAGTGAAAGAGGAGAGTGAAAAAGTTGGTTTAAAATTCAACATTGAAAAAACTAAGATCATGGCATCCGATCCATCACTTCATGGCAAATAGATGGGGAACAGCGGAAACAGTGACATACTATTTTGGGGGGTTCCAAAATCACTGCAGATGGTGACTGCAGCCATGATTAAAAGATGCTTGCTCCTTGGAAGAAAAGCTATGACCAAGCTAAACAGCATATTAAAAAGCAGAGACAACTTTGCCAACAAAGGTCTGTCTATTCAAAGCTATGTTTTTTTCAGTAGTCATGCGTGGATGTGAGAGTTGGACTATAAAGAAAGTTGAGCACCAAAGAATTGATGCTTTTGAACTGTGGTGTTGGAAAAGACTCTTGCGAGTCCCTTGGACTACAAGGAGATCAAACCAGTCCATCCTAAAGGAAATCAGTCCTGACTATTCATTGGAAGTACTGATGCTGAAGCTGAAACCCCAATCCTTTGGCCACTTGATGTGAAGAACTGACTCATTGGAAAAGACCCTGATGCTGGGAAAGCTTGAAGGCAGGTGGAGAAGGGGATGACAGGGTATGAGATGGTTGGATGGCATCACCGACTCAACGGACTTGAGTTTGAGTAAACTCTGGGAGTTAGTGATGGACAGGGATGCCTGGCATGCTGCAGTCCATGGGGTCACAACAAGTCGGACATGACTAAGTTACTGAACTGAACAACAACAAATTATTTATTTACATATCCCTCAATAGCTAAGTCCTATCAATCCATATTCAATCTGCCTCACCTCATTTCCCCCAAACTAACTCTGTATAACATCTCAGGTGACTGCATAAGCTCCTAACTACTTTTTCTGCCTCCAATCCCACCCCCCTCCAAATTGCTCACCCTTATCTTTAAAAATCAATTCAATGATATCACTCCACTATCATTCCACTATCAAGTTCCTGATGGCTCATTGTCTTCTACAATATAAAATCCAAACTCCCAGTGTGGAATTCGAAGGCCTTCCCAAGTGACTCCAACACTTTTCCTCTCATTCCTAACAACACCCACCTCCAACCCCACAGGGTAACTCATTCAACCCTAATTAGCCACTATATTTTTGTTTGAGCAGCTCCTTCTACCTAAAGTGCCTCACACTCATTTTCCAAAAGGCAAACTCCTTATTTTCAAAAGTTCTGCCAAAGTGTTACATCTCAAAGCCATCCACCACCAAAAATTAATCACTGCCTCCTCTTTCCCACATTTTCCCATTTTAAATCACTATAGATCAGTTATCACAGTTTGGCTTGCATTATGTAAATACCTGCCTCCCTCCTCAACAGTGAATATCTCTAGGACAAAAGTCAAGTGACACTAGTAATATCCCCATTGCTAGTAATATCCCTAGTAATATCTCCACTAGTAATAAGTGATTGTTGAATTCATTTGAGAAAGCATTTTTAAATCCCTAATTGGTAAATTTAAGATAGGCATTTCTAATAATTTCTGTCCCCTCACCCATTGAGGGAAATGGCAGTAGAAATAGCTTAGGTCTCCAAGTCTTTAATATCATAAGAATTGTAGAGCTCAAAGAAGTTGTTGGAGACTGGGTTCAATATACATTTGACTGGTGAAAAAAATTGAGACTCTTTCCTGACAAAAGTACTTCCAAACATGATCTTTATTAAGCCAGTGCCTTCTAGCTTTTAGATTTTGATGCTGTATTTTAACCATGCTCCCTGGAAGGTCATTTATTGATAGAAATGACACAGCCAAGTGATTTCTTACAAGATCTTAAGATCGTTCAAGGAGGTCTTCTCATTTCTAACCTTTACAGCAGAGTTTCAGAGCCTCTGTTTTTATACTAAAAGCTATTACAAGCTGCAAAGTAGAGAGTTTTGAAGCCTTCTTTATGCTCTCAGAAGACTGATACCATGCTAAGACATATGCTATATCTTTAATTCTGGGTTGGCAATGACTGGTTTATAAAGTAATATTCAATGACAGGGCCATTCAGACACTTTCAGAAATCATTTCCACTGCTTTATGAAATACCAACAAGGTATCTACCTCTGCATTAGGATAAATGAGATATAGAAGAAATACATTAAGGATAAGATTCAGAATTTTTTCTGAAATATCCTAAAACATATACCATTCTCTGAAATTTCTCATACACAAAAATGCAGTAAAAACCTTGATGCAGATGAAAATTTCTTAATATTATTGTTCCTTAAATGAATGCTCTTACTACATATTGTTACCTGAGCCAAACGTATGCAGACATCTTCCTTCATGGGCAATATGATGAGGTAGGAACCACAATTTTTATAATTCTGTATTTATTTTAAAGTATCTTAGGAAAAAAATATATAAATAGTACAACACACCCAAGGGTCTTGTGGCTTAGAACATAGGTCCCCAGCCCCCAGGCCACAGACTGGTAATAGTCCATGGCCTGTTAAAAACACACACAGCAGGAGATGAACGATGGGCAAGTAAGCAAAACTTCATCTGTATTTACAGCCATTCCCCATTGCTGGCATTACCACCTGAGCTCTGCCTCCTGTCAGAGGCATAACAAATGCAATGTGCTTGAGTCATCCCAAAACCACCCCGATCCCCACCGCATCTGTGGAAAAACTGTCTTCCATGAAACTGGTCACTGGTGCCAAAATGGTTGGGGATCACTGGCTTGAATGAGACAATAATTGTTGCAATTGCAGTAACCTATCTTTTTTTTTTTTTTTTTTTTTAGTTGGAGGCTAATTACTTCACAGCATTTCAGTGGGTTTTGTCATACATTGATATGAATCAGCCATAGATTTACACGTATTCCCCATCCCGATCCCCCCTCCCACCTCCCTCTCCACCCGATTCCTCTGGGTCTTCCCAGTGCACCAGGTCCGAGCACTTGTCTCATGCATCCCACCTGTGCTGGTGATCTGTTTCACCATAGATAGTATACATGCTGTTCTTTTGAAATATCCCACCCTCACCTTCTCCCACAGAGTTCAAAAGTCTGTTCTGTATTTCTGTGTCTCTTTTTCTGTTTTGCATATAGGGTTATTGTTACCATCTTTCTAAATTCCATATATATGTGTTAGTATGCTGTAATGTTCTTTATCTTTCTGGCTTACTTCACTCTGTATAAGGGGCTCCAGTTTCATCCATCTCATTAGGACTGGTTCAAATGAATTCTTTTTAACGGCTGAGTAATATTCCATGGTGTATATGTACCACAGCTTCCTTATCCATTCATCTGCTGATGGGCATCTAGGTTGCTTCCATGTCCTGGCTATTATAAACAGTGCTGCGATGAACATTGGGGTGCACGTGTCTCTTTCAGATCAGGTTTCCTCAGTGTGTATGCCCAGAAGTGGGATTGCTGGGTCATATGGCAGTTCTATTTTCAGTTTTTTAAGAAATCTCCACACTGTTCTCCATAGCGGCTGTACTAGTTTGCATTCCCACCAACAGTGTAAGAGGGTTCCCTTTTCTCCACACCCTCTCCAGCATTTATTGCTTGTAGACTTTTGGATAGCAGTAACCTATCTTATTCCAATTGAACAAGGCACTGTGCCCTGGCACAAGCTTGAATGCGTCACATCTTTAGGAACTGACTTTCTTAATTTCTTGGGAGCATTACTAAGGATGATGGCCTAGATCTCTAACACAGATCCCCATATACCACGTTTCCATACCCATCACTGACCTTGTGTATGTATAAGCCTGAATAATTATCCTTGACTCTTTCTGAACACAAAACACCTATGAGTGACACTCTCTGTGCTAAGTGACACCAGAATCAAAAAATAATGCTACTGAAATAGAGTTTCGACTTTGTTTTAAACTAGGTGACATTAAACATACTTTATTACTGACTGCTAAAAAATTCCATTCTTCTCCTCAAGGAATTTACTTTTAGGTATACATTTTTGTAAAATTAATTACATTTATAACTTGATATTATTGTTTTTCTTTGTTCTTTAGTTAATGACAATGTGGAGTAAAGGTATTTTATTTATTATTATGGTTATCTTATATAAATGAAATTAGCTTTTACTAATAGTAAAAATGTTTCTTTTTAAAATATATTTAAAGTTTTTAGAAAGGGATTGTATTTAAAGACAAATAAGTAAATAATAGCACAGATGAGAGGAATATCATAGAGATGACATGATGGATATGTTTTGGAAACACTATCCTAGGAGAAAAGCTCTTTACAGAGATGAACTCTCTTCCACAGAGGGTAAATAACTTGCACTTTTACCACTGTTGGTTCCAAAAGCTAAGAACACATAAACAGGCAACCACAAAGAATATCACTCTAGAAGACAGAGAGAAGATGAAAAATTGAAAAAAAAAAAAAAAAAGTATGTGGATTTTGGATAGTACAGAAAAACTCTAACAGGGATGAGTAACTTTGAATCAATAGTAATAACTCAAAGACTACTTTAGCCCCTTTTTAACCCCTTATGCCATTGTGCCTTCACATCATATAAAATCTTAAGTTTTCCCAAAAAAATCTTTAGCTTTCCAGTAAGAATCACTAATAAAAAAAAAAAAAGGTACTATCTCCCATAAGCATCCTCAACCACTCAAAAAATTTTATTTTGTTATGCTTTATGTTTCATTGTTTGTATGTTAAATATAAGGTTCCCCATACAGACTTTTGGGCTTTCCAGGTAGCTCAGTGGGTAAAGAATTTGCATGCAATGCAGGAGACATGGGTTCAATCCTTGGGTCAGGAAGATCCCTTGGAGGAAGACATGGCAACCCACTCCAGTATTCTTGCCTGGAGAATCCCGTAGATGGAGGAAGGAGCCTGGGTAGCTAGTCCATAGCATGGTAAAGGTCAGACAAGACTGAAGCAACTGAGCAAACACACATACAGACATTTCAGGAATTCGATTCTGGTAAATATTCCTTTACATACTTCCCATTTTGGAGGTTTCCTAAGTCACACCCACTAGGGAGTCATGTACCATGCATTGGGAATTACTCTCTACCTTACATTATCATTAAGAAAAGGAGAAGCTGCTCTCAGTAACCAAGACACTATCCATTACTCCTTACAAAGGCACACTATAATTACTTCAGACTCCTTAAATTGTCCCAATGATAGTGAAATGCACTGTTAGAAGCCATAGTTAACTTGTTTCAATAAAGACAAATTACAGAGCAATACAATTAAACTAAGTTATTTTCAGTCTTATTTTTAATAACATGAGAAGAGTGAGTTTGAGGTAACACAGCAACTCTGTAGCTTGTAACAGAAAAATAGAAGTAGTAAATATGATTTTTATGATGAAAACAAACAATTGGTATGAAGGGAATGCAAGCCTACCCTGATTAGCATTACTAACCTTGCAAATAAAAAATGCATACAAATAATTTTTATACACGTCAAATGCCAAGACTAAAAATGTTTCAACTATACTTTGATGGATAACACATCTACAGTGTGCGTTTTCAAATAATGTAAAACAGTCTGTAAAATAAAATCACAAACCAGGAAATGTAGAAAAGTAGCATCATAAGGTACATATGGAAAGTCAAGTGTTCTTCCAAAATTTACTTTTTATGTAGCAGGGTGACCTGCCTCTTGAGAAACCTATATGAAGGTCAGGAAGCAACAGTTAGAACTGGACATGGAACAACAGACTGGTTCCAAATAGGAAAAGGAGTACATCAAGGCTGTGTATTGTCACCCTGCTTATTTAACTTATATGCAGAGTACATCATGAGAAACGCTGGGCTGGAAGAAGCACAAGCTAGAATCAAGATTGCCGGGAGAAATAATAACTTCATATATGCAGATGACACCACCCTTATGGCAGAAAGTGAAGAGGAACTAAAAAGCCTCTTGATGAAAGTGAAAGAGGAGAGTGAAAAAGTTGGCTTAAAGCTCAACATTCAGAAAACTAAGATCATGGCATCTGGTCCCATCACTTCATAGGAAATAGATGGGGAAACAGCGTCAGACTTGATTTTTTGGGGCTCCAAAATCACTGCAGATGGTGATTGCAGCCATGAAATTAAAAGACGCTTACTCCTTGGGAGGAAAGTTATGACCAACCTAGATAGCATATTAAAAAGCAGAGACATTACTTTGCCAACAAAGGTCTGTCTAATCAAGGCTATATTTTTTCCAGTGGTCATGTATGGATGTGAGTTGGACTGTGAGGAAAGCTGAGGGCCAAAGAATTGATGCTTTTGAACTGTGGTGTTGGAGAAGACTCTTGAGAGTCCCTTGGACTGCAAGGAGATCCAACCAGTCCATCCTAAAGGAGATCAGTCCTGGGTGTTCATTGGAAGGACTGATGCTGAAGCTGAAGCTCCAATACTTTGGCCACCTCATGCGAAGACTTGACTCATTGGAAAAGACCCTGATGCTGGGAGGGATTGGGAGCAAGAGGAGAAGGGGATGACAGAGGATGAAATGGCTGCATGGCATCACTAACTCAATGGACATGAGTTTGGGTGGACTCTGGGAGTTGATGATGGACAGGGAGGCCTGGCGTGCTGTGATTCATGGGATCACAAAGAGTCCGACATGACTGAGCAACTGAACTGAACTGAACAGACCATAAAGAATTTCCAATGGACCCAAAACTTGCACTTCCCTAGTGGCTAAGCAGGTAAAGAATCCACTTGCAATGCTGGAAATGCAGGTTTGATCCACTTTTCCATAGTAATAAGGCTTCACTTGTGGTTCAGCTGGTAAAGAATCCACCTGCAATGCAGATTCGATCCTGGAGTTGGGAAGATCCCCTGAAGAAGGGAAAGGCTACCCACTACAGTATTCTGGCCTGGAGAATTCCACAGTAATAGAATCCCTTGTTTTTAACAGAGTGTTTGGCAGCCAAGTGTTTCAAATCCTTTTAGAACACATTTATTACTGATAATTTAAAGCATTAACTGTTATGAATAGTGGCAAATAGATATATATAGAAGCAATACAAAAAGAATTCAGGATTTATTCATTTAATATAAATGCTTCCAGTGCTTTTAAAGTTCTTGCATTTCACTGATGAGTAAAGGAAAGCATAAAAAATAAGTAAATTTGTTCAAGTTCACATTCAACATTCAACAAATATTAAGTAAATTATAAACTTGAAGTGAAGCTTAGATTCTATTGGACAAGATGAACAAAAAATAAGTAAACAGATAAATAAGGATGAATGCAGACATGATGAAGGCAATTAAGGGTTGAGATACACCCTAGCAGGCAGGAGGGGGAAGACGGCAGGCCAAATTTTGATCAGTATCATGGAAGGCTGAGGCCTAAGGGGTAAAACAGCAAAGGTTGCAGGAGAAGATGACACAGGTAGAAAGAGGTTCGAAGGCCTTCATGTGGACAATGCTTCACACTTAAGTAACTGGAGGTGCCTCTTTCACATTCCTGCAGAATGCTGTATTGTGTAATGTTTTCACACTTCTCTAGGTACCATGAAAGGATCTGTAAATGCATGATTGCTTATTCTCCCAAAAGAGCACATCCCTGGAAGCATCTGCATTGAAACTTGAATCTGCCAGCACCCATGCTACCATGTGAGCAATGGATTGGGATGGAGACACCAGGGGCTACCATGGATCCTAACAGCCATGATGGGACATTGGCAGAATGAATCTGAAATAGAGTCAAGATGAGTAACTCTAGTATGAGCATATGAAAAGCTCACCAGGCTAATGACCTGGAATATTCTCCAAAACAGTCTTGTCTCCTGCTGCTCTTTCCCACAGCCCCTGCCCCCTTACACTTTCTTTCTTTCTTTTTTTTTTCAATTGGAGGCTAATTATTTTTACAATATTGTAGTGGTTTTTGCCATATATTAACATGAATCAGCCATGGGTTTACATGTGCCCCCCGATCCTGAACCCCCCTCCTACTTCCCTCCCCATCCCAGCCCTCAGTGCACTGGCTTTGAGTGCCCTGTTTCATGCATTAAACTTGGACTAGTGATCTATTTCACATATGGTAATATACATGTTTCAATGCTATTCTCTCAAATCATCCCACTCTCGCCTTCTCCCAGAGTCCAAAAGTCTATCTTTCTATCTGTGTCTCTTTTGCTATCTCACATATAGGCTCATTGTTACCATCTTTCTAAATTCCATATATATATGTGTGTTAATATACTGTATTGGTGTTTATCTTTCTGGCTTACTTCACTCTGTATAATAGGCTCCAGTTTCATCCACCTCATTTGAACTTATTCAAATGTGCTCTTTTTAATAGCTGAGTAATATTCCATTGTGTATATGTACCATAGCTTTCTTATCCATTCATCTGCCGATGGACATCTAGGTTGCTTCCATGTCCTAGCTATTGTAAACAATGCTGCGATGAACATTAGGGTACACATGTCTCTTTCAATTCTGGTTTCCTTGGTGGGTATGCCAAGCAGTTAGATTGCTGGATCATATGGCAGTTCTATTTCCATTTTTTAAGGAATCGCCACACTGTCCTCCATAGTGGCTGTACCAGTTTGCATTCCCACCAACAGTGTAAAAGGGTTCCCTTTTCTCCGCACCCTCTTCAGCATTTATTGTTTGTAGACTTTTTGATAGTAGCCATTCTGACCGGCATGAGATGGTATCTCATTGTGGTTTTGATTTGCATTTCTCTAATAATGAGTGATGTTGAGTATGTTTTCATGTGTTTGTTGGCCATCTGTATGTTTGCTTTGGAGAAATGTCTGTTTAGTTCTTTGGCCCATTTTTTGATTGGGTCATTTATTTTTCTGGAATTGAGCTGCATGAGCTGCTTGTATATTTTTGAGACTAATTCTTTGTCAGTTGCTTAGTTTGCTACTATTTTCTCCCATTGGGAAGGCTGTGTTTTCACCTTGATTATAGTTTCCTTCACTGTGCAAAAGCTTTTACATTTAATTAGGTCACATGTGTTTATTTTTGCTTTTATTTCCATTACTCTGAGAGGTGGGTCAGAGATGATCCTGCTGTGATTTATGTCAGAGAGTGTTTTGCCTATGTTTTCCTCTAGGAGTTATATAGTTTCTGGTCTTACATTTAGATCTTTAATCCATTTTGAGTTTATTTTTGTGTATGGTGTTAGAAAGTGTTCTAGTTTCATTCTTTTACAAGTGGCTCACCACTTTTCCCAGTACCACTTGTTAAAGAGATTGTCTTTTGCCCATTGTATATTCTTGACTCCTTTGTCAAAGATAAGGTGTCCATAGATGCGTGGATTTATCTCTGGGCTTTCTATTTTGTTCCATTGATCTATATTTCTGTCTTTGTGCCAGTACCATACTGTATTGATGACTATGGCTTTGTAGTACAGTCTGAAGTTAGGCAGGTTGATTCCTCCAGTTCCATTCTTCTTTCTCAAGATTGCTTTGGCTATTTGAGATCTCTTAAATTATGAAATCATTTGCTCTAGTTCTGTGACAAATACCATTGGTAGCTTGATAGGGATTGCATTAAATCTATAGATTGCTTTAGGTAATATACTCATTTTCACTATATTGATTCTTCTGATCAATGAACATGGTGTATTTCTCCATCTATTTGTGTCACCTTTGATTTCTTTCATCAGTGTTTTAGTTTTCTATATATAGGTCTTTTGTTTCTTTAGGTAGATTTATTCCTAAGTGTTTTATTCTTTTCATTGCAATGGTTAATGGTATTGTTTCCTTAATTTCTCTCTCTGTTTTCTCATTGTTAGTGTATAGGAATGCAAGGGATCTTTGTGTATTAATTTTATATCCTGCAACTTTACTATATTCATTGATTAGCTCTAGTAATCTTCCAGTGGTGTCTTTAGGGTTTTCTATGTAGAGGATCATGTCATCTGCAAACAGTGAGAGTTTTGCTTCTTCTTTTCCAATCTGGATTCCTTTTATTTCTTTTTCTGCTCTGATGGCTGTGGCCAAAACTTCCAAAACTATGTTGAATAGTAGTGGTGACAGTGGGCACCCTTGTCTTGTCCCTGACTTCAGAGGAAATGCTTTCAATTTTTCACATTGAGGATAATGTTTGCTGTGGGTTTGTCGTATATAGCTTTTATTATGTTGAGGTATGTTCCTTCTATTCCTGCTTTCTGGAGGGTTTTTGTCTTAAATGGATGTTGAATTTTGTCAAAGGCTTTCTCTGCATCTATTGAGATAATCATATGGTTTTCATCTTTCAATTTGTTAATGTGGTGTATTATGTTGATTGATTTGTGGATATTGAAGAATCCTTGCATGCCTGGGATAAAGCCCACTTGGTCATGATGTATGATCTTTTTAACATGTTGTTGGATTCTGTTTGCTAGAATTTTGTTGAGGATTTTTGCATCTTTGTTCATCAGTTATATTGGCTTGTAGTTTTCTTTTTCTGTGGCATCTTTGTCCAGTTTTGCTATTAGAGTGATGGTGGCCTCATAAAATTAGTTTGGGAGTTGACCTTCCTCTGCAATTTTCTGGAAGAGTTTGAGTAGGATAGGTGTTAGCTCTTCTCTAAAGTTTTGGTAGAATTCACCTGTGAAGCGGTCAGGTCCTGGGCTTTTATTTGTTGGAAGATTTTTTATTACAGGTACAATTTCCGTGCTTGTGATGGGTCTGTTAAGATTTTCTATTTCTTCCTGGTTCCGTTTTGGAAGGTTATACTTTTCTAAGAATTCATCCATTTCTTCCAAGTTGTCCATTTCATTGGCATATAGTTGCTGATAGTAGTCTCTTATGATCCTTTGTATTTCTGTTGTCTGTTGTGATTTCTCCATTTTCATTTCTAATTTTGTTGATCTGATTCTTCTCCCTTTTTTTCTTGATGAGTCTGGCTAATGGTTTGTCTATTTTATTTTTCTTCTCAAAGAACCAGCTTTTAGTTTTGTTGATTTTTGCTATAGTCTCCTTTGTTTTTTCATTTATTTATGCCCTAATTTTTATGATTTCTTTTCTTCTACTAACCGTGGGGTTTTTCATTTCTTCTTTTTCTAGTTGCTTTAGGTGTAAAGTTGGGCTATTTATTTTATTTTTCTCTTGTTTCTTGAGGTAAGCTTGTATTGCTATGAACCTTCCCCCCCTTAGCACTGCTTCTACTCAATCCCATAGGTTTTGGGTGGTTGTGTTTTCATTTTCATTCATTTCCATGCATATTTTGATTTATTTTTTTATTTCTTCTGTGATTTGTTGGTTATTCAGAAGTGTATTGTTTAGCCTCCATATGTTTTTATTTTTAATAGTTTTTTTTCCTGTATTTGACATATAATCTTACCACAATGTGATCAGAAAAGATGCTTGAAGTGATTTCAAGTTTTTTGAATTTACCAAGGCTAGATTGATGGCCCAGGATGTGATCTATCCTGGAGAAGGTTCAGTGAACACTTGAGAAAAAGGTGAAATTCATTCTTTTGGGGTGAAATGTCCCATAGATATCAATTAGGTCTATCTGGTCGATTGTATCATTTAAAGTTTGTGTTTCCTTGCTAATTTTCTGTTTGGTTGATCTATCCATAGGTGTGAGTGGAATATTAAAGTCTCCCACTATTATTGTGTTACTGTTAATTTCTCCTTTCATACTTCTTAGCACTTGCCTTACATATTGTGGTGCTACTATGTTGGGTATATGTTGGTAATCGTATATCTTCTTCTTGGATTGATCCTTTGATCATTATATAGTGTCCTTCTTTGTCTCTTTTCATGGCCTTTATTTCAAAGTTTATTTTATCTGATATGAGTATTGCTACTCCTGCTTTCTTTTGGTCTTCATTTGTATAAAATATCTTTTTCCAGTCCTTCACTTTCAGTCTGTATGTGTCCCTTGGATTGCAGTGGATCTCTTGTAGACAGCATGTATAGGGGTCTTGTTTTTGTATCCATTCAGCCAGTCTTTGTCTTTTGGTTGGGGCATTCAACCCATTTACATTTAAGGTAATTATTCATAAGTATGATTCCATTGCCATTTACTTGTTTTGGGTTCGACTTTATAAACCTTTTCTGTGTTTCCTGTCTAGAGACAATCCTTCAGCATTTGTTGATGAGCTGCTTTGGTAATGCTGAATTCTCTCAGCTTTTGCTTGTCTACTTTTGAAGAGAATGGGCTGCCTTTCTGGGTGCCTGGTGTCCTCCGCCAGCATTCAGAAGTTGTTTTGTGAAAGTTGCTCAGCATTCAAATAATCTTTTGATGAATTTGGGAGGGGGGGAGAAATTCTCCCTGTCCTATTCCTCTGCCATCTTGGGACCACTCCCCCACCTTTCACTTTCCTGTTGCCCTGTCTACAATAAAAAGAAAAACCTACAGTTCAGTTCAGTTGCTCAGTCATGTCCAACTCTTTGCAACCCCATGGACTGCAGCATACTAGGCTTTCCTGTCCATCACCAACTCCCAGAGTTTGCTCAAACTCATGTCCATCGAGTCAGTGATGCCATCCAAACATCTCATCCTCTGTCATCCCCTTCTCCTCCTGCCTTCAGTCTTTCCAAGCATCAGGGTCTTTTCCAATGGGTCAGTTCTTCACATCAAGTGACCAAGTATTGGAGTTTCAGCTTCAGCATCAGTCCTTTCAATGAATATTCAGGATTGATTTCCTTTAGGATTGACTGGTTTGATCTTGCAGTCCAAGGGACTTTCAAGAGTCTTCAACACCACAGTTCAAAAACATCAATTCTTTGGCACTCAGCTTTCTTTATAGTCCAATGCTCACATCCATACATGACTACTGAAAACACCACAGCTTTGACTAGATAGACCTTTGTCAGCCAAGTAATGTCTCTGCTTTTTAATATACTGTCTAGGTTGGACATAGCTTTTCTTCCAAGGAGCAAGCATCTTGTAATTTCATGGCTGTAGTGACCATCTTTTGGAGCCCAAGAAAAGAAAGTCTGTCACTGTTTCCACTGTTTCCCCATCTATTTGCCACAAAGTGATGGGACCGGATGCCATGATCTTAGTTTTCTCAATGTTGAGTCTTAAGCCAACTTTTTCACTCTCCTCTTTCACTTTCATCAAGAGGCTCTTTAATTCTTCTTCACTTTCTGCCATGAGGGTGGTGTCATCTGTGTATCTGAGGTCATTGATATTTCTCCTGGCAATCTTGATTCCAGCTTGTGCTTCATCCAGTCCAACATTTTGCATGATGTACTCTGCACATGAGTTAAATAAGCAGGGTGACAATATACAGCCCTGACACACTCCTTTCCCAGTTTGAAGGCAGTCTGTTGTTCCATGTCTGGTTCTAACTGTTGCTCTTTGACCTGCATACATATTTCTCAGGAAGTTATACTTACAACAGTACAGAAAGGTACGAAATGGAAAGCAGCAGTTTGCAGCCCTTTCTGACCTACTAATAATCTCTCTTCTCAGATAAACTCACTTTTGTCTGTTTCTGCTTTTACTTCCTTTGGTTGTTACCCTCATACACGTGAGGACTTCCCTGGTGGCTCAGACAGTAAAGAATCTGCCTGCAATGCAGGAGATCCTGGTTTGACCCCTGTGTTGGGGAGATCCCCTGGAGAAAGGAATGACAAGTCATTCCAGTATTCTTGACTAGACAATCCCACGGACAGACCATGGGGTTGCAAAGAGTCAGATACGACTGAGCGACTCACACACACTCATACCATACATCTAAATGGTGAACTATGCCTATTCCCTCATTTATCAGTTTTAAACAGTTTCTGTTTACTCCCTGTTCCTTCTTTTTACTTAACTGGGCATCTTTCAGATCTTTCTATTATCAGTATAAAGAGTGTCTTCATTGCTTTTTTATATCTGCAATAATTTTGTCCTGCCCTCACATACTGAGCTGACCCATTTGTGACTCAAGCTTGGGAAATTTTCATCCTCCGTCAGCTAGTCACAGGAACCCCACCCCCATCCCATGAGGCAGGAGGTATGGATCACCCTGTGAACTTTCCATAACCATATTACATGGAAGTATAAGATGAGTATTTCACCTTAAAATTAGCATAGCTTCACTAGGAAACTATGTACTCCAACACAACAATTCTGATCATTGAAAGCAGGCCCTATCACCAGCTCTACCATGTGAAGATTACAGATCAAAACCTTTCTCACCCTACCTATAAAATAACCAAATAGCTTCACCTACCTACCTTAAGACCTAATAGGGGAATTTTAATCTGCCTAAAACAAAATTGAGAAGACCAACAGTCACATGAAAAGATGCTCAACGTTGCTAATCATCAGAGAAATACAAATCAAAACCACAATATCTCACCTCACTCCTGTCAGAATGGTTATCATCAAAAAGACCAGAAATAACATATGTTGATGAGGATGTGAAGAAACGGAACACTTTTACACTGTTGGTGGGAATGTAAAATGGTGCAGCCACTGTGGAAAAGAGTATTGACATTTCTCAAAAAGCTAAAAATAAAACGATCATATGACCCAGCAATTCCACTCCTGGGTATATATTTTTAAAAAAAAGAAACACTAATTCAAAAAATTACATTTATGTTTATAACAATATTAATTATAATTGCCAAGATATGGAAGCATTCCAATATACACAATAGGATATTACTCAGCAACAAAAAAGAATAAAATAATGCCACTTGCAGTAACACAGATGGATCTAGAGATTAACACACTAAGTCAAGTAAGTCAGACAGATACCATGTGATATCACTTAAATATGGAAGGTGAAACAATGATACAAATGAACTTATTTACAGAAGAGAAACACTCACAGACATAGCAAACAAATTTATGGCTACCAAAGAGGAAAGTATGGCTACAAAACAAACTTATGGCTACCCCTTTCCCCTTTCCCTCCTCCCCTTTGGAGGGATAAATTTGAAATTTTAGAAATTTAACATATGTATACTACTATATGTAAAATAAACAGCATTGACCTACTGTATAGCACAGGGAACTATATTCTATATCTTGTAATACCCTATAATGGAAAAGAATCTGAAAACAGAATAGGTAGGTAGGTAGATGACTGATCACTTTGCTGTACATCTGAAACACTGTAAATCAACTACTGTTGTTATTGTTTAGGTGCAAAGTCATGTCCAACTCTTTTGCAACCCCATGAACTATAGCCCAGAATGCTCCTCTGCCCATGAGATCTCCCAGGCAAGCATACTGGATTGGGTTGCCATTTCCTTCTCCAGGTAATCTTCTTGACCCAGGGATTGAACCTGTGACTCCTGCATTGACTGGCAGATTCTTTACCTCTGTGGCAGCAGGAAAGCCCAAATACTTCAATTTAAAAAAAAAAAAAAAAGAGTATTATAAGGTGGTAAGTGCTATGAAGAAACTAATAAAAATAAATGGAAAAAAATAAAAGAAAAGAAAAATATAGCACACAGGGTAGATAAAGTGTCCCATGTATTATGTGATGCTGTGAAGGAGTGTGTAGTTTTAATTGGGTGGCTAAGAAAGACTCACTGAAAAGGTGACAATTAATTAAAGACATGAAGGAGGGAAATAAATTAATGCATTAAATATTCACAAAGAAAGATTACCCCAAACTATTCATAGCCCTTAAATTATTTGGTTTAATTACACCCTGTTCCCTGAAATAAAATGTTAAATTCGATAGATATCTCAAGATTTAGTCAACTCATGTCTAGTTTTTATCCTTTTCTCTTATCTTCAATTTTATTTTTTCAGTCCTCACTGAATTCCTCATGTGGTCTACTAAGTCCTATTTTCAGCCCATAATGGGAGCTTCAAAACAAAAGTAGATCTTGAGTACTTTATAATCAACTCAGGCTACTATACACTACTTGTTTGGATTTTCAATTTCTTTGACTCTTAAGATTTTTAGATATCCTTTCATCTAGTTATAACTATCTTTGCATATGACAGAACTCTGCAACTTATCATATTCTCCATATCTGATGGGACCTTATAACTCATAAATATATTAAAATGGTATTCAATTAACTTCTGGTTATTTCTCAAGGCCTTCTCTGGCTTGCCATCCCAGCTTTTTAAGATCATTCTACTGAAAAGCACTTTATAAACATCTGCCTTAAAGCATTCTAGAATAGATGATAGGAATATTTACTCTGGAGACAAAATATGACTATGCCAATCATTGCCTGTGTCACCTTGGGCAAGTCACTTATACTTTCTAGGGTTCAATTTCCCTACTGTAATATGGAGAAGATAAAATTGGTACATATCTTAATGAGTTATTGTAGGGATTAAGCAAGAAAAGTGCCTAAAACGCTGCCTGGAACATAACATGTGCTCAATAATTTTAATTTATTATTATCATTATATTCCCAACTTGTGATATATAATTTTTATATTCATTTGCTATTTGTCCTCCTGGATAGTAATTCCTATATGTCAGAATCTAAAAAACAATCATCAATTTGAGATGACTTCCATTTACATGCCATAAGAACAAGCTGAATTGAGCACAAAGCTTGGTTCTTTGGCTCCTAATATACTTAAGGATTCCCTGGTGGCTCAGTGGTGGTGAATCTGCCTGCCAATGCAGGAGACACAGGAGACTCAGGTTCAATCCCTGGGTTGGGAAGATCCTCTGGAGGAGGAAATGGCAACCCACTCCAGTATTCTTGCCTGGAAAATTCCATGGACAGGGGAGCCTGGTGGGCTACAGTCCATGGGGCTGCAAAGAGTTGGACATAAGTTAGTGACTGAATACACACTCACACAAATATTTAAGCATGTGCTAATTTAAGTAGTTTCAATGCTCTTCTTTTGCACTTGCTCCAGTAATGAATTTTACTAATGTAATACACAAAGTCCAAAAGGAGTTCCCCTACTGTTTTCCTCAGGCTGGCAGAATCTCCCCTCACTGCAGTTGTCTAAATCTCCTTTCCAGTTGGGTGTTCTCATCCATCTTCTCTTAGGTGCAATTCCTCTGCTCTGTGTACCACCTCTTTGAGGTGAATGATGAAACCCCATTCTTCAGTGTCAAGGGTCCTGATCACTAATGTGTTGTGCCAACTTTTCTGGCTGCCTGAATGGGGTGCGTGACCTCCTATTTACCTGGACTTGAATCCCATGTGTATGTAGATCCATCTAAATCCATTGCCCATTCCTATAATTCTAATTGTCTGAATCATTACAATAGTTACATGGCTTCATAGTTTACAAAGTACATTCAAGGACATTTTCTTCTTTGACCCACATTTTCTTCTTTGAGATAGAAATACTCATATTATTATTCCTAATGTGGACTAGGAGAAATTAGAAAAGGTCAGAGAAGTAATAACTCTCAAAACTAAGACTAGAACAAGGATTTACAGTGTGAGTGTATTGTATAGATGCCAGGAGGAAATAAAGACCAGAAACTGTCCTGAACCCAAGAGAAACAAACTGCAGGTAAGTTAAGTAGTCAACCTCACCAGGCTGGTTTGATGGATGGACCTTTAAAGGAATGTGGAAGTACCTTGAGTATGAACATGGAAATTTCAACTCTAACACAAACATTTGAGTACCACACAAAGAGTTGACTCTATGAAAACTTTCTTCCAAAGTAGACACTGTATTCTCTACAGTTTTTCTCAATCAAAGTTCCACTGGAGAATTAAATCCTACAGAATATGATTGGTGTGTGATTTTTTTCTCAATTCTTCCCAGAATGGAACAAAACTAGTACCATTCTAGAGGCATAGACAAGATATATATTCATTGGATGCCTTAACACATTAGGAAGCAATTTCTTTGTGGGATCTTGGTTGAAAAGAACTAAATGAGAGCACTTATATTAGACCTACTCTGTGGAACAACCACCTTCACCTGAAATGAGTATTTAGCCTTAAGAATTAAAAAAAAAAGCATCAGAACTGAATAAATAACTCCTCTAAAGAGTGGGCAACCCATGCCCATGTACAGTTACTTCTCCAACAGTAACCTATTTTGGGTGTCAATCTTATGAAGGGCCAACTCATTGCAAAAGACTCTGATGCTGGGAAAGATTGAGGGCAGGAGGAGAAGGGGATGACAGAGGATGAGATGGTTGGATGTCATCATCAACTCAATGGACATGAATTTGAACAAACTCCAGGAGATAGTGAAGGACAGGGAACTCTGGTGTGCTGCATTCCATGGGGTCACAAAGAGTCAGACACAACTCAGCGAATGAATGGCAAGAACTTATGAAGGGCAATGCTTTAAGGTTAAGGACTATATACGTCAATGTGGCAAAAGTCTAATACTCCCAGGCAAATATGACTATTAAAGCCACATGTTTCATTATATGGGAACCAGGGAAGACAATCTAAAAAGTTTAGCACCTTCCAGTCCTTCCAGATGGGAGAACATCTCCAGAGAATGTTCTCCAGGCAGGGGACCAGTCAGAGCAGTTCAGTCTGTGAACAAGAGTGACTTCAGGTATCAAAATAGATGATAAACTTTGGAAGCAGGCTGACTGAATCAGGCTAGGCATTTTTTTTTTTTCTGCAAAAGGCTTTCAGAGATTTGCGGAGGATGTCTCTAGAGGCTGGAAAATTGATCCCCATTGATTCCAGCATGGAGATGATGACTTACAAGCCCTGTTTTGACTGTGGATTGGTGAGCCAGGACAGTCTGGCAGTAAAAACAAACCAACCAGGCCTGTTCTGAACTGACTAATCACCTCCAAGTCAAGGAAACAAATCTGCCTTTGCCATTAATATAGCTCTTAGTTCAAATAACAGGCAAAAAGGAAATACAACCAGACAGATTTAAGGGAACAAGGGAACAAAATCAGGGGAGTTTTGCCTCCCGTTCATTTTCATCCATAAGCTCTTTTTTTTATACTTTAAATATGTTTACTTTGAGAATGAAGTAAGGAAGGAAATGCCCTCAGAGAGAAAAAAAATTGTGAATTTAGAACAGAAGCATAAAGGCCTAAGGAAATAAACCCCAAGGAAGCAGAATAGAATATTATTTGAATAAACTGGCTTAATCAAGATTAATTTTGTTTATTAACAAGCAGAATTGTTCTTAAAGCTAAGTAAGCAGTGGTCTGTATCCAATTAGAGCAGACAATTCTCAGGAGAAAGACAGAACAGGAACCAGAGTGAAAGCTGCCCTCAATGTAGGGAGGAAGGGAAAGTCCTTTGTCGAAGATCTTCAATGTGAAGAACTAGAAATGGGATGAAACACAGCTTTAATTGAGACAAAGTCTCTATTTATTCTCACGCTTAAAAAAATGAAAGTGTATTTGAAAAACATAAATGAGTATGGAAATTTGCAATTAAACACTACCTGATCCCTTTATGAAAGTAAAGAAAGCGTTAGTGCTGAGGGTGTCCAACTCTTTGCGACCCCATGGACTCTTTCTTTGCAAGCCCACCAGGCTCCTCTGTCTATAAAATTCTCTAGGCAAGAATACTGGAGTGGGTAGCCACTCCCTCCTGCAGGTGATCTTCCCGACCCAGGAATCAAACCCAGGTCTCCTGAATTGCTGGCAGATTCTTTACCATGCGAGCCGCCAGGGAAGCCCAGTGAAAGTAACAGTAGTTAAAATTCCTTCTTCTCCAGAGGCCATACTAAGTGTGTTGTGAATTCTCTCCTTTTGTCCAACTCTCCTACAGCTGCTGCTAGAACCCTAGGGGGAGGCACTAGTGTTATCTCTTTTGACTGAATTGTTGTTGTTCAGTCACTAAGTTGTGTCCAACCCTTTGCAACCCCATGGACTGCAGCCAGACCCCTCTGTCCTTCACTATTTCCCAGAGTTTGCTCAAATTCACATCTGTTGACTGAATTAATTGGTTTCTTTTCTGCTACTTGGGATTTTTTTTTAATACTCATTGTGTACCTTCTGTGTGCCAGTCACTGTGTAGGACTCTAGATATGGTTGCTGCCTTCAGAAAACTTACAGACAGTACAAACTGTAAGGAACAAGAGAGAGGGTTGTAGTAGAAACAGTGAGGGAAGGAAGCACCTATTTAAGTGGTGAGATCAGCTGAGGCCTGAAAGAGGAATAGGAACCATCATGTGAAGTGCAAGAAGGAAACAGAGGCTATAGTATATGCAAGGGCCAGGCTGGAAAGAACTTGGCATATTAACATGTTCAGAAGGTAGGTTAGTGAGAGAACAATGAACAAGAGTGACAGGAGGAGGAGTTGAGGGGAGCGCACAAGGGGGTTTTAGAACTTGTTACAGAGTTTAGTGTATATTAAGTGGAGTGGAAGCTGCTGGAGGGTTTTAAGCAGGGGTGATATAAGATCTGATTTGCATTTTCGAGAAAATTAATTCAACTCTGGAGCATAGCTTATAGGGATTCAAGAGGGGAAGCAGAGAGACAAATGAGGAAACTATTTTCCAGGTAACAGAGACAGTGGTGGCTTGGTCTATGGGATGGCCACAGAGAAGAAAGAGAGTCAAGATATGCTTTGGAGGCAGGATTAATAGAACTCAATCTTCTATATTATTCTGTAATCACACTTACCACATTTTCTAGTAACTTTCTTTGTCTCTTTCTGCCAGTGACTATGACCTCTTTGAAGGTAGGAGCAATATGTCACTAGCCTGGGTTCCTCAGAGCCAACCATAAGGTTTGATAAACCCTCAAAAAGGATTGGATAAATATATGTTAATAAGACAAGAAAATGCAACCACCTCTGGGAGGATAAATTATCTATTCTTTGTTGTCTTACCTAGGTTAGGACTGTGAAAGATCAAAATCAGAAAGTACCATCCTGAAAGAGACATAGTCATCCTAGTTATGCCCCTAGATCAGGGGATCCATGACCCCCATGCATGTAGTGCATGTGTAGATTCTAGTTAAGGGATATGTTGATATCGTAGCGCTTGAATGACCCAATCTCCTGCTGCCAAAATATCAATAGAAGTAATATAGTATAGGGATTAAAAGAATGGACTCTAGTGTCAGGTTCAAATTCTGCCCCAATCCTTCTAGCTAAATGACTGTGCAAATTACTTAACATCTCTGCATTTTATCAGCTATAAAATGGGTAATAATAATACTTACTATGGAAGGCAGAATTATGGCCCCCCAAATATGTCCACAGGCTTCCCTGATGGCTCAGTGGTAAAGAACCCACCTGCCAATGCAGGAGATGAGGATTTGATCCCTGGGTTGGGAAGATCCCCTGGAGAAGGACATGGCAACCGACTCCAGTATTCTTGCCTAGCCAAGAATCCCATGGATAGAGGAGCCTGGCAGGCTACAGTCCCATGGTGTCACAGAAGAGTCAGACATGATTTAGGGACTAATCAACAACAACAATATATGTCCACTTTCTAATCCTTAGAACTTGTAACTATGTTATATTACACAGCAAGAGAGAATTAAGGTTGTGGATAGAATTAAGGTTGCTAGTCAGATTACCTTAAAATAGGGAGATTATCCTGGATTATCTCAGTGGGTCTTAGGTAATGACAAAAGTCCTTAAATTTAGAAGAGAGAGATAAAAGAGTCACTCTCCAAGTGATACAGTGTGAAACACTCTACTGTTTGCTGGCTCTGAAGGAGAGCAGAATGACTAAAAGCAGACAAGGGCAAGGAAATGGATTCCCCCCTAAGGCCTCCAGAGGAACATTATTGTACCAACACTTGGCTTCCCAGGTGGCTCTGGCGGTAAAGAACCCACCTGCCAGTGCAGGAGACTTAAGAGGTGTGGGTTCTATCCCTGGGTCAGGAAGATCCCCTGGAGTAGGGCATGGTAACCCACTCCAGTATTCTTGCCTGGAGAATCCCATGGACAAAGGAGCCTGGCGGTCCATGGGGTCACACAGAGTCAGACACGACTAAAGCGACTTAGCATACACATGCCAATACTTTGATTTTCAACCCAGGAAGACCCATTTTGGACTTCTGACTTACAGAACTATAAGATAATGTTTGCTGTTTTGAGCCACTATATTTGTAGTAATGTTATTGAAGACATGTAAAGCTAATACATTATTACCCTTCAGAAATACTAAGTACATCTAAATGAGTCAGCATGTGTAAGAATGTTCTTAACACAGACCAGAGTAGTATAAGCATTATCTATCATCCTGCATGAGGATGCCTGACTCATTCAATGTCCTTGGCTGCACAGCCCACTCAAAATAGCCCTTCATTCTACAATTACATAAGTTATGATAAATACATTCAAAAATAATGATGTTAGAGCATCCTTCAATACACAATTTTAGACATTTTGGCTTAAGATATAGACAACATTCTCAAGCATTTTCCAAGTCCCAATATCATTTTTCTCTCAACAAGTTGCTCCAATTGGGTAGGAAACAACTGACTTGGCTATAAAGATCAGTCTGGAAATTCCAGATGCCAGTTTGAAAACTTAACTGGCATGGGATTTCTTGCCTGCTCCTCCCATCACCTAGAAAGGAAGGGTTTTTATATGCATCATTAGACACCTCTGTCCTAAATGAATAACCTGAGCCAACATGAAGAGGATTATTAATACTTTCACCAATTAAGAAGGCACACACTTCTGTTATCAACTATAATCACTGGTTGGCTTCAACTGAAATCTCCTTAGTTTAATAAAAACATCACTGCCATTTATTAAAATATAATATGCTTTGCCAGGAACACTCTTCTACCCTGCATAACTGGCCAAGTCTCACTGGAGATTCAAAGTGTAGTATCAAGCGAGAATTTAATGCCTGACCTGACCCCATTCATGATTAAACCTGTCTTATAAAACCTAGGTCATTCCTGGAATGTTCATGACCTACAAGGCTAAAAGATGCCATTGCCTTCATGAGAACCACTTATTGAGAGAAAGGCTCCGTTTATTCCAGTCAGGTTTCACCCATCCATTTACAGCTTTCTAATTTCACTTCTTGGTAATTGTTCCCTCAGCATTTCCTGTAACTGTGCCTTATCTGATTCTTTCACTCTAGAGTGTTATTTTTATTGCAGTGTAAGACAGAAAACATTTTTGAATTATAATTGGAAGTCCTGACTGGTTTCCCATTTGATGCTGAATAATTGAATCCTGGCTAATTAGGTGTGCGGAACCCCCAATTCACCCTGCAGCAAGGCTTACCCTGACTTCTGATGATGCTTCTGAAATATGGTTAATTGTCAGAAGCCATGCATAGTAATAATGAGCACATCTTTGCCTCTCTTGCCCTCATGAGGAAAACTGGAAATTTCTAACGTGGTATTTAAATGAGCTATGATGCTTTTGCAAGTGTCTTAAATTATCAGCTGAAACATCCTGAAAATGACTAGAACATCAATCTTACTCACCTCTCTCTTCAAAGGGAAGGTAGCCACGTCAAGGCTCATACTGTGGGATTTTCTAGGAAACAGAAAATTAACCATAAGTCACTTTTCACTTTTTTTTAATCTAGGAAAACTAGACAATTATATTGCTCTGCAGCCTTCACAAACTCGAGTCTATTCTTTTGAAGATTTAAGTAGAGTTACAAGGTGAAGATGTGTGCCTGGGCTAAGTAGCAGTTCCTGCTTCAGTTTGAGGACTTACCCTAAGAAAAGACAAAGGAGGCCTATAGGACCAGAACACTTCTGGAATCCCCATACAAGTGTGTCTTTGACAAATACAAATTTTCAGGCCAAAAAATCACATCTATTCTTAAAGATATTTTCATCAGAATCTGACAGTACTGCAAGGGCCTTCTGCCTATATTTATTTTATTAAATGTTGACTTCATATCACCAACCATTTCCATCTTTTAGAAAAGTTTCTGCTTTCCTTAAAAGGAAAAAGAAAGCTGTCAACATAATTTTAATTCTTTTGCTAACCTATCTTTTTATGTTCTTGTATTTGCATTTTTTCTTTTTTGCATTATTTGGTCTATTATATGAAAGGATCTCTTTTCCAGTACTGATAACAGAAAATTTAGAAGGACATCAAATTCAATTGGTTTCTTTTAAGGGAGGAAATGTAGCTAAGGAATAAGATTTATGGGGCTGAAAAGAAGCTTTAAGACCCTTCCACATCTGAGCGCATGTATTGGAAGTCCTGCTCAATATGCCTCTCCCACTGGGACTTTTGCTTGGCTGCTCAGCAAAGCCAGTCTAGGGTTTATAAAGGCTGTGTAACAGGGCAGGTTTCACCTTTGACCATAGTCCAGGCAATTTTGCATCTATATTGTATAACATTCCTGCAACTTCACCCATTTACACTAAGCAGATGTCCTTTGCACACAGGTTTGACCAGCAGCCTCACTGCTTAGCAAATGGACGCTATGGTCCAATCATCTGCCCGTGACCATTGCTGGTTAGTGACTGTACCAAGGGTGAGAACCAGAGACTCTCAATCACCAACCCAAGGTCCTCTCCACACTGTTCTGTCCTTCACCAGGTCCAAGGGACTGAAAGATTCTTTAATTGTTACCAAAGATTTTAGTACTGATCTTGGAAGGAGAGTAGTGAGCAGTCTTGAAGAACGATCTTAGTTCCCTGCCCAAGAATGAAACCTGGGTAACCTGGATGAAAACTAGGAGTCCTAGCCACCAGACCACCAGGAGCTAAAGGCTAGAAGCAAAGTGGCCCTGGCTCTTGCCCCTGTTTGAAAGCAAGGATGTTTCAAGGAGGTGAAAATCTGTAAAAACAGGTACAAAGTTTATTATTAGAGATACCGCACAATGTATGGGAGAGCACACAGGAAAACATTTTGTTTATCTAACTCAGAAGCAGGGCAGAGATACACACCTAAAGAGAAAGGGTATGGGCATCCTGTCTAACGAGGAGGAGTGCAATAAGTTGGAAGCTAACCTGAGTTACTCACCCAGAGAGGAGTGCGGGCATCCTGAATGAACACAATAAGGAGGTGATGTAAATCACTTATATAGGACAGTCCTTCTGGGTCTTTGCTTACCTTTGGCCAATTATCTTGTTTTTTCCTTCACTTGACTGGTCCTTGAACCCTCCCCAAGATGCGTGCACAACTTTTTTCTAAGATGGATCCCACTCCAGAGGTCTATGGGTGCATGTCCACACTTATTATGGGGTGGAGCCCCTTCCTTTTTTGACCCTCAAGAAGGCTTCTTGCTCATGTGCAGACAGGAAAGTCTTCCTTGACCTTAGGAGTGGGCACCTTATCTCTTTGCTTTAGCAGAGCTCAGCTTTTGCCACTAGCTTTGTCCTTGGAGTGTCTGGGTGAGAAAAAAGCTTGAATTTTATTCCACTTGACAAACACCAGGTGTCCAGCCCAGAGGCCCACTATCTCCTGCCTCAATACTGTTTTTCATATCAGGGAACCTGACATCCATGCCTATTCAGAGAGAAGTTACCAGATAATTGATAGCTGAATAAAAACTAAAAATTTAACCGACTGTCAAAATTCAAAGATTTCTTCACACAAGTTCTAATGAGTACAGTTCTTTTACTGAAATTCCCTCCAGATTTCGGCTAATTATTATTTACTGAGCAATTAGTATGGTGCTAGTAGCATGCAAGTGGTTTATATTTCAGGATTTCATATTATCTCATTTTATCCTCATTCTCCTATGAAGTAGGTCTTGCTTTACAGAGAAGGAAACTGAGGCTTAGAGACAATTAAAAAATCTCCTAGGTTACACAGCCAGTAACTGACCAAAGCAGAACTTTATTTGAAAATAGAGCTCAATATACTGCTATACTCAGTTAGTAACTACTCCCCTATATAGTCACATCAAGTAAAATTTATCAAAAATAATTTTCACTCTGTGCCTTTTATTCTGGACTATCCTTGATCAAGCAAAAAAAAAATATATTCAATATTACTAGCATTCTCCCAAAGCTTGAAAATTTTATTATTACATCTTTCTTAAAGATCTCTCAAAAAAGGATTAATGATACATCCCAATGATAGAACCTTTTTGGACTCTGGTTTAAGTTCATTATATTGATTCTTATTATATTCCCAATAAAATGAAGAGTAACTGCTCACCACCCACCAGACCAAATCCTTTTATATTCCTTTCCCTTTTCTTGCTTTTCTCACAGATTAAATAACTCCAAGTCCTTAAGGTTTTATTCCAAAAGGGCCCATTTCCAATAGTATAAGGAAACCTGCATTGTTCCTGTCAACTGAAAAAAACACACGACCTAAAAGTCATGAGTGATGTTCTACTCAGTGGACAAATCTGAGAGCATAAGCCCAGGACACAGCATCTCAGATAACTCTGAGAGACTGCTCGGAGGCAAGGAAGGAGCCAGGATTTATATGAGTTTTAGAAATAAAAGACCAGGTAGTTGGAATATCAAAAGATCACTGTTAATAAAAGAAAACCAGATATCTCAAGTTAAGAATTTAATGCTTTTCTATGTATGGGAAGCTGCGAGAGTTAGGGCTCACTGAAATCATTCCTCTGATATGCACCTCAGCTATCTACGGCCAGTATCTGTGTTTTCCTCGCACCTTGGGGGAGGAGGAAGGACCGTAGTGTACCAGCTGGATGGCTGCAACATTGTTTGTCTACTGATATGGCAGGCAATATTTTTCATTCACGTTCTTAAGTGAGAGGTCCTCTCACTGGGGTAGGAGTGTGCAAAGGCTTTCCCTTAGGCTCTCAGGCAGTCCTAGAGGAGACCATTTCAGGATCCTCAAATGCCTAAAAGTGATCTTCCTGAGAACAAATGTCCTCAAGGCACCATGCTGACTCTCCTTTCCTTCCTCCCCTTTCAGGAGAGCCCTTCTCCTCTTCCATGAAAGAAAGGCGGAGCTCACCCAGGCTAGATCTCTCATCAGTGCTTTGCCCTGCAGTATAGAAACCTCAGGCAACAGAGACAAATCAAAACACTGCTGAGAAAGTAACTCTCTGACTGGGTTATGCATCCTTTTACAACTCAGATGATGTCCAATTTTCTGCTTTTAATCCGGTTAAAGAACAAGTCAACAATTCACTGATAAAAACTCTTCCTTCTATTCTAATGAAAGATCAAGAGTTGATTTTTCTTTGGCACTTAACTTGAAAGGAGTCCAAAGAGTTGACTGACATTGAAATAACCAGCTTTCCATTTTTTCACTGATGAAAAAAGTTTCAAATGCTTACAAATATAAAAGGATAAAAATAGATTTTATATTGATGCTAACTCTGTTCCTTTCTAGCAAAATTCATCCACAGATATAAGAATTTTTAAAACTGTCTAATTATGTGATGCATTTCCAACTAATTTGTTACTTAAGAATCATCCCAACCTGTAATAACTCTGTACAGAAAAATGTTAACACTTTGAGACTTATGGTGAGAGAAATACATAAGATAAATTCAACTTCAGTGTAAATTGCTATGGTCTTCAGACTCTTAGAGAGTCAAAGGGAAATGCAATAAAATAAGAATAAAGTAACAGTCTTATTTTTAAAAGTCCATATTTACATGTGGTAAATTACATCTTTTCTTGTATATAAATATGTTAAAATTTTAGAAACTGACTTTAAAATGTGGGAAGGAATACTTTGTTTTTCAAAATTCTTTAGTGATACAAAAGGAAAAAAAATTGAAGATAAGCTCTTCTGCCAACTGCAAAGCTCTTTTTATCCTTCTTAGTATTTATTGCTACTACCCTAAACTGAAGTCTTTAGCAGAAATATCCTAAAACCTCACAATGGCTTGATTAAATCTTAGCCCAGTGCTGCATCTAGGAGAATTACTTTGTAATTCCTACACCTTTTTTAACTTCCTGTTTAACCACCTCGGATTCATACTTTTTAAGAGATAGTTCTTATTGCTCATTGGCCCACAAATTCTCTTCTATCATAGGTATATTTAACCACTATAGACATGTGATATTACATGTCATGTAAAACAAAATAGCAGTGAACCCAGAGGGGGCAGAATATGTTCACTCTTTGGTCTTCTTGCCATTCACTTCCCATTCTTCCCTATCTAGGGAACAACTTAGGCAAGGTGGCTTGGAATGATCAGACATCCCTTAATGGCTTTCCTTTGCTCCTTTTCATCCCTCGATCAAATAGCTTTGCCTGAAAACCTTGAGCCCAGTTAAATTCCCTCTGTAAACAGGGATAAGAAGGGAAAAGAAAAGAATATTAGTGTCCCTATTTGATACATAAAATCAGTAACTCTATATTTTTTAGGTTTGGCATGGGGAGCCAAGGAGTCTGATCATAGTTTCAGATTCTTTAAAAACAAGATTAGACTTCAAGGACCAAGGATCAGTTTTGTCATATATATAACAAAGTGTGAACAGCGAGTATCGTCCAGCAATTTCATGAGAAGGATGGACTTGTCGGCTTTTGGAAAGGATCTGGGGAGCTATTGTAAGTTTGGTGCTTAAATCTTTCCCTCTCTCTGAACTACCTCCACCTTCTGAGAGTTGGTCATGTGGTCAACAAAATCTCCTAAGATCCTGTCTGGCAAATGATGTTTCTCTTTTCTTACTCTGGACAGTGTAGGCCACAGCCTTCAGAGAGGATGGACTTGGCTGTCCCAATACTCAGCCCTTTTACCAACCCTCCTACTCAGGCTAGGATATATCTAAGCTTAGAGGAAATGAGAGCAATTTTCTCCTACATAATAGAATTAATGGAAGTTTCTCAATTAGCATTTGGGGACCTTTAGGTTCAAGAGCTGCAGTGGAAAGAAGGAGAGGCAACAGGAAGGAAGGAAGAAGCCAAGGAGGGTACAGGGAAAGAGGAGGAGGAGGAAAATAGGGAGAAGGAAGAGTGTCCCCAGCCATAAGGAGCACACCATTAGCTGGGAAGGCAGGATAACAAAAGAGAACATGTTCAAATAAAGGAAACCGTTCAGATGCTTAGTCATGACTTAAAACCAAATATGGTCTATAGACACAGCAGGAAATAACAGTTAGCAAATTTCTTAATTAGGGTCCTTCTTAATCTTCTAGAGACAATTCTGATTCTTTTCATACAACTAAGAATTCTTGCTACTTGCTAAATACAGAAACACTGGTGAACAGAAGTAAATGAATTTCTACCAACATGTTAGCATTTTACCATCTCGCATTTCTCCACAGGGACCCAGGTTGAGTCACTGTCACACTGTGACTCCCACAAGTCAGGTATGGGGTAGAAGGGAAGCTAACATTTTCCTTCCAGATAAATGTATAATTAAAATCCTGATTCATGGATTTGTTAATTGAACTTCCTGCTGTGGACATAGGACATTCTTGGCAGGAAGAATATGGAACTGTTCCAGATGGCTCGAATTGCTTTATTTTTTTCCCCACTACTTCAATATACTCTTCTTTGAACAGTGATTGGAAACAAAAGAAGGTGTGTGCTAGATCGCTTCACTCATGTCCACTCTTTGTGACCCTGTGGACTGTAGCCGTCTCTCTGTGTTTGTGTGTGTGTGTGTGTGTGTGTGTGTGTGTGTGTATGTTAGTTGCTCAGTCGTGTCCAGGTCTTTGGGATCCCATGGACTACAGCCCACCAGGCTCTGTCCATGGAATTCTCTAGGCAAGAATACTGAAGTGAGTTGCCATTCCCTTCTCCAGGGGATCTTCCAGGCCCAGGGATTGAACCCTGGTCCCCTGCATTGCAGGCAGATTCTTTACCAGCCAAGCCACAAGGGCAGCCATGTGAGAAGGAGTTAATTCAAGAAGAAGAGAGAGAAGACTAATGTTGTAGAAATGTGATCAGTGCTTCTCAAATAAGAGGAAATTGGTAGAGGAGGTTCACCTCCTACGATAGGGCTCTCTGCTCTTGAAACCCAACAAGTCATTAGGAGCAAGGAGCTTACTCTCTGTTTCCACCATGGCATGGATGGCTATGTCAGTCCCTGGCTGACCCCAGCTGTCTGTGCTCTTTCTAAGTTGCCAGGCTGCATGTCAACAACCCATGTCCTTTCAGGTCATGGGGTTTGGAAATTACAGCGAATGTCCTTGGCCACAGGGCAGAAGCACCAGGATGCTCCTGAGCAGTCCACCTCTGCAGAGCACCCCCATCTACACTTTTCAACATTTGCACAAATGTCTTAAGGATCTGGTTTTCTCCATTCCTCTTCTCTCCACTCCAAATTCTCAAGCTAGTTAGGAGGGTTCTACTTGGACACTTCATTCCTGCAAACCCTCTCTCTAATACATAATCAATGATCTACAAATACATGATGAATTTATGAATAGTCATGCTCGTTTCCATCTCTTTTACTTCCTGATTTTCTGACAATTTTAGCAAATCACTTTCAAAGCCATTTCTCTATTCCACAAGCCACTGGTCATGTAACTCTGTCCACTAGATTTTCACAGCCTACCTGGAACTGGGTCAGATCTATGGACCATTTGGTCTGGATCTCCTGTGGCTGGTACCTTCATGGAAGTGCTTCCTTATGACTTCCCACTCACCCTTGCATTCTCCACCTCTGAACTCAGTTACCCCTTCATCCCAGCATATGCACAGCCAGCATCATCTAGTCATAGTCTTAGCATTCCCAATGTCTGTTCTGTTCAATGGAATGCTGACTTCCAATGGGATGTTAATAGATGTTACAAGAAAAAAAATCTGTGAGCAATGTGTGGAAATATCATGTATTATTTTCCCATCTTGGAGATTCACATCACTGAGAAGTTTTGGTTAGGGGATCTGGAGATAAGGGGGGAAAAGTTTGTCTACACAGGATTTCCAACTTATTTCATCAACACGGGTACCTTTGGTCATGTGACGTCTACTGAAATGGGAAGCCATTCCCTTCTCCAGGGTATCTTCCCCACCCAGGAATCAAACCCCAGTCTCCTGCACTGAAGGCAGATCTTTTACCACTTGAGCCACTAAGGAAGCCCGAAATCACTTGGCAGCAGTGTGATTTGAACCCATGCCCCTAAAGAGACCAGAGCCTTAATCCAGGACCTTAGACCACTCAGCCATGCTACCCTGTTATGAACAATTAACATCCCATGAAGTGTCATCCCTTACAACACATTCTAGAATACACTGATATAAGCAAGCCTGTTCTGAAAATTAAGTGTGGAGCCCACACCAGCAAGACAGTCATCAGTATACTGATTAGTGTAAGTTAAGGAAGACTTTGGGAACAAAGGGAGTCTTCAGCTTGATCTCTGGAAAGTGATGAATAAAACTGGGAAAGAGAAACTAAGTGATGCTATCAGGGAATTGAGAAAGATAAGTCTAGGAAAGGCAAGTCTGAAACATACCTTAAGAGTTGAAAGGAGGAGAAAACATACCACACTTGGTAGAGTCCTTTAAAAAAATGATTCAGGTTAAAAAAAATAGGCTGTTCTAAGGGTAGCAGTAATAGTTTATTGTCTGAAAAATAAGCTTCTTTTTGCATTCTTAGTTGCCTCCTAGCCTACCTTTTCACATTCTGATTAAACACTCCTCTATCTGCACTTGTCCTTAAAAAAAAACATCATACAACTAAAATACTACTTAAATGAAAATGGTGTCCAGACTTGCTATTTACCCTTCTGATTTTACCTGTAATATAAGTACATTTATCTCTCCAAGGGTTTTGCAGTGTAAACTAAATAAATCCCTCACTTTAATAATACAGTCCCATGGTAATTTAAATCTCAGCGATTTCTGAAATATCACAGTGGTAAAGTAATCCTACCACACAAGGCTTTCCTTTTCACACATATGCCAAAATGAGATGTACCCACTAAATTGTACCCCAGGCGCTGAATAGCAGTCTGTTATTATTAAGAAAGGTTGCGAAGATACCAGCTCTGCCAAGTGTTTGCATATATAAATTCTCAGAAATCCAAGATGACAGACGATCTGTTGTGTGCCTGAAGATAAATGCACTTGGTTCACAAAACCAAGGGATAAGCAGCAGCAAACACAAGTAATGCTAATCCCTCCCTAGCCTTTCTGCCTTCATAATTGGGTGGCTGTTGTGTCCAAGGACAGAGGCAGGGTTAATTTCCTATAAAACATAAATAACAATTTTTATGTGACGCCTTAAACTCTGACATATCCACATGAACAAGACTCACCTCTCCTACTCAAAAAATCTCTTCTCTTGACCAACATGGAATCCTCACCCAGCTAAGGAAACATCATGTCAAAAGCCCTCACCCTTCAAGGGAAAGTCTCCTGTCATTGCTCAAGGTCCTCAGGGGCATTGGAGCCACGACAACATATACAGCTTTATTAGCATGTGGGATTTCAATTCACCTTTTCATCCTTCACTCTCACAAATCCCTCAAGCAGCAAACTCTGGGACTGAGATGTTGGCAGAATCTTATGATAGACTCATACTCATGCTTTCCCATCAATTCTGTTTTTCAGTATGTATTTATTTTGTAGTTCCTTTTCATAAATGTTCTTCCTCAAGCAAATTTTTGTTAATTGCCACACTGGTTGAGTGACTGAATTCAGCATTTCATTAGAATCCCTCAGTAACAATAATTAGTTTGAGCATTCACCCATAGAGATTGCATACCTGCAAAAGGGTGAGGAAGGGGAAATGTTTTTAAGACAGACTTTGTTTTTCTTCACTTTCCCATTTAAAATGAACTACAACCCCCCAGCTAAAATAGAAATAAAACCTACTACTTTAATTCCTCCAGTTGGAAAATATCTATTGAGTACTCTTTAAGTCTTGCGGGAAGCAAAGGTTTTTAACTCAGTTTGTGTAACAGGGAAGAACAAAATCTGACTCCATGTTGGATCTGTTTCTTTTACTTTAACCTTTGCTTCTGTTGCTTTTGTTGCTATAATTACTGAAAGGATGCTACCTATAAGCTATAAGCACACAGAGTGACTTGTCTCGGGGAATCCTGCCCTGCTGCCTGAACGTTAAAATGCCTTTGTTGAGCTCACAGGAAGACATTCAGACCCTGCACAATTGTGAATGGCTTGGCTGCAGAAAAGAAGAAATTAACACATCCTCTCCCTCATGCTGGGGGCCTCCCAGGTGGCGCTAATGGTAAAGAACGTGCCTGCCAAGGCAGGAGACACAAGAGATGTGGGTTCGATCCTTGTGTCAGGAAGATCCCATAGAGGAGGGCATGGCAACCCACTCCAGTATTCTTGCCTGGAAAATCCCATGGATAGAGGAGCCTGGGAGGGCTATAGTCCAGACACCACTGAAGCAACATATCACGCAGGCACTCCATAACACTGGTCAAGCCAGGAGACATTCTGCAAGACTTATGGCCTTTTTACTTTACTTCCTCACCTCCTCCACCTCTCTGTTCTATAAAAGAAACTGGCATCCAGACCCCAATAAGATGGTACCTTGTCTCAGTATTATTAGCCTGTCATGCAGTGAGCAGACCAAGCTTGGTAACATTCATACATCAAATCAGTGGTTATCAACTGAATACACACAGTTTTACCCCTCAGGATATTTAGCAATGTCTAGAGACATACTGGGTTGTCACAACATTGGTGGGGGCTGGGAATTGCTACTGGCATCTACAATGCACCAGAGAGTCCCCAAAACAAAGATTGATCCAGGTGCAAACATCAATAGTAGCTAGGCTGAAAAACCCTGCCCTAAATGAGAAATGCAGCTACATAATAATTTGAAACACTAACTTATTTTTGTTCCTGACTTTTCCCTTTTCTTTCTACTGCAGTCAAATAGGTACAGTCAGCCCTATGCTCCTTGCCTCAGGCCAAGTAGGTGCACAGCAGGAAAACAGAAGCTTACAAAGCTTTCCAATTTTTATGGGAAGAGAATTTGAAAGCAAAGTCAGAGTTTCTTGCAAAAATTTGAAAGAGGAAAGATTTCTCCAATATTGGAAGAACATGCTTCTGGATTAGCAGGAAGAGAAAAGGAGAGGGTTGATGAGTCTCAAAAACAGAGAGAACTTAAGCCTTGCTTACTGACAACATTCCTCGGGAATCCAGAAAATACAGGAATGGTTAATGAGTTACATCTGGATTCTAGGTAGCCCTGCCGAAGATTCCCACACCCCAAGTGTGACCAAAGAGGTTGTGTCCACAGGAATGATGGCCACCTGAACAAAACCTACTAAACAGGGCTTTGGGCACAATCCTAGGAAGGTATTTGAGGGGAAGACATTCCAAGAAGGGCTTCCCTGGTGGATCAGCAGTAAAGAATCCGCCTGCAGTACAGGAGACAAAAGAGATGAAGGTTCAATCCCTAGGTTACAAAGATCCTCTGGAGGAGGGCATGGCAACCCACTACAGTATTCTTGCCAGAGAATCCCATGGACAGAGGAGCCTGGGGGTCTACAGTCCATGGGGTTGCAAAGAGTCGGACACAACTGAAGCGACTAGCACCCATTTTAAGAAAGGTTGAAATTGTTTGTCTGGGTTTTTCACATATTCAGCAGCACAGAGGCTTAGAGACAGAATTATTACAGAAATAAAATCTGTTAAATTTCTTGAACACCTGTATTTATGAACTCTACTTTGGGAAACGGGATTAACACAGAGGAAAAAGGAACTGATTAGGAAATCTTCTGTGGTTACAGTTCCCACAATCTCCTAGATGTACCATAACAAACATCTATCTTGTGCTTACATTTTAGGTCAAATCCTGCAGCATCACCTGTTTTCTCATTCTAGGACTCAAGCAACTCCTGTGTGCCACAAAACAGTCTTATGGCAGCAGGGATGAGAGAGAGAGCTAGCAGAAACACAATTTCTCTAAGGAGAACACGTTATCTATCACACGTGTTTGCATTCCATTAGCCAGAGCAAGTCACATGATCAAGCCCAACAGTAGCGAGGTAGAGATGGATAACCCTCTTATAAGAAAGGGGGAGGAAACGGTACACAGTACTAGTAATTACCACAGATAGAAAAAAATCAGAAAATATATTTATGGGTTGTGTTTAGAGATTGTCAAAGTCCTAAGAAGGCGAAAGGAGAGATGATCAGAAAATATACCAGGGACTGTGTGGACATTGAGATGGGAACAAAGGAAAGAAACAAACCTTGTTTGATGTCCTACCATGTGCCAGGAAATAAACTCCATTTTCTCAAGTTAATCCAACCCTCCTGTGAGGAAACAAACTCACTATCTTGCCCATGATCACTCGCATTGCAGATGATGAAATATCTGTTTCTAAAGTCCATGCTCTTTCTAACACATGGCATAAATGAGGAAAATTTAAAACCATTAAAAGGAAGAGGGATTATTGCAGGCAAAAGAAAAGCTAAGAACATGGTCACAGACACAGGATTTTCACTTTCACATCACAGTTAAAAATCTGCCTTCATCAGAACAGCAGGCTGAGTTGGAGAGTTGTAAGAACCAAAGATTAGCTGGAAAGATCAGGTCATGGGGGGCCTGTAGAGCCCAGAAGAGTAATAAGAGGAGAAATGATAGATTGGGGTCAAGACATCTTGCCATTAGTAGCTGGATGAATCTGGGCAAGTGTCTACAGGCTCTGGAGTTCAACTCACTTGTTTATGAAATGGAAAGGTGTGGGGACAGATGATTTCTAAATTCCCTTATGAAGGCAATGCGTAGCAGTCTAATAGATTTTAGAGAAAGGTCATTAACTCAACCTCTTGGTTTATTGTCTCTTCCTGGCTCCCTGGGCTGCAAGAGATGCTGGGAAGGAAGCAAGCCATATCATACTCACAAAACCCTGACTCTGAGGATAGGGAAAGTGGCCACATGGTCCCTGTTTCAGCAGGCTAAAAATTCTGACTTTCTCTAAGAAACCACTGTCACTCATGTGATTAATGAGGTGTTTAAGAGAGATCAATGTGACAGGGAGATGCTATACAAAATGGAGAGTGGGGCTGGCATCAAAAAAGGCAACCAGAGGGTCATGGCGGCAGCGATTTTGGTAAGAAGTCTTCGAAGGGGAAAGCAGTGGGAATGGAGAGGGAGGGGCATTTAGGAGACATTTCCAAGGTGACAATGGAAATGTACAGATCTCAGAATCTTAATTTAGGGTGTGAGATCTAAACGGGGTTCTCTTCTGAAATGGATTCTGGAAATAATGTATGAGTAATTCTCAGATCCTGCCCCGTTCACCTTCTCAGGGTAAAAAACCGTTATGTGCTTTTTTAACAAGTCAAACACATCAGAACTTGGGCCACTTGAAAGTTCTCTGATATCACACAGATGGGAGTTATCACTCCAGGCAATTGGCTAAGTATACTTTAGGTCCAAGTGTAAGGGGCCCATTATTTACAGCAGCACTGGTAGTGCCAGGCACCCTGTGGTTGTACACTGAATATGCAATGATAGTGATTATCTATGATTATCTATTAAAGGCTTCAAATTCAAGCCCCACAGATTTGTCTCCTGGCTGAACAGGGAGAAAAATGGCTTTCCTATAGGAAAAATGCCAGGTGAACCATGACACATTTTCAAAATCTTAGGCAACTTTTCATTCCATAAAAATCCAACGTCAGAGTGAGGACATAGAGGATTCTAGCCTAATTACCATCTTGGATATTTATCCAATCTAGAAAGCAGACAGAAGATGAAATCTAAAAACTTTGAGAGGAGGAGAAAGGAGAGTGCCAGCCTGATCAGTAGAAATGTGTAAATCAGACAACACTCAAAAATCCATTTTAACTGGAAATTTGAGCTAAAAGTGTACCAGAAATAGGAACTAGAATAAAAAACCTATTTCCACAGGCAGCTGTGGTCCATAGTCAGCAAAGGTTTGTTCTCTCCTCCATCACTCCTCAAAAGCTTGTGGTCTCACAGAAAGACACCTTCAGGAAATGTCCACCAATTTAGCTCACAACAGTTGGTCTGTCAGGACTTAGGGTTTGGAGGGATACACGTGAAAAGAAAAAGATGATCTTATCCCTGAAGAGTGGGGACAGAGAGGAAGCGGTGTTGAAGAGATATTTCCAAGATCATTGAAGAGTTAAGCTTCTGAATTATGAAAGAACCATACAAGAGAAAAATCCACCCAGCTCTGCAGACAAGAGCTATACAGAGAACAATACAGACCAGAAAAATCCTGAAGGCCTGGTCCAGGACTGCCACCAGTGACCTGGGCCTCAGTCTCTCATCACTGCATCCTTGTGCCAAGCACCATGTGCCAAGTAGTATGCCAGGCATGGAAAATCATGACATGGCTCCAAGTCTAGTGGACGAGACAGGAGTAAGAGTATAAATTACATGACCAGCAGAAAGAACCAATGGACTCATACTGGCTCAGGCCCACCAGCTCCAACATCCTCCAGAGTCTCTGAGCTCAGAGAAGGACCTGGTCAGCCTGGGAAGAAATGCACAAGGAAGACTTCACCAAGAGATGAGACTTGAGTTGCACCCTTGAGAAACGAACAGGATTTGAAAACAGCATAAGATGAGGGTGAGGTGATGTAAGCAGAAGGGAAAGAAGAAAGTAATCATCTTCCTAGAAACTATATTTATGTAGGGGAGTAAAAAGAGTAAAGTAAAAAGCAAATCTTAAAAGCTAGATCAAGAAGTTTGGAGCTTTTCCTATGAGGAACAGGGATCATAGAATTTGATTTATAAAAAAATGTATTGCAAGGACTGAGCCTATTAATAATGTTAAACACAGGATGGATTTAAGCAATAAGGACCAAAGCAAGAAGATGAAGCAGAAGGTTATTGCAACAATCCATGGGCCCTTGAACTGGGGGTGTGGAGGTGACTCTGACAGAAAGGCACAGCCCTCTGCCAAGATGAGACAGATTTGAAACAGAGGAATGGACAAGACTTGGCAAGTGATCACAATTATTGGACAAACAACAGAAGATCCACAGTGACCCAGAGATCTTAACACTGAGTGAGCTAGGTGTTAATAGGGTTATTTACAGAAAGGAAAAAGCTGGGAAGGAACATGTGCATATGGACATACTCTGCATGAGCTTCCAGACAAGCTCATCCAGAGCAACACCAGGCAAGCTTTAGACACGCAGGGAAGAATGGGTTTGCAGTTGGTATCTATCTGTTGCACCTCTTTATTTTACAACCATCTATGAACCATAAAATGCCTTAGCTCAGCTAAAAGACAAACTGCTCCATTTTTAGCTGCCCGTGTATTTAAATTAACCTTCAGCTTGGTCATTTACAGCCACCCTTGTATCTTGGTTCTAGT
The DNA here is from genome assembly GCF_033118175.1 of Dama dama. Classification (NCBI taxonomy): domain Eukaryota; kingdom Metazoa; phylum Chordata; class Mammalia; order Artiodactyla; family Cervidae; genus Dama; species Dama dama. Next base: position 59,688,736 of record NC_083692.1, on the reverse strand, counting down.
TAACTGTAGAGACCTTACAAGGTCACCTTTGCCAAGAGAAAAGTTCAATTACAAAATTAACTTCCTTGTTTTAATCACAGTTCTGTACTACACAAAGGTAGATATGGACAAGGAAGTTGAACCAGTAATTGCAATGCCTTCCCCCAAAAACAGAAAAATTCATTTACCCAAACCAGGTAACACAATTACCACTACAGTGATACCCACAGAAGGAGACTGGATGACAAGATGCTGAAGCAAATTTCTTGAACACCCATAGTCTCAGGGAATAAACAGTAGAAATGGCAAGAAACTAGAGTTCTCAGAGAAAGGACACAAAAAATTGCATTCCCAATTTAAAACAAAAAAACAAAGGAGAGGAAGGAGACTAACAAAAGAAGCAAAACCCAGTGGCAAGAGTTGTTCCTTGAACAGTCACTGTTGAGAACCAGAATTCTTCCTAGCACTTTGGGAAAAAAATAAGAAATAAAACAAGCATGAGTCAGATAAGACCCTTTGGGAGGCAAATATTTAAAACAGAATATGAACATTTTCAAATCTCAGAGTTCACTAGAAATGATCAAAGACAATTTTCCCAAGTACAGACCGTTTTATTTAACCTATTGAATATATTTTTGGAAGCTAAAGAATATGATTTACAGTTGAGCTCTCAGTGTAAATATCTGGAGATCTTTAAGTATCTCTTTAAGTACGCATTTAAGTATTAGAAGTATTGGCTTAATTTCTTAATTCTTCTCTTATCAAAATTTTTGAGACCACCCCCTCTTTTAAATTTGCCTCAATGCTTAATAGCTTCTTGAAACCAAACAAAATGAGTGTGCCACTGACTTTGAGAGAAGTTACAACTTTTATTTTTAATTCTTTCTGGAGGTAGGCTATCTAATAAAAGGCACCTTCCAAATTGATCCTTGCTACATCCATACCCATCCCCAGGCACAGACTACTTCTACAACTAGACTGTTCAGCATCAGAACATCTCTTCTGGAGTTCCAGCATCCTCAGGGATTCACCACATCTCATTTTTCAAGTTACACTGGCTTTCATAGGTGAAAAGATTCTCACACTCAAATGATAAAAATACTGTTACAATTTTTAATAACCTGGAGATCATCCAGTGATGATTTTCTTCAAGGAAAAAGAAAGGGGGGAAAAAAAAAAAGAAAAGGGGAAAATGCAAATACTCAGAAGAGAAAACACCTTCATACAGCAACTTTGAGTTTTCCATGAACCAGAACATCACCTGGCTATTTATCATATTGCAGAAAATGGAAGTTCCTGGTTAATGAAAAGCAGCAACCTTCCCCAGTCAAGCAGTTTGACAATTGGGGTCTCTCTACTCCACTAATAGTCTTGTAGCATAGAATGCTCTCTCTGATGGGTTCCAGTGCTCCCCTGCAAAAAGGAAACTCATTTACTCAAATCTGATAAAACTGTAATTTCATCAACTGTCAAACCTAAAAATACTCATTCCAATAGGACAGAACTACAGTAGTACTTCCCTTATCCCAACTGCCAGCAGACTGAGATGCCTATGCATGGCTCCATGCTTAGTGATTTAGAAAAAAACCACAAGGAAATAATCAAAAACAAAAATATATAAATAGTGGTTTTCTTATTTTTTCAATGTCTGTTCATATGCAGCAAAAAAATAATTCTTTGGAGCATAGATTCAAGAAGACTCAAGTCTGATGCCTTCCCATCAAGACCCACGTGGAGATGACTCTTACCCACCATTTTTCCAAGTCATGTTTGTTCAACAATGGACTCTGTGGGACAGACTGCTATTGTCTCACAATATCCATTTTCCCCTCTCCCTCTTGTAACAGAGCATCAAAATTCTAGCTAGGCATATGGCAACCCAACATAAGTGATACAGTTTCCTGTTGTTCATGTGACTGATTTCTGACCAATACGATGGTAGCCAAGTGATGTCTGCCTGCAGCTTCACCCAGGGCCCAATGAGAGTGTCACAGTAGTCCCAACTCAGGCATCTTGAATTCAGCACTATCCAGGCGTGGTGTTTATACTCTTCAACACCTGGACCTCTATCTTCGCTCCATGGTGCTGAACCTGGTACTCCATCCCTCCCAGAATTCTGTGAGCTGTTTGATATCCTTTCCTACTTTAAATAGCTAGAGGTGGGTTATACTACTTATGACTTGATAATTCTGACTGAAACTCAGACATCTTCTACGCTTGGGTGGAATAAACATGTGTGGTCCCTGCCGTTATGGAGTCCTCAAGGTCCAGGCATTAATTTGTTGTCTTTAGCACCTTCCTGCCAATGTGGAATCCCTCTGTAAAATGAGATTCAAGTTGTGAAACATTTCTTTAACAAACACATCAGAACATATACCCCCAAGAAATGTATGCATCTCCGGCCCCCTTCAAGTGGCAAATCTTTGTTCACAGCACACTTTTTATTTATTTAAACAGTGATACTACCATTGTTTAAAACTTTAAGGAAACGCTTGAGAATCACCTTGTGCCTGACATTTACTCTATTTGTTTTTTGAAAATATGTATTCAAAAATTTAAGTATTATCAGATAAAAAATTATCTCCTTCTCAACCTTTGTCTTTGGTTTCCTAGTTCCCCTTCCCAGAGTTAGTGTGATACCTGTTTCTTCAAATCCTTTCAGAGATGAGATAATACAAATAGAAACACAGGTATATAGATATAGATGCTTAAAGTCTACAAGTCAATATGTAATTATATCCTTTTTTAACAAAGATAGTAGTACACACTTCTGCAACTAGTTTTTCCATATACTATCTTGGAGACTGTTCCTTATAAGCACATAAAACTCTACCTCATTCTTACTAATGATGGAATAGTATTGTAATTTATGGTTGTTCCATAATTACTTAACCTGTCTCCTATTGTTGGATATTTATGTTTCTTCTAATCTTTTCCTGTTGCCGTAAATAATCTATACAAGATTCTTTCTGTACTTTCATGAGTGTATCTGTCGGATATATTCCAAGAAGTATAATTGCTAGGTCAAAGGTTAAGTTCATTTAAAACTGATGTTTCTAAAGTGGCTTCCAAAGAGACAGTATAAATGTTAACTCTTAAACAATGCATGAGAGTGTCTGATCCCTCTCTTCTTCCCAACCTCCCTGCCCCCTTTTTTAATTTCCTTTGGTGATGGCAAATTTCCATCTTTTGAGAATAGATTTAACTTCTGAAAATTGCTCCCAAGTCACTCAAAGTCAACCCTGATAAATAAAAGCACAATCTTTTTAGGTAACACCATTCTGAGTATAAGCTGAGCTGTGGCTTTAAAATAATGGAGCATTCTTGTTTGGTTTGTAAAATGATTCTGAAATTAGATCCAAAATGAGATCCAAACATATTCTGATGATGCAACAGTAGCATCATTCAAATAAGTGTGTTACGCTCAGTCACATCTGACTCTCTGCAATCCCATGGACTGTAGCCCGCCAGTCTCCTCTGTCCATGGAATTTTCCAGGCAAGAATCCTGGAGCAGGTTGCCATTTCCTACTCCAGGGGATCTTCCTGATCCAAGGACCAAACCTACACCTCTTGCATCTCCTGCACCGGCAAGCAGACTTAGGAAGCCCTGGCAAATAAGTGTACTGCTTCCCAAAGGGGTACTGTTGAAGAGGACAATGTTCAGCCAAAGGCAGAAGATCTGGTGTATCAAATCAACAATTCTTATTGCATCATAGTCACACTACAAGTGAGGTATAAAGATCAAGTCATGAGGCTGCTTGGTGTCTGGTTTATGCAACTCAGTATCATCACTTTATACCCAGTTTTTTTTTTTACCGTTTATCTTAATGAATTCTTAACAACTTCCTTGAGTTAAAGGTAGCAATGGAATTTTATCTCTGCTGAACCTAAGAATTCCAGACACTCTCAGTGACTTGCTCACAACGGCACTCATATGAAATTCCACAGAACACAGTGTATCACCAGAGAAATCCTGGAAAGTAATCAGTCTGCTTTTCTGTTAGGTTTCATTATGATTCCAAGGGTTATTGATAGAAGGCACCCTCAGAATCATAATTCTGAGAATTATACCTATGTTAATAGCACTACAATTAACTAAAGTTTCTTCAAACAGAGGGTAAAGATGAATAAAACTCAGATATGCAACTAGTATTGTTCTAGTGATATTTATCAATTATTCTCAGTCTCTGAGAAAGAAAAATCACGTAGTGGCATTTGCCAATATCTGGCATAAATGGTCCTACCATAGCTGATTTCAGACTACGTACATGACATCAACTGGCTCACAAAATTTCTGAAAATTTAGCAACAGATATCACTGCATGGTAACCATAGTATTTTCTGAATTTTTCTTAATTTATTTTTAATTGAAGAATAATCACAATATTGTGTTTGTTTCTGCCATACATCAACATGGATCAGCCATAGGTATACCTATGTCCCCTCCCTCTTGAATCTCTCTCCCTCTTCTCACTCCATCCCACCCCTCTAGGTTGTCACAGAGCCCTGATTTGAGTTCCCTGAGTCATTCAGTAAATTCCCACTGGCTATCTATTTTACATAGGGTAGTGTATATGTTTCCATACTACTCTCTCCATTCATCCCACCCTCTCCTTCCTTAATTTTAATAGCATGAAATTTTTGCCTGAAATTTCAAGTTCTTCAGGGCTTCAATATACTACATCTCCGACTTTTGTATTAACACTACTGTGGCTTATTGTGTTCTTATTTCATATATTTCAGAACTCAAACTTTGCTTTTAGCTTCATTATCCTCAATGTACTGTGCTTCAAAGCATGTAACTTCAATTTTCATAAAAATATATTTTTACATAGGTTGATATGTGAGTCTATTAACATTCACTCATTCAGTACTTCCTTTCTGAATTTTTCTCTAGCTCATAAATATGAAATGAGAGGAGAGCAAGAAGCATGTACAAGATCATTTTTCTATATTTACATAGTGAAAAAGTTATAAGTAATGTGAACAAAGGAGTCAAAGGGAAATTCAATACATAGCAATTCAGGACATCTTGATAGATGGAACATTTTGCAAAGAATCTGCTTAAATGGCAATTGAGACAAAGCATTGCTCTTGAAAAGATAATTCTCTTAAACCACAAAAATGTTTAAAGATGACTTAACATGCTCATCAACTCAGTCTGTACATGTGTATATGTGTTTCTGCAAGGTGCAAGTAAGCATCACGAAATAAAATTCCATGTGAACTTCCTAATAACATCCTTCAAAGAAGTCTCCCAAACAGATGTACATGTTAAGTCATGTTTCCATTGCCCAAAATGTTTCTGGAACTGCCTTTGGGAAATGCATAAATCAAAAAGGGAAATTAAGTCCTACTTGTCTTTACTTAGATGAAAAATTAGAGCCATCCAACTTGATGGTCAACCTTATTCAACAGACTGAATTCCAAGTGACTTATAGACATTTCCAAAGATCAAATCCACCCTCAAAAGATTAGATCTGTCGACATTCAAAAAGAAATGTCAAAAATGTCCTGAGCAGTGGACACAGAAGCAACCTAAATGTCCATCAACAGATGAATTGATGAAGAAGTTTTGGTACATATATACAGTGGACTATTACTCAGACATAAAAAGGAATGAAATTGGGTCATTTGTAGTGATGTGGATGAGCCTAGAGTCTGTCATACTGGGTGAAGTCAGAAAGAGAAGAAGCAAGCATCGTATATTAATGTATATAGCCAATTCACTTTCTTATACAGCAGAAGTTGACACAACATTGTAAAGCAAGTATATTCCAACAAAAATAAAACCTTCAGAGCAGTAACTGCTTCAACAAAATAATTGTGTGACCTTTCAAGATGGTGATTTAGAAGAGAACACCTTTTAGATGTATACACTCTGGCACATTTTATTTTAAAATCTCATTATGTTATGAGGGTCTTCCCTCAGAGCTCAGTTGGTAAAGAATCTGCCTGCACTGCAGGAGACCCCGGTTCGATTCCTGGGTCAGGAAGATCCCCTGTAGAAGGGATAGGCTACCCACTCCAGTATTCTTGGGCTTCCCTTGTTGCTCAGCTGGTAAAGAATCCACCTGCAATGTGGGAGGCCTGGGTTCGATCGCTGGGTTGGGAAGATCCCCTGGATAAGGGAAAGGCTACCCACTCCAGTATTCTGACCTGGAGAATCCCCATGGACAGAGGAGCCTGGCAGGCTACAGTCCATGGGGGTCACAAAGAGTCGGACATGACTGAGCGACTTTCACTTTCACGTTATGAGAGGTCACTTCACAGAGTGGTCAAAAACACATACCTGGGAGTCATTTGTGGTCTGCCTCCAACATTCCCCAGCCATGTGAACTTGAACAAGTTATTTACTCTCTCCACACCTCACTTTTCCTCATCTGCAAAATAAAAGTAGCAACACACTCCTGGTGGTACTGTTTTGAGAGTGAAACAAAGATAATGTATGTAAAATCCTTTACTCTAGGCCTCCAATGTGACAGCTACTCAATCAACGGCAACTATTTTTTCTTTTTGTCTTTATTACATTGCACATAGTCCTGCATGTCCTTTTTTGCAGATGACTTTATTATTTTACCTCATTTATTAGAAATGAGGTAAACACTACTAGACTGTTACTTTATTGAGAGGGCTACACTGGGGCATATTGCAGTACCTTGAGCTGGAAAGCAGAGACACCACAGTAATAATTACTATTCAAATATGGTAGAAAAGTAGAGAGAAATTACACCTAGATAGCAAAACCATACTCCTGGGACGAAATTATGATTCAAATGGAAGACTAATGGAATATAATCAACTCTATTCTTAGTTGAAAATGTAGCAGTGGTTACATTAAACAGCGGTCTCATACTTCAAGAACTAACTTACGGTTTCCAGGGGAGAAGAATGAGGGGGAGAGAGAGAGAGATTGGAATCAACATGTACACTCTGCAATATTGAAAATGGATAACCAATAAGATCGTACGGCACAAGGAACTCTGCTCAATGTTACGTGGCAGCCTGGATGGGAGGGGAGTTTGAGGGAGAATGGATACATGTATACATATGGCTGAGTCCACCTGAAGCTGTCACAACATTGTTAATCGGCTATACTCCAAAATAAAACAAAAAGTTTTCTTTAATTAAAATTTTAAAAAATAGTTGTCTCAAATGGGAAAAATAAGCAGTCTCATTATTCTTAATCTCTTCATCCTTACAAGTCATCAGAAGCCCTAATCTCTTATCCCTGTTCATGTAACATCAGGCGCCCTATTGGGAATTCCAAGGTCTCACACCCTGTGCCCAACAATGAAGGAAGTCCCAGAAAAGTCATCACACAGGGAAGAACAGGAATGGAGCTGAGCCAGGCACGTCTCAGGAACAAGTTCTCTAACCAGTGACCAAGAGGACTCCGAAACATCTTCAGGGGTTGAGGTACTCTCCAGGACACCTTTGGATCAGGGGCAAGAGAATCAAAGAAGCAAGGAGAGATGTCAGCTCTCCTCACCTTACTTTCAAGCTAGCTCTGCCTCCCTTCTTTAATAATAGCCTTCTTGAGGGTCCCTTAATATTTGCCAAAAACTTCCAAAGTGTTAGGTATAGCCAGAACCTATAAGGAACCTTCTCTCCCCACTAGGAAATATTTCTAGACACTAACTTCTGGGAAATGATAAAGTGCATACATTGCAAATATAAAGGGTTATATAAATACTTAACAATCGGAGCATTTCTACTACTCTGCCCACAAAAAGCCATTACCTCTGTCTTTATGACAGAAGGTTTAATGTCGCTGAATCTTGCTCAAGTGTAATATTCACTTGAACACAAAGGTCCAATTTTATAGTGGCAATTTTTTATCCCAAATCACAGTCACAACCTAATCCAATTCAAGTATTCTGATACCACATCTTCCATGAAATAGCTTTTCTTCAGCCATACTTACTTTCCAACTCACTGCCTTCCCACCGCCCCAGTGCTCGACTCAAGAGTACATACACAATAAATTATGAGTGGAGAGAGGAACACTTCACAATCATAACATGTCTCCTTAGGAAAGGTGCCCTAAACAAGAGAAAGAATAGTAATAACTGCCATATGTGGCAGGTTCTCTAAGTATATTATCTTTAATCTTCACCACCACCTTGCAAAGAAGGTGAAATTATTATTCACTTTAAACACAGGAAGCTGAGAGCAGATCAGTAGCTATCTTGCCCAAGAATTCAGAATTATTAAATGGCAGAGCTGGGATATAAACAGCCTGTCTGTCTCTAGAATTGGAACTCTTAACCACTTTGGTAAAAAGCCTCTAACCTAGGAAATCTCCTTAAAGAGATCCCACACCTACTATGTAACAATCACTGATTTCCCCCTCTCCTCTCATGGATCACTATGATGCTGCCTCTTAGTGTTGCCAAGAATGCAGTCAAAGCTCGCAATGCCACCCAGTCATGACACCCTCATCTGCTTTCTCTCTGTTTGCAGAGATGAGCAGGCATAACCCAAGGCTTAGTCTTCACATTTATTCTGGGCTTCCAGAAGCTTCATTTCCCTTCCTTCTGTTGCCTTAAGTGCTATAGGGCTAAGCTGAGCAACAGTGAGCTGTGTGACTAGCAACATACTATAATCAACACCACTCTTCTTGTCTAACACCAAACTTACTGTCCCCAGCACATCTTTTGCAAACAATCTCCTGGAGCATGCAAAGATACACTGTGGAATCACATTTTATAGACACTTGTGTTCTAAAATCATGGAGTATACAGTCATAAAAAAAAAGAATGAAATATTGCCATTTGCAGCAACAAATATGAACCTAGAGATTATCATATGGACTGAAGTCAGAAAGAGAAAGACAAATACCATATGATGTCACTTACATATGGAATCTAAAATATTATATAAATGAATGTATTTAGAAAACAGAAACAGATTCAGAAACACAGAAAACAAACTTATAGTTTCCAAAGAGGCAAAGGGGGGAGAGGGATAAACTAGGAGCTTGGGATTAGCAGACCAAACTATTGTACATAAAATAGATAATTAACAAGGACCAACTGTATAGCAGGTAATTACATTCAATATTCTGTAATAAACCATAATGAAATAGAATATATATATATATACACACATACATATATATATATATATATATATATACACACACACACAAACACACACCTGACTGACTGAACAAAATATAAACATGTATATATAAATGAATCACTTTATTGTACATCAGAAACTAACACAATATTGTAAATCAACTATTATTCAATGAGAAAATATAAATAAAATCAAGAAGCATAGCAAAATAAAATAAAATTGCCTTTAAAAATTACATATATGTGGCAAAAATACACAATGGGGAAAAGACAGTCTCTTCAACAAGTGGTGCTGGGAAAATTGGTCAAACACATGTAAAAGAGTGAAACTAAAATACTTTCTAACACCATACACAAAAATAAACTCAAAATGGATTAAAAACCTAAACATAAGACCAGAAACTATAAAACTCTTAGAGGAAAACATAGGCAGAACACTCAGTGACATAAATCACAGCAAGATCCTCTATGATGACAACCCAGAGTAACGGAAATAAAAACAAAAATGGGACCTAATTAAACTTAAAAGCTTTTGCACAACAAAGGAAACTATAAGCAAGGTGAAAAGAGAGCCCTCAGAATGGGAGAAAATAATAGCAAACAAAACAACTGACAAAGAATTAGTCTCCAAAATAAACAACAGCTCAAGCAGCTCAATACCAGAAAAATGAACAACCCAATCAAAAGGTGGGCAAAAGACCTAAACAAACATTTCTCCAAAGAAGACATACATATGGTTAATAAACACATGAAAAGATGCTCAACATCACTCATTATTAGAGAAATGTAAATCAAAACCACAATGAAATATCATCTCATGCTGGTCTGAAGGCCATCATCAGAAAGTCTACAAACAGTAAGTGCTGGAGAGGGTGTGGAGCAAAGGCAACCCTCTTACCCTGTTGGTGGGAATGCAAACTGGTACAGACACTATGGAGAACAGTATGGAGGTTCCTTAAAAAACTAAAAATAGAGCTACCATATGACCCTACAATCCCACTCCTGGACATACACCCGAGGAAACCAGAACTGAAAGAGATACATGTACCCCAATGTTCACGGCAGCACTGTTTACAACAGCTAGGACATGGGAGCCACCTAGATATCCATCAGCAGATGAATGGATAAGGAAGTTGTGGGACATATACACAATGGAATATCACTGAGCGGTAGAAAGGAATGCATTTGAGTCAGTTCTAATGAGGTGGATGAACCTGGAGCCTATTATACATAGTAAAGTCAGTCAGAAACAGAAAGACAAGTACTGTATATTAAGACATATATATGGAATTTAGAAAGACGGTACCAACTATCCTACATTCAAGACACAAAAGAGACACAGATGTAAAGAAGAGACCTTGGACTCAGTTGAAGAAGGCAACGGTGGGATGATTTGAGAGAATAGCATTGAAACATGTATATTACCATATATAAAATAGATGGCCAGTTCAAGTTCAATGCATGAAGCAGGGCACTCAAAGCCAGTGCTCTTGGACAACCCAGAGGGTGGGGAGGGAGGTAGGAGGGGGTTTAGGATTGGAGGGACACATATATACCTGTGGCCAACTGATGTTGATGTATGGAAAAAACCATCACAATATTGTAAAGTAATTATCGTCCAATTAAAATAAATAATTTTTAAATAAAAAATAAATAGAAAAAAATCACATATAATGTAAATAACTATATTGTAAAAATTATATCTAATTATATATAAATAAAATTACCCTTACAATCACCCACAAAGTACACTGTTTATGATATCATGTATTTAGTTTTGCAATCAGAATTCTTAGCAGATTTAATTTTGAGAATCACTCATTTAGAAGGAAAGTCAAGATGCAGATGCCTACATATTCCAATCATTCTGCCTGTCAAAAGGAGAAAATGTTCCTGGCTGCTTGTAGGATATACTTCACTCTTTTTAAGGTATAACATGATAAAAGTTGTGTGTGCTATTGTGACACCTTACTCTAAGATAGTTTCTTAAGTCAGAGAGCAAATTGGGTCCTTGAGTAGCCACAATGTCATCCAATATCCTGCTCAGAAAGAACAAATAAGTCCAGGGATAAACACAACTCAATTTCTCAAACTAAGATCCCCATTATGTTAGGAAGGAAAGATGAGAAAGCCAATTCATGAGAAAATTAACCCCCCCAACCACTTGCCTCTGTCTTGCATGGCTGTTTCTGTTTCCTTTCTCCACTTACTTTTTTCATGCCTTTCTATATGTGTAGTTTTTTTTCCGTAACTATTTCTTGGACACCTTTATAAAGCACTTAGTCCTGGGCTCAGTCACTATGGAAACTTCTACATTTCCCTACATGTTTTCTTTTCTGTGGAAGTTTCTTGTTTGCTTCCTTCTTCATTGACTCATAGCCATTCAGAGCTTTAAAGGAGCGACATCACACTTTGGGCTTCTGACACTCCACCCCATTTTCAGATTCACATCTCCCAACTCCTTTTATTGACCAAGGTTATGACTGTGGCAGAGATGTCATCTGGTTAAATTCTGAATTGTGTATGAAAAGGAGAAAGTCTGAGGATGACCCAGCACAGCCAACAGATCTGGAAAAACATGCTCTGTCTGCAGCCCAAGGCTCACAGGTGCCCAACAACATCCCATGAGGCAGCTGGCCCTGCTCTTCTATCTGTGAGTGAGATGATGTTCAATCTGTTGCTTTCATTTTCTAATTCCCAAAAGTTTTTAAGAAATGTTCACCACAGTCCTTTTTATAAGAGAAATCATTTTTGGAGGAACACAAAAGGAGACCAACTTACACTGGTAAAGAGGCAACACAAAAATAGAGCAAAGTTCTTCTCAAGATAAGATGGGTAAGGAGAACCAGAAACTCTCAGGTTGGAAGTTAACTTGGTCAGGAAGTCAAAGTCTTGAAAAAGCAAAAACTGTAAAGCTTTGATTAAAATTCCCATCGCTGGTTATATTTATATGCCCATTCAGGTACTCATAAAGGAAGGGCATTTTTATTAAGAACGCTGTAGATCACTTTGAATACATTTCCCTGTACTTTTCTTTGCTCCTTCCTCCATCTTTTTATAATGATATAAATTAAAGGGCAGAGGCATCAGGTGATAATGATGGATTTTCTCCACTATTTGGCTTGTGCCACAACAAACCTTAATATTATTTTAGCAATGTGAGTTATTTGATCTAGAGGATCCGCCTGCTCAATACAGTCAGAGGTAGTGCTCAGGAACTAGCTGGCTTGACCTGGGGCAATCAATAGATTGACAAACTAGCCTTTTTTAAGTCCAAGAACCTATTTTATAAGAATATTAAGCTTATGGTGTTCATACAAGAAAGGGACCTGAAGTCCGTGCCAAAGGTTTCACAGCCGAAAGCATTCACAGGACACTTTTATATCCTTAAAGAGGTTCTCATAGGCTCTGAACCAGCCAAAGGCAGGAGGGAGGGGGCACTGAGGAGACATAGCCATTCATCTGAAATAATTATGGACAGGTTTAAAAATACACAAACATAGCCTTGAATATCTGGCTTTGTGTGAATGATCCTGTGATTGTTTCAACTTCAAACAATGCTCCTGTAACTGTTTTGTAGACACGATGTGACAAGCAAAATAAGTGAGTAAAAGATGAAAAACCATGAAAAGGAGTTATATTGATACCATTTCCCCAGTCTCATGCCAAGTTTTAATGGCCTAACTCATGTCCCTGTGTCAGAAGGTGGAAAGGTACTTTTAAGTTCAAAGGAAGCTTGCCCTGAGACTGCATGGACCCTCCTGACAAACCATACTATTATGTGATTCCAGCTGGTGGCAGATGGGTTGGAAGGGGAGTATTAAGAGGGAGAGGCGTTTGGGATGTAGATTTGTAAGGGTTTCCTCCTTCTCAGAAAGATACTGCCATTAGCCTCATTATCAGTCACTGCAAACTGCTTAAACACCCTTCCCCCACTGAAAGCTAACAAAGAATGTCAGACTCTTCAGTCATCAAAGCCTACAGGGGGTCTTGCACTGGAAAAACAGGCTGCTTTTTCAACGAAAAAAAAAAAATATTTCTTCTGTGGGCTCCTTCACTATTATCATGGACTTTCCCATTAGGGTGATGTTTATTGCTTTCCTCCTCTCCCAGGCTTTTTAAATGTCCCCTACTGAAAAGACAGAACCTCATGCAGTGAATTTTGATTAGAAGTTCATATCATCTCTCTTCTAATACGAAGCTAGTGTTCAAAGGGTACCAGAATGGAGGCCTGTAATTTTTAGCTGGAGCACCCTAATATTTCAAACAAAGGATATGATAAATGACAAAACAGGCAAGAAATTACTCGATTAAAAATGACAGTATGAGCTATTTCCCTGGAGAACAAATGACTGGCCCTCCAACTGATGCCTCTGGTATCTACAGAGGGTGAAATCAAACCTCTCCAAGCAATCTGCTGCAAGGCCAGTGCCAGAGAAGGGAGTGAGGGGAGGAAGCTCAGAGCCAAGGAGGAGCAGGCACAGCAGAAGGAGGGACACTGATTACACTCCAAATCAATGCGTTATGCTGACAGGGCTCTGCAGTAGGAAAAACTAGCAACCAAATTGCGTCTCCTGAGCCCTGCCCGTCAGTAGGTGTTACTATTCATACATGCAAATCTACAAGCACTGAGCAGAGATTAAAAGGGAGAGGGAGGCAGAAGATAGCAAGAGGAAAAAGACTTCAGCTCAGGCTGCAGATCAGAGTGGCAAGCATTATCATAAACATAAAAACTGAAATTCTCCCTCATTCCAGTTCACAGGTGCTTTGCTTTAAGGGAAAAAAAAAAAAAAAGTAAACCACAGATTCCTTTATGTCAGAAAAAAAAACTGCCTAAATTCTGCTTTATCACTGAACAGCTGTTCTTTCAAGTTCTGGCTAAGCCCCTTCAATCTCTGTCTTGATTAGTCTAATTATGCATCTACTGAAAATCTAATGCCAACTTTGAATTTAGTTCATCACTACCCAAGGCAATACCCTCATTTATTCGAGCCCATGGATCCCGTCCTGCAAGTGCCTGGGGAACATGTCTGAGAGTAAATATTTCTAAGGGCATGTGTGATGTGCAGAATAATTACTCAGATACCCAGGTATCTGAGTACCTAGGTATCTCCCACAAGCAGAGATCTTGTGCTTCTCTATCCCCATGAGTGGATTCGTGTTGGCATAGGATTTTTCCATGATGAAGTTAGTACTTGTTCTCCTAGGATGCTTCCCTGAGGTGGTAAGACTGACTTTTCATTATGATTATGAACATACAGCATCACTGTAGACCAGCTTATCAGCTAATGGAGACAATGTGAAGATCCACAGACAACATCGAAAGAGCACCTTTCCTACCCCAGGGAAGCCACTGATAAGCCAGGAACAGGGCCTGGGCGTGAAAACCCCAAGAGTCATTAGAAACACCAGGATGAAAAACATACCACCAGCCTGGATTAACGGAAGGGCCATTACCAATTCCCAGCCCTGATGCTCAATAGGGATGTGTCAAATTGCCAGATTTGTGCTATCCAGACACAGCCAAGCTCTGGTTTCCCCTGGAACGAAAACAGGCCCCATATGGGGTCCAAGTTACATGTAGGATAAACATCTCCCCTTCCCATTTGGAGAAAAGCACTGCTTTAGACTTCCCTGGCAGCTCAGACATTGAAGAGTCTGCCTGAAATGTGGGAGACCCGGGTTCGATTCCTAGGTTGGGAAGATTCCCTGGAAAAGGGAATGGTAACCCACTCCAGTGTTCTTGCCTGGAGAATCCCATGAACTGAGGAGCCTGGCAGGCTAGAGTTGCAAAGAGTCAGACATGACTGAGCAAGTAACACTAACATCTCTTTAGGCAAGTTGTGTCAAAGAGGGCCGTTTTACTAGGAAATCTTTTTTAGATTTTGAGGCATTTTGGAATGCTGATTAATAGCCCTTTACATTTACACGTTGCTTTCATACACACTGATTTATTTATCTCATCCTACCATCCAGAAATCTGCCCATCCAGAAATCTATTGCCATGACTAATTAACCACCCATAAAATATTCTCTATAATAATCACTATCTTCTGCTTGGTTTTAAAATGTGCTAATTATTTTTGCCAAGGATGTTAAAGCATCCGAAGTGCTATCAGATCTCTCTTTAAAGCTGAGAAAAGAGATTCCAAATAGCTGGAGGAAAACTCTTATGTTCCCAAAGTTCAAAATTAGTCTTTGATAAAAACCAGATTTGACACTTCAGGGGAGGGGGTCTTTTTTTTTTTTTTTAAGTAAAAGAAGATTCAACTCATAGAGGAAACAAAGTAGGATCTTCTCTCACCCAACCTCACCTCATATTTCCAATCACATATGTCTCCCCACATCAGTTCTGGAGAAGAGTAGACCGCACCATTGATAGTAAAAGCAGAGGCATTTTTTTAAAGAACAAAGTTTGAGAAAAGTCATGAGGAAAAGAGGATCTAAATTAGGATCCTTATATTAAAGCAGGGAATAAATGAAAATCCCACACCCAAACATTCTTTATGAATGAAATACATCAAACTTGTCTCTTTCTACTCAACTGAAAATAAAATTTACCATCATCTAAAACTTGAAGAGTGAATCCTCAAATTTAACTTTAGAAAGGTTGGTTTCTCTTCTCATCTGTTTCCATGAAAAAATCATTTACTGACTGCCCATCATTCTTCTTCTTGACATGTTCTATGATGGTGACAACCTTTCTGGATTGATGTCAGAGACATTATCATCTTCAGAGGGAAACAGTTATGAACAATTTAAGTATCCCATTTTGCACACATCTTAAAAGTCACCATGATTGTTTTCAAATAAAAGAATTTCAAATCAAATTCCTTTTATATCCTGTCCTTTGGTGGAGATTAATTCCCCTTCCTTGTGTGTGGATCAAGTGACTCTCTTTTAATAAATAAACTGTGGCAGAAATGATAGAGCATGACCTAGGAGGGTCAGTCATGAAATACACTTAAGACTTCCCTGTTGCTCTCTCTGTTGGGTCACTTGCTCTGGGGAAACCAGCTGCCATGATGTGAGAGCACTCAACCATTCCCATAGAGAGGTCCACATGGTGAGGAACGAAAGCCTCCTTCCAACAAGCTACACAAATCTGTCATGCAAGTGAGTCAGCCGCTTTAGAAGTAGCTCCTTCAGCTCCATTCAAGCTTTCAAGGACTGTGTACCTGGCCACATCTTGACTATAATCCCAAGAGAGACCGTAAGCAGAACCACCCAGCAAAGTCCCTCCCGGATTCCTGAACCACAGAAACTGTGGGATAATAAGTGTTTACTGTTTTACTCCACAAAGTTTTGGGGCAGTTTATTATATGACAATAGATAACTAACACAGTCTCCATTATCAATAAAAATTTATAGGGCACCTATCCTGTATGAGACATATGCAGATGGCCCATGTATATGTGTGTATATAGTTTCCTTTCTGAAGAGGCTATGCTTTTCCTTCAGTGAAATCCCCCAATCTTGGGGGAAAGTTTTAAAACAGAGTCTACAGACTCCACTCAACATATTTAGAGAAACAGGTTTCCCCCACCTACTCTTTTCTTCACTCTAGAAAGGATTTTGTTTGTCATTTAAAAACAAGTCTTGCTATTATCATGAGTGTCTTCAGAATCTGACACTGCACCATATTTATGTTTTGTCCTATTTGTTGTCTTCCAAGTGCAGCTGAGACACAGCAACATTTTCAAATAACAGGCAAAGAAAGCAAATTCTTGGAAGAGAGCTGTCACCCAGCTTTTATTGGCAGCACAAAACTGAGGTTTTAGCTAACAAGACACACATAAATATTTCTGATGCCTGCTTATTCTGAATGTTATGTCTCCCTGGCCTGTCATTAACAATACAGATCAACACTCTAGAGTCCTGAGTAGGGAGGGGATACCAATGCCAACAGAATGTCAATGCCCATGGATGGCGCAGATGATCAGGCAACTATTCAGAAAAGCTTACCTCAGGAACTAACTCTCAGGCAGTGAACAGAACGGGCTCTTTCATATGATTTACTTTTTATGGCTGTTTCCATTTTACGAAGGCCTGAGAAATGTCTGCATGCCTCCAACAAATAGTTCTTCTCCTTCTGCACTTGATCTTTGAAACATTCTACAGGCCAGGCCAGGAGACTGACCAGGAGAGTGGGCCATTCCCAACCCAACCAGAGCCTCCCTCCACATCACCAGCCAGTACAGTTACGGGTCAAGGACCAGAGGGCTTGGGCTCCAGTCTTGGTACCAACTCCTGGGGTGAGACAGCCCCCTTGATGTTTTCTGTGCCTGGACATCGGCATTTCAGAATGTGAAAAAAAAAGGAAGGTAGGAAGCTAGGAAGTTGGAAGGAAGGGAGAAAAGGGAGGGAGGGAAATAGATAACAAAGAGATCCAAAGGACTCTCAGCTTTCTGTGCTGCTCTTATTTAGTTCCAAGCAAATGCCATTCAGAGGGTGACATACATCGGTGCGCAACACATTCGGCAGAAAGTAGAAGCAGTAATTGAGCCATGAGACAGCCTGGATTTGAATCCTGGCCTAACCATTTCTTGCATTTGTGACCCTCAGCAAGTAAGTTTCAGGTTCTCAGCTACAAAATGGGGTCACAGACCTGTCCCCATAGCTCAATGATTTAAATGAGGCTTTATGGGTAAAGCACTAAGCAACATGTGGCTTGTAGACTGTGTTCAAGAGATGCTGTTGTTGTTCAGTTGTTCAGTCGTGTCTGACTCCTTGCAACCCCATGGACTGCAGCACACCAGGCTTCCCTGTCCTTCACTGTCTTCCAGAGCTTGCTCAAACTCATGTCCATTGAGTCAGTGATATTATCCAACCATCTCATCCTGTCGTTCCCTTCTCCTCCTGCCCTCAACCTTTCCCAGCATCAAGATCTTTTCCAGTGATTCAGCTCTTCGCATCAGGTGGCCAAAGTATGGGAGCTTCAGCTTCAGCATCAGTCCTTCCAATGAATATTCAGGGTTGATTTCATTTAGCATTGACTGGTTTGATCTCCTTGCTGTCGAAGGAACTTTTAACAGTCTTCTCCAGCATTACAGTTTGAAAGCATCAGTTCTAAACGCGCTCAGCCTTCTTTATGGGCCAACTCTCACATCAGTACACTACTACTGGAAAAACCATAACTTTAACTAGACAGGCCTTTGTCAGCAAAATGATGCCTCTGCTTTTTAATACTGTCTATGTTCGCCATAAAATTTTCTTCCAAGAAGCAAGCATCTTTTAATTTCATGGCTGCAGTCACCGTCCACAGTGATTTTAGAGCCCAAGAAAATAAAGTCTCTCACTGTTTCCATTGTTTCCCCATCTATTTGCCATTAAGTGAGGGGGCCAGATACCATGATCCTAGTTTTTTGAATGCTGAGTTTTAAGACAGTTTTTCCATCAAGAGGCTCTTTAGTTCTTCTTCTCTTTCTGCCATTAGGGTGGTGTCATCTACATATCTGAGGTTATTGGTATTTCTCCTGGCAATCTTGATTCCAGCTTGAGCTTCATTCAGCCAGGCATTTTGTATGATGCACTCTGCATGTAAGTTAAATAAACAGGGTGACAATATACAGCCTTGACATACTCCTTTCCCGATTTGGAACCAGTCTGTTGTTCCATGTCCAGTTCTAACTGTTGCTTCTTGACCTGCATACAGGTTTCTCAGGAGGCAGGTAAGGTGGTCTGGTATTCCCATCTCTTTAAGAATTTTCCACAGTTTGTTGTGATCCACCCAGTCAAAGGCTTTAGCATAGTCAATGAAGCAGAAGTAGATGTTTTTCTGGAATTCCTGGGCTTCCTTGGTGACTCAGATGGTAAAGAATCTGCCAGCAATGTGGGAGATCCAGGTTTCATCCCTGGTTGGGAAGATCCCCTAGAGAAGGGAAGAGCAACCCACTCCAGTATCTTACCTAGAGAATTCCATGGACAGAGGAGCCTGGGAAGCTACAGTCCATAAGGTCACAAAGAATTGGACATGACTGAGCTTTCACTTGCTTTTTCTATGATCCAACAGATGTTGGCAATTTGGTCTCTGGTTCCTCTGCCTTTTCTAAATCCAGCTCATACATCTGGAAGTTCTAGGTTCACATATTGCTGAAGCCTAGCTTAAAGGATTTTGAGCATTACTTTGCTTGCATGTGAAATGAGGACAGTTGTTCAGTAGTTTGAACATTCTTAGGTATTGCCTTTCTTTGGGATTGGAATGAAAACTGACATTTTCCAGTCCTGTGGCCACTGCTGAGTTTTCCAAATTTGCTGGCATAATGAATGCAGCAGTTTAACAGCATCATCTTTTAGGATTTGAAATAGCTCAACTTGAATTCCATCATCTCCACAACTTTGTTTATAGTAATGCTTCCTAAGGCTCACTTGACTTTACACTCCAGGATGTCTGGCTCTAGGTGAGTGATCATACCATCATGGTTATCCAGGTCATTAACGCCTTTTTTATACAGTTCTTCTAAGTATCTCGCCACCTCTTAATATCTTCTGCTTCTGTTAGGTCCATACCATTTCTGTTCTTTATTCTGCTCACCTTTGCATGAAATCTTCCCTTGGTATCTCTAATTTTCTTGATGAGATTTCTAGTATTTCCCTTTCTATTGTTTTACTCTATTTTGTTGCATTTCCTCTATTTCTCTGCATGTTCAAGAGATGTTAGCTGCTATTATTTGTATTGTAAGTACATGATTGCATGACCAGTAGAAGCTATGTTTCTCAGTTAGTCCTCTGGTATAAAAAAACAACCATCCAGGGACTTCCCGGGTGGTGCAGCGGTTGCAATTTCACCTTCCAATGCAGGGGTGTAGGTTCAATTCCTGGTTGGAAGCTAGGATCCCACATGCCTCAAGGCCAAAAAATCAAAGTATAAAACAGAAACAATGTTGTAGTGAATTCAATGGGGACTTTAAAAATGGTTAACATCAAAAGAAAAAAAACATTCTATTAAAAAAAAAAGAACAACCATCCATCTGAGGACTAGGGTGTGTATCTCTCAGCTTTCCTGCTTACCTGATTTGCATTACCCTATAATCATCTAGCAGAGAAGGCAATGGTAACCCACTCCAGTACCCTTGCCTGGAAAATCCCATGGACAGAGGAGCCTGGTAGGCTGCAGTCTACGGGGTTGCAAAGAGTCAGACACGATTGAGCGACTTCACTTTCACTTTTCACTTCCATGCATTGAAGAAGGAAATGGCAACCCACTCCAGTATTCTTGCCTGAAGAATCCCATGGATGGGGGAGCCTGGTGGGCTGCCATCTATGGGGTCGCACAGAGTTGGACACAACTGAAGTGACTTAGCAGCAGCAGCAGCAGCATAATCATCTAGAGGAGCAATCGCACAGCTTTGCTGAACAACAAAAAACATGTCTAAAGGAGTCTGGGTTAAGGTAGATCACAATTAGAGGGGAGCTTTGGGCATGGAAGACATATAGCTAATACCCTTCCAGGTGCATAGACACCTGGATGGAAATGAGAGAACACCTTCACCTCTGGTTCTAAAGCAGGTGAGGTCAGCAAAAAGAACAGTAACACCTTCTCTTTCCCATACATGTTATAAGGAATAAGCTTTCAAAACCATGGACAGCTCTTTGAGATGCAGAGCCTCCAGAACATCAGCTGTGGAGGTACCCTGGGCAACCAGGCTGGTTTGGATTCCCATACTCAGGAACAGCTGGGGCCACAGCCCATCCCCAGACCACCTGATCCCCACACAGACACTTCCATATGCACTGGAAGGAGCCAGTGGGGAAACTGAGGCAGGAGAATGGCCACACCAGAGTAGGAATCACTATGGTTTCCCTTAGCCCCTCAACATTCCTTCCCTGCCAAAGCCCCCCTGCCAACACCACTTCTATTTTTTGAGGACGCCCATAAATTTTTTTTAAAATTAAATGGGAAATTTATTGTTCAGTCACTCAGTTGTGTCCAACTCAATGGCAGCACGCCAGGCTTCCCATTCCTTCACTATCTGCCAGAGTTTGTTCAAACTCATGTCCATTGAGTCAATGACAGGAAACTAGTGTTTATAAAAAGCAGATTAGGTAGTTGGACCTGGATGCTGGAGCATTCAAGAGGCTTGTGAGAATCTGAAGTTTCTTTGTTAAGGACAAAAATTTATAACTCTGCAAATAGAGCTCTCTTGGTATATTAGTATGATGAGAAAGTAACCCAAAATAGCCGGTATCAGATCCTCTTTCCTGAGAGTAAGTTTTAAGGGAGTGGGTAGAAAGGGAAATGGGCTGAAGACAAAGGTGGGAAGTGGGTGGCCAGGAGGTAGGTCATCATGAGGGTCTTCTCTACAAAACAGAAGTCAAAGTGGGATGAACACATAAGAAATGTAGTAGGGGAGATGCCTATCAGAAAATGGAGAGGTAACCACAGGACTTGGAGAGCCTCAGAGCACAGTGCAGATATGAGCCTGAGAGAAGGAGTGAGGAAGGACAGGAGGCTGGATGGAAGCATCTGACACTAGCATTATCCTATAATCATCTAGCGTGGCAATCACCTTGGACCCATAAAGAAGGCTGAGCACCAAAGAATTGATGCTTTCAAACTGCGATGCTGGAGAAGACTCTTGAGAGTCCCTTGAACTGCAAGGAGATCAAACCAGTCAATCCTAAATGAAATCAACCCTGCATGTTCATTGGAAGGACTGATGCTGAAGCTGAAGTTCTAATACTCTGGCCACCTGATGCAAAGAGCCAACTTATTGGGAAAGACTCTGATGCTGGGAAAGATTGAGGGAAGGAGGAGAAGGGGACAACAGAGGACGAGATGGTTAGATAGCATTACTGACTCAATGGACATGATTCATAGCAAACTGTGGGAGGTAGCGGAAGACTGAGGAGCCTAGTGTGCTACAGTCCATGAGGTCACAAAGAGTGAGATGAAACTTAGGGACTAAACAACAACAACAACAATCTGACAATGCAGTATTGATTTCAGCAAGGCCATCAGGGAGTCCCTGAGCCAAAGTTGGCCATCAGAGAAGTCTCACATTCCCCAGAAACAGTCCCTGCCTCACGCTGTCATTGGCTGGAAACAACTGAGCAGGAGCATGGCCTTGGTAGAAGATAATAAACAATACTGTTTTATAGACTTGAAAGTTGCTAAGACAGTAGATCTACAGTGTTTTCAACACACATGCATAGAAATGATAATTTTGTGAGGTGACAGAGATGTTAACAAATATTGCATAATCATTTCTCAGTGTATATGTGTATCAAATCATCACATTGTATATCTTAAATTACATATTAATTATATGTAATTAATACATATAATATATACATATAATTAAATGTCATATATCAATTATATCTCAATACATGTGGGGGGAAAATAATAATAAATGTTAAAATTTTTAAAAAGAATTTGGGATGGGTTTCAGAATGCAGCAGCTGGGCCCACCATCAACTGTGCTTCCTGTAGTCAGGACACATGTCAGTGGGGGACCTGACAGACACATCCTGGGGTAGCCACAAGAAAGGAGGCTGGGAGATAATAGACCAGAATGGTCTCCTGTGATGCTAGAACCAGCCCTGCCTGCATCAGCATGAGACAGATAAGTTGCTAGCACCCCTCATCAGTTCAGAGAGTCACAACTTACTCCTGATGCCGCCATGAGGACACAATGGGCCAAACACTCTTCCTCAACCCTTGGCTGTTTTTTGTTAGGTTTATGTCTTGGAATTCCCACTCAGAGCCCCTAGAGGATGTGATGGAGAAGATAAGAGATTCTGTGTGGGAAGCCCCTGTTCTCTCCTTTATCCCCTCTCTCCTGGAGCAACACTCAGCTTTGGGTGGAGAAAAGGAGAATGGTCACTGAGGTTGTCATATCAGGTAGATCAAAGTGGGGGGACTTCCCTGGTGGTCCAGTGGTTAAGACTGTGTCTTCCGATGCAGGGGGGACAGGTCCCATCCCTGGTTGGGGAGCTAAGATCCCACATGCCTCATGGCCAAAAAATCAAAACAGAAAACAGAAACAATATTGCAACAAAATAAATAAAGACTTTAAAAATGGTCCACATTGGGACTTCCCTGGTGGTCCACTGGCTAATAATCCACCTGGCAATGCAGGGGACACAGATTCAATCCCTGGTCTGGGAAGGTTCCACATGCCACAGGGCAACTAAGCCCATGAGCCACAACTACTAAGCCTGCACTCTAGAGCCCATGTGCTGCAACTACTGAAGCCTATGTGCCTAGAACCTGTGCTCTGCAACAAGAAACGTTAGAGAAACCTGCACCCCGCAACTAGAGAAAGCCCTCACACCTCAAAAAAGACCTAGCCCAGCTGAAAATAAAATACTATAATTGACTTTTTTAAAAAAAATGGTCCACATGAAAAAAGAAAAAAAAAACTTAAAAAAGACTAGGGTGGACAACCAGGGATGGGAAAGGGAGAGGGTGAATCTGGGAAGCCAAGAACAATTTTTTTCTTTTTCAAAACCTTGCCTGGTATCTACCTAGACATGGGACAGGAGGGAACGACATCATCCATGGTAGCATTCACCTAGATTTCACTTTCCAAAGAGAAATGGTTCTCTTGAATTTCTCCTGGCTCTCAACCCCTCGGGGGACAAAAGGTGAAAGAGGGTCTGTCTTCCTTTGACCAGTCCTCATTGAGCCTTATTTGCCAGGAAAAGGGGGGCCCAGCTCTTTCTGACAGAGTTGATCAAGAAAGCTATTTACTGGCAAATAACTGTTTTCAGCTCCCTAAAAGCCACCACAAGGCTCCACAGGTACCTGGTAAGAATGTACTTGATTCAAGAGGTGCAATAACAGAATCAAAAGACAGGTAAAGTAGGCAGTCCTACAGGACTCACTTTGACGAAGAGCATATCTGCAGGTCTTTTTTCATTTTAAAACATCCTTGAAGAAATTTGCTATGTGCTCTATAATGTAATTTAGAACCATTATATTCTATATTTCCTTACAGGAAACATAGTCATAAATTGTATCCAGATTATACTTATATGTTTTAACATTCAGAGGATTGATGTGGCAAGAGAGGCAAAAAGAAAAAGAACAAGTAAGTCTATATATAAACTAGACAACCAATGAGGACCTACAGTATATAGCACAGGGAACTATATTCAATATCTTATAATAACCTATAATGGAAGAGAAAGTAAAAAAAGAATGTGTGTGTATATAACTGAATCACATTGCTGAACATCTGAAACTAAAACATTGTAAATCAACTATATTTCAGTAAAAAAAATTTTTTAATAAAAATTAACATTAAAAAAAGAACATATAACTCTACCTGGTGAGTAAAATAATTAAAACAAAATTCCCCCAAACAGAAAAGGAAAGTGGAAGGGACTTAATTGTGCTATTTTTGTACTAATTTTTTATTTTAAAGGTAAGATTTTATACATAAATAGATAGACATTATACATAAATAAAATAATTTCTTCTTTAACCATGCACAAGAATTTGCCTGGGTTATTTTTTTTCATACTCTATAGAGTTGTACTTGGTTTGCATTTATTCCTGGGACCCAAGAGATACACCACAGTGACTGCAGAAATTATCTATCTCATGTATTTGTTAGGTTTGAATATTCATCTGTTCTTGAATGGCAGACTGATTGTGACACTGAAATCTTGCATATAATTTTTTTAAAGATGCTGCTTAATAACTAAGCTTAACATGCATTCAAAACAGCCTCTGAGAGCCATAGTTCCTTCAGGCCTACTGAGCATCCCACTCCAGTGTAAGTCAGGCGACAGCATTAGCCCTCTACCTCTTGGCCCATTTGTGTGAAGCTCAGACTAAACTCTTCCTCGGGCTGGGGAACACATCAGTCGGGCCACTCCTCACCTCTCAACCTAAACTGGCATGAAAACAGGAAAGAGAATTTATGAGATGCCTATTGTGTGCCTAGCATTGCACTGGATCAGTGGTTTTTAACCTCTTTTTCATTACTTTTTCATTACTAATCTCCCTAAGGAACATTTTTTCAGTGATAAAGAATCTGCCTGCAGTGCAGGAGGTGAGGTTTCCATCCTTGGGTAGGGAAGATCCCCTGCAGAAAGAAATGGCAACCTACTCCAGCATTCTTGCCTTGGAAACCCCACGGACAAAAGAGCCTGGCAGGCTACAGCCCACGGGGTTGCAAAGAGTCGGACATGACTTAGCAGCTAACAACAACAAGCTGCCTTTCTAGACGTTTTATTTCTAATCACTCCCCTCCCTCATTTATGTTTAATACCACAAATATACTCTGTATCTGTTTATATACTGCATGAATATCTGTGCTTTATACAAAAAGTATAAAACATTTTTGTCCCCTAATAACCAGTTTTTACTCCTTTAGGGGGAGGGTGATATT
Source organism: Dama dama (assembly GCF_033118175.1). NCBI lineage: Eukaryota > Metazoa > Chordata > Mammalia > Artiodactyla > Cervidae > Dama > Dama dama. The sequence goes on along the minus strand of NC_083692.1, from coordinate 59,663,324 downwards.
ATTCCCACAGAGAAAGATATACTAGATGCTCCACATAAGCCATTTAACTTGATTTGAGGCAGCATAGTGTCATAATTAAAGTATAAATCTGAGCCAGACTGCCTGGATTCAAATCTGAGCATTATCTAGAGGTATGATCCTGGACAATCAACTTCAATGTGCCTCAGTTTCCTCATCTATAAAATGGAAATAATAATAGCATGTAATTAAGAAAATCACTGTGCAGGTTAATTTAGTTAATATAACTATATAGTGTCTAAAATAGTGCCTAGCAAAGGGTAAGCACTATACAAGTGGTTGCTTTTTTTTAAACAAATCGAAGAACCCTGTACCTTGTAAAGCCTATTTTAACAAAGAGGAAACATACATTCAGAGAAAGATAGAATAACTGGCCTCAGTCCACACAGTTGGTAAAAGCAGAGCTGGGACTAAAGCCCAGGTCTTCAAGACACCAAAATAGGCATTTTCTGTCTATATCTTCTCCATTATTGAATAGACTCCCTAATCACCAGTTTCACCTTCTGCAATTGCAGTTATTCATGGCCAACCACAATCTGAAAATATTAAATGGAAAATTTGAGAAATAATTCATAAGTTTTAAATTACATACCTTTCTGAATAGCATGATGAAACCTCAAGCCATTACTCTCCTTCCTGCCCTGGACATGAATCATCCCTTTATCCAGCGGATCCCTCCGAGCCCCTACCCCTGTTAGTCATTTAGTAGCTGCCTTGATTATCAGATAACTACTAAGGATCAGGACATCACAGTGCTTGTGTTGAAGTAACCTTTATTTTACTTAATAATGGCCTCAAAGCACAAGAGTAGTGATGCTGGCAATTTGAATATGCCAAAGAGAAGCTGTGAAGTGCTTACTTTAAGTGAAAAGGTAAAAGTTCTCAACATATTTTTTTAAAAAAAGGAAAAAAATCAGATTTTTTTTTTTGCATTTTGTATAAAGCTACCAGGATATTCTTGCACATAGATTTTTCTATAAACCTTTCATTGTTTCCACAGAACAAGTTCATAGAAGTGCAATTACAGAGTCAAAGTAGATGAATGTTTTCCAGGCTCTTGAACATAGTGTCAAATTACCCAATAAAAAGATAATGCCACCAGCAGTACACAAAAGCCCCCATATGTCTCAGTTTTCTCATGTGTAAAATGGGGATAATAGAGTATATAATGAAGTCACTGTGCTGGCTAAATTAATATAAGTAAACTGTTTAAAATAATGCCTACCCCCTTGTCACTCACATTCTTGTCAGTTTTTAAAATATTCACCAATTTGCTGTTAAAAATAACGTATTTCTGCTTTGATTTCTATTTCTTTGACTGTTGTTGGGGTTGACATCTCCATATATATTTCTTCTTTTGTGAAGTATCTGTTCATGTTCTTTGCCGATAAAACAAGAACCTTCTTAAAAATCCTTCTAATAATGACCTTTGGGCTGCCCTGATGGCTCCGTGGTAATCCACCTGCCAATGCAGGAGACACAGGAGACCTGGGTTCGATCCCTGGGTCGGGAAGATCTCTTAGAGAAGGAAACGGCAACCCAGTCCAGTATTCTTGCCTGGGAAATCCCATGGACAGAGAAGTCTGGCAGGCTACAGTCCACAGGGTTGCAAAATAGTTGGATACAACTTAGCAACTAACCAACAACAAATAATGTCCTTTGTGTTCTATCCTAGTTAATGATTCTTAAAAACTGCTGGACATTTTTATAAACCATTTTTGAGGCTCAAAAATTAAACCAGGTCCTAACTTTTCACTACTCAGCTTTTGTTTTATAGCAATTGTCACTTACTTTCCTGCAGGGCCTGCGGGTGGGGGGTGGAGGGAGGGGGAAACTACCAGAGGTTGATGTTTTTTAATGCCTTTCAGCCTTAACCACACCTAAATCAGCCTAGATTCCATCATAAGACGCCTCATCACGTCATTGAATGGAAAGAACTGAATGGAAATGGTAAAAAGCATCATGCAAAAGAACAAATCATGCTCTCAAGACTCCCAAACAACCAGATTCGCAATGTTTCTTTGCTGTGACCCACCTGTCACCCAATACCCGGGGACAACTTCTGACAGAATTTACTCAAAGGACAGATCCAAGGCCCCACCTCAGGACTCCAAATTTAGGATCTTGAATGACAGGCCCTAGAATCTGCTTATTTCATGAGCTTCTTGAGTGATTTTCTGAGAATCGCAATCCCGAAGTATGTCTTGTTTGCAAAATCACTTGGTTTGTAATGTGTCTTACAAAGAATAATTAAACCAAAGGCAGAAAGCCTCTGTCATCATTATGGTAGGTATCTACTAAATTTATAGCATGATTATTCCTAAGCATGGATCTCCCAGTAATTTGTTAACTGATCGACACAAATAGAGAAACTTGTCCCCCTCCTCACCCCCATTTCCAGCTGTGTGATCCTAGTAAGTTACTTAATTTGCTGGGCCTCAATTTCCCCATTCACAAAGGTGGGGAATCAAGCTGCCTGTTATCTCACAGAATCATTCCAAGTCTCAACTGAGACTATATACATTAAGTAACTAACAATTTCTGGCACCAAAAAATTGACAGTTGATACATCAGTAGGATGAAAAATTATGCAGCTGAGGAGGAGAAATTGGTCTGGAGTAATAGCTGCTCATAATGGAACACCAGAGTCTATGAACCACTTTCACAGGCAATTTCTTGTTTGACTCTACAAACATTTCAGTGAGATAGGAAGAAAACATATTGTTACATCCCTTTTACAGATTGAGGCAACTGAAAAGTGACCAAGACTATAAAGCTATGTAGTTAGTATTGATAAATAGTAGTGCTTGGAATGTCTGATTCTAGAACCCAATATCTCAATACTTGCTAAACGCATAAAAGAAAGAATTCTTCAAGAGAGTTTATAGTTCCTTCAGTTATTTCATGATTGGAAACATTCTCTAGCGTATTCAACCTAAAGAATGCCTTTCCTGGGCTTAGTAAGCACAATAAACAATGGCTAAATGAAACTGAGAGTAATTATCATTTTCCCAGAATCTAGCTTGCTCTCATTTACTTTCAAGGTTACCTAAGTTCAAGAGAAACCACTGTGGCCATTTTCAAGCTGCCATACCATAAAAACTGTTCAAAACAGGTTTAAAGGGCAACTCAAAATGCCCTCTCCTCTTCTAAGACCTTGCAACCTCTCACACTTAGAGCTGAAGGTCCTTTCCCAGTTCTTCTTACAGCTCCCAAGCAGCTTCCTCCTTTGCTTTAAAGAGTTTTTACATAATATTCATGGTCAAGTTTAGGTCTAAATCACCAAACTGGAAACCCTCTGTCCTGAGGTATAAGTTAATGAAAACGGATCTCATTTTTATTCAATCCCCCAAACTCTTGATGTGGAAGGCACTCTCTCTCTCATCTATACCATTGTACGCTGTTTCTCCACAACCAAAAATATTATCTGAAGAATCATAGAACTATGAGGGAAACAACGCACTGAGATTGTAAACAGCATATTTCTCTTCACAGATCAATGCATCATTTGAATATAGCCTCGTTCTGTGTTCCCAGCTTCGAGTCAGGACCATTCATAGTTCAGCACTTTATAATTACATACAATTAACCGCTCAGAGGCTGAGCAGCAGCAGAGTGAGTGGTAAGCACTGAAAGCTACAAATCTGTTTTGCAGTAGTGTATGTTTTTTTCTCCCTTGATTTTCTTTATTGTTGTTTTGCTTGATGCTTATTAGCATACCTCTGGGGAATGTTGCAAAGATGTAATGCTAACGAGCAAACACTTGTGAGATTGCCAGCCATTTCAGATGACTTTCTTTCTTTCCAGGGCACAGAAAGAGGAAAAATGAACTGAGACATTGTTATGCAGCTAACTAGAATTATGCAGAAAATGCAAAATTATGCAAAATATTATTTATGCAAAGGATAGTCTTGAAGATGTCAGGGCATCACTGATTAGCAGTAAGAAAGTAGGAATGGATCTGAATTTCACTGTCTACCAAAGAATCTTGTTAATGCCAGAGCATCATGGCTATTTCAACGCAAGAGGCAAGTTACTCTATCTGTTCCTAAGCTTACAGACCAAATGATAGGGCACTGAGCTGGGTAAAGGAAGAAGTTTGCAATGGTAGGAGGTATACAAAGACCTGTCAGAGATTCAAGGGTCACTAGATGATAATAATAGAGTCATAAAACCCACAAGAAGAGCATGAACACAGCCAGGGTTAATTGATTGCTTACTCTGTCATAGTCACTGTTCTAAATGCCTCACATGGACTAACTCAGGTAACCCTTGCAACCACTCTGTGAAGTAGGTGAAGTTATCAATTCGTGTTACACTTGAAGAAACTAAGGCTTAAAGAAGCTAAGGAATTTGCCCAAAGTCATACAGTGAGTAAATGAGCCAAGATGGAATTTGAACCCAGAAGCTTATGCTTAAATCCCTTCTCGGAGATGCTAAAAATAGGGCTCCACTCCTGGGTAGTTCTAGAACTGTGCTTCTAAAGTCTCAGGTTTACAGACCCTTTTAAAACCAACGAAAACAATGGACATTTCCAAAAATATATATATATATACTCATGCCAAATTTCACAAATAATTTTGAGGATACAGGGATCTCTTGAGCTACATCCTTGGATCCTTGTGACAAACCCTGCTCTAGATGAAACCAGTCATGAAACTGACATATGGAATTGATTCTGGACTCTCAGAGATGCAAGAAATCCCTCATACACTGCAAACTATCATGCAGTGACAGTGGGACACCGCATGTGGTGCGACACAGACGCAATCACCCAGTTTTTTTCAAGAGCACTTGGGACCCAGATCTTCTGGCAATTTGATCACATTTTACATTTACAATTATATGTTGTCTTTGTGGTTCTAATTTGTTCCATTAGCACTCTTTTCATGTTTCTCCTCAATGTCCTTACCACTCAAGAGCAGATACTCTTAGGGTTTATTATAAATGGAAGGGAGGGAAGGGAGGGGAGAGAGGGGAGAGGGTCCTCTAAATGTCATCTGCTATGAAACTCCTCCACTCCTGGGTCCTCTGGGTGCCATCACGTTCTCCTTTTTTCTCAGAAACCTAATTCTAACTTCCAGGTGGAACAGGCACCAAAGTAACAGAATAATTCAGTTTTCCTTGCAAAAAAGTAATCCTTATACTGGCAATTTACCAATATTTCCAGCAGACTCAGAGAAGTGAACCAGTAGCTCCCACCATGATGGGGTTTGAGGGCTATGGCCAATGTGCCGAAATCCAGGCTTGCCCAGAGGTGTTCCCCGCCAGACAGCCCATGTAGGAAGATAGGATGGAGTGAGAAAGGCCCCCTGCCAGGCTCAGGGATGACTTCACAAGGACACGGACATTTGAGCATGGAGGTCTTGGAGGATAAAGAGGAATTGGTCAGTAAGGAAAGGAAAAAGGGCATGGCTAGTGAAAGGACAGGGAGGTGCATACAGGCACGGGAGGAGACCAGAAGTTCTGAGCCCTGGAGAGGATGTGGGAAAGATAGGCTGGGGCCAGACTGTGAAAGGACGGTACCTTGGGTGAAGAAATTGGAATTTTATCCTTTAAGCCATTGGTTCTCAAACTGCAGTGTCCATAAAACTGATCTGAGTACTCATTACAGATATAGACCCCCCAGGTCTGCTCCCCATGCTTCCGAACTGATAGGTGCATATTTGACAAGCAGGTGATTCTAATGCAAGAGGTCTGCAGACCACACTTGGGGGAAAACCCTGCTGAAAACAAGGGGAGAGCTGCTAGCAAACTAAATGGGTTGCTGACAGGAGCTGTCTTTACACTTGCTATACAAAGGAGAGTGTGCACACAGGGGTCCAGGGCCCCCTGTAGTCACACCCATAGTGATTCCTGGGTGGTAAAACTCATCCAAAAGTACTCTGCCCTTTTACCAGAAAAGAGAGACCACAAACAGCCCCAGCTTTCAAGACAACTACACTCGCAGGCTATACCTGCAGGACTTACCTATGGAAAGCACCAGTCATGATACCTGGCCTTGGTAGGTGCTCAAGAAAGTCTGTGGACGGAATCCTCTCTCCAGGAGGCAAAGGAAATTGAAGATCCTCTTTACTGCAATTCAGAAGTCTCAAAGTAACAAATATCCATCTGCCATTTTTATCAGCAATGACCCCATCTCCCCAGAACAATGTTGGTGAAAAGGCAGTTCCCTGTAATGGGTTTGCTTTATAAGGGGGGCTTGGAAGTTCTTCAGAGAGACACGGTCTGTCTGATGGCAGGCTCTCTCCAGGCGTCTAGCAGAGCTTCTGCCTGTTACTGGCTGAGGTGGGAGGACAGCGCACAGATCTTCATACTTGGCCCTGACTGCTCCACCTGCGGTTGTCACTGAGGGGTCTGAGCTGATCCCTGAGAAGGTTTGGATTCACCATCTTGGATATTAGCAAATGAGAAACACTCATTTAGCCGTTTCAGTGAGCTGTGAAGAACCCTCATGCCACACACCCCAGTGGGCACAGGAGCTTCTCTCAGAGGCACCAACCAACCAACCTCTGTAGGAGCAACGCGGGACCTGCCCTGTTCAGAGCTTTCATTGACAGTCAGACTTCTCATCTTTAAGAAGGGAGGATTTCAGGGACTTCCCCGGTGGTCCAGTGGATAAGAGTCTGTCCTTTCAATGCAGGCGGGCTGGGTTTGATCCCTAGTCAGGGAACTAGGTCCCACAGGCCACAGCTAAGAGTTCACAAGCTGCAACTAAAGAGCCCACATGCCGCAACTAAGGCCCATGGCAGCCAAATAAGTGAATAACACAATTTTCTTAAAGGGAGGGTTCAGTTCCCACTGCCCGGGACTCCCTAACAGCCCACCTCTGTGCTCCACTCACCTGCTTCAGGATTCATCACGTGCCAAGGTCTGACTCAGCCTCACCACTTGTAAGAAATGTGTGATGTCTGTGGGACCTAATAGCTACATATTTGCCTGGGGTCACTCTACTAGTCAACTAGTGTCAGCTGAAACGGATCAGGCTTCTTACAAGACGTGCTGGAAGAGGGCGAATACCTTCCCTCTCAGACCCTGTGTGGTGTTTACTTCACTGAAACACTCCATTACTGCACGCTGAGCGGGAGAAAGCACACGGGGAGGACCTGATTTAGCCGTGATTAACTGCAGAGTCATTGTTAAAATTATTTGCATTTGTCTGAATAACACTAACTTTTCAGACTATGTCATTCAAAGAAATGGTTAGATATTTTTCTGGCAGCAATAATCAGGCATTTTTCATAAAATGGCTTCCTTGCAGGAAAATCACCAAATAATGGCAGAAAAACACCCGGCTGTAAATACAATGAAGCATGAGGAGGCAAAGTCAAGATTTAAATGGCTCTCACGCTGCAGGGAAAGAGCAGAGTCACTGAAATGATGTCGTGCTGTTTCCGGGCACACTGGGAGCTGCTGCTGAGGCGCTAATGGGCCCCACACAGGTCTTGAGAGTGGCTTTCTCACAGGGCATCTGTAATAACTGGGCTCAGGACTTTTACCAGATGAAGTAAATGCAGGGCCCAGAGCCCAGGAGAACAATAACTTCGCTGCACCAGAGGAGCTGTGCAGGCTTCCACCTGGTGCTTAAGACTCGTTTCCACTCCTGTGTGCCCCTTGTTCCATGAGGCTAACAAAACACATCTCACATGCAAGGCCTCCACATAGGCCCATGGAGGCCCTGGGGGAACCCTGGAACCCCAAAGCTGATTGTTTCTAATTTGGCTGCACCAGGCCTTAGCTGCAGCGCTCAGGATCTTCAAGATTCTTTGGGGCACATGGGATCTTTAGTTGCTGAGCTCGAACTCCTAATTATAGCATGTGGGATCTAGTTCCCTGACCAGGGATCAAACCCAAGCCCCTTGCATTGGGAGTAGAGTCTTAGTCACTAGATGACCAGAGAAGTCCCCCAGAGCTGATTAACTTCCTATTGCCACCCTATCTCCCTTGCCCCCAACAAAAAAAGGGGGAGGTGGCCAGGGGCCTTTACAAGAGTAACAGCTTTTCAGAACTAGTTCTTAGGTTACACCTCTCCCCACATCCTGAGTCCCATAAAAAGCTGCCTCTAATTCTTGTTAATAACAAGACCCTGTGGGGCCTTCCTGGGACAGACCCCTCCCCCATATCCTCTGCGGCAGCTCCTCTCTGAAGTACCTAGATAAAAGTATCTGATACACATTTCCTGAATTGTAGATGCTAAAGCCACCACTAAATGAAAGAAATTAAATACTTGATGACCTTGGGCACAAAGGCCCCAGACCTACTGATACCTAAGAATTGATGATATTAACCCCTGTAACACAACCCTGTTAACTCACCATCAACCAATCAGAGAATTGTGCAGGAGCTGATCAGATACCCTAGGACCATCCCACACACACACCTCACCTGGCCTTTGAAAATGCTTTGCTGAAACCACTCCTGGAGTTTGGGGGTTTATGAGCACCAGCCACCTATTCTCCTCATACAGCGCCTTTTTTTCTTTTTGGAATATAGTCAATTTACAACGTTGTGTTAGTTTCAGGTATACGGCAAAGTGAAGAAACTATACATATACATATAGTCCACTTTTCTTATAAATTCTTTTCCGATACAGGTCATTACAAGTATTGACTAGAGTTCTCTGTGCTATGCAGTAGGTCCTTATTAGTTATCGACTTTATATATTGTAGTGTGTATATGTCAATAGCAATCTCTCCATTTACCCCTCCTCTCTCCCCCACCCCTGTGGCCAAAAGTTTGTTTTCTACATCTGTGACTCTACTTCTGTTTTATAATAATGTATTTGTACCGTTTTTAGCAGAAGATCTAAATACACATTTCTCCAAAGAAGACATGTGCTCGGTTGCTCAGTCATGTCTGACTCTTTGCGGCCCCATGGTCTGTAACCCACCAGAATCCTCTGTCTTCATGTCCATTCTCCAAGCAAGAATACTGGAGCAAGGGGTCCCCTGCCCTAGGGGATCTTCTCAAGCCAGGGATCAAACCCATATCTCTTGCATCTCCTGCACTGGCAGGAGGATTCTTTACCCCTAGCACCGCCTGAGAAGCCTATACAGATGGCCAAAAAGTACATGAAAAGATGCCTAACAACACCAATTATTAGAGAAATGCAAATCAAAACTACAGTGAGATATCACCTCACACTAGTCAAAATGGCCATTATCAAAAAGTCCACAAACAATAAATGCTGGAAAGAGTGTAAAGAAAAGGGAACCCTCCTACAATGTTGGTGGAAATGTAAATTGGTACAGCCATTATAGAGAACAGTCTGAAGTTTCCTTACAAAAAAAAAAAAAACAGCACCACAACCCAGTGTCAGGCAGTGAATTTGTGTGTGTGTGTGTGTGCACATGCATAGGATTTCAGTTCCCTGACCAGAGATCGAACCCATGCCCCTTGCAGTTGGTGCGTGGATCTTAACCACTGGACTGCCAGGGAAGCCCCCACAATCTGGTGTCAGTCACTTAAGTTCAGTCGCTCAGTCGCGTCCAACTCTTTGCAATCCCATGGACTGCAGCACTCCAGGCTTCCCTGTTCATCACCAACACCCAAAGCTTGCTCAAACTCATGTCCATTGAGTTGGTGATGCCATCCAACCATCTTATCCTCTATCGTCCCCTTCTCCTCCTGCCTTCAATCTTTCCCAGCTTCAGGGTCTTTTCCAATGAGTCAGTTCTTCCAATCAGGTGGCCAGAGTATTGGAGCTTCATCTTCAGCATCAGTCCTTCCAATGAATATTCAGGACTGATTTCCTTTAGGATGGACTGGTTGGATCTCCTTGCAGTCCAAGGGACCCTCAAGAGTCTTCTCTAACACCACAGTTCAAAAGCATCCATTCTTCGGTGCTCAGCTTTCTTTATAGTCCAACTCTCACATCCATACATGACTACTGGAAAAACCATAGATTTGACTAGATGGACATTTGCCAGCAAAGTAATGTCTCTGCTTTTTAATATGCTGTCTAGGTTGGTCATTGGCTCTATTGTGTGCAGGAGAACAGACCCAAGCTTGGTTCAGTAACAATCTAAGTTATATTTTCAAATAAGAACTACAGATTTAAAATCCCTTCCAATCCATTTTATATAACTTCCAAATTTGTCTTCGATTCAGTTCAACAATTGTGTACTGCATGTCTTAATGAACCTATATCTTCCCAGTACTACTCAAATCAAGAACAAGCCCTTCCTCCTGAGGTCAAGGCCATCAGTGAGCCAGCCCTGATCTATGACCAGCCACATCCTCTCCTATCCCTCATCAGCCACCCCTTCCAGAAAGTCATCTTTCATTATCTCCACCACATGAGCTCTCTACCACATTAGCTCTCCACCAAGGTCGGAACTGCCACACAGCTCCTCCACAGTATACCTTCTGTTCTTCCTGTGATATGTCACATTTGTTCCCAACAAGACACCTTCCCAGAAATCTCCACCCAGAACAGGCCCCTCCTACTCAAACTCAATTTATTCCTACACTCCCATCTGGGTGCTGCTCACAATTTAACCCACACCCACCAAATCTTTGCTCAGGGCTGCTGCTCTACAATGCTCTGTCCCTTCCACATTTGCCCCATTAAATAGGCAATTTTTCTCTTCTGCTTCACATGTGTATACTTTCTTCCAACCAGGATTTGACATGTATAAAACTGGAAAGAGGTACCAATCCTGTACCTCTTTTTGTGGATTCACCTCCACATTCATCTAATGCCTATTATGTGCCAGTCATGCTGTCACTCATCAAAAATGGTACTTAGTATGCAATGTGCTTGAATAAGGAAGTAAACATTTGTTGACTTATTGAACAGACTCAGAACCCAACAGGCTCATTCGGGTTTCATGGTTTCTCTTTATTCTCCTAGGGAGGAAAAGGCAGTTAAATACATAGACATCCACTCAGGTGATATTTTTTGCAGGCAGGCTTCTGTCTCTACACAAATAGGGATAACATAATTTTAAACATTGAGCTCGATACTTTCCACCATGGAGGGATAATGGTCCAACCCACACCAGGTAAGTCGTCCTGTGTGGGCAGGGGAGGAGCCTCAGACTCTCTTTCAGCTGGATGACATGCAGAGTCAGCTTGGGGAGCCAGCCTGAAAGAAGCGCAGTCACAACAGCGCAACCTATGCAGGACCTGATTCCCCTGTGATGGCCTAGAACCTGACCAGCCAGAAGCCAGGTGATGATGGCCCAGTCTCCTAAGTGGAGCAGGTAGAGAGGGGTTCTCACCAGCTCCTCACTCACAAGCTTGGGCTTTGCTCACACCCAACCATGGACACATGCCCACAGTCCACTGTGGAAACAGTAGTTCCCAAAACCATCCACTCCAGAACACACCAGCCCTCAGGACAATGCTGGGAGGCCAGCCAGGCAGCAGACATTGGCCACTGAGAGATGCCATCTCTCCCACCCAACCCAAGCCATTCAGGGGTGAGAGGGACAGACAGTAAGTCAAATGGAATTTAAAATCCTGGCTCTGACAGCTGTATGACCTCAAGCAATTTGCTTAACTGTTCTGTCAATTCTTCATCTATAAAATGGGGACCATAATAATGTCTATACTCAATGAATGTGGAGAATCAAATGAGCCAAACGGATGACAGGCTTAATACAGTGCTTGTCACCCCAAAATAGAGTGAGATTATTAACATTAACTGTGATCACTGAAATCCAAATTTGGACTTTTGGATCCTAAAATGGTTGCACATCAAGTATTTTTGCAAGAATCTATTAGTTTTTCCCTTCTCTCTCAGCTACATTCATGCTTCAATTTTCTCTTTCATTTCCCCTTTCCCTCCACTCCTGTGACTACTAATGACCAGGAAAACACAAAGACGCAAAGACTTGTTCTGAAATTACATTTAAAACAAAAGGAAGTAAATTCTCTTACACTGTTAGTGGGAATGCAAATTGGTGCAGCCACTACAAAAAACAGTATGGAGGTTCCTCAAACAACTAAAAATAGAGTTGCCATATGGTCTAGAAATCTGAATCCTGGGCATTTACCCAGACAAAACTACAATTCAAAAAGATATATGCACCCCTATGTTCATAGCAGCACTATCATAGCCAAGACATGGACAAAACCTAAGTGTCCAGTGACAGATGAATGGATAAAGAAGATGTGATATATATATACACAATAGACTACTATTCAGCCATAAAAAATTATCGAAGTAATGCCATTTTCAGCAACATGGATGGACCTAGAGATTATCACACTAAGCAAAGTAAGTCAGAAAGAGAAAGACAAATATCATATGACATAATGTATGTAGAATCTAAAATACAACACTATGAAACAGAAACAGACTCACAAACATAGAGAACAGACTTGTGGTTGCCAGGGGATGGGGGAGGAATGGACTGGGAGTTTGGGATTAGCAGATGCAAACTAGTATATACAGAATGGATAAACAACAAGGTCCTACTATATAGTGCAGAGAACTATATTCAATATCTTGTGTTAAATCATAATGGAAAAGAATATAAAAAAGAATATGTATATATACATGTACAACCGAGTCACTTTGCTTACAGCAGAAATTAACACAGCATTGTAAATCAACTATACTTCAATAAAATTAAAAAAGCAAAAGGAAGTGATGGCCCCATGTTAAGCTTGCCTCCAGCTGTGAGCATCACACTGCAGCTCCATAATCTGCTCATTTTTCATAGTCAACACATCACTTCATCCACAACCCATCATTGACATCTCTGCACTGGAAATGCTTTAATTTCTCAGAAAACAGGGTGCCATTTTAGAGGTTTTCCCTGTGTACCAATTAGAAGCCTGCAATAAGACATTTTCTTATCCAGTTTGTTCCAAAAAAATGAAGCATTCCAGTATCTTCTATTTTGACCAAATTCACCAGAAAGTAAACTGCTTCAGAAAAGAAAAAGTGTGTGTGCATTTGTGTGCATGTGCATGTGCTTGCTGGAAAAATGGAAACTTGTCTTTGTTCATGTGAAGTTCTCTGTATTCAGTTAAACTATTTGGACTTTGTCTTTTCTTGTAAGAAAGAAAATACAACACAGAACATTAGTCTAGATTTTCCTGGAATTTGGCAGACCTGTGGATCTTGTTTTACTCTCCATTTACTGAATACTTTGTTATTAATATTTCAGTCTCTCAGTGTGCTTCTGTTGTGGTGATGGAAAAGTGTTTGCCCTCTAGGAGCCAAATACAACATCTAATAGATCTGTTAACTTACCCTTCAATAAATTAGCCAAGTATGTAGCTTCATCCTTCATTTATTAAATAATGAGACTGCTTTCCTAAATAGCACTTTTCTATACTTAAAATTATGTACTTGAAAAGACTCTAAGACCATATCCTACTGTGGGAGGCAGAATAATGGCCCCAAAGATGTCCACATACTTTTCCCCCAGACCTATGACTATGTTACCTTATTTGGCAAAAAAAAAAAAGTTCACTGTGGCCTTAAAGATGAGATTATCCTGAATTATGTGGATGGGCTCAATCTAATCATATGAGTCCTTAAAAGTGGAGACACTTTCCTAGCTGTGGTTAGAGAAAGCTACAATGAAAGAAGAGTTAGAGATACCTTGTAAGAAGGACTTTACACACCACTGCAGGCTTTGAAGATAGAGGAAGGGACAAGAACCAAGGAATGAGGCAGTCTCTAGAAGCTGGAAAAGGCAAGGAAATGTATCTTCCTCAGAACACCCAAAAGAAATGCAGTCTTGCCAATTCCTGATCTTAAGCCCAGTGACACCTGTCTTGGACTTTAACGACAAAACTGTAAATAACAAATTCGTATTGTTTAAACTCGCTAAGCGTGTGATAATTTGTCACAGCAGTAATAGGAAATAAATACACAAACTCAGAACTAACTCTCTGACATCAAAGACAGTCAGTATGTGAGGTTCATCGAGCAAGCTATAAGGGAGTTTCCATTAGAAGTGGGATGAATTACAATTGTAGGTCTTGCATATGCTATTCAGTTGCAAGTATGCAGTAGCATGAATGAATGAAGGAAAGAATGTCTACTGATTGGAAATCCAATGTATTTACTGATATATACACTGAAGGAAATATATGGTGTACTAATTTATGAATTATACAGGTTATGAACTGTATGACCTGGTGGCTCAGATGGTAAGAAATATTAAGCCACCAATATTAGCCATGAAAAAGAATGAAATAATGCCATTTGCAGCAATATGGATGGACCTAGAGATTATCACTCTAAGTGAAGTAAGTCAGACAGAGAAAGACAAATATAATATGATATCACTTACATGTGAAATCTAAAATAATGATACAAATGAACAAATTTACAAAATAGACTCACAAACATAGAAAGAAAAAAAACTTATGGTTACCGAAGGGGAAACGGGGACGAGGAGGGATAAATTAGGAGTTTAGGATTAACAGATACACACTACTATATATAAAATAAACAACAAAGATCTGCTCTATAGCACAGGGAACTGTATTCTATATCTTAAAATAGCCTATAAGAAAAGAGAAACTGGAAAAGAATATATGTGTGTGTATGTATATATATGTATAACTGAATCATTTACAGTACACCTGAAACTAACATAATATTGTAAATCAAGTATACCTCAATTTTTTAAAAAGGTGACCTGTCTGCAATGCAGGAGACCCAGTTACATTCTTGGGTGGGGAAGATCCCCTGCAGAAGGAACAGGCTACCCACTCCAGTATTCTTGAGCTTACCTGGAGGCTCAGACAGTAAAGAATCTGCCTGCAATGTGGGAGACCTGCGTTTAACCCTGGGTTGGGAAGATCCCCTGGAGGGCATGGCAACCCACTCCAGTAGAATTGCCTGGAGAATCTCCATGGGCAGAGGAGCCTGGCAGGCTACAGTCCATGGGATTGCAGAGTCAGACACAACTGAGTGACTAAGCACAAACCAATCACCTGAAAAAGAAATTCTCTGTACCATATATGTAGTGATTATATCCACAACTAGGAAGTCAATATATGGGCTAGTGCTATTTGGCTAAGGATATCAAACAATTATATAATTTGATGGCCTACTGTGGTAGAACTGTATTGCTTTTGTTAATGAAAAGCGTGAATTCCTTGGCACAATTCTTTGTCAGAAATTTGGTTAAAACAGGAGGCAGAGAATTCCCCTAAGTAAATAAAAAAAGGCTTAACCTCCAATGCCTAGTTGAGACGGCACTATATAATACAGTAAACAAACATAAGCAATTGCTTGACCACAGATTTTTCCCAACTTAGGGGAAAAGGTGCTGAGGGAGAATGGAAAGACTAAGAGGCTGAGAATACTGCAGTCCAACCTCACAGAGGCTGGACGATCAATCAGACAGAGGCACTTGGTGTGTAGAGTTGCTCAATCATGTCCAACTCTTTGCGGCCCCACGGTCTGTCCATGGAATTCTCTAGGCAGAATACTGGAGTGGGTTGCCCTTCCCACTCCAGAGGATCTTCCCGACCCAGGGAGTGAACTTGGGTCTCCTGCATTGCAGGCAGATTCTTTGCTATCTGAACTATAAGGAATTTCTTCAAAATGGCACAAACTCAAGCCCAGCATTTGCAAAATTTACATAGACTTCAGGTTTATTCTTTTTTCTTTTTCATTTATTTTTATTAGTTGGAGGTTAATTGCTTTACAGTATTGTAGTGGTTTTTGCCATACACTGACATGAACCAGCCATGGATTTACATGTGTTCCCCATCCTGAACCCCCCTCCCACCTCTCTCCCCATCCCATCCTTCTGGGTCTTCCCAGTGCATCCAACCTGGACTGGAGATCTGTTTCACACTTGATCATATACATGTTTTGATGCTGTTCTCTCAGATCATCCCACCCTTGCCTTCTCCCATAGGTTTATTCAACACTGCTATTGTGATAGATCTTGCTTTCCAGAAAATTCCTTCATCAAGGTATCAGCACGTATTGTGATTTCCCAAAATTTTATACTTCCAGTGGTTAGAAGAGTAGACAGAAGCATCCAAGGTGAAGTTTCTGTATAACTGGCTATGTAATGTGAAAATTCCTGTTGCATTTGTTCTCCTCGAAAACCAACTGAACTCACAGAATTGCAAGTAGCTGCTTCCCCTGAGGTTTCATGATGCAAATGAAAATGTTACAAATTTGAGAAAAATTCCACTTTTTCCATTAGAGACTGTATAGCAATCATATTTTTTCCATACTTGGCAAATTGACAGATAACAGAGTACATGATGATAATAGTTATAGATCACCCTAATTGCCATTCAGAGTAAATTAATAGATTCCTACCCTTAAGTCTTTCTTCAACAAGTACAGCCAAGCATTCTCATTAAACTTGGAGAAAACAGAAAGTCGCCTTCTGGGGAGTTTTGACTAAATGTAATCAGAGCATGCACCAGAGAAATCAGACAGGATGTACATTTGGAGATTTCAGAGTCAGTACTATTTGATGGCACACTTCTTTCATTTATCTATGATAAACTAGTCTAGTGGTGACTGTATTGTCTCAGTAAGGTGAATTTTTATTCAGATACTGTCAGAGGAAACTTCTACTCAATCCACTTGACTTCTCTCAAACCCAACTGACAGAAATTTCTCCAATTATAACTACAGTAAAACTGAGACACTCAGGGACCATTCCAAGTTACAAATTTTCTATTTTACTATCCGCAAAGCCAATAAAATTTTGTACCTAACTATGATATTTCTATATCTAAAAACCCCTCCTGCACAGCTTCACAAACCCAAAGCCACACAAAAGTCTTGCTGCAGGAACTGATTTTTTTTAATGAAAAAAAAACCATATCCATCATCAACTTGTCTCCTTCGATATGTGAAACACTTTCAAAACAACTTTCCAGACAAAGATGAGCCATACAATATCCAAGTTAGCTGAATATTAAAACAATAGATAAGTTGAACAAATTTTCTACTTCTGGGCTGGAAAGACTGCTCTCAAGTTACACAAAATCCATTCTGGAAGATTTTTCTAAAGATATTAAAGAAAATCATTCTCCTTCCTAGACTGTCATTGAAACCTGAAATGAGGTTTCTCCCACAATACATGAAGACAGACAAAAGTGAAATGGAATATTAAGATCTTCATACTTCTGCTGAGTTTCTTCTCTATTCCCTCTATGTGAAGGTCCATATACCCAACAGACAAGAGAATCAAGGAAACTAATAGAATAACAGACTTCACAGAGCTCAGAAACAAAGATGTGTGTAAAAAGCAGGAATGCAAAGGCAAGCTACAAGTAATATAAGAGATTTTAAAGATATAAAAATTTAAGTTCAGAAATAACCCTGGCTACTGGCTGCTCCTGGCTTGGCTTTGGTACTAATAGTCACCAAAAATGTCAAAGTTTTGTGTGCAATCTCAACAGCAAATTCTAAGATGCTAAAACCAGTTTAAGGTGCATGGGACTGGGATAGTGTACTAGTTGAAAGCCTGGAGTCTAAATCCCACATCTGCTACTTACTGGCAATTATCTATTCTCTTAAACCTCAGTTTCCTCATCTATAAGATGGAGATAATAATAGAGTTTATTTCATAGGATAGTAATGAAGATAAATTGTAGCATGTAAATTCTCTAATATACACTGGGAAGTTAGAGTGGAGTTCATGTAAAACATGATTAACGTAAGAAAGGGGATTAGACAATAGAGATGAATGAAAAACTTCAGTATGATGATGAATCCCTAGTAGGGGAAGGGGTAAAAAAAATGGGATGCTTTTAGTTGGAGTGTTTGAAGGTGACCATAGAACATTAAATGTAAGTAGAACAGTAATGTGTGACTGTTAGAAAGAGCTAGAGGTGTGATCACTATTTGGACCCAGTTCAAATGTCAATTGAATTAAAATTGAATATAGAAAAAGAAAAAACTCAAAAGTGTTTCATAAACCTGTGGCTCACTTACCTCCCATGCTTGTAAGGTTAACAAGAGGAGTAAAAGGCTGATGCTGAAGCAATGACACTTCACTGTCTAATCCTACATGCTGGGGAATCCTTGAGCTGTGGTTGACATGAGGAGGTGCCAAGGCCTAGCGCAGAATCCCATGGTTGGTTCCGATGAGACTTTCAGTGGGCAGATGCTCCTGGGACATTTTCAAAAATAGGTAACTGAAATATTCAAGCCTCACCTACCACGGACCCTGGCCTGCTGCACCTATATACATTTCTGGAGGTTGTCTACTACGTGGGAAGCACCAACTTAAACCCACTCAACAAGAGCTCTCACTGGAGGAATGTAGAAAAGGAGTTAAAGACTTCACCCCCTTGATGCTCCACATAACAAACCCCTCCCAAAAGTGAGTTGTTTTTATGTAATAAGCCAACAGTTTCATCGTGTTCAAAGAGGCCTTGCAATACTATTCAAGTGCACAAATAGTGATGAATAAATTCAGTGTTTCTATGTATAATAGAAGAATGTCAGTCAGCTGTATTGAGGGCATAAAGTCGATCAGGTGCCAAGCAATGTGACTGCTCTCCATCAAAGGATGAACTCAAGTAGATGACCCCAACAGAGCATGTGCTTCCAAAATGTCAAGAACTTGAGGGTAGGGAAGACACAGGTTCTTATTCTACCCCAGTGCATCTGTGACTTGGGTAAGGTCCCTTCTCTAGGCCTCCAGTTTCTCATCTGTAAAATGAGGTGTTGGGACTAGATAATCATTAAAATTCTTCCCAGAACTCTTCACTTGTGAGTCAGGGTTGGGTACTTTTTTTTAAGCTTCAGCCACTATTTCCTGCTATGACAAGATTCATGTCCTATGCCTAGGACCACAGGAACTGTCCGGGAAAATTGGCTCCAAGTCCAGAAATGGCCCTGAGTTGATCGTGGGGCCTCCCAATGCTGGACTGGAGAGAAGGAAGCCCATTCCTCCAGCTTAGGGCAGGATGAGGACACCACCTGGCAGCAAAATAAAGAATGTGGTTCTAATTTCTTCCTGGTACCCTTTCCCCCTCTATTCCAAAGCTCCTTAGGCAGTTACTGACCTAGGAAGAAGGTACGAGAAGGTGCTGCTGCTGCTAAGTTGCTTCAGTCATGTCTGACTCTGCGACCCCATAGACAGCAGCCCACCAGGCTCCCCCGTCCCTGGGATGCTCCAGGCAAGAACACTGGAGTGGGTTGCCATTTCCTTCTCCAATGCATGAAAGTGAAAAGGGAAAGTGAAGTCGCTCAGTCATGTCCAACTCTCAGCAACCCCATGGACTGCAGCCCACCAAGCTCCTCCGTCCATGGGATTTTCCAGACAAGAGTACTGGAGTGGGTTGCCATTGCCTTCTCCGACGAGAAGCTGAAACTCTTTCAATTAAAGCTGTCAACAAGTCCAATGGTGAGGAATGTTTATTAAAAGAAAAAAATAAATTCTGTCGTGTGCCTGAACTACAGATTGCCTGCAAAGTGGCCCATGTGTTAATAGCTATATAAATTTTATTACCTAGTAAAATTTGTGTCTTAAAACTCTTGGCAAAAGCCTTCATTTGACTAACTCAGACTTTTCTTTTCCCCTTGGCTGGCCCAGATAGAGAAGAGTTAGTGCCACTGAATAACATATGAGGCATTTGCTTTCTATAGCAGATTTGCTGTTCTTTGTATTGTTCTAATGCTTTGTCATATAAGTTAACTACCACCCAAACAATAAGCAACTGTTCATACTTTTTTATACAACTTAGCTGAAGATTTGAACTAAATTCAGGATCCTTTGATTCTTGAAAAATCCTTTCCTCCTTCAGATCTCTAATGCTCTACCGTCTTTGATATATATATATATCTATACAATCAGCACAGGAATGATTATATTTAAAGTTTGGATTTTTTTTTAAAGTACTGTCTACTGAGTTCAAACGAAATGCAGAGCAGTATTTCAACATCTCACTAGTTTTGGAATGTGGATTCTGGATGGCAAATCTTACATTTATTTCCATTTTCTTTGAATGGTTAAGAAACCATGCATGTGTGTTCTTTCAAATTTACAGTCAACTCTGAAATTACAATGTAATAGCTTTAAAATGGTTCAAAGTGCCTCTAACGGGAATGAATTATAATGGAAAGTATCAAGAAAGGCATTGAGCATTATTTGGAATGCAGCTTTGTTTCTATCTTGGTTTATCCTTTGCCAATGGCTCCATTAGGGTATCACTCAATCAGACTCTCTGCTGGATGGCAAGTTTACATTCATCCATTCACTCATCAGTCAAAGGAGAACAGAAGGCTCCACTCTGGAGAGCTGTGGCCCCTTGAGAAGAGAAGCTTTCTATTTCATAGTTTTTAATTCCACCGATGGTAAAAGTGCCATATAGACAGATCCATTGCTCTTCTCATGAAATGTATTTCATGCCTCCTCTCTTGTCCCTCCTATAAGAGCTCCATTGAACATCAAGACTAATAGCCTTTTCTAAATAAATAAGAAGATATTTCACACCACAGGGTGTGATGAAGTGATGTGCTACTTAATTCTTCAGCCTTCAAGAAGCACATGCTATCGCTCTTGGTCATTAAAAAATGTAACAATAAAATTAATATTGTTACGGAAAGGTGTGGGATCCAGCTGATAGCCACTCAAAAGCCAATAAACAGGCCAGGTTGGTGGAAAGGAAAGTTTGCTTTTTTTCAGATGCTGGCAACTTGCGGGGGTTAAGGCAGATGTCTGTCCAAAGGCCAACTCCCCCCACTGACAATCAGTGGGAAAGAGCTTTTATGGGCCGAGAGAAGGGGACTACATGCAGAAACAGCATAGTCAGCACTGACAGATATCTCCAGATTGGTCATCAGTGGTCTGACCAGCGTCATCTTGGTCGTTGTGCAGTTCATTGTGGTTCAGCTGCTAAGTCGTATCCCACTATTTGCCACTCCACTGACTGCAGGCAGGCTCCCCCGTGCTTCACCATCTCCCAGAGTTTGCTCAAACTCATGTCCATTGAGTCAGTGAAGCCATCCAGCCAGCCCATCCTCTGAAGTGCCCTTCTCCTCTTGCCCTCAGTCTTTCCCCACATCAGGATCTTTTCTAATGAGTCAGCTCTTTGCATCAGATGGCCAAAGTACTGGAGCTTCAGCATCAGTCCTTTCGATGAATAGTCAGGGTTGATTTAGGTATATTTAATCTTCAGTTCCAGGGTCAGTTTGCTTTCATTTCTATGAAGCCAATCCTTGGAACTGTGGCAGCTTGTCAGGGCTACAGTCTGCTCATCATGTAGTTAACCTCTTCACTTGGGGAAGGTTTCAGTATCTATAAGATAGTTCACAGGTTAGGGCTCAGAATATTATCTACAGCCCTTGAGGAGGAACTAGAGGTCCTTGACTATGCTTAATGAGTTACATTATCATCATCTGGTCTCCTCTGACTGCTTTCCTTTGTTTCTGCATTTCTCATTTCTCTGATTAAACTTATTCTTTGACTAAAGTTTTCCACAGACAAAAGTCAGGCAGAGAACATGGCGGGAAGGACCACAAGGCCCTGTTCTGTTTCAATATAACAGAATAGTCACTTACAGTTCTAAAGTACTTTTTACATTCTAGACACTGTGCTAAATGCTTTATATACATGGGCTCACTGAACACACACTGTCTGTAGAAAGTAGTGGTGTCCCCATTTGATAGATGAGGAAATTGAGTCTGAGAGAATTTAATCAATCTCTGAAGATCACATAACTAAACCAGATGGAATCAAGTTCTAAGTCCATTCTGATCCCTGAGCTGACACTCTTAGCCAGGCCTATATGCTGACAATAGTCAGAAAACCCCTTAGAAAATCAACAAGTATCTTGGAATTAGTATAATAAGGAAAAAGCAGTTGCTTAGGTAGCTTTCTGAAAAATTTCTCTCAGGGACAAAAACTGCCTTGATTATGCATACACCTTAATTTAAAAAAAAAAGTTAAAAGAATGAAAGTTTGCCACTTGCAACAACATGGATGAACTTAGAGCACATTATGCTAAGTGAAATGTCAAGCAGATACTGTATGATATCACTTATATGTGAAATCTAAAAAATACAACAAACTAGTGAATACAACAAAAACGAAACAGAGTCACAGATATAGAGAACAAACTAGTGGCTACCAGCGGGGAGAGGGAGCGGGGAGCGGCAACACAGCGTACAAGATTAAGAAGCTCCAACTATTATGTAAAAAATAAGCTACAGAGATATATTATACAACACAAGAAACACAGCCAATATTTTATAATAATTGTAAATGGAGTACAACCTTTAAAAATTATAAATCCTTATATTGTATACCTGTAATTTATATAATATTGTATATCAACTATATTCAATTCTAAAAAGATAAAAGAGACAATAAAAACACAGGTTAAGATTTAATAGGTGCTTACTCTGGGGCTTCCCAGGTGGCTCAGTCAGTAAAGAATCCACCTGTAATGCGGGAGACCTAGGTTCGATCCCTGGGTTGGGAAGATCCCCTGGAGGAGGGCATGGCAACCCACTCCAGTAGAATTGCCTGGAGAATCCCCATGGACTGTAGCCCACCAGGCTACTCTGTCCATGGGCTTGCAAAGAGTCAGACAGGACTGAGTGACTAAGCACACACACACATACTCTGTGCCAAGAATTTTTCTAAGTTTTTTTTATTTCATTTCATTCTAACTCATGAGATCCTCATTACAATTCCTATCTTATATCATGACAATGACCATCCTACCAAGGAGGACCCTGAGGCAGCAGAAGTGAAGTAGCCTGGGGGGACCACAGAGCCAGTAAAGGTGGAGACTCAATGTGGAACCAGGTTATTTGGCCCTAGAGCCCATCCTCTTCCCATGACCCTCTGTTGCCTTCCCTACTCCGGGAGTTGGTGATGGACAGGGAGACCTGGTGTGCTGCGATTCATGGGGCTGCAAAGAGTCAGACATGACTGAGTGACTGAATGGAACTGAGTCATTATGGACAGGTTTCATCACAAAAATAAAATCCTAGTGACAGAACCTGAATGAGAAAAAGCCAGACAACGAAACAGCTAAACTGGGTCTCCATAAGAAATTAACAGGAATTGGGGAACTTGGGTATAGAGCAAAAGACAAAGAAGGACCCAGAATCATCACAGGAAGCTGCCATCCAAGTCCAAAAGATGAGTAAGAAAAAGTTCAGAGATGGAATAGACATAGGACCATTCAAAAAGGAGATGTGTCAAATTTTAAGTTGCTGGATGCGATGCACTGCTGAGTAACCATGACTCACAGGGCCTTGAGAGGGAGCACTTTGGGCAGTAGGGAATTGAGATGGTGTTGGTAGAGAGCTGCCATAGAGAAAAGGACCACCAGGTCCAAGTAAATTGCAAAAGGTCAGCAGAGATATCTGGGAGAAAGAGAACCATCCTCCAAAGACCCACAGACATGAGATGACCCACCATAAAGGGGATGGAGACTCAAGCCAATTTCACTCGGTCTTTTTTTTTTTTTTTAACTGCACTTATAGGATCTTAGTTCCCCAACCAGGAATTGAACCCACACCCTCTGCATTGGAAGCTCAGAGTCTTAACCAGTGGACCACCAAGGAAGTTCCAATTTCACTCAGTCTTAATGGACAATCTCACTGCAACAAGCTGGAAGAGATGGGGACACCCAGAGAGCTGACATCTGGGTTGGGTTGGACTTAGAAGCTTCTGATTTCTAAAATTAAACACCATCCAATAACTATTGAATGCCTACTGAACACCAGATCTTATTTAAGATACTAGGGATAGAAAAACAGTGAGCAAAACACACTTGACCCCTGCCCCCACTGGAGCTTATAATCTAACGGGGAATGTTGAAAATTAAGCAATAAAATGCACCACAGTAAGAAAATAAGTACAGTAAGAGAGATCCAAGTGCTAGGGGATGAGATAGCCAAGGTCCCTAAGCTAGTGGAGAAGTCGTAACGCTTATCTTGAATTGAAAACCAGAGCAACAGGAACAGATCTGCTTATACAGATGGGAGGAAGGGAAAGCACTGGGGGAAATCGGAAAAGAGCCCTGCATGTTTGGGAATGGCCAGGAGTGCACATTGGGAAGATAACGGGAGAGGTGGCAAGAGACGAGGCTGTTGGAACCCCCTTGGCAGTCCAGCGGTTAAGACTTCACTCTTCCACTGCAGGGGGCAAAGGTTTGATCCCTGGTCAGGGAACTAAGATCCTCACGTCCCAAGGAATGGCCAAAAAATAGAGAGAGAGAGAGAGAGATGAAGCTACGGAAGGCACGTAAGTTTAGGTTATGTGGGGCTAGGAAGGCACAGTGAGAAATCTGGAGTAATAAGAAGACAATTCAAGGGTCTTCTGTGTCTAGTGGCTACAACTCCACACTCCCAATGCAGGCGGCCCAGGTTCAATCCCTGGTCAGGGAATTAGATCCTGTATGGCATAACCAAAGATCCCACGTGCTGTGACAAAAAGATCCTCCATGCCACAACTAATACCTGGCTAATTAAAACAAATAAATATTTTCTAAAAGATAAACATTTTCAAAATAAATTTAAAAAGAAGACAATTCAAATGTTGAACAATATCAAGTAATGATATGTTTAAATGAGAGCCGCAGATTTCTTAAAAATTAGGTGACAAGGGAATTAAAGTTATATTTTCTTTTCCTGAGCCACAGGTCTGGGATGTTTTTCAGTTGATAATAAAGTTTTCACTCCTGCAATGAGATTTATTCTGAAATCATACCTAACCATCTTTGCATAGGAGGCAAATTTGCATGGTACTAATCAACAAAGGTCATTCTCTGTACAATATAGGGACTGGACCCATAGTTATCACCCTTCCATCTACTGTGTTGATTCAGATCCCCCAAAATTATTTTACCTATTCAAAATACAACTTCAATAAATAAATAAAATACAACTTAAGTGTCGGTCAAAAATTCTTCTAAGGAGTTTGCAAATATTAACTCATTTAATCCTCAGAACAACTTGGTAATCCTATTATTATCCCCATTTTACAGATGAGGAAACCAAGGTTTACAGCAGTCACATAGCTCATAAGTAGTAGATGATTCCAACCAGCAGACTGACTTCAGAGTCCATGCACTCAAAACAGTATCCCATGAAGGCTAAATGATTCATTTGGGGAAGACTAAAGACAAAATGGTCAGACGTACTTGAGGTAATTCAGGATCTCCTCGTTCTTGGCACTTTTCTGATGCTCGAATTGGTTGCACGGGAAATGGAGCAAGACCACAAGATGAGCTCTGGTCCTGTCCATCCCAGCCTCCCCTTTCCCAGGCCGCAGTCCCCTACTAATAAAGTGCCAAGTGCAATCAGGAAAAAAAAGACAACAAGGTCCAGAGAAAATACAGACCCAGGTAGGCATGACATGCAGTTGTCATTTGAATGAATGTTTATTGAGCCTGGGCCAGTGTGGAATACAGTCTTGAATCTGGCCTGGTCCCTCCTTTCCCCACCTAGAGCACCCAATCTAGCAGGTGAACAGACATTAACCCAAAGTAACAACCCAAGTGAGAAGAGTGATGAGCGGAGAGAGTGTTAATGCCCAGCAGGTGGCCCTCTCACTCCCTTCAGGGCAGAGGCGCCACTAGAAGAAAATTCCTATAGAGGGTGATAGTAGAGCATCCGCTGAATGGTAAGTGAGATCTGACCAGCTGGGCACAGAAGGGAGGTACACACAAGCACACAGTGACTTTGTTTAAGGAATAGAAAATTGTTCAGCTTGGCTACAGACGGGATCACCGCAGGGAATGGCAGAAAACGGGATGGGAGAAGTCGGATGTTCCAGGCTTGTCTGAGCAGGACTGTGCCCTGATAAACACTCAGAAAACAGCCATGTCCTCAGAAAGCACACATTCTGCTCATATAATCAATCTAGTGATGCGTATGTATACCCTGAGAACAGAGGCTCAGAAGTCTCTGGATTCTAAGGGGTTTCCCTGACCAGAAACTTTGGCTAAAATCTTCCTCCCCAGGGTCCTGGGTCTTTGCCCTTGGGCCCAATTTTGAAACTGCAACATCCCTCAGGTTTCCTCCCCTTGGACCTAGCATCAAAGTCTTGTGAGTAATTTGTAGATTATTCCATGTAAGATGGAGCGATACCTTATGAAACGGTGCTTACTTCACCTCAGGACTTCCATCCCTTGGAAAAACAGCTGAACTCTGGGCCAAGGATAAAAACAAATCCCTAAATCCTAGCACAATCATTTGGAAATACTGTATCAATTTTGTTCACATCAAATACCCAGAGGCCTGTTTCAGACCTGCATGCATGTGTCTTCCAACAAACTCCAAGCCACTCTGAGTTTTAACATCTCTCCTCTAATGATAATAGTCAAAACAATTCCACTTTTTAATTAATTGCTTTGATTTAGGTATTATGCCTGGAAGAGACTTTAAGCCAAGAACATAATTTGACAAACCTAATTACACACTTCATACATAAATACATATGTATGTTCAAATGAAAAGGCCAGGTTGGAATTGAAACCACATAAGCGTAAAATTAATTAACATGACTGTATGCTATTCACTATTTAACACAAAGAGCTTTGCAATAACTTTTATTCTTGGTGGCTTCCAACCACCTCACGGGGAGCACTAATACCATTTTACCACAAATATTGCAAACAAAAGGGGATCTGTAGAGATTACAAGGTGGCCAAGGTTTTGTGTGAAGTGAAGCAGAATATTGAGACAAAAATGTAGGTAATTCAGGAGAGAGAAAAGCTAATGAGAAAAAAAAAAGAACATCGATTCCAAACTCCCCACTGTACAGAGGAGAAAACAGAGATTCAGAGAGAGTAGGCAGTTGAACTTCAGGTACATGGCCTGTGAGCAGAGAACCAAGGTCATAGACACATTCTCTCATGTCTGGTTCAATGTTCTAAGTCTTTGCTTGTCAAATTCATCTATACATGACCCCAGAGGGTCACAGAAGGGAGACACCAAGGGTGTGCAGTCATGCCATAAAGCATGTGTATCATGTATATCTGAGGACTGGAGAGAAAATAATATTATTTTATTTATGCAAACTTTATATCACTCAATATTTAACTATTAGAACAATACAGATATAGTATAGATTTTGAATTTTTTAATTGCATGAATGTTTTTCAAAATACAACAGGACACTTCACAGAAAGGTTGTGCTTTTGTAGAAATCTCTTTGGACCCCTCCCCCGAGACTTCTCCAGGAAGCACAGTGCCCCTGCTCCCTGCAGCCCAGACACAGCATGCCTGCTCCAGGGAATCAGGGCATCCTGGGAACACGGACCAAGTTCTTCTCATTCAACCTCCCCCAGACCAGTCTGGCCCTAGAGAGCCTAAGAAGTGGGCTGGGAACGGGAAACCTTTGGGAGGGGTTAATCCCAAGGCCTGGGTCATCCCTCTCCAAAAGAAGGTAAAGGAAAGGGGCTAACTCACAGCAGAAGTAGTAAAAGTGAGAGCCAAGCTCTGAGAGCTACAAAGCAACCGCTGAAAAGTCAAAGTGTTAGTCATTCACGAGTGTCCAACTCTTTGCAACCCCACGGACTGTAGCCCGCCAGGCTCCTCTGTCATGGGGGTTCTCCAGGCAATTCTACTAGAGTGGGTAGTCATTCCCTTCTCCAGAGGATCTTCCCAACCCAGGGATCAAACCCAGGTCTCCTGCATCAAAGGCAGATACTTTGCCATCTGAGCCACCAGGAAAGCCCACAAAGCAACTAGGTCTCTGCAAGTAAGAGGCAGCCTATCAGAAGTATTAACAACCAAAAGAGCAGAGATATATTCTGACAGTCTAGTTAAAACACAAAGGTCTTGTATTCATTCTTAATGGCATGGTATGCCAATGAATGGTATTCATTCTCTCTGCCATGGACATGAGGAAAACCTGAATCAGCCACCTGGCCAGACCCAAGAGACCATCCTACAGCAGGGTCTTAGGAAACTACAGTTTAGGATATAAAGGGCACAATCCCAGTTCATGGTCATGGATCAAAGCCATTGTGGTCACTCAGCACTTCTTGGCCTCAGCTTTTAAGGTTCCTACGTGTACATCAACCATACTATGCTCCATGCTAGAATTTTTCTCTCCCTTGCAATCTCTCCCTGTTCTTGGCTTTAAGAAAAATCTTCCGCTTTCCCTTGCAAGCCCCTCCCAGCCTCCAGGTTTCAAGGGCTACATCTGTGAGTTTTTGTCTGTTTCATCTTCTGTTTCCGTTTCAAACTACTAATTCCATCTTCATCCTGTAGCTGCCCATATGACAGTTATATTAATACTATGCCTTAGATCACTGCTTGGAGAAGGAAATAGCAACCCACTCCAGTATTCTTGCCTGGAGAATTCCATGGACAGAGGAGCCTGATGGGCTACAGTCCATGGGGTCACAAAGAGTCGGACACAGCTGAGTGACTTTCATTCTTATTTTTCATCAGTTGTATTTATCAGGTCAAAAATTAAATCTCTTGAAAACATTTCTGCCTAAGGAAATCGCTTCCTCCTTTCTCTGTGATTAATTTTTCTTTGCTCATGTAACTTTTAAAAGTACTTACTGCCTTTCCAGAAGGTCAAATGTGTTTGATTTTTTTAATTCTATTAACTTATCAGTCATAGAACCTCAGATATCACCAACAAGGCAAATTACAATAGAACTGAGAAATAACAACTTACAAGCTTTAAAAAGGCAGTTTAATCAGCATTATAATCACCAGGCTCAGAGGCACTCAGAATTGAGGGCAGGAGTGAGATGCTAAACTGAAAATCAGAATTAAATGAAGCCTGCTTGTTATTAATAAAACCTCCATTCTACGTCCAGGATGCTAACAGCCAGGCACACATCTATTGGCAGGAGACAAGGATTTTGGGGAGAAACTGAATGGCTCAGAGAAAAGACCTAACAATCATGATCTTTAAGGCTTCCCTGAACATAAGGTCTGCTTATAACCTGTCTTATCAGAGAAGCCCACCTTATGTGCACAGAGTTTTCTATCAGCAGTTTTGTGCCTCACATTTAAATGGGAAAGACAACCAAGGATGATTAGAAATTTGAGGAAAGAATTCAAAGTATGGAAGTGTAAGATCGTAAAAATAAACAGAAAAGAAGAACTTGGCAGAAATCAATAAACTATAAACAAAGCAAAGATGAAACTTTAAAGTCTGTATTAAGTGTGCCCAGGAAATGAAAAGAATGTAGTGCATTCAAAAAACAGAAGAAGCTAATACTTTTTAAAATAGCAATGGGAGCATAAGAAAGAGTTACTGGAAATTTTTAAATAGATATGAAAGCAAAAAGAAAAACTCAGTAAAGTTTAGAATGTGATCTCAGCCAAGGAAATCTCTCAAAGTTGGAGAAAAAAAAAGACAAAGACATGGAAAATAAGAGATGAGTAAGAAAGTTAGAGAATTAGTTCAAGAGATTTAACCTGAAACAGAACAAGTTCCATTAAGAGAGAACAGAGAAAAACAGAGGAAAGGAGCCATCAAGGAAATAATACAAAAAGACCCACCGTGTTCCAAGCACAGTGAATAAGAAAAGACTTGTACCAGGAATAAAGATTCTCAAAGTTCCAAGGAAGAAAAAAGAAAGGCAGGGTAAGGCAAAAATAAGCCTAAGATGGGAGAACTAAGGAAGAGCATCCAACAGCCAAAGGGGTGAAGACAAGTCCTGGGACATTAGCTGTGCATCAAGCCTAGAACTCAGCCCAGCCAGAGGAGAGCAGGAGGACACAGCTGCAGGAGGAAGGCTGCATAAGGAAACAGTGGGACCAGTAGGATGAACGATGTGCCTGAGCATTTGGAAAAACCAGTAGTAGCATTTGACAGCTCGATGAAAGCATTTGGGAAATACTGTATAGCAATAAGTGCAGAGACAAAGTCAATGGGAAAAAATGAGATATTAACAATTCCAGGAATAATATAAATTTAAACATAGATGGGATCTCATCATTTAATTACTGACGAAATTTCACTGATTTAAAAAAAGGAGAAAAAGAAGCAAAAAACAATAATTTCAGTGATTATCTTTAAATGTTATAGTCAACCTGAAAAAAATTAGCACAAGAAAAGAAACTTATCACACAACTCATAATGGTCCAGGAACACAAAACATTTATAATCATCATAATAATGTAAGCAGTGGTTATTTAACCAAAATTTGTGACATAACTATTTTAGGGAAATGGGTGTGGTAACTAAGTCATTTCAGTACTGTCTAATTATTTTTGTGCACAGGTAGCTTTGATAAAAGTAAAAATTAAAGTGAATTTTAAAAGCTATTAAAATAGTATTTTAAAAAGCTATTAAATAAAAAAAGCTATTAAAATAGTATTTTTTGAGGTGTTCCTCAAAAAATAAAAATGGGGGACTTCCCTGGCAGTGGTTTGCATCTCCACTGCAAGGGGTAAACATTCAATCTTAGTCAGGGAACTAAGAACTCATATGCCAAGTGATAAGGCCAAAAAAACATGAAATTACTGTATGATCCCCGGCGATGTACCCAAAGGAACTGAAGCAAGGTCTATTATCAAAGAGATATTTGCTTATCAATGTTCAAAGTAGCCTTATTTGCAGTAGCCAAAATACAGAAGCATCCATCAACCATCAACAAATGAATGGGTAAACAAAATATGATAGATCCATACAATGAAAATATCACTCAGATTAGAAAGGAAGGAAATTCTGACACGTGCTACATTATGGATAAACCTTGAGGACATTATGCTACATAATATAAGCCAGTCACAAAAAGACACATACAATATAATTTCACTTATATTTTAATTCTGTGAATGTGTGAGGTCAAATTCGCAGAGGCAAAAAGTAGAATAGTAGTTCCCAGGAGCTACAAGTATGGTGGAATGGAAAGTTGTCCTTTAATGGGTATAGAAGTTTCAGGTCTGCAAGATGAAAACAGTTCTTTAGACTGGTTACACAACAATGTGAATGTACTTAACACGAATGAACTGCACACTTTTACATGGTTAAAATGGTAAATTTCATGTTCTGTGTATTTTAGCCACAATTTTTTTAAATGTTTAAGGGAAAAAGCATGATGATCCAAAAAGTAAAACGTTTAAATTCAGGCCAATGCAGGGGACATGGGTTTGATTCCTGATCTGAGAAGATCCCACATTCCTAGGAGCAACTAAGCCCCTGCGCCACAATTACTGAGCCTGTGCTCCAGAGTCCAAGAATCAAAACAACTAAAGCCTGAGCGCCTAGAGCCCATGCTCCGCAACAAGAGACGCCCCCGCACTGAGAGGTCCACGCACCACAGCTGGAGAGGAGCCCCCGCTCGCTGCAACTAGAGAAAAGCCCATGCAGCAGTGAATACCCAGCACAACCAAAAACCAAATAAATCAACACGACTCTAAATTCAGAAATGAAAAATTTTAATGTACATAAAAGCGAGTTTTTATCTAGCAATTGACTTTAAATTTCACTGATAGTCCTAAAATGTTATTCTCAACATGAAAAAAAATTTTTTTTACAAATATGTTTCCTTTCACACATTAGTAAAGCAGTGAAGAATGAAATGTTGTTGCCATTTTGCTGCTGTTATTGATTTTAATAATGTAACTTCACAATAGTTATCATGTTTTAGTTTAATTCACTGTAATAGCACAAATCCAGGTGGTCATGATATGAACCAAAGTATAAGAGAAATTCCAAATATAGGCCAAGTAAAGGAAATTACCTGTTTTACTATAAAAAGTTAAAAACACAAGTCAAAATATTTTTATAAATAATAAAGCTCCTTTCAAATTGCATTAGCTGCATATCCTTGGCTCTAAGTTTTGCCTAAGAGCTATCCCATCCATAATTTTTAAAAAGAGAAAGAATCTGAAAATTTAAACAGAGGTTTTGTTCTATTTTATATAGAGAAACCATCAAGAACTGCTATCCTAGCCCACTTGAGTTTCAAATATTTATTAAGAATCTATAACACACGAACACTGTTCAGGGCAGGACAAGGTGGGTGGGGAGCGGGGTTGCACCATGAGGCCCACAGAAAGTCAAGAAACTCTTCCCGAATCTTCTTTCAAGTAATGAAGCACCTTCCTGTGCCTAAATTGAGTATGGATATTGTGATTAAATGGATATGATTAAATGGATGTGATTAATATGGATATGATTAAAATCCAGCTTCCCTGATGGCTCAGTAGTAAAGAATTCACCTGCCAATGCAGGAGACCTGGGTTCAACCCCTGGGTCTAGAATATCCCCTGGAGAAGGAAATGGCAACCCTCTCCAGTATTCTTGCTTGGGAAGTCCCACAGACAAAGCAGCCTGGCGGGCTACAGTCCATGGGGTCACAAAGAGTCAGACATGACTTAGTGACTAAACACCGTTCTGTTTTTATCAGGTAACTCAACAGTTTGTATAAATAAATGAGAAAAGTAACAGCCAGTCACCTACCTAAAAAATAGATGGATCCTGTATACCTTCTCCTCCAAAATATAACTAAAGATTAGAGTTTCATTCCATCAAAAACTGGAGAGCGTCCCTCTGCCTTCAAGAGATATTCCTGTTTTTTCTGCCCCTACTGTCTTGGGAATTCTTTGTTGTTCAGTGTTTCCAATTCTGTACTCTCATGACAAAAAGCCACAGATTTCATTCACGTAAAACAACTGTACAACACCTACTCTGTTCTCACCACTGTTCTGAGCATTTTGCAAATAATAACTAATTTAATCCTCATAAAGCATTAGGTAAGATATAGGCTTCCCTGGTGGCCCAGACAGTAAAGAATTCACCTGCAGTGCAGAAGACCTGGGTTCAAGCCCTGGGTCAGAACGATCCCCTGGAGAAGGACAAATTCCAGCTCCATAAATGCAGTGTGCCTAGATAACTGCTTAACTACTATGAATCTGTTTTCACACCTATAAAAGCAACCATAATATCTATTGCATAGACTTGATGGGGAGATTAAATGAGATAACATAGTAGTAATGTGCCTCTCACATTGGACATATTCAATAAGCTACAACCTTTTTAGATCGAAGGTTCTAATTGTCATGTATGACATGACAATTTTTTAAATTTTTCTATGAGAGACTCTCAAGTAATTAAACAAATTTTTAAAAATTCTAGAAGAAACCTAATAAGCAAAGAGTAATTCTAACTCTGGAAACTATAAAATTAACAATTTAATTCAATATTCAAGTAAGTTTTCTGGGCATGACATAAATTAAATGGTTATGGTCTCCGTATACTGCAACCACATAGAAATAAAAAAGAGGGTATTCAGAATAACCTACTTGACCTTCTAAATAAAAATCAATCACTTATCACTGGAAATATCATCCTGTTATCTCATTTATTGAAAATGCAAAGAGGAAAGTAAAGTATTACAGATGATATCTTACCAATTCAATGTACTACAATATCATAGTAGTATCATTTGTTTTTTTCACTCTTTTCAGACCCTTGGTGGGACTGTGTTTCTCTGACCCCTTGAACTGGATGTGGACATGCGATTCACTTTGAGCACCAAAGAATTGATGCTTTTGAACTGTGGTGTTGGAGAAGACTCTTGAGAGTCCCTTGAACTGCAAGAAAATCAAACCAGTCAATCCCAAAGGAGATCAGTCCTGAATATTCATTGGAAGGACTGATGCTGAAGCTGAAACTCCAATATTTTGGCTACCTGATTCGAAGAACTGACTCATTGGAAAAGACCCTGATGCTGGGAAAGACTGAAGGCAGGAGGAGAAGGGGATGACAGAGGATGAGACGGTTGAATGGCATCATCAACTCGATGGACATGAGGTTGAGCAAGCTTCGGGAGTTGGTGATGGACAGGGAAGCCTGGCATGTTGCAGTCCATGGGGTTGCAAAGAGTCGGACACTACTGAACAACTGAACTGAACTTGGGCAATGAAATGTGAGTAGAAATGGTATGTGTCTCTTGCAGGCAGAAGCATTTAATTACTAGGTTGATACTCTGCAGAACTCCATTCATGTTTCCTGGGAATCACAGATGCTCAGACTGAGTTGGAATTACCATCATCCTGAGTGTTTCTGCCTGACTGAGATAAGCATAGCCCTCCTGTCAATTCTCATTGATCACAGGGCATGAGCAAAAAAGTAAATTTTTGTTACATATAAGCCATCAAAGTGTACAGGCTGTTTGTCATTGTGACTTCACCTAGCCTATCCTAATAACAGAATAATGGGACAACTTACATAAAAAGTGAGTTATTGCTGCAGACTGACTCATCTCATTTATGTCACAGAATGTGGATTAATCAACTCAACCACTGGGTGTCAGAAAAAACAAATGTGGTTGATTGTATCACTGTGCTCCCACTCTTTAGTCAGTAGCTGCCTCTCATCTTCAATATTTATTCTAATTTTAAGGGATTTGTTTCTTTGATGTTAAATACCATTGAACCTATTTTTTAAATATTATTTGGCTTTCACAGGCTTGAGAAATTGCTAGACGTATTTAATAAACTGTCAGTATGTTATTTAGGCATTAAGATTATCCATGCCTCAACACGGGCCTAAGTTGTCTGGATAAACTATAAACCTTTTTCTTTTTGACTCTCCAGGAAGAAATAGTGATGGTGGCTTCCCACTGCTTACTCACTTATCATGGGGTCATAAAGAGTTAAACCTCTGAAACACATAGAAGCCTACTAAAGAGATAAGTACATATCAGCTTTTTATTACATTGAAAAGCTGCAATGATCACAGAACAGATCCTGGCCTAAAGATTCAAAGCAAGCTTTCATAAGAAAAGCTCACCAGAGGGTTACAAAGACAAATCATATCTTCTCTCACCCCCACCAAACAAAAAGTGTCTCCTATTTCCTAGCCAAGTCCCAGGTTTGCAAGCTCAGTCACAAGCTCAGCTGGAACTCTACAGGATAAAACATAATTGATTCCCCACAAATTGCTGCAGAGTTCAGTATGAAAATCAAAAACTTTCATTGAGCCTTTTAACACAGCTAGAGTGAGTTATAAAACCCTAGTCCATGATCAGGCTTCCCTTGAAGCAACAGATTCCTGGAAAATTTGCATATAAATCATAAAGAAATAAACAAAAATAGACCCAAACAAATTTATGGTTACCAAAGGGGAGATGTGCTCGGATGCTTCAATGGTGGCTGACTCTTTGCAACCCTATGGACTGTAGCCTGCCAGGGTCCTCTGTCCACAGTTTTCTCCAGGCGAAAATACCAAAGGGAAAGGCAGGGATAAATTAGGAGTTTGGGATTAACATATGCACACTACATAATACAGATAGTCAACAAGGACCGGTCTAGCACATGGAACTATACTCAATTTTGTAATAACCCATACAGGAAAAGAATCTGGCAGTGCGCCCCACAGTCCCGCAGATCTGTCTCTCGCTTCAACAATGTTCAGATAGAAGAGACCCAGGGACACCCCTTGCTCCAGTCTCTGGCCACCCTCCAACCTTTTTTCCAGTCCCAATCTTCAGAATCAGCCATTCAGCTATCCTTGATCACTGGGACCAGCCAACACCATGTTTTGAGCTTAACTCTTTACCCATCAACCATGAGCTCCCAGATACATTAGAATTATTCTGCCAAGAGGGAGGCTGTCAACTGCCTGGTCAACATGCATCTGCAGGCCTCCCACACCTACCTCTCATCTATTTCGACTGTGACGATATGGCCATGGCATGGGCCACTTTTTCCCCCAGACTGGTCAGGAGAAGCAAGAGGGTGCTGAATCTCTCAAAAATGCAAAACCAGCACAGCAGCTGCGCTTTCTTCCAGAACGTGCAGAAGATGTCTCAAGATGAGTGGGGTAAAATCCAGGATGGTATGGAAGCTGCCATTCTCATGAAGAAGAACCTGAAATAGGCCTTTTAGGACCTGCATGCCTGGGGTCTGCCCATGCAGACCCCACCTCGGTGACTTTCGGGAGAGTCACTTCCTGCAGGAGCTGGTGAAACTCATCAAGAAGATGGGTGACCACCTGACCATCCTCTGCAGGCTGGTTGGTCCCCATGTGGGGTTGGCTGAGTACAGCTTGGAAAGGATCACAAGCACAACTAGGAGCCTCTGGAGCCCAGTGGTGTTTGAGGAGCCCCTCTGGTATTAGGACTTCTGTCTGGAGCCCTAGGCAAATTTCTAACCACCCTGGAGCCCTCTCCCAAGCCTTGGATCAAATGGAAACAATAAAGTTTTTTGCAGCAAAAAAAAGAAAATAAAAGAATCTGAATATATATATATATATATATACACACACATATATATATCTACATATATATATATATATATATATATCTGAATCACTTTGCTGTATGCCTGAAACTGACACATTAAATCAACTATACTTCAGTAATTAATAAACAAATCATAGATAGCCAGCCATATTAGATATGTCTAAATATTTATATTTCTAGAATACATATTTACATATATATATAACTAGCAAATAAAAGGAGTACCTACACAGTAAAACATTTCACACAATGATTAATCACTTTCTAATATCCCTGTATTAATCTCAAAATTTATAGTATTGGCCCTGTTTTATAACTTTGCATAAATGTCTAGAGATCAATTGCTCTAACAAAAACACCTAACTGCCTAAGCATTTTGAACAAGTAGTCACGTTAAGCAAAAACCCATGGGGACTCCAGACGACTATGTTTCATTTTTAAGCCAGGACATGGAAGCAACCTAGATGTCCATCAGCAGACGAATGGATAAGAAAGCTGTGGTACATATACACAATGGAATATTACTCATCCATTAAAAAGAATACATTTGAATCAGTTCTAATGAGATTGATGAAACTGGAGCCTATTATACAAGTGAAGTAAGCCAGAAAGAAAAACACCAGTACAGTATACTAACACATATATATGGAATTTAGAAAGATGGTAACTATAACCCTATATGCAAGACAGCAAGAGAGACACAGGTGTATTAAACAGTCTTTTGGACTCTGTGGGAGAGGGCGAGGGCAGGATGAGATGGGAGAATGTCATTGAAACATGTAAATTATCATATGTGAAACAAATCACCAGTCCAGGTTCGATGCATGATACAGGATGCTCGGGGCTGGTGCACTGGGATGACCCAGAGGGATGGGATGGGGAGGGAGGTGGGAGGGGGTTTCAGGATGGGGAACACATGTACACCCATGGCAGATTCAAGTCAATGTATGGCAAAACCAATACAATGTTGTAAAGTAAAATTAATTAATTAATTTTAAAAAAAAAAGTAAAAAAAAAAGTTTTGCCTCTGGTGAAAGCTAACAGCTGACGAGAACAGACCCTGAAATTCAAATCAGAAGACCTGGTTTCTGGTCTGAGGGCACATCTGGGTTCTGCAATGGACAGGACATGTGCTGTTCGGGTAGTTCTTTACCTGTCTGAGGCTGTTTCCTTATCAGCAGATAATCTCTCAATTCCTTTCCAGATGTAAAGACTCCTAAGCAATAAGTGAAAAATTCAACATCTACTCTTATTGCAGGATAGCAAGAGAGTAAATTGAAATGGCAGGATAAGGCTGACTCAGCACAAAGGGAAGGATTTCTGGGAGAGGGGAGAGAGAATGATTGTTGTCATTATAACGTACCCACCTTCGGGGGGGAAAAAGTTTTCACTGGACTAGTTTGCATTTTCTCCCATACCTGGAGTCTCCACCTTTATCAAGTCTTTATAAACACACTCTCTATGCTTCCAGGGCCCCATATAAGGCACAGTCTCTGCCCTGGTCATCAGAGGAGGGTGATTCCAATAAAATAAGGATAAAGGGATGAAGATAAACGACCAGAAAGAAAATAGACTCACCAATAATATGTGTAAATGTGCTTATTTTCATGTTCTCTGCCAAAAACTGGAAGCTGCAGTGGCAAGGTCTCTGTTTCGGAGAGATTTTTTACATGCAAAATATTTTTACATTTTTACATAAAGAAACAACAGAAGCAAACACTAAAGTAGGCCAAGTTAAGAGTGAAAGTTGTTAAGATCAGTAATAAATCTGCAGTGGCTGATAGTGAACCCTGATTCATCCTTGATTCATTTCTAATACCCTTGTTGATGCAAAACAGAAAACCCCAAGTAGCTCAAACAAAGTAAGACAGAAACAGGAGCTGGCAGTACAGTAGTTAACATAGCTGCCTTCCAGAATAAAACAAAAAAGCCGAGAGACAGGAACATGACATAAGTCGTATATTGTGGAAGTCTTGTAGTTTTCAAGGACCTATTTAAATAATCTGATCCATCCAATACAGCTTACCAGCATCCTTCACTTAAAGTGCTCTGAATTTACTTCCTCATCTCCCATCTTTCGCACATTCTGTTCTTCTGCCTAAGATACAACCCTCCTACCCCATCACTTTTGCCTAAGTAATTCCTACTCATTGTTCCAGTCTTCCTTCTCCAGGAACTCCTCTTGACACTCTAAAGCTAAGGCTGGGCTTCCCTGGCGGTCCAGTGGTTAAGAATACGCCTTGCAATGCAAGGAACACGGGTTCAATCCCTGGTCCCGGAAAGATTCCATGTCTCGGAGCAACAAAGCCAGTGCACCGGCCACAATCACACCACAACAAGAGAAACCACTGCATGGGAAGCCTGCACACCACAATGAAGAGTAGCCCCTCCTCATCACAACTAGAAAAAACCCACGCAGCTATAAAGACCCAGCACAGTCAAGAAATAAAATAAATAAATCTTTTTTTTTAAGTTCCTAAAAATAAATATTCCTCCACGTGTCCCACAGCCCTGTCTTAAAATTACTTGTGTGCTCATCCATGTGACCCACAAGACCACAAGCATTCTGAGGGCTGATCCTGTGTCTTACGGTGCTTATATCCTCAGCATCTACAGTACGCCTGGCACAAAGTAGGTGTGCAACAAATATCATGGCCCACTCTCCTGGCCTAATCATCAAAATCTTACAATAGAATCTGCCAAGTCATTCCTATTCCTGTCTCCAGGATAAAACCAAACAATCTGAAAAGCAGAGCAATGCTTTGTGAAGACGGTAAAACACTTCACAGTCCTAGGCTAGAACCAGGCCTGGCACAAATCAGATGATCATGTCCTCTTTCCCTTTTTTCCCCCCCTTCATTTTACTCTCAATTCACCCACTTCCTCACATCCTTGTTTATCAAGTGTAAACTTCAAGCACCATTCATAGACTAGTTGTTGTTCAGTTGATAAGTCGGGTCTGATTCTTTGTGACCCCATTGACTGTGGCCCTGTCCCGTCAGGTTCCTCTGTCCCTGGAATTCCCCAGGCAAGAATACTGGAGTGGTTTGCATTCCCTTCTCCACAGGATCTTCCGGACCCAGAGACTAAACCCAGATCTCCTGCATTGCAGATAGATTCTTTACCATTTGAACCACCAAGGATTCCAATAAAGCCTTGCCTCAATTTCTTGTCTGGCGTCTTCTCAATTTCTGTTGAACACTGGTTGGTAGCAAAGCCATCCCAGGCCATCCTATCTTCAACAATTTTTCAAAAAAATTGTATATCCCCCTTCCCTGCTTTATTTTCATCTTTAACAGTTATCATTAACATACTCTATACTTATGTATTTATCTCATTACTTGCTAGCCCCTCTCCCTAAAATGCAAGTTCCACAAAAATCTCTCTTTTCTGTTTGAACCACTAACATAGTTCCCACCCTTAGAACAGTATCTGGCACAGAGCAGGTATGTAATAGAAATATTTATTGAAACAATGAATGAATGTGTGAGTGAATGAAAGTGAAAACTGTTGCTGTAAAACTTGAAAATAAAATGATTTGAATTTAACTAAAAATATGCCACCAAGTTATTTACTTTATTCAGTAAATAATGCTTCAAGCATCAACTCTTTCCCAGCATTCTACGTGTGTGTCATAAGAAAACCTTTCATAGAAAAAAAAAATCATAGTCATGCAGGTAAATCTTTGCTGTTATTCATCTGACAGAGGAGAAAAGCAATCTAAACGTGTTTGGTTTCCATTCTCAGCTGGACCCTCAATCTTACTAAATAAGCCATTCATTTGGCCAATCATGCCCCCCAGTCTATTCTTAATAGCCTGATAGTCCCAAGACTTATCAATTGCCTCAAGCATTCAGCCCCAATCCATATTTGCAAAGAAAAGAAGCCCTAGTATCTTTCTCTTCCATTTTCATACATATTATAGTAAATAGCAAAAAGGATCACAGCTTTTCACACCTCTCTCTAACCACACCCTTTACAGTGTGAATTTCAAGTTTCCTCTCATCAAGAGATAAAGTCTTTCTGAACCCCATAAATCTGGACAAATCTTGGGATTCCCTTTGTCCTGTAAAATGCAGCAGAAGGCATGTTGTGGAAGTTCCGATCTTGGCCTCAGCAGAACTGAGCACACTTGTGCTCACTCTCTTGGCTAGCCTACTAGAGAACAGGATACCACATGGAGCAGAGATGAGTCATCCCAGCTAAGGCCATCCTAGATCAACCATCTCCCAGCTGCCCTCAGAGCAATGGTTGATACATAAGTGAACCCAGCAAAGCCCATAAGAACTGCCCATCTGAGCCCAGCCCAAATTACTGGTCCACAGAATAATGAGATTAATAAATGGTTAGTGTTTTAAGTTACCACATTTTGGGGTGATGTATTACACAGCAAAAGCTAAATGATAAACTTATGTAAATCTTTTCCTTTGTTTATTACCTTCCTTTTTGTCACAAGTAGCAATGACTTAACTCTTTCAGAGCCTTTTTGGCTTAAGCACATCCTGTTCTTTCTCCTGGGTTGCCTTCCCCACATGGTCCACCTGGAAAACTCACATTAAGGCTCAGTCCAATATCACCTTGGTAATCTCCCCTTCCACCACCTGCACCGCCC
The DNA here is from genome assembly GCF_033118175.1 of Dama dama. Lineage (NCBI taxonomy): Eukaryota > Metazoa > Chordata > Mammalia > Artiodactyla > Cervidae > Dama > Dama dama. The sequence continues at coordinate 59,622,595 of NC_083692.1, read as the reverse complement.
CACTCCTATCTGAGATCACAGCACACATACATGCCTCCGTCATAGCACTTACTTCTGTATCTTGCTACCCCAGAAGACTATCCATTCCTCAAAGGTTGAGATTATATTTTATTCAATCTCTGAAATCTAGTTCTTAACCTAGGGCTTGTCATGTAGGAGATGCTCAGTAGATATTGGGTAAATAAACCTTGAATGCTTTGACATCTCTCATTTCTGTCCCTCTTCTCCATACCTGCTACCTCTGCCTTCATGACTGACCTGGATAATTTAAACAGGCCTTCTTTGCTCCCCAGCCTCCCATCCACTCCACTGCAAACACCTTCAACACAGGGCCATGATTATTCACATAGTATTTTTCCCATAAGATTTCTAGCTCTTTCAAGGCAGAAATCGCATACCCTTCACTTTTGTATATCTAGCAGCCAGTCTAATTTATTAATAAAAGGTAGTTAATTTAATGGTGAAACCAATATTACCAGCTAAAAAGGTACTCTGTTTCCAAAAAATAAAAATACCCTTTTTAATAATGATGAAGGACTTTTTTTTCTTGACTGCACTGCATGACATGTGGGATTTTAGTTCCCCTACCAGGGATTGAACCCATACCACTTGCAATGGAAGTGCAGAGTCTTAACTGCTGGTCCACCAAGGAAGTCCCCACTTCCAAAAAAACTTCTACAGAGCTGACTTTTTAATAAGGTGTTGAAAACAGTCAATAGAACCAAGAGTGCTGTTTAGACTGAGTCACGCTTGGGAAGAAAAGGAATCATCTCTTGCCTTGGAGAGGTTTTTCTGGAACAGTCACTGTCATCCTGTATTGTCCTACTTGAAGCCCTAGAAGACTATCCATTCTAGGGTAGTCTACTATGATAGTGAGAAGTGAAGTCTTTACTACCAATTCATCTACTACAGTTTTCAATATTTAAAAATGCGAGGACTTCAGTATGAGAGACATCACTCCATTAACTGTCCCCAAGATTGGCAATTAATGGATTAATGCTGATCTGCTCAAAGACTCTTCCCTTGATGTTCAATGTCATGTTAACAACAAGTGTGAAGATGCAGAAAGGAGGTTTATCAAATTCATAAATGCCCAAAGATGGAATGAAGACCAGTTACCTCAAACCCATTCATCCCTTCAACAAATACTTATTGCATCAGTTCAGTTCAGTTCAGTCGCTCAGTAGTGTCCGACTCTGTGATCCCATGAACTGCAGCACGCCAGGCCTCCCTGTCCATCACTAACTCCCGGCATATTTACCTACTATATGCCAGGACACTAGCCTAGGTATCAGGATATGGCAGAACACAAAATAGACACGTTGCTTTCTTTCATAGAGTCAAAGGAAAAGGTAAACATTAACCAAAGAAACCAATACATATAATGAATAAGCAAAACTAACACCTTGCCCTGTCACCATTGTGACCAAGCATACTACATACTAAAAAAAAAAAAATTAAAAACAAATTTTTTAAAAAGCACTTCACATCTGCAGATAAACTTTGAAAACAGGAATATCCTACCAAACATTAGTCCTGAAAATAACTGAGACCTTGAGCCCTGTCCCAAAAACTGCTAACTCAAGAGTGAACATGTTGACCCCTGACTTTTACAATACCAGCATCTAAAGCTATCTGAATATTCTACAGATATATTTTTAATCTTATGTTGCATGTTAAGTCATTTCAGTCATGTCCAACTCTGTGCAACCCTGTGGACTATAGCCCACCAGGCTCCTCTGTCCATGGGATTCTCCAGGCAAGGAGAATGGACTGCCAAGCCTTCCTCCAGGGGATCTTCCTGATACAGGGGTTGAACCCATGTCTCTTATGTCTCCTGCATTGGCAGGTGGGTTCTTTACCACTGGCACCACCTGGGAAGCCCCATTTTTAATCTTATCAGTTGTGATTTATTCATACCTTCTTCATTTAATATTAAGACATAGAAAGTATAATTATTGCATACAAGACAATGTATGCTTACATCACCGGAAACTAAATTTACATAAAACTTCTCCATTTCTACAGCTTTAATAACTACATGAGAAAACTGCCATTGTTTCCCATCATGAACAGCTAACCAGTGGTAACCTGGAAGGGCTTTTTTTTTTCTTAAATACTTGCTGTGTCCTTTACTTGGAAAGCCAATTCTGAAGGCTTGTCTTTCTTGCAAAATATTGCAAATAAAAATCCTTTAGTTTTCTTATTGCTCTTATCCCTGAGTTTCTCTTCCACCCACTGGAAGAGAAACCCTTAATTAGCTGTGTTACCTGATAAATATACAACTCAGACCTCTTTCATCCAGGTTTGACTTTCTCAGCTCCTGAAGTAACAGGCCATGGAGGTGTAGCTTTTACTCCAGATGACTCAGTTTCTGTTTCTAACCCTTTGTCTCTTGGTTCCTGGAGTGAGTCTGGTTCTTGACCAGGTCTGGGTCTGCTCTGCACGTGACTCCTATTTCAGTTCCTCTGTAAGTAGCAAGAGAGGCAGGAGGCAAGCTTCCATCCTGTGCTCTGACCAGCTGGTTTCCAATGGGTGGCAGACAACAGGGAATGTGCTGTTCTTCATACCCTTTTCTCTTTCTCAGTTGTCTTGATAAATTCTGATGTGTCCAGGCCTTAGAAATACTGTCACTTTGCCACCAAGTCATGAACTGTAATTTATTTAGGACACTGGATAGTCCCAACCATGGCACTGAGAATTCACTCATGCCTCATCCTGAACCACTGATTACATAGTTTTATTTCCAACTATCAGTAAAATCTTCATGCTCTTTGGGCTGTCAACTGTGAGCTCAAATTACTCCAAATATTTTTTAAAAAAAGAAAGAGAAATGTCCTGTGCACCCCTGAAATAGAGACTCATGCCTGGGTCAAGGAACATCACAGCAAAGGCAGCGTTGGCATGCAACATGTTGTCCCTGCTGGACATAAAGCTGCTGCAACTGACTGGTGAGTTTTCCTGGGACCTGACAAATGGGGCTTTGTATTTACTTTTGACTCATGACAGAGGTTGCTGCTCTCTGTGTGTCTGTGGCCTTTCTCCTCTCCCCCAAAGGAAGATAATTAAACTTTAACAGTGGAGCAGGACAGACTGTAGGGGAATAAGGATGGAAGCAGAGAGGACAGTGGGACACTAATACATGAGAGCAGGCAAGAGACAGCCAAAGCTCAGACTACACTGGTCACAGCAAACGTGTGAGAAGCCATTGCATCCGATATAGTTTAAAGGCTGAGTTGACCACCTTGGCAGAAGGAATGGATGTGAGAGATGAGAAGAACTAAGAAACCAAGAATGACCCCAAGATTTTTGATGGATGACAGAAAATAAAAACTCAAAATTACCTTGACTGTTGAGAAAAATGGAATGCAATAGGGATGTGTAAACCCAGCTCTTGAGTTTAGAAATGCTACTACAAAAATATAAGACAAGGGAAAATGGGCCTTAATGGAGCCTATGAGAAAATGACCTGGAGGAGTGGGGGTAGGTATTAGTAGAACTAAGTTCAGAGTGATTCACTTGGCAATCAAAAGAGCCTACAACTTAAAATATAGCAACGGAGGTAGAGGGCCTGATTTGAGGGAGATGATGTTTTCAGTACATTCCACACTAGACAGTCAACATTTCAAATCCCTCCCACCAACAAGGACCTACTGGGTAGCACAGGGAGTGATACTCAATAATTTTGTAATAACCTGTAAGGGGAGGAGAATCTGATAAAAGAAGAGCTACATTCATAGATAACTGAGTCACTGTGCTGTACACCCTAAACTAACACAACACTGTAAATCAACTATACTTCCATTTTTTACAAAAGAAAAAATAAAAGGAAATTAAATCACATATACCACACATACATATATAGATAAAATAAAATAAGATCCCTTCCAAGGCTAAGATTCACAAATCTTTTTTTGTTGTTGTTGTTGTTTTTGGTTTTTTTCCATTTATTTTTATTAGTTGGAGGCTAATTACTTTACAATATTGTAGTCATAAATCTTTAAATCCATCACTTAGGAGAAGCAGCATGTACTTGTAGCGGTCTCCATGTGTGACACACATACAGGAAGGAATCACAGACAAATCTACTTTTTTTAACACTAAATGATAAACTGTAACACCATGCGAAGTACCTCACTAGCATGCTTTACATATATGATTACTGAACTTTCTCAGTGATTCCTTCCTAACACAGGAGGAAGCTGTCCATGCATCCACACTGAGTACCTTATTTGTCTTTGAAGTTTCTTTTTATGAATAGGCATGGAAGTCAGGAGAAGGGTGCGATTACCCAATGTGTGTGTCTGTCTGTGTGCATGCAGGCGTGAGTGTGTGTTTTGCAGAAGCAACATAAACGCCAGAGCAGTCAACCAAGTCAAAAGAACTGAGTTTTGGGTGGGTCTCAGGCTTCAACTTTCCACAGGACTTCAGGCAAGTGTCCTTCGCCTGCATTCCACTGTCCTGAGCTGTAATGGAGCAGATAATGGCAGCCTCCGTGCCCACTGAAAAGAGACTCTCAAGACAAATGGGGTGTCCTACAATCATAGCCACCTACGGAACAGCTGCTGAGTACAAGACAGTATAATTAAGCCCTTAGGAGAAAAATGTGCTCTGAGTTCTCCAGAGAGAAAAAGGAAAGAGGAAAAGTAAATGAGAAAATGAAAAAGGACAGCAGGCAGGAACAACAGTCCCTCCCTGGGAGCTGGTTTAAGATGTGGATCTCTCCAGAAACATCCATCCAAGGCACCAAAGCTTTTAAACACACCAGCCAGTAATGGAGTGCAAGAGAGGTCACTGCTGTAGATGAATGCGGTGTTCACTCAACAGCAGAAATGGATGGTTTCTGTAACAAGAACAGATGGTTCTGCCAGGGTAGCATCTCCCCTGTCCTTCCTGCCTGTGTTTATAACGCTGTGTGTAATGTCACGGGACAAAGATCAAAGAAGGAAATGACAACCACGTGGGTAGCACAGGAAGACTATTAGATAGAATAAAAGTACTTAAGGCAGCTCCAGGTAAATTAGTGTTAATTCTCAGCTACCCCGACACCCCTTATGGGCCTTTCAGACAACATCTTACCAATTGAAAAACACTTTTTTGTCTCTTTTTCTCCAGATTGTGGGCATTTAATTCCTACATAAAAAGAAAGAGCCTTAAAACATAAGAACCCAGAAAACTAAAACCATTGTTCCTTTTAAGCAATTTTAAACTAGATCCACTAAAAACTATCTGGTCTACTGGTTTTATACTGAAAAGTTTAGCTGGCTGAAACCCATACTGTTTTACAACTATAAGGAACACAAGAATTCAAAAATCTGGCAGAATATAAGGTCTCTGCATTCTCATTTTAAAGCAATATCACTTTCCTTGAAGATGAATATTGTATGTCTAAATGACTGGATATGACCTTTACAAGTGTGTGGTTTCTCTCAGCAGCTAATATATATGTATTTCATTCATATGTATATCATTCCTGCTTCTCATTCTCTTGTTTCTATTAATTACTTTTTCTCTTTACATACTACATAATCAGTAGGGACATGTCCATTGCCTTTCTAGCTGATTTCTATTATTCCTCATTACAGCCTTTGTCCCAATTCCCTGCTTCCCACCGGTTATTAAATATTTAGACACTGAGTCTAAAATATCCTATTCCTGCCACTGTCAGAGTGACCATCCTATAGTTGTATAATCAATTAGCCTGGCATCTGATCTCTGTTTAAACTGTCTTCTTAGAGGAAATTTAATTATGATTAATATCTTTTCATGACTTTGAAATTGTATAGGCATGATTCCTTACTCAGTCATGCCTGTTAAAAATCATAAATCAATTTATTTTATTCCCTCTAGATCTGAGGAGACCTTATAAATTCTGACTGAATTTTGACAATGTAAAAAGTCCAGGAGACATTAGATGAATACACTTCTGTTTTTCTCTTGCTGGAAAACCCTTTCAGTAAAATCTTTTTGGTTGGGATATTTGAGGAAAAAAGGCCAGGTTCTGTGACGTCACATGCTAACATCACATATATGTTTTTTTTAATGTACTGTATCATTTTGTGTGGTCGAATACCAAAGGTTACGGTTTATTTACTATTAACCTGTCTTGTCTCTAACCTGGGAAACTTACTTCAGCAAATTTCTCCTCCCTACTTTGAACTTCCTTTACCTGTCTTGCTTCTTGCCTTATTAATAAATTAATGCTTGATGTATATTCTTTATACGTCATTTTATTTCTTAAGTCTTTATTGAATTTGTTGCAATATTGCTTCTGTTCTATGTTTTGGTTTCTTGCCCCTGAGGCATGTGGAATCTTAGTTCTCTGATCCAAGATTAGGGGATGGACTGGCACCACCCTACATTGGAAGGTGAAACTTTAACCACTGGACCGCCAGAGAAGTCCCCGAGAGTCACATTTTAATTTCTTTGAAAACTATATTTTGACATCCACCCCTTGACTTTTTTAAAAGTTGAGTTTTTACTGGAAAAGGATTGACTAAAAGGGAATAAGGAAATAGATACATGTATAAGTGTGTGGGTGTATGTCCTTTCCTGTTTCCATCTAGGGATCTTTCCTTCCTCCCTCCGTTCTTTCCCTTCCTTCCTTTCTCTCTTCATATGCTAGAGAGCAGACTGGCTCAGAGCTATCCGTAGGCCTTGCGAGACTTTTTAATGGAGACAAGCTTTTCCAAGCTTTTCCAAGCTTTTCCAAGGAGAGCCATGCAACACGACTCCAGTCATTGAGATACAAATAGAAGTGTGATTGGAGTTTCTGGAAAAGTTTTCGCTCCCCTCATAAAGAAGACAGTCATAGCTGGCATTACCCCCTTTCCTCCCCTTTCTGCCTTGATTTCCAACCTGATTTCTAGAGTTGGGGCAGCCAGCCTTGCTCCCAAGAGGCAATGAGGTCAAAAGAAAGGCTAAGAGACTCTGAGACACACCAGCTTGACATCACTGAGCCTATGAAACAAGAGCAGCAGCCACCAACCTCTAAACTTCTTATCTGAGAAAAAAGAAATGTCCATGTGTTCAACTCAACCCATTGCAAGTCGGCGTTCTTGCCTTCCACCAAACACATTATTTGTTGTTGTTGTTTAATCACTAAGTCGTGTCCAACTCTTTTGTGACCCCACGGACTGTAGCCCGCCAGGCTCCTCTGTTCATGGGATTTCCCAGGCACAAACATTGGAGTGGGTTGCCATTTCCTACTCCAAGGGATCTTCCTGACCCAGGGATTGAACCTGCATCTCCTGCACTGGCAGGAGGATTCTTTACCACTGAGCCACCAGGGAAGCCCAAACACATTGTAACTGTTACAATCCCTAAGCATCTTCTATACTCCTGATTTTGCAGGGTACCAGATTTTTAACCAGAAAAGCAAGTTCTACTCAGCCTAAAGCTAGCCCTACAAAAGTGTACACTTTCCAACAGAGATCATGGAGCAGGCTTGGCAATGCTTTACAACAGTTTATAAAAATAAATTTATAGTGTCTCCATGTGTGATGGAAACAAGTAACAAGCTGCCTGCAGCCTTCACTCCCCATCCCCCTCCAAATAGGAGAGCTGGAGGATCACCGTGGCCCTGCAGTGCTTGGGCTCCCTTCCCCGCCCCCTCCTCTATGCTCCAGGACTGATCCAGACTAAGACCTGGCCTCCACCCCACATTACTAGAGAGGAGAGCCCCAGGGGAATATGAGCTGACAAGCAAAAATAACTAGACCCTGAGGAGTACTCAAAGCATAACTAAGCTCAACTCAAGCTTTTGACCTAAACTTTGCTTTCTTCTCACCATTGGGTACCTAAGAATTTTTTTTCCACAGCTGCTGGTTGTGTGCTCAGGGTTTATTTCTGGCTTCTCATCAAAGGGAGAATGCCAATTCCTTTTTATGTATCTCTTCTAAATAAGGAACATTTGCTTTACATGTTTCCATTAAAAAGTCTCACAAGGCCTACAGATAGCTTTGAGCCAGTCTGCTCTCCAGCATATGAAGAGAGAAAGGAAGGAAGGGAAAGAAGGGAGGGAGGAAGGAAAGATCCCTAGATGGAAACAGGATAGGACATACACCCACACACTTATACATGTATCTATTTCCTTATTCCCTTTTAGTCAATCCTTTTCCAGTAAAAACTCAATTCTTAAAAAAGTCAACTTTTTTCCATGTAAAAACTCATTACTCAGAGAATCAAAATGTCCTGCACAAACTGCCTGTTTCTTAGGATTTCTCTGAAGATTCTGCAGCCCTGAGTCATCCCCTCTGAGATGGCTCCTGTGGAACTCTCTTAGGATAGGATATGGGCTCCTAGGATTACTTTTGCTCCTTGATATCATAGTGGTTATATCTTCTTTATTTTCTTTTTTTTTCCCCCTCCTTTCTTTTTGACTCAAAAGTCTGTATGGTCACTGACATTTCCTTACCCTTCCAAACCCCCATTTCCTCTCCCCTTCTTTCCTTGATTTTCTTTCTTCTTGGCTCTTTTCACCACATGTGAAAAAGAGTGGGTGGGTGGGAGCAAATGCGATGAGAAAATGACAGGGAAGAGTAGAGAAGCAATAATATAGTCACATGAACCTTGCCTGAGAAGAGCCTTCAGTCTCAGGGCACAGTTAGCTTATCTGTGAGTGGAAAGCAGCTCACCCTAAGCCTTGTCAACTTGTCATTGGAGCCTGAACATCCCAGGGGCCACTCCTGCAAGTCCTGGAGGAAATGCTGCCAACCTGTCATCTCTTCTCTTATCAAGCTATCGTGCTGAGGAGTCTCTGGCCACTTTTTCATTGTCTTGTGATCTAACTAAATCCATGGATGGCCCTAACAGAACAGTTCCTTAGTTGATCAACCAGAAAGGCTAGAAAATGACTTTTGCAACCATTTCTTTGCCCCAGAAAAAGCAAGAATATAATGGGATGCCCCTTTTCAGATGAGGTCACTTCTGTGACAGCCATCCCTCAGAATGAAAGTAGGCAGCCAAAGAGGGTCTGGTGCTGAGGAAACCTTATATTGAAGTGGCCAGATCCCCTGCTCCTCCCAATACAGATCTTCAAAGGGGGTCCAACTACAGTGAGTTCAAGAACATCAGACACTGTCTCAAAAATGAAAAGAGGGATTTAGAATTCGTGCTTTTTTTTTTTTAAGTTTCTTCAAATTGTACTTTTCTATACTGATGAATTCTTTAACAGTGATTTACCAGGCTTCTCTGTTCATGGAATTCTCCAGGCAAGAATGCTGGAGTGGGTAGCCATTCCCTTCTCCGGGGTATCTTCCCCAACCCAGGGATCAAATCCAAGTCTCCCGCATTGAATTGCAGGTGGATTCTTTATTGTCTGAGTTACCAGGGAAGCATACATATATATATATGTATATATATATATATATATATATATAGTGATGAATTTATTTTATAGTGATTTACCTATTTTTATCTAAATACATTAAATTTTTATTCTAGAAGTGACTTCAAAACACATCCCAGAGGGTTGCTACTGACTCTCCATTGAGGGGTAAGTGAAGTCTTCACTTCACTACTACTACTTGTGATGGTGACCCCAACCCTAGCCCTCTCACAGCCTCTTGTTTTAGGAACCTACGGGCTTTTGGGGAAGTGGGTCCTATTTAAGCAAAAAAAAGAACCCTTTTTCAAGGATAATTACTTTGTCCAATCCTCATTTTGCACAAGTCTTTCTCAGAATTGACATTTCCCCGAAAGTGGCAAAGTGTTCAGCTCAATGTCAAGTGCAGCGAAGCCTTCTATTTTCCTTAAAGCAAAAAGGTTTCAAATATATTTTACCATCCTGACAGCAGTGACAAATGGGACTTCAACTCAAATGAATTACAGATGGGCTTTCTGAATCACATAAAACTCTATGTAAATAGAGAACCACCAACTTTTTTTTTTTTTAAATGTCAGGAATACTCTGAGGATTTTTTTGACATTTGTTTAAAAAAAAAAAAAAACAATTACTAGCTCCCATCTCTTCATTGCTTTTTTCATTTATTAATGGAAGTAGAGTGAGGCAGGATGCAGGAGCAAGGAAGCGGGAGGAAGAAATCAACTTCAGGAAAACAAGAAGTTCCTTGATCAGGTGACCGTGCCAAGGACTCAGCGTGGTCACAAGCAAATTCCTCAGACCACACTGCTTGTCTGAGGAATAGATAAGCAGAGGTCAGCAAACTTTTTCTGCAAAGGATCAGGTAATAAATATTTTAGGCTTTGTGAACAATGGAGTCTCAGCTGCAGTTACTCAACTCTGTAGGGTGAGAGCAGCCAAAATACTATGCAAATGAGTGGGCAAGGCCATGTCAAATAAAACTTTTTTCAAAAGGAGGTGGCCAGATGTGCCCCCCCAAGCCAGATTTCCAGACCCCTGAATTACTGCATGACGTATTTTTTAAAAATAGTGCTTGATGGCACGTGAAAAGATGCTCAGCATTGCTAATCATCAGGGAAAAGTACAAATCAAAACTACAGTGAGTCAGGACTTCCCTGGTGGTGCAGTGGATAAGAATCCATCTGTCAGTGGAGGGGACATGGATTCAATCCCTGATCCAGGAAGATTCCACATGCCTCAGAACAAGTAAGCCCATGCACTACAACTACTGAACCTGAGCCTTAGGGTGCAAAAGCCACAACCACTGAGCCCCTGAGCTGGAACTACTGAAGCACGTGCCCTCTAGAGCCCATGCTCCGAAACAAGAAGAGCCACCATAATGAGAAGCCCACACAACACAACAAAGAGTAGCCCCTGCTCATCACAACTAGAGAAAGCCCACACACAGCAACAAAGACCCAGCACGCCCAAAACAATAATAATAAACCAATAAAACTGCTAGACAAAAAACTACAATGAGTCATCACCTCACACCTGTCAGAATGGCCATCCCAAAGAGAATAACAAATAACAAAGGTTAGTGAGGATGTGGAGAAAAGGGAACCCTCATACACTGTTGATGGGAATGAAAATGGGTGCTGTCACTAAGGGAAACAGCATGCAGGAGTCTCAAAAAACTAAAAATAGAACTATCCTATGACCCAGCAATTCCAGTCCTGTATCAAAAAAAAAAAAACCACTAACTCAAAAAGATACATTCACCCAATATTCTTAGCAGCATTATTTACAAGTGCCAAGATATAGAAGCAACCTAAGTGTGTCCATCAACAAATGAATGGATAAAGAAGATGTGTTTATATGCATACACAACAAAACACCACTCAGCCATAAAAAAGAACGAAGTTTTGTCACTTGCAGAAATATAGATGGACCTGGAGGGCATTATGCTAAATGAAACAAGTCAGACAAAGACAAATACTGTATAATGTCACTTATATGAGGAATCTAAAAATACAACAAACCAGTAAATACAACAAAAACAAGCATACTCACTGATATAGAGAGTATGGTAACCAGCGGTTACCAGTGGAGGTAGGTGAAACATAGGGGTGGGGGAGTGGAAGGAACAAACTACTGGATGTAAGATAGACTATGAGGATGTATTGTACAATGTGGGGGATATAGCCAATATTTTGTAATAACTATACATGGAGTATAACCTTTAAAATGGTATAAGAAAAAAAAAACAAAACAAAAAAATGTTGACAGTGCTTGGCAAGGAGAAGGGGACCACAAAACATCATCCCCCAGAAGCGTGTACTCACAATGGAGCTGGTGCAAGTGCAGAGGCCTCCTGAGGGACCAGGCATTAACCTTTTATTATCGAATTGTGAGGAGAAGGGACTTCCGGATGAGGGACTGGAAGGGTTGTCAGGAGCTTCAGGACAACAGCTAGCTCAACCAGTATAAAAAGTTTCCAATATTTTAACAACAGGTAGGGCCATGCTGGCGGTACCAGCTAACAGCCTGTGTACAGTCTGGATTCCCGCATTAAGACACTTAATCCAAGAAAAAGATTAAGAAAAAAATTAAAGACTTGCAAAAATGTGAAATTTGTTAATTCTATCTCCCCCTCCAAAAAAACAAAGCTCCAAACAAAAATAGCTGTATTTATTTACAAGCAAAAAAAAGTATAAAAGCCGTAAGAAGACAACACAACTAGTAATTGCCAAGGTTGTTTTAAAGCAGGATGCAAGAGAAGGTAGAGTGAAATGCTTCCTCCCATCAGCTTCCACCCATAATTAATGGCATTAGTGATAAGGACAGTGGCTTTGTGGCCCTCTAGTGGGTGGAAGTGCTGCAGAAATAGTGCTCTGAAGAAAACAACAACAGAGGAAGAAACTGTCTTTGGAGCATCCCACCCCCCACCCCAGGTGCTCAGGACCCTCCTCATTTACTCCCACTCCCCCAACACAGGCATAAACACATGTATCAACTAAGCTGCGGTTGTGCCTTCCCAAGGAGCCCTCACCTGGCTGCCAATAAAAAGTCTGGGAACTCCCTGGCAGTCCAGTGGTTAGGACTTTGCACTTTCACTGCCAAGGGCGTGGTTTTGATCGCTGGTTGGGGATCCCACAAGCAGTTTCCAAAAAAAAATTAATAGCCAAACTAATTCATGCTAAAGTGTTTGTGAATAACAATGGCTGCCTTTTATTAAGACCTCTCAGATGGTTTGAGTTTGGGGTTGGTTTTTTTGTTTGTTTTTTGTTGTTGGTGTGTTTTTTTTTTTTTTTTTTCATTTTTGGCCAAGCTGCAAGGCATGTGGGATCTTAATTCCCTGACCAGGGATCAAACCCATGTCCCCTGCATTGGAAGTGCAGAGTCTTAACCACTGAACCACTAGGGAAGTCAAGAGTTTTTAAAAAGAGGCTCTGGAATGAGCAATTCCTTAACCCAAATGAAATATTCTATAAACGGGAAGGAGGATAAGCAGATATTTTCAGTCAGGGAGCCCTATCCAAACATGCTACCTTGATGAGTGCCAATCATTTCCCTGAAAAAAGCAGATGCCCCCACTACAGCTCAAGATGGCAGAAAGTTTAAATTTTTTTTAAGTTGAAGGTCTTGTCTTCATATCCAGATGTCCAGAACATCAAGAAGTTTAGAACGAGGTGCACCCTGCATACATGTCCCAACCACTTCCCCAGGACTGTACATTAAGGGCTGCTGGGGTTACACTATGACTGCAGAGACTTTGATGGAGCTGGGATTATGCAGTTTGGGGGTGGGGGCAGGCAGTGGAATTAGAGCTGTTGCCTCAGTGGCTCCCGGCCCATGAAGGGCGGCGCTCTCTTACCTCAGGGCAGGGAGAACACATCTCTGGAATTAAACTGCCCTTTGTGGAGTTCAGCTTGGGCCAACAGGCAGCCGGGCAGATTCCTTTATAACAATAGTGTCCCAGTTTAAAAAAAAAAAAAAAATGCCAGAACCGAAGCACATATATGGCTCCTCAGTCACAAAAGGAAGATGAAGGCAAGACCTGTGACCTCCAGTTCCCAAACTCACAGCCGCATGCTCTTTTCGTGGTCAGCACAACCTTAATCTTTAAACATACAAGCTGCATCTCTTGAAAATGTTCAGCCTTCAGCCGACCACATTTAATCAGAAGAGGGAATTCTAAGCCCCTGGCTCCATGCCCTTCACAGCAATGACCTTGGAGGCACCCAGAGAGCATGTGCTTCCAGGGCCTTATTTCCTGGCAAAGGCAATGACAGCCTCAAAGTTTGAGCTCATAAACTCCTCACTAAAAACTCTGTCTGACCTCACCTGAAGCACTGTGATTTTAAAGCTTTGCACAAGCCTTTTCATAGAACCATTTGGTTTTGCTAAAGGGACGGAGGTGGGAAGAAAGGTGCTTTCCCTTGCTGAACACAGGAGAGCAGCGTGGAATCAGGCCACTGGCCTCCCAGCCAAGCAATGAATCTGGGGAGCAGACCGGGGTTAAGACCATGACCATGATAAAGGATGATAATCGCCACCATAGGCAAGAGGATCTTTTTCTAATTAAACTCTCCTTTACCTCCTGGGAGAAGTGTTGCTGAGCCAAAAGCCGCAGGACCAAGTGAGCTGAGAGAGAGAACTGCAAAGGAAAAATAACCACAGGAATGAGATCTCTAGCTCCAAGGAGGACATCACAGTGAAATGCCTCTGGTTGGAAAGGAGGTCTCGAGTGGGAGATATACACGCCCATGGGCATCTCGGTGGTCCCAGCTGGTGGCCTCACACAGCCTCAGCTTTGCCTCAGCATCCAAACCGTGAGGCTGCATACACAAAAGCACGAGAGAGTGCTCATGAACACTGACATTGCCGGGACTCAAGGGAGGGGCCAAAACGCATATGAGACATACAGGGAGAATACATCAGGAAGGGAAGCCAAAGGTGTGTGCTACAGGCTGAGCAGTTGGCCCAGAACCTGCCCGAGCGTCCCTGGGACCAGAGCAGGCAGCCTGTGGGGAAGGGTGATTCCTCTGTAACCCCAGGCTACCTCCCCATCAGCCTTTACTCTGCCCTCATCATGCCCCAGGCCCTCACTGTCTTCATGCAGTTTCCCTCTGAGGCAGCCCTCTTCCTAAGCAAGAACCCAAGTCCAGAGGACATTCCCCTTCTCTGTCAGAACATATTCTCTGAAGCTGTATTTCTCCTAGGACCTGGTCCTCTGTCAGCAAGTTTTTCTGATCAACTGACCTCTGTGAGACATTACTTTGCCGACATAGGTCTGTCTAGTCAAAGCTATGGTTTTTCCAGTAGTCATGCATGGATGTGAGAGTTGGACTATAAAGAAAGCTGAGCACCAAAGAATTGATGCTTTTGAACTGTGGTGTTGGAGAAGATTCTTGAGAGTCCCTTGGACTGCAGGGAGATCAAACCAGCCAATCCTTAAGGAAATCAATCCTGAATATTCATTGGAAGGACTGATGTTGAAGCTGAAACTCCAATACTTTGGCCACCTCATGCAAAGACCTGACTCATTGGAAAAGACCCTGATGCTGGGAAACATTGAAGGCAGGAGGAGAAGAGGATTACAGAGGATGAGATGGATGGCATCACCGACTCGATGGACATGAGTTGGAGCAAGTTCCGGGAGTTGGTGATGGACAGGGAAGCCTGGCGTGCTGCAGTCCATGGGGTCACAGAGTCGGACAAGACTGAGCAACTGAACTGACTGACCTCTGTTAACAGGTGATGATGAGGATAAGTTTCTTCTGTAAAGAGTTTTGCATATTAACAGGGTCTTTCAATTCTTTAACTAAAAACTGTGACTCAAATGCTCAGAATTGCAAATACCCACTCAGACTGAGAAAGTGCTAACACAGTCATCCACTGAAACAAAAAACCACACATTAGGCATGAAGCTTCTGGGGGTCACATCTTATGTCTCCTGAATGTTAATGAGTCCCGTCTCCAATTTACAGCTAAAGAACAGCATGCACCTGTATAATACATGTGCTCAGTTGCTCAGCCGTGTCCAACTCTTTGCGGCCCCATGAGCCCACTAGGCTCATTTGTCCATGTAATTTTTCAGTCAGGAATACTGGAGTGGGTTGCCATTTCCTACGCCAAAGGACCTTTCTGACCCAGGGGTTGAATCCAAGTCTCTTGCATCTCCTGCATTGGCAAGCAGATTCTTTACCACTAGCACCACCTGGGAAGCATGTATGATACATACACATCTTTATTTTTTCCTTTTTTAAAAATTTGGCTTCTGAAAAGATGAGCATTCTCTGTGTCTTGATGGTTAACTTGGTGAGGAAAGTATATTTCCCTGTAATACTCAGAAGCTAGAGTGTAGAACTAAAAAGAGAAAATCAGAAGACCCATCTTTGATTCAGAAAGATCCCACTTGGAGTAGAGGATACGCTGAGGCCTGTTTACTGGGTGAGGGAAAAGTATCAGAGTGAGGGAGATGGAAGGATGGGTGGATGGATAGTTAGACAACCAACAATGAGGGTAAACACAGACACAGCATCCTCAGCAGACTACAAAGGATGTGGAAAGATGAGGAGACAGATTAGAATATGCCTTCCTACCATCAGGGCAAATTCTTTTTTAGATATCAAAATTACCTATAATTAAAGGATCCCCCAAAGGGTCTCTCACAGTAAGTGATATTCCTCACAGCAACACTGTTAAAGGACTGAAAACTAGTTGATTACGTTAGTATGATTTCTCTCCTCCCCTTTCTTTAGAATATGTAACAATTTTTTTCATGGTCATTAATAAAGATCAGACAAAAAGTCATTCCTTTTGACTGCAGAAGACAGACTCCAAGGCACATCTGAGAGTCAGAGGTAAGAGTGGCCCTGGGTGAAGGATCAGTGGGAGGAAGAAAGAGTCTAAATGAACATCTACCTAGGCAGACTCAAGATCCCTAACACACACACACAGTTCCTTGGTAGAGGTGGGGCAAGGAACCTATGCATATTCTTCAACATACAGCACTAGGGGATTCTGAAAAGGACTGTTGCTGAATTGTGTGTAGGTGAAAATGAAGCTTCCCAAATTGTATCCCTATATGCTCTCTCTCCCACCATCTCTTCATCAAGTTCATCTAATCAAATGAATGTGGAAGCACAAACTGGAAACAAAATTAGTTTAAAGATATATCTATCCTGGAAGTAGAAATATCATATGACATCCTTTACATGTGGAATCTAAAAGAAATGATACAAATGAAATTACTTACAAAACAAAAAGAGTCTCACAGACTTAGAGAACAAACTTACGGTTGCCAGGAGGGCAGAATGGGGGGGAAGGGATAGTTAGGGAGTTTGAGATGGGCATGTACACATGCGTGCTCAGTCACTCAGCCATGTTCAACTCTTTGCACCCCCATGGATTATACTCTGCCAGATTCTTCTGTGCATGGGATTGTCCAGGCAAGAATACTGGAGTGGAATGTCATATCCTCCTCCAGTGGCTTTTCCCAACCCGGGGATCAAACATCTCCTGTGTCTCCTTCATTGACAGGCAGAAGCTTTACCACTGAGCCACATGAGAAGCCTGGATGTGCACACACTGCTATATTCAAAACGAATAAGGAACAAAGTCCTACTACACAGCGCATGGAATTCTGCTCAATGTTATCCAGCAGCCTGGATGGGAGGGGAGTCTGGGGAAAATGGATACACGTATATGTATCGCTGAGTCCCTTCACTATCCACCCGGAACTATCACAAAATTGTTAATCAGCTATACCCCAATACAAAATAAAAGGTTTTTTTTTAATAAATTAAAAAATACAAATCTATCTATAAGTGTGGAGCTTAAAATGTTCAAAATAGGATTGAGGGACTACCCACTTCCACCAAAGGGCTTGCTGATTTCTTGTGTTCTAGGTCAACTCAACAAAACGTGGTGTCCCATTAAGTCCTACACACATAGGATTTATAAGATTGCTCCTTGCAATGTCTCTCTTAGAGTATCAGGATAAATCAATTCTTCTCTATTTCTCATGCTTAGCAGGCTGAAAATCTTACTACTAAATGAGGGAATCAACTTAGAGTGACTACACTTTACCAGCAAAACCCAGACTCTTTTAGTAGAGCCAGGGTTTGCCTGACAAGAGTGCCGCCTAGTGTCTATCTGTGGAACTGCACACAATTTGTCTTAACACATTGAGGACCTAGATCATTTGTGTTTTGGGACAGAGAGCCTTGCTTTATGCAATCACAAAGAATTGGACACAACTTAGTTATCAAACAACAAAGTTTCTAAGGGGCTTCCCCTGTGGCTCAGTGGTAAAGAATCCGCCTGTCAATGCAGAAAAACTCAGGCTCAATCCCTCGTTGGGAAGATCCCCTGGAGAAGGAAATGGCAATCCACTCCAGCATTCTTGCCTGGCAAATCCCAAGGACAGAGGAGCCTAGCATGCTACACTCCATGGTGTCACAAAAGAGTCAGGCATGACTCAGAGGTTAAACAACAACAGAATTTCTAGACAGACATGATTTTGCAAATCAAATTATATTCTAATTGATTTCTGCCTATTTCAAATATGCTTTCACATTGAAAGGGCCCCTGACACATAATAAAGATCACAATTTAAAATATAGCTGGGGACTTCCCTGGTGGTCCAGTGGTTAAAAATCTACCTGCCGATGCATGGGACACTGGTTCAATCCCTGGTCTAGGAAGATGCCACATGCCGCGGATCAACTAAGCCTGGATGCCACAATCAGAGAAACCCATGCCCTCTAGAGTTGATGCTCCGCTACAAAAAAAGCCACCAGCCTAAGAAGGCGGAGCACCACAACTGGAGAGTAGCCCCTTCTCGCCCCATCTAGAGAGAGGCTTTGCACAGCAATGAAGACCCAGCGCAGCCAAAAACAAATATTTCACTTAGAAATGCCATTACTAAAAAATATATAAATAGAAAAACAATGACACTAATTAACTTGTTCACAAACAAAAACAGACTGACAGATGAAAAACAAACTTATGGTTCCAAAGAGGAAAGAGTGAGTGAGTGAAGTCGTTCAGTCGTGTCCAACTCTTTGGGATCCCGTGGACCTACCAGGCTCCTCCGTCCATGGGATTCTCCAGGCAAGAATACTGGAGTGGGTTGCCATTTCCTTCTCCAGGGGATCTTCCCGACCCAGGGATCGAACCCAGATCTCCCGCACTGCAGGCAGACGCTTTAACCTCTGAGCCACCAGGGAAGCCCAAAGAGGAAAGAAGGAGAGGGATAAATTAGGAGCTTGGGATTAAAAGATATACACCAATTTATATAAAATATATAAACAAGATCCTACTGTATAGCATAGGGAACTATATTCAACATTTCACAATCACCTATAAAGAATCTGAAAAAGAAAATATATATATATATAACTGAATCACTTCACTGTACAACAGAAACTAACACAATGTTGGAAATCAAATATATGTCAATTATAAATAATTTTAAATTTTTAAAAATAAAAAACAGTCAATCATAGCTTTCAGGCCTCCCAATCTCCAGAGACACAGAGTCAAACTCTTCCGAGAACCTTCTCCCCATATTGTGCTCCAGTCCCTTCAGGCCCTGAGTCCTTGGTTCAGCAGTTCAACAAGCATCCAGTCACACATGAGACACTGGTCTTCAAGCTTAGCCTCTCTGAGTGGCTCCCTCAGAAACCCCCCCTCACTTGGCTCAGAAGGTATGGAAGGAGGTAAAACGTCAAGGTATTCTCTACTCCTTATAACGTTAACTCTGATAAATCTTCTAATAAATTCTAGCTTTCTGTTATAAAGCCAGTGGGTACAGTCCTGGGATCAATCAATTTGGCCATTTTTTTCACAGCCATCATCTTGGTCTTCAGTCTTATCACCTCATGTTGAGTAGCAGTGGCCACTGGGTGTTTTCCACGTCCTCTGCTGTATTCGTTTCCTGTTGTAGCTGTCAACAAGTTACTGTGAACTTGACGGCTTAAAACAGCACATACTTATATTAATATGGTTCTGAAGATCAGAAGTCCAAAATGGGTCTCCCTGGGCTTAAATCAAGGTGTTGGTTGCAGTGCTGTGTTTTTCCAGAGGCTCTACGGCAAAATCTCTTTTTTTGATTCTCCAGTTTCTAGAACTACATTTCTTGGCCTCATGGCCCTCTTCCATCTTCTAAACTAGCAATGGCCGAGCAAGTTTTCCTCTAGTATTATCACCTTGATACTGTTGCCTCTGCTTTCCTCTTTCATCTTGAAGGACCTTGGTAACTGCCTTGGGCCCACTTTGATAAGCCAGCAGGTAAGAGATAAATTGGGAGTTTGGAATTAACATATAGTACAAGGAAACATATTCAGTGTCTTATAATAACCTATGGAAAAGAATCTAAAATAGATATATAGATATGTGTATAACTGAATCACTTTGCTATAACCCTGAAACTAACACAATGTTATACTTTAGTTAACTATACTTTAGTTTTTTTTTTAATGGTTTTTAAAAATGCCCTCCCTAGACACAGACCTTAGAATTCTCAAATAGAGGAGTGGCTAAGAATCCCCAAGCCAGAGCTTAAAGGGGTTTTCTTTCTAATGGTAATCATTGAGATTTCACATCTAAAGAATCAAAACAACAATAAAAAATACTGCAGTGATCGGTGGTGGCCTCGGGTTAGGAATAGAAGGGAGGGGACAAGCAGTGGGTGGACTTATAAAAAGGCAACCACGTGGGTTTCCATGTGGTCATTCCATCTGAACTGAGCGTTGAGTTCAACCCTGACTGCGGCGGTGATACACAAACCTATCTATGTGCTAAGATGGAACAAGACTCGGATTAGACAGTGGTGATGGCTGCATGACGTGGTGGCGCACTGGAGCCCACCGAAGCATACGCATTCAATGATTAAAACAACAGGTAAAGTGTTAAGAGCTAAATATGTGTGTACACGCTAAGTCACTTCAGTTGTGTCTGATTCTTTGCGACCCCATGGACTGTAGCCCACCAGGCTCTTCCGTTCACAGGATTCTCCAGGCAAGAATACTGGGGTGGGTTGCCATGCCCTCCTCCAGGGGATCTTCCTAACCCAGGGACTGAACCTCCATCTCTTGTGTCTTCTGCATTGGCAGGCAGATTCTTTACCATTAGCGCCACCTGGGAAACCCAAGAATTAAATAGACACATAGATAAAAAATGAACAAAAGCAAAGCTAGAAAAATCTAAATAAGACTGTGGATTCTGAGACTTCCATGATGGTCCAGTGGCTAAAACTCCACACTCTCAGTGCAGGGAGCCTGGGCTCAATACCTGGTCAGGGAACTAGATCCCACAGGCCACAGCTAAGACCTGGCACAGCCAAATAAATAAATTTTAAATAAAGACTGTGGATCCCAGCAATGTCAATATCCTGATTATAATACTGTTTTGCAAAACGTTATCACTGGGAAGAACTGGGCCAAAGGCACCCTAGGAGTTCTCTGTATTATTTCTTACACCTGCATGTGAATCTACACTTCCCATAAAAATGTCCATTTTTTAAATGACTACAGTTTTGCAAGACTGGTTTGTTGTATAATTTTCTAATAGTATCTGAAGATAGTGGAAAAAGAAATGCTTTTGGTTCATTAATCAGAAACTTTTCCCAAATGTGAAATCCATCCTCTAGGGTTCAGAGATTCCATACTACCCCCAAGTGGTCAGTATTCTTTACTAACTACGTATCTATATAGTCAGGGGAGTTCCAAGAAGCGATGTATCCTGAGAAGGTCTGAACTACATTTATTTGTTTTCAATCCACATTTCATCCCTCAGATTCATTTCTTTTAGAGATCTAGAAATAAAAACAACATTTATAAAAATTATTCTTTCCATCAGTTTTGCTGTGGGACAAAATAAACCATTTCATTCAAGTTCTCCAGTCAATTTTACTAAATCCAAATAAGGACACTGCACACATATGCATATATGCAAGTCTACAGAGACAGTGGCAAACCACAATAATTAGATCTACATATTCTTAACCCAAAAAAGTAACTGTTTTTCTGTCCTATCTCCCTCTGTGTCCCTCTCTCCCAAAGTCTTATTTAACAATAACCCAAGACAGTAATTCCACCCACTGAATTTGCTTCCTGGCCTTGACACTTCCTGTTGTGACCAAACACATCTGATTGATCAGACATCCATGCAGGGCTCCTCATTCACAGTAGAGTTGTGTCTTCTTAGCAAACACAAAATTTTCAAAGTACCCCCCCCCACCCCTGTTAAGTGGCTATACACTTATTCCTAAAGTAGTAGATGTTGGTTTATGAAATATTTTGGAAATTCTTTCTTACAGTTACCTTAAAGTCTTGTAGCATTTGTTTTTTTATCTATCCTAACTAGTGGGATTCTTTTTTCCCTTTAAGGAAAGGATTTGTTGACTGGGAACAGCTAACTAGAATTCACAGCTAAAAATTCACAGTTGGTCAATAATGTGGACAATGGAGCTTGTTAAAATTACTTTATCATCCAAAATACCCATAAAGTACTGAGAATGAATTTTTAAATATGTGTGCTCCCAAGACTAGTTCTGAAGGCAGACTGAGAAGAATTTCTATTATGTTTCAGGCAACAATAGCAGTAGAATAAGTGTATTATCAACCCCATGGAGATCTCTTAAGAAGACAATTGCTTGGATAAATAACTTCTAGCATATGCATAACATCAGGGGCATAAAAAGGGACCCAGCACTCTCAACTTCCACCCCCAGCCCACCTACAAGCTAATACTCTGTGAGCCCAGAAGGGGTAAAACTTTTAGAACTGTGAGACCTGTGGTAGAATTGTCAGAACTGCATGAACACAATTCCATAAGTTGTGGCATAATTTATAGACTACTATAAACTTTTATTCAACACAGAAAATTAAAACAAAGCCCATGAGCACCTTGAGCACCATCTTGAGTAGAAAACTACCATTCACAACCACTCCAAATTTCTGAGTCAATTCTTTTTTTTTAATCAGGCCTTTTACTATGTAGATGTAAGTCATTTTTAGGAAACATGTAAAGTGCCTGGGCTCAGGAAGGAGTTCAATAAATGGTAGCTATTATTATTATGCTTCCTATCACCCATGAGGGGCTGGATGGGATTATTACCTCTGTTCTTAGGTAAAGAGACACTACAGTGGATTCTCGAACAATGTGGGTATCAGGGTGCCAACCTTCTGCACAATAGAAAATCCCTGCACAACTTATAGTCAGCCCTCCATAAACTTGTGTGTGTGGGTGTGTGCTCAGTCATGTCCAACTTTTTTTGACCCCATGGACTGCAGCCCACCAGACTCCTCTGTCCTTGGAGTTTTCCAGGAAAGAATACTGGAGCGGTTTGCCATTTCCTTCTCCAGGGGATATTCCCAACCCAGGGATTGAACCCGAGTCTCCCGAGTCTCCTGCATTGGCAGGTGGATTCTTTACCCTGTACCACTTATCCATGGATTCAACCAACCATGGATCTATAAATATAGTGGTACTGTATCTACTACTGAAAAATATTGCATGTAAGCAAACCTGCAGCAGATCAATAATCTCAGATATGCAGATGACACCACCCTTATGGCAGAAAGTGAAGAGGAACGAAAGATCCTCTTGATGAAGGTAAAAGAGGAGAGTGAAAAAGCTGCCTTAAAACTCAACATTCAAAAAACGAAGATCATGGCATCCAGTCCCATCACCTCATGGCAAATAGAAAGGTAAACAATGGAAAGAGTGACAGACTTTATTTTCTTGGGCTCCATAGTCACTGCAGATGGTGGCTGCAGCCATGAAATTAAAAGATGCTTGTTCCTTGGAAGAAAAGCTATGACAAACCTAGGCAGCATATTAAAAAGCAGAGACATTACTTTGCTGACAAAGGTCCATCTAGTCAAAGCTATGGCTTTTCCAGTTAGTCATGTATGGATGTGAGAGTTGGACCATAAAGAAGGCTGAGCACTGAAGAACTGATGCTTTTGAACTGTGGTGTTGGAAAAGACTCTTGAGAATCCCTTGGACAGCAAGAAAATCAAACCAGTCAATCCTAAAGGAAATTAGTCCTGAACATTCATTGGAAGGACTGATACTGAAGCTGAAACTCCAATACTTTGGCCACCTGATGCGAAGAACTGACTCACTGGAAAAGACCCTGATGCTGGGAAAGACTGAAGGCAGGAGGAAAAGGGGTGAACAGAGGATGAGATGGTTGGATGGCATCACCGACTTGATGGACATGAGTTTGAGCAAGCTCCAGGAGATGGTGAAGGATAGGGAAGCCTGGCGTGCTGCAGTCCATGGGGTTGCAAAGAGTTGGACACGACTGAGTTACTGAACAACAACAGCAGATCAAACCAGTGTTGTTCAAGAGCCAACTGTATTCTTGTCTAGGATTACCATGTTACTAAGTCCTAACAGTGTTAGCATGGTTGAGTTTCACAAATTGTATATATTCATATATAATTTGGTCTAATGTGTATTTTATCACATAACCTTTATTTTATATAATATACTTAAAATGTAATACATATTACATATTTCTATAACATTTATATGATAAACATACTATAATTTATTTATATAATATGCTAATATAGTATGCTATATATATGCTATATATAATATGCTTATATATGTCTATATTCTAAACATACATATTTATATGTTATTTTATGTCAAATTGTATAACATATTTGTACTATATAATGTTTTAAATATATACTTACATAATTTATATATACAGATGACTTACAATTTTCTACAAATGGAATTCACTTGAAATCAATCATTTTTCCTAGTAACTTTTAAAACACTAGGAAGAAACTAGAAGCCCAGGTACTCTTTGAAAACTTAAAGGACAAAGACAAACGTGATAAAGGGTCCTCAGCTTCTGCCATGTCTTCTACCTTTGTCTTTATTTCTCTTTTTGACAGCCACCTTCCCTGTCCCCTGTTTCAACTAGCCAATAAATCACAAGGCTTACAAAAACAGTCCTCAGAAAATACTGTTGGAACGGTCGTCTGGACCCCAAACAACAGACAGGGAAACAAGAGTCCCCAGCTGCAGGTTCAATTAACATAGAAAACCACTGCCTAAGTTGGCCCCACGGGGCTACCCCGGTGAAGCAGCAGTAAATAATCTGTCTGCAAATGCAGAAGACGTCAGAGACTCGGGTTTGACCTCTGGGTCAGGAAGATCCCCTGGAGGAGGAAATGGCAGCCCGCTCCAGTGTTCTTGCCTGGAGAATTTCGTGGACAGAGGAGCCTGACAGGCTACAGTCCATGGGGTCGCAAGGAGTCATACATGACTGAGCACACACGAGCTGACACCACACAGCCAGAACTTGGCCTCATACCCTGCCACTCCCTGCTGGATGGAGAGGTCACCCAGTCGGCAGGTGCCCTCTGATGTACCTCAGCTAAAGAAAGCCTTTCAGCTCTATTTGAGTCACTAAATCCTTTTCTTCTGACACCATGAAAGTACTTATTCCATCACACAACTTAGAACATTTGTATTAGCAGGGGGAAAAAACATGATCATGTCATACCATATTGATAGCAGGTATTTATGATTTAGCAACATTGCAACTATGAGTCCCTGGGTCCATGGGAAAAATAACTCCACCTAAGCCAGATCAGCAGTCTCAGAATCTCACCATCAACACTCACCTGCTGCTTAGTCAGTCATTTTTGGTGTGCTCAAGTTTGCCCACAATAGTAGATGCCAATGATATAAGAACTATATAGGGGAGAACTTGATTCTTCTCATTCATTTGGAAAGTGTACTTATGTACAAAGTACTTATGTACTTCAGGTTGCCTTTTGTCAGAGGACCACTAAAGCACCAGCATTCCACAGCCTGGGGGCAGCTCCTTTTCATACACAAAACTCCCAACATCTTCACGGGTTACACTTTGCAAATGGAAATGGCATCCAGAAAGCAGTAAGGCAATGACCATAATTAACTCAAAAGGGGTACCCTTGGGTAGATGTGCCATCCGAGAAGACAATACCTCTGTCCTCAGCATAATGAACAAAGGGTGTCATCACACTGTAAGCACAGCCTATGGCAAGGGATTAAGTGACTTTCCTGGAGTGAGACAAGATGGAGAGCCTCTTGGCCCAGAATAGATAGATAGACAGATAGATAGATAGACAGCCAGATAGATTAAGAACTAACAGGAGACAGCAAGGTGAATGTATTTTATTACTAGTTCTATTTTTGTTACTACACCAATAATCTTCCATGCCAGTGGTTCCTGCTTAGAAAAGGTAAATGAAGGGGAAACTCTTCAAAGAGCCAAGTTGATGGATTCAAATTTAAATGCTAACTGGGCACAAGAATGTTACCTCCTGGGTCCTTAGTGACTGAAAGTTGCGACCTGACTCAGCTCTAGTTCTCACTTTGAATGTCAAACTCTTGCCTTGCGTGGTGTCAGCAGCTATTTAAAGAATCACCAGGAAATCATACCAGTGTTGTTGTTTTTCAGTCGCTCAGTCTCGTCCGACTCTTTGAGACCCCATGGACTGCAGCACACCAGGCTTCCCTGTCCTCTACTATCTTCCGCACTTTGCTCAAACTCATGTCCACTGAGTCAGTGATACCATCCAACCATCTCGTCCTCTGATATCCCCTTCTCCTCCTGCCTTCAATCTTTCCCAGCATCAGGGTCTTTTCCAATGAGTTGGACCTTCAAATCAGGTGGCCAAAGTATTGGAGCTTCAGCATCAGTCCTTCCACCAAATATTCAGGGTTGATTTCCTTTAGGATTGACTGGTTTGATCTCCCTGCTGTCCAAAGGACTCTCAAGAGTCTTCTTACATCATTTTCCCAAAACGTTATCAATAGCGAACAGCATAGGCAAATCCCAGGGATAATGATGGGGGAAAATGTATCCTCTGAGGCTTTCAACAAAATATAACAACCTCAAGGAAGACTCCACAGCTCAGCCCTGACTTACCAGTCGCTCCACTGAGAGGAAGAATCCTGAACTGTCTGTGGCTCCCTCCTACCTCCTGCGGCCTTGAGGCAGTAGAGCTCCAGGATACGAGAACCTTGAGGAAGGATTCTCTTCGTCATTGAGAGGCAGGAAGAAACTCACAGTTAGGATGAGGTTTTGATAAGCCTCTTCCCAAATAAACAGTCAAGGCCCCATGATTCCCAAGTCCAGAGCAAAAACCAAGTCCCAAAGTCAAAGGAAGGATACTCTGCTCCTAACAGGAACACAGTGAACACACACATGTGTGCACACGTCAGCGCACCTCTGTGTGCCAAGGCAATTAACTCAAGTTCCTTGGTCTGCCCTTTATTGCTAAGGCTGTGGGCAGAGATCTCGGGTCATACAAAGACTCATCTCCACAGTTCTCTCTGCTAACACACCAGGGGCCAGGGAGCGTGCTGAGGCCGTCACAATAACAAAGGGAGGAGTCACCAGCTGGGATAAAGGCCCATCCAAAAGGCAGGTGCCCAGTGTAAAGTCCCTGGCAGACGCATGGCTGATGCACATAATACCTGCAGTGGGTTGAACAATGGCATCAGAAGGTATCAGATCCTAATCTCTGGAACCTATAAATGTGACGCCATATGGCAAAGACCTCGCTGATGTGACTGAGTTCTGGCTCTGAGAAGCAGAGATGATCCTGGATTACCCAGGGGGACCCGAAATGCAATCACGTGCCAGGCATGCTCAGTAGCTTCAGTCATGTCCGACTCTTGCGACCCCATGGACTGTAGCCCTATCCCGCCAGGCTCCTCTGTCCATGGGATTCTCCAGGCCAAGAACACTGGAGTGGGCTGCCATGTCTTCCTCCTAGGGATCTTCCCAACCCAGGGATTGAAACCATGTCTCTTGAGTCTCCTGCATGGCAGATGGATTCTTTACTGCTGAGCCACTGGGGAATCCCCAAATATAACCACAAGGACCCTTAAAAAGCAAAGCAGAGGAAGACGTAGCACAGACAGAAGAGGGGAAGGCAGTGAGACATGGAGGCCAGAATGGAGTGATGCAGCCGCAAGTTAAGGAGGGCCGGCAGCCCCGGATGCTGGAAGAGAGAGCTCTGAAGGGAGTGGGGCCCTGCGCCACCTAGACTTCTGCCGGCTGATGTCCACTTCAGACTTCCGGCCTCCAGAACTGACAGAGAATCAATTTCTGATATTTGTGGTGATCTGTTATTGCGGCAGTTATATAACAACTAGCCAAGTTACCTAACGGGAATTTTCACAACATAAAACTTCACCGAAGGTTATTTTAGGCTTGGAAAAGTAATACTTCTTAATAAGCAATGAACATGTGTCTGCAACAGAGAAAGAACTGAGACTACTTCCATGACCAAACCTGCTCGCCACTATCACAGCCCAGGAAGTATATTGATGGATCTGCTCAAACAAAAGTGGCCCAGAGAATCTGCCTATCACAGGAGGCAAATATCCAACCTAGTTTTAACATGAAATCTCACTTTGTCTTCCTCTTTGCTATATTTATATAGAAGTCATTCTGCCCATTCTGGGGGGTAAGGCAATCTTTCCAAGGATGGGCTGCAAGACCTGTGTTCCCTTTTTATCTGGCTACAGCATTTCTAAGGCTAAGGCCATCTTCCAAAGAAAAGTGCCACTGGGTGGCACTTTTGTGGTCCTTTTGTACCTTTTGTGGTCCCAGGGACCAGGCCTAACTGGAAGAAAACTCCAGAGCCCCCTGATGAACCAATAGCCACTCCAAAAGAAATCATTATCGGGAAAGGGTAAACATTTTGCTGAACTGGAAAAGAAGGCAGTGGACAAGGAAAGGAATCAATACCCTGGGAAGGGGAGAGGAAATCAGACATTGTGGATAGAAACCAACCACCTTGCTTAAGAGAAACTGCCCAGAGATGGCAAGGTCTCATTATGAGAATGGACAGCGAACATCTCAGGGGTGACAAGGAAGGACTTAGCCTCATGGAACTACTCCAACCCAAGTGCAGGGAGGTGACCATGAAAATGACTCCTTGAAACCTAGCACTCCTGATGGAGAGAGGTCTGGAAAGGCCAAGATCCTAGGGGCATCACTAGAAAGAGAGGCCCACATGGAGCCTGATTAGGACCAGGCAGTGGTTTTAACAGGAGGCAAAATGGAACATGACATCTCGGAGGGGAACTCTCAAGGAGATAAAGTGCTTACAACAAATGACATCAAATTTATGACTCCACTTCCCTGCTCCAAAATTCAGGTTAATAGTGGATATGTGTGAGAAACTCTTTCCTGATTATTCCAAGTTAGACGTGGAAAACCTTTTGTCATGGGTTGAACTGTATCCCCCCAAAAGAGACACAGTGAAGTCCTCACCCCAAGCACCTTATCACCAGACCGTTTTAGAAATAGAGTCTTTACAGGAATAGTCAAATCAAACTGAGGTCATTGTCTAATCCAATAGGAATGGAGTTTTTATAAAAGGGAGGATCTGGACACAGAGAATGACATGCCCAGAGGAAAGACAGTGTGAAGAGACTCAGGAGAACGCTACAAGAAGACAGGAGTGGAGTATATATGTATAAGAAAGAAATCCCAGAGACTGCCAGCCACCAAAACAAGCAATGAAGAGGCCCCTACAGGCTTTAGAGGGAACATGGCCCTGCTGACACCGTGGTTTTGGTCTTTAGTTTTTAGAGTCATGAGACAATTCATGCCTATGGTTTTAAGCTGCCCAATCTGTTGGTTATAGCAGCCCTAGGAAGTTGATACACCTTGCTTTTCCAAATGTATAATATATGCCAAAATTTCTCAGACATGTTCAGTTCCCACCCCATCCTCCAGCAATTCCCACACCACTCAGACACACTCACAGCCCTCTCTCAGGGGCTCGGGAAGGTCATGGTTCAAGAGGGTTAATCCCTTTAACGCACACTATCAAGAGCTTTCAAACTTTTTTTTTTTTTTTAATGAAAACAAACTCGACCCATCAACAAAGTGAAAAGGATGTTTCTCCCACATGCTTTTACTTTGATGCAAAATTTATTTAAAACAATATTACATTATTACTGTTTGACAGCACCCCTTTCAAACCTGGCACCAGGAGAAAATAAAAGACTCTACATGTTCTAAAGACAACCAAGAAAAAGACAAAAGACAACAATCTGACATCAGTGCTCAGCCTGACAACAAATGACACTGTCTTTCTTCCTCCTGAGTCTCTC
This sequence comes from Dama dama, assembly GCF_033118175.1. Classification (NCBI taxonomy): domain Eukaryota; kingdom Metazoa; phylum Chordata; class Mammalia; order Artiodactyla; family Cervidae; genus Dama; species Dama dama. Next base: position 59,593,119 of record NC_083692.1, on the reverse strand, counting down.
AGGAAAAGACACCTCACATATTAGAAGTTTTAAACTCGGTTTCTTATAAAACAGCCAATGCCAAAGACAAAGGACACAAAAAAATATCGACTAAACATACACAAATTTCCGTCATGATCCTCAGGATATTTTTAATTTTTTGCATAATAGCTCAAAAAAATAATTACATTAGATATATATATTAGATAGGGATACAGTTATATGTAAAGCAATAAATAAGAATACTTCACTAGAAAAAAAAACCTTAGTCTCTGACATAGAACACACAATTTTGAAGGTCAGAGATAGGAATCTTCAGACAACTCACTCACTTAGGCTGAGTTCTGTTTGTTCAGTAACTAAGATAAGATTCTGTTCAGATTGTGTTAAGCTGTATGCAGCAGGAACCTGACTTGATTGCCTTCACAAATTAGGGTTTATTTTTCTTATAGAAGCAGAAATCAGAAGCAGGCCAACCATGGCTGGACCAGATGCTCAAAGAAATCACCAGTGATTCAGGCTTCATCTAATCCCCTGCTCTTCCATCTTTAACATGTGGCCCTTGTGCTCATGGTCACATGATGACTTCCTTCTAGGCAGCAGTAGAAAAGAGAAGCATGTGTGTGCTCAGTCGTATCCAACTCTCTGCTTCCCCATGGGCTGTAGCCTGCCAGGCTCTTCTGTCCATGGGATTCCCCAGGGAAGAATACTGGAGTGGGTTGCCATTTCCTCCTCCAGGGGATCTTCCCAACCCAGGGATGGAAACCGAGTCTCCTGTGTCTCCTGCATTGGCAGGCAGGTTCTTTATGACCAAGCCACCTGGGAAGCCCCCATAGAAAGGAAAGAAGAAAGGCTAGAGGTAAATGATGTGTACCAACTGAATCTGTCCATTTGTCAGGAAAAGAATAGTTTTCCTGGACTTGTGTCTAACTGTCCAGAACAGAGTCACTCTTACTTCTAAAAAAGCCTGGAAAATCTAGTTTTGCACTGCTCCATTATTGCCCCAAACCAGTGTTAGTAGGGAACATGAAGGAGAATGATATTAAGGAAAGGGAAATTTATCAGAATCTGCCATGAAGTATGAGGAAGAAAAACCCAAAATGCTATCTCTCTCTTAAATCATAAAATCTCTCCTAGTTTTAAGATATAGTTAAATTAGTATATACCATCGTTTAATCTTATGATGCAAGGTAAAACCACCTAACCTGCAATATAAATGGATTTTAAAAGCTTTTTTTTTTTAATTTAACAATTCCAGGCTGGAAATAAGCAAGAATTTGAAAAAATTAGGATGCATGTACAAGGATGTTAAATTCAGCATCACTGTTTATAAAAGTTCAAAGCTTCAAAGTTCAAGCAACCTTTTTTTTGGCTGTGCCACAAAACATGCAGAATCTCAGTTCCCTGACCAGAGATCAAACCTACGCCCCCTGCAGTAGAAGTGCGGAATCTTAACCACTGGGAAGTCCCAAAATTTCAAACAACTTTATATAACCATCAATATAGAATTTTTTTCATTTATGGCACGACCATACTCTGAGAAATCTAAGCAGCTGTTTAAAAATGAGGTAGAATTAAATGTTGACATGGACAATGTTCCAATACTGAGTGTGAAGTGATAAAGCAAATCAGATTCCATTTACCTGAACACTTATGTGTGCACATACCTATTGATGTCATTGCATAAAAGGATGAATATAATATACATACTCATTGTTGAGGCTAGGTGAACAGGGGGAAGAACTAGGAATGGTGTTTGCAGGACAAGAGAACTTACATTTTGCTCTTTTTACACCTGTATTCCTTGATATTTAAAAAATAAAAGTGCATTTATCTATTACTTCTGTAACTCTAAAATAATAAAAGCAGAAAAGATTAATTTATACTGTTTTGCACAACATGAAACTTCAGTGCTCTGGACAAGAAGATCTAGTCCCACTTTTGTTACAATATATTTTTTTTTACCACTAGGCTTGTGGGGTCTTAGTTCCCTGACCAAGGATTGAACCTGGGGGCTTAGCAGTGAAAGCACAGAGTCCTAACCACTGGACCACCAGTGAATTCCCTGTCACAATTTTTTAACTGCAATTCTTTCATTTGTAGAAATAGGAGATTGTGTGTCGATTTATAGGACTTTTTTGAGAAACAAATGAGATGAAGAATATGTAAGTTCTTTGAAAAAAATGGAACATCCCCTAGATAGACAGATGTAAGATGTCATTATTATACCCTAAAACTTTCCAGAATTCATTTATTCATTCAATAAATCTTTTCTCTTTAAGGGAAAGCCACTGTTCTACACACTAGGGTAAGATATCAACACCAGTGGAAATGGATGGAAAAAAGATGGAAATTTTGATAAGAAAAGACATACCATCAAATATGTCTGTCAAGACAAAATTAAGTTTGTCTCTGGTTGCCATAAAATGATTACCCAGAGATAGCTTTGTGATGATTTATTAGTTCTATCCCAAGTGACATTTATTACTCTTGAGCTACCATCAGATCCACACTCTCTGGGTGAGTAGTAGTGTATTAGACACCATCATTATCATAAAATTATTTTTTAAGCTATTGATATGGTAATAAAGCAAAACAACAGAACAAGATATCAAACTGTGGGGAGGTGATGTCTATTTTTTACTAGACATTTTTGCATATTCTAAATTTTATGAGCATTGAATTAAATGAAACTACAACAAAGAAACAATGAGCTAAAATCAAGAAAATATAGGTGACTTTTCCTCATTAACCTAAATCCTTAAACCTCAGCCCAAAGTCAAAACATTTTCTCTCCAGATTTACAGTCAACAACTTGCTCATAGCTAAGAAAAACAAATGTCTAAGACGATATTGGTTAAAGTTTCCTGTTAAGAGAGCTGTTCTTTTAAGTCAACCTGTCTTCTGAACATCACAGAATCAGTCCCAGAAATGGAGTTAGAGATAAGCAGGCCCCCAGAGTGAGGTACAGAGGAGCAAGCTTGACCTCTACCATCAGATGCCCGAACCTGATGCGGCCAACCAGGTCAGAGGAGGGCTTAAGGTGCAGACCCTTGTCCACAACAATCATGGACTGTGGGCAGGAGCAGAGAAAAGCCAGGCAGAGGACAGGAGAGCAGGGGCAGGTCCCGCCCTGCATTCACTCCCACCACCGCCAGCATCACCAGAGGATGAAGGGGTATGTGATATTGTTTCATGCTTGCAATGGTCTCACATTGTCCCCCTAGAAGAGACAAATAATGGTTTAACAGCAAATTGGGAAGGAATGAGAAAAATCTGATAGAATCCAGACTTCTGTCCCGACTCTGTTTCATCTCCAGCCCCCAACTGTTAGGTGAGTGCTGGGGAGTTAAGGGCACCCCTGTCCACACCTATTCTCAGCTGCTACCCCAGTGGCATTTCTGGCTGGGCATAATCTAAATCATCTAGTTTATTTCTTCTCACTCTTTGTCTATTCCACACTTTTCTGATTTGTTCCCCTCATTTTTCTCCCATAAATGTCCTTGCACTTTGAAGAAGTGTTGAAGAACTTATGGTTGCCAAATGGAAGAGTGGGGGGAGGGTGGGTATAAATTAGGAATACCATACATACTATTATATATAAAATAAACAGCAAGACCTACTGTATAGCACAGGGAACTATATTCCTTATCTTGTAATAACCTTTAACAGAAAAAAAAAATGAAAAAAATTTTAATCACTTTTTTGTTCACCTAAAACTAACACAACATTGTAAAGTAACTATTTCAATTTTTAGATGGTTGAAGAAGAAGAAGAAGGAGAAATGTTAAAGAGGAGAAAAGACAACTTTGAGGAAAGGATGGTGGTGAGCAGGGTCATGAGATTTACAGGGTTGAGGTTAGCCTTTTCCTATTTTCTGGTTTATTTTCCTATTTCAACAGACTTTACCTTGAGTAAGTATACCCTTACACCCAATGTGAGGCTCATGGAATGCAATGGGAAGGTGAGGAGGGCTGGCGAGGACATCTAGAATCTGCCTTTGAAGTCACTTTCCTGGCAAGCATATGCCTGCTTGCCCCAGACGGGCTCACTCTCTATCTTCCCAACAAGTTCACTGCTTCAATAGTGGGACCCAGACAGTGCATTTTTTGACACCAGATGTGTGCATGTGTTTGGGAAGAGAGGGTGTCGAGCGTAACCCTGGAAAATCTGGGTCCTGATCCGATTCAGAAAGATAGTGCTCATTAAGACCACCATGACAAATCGGCACACCCAGAAAGAGAGGGAGCATCACAAATCGCTCTCAGCCTTGGGACTGTGATCAGAATGATGGAGCCATAGGTGAGAGAGCCAGAGAGGGCCTCGAGGTGACCATCCAGTGCCCACCCTGCCCCGCCCCCTCTGCACAGGTGAGCCTTCCCACTGAGGCCTCCAGACTCCTGAAGCGTTCATCTTCACCAAAGCCAAACAAGCGCATAATTGAGTCCATCCATCAAAGGGTCAATGATCCTTTACAGATAACAGTCAAGTTTCCAAAGCTAGTCCCTGGGAACCTTCAGTACAGTGAATAAAACCACGAGGCACTACATCACTTTGTTTATTGCTTTTTTCATAGCTCATACTGGCATCTGTTCAGCCCAGGATTATTTAAGGCCTAACGTTCATGGCGCTGGAGTGTACAGTGAAATAAATGGGGTTTCAGCTAATTAAATGCTGGCGCAAAGCTGAGGTGTTTGAAAAATCTCAAAATCCATCTATTACCAGTGGGTCCCAGAGCCAAGAGCTGCTGCTGCTACATGACACAATAAAAGAGACGCTGTGTAAATTTTAAATATTTTATTGAACATAAATAATTAGAATATCTAGTTATTTTCTAAGGCAGAACTATCTAGCAGCTAATGTGCAGAAAGCACTGCAGATGTTCACAAATGGCAGAAATGTCAATTTGCTTTTAAGTTCCTTTTAAGCAATTTTTTACTCTAAAGAAGTAAACATTTATAACTGTGAATAACTCGTTTGTGGTTTGGGCAAATGTTTAGGAATATTCAATAAAGCATCCGTATAAATATTCAGTTATGGAGATAATTTGATTTAAATAGATGATACTTTCAATAAATAAACATTGTTCAACATGAATAAACATTTTAAACAACCAGCAAGCATCAAAACCCAGCTGATGTTTCATGCAAATCTTCGGAAAACATTTTATTTAGCAGTTCTCCTCATACACACCACACATTGTCAATGATTCTTTCAGAGGCCTCATAATAAGGAACATTTGCATGAAAGCAGCACCATCTTTCAAGAAAATTCATCTTTTACAGCACCATCCTTTTATTACGTTCTTTTCTTCTTTGCAAAATCACTGTGTCACACAGCTGGAGTGTTATGTGGCATTATGATGTCCAAAGTTATGAGCCCAGCCACAGGAACCAGACTGCTTGGACTCGGAACTTTCTCTGCCATTTATGACTCTGTGACCTTGGGCAATTTAATCTTGCTTACCCTCCATATCATCATATTTTAAATGGAAACAATAATCACCTCCTCAGAGGAATGAGGGTTAAATAAGGTCATATTAAGTAAAATGCCTCACAAACACTCTATAAATCTATGTACTATCACTTTATACGATATTGTAGAAATTGAACACTCTCTCTGAATCATTTAAAACAGACTGCGTGCCCAGCGTTTGAACCTGCAACTACGTTCCTATGCTGCTGTTGAGAATGCAGATCGGCGCAACATTCTTGGAGAGCAATTTGGCAATAGCTATCAAAATTTGAAATGCACATTTTCTTTGAGCCATTAGCTCTGCTCCTAGAAATTTACTTATCACTAGTTAGCAAATGTATTACCAGATGTCTCAGGATGTTCACTGCTGCATTTTTGTAAGAATAAAACAAAGGAGCAACTGTAATGTCCACCAATAGATAATTAAGTTACCAGGAATGCCCACTTATGAAGCTTGCCACAATGCAAATTTTACCTTTGTACATTTGGTTATTGGATTATTATTGTATTTCTTCCAGTGAGGAGAGAATAAGTTTCCTTCCAGGGACTTCCCTGGCAGTCCAGTCATTAAAGACTCTGCACTTCTGCTGCAAGGGTCACAGGTTCAATCCCTGGTCAGGGAACAAAGATCCCATATGCTGTATGATGCAGCCAGATAAAGTTTCCTTCCATAGGAGACAGCCCCATGTGTGATACACTGCTGACCTCTCTCTGTCCAAAGATGCACTCAACCCAAGAAGGTAGCATAACTCATGCAACCCATGGTAAGTCTGAGAAAAGTAACCAGACTTGCTATGCTCAGCATCTGCTTTTTATCACAGTGGAGGAACAGGAGCTCTCTCCTGATCCCCCACCCCACCCCACCAGTGTCCTACCAGGGACGCCTACTCCAGCATAGCCCTTCCTGTGACTGGCTGGGTACAGTTGGGTTTAAACATGGATTCTGCCAACCTCTACAATTTCTATGACAATGTAAGTGCTATGAGGTCAGGAACCTGGCCTGTCTGGTTCATGGCTGCATCTCAGAGATTAGAATTGGACCTGGTAGAGAGATGTCCCTCAATATGTCTTGAATGTGATCGGCCTGGCTTTTTATCACAGACTTCATGCACACTGCACTTTCTAATCAGGATGCCTTTCTGCTTTGCCTGTCACCAACTCTGCCATGTGACTCTGGATAGATCACATAACTACCTGGAGCTTCAGTCTTCATACGTAGAAAATGACCCTTAGATGATCTTTCAGGTCTCTTTCAGGTATAAAAATCGTATCTCTCTGCCTTATCCCACTCATTTGATGACTTCCAACAATGATGCCAAAACGCACCAGCTCAGAGGAAGGCACTAACACAGTGCCCTCAGGTTCTTACCTTACAACTGAGCTGCTTAAGACGCAGCCTCTGGAAACACACTGAATACAAAAGCAAAGCCTCCCACACTCAATAAATCCTTGTTGAATTTCAGCATGAGACCAGAGGGAGAGGTATTGATGCTGGAGCTGTAAAGAACCTCCAAAAACAGACAGCCCATTCTTTGCCCTCTTGGGTGTTCACATCCTTTCTCAGCTGTCACCCAGCCCAGGCAGATAAATATATCTCTTTTTATCTTTCCACATACATCAACCCCTTTCTTTCCTGAATCATTTTTGTTGCTTTTCTCAGAATCTTCCCCACTCTGTCTCCAACGTTCCAATATTTAATGTCAGGGCCATTCACAGCGTAGGAGTAGGGGGACCACGGAAGCAATAGAGGGGGTGGGGCCACGCAGACAAATAACAGTGAGGCAGCCACACCCCCTGAGCTTCTGCCTCGCCCTGAAGGCTGCAGGACACTCCGGACACCCATCTGAAGGCTGCCAGATGCGCAGAGCCGGCCGTTACCAATGACGTGGATTTGAGGGCCTGAAGTACAGTCTCCTGCTAACAAACGGCTAGCCTGGGTTCAAACCCCAGCTTCATCACTAAGTGTGTGTGACCTTGCACAACCGTTCCATTCCTCAGTTTCCTTGTTTAGAAAATAAGGATGACCTAAGTGAAGTAGGTCAGGGGAAAATGTCACATGGTATTTCTTATATGCAGAACCTTAAAAAATGATGAACTTATTTACAAAACAGAACTTATTCACAATGAACTTATTTACAAAATAAACAAACTCACAGACTTAGAGAATGAGTTGATGGTTGGAGGGGAATGGTGGGGGGAGGAATAGATTGGGAGTTTGGGATGGACACATACACACTAATATATTTAAAATAGATATCCAACAAGGACCTACTGTATAGTGCAGGGAACTCTGCTCAATATGCTGTAATAACCTAAATGGGAAAAGAATTTTTAAAAGAATTGTCAGAGGAGTGCATAATTTCCTTGGTTCTGTGTCATCGCGACAAAAATTTGAAGGGAAGGATGGACCAGTGTTACAGCTCTCAGCTGCACCAGTGTTACAGCCCTTGAACGGACCAGTGTTACAGCTTAGTTTTACTTAGAAAGGAAAGGAAAACACATTCTCGAGGAGTGAGGGCATGCTGACCAAAAAGGCGCGAAGAGGAGAGAGGCCCCCACCCCAATTTTGGCTCCTCTTTCTATATGCTTTTTCTTCTCCCCCTGGGCCTGCCCTATGTAAATTGGGCTAGCCAGGAGTGTTCTTTGTTTTACCTGAGGTGCTCACTCTGGTCCTCAAACCTTCCTTTGTTCTATTTTCACGGGTTGTTCCCTTCCCTGTCTTTTAGCCACCGCCATTCTGGACTCCTTTTTCGTATTCTAACTACCTAACATTCCCCCCTCAAGAGATAGGAGGCCCAATTTTTTGGAAATAGGGGCATCGCAGTCCCTCTGGCTACTTCCTGCTGAATTGGGATGTCAAGGGGCATCGGGCCTTCCCCTCTTGCTAGTCTCAAGCCTCAGAGTCCTTATGGGGTGTCCATCTAAGGGTGAGTGATATTTTCTGTGGTCAGCGGTAGTTTTATATATCCTTGTTGAACTGGCACTCCATTTTGTAGCTTTTGATCTAGGCAGAGACAAAACAGGTTAGACAAGTGATAATACATGGAGCAATCATAAGCAGCATCAATACGGTGATGACAGGGACTAGTAGGGGCATTAGCCAACTCCAAATTTTCCATCACCAGGAGGATCCCCCAAAGAGAGACTGTAGCCACCCCGAAAACTCTCCAGCTTGTTCTTTGAGATCCCGTAGGGTCTGAATGTTTTTCTTGAGGACTGTGAGACTTTCTTTAACTTAGATGGATATATTTACCCAGAAACAATATGTCTCACTCAAGATGGTTCAAGTCCCTCCTTGTTCAGGGATCAGGAGATCAATCTCCTGTCTGTTTTGGAGTACAACCCCTACCAAGCTGTGTTGGCTCTTTAGAGCTCTCCTGAGAAATTTTATCCCCAGAAACTTAATTTTGGGGGTGTTCATTAGAAAGGCACTCATTTGTAGTTCTGAATAGGTATCTGAGATCTCCGAGGGGCTCACAGGTGTATTGACTGTCCTCTTCTGTTTCCTTCCATGGCGTGACTCATGAGTAGTGAATCCAGGAGTCATATCTTTGACTGCTGTGGGGATAGAAAGTATTACAAGGTAGGGGCCCTTCCATGTGGGCCAGAGTTGAGCCTTTGGGGACCCATCTTTCCAGACTTTAATTAGAACTTGAGTCCCTGGAGCATATAGTGGTGACTCTTCAGAATCTTTTGGGTCCTGGTTGACTCCCCACAAGTGTATATCCCATTGGAATTGCCCGGTGGCCATGGTATAAAACCAGAGCGTCTGAGCCTCTAGATCTAGGAAGAGGTCACTGACATAAACAAAAGGTCTCCCGTACAGCATCTCATAAGGATTAAGACCAACCTGTTCCTTGGGGACAATACGAGTGCAGAGGAGAACTACTGATAAAGCCTCCTTCATCCCAGGGAGGTCTCCTGGGTTATCTTTTTATCGCTGATTTTAAGAATTGGTTGGTTCTTTCTACTTTTCCTGAAGACTGAGGCCTCCGGGCACAATGGAGATAATAAGCAATGCCCAATGCTTTAGAGACCCCTTGGGTGACCTTAGAAGGAAATGATGTCCCATTGTCACTTTGTAATGACCTGGGCAGACCAAATCTCAGAATGATTTCATGGAGCAGTTTTTTTACCACCTTCTCAGGCTTCTCAGTTTGAGTGGAAAACCTTCAATCCATCCTGTGAATGTATCTATCATGACTAATAAGTATTTATACCCTTGAGAAACTGGCACTGGGTGAAGTCCATCTGCCAGTCCTCTCCTGGGTAGGTCGCATGTCGTTGGACAGGCTGGGCCAGCTGGGATCTTCAAGCTCCTTAGGGGTTGTTTAACTGGCAAGTGGGACATGAGGAAACCACTTGCCTTATAGTTGTGTGGAGGCCTTTTTCTCTGAAGGATCTTTCTAGTAACCTTTGGAGGGCCTTCTCCCCTAAATGAGTGGTGGCATGTAAGGAGTTAACCAACTTCCATTGGAGGTTCCCAGGCAGAAAAAGGAGTCCCTCCTTTTGGAACCACCCCATATGATCTTCTTGAAAGCCCTCACTCTTAGCTTTAAGAGTCTCACCTTTAGTATATGGAGGAGTTTCTGGCAAATTAGTCTGTGGAACTAAGGTGGCAACCCCTATTAGATCATGGTTCTGTAATGCTGCTCTCTTAGCTGCCTGATCAGCTCCTTGGTTCCCTGATGCCACTTCCATGCTCCCTTTTTGGTGTCCTTTACAGTGGGAGACTGAAACCTCAGCAGGCAGATGGACTGCTTCCAAGAGCCTAAGGATTTGATCACCATATTTGATTAGGGACCCTCAGGTGGTCAAGTGGCCTCTTTCTTTCCAAATAGCAACATGTGCGTGTAGCACCAGAAAGGCATACTTGGAGTCAGTGTAAATGGCTATTCTTTTTCCTTTTCCCAGTTCTAGAGCTCGAGTCAGGGCTATGAGCTCAGCTAATTGGGCTGAAGCACCTGGTGGCAGAGGCTTAGCCTCTATGGTCTCAAAATTGGAAACTACTGCATATCTGGCTCTTCTTTTTCCATCCAAGACAAAGCTGAGTCCATCAGTGTACCAGATTTCCTCAGAATTGGTCAGAGGATCTTCTGACAACCCCTCTCAGAGTTTTGTCCAGTGGACCAAGGTTTCTAGGCAAGAGTGAAAAGGGAGAGAGACCTCAGGGGTAGGCAGGATGGTGGCTGGGTTAAGAACCTCACAAGGGGATATAGTGAAGCCTGGATTTTCTATCAGCACTACTTGATATCTGAGGATTCTTTGATCAGACATCCAAAAATTACCTCTCCCATTTAGGAATTGTTTCACTTGGTGGCTGGTAAAAATAGTTACTTTGCCCCCAAAAGAGAGTTTTAAAGCATCTTCTATCAGGATTGCAATAGCTGCAAGATTTCGAAGGCAGGGAGGCCAGCCTCGGGTGGTTGGGTCAAGCCTCTTGGATAAGTAAACTACAGGCTGGGACTCAGGTCACAACCTTCGAGTTAACACTCCCAAGGCTATTCCTTCTTTTTCGTGGACATGGCAAATAGCTGGAAACAGTGGAAACAGTCAATTTTTCTGGGCTCCAAAATCACTGCAGATGGGGATTGCAGCCATGAAATTAAAAGACGCTTGCTCCTTGGAAGAAAAGTTATGATCAACCTAGACAGCATATTAAAAAGCAGAGACATTACTTTGTCCACAAAGGTGCATCTAGTCAAGGCTATGGTTTTTCCAGTGATCATGTATGGATGTGAAAGTTGGACTATAAAGAAAGCTGAGTGCCAAAGAATTGATGCTTTTGAACTGTGGTGTTGGAGAAGACTCTTGAGAGTCCCTTGGACTGCAAGGAGATCCCACCAGTCCATCCTAAAGGAGATCAGTCCTGGGTGTTCATTGGAGGAACTGATGTTGAAGCTGAAACTCCAATACTTTGGCCACCTGATGCGGAGAGCTGACTCATTTGAAAAGACACTGATGCTGGGAAGGATTGAGGGCAGGAGGAGAACGGGACAACAGAGGATTAGATGGTTGGATAGCATCACCGACACAATGGACATGGGTTTGGGTGGACCCCAGGAGTTGGTGATGGACAAGGAGGCCTGGTGTGCTGTGATTCATGGGGTCGCAAAGAGCTGGACACGACTGAATGAGTGAACTGAACTGAACTGAAAGTTGGAATGCTTTTTCTGGGTCTGGCAACTCAAGGCAGGCGCTTGAGTTAAGGCTTGTTTTAGTGTAGCCTATGCCTTCTTTTGAGGAGTTCCCCACATCAGTGGGATTGAATCATCACGTCCCTTCAAGCTTTCATATAAGGGCTGGCCAATTAGACCATAGTTGGGTATCCATATTCTACAATACCCAGTTAGCCCCAGGAAAGCTCGCAATTGTTTTCCAGTCATAGGGGAGGGCAACTGGAGGATTCCTTGTACTCGATCAGAGGACATCCTCCTGGACCCGTGTATAAGCTGAACTCCCAAGTAAGTGATCTTTGTCTCGATCATCTGTGCCTTAGCATGGGAGACTTTATATCCCCTCTCTGCCAAAAAGTTTAGAACCTGAATTTCATGTTGCTTGGCATTTTTCTCATCTGGAGAGCAGATTAGTAGGTCATCTATGTACTGTAATATCTTCCCATTTGGTCCCAGGTCCAGATCTAAGAGATCCCAGCTAAAAGTCTGCCCAAATAGGTGGGGGCTATCTCTGAACCCCTGAGGTAATACTGTCCAAGTCATCTGTTGGTGTTTTTCTCCTGGAGCCTCCCACTCAAAGGCAAAAAGATATTGTGATTCTTCAGCCAGTGGTATGCAAAAGAATGTATCTTTGAGATCCAAGACTGTAAACCACTTGGCACTGGGTGGGATTTCTTCCAAGATTACATAGGGGTTGGGTACTGTGAGGTGGAGGGGGACTACAGCTTCATTTATGATCCAGAGATCTTGAACCATTAGCCACGTTCCATCCTTTTTCTTTACAGGGGAGGATCAGTGTGTTACATGGCAAACTGGTGGGAATCAATAGCCCACAGGCAAGGAATTTACTTATTAGAGGCTGTAGTCCTTCCTGAGTTTCTCTTCTGAGGGAATATTGTTTCCAGTTAAGAAACCAAGTGGGATGTCAGAGGACAATGATGACTGGTTCAGCTTGGAGGGCTCGTCCAGGAGTCCCCTGATCCCACATCTGGGGGTAATCTTGTCCTCCCATAGTTTTTGGTCCTCTCTATTGGAGAGGGTGTAATGGGTTCCTCAGTAGTAACCAGAAGCTGTAGGGCTCTAGGGGCTGAAAAGTTTCCCATTACAAGGGTGGTCCCCAGATTAGTTAGTATATCTGTTCCCAATAAGGGAGTAGGACACTTAGGGACCACCAGAAACTGGTGGGAAAATATTTGTCCATCCCAGCATCAAAAAAGTGCTTGGGTGAATCTTATAGTAATTGTTTTTCTTGTAGCATCCAAAAATGGTACAGGTTTGGGATGAGAAGACTCCAAAGTAGGAGGTCAGGACAGCCCCTGTGTCAACCAAGAAATTCTCAGACCTAACTGCCACATCCAGTTGCACCCTTGGCTCCAGCCCCATGACGGTTGTCTGAGACAGGCAGACTGGCTGGAGTGGGCCGCTTCAGTCCTGTTGAACCACTTGACCTTGAGGTTCTTGGGCCCTGAGAGCAGAGTGCCTCCCAATGTCCCAACTGATGGCATTTGTAGCAAGCCATTTTAGGAGACTTGTCACGGTTTGGACACTCTTTGGCCCAATGCCCCGACTGTCTACAGATTAGGCATTTGCCTGGTGCCTTGCCCTTCAATAACTTGGGGTTTGCCATAGGGCTTCCTTGGAGGGCGGCCAGCATCTGGGCATGCCTTATCTCTTTCCTTTTCTCCCTTTTCTGGGCCTTGGCTTCCCACTCCTGTTCTCTGTTATAAAAGGCATTGGTAGCTGTCTGGACCAGCTCATCTAAAGAGGCAGCAGGGTCCTGCTGCTGTAGTTGTTGTAACTTTATCCTGATGTCTGATGCACATTGAGACAGGAATTTGTCCTTTAAAATCACCTGTCCCTTGTAAGAGTCTAAGTCCAGACTGGTAAACTTTTGGAGGGCCTCTTTTAGCCTTTCCAGAAAGGCAATGGGGTTCTTGTTGGGCTCCTAAGTTATTGCTAAGACCCAGGCATAGCTGATTACTTTTTGCTGGGCTGCTTTCAGTCCTGCCTTCACACAGATCAGAAAATTATCCTTTTCCCAGATGTGCTCAGGATCATTTTAATTTCAATTAGGATCTGAGGAGGGGACTGCAGTTTCCCCTACTGGCTATTTATTGCTTGACATGTGAAGCCCCGTAGCATAACTTCAGGCTTCCTTTAAGACCCTAGCATGCTCAGGGTCAGATAAAGTTTGACTAAATATGACCATGATGTCCTTCCACATCAAGTCAAAGGCCAAGGTAATGTGTTGGAATGTATCTATTTATTTGCCTGAGTCATCTGTATAGCTTCCCAGGTCTTGTTAGATCTGTCTTAGTTCTAAGAGGGAGAAGGGCTTATGGATCCGGGTTGGTCCGAATTCTCCTCCAGTTTCAACTAAGGGACATACTCGAGTTGACTTTTATGGAGGGGGTGCTCCCGGATATGGCGGCATGTTTGGATACAAGGAAGGAGCACCAGGCAACTCGGGAGCTGTGGGAGGTGAGCCTTCACAGGGCCGGGGGGTGGGGGGTGGGGGTGGTCCCTCTCTTGGTTGTCTGTGCCTAACACCATTTGCCTAGTAGGCTCACTTTTAGGGCATACAACAATCCCATACTTAAGACAGAGTTCCTTCATATCTCTTAGTTGGAAGAAAATTTGGACATAGGGGATCTCTGTCCATTTCCCTTGTCTTTTGCAGAATAAGTCTAGCTACAGAATGGTACTGTAATTTAAACTTCCAAAAAAATTAAAATAAAATAAAATAAACTCCCACCCTCAGGCCAGTGTTCCTTGTCCCCCAGAGGATACCGTGGCCATGCAGTGGCACAAAAGAATTTTAGCAACTTCTCCTCAGAGTTAGAGGATAGAACAGCTTCCAGTTATCAAGGATGCATCTCAAGGGCATCTGTTGGGAAGTGGATTGGTTAGTTCCCATCTGAAAGACAGTGATGACAGGGAGGAAAAGAAAAAAACTAATAGGCCTCCTTCAGTTTCCATGAGTGGACTTCCTTAGGAGTGAGTCTTTTTGAAGCTTATCCTACCCAGTACTATTGCAACCTGAGAGCCAGGCATCCCCAGGTCAGGGTGCAGATCCCCAGGCAAGCTGAGGCATGACAGCCTCCTGGAGATCGAATCCCCGGGCAGGTCAAGGCATGCTGGCCTCCTGAGAATTGGATCCCTGGGCAGGTCAAGGCATGTCGACCTCCTGGGACCCCTGGATTGGCAGATCCTTGAGCAGACTGAGGCGTGACAACCTTTCAAGGACCAGATTTCTAGGCAAGTCGAGGCAGGTTGACCTCCTGGGACCCCCAGACTGGAGTTGGGTGTCCCCAAGGTCTCCAGTGTGACCAGTGCTGGGTAGGTTGTAATCTTAACTCATTGCCAGTTTGTTCACCACAGATGGGAATAGATATCATGATGTAAAGCAATCCAAGCCTGTGCCCTGAGACTGGGAACCTGATGAAGCAGCCATAAGCCTTATTCTCTTACTGCTCTAAGGGAATGTAAGTCACTGATTTTCTCCCCTAGTCCTCCGTAAGAGCAGGTTAGGGTGTCTCCAATGATAAACACTTCATTGTCATAGATCCACTTTAGGTAATAACAGAAGTAATGACAAAGGAGTGAGTTATCTTGTCCTGTTAAGAGTACCTTAATAAGCAGCATGGAGCAATGTTGCCCACAAGGGGGCAGGGTCCTGGTTGTAGGAGTTAGTAAGAGGCTTAAGAACAAATTGATAAGAGGCAACAGACCAGATGTTCCATAAAAGTGGAGAGGAGATTTAATCCAGGAGTATGTTTGTAACTTTAGGAGAAGGGTGGTAAGGGTCTGGGCCCAAATGGCATGTAGGGCTAACTACTAAAGTGGCAAACATTATCCCTGGAAGCCCAATAGCCCTTGAAGGGATGCCACCAACAGATGGACTTCTAGCAGGCATTGTGTGCCTGTCACCCACCCTAGCCGGTTCACTGAGAGATGCTGTTGTTACACATGATGTAGGAAACATGGGAGATGAAGGCCTGAATATTTAGAGGGATTGGATATTATACAGTATTTCCCTCCCAAGGGCCAGCTATTTTCTGGTTGTCCCTTCAGAAGATGGTAGAGGCAACACTGTGGGCCCAGACTGGGTTCAGGAAAAGAGCATAAAACAGGAGGGAAGGGGGCAGGGCACAACTTTTGAAAGAATGACATAGCCCAACGGCATAACATAAACTGATTAAAATCAAAGAGGTCCAAGATGACAAGTTCAACTAAACCTTGATCCCCAAACTGCAAGCTAAATGACACACCCAGAGGTGGCAGAACAGTTCCAAGTCACTGTCAAAAGACAGAGGAGTGGGTGGTTCCCCAATGATTGGGATGATCCTCCCACTCATTAGCATATGAATTCACCTAGCTGGCAAAAACTAGCCACACCACATTCCATGGCCGAAGCACTTGCCCTCTGCAATGGCCCACACCCTGCGGAGTCTGCTTCTCTCTATATCAGAACAAATCCACCTCTTACCTATTGCTGTGTCTCTAACTGAATTTTTGCAATGAGACATCAGAACCTGGGCTTCATTAGGTCCTGAAGCCAAGCACCATAGGTTTTGGCCAGGCTCAAGTCCCAGGAGAGAGGAGCTGAAGGACATGAGGAAAAAGCAGTGGGAAAAAACATGCTGAGGAATCCCCTTCATAACCTGCCAGAAAATCTGCTAAATACCTGATCTGTGCTCACAGTTTTCATTGGCCTGATTCTTGGCATAAAGAAGATTAAAGACAGAAGAACCCCCACTGGCTTGTGTAACAGCCACTAGAGCGCAGAGGATAGTGGAGTCTTCAGGACACACTGAGGGGTAGTCTCTCCAGAGTTCCTCAGATGCACCTACTGCCGCTCGCCTGTTCTTGAGGGGGGTTCGAGGAAACAAGAAATGAGAGATTGTAAAGGAATTAAGATTTTGTTAAGCATATGTCCTTCCAGCCATAGGAGCAAGAACCTCCTACCTTAACCGGAGGTCTTCTGGAATCTGAGACTGAGCCATGTGAGCTTTCTGCTGAGCTCGTTTTTCCGCTGTCCCAGTTTCCAGAACACTGGGCTTCTTGTCACTTCCCCTGCCCTGGGTTTTCTTTGCATTCACCTTCCACTATGGGAGCTTTCGCAGAGTTGAGCTACTGCTGTGGCCTCCTCCTTGTGGGACCCTGCCGAGACTGTTTCAGCAAGGTTAAATATGAGAAACGGCACCATAGATGTTGGGGGTGTGTGTAATTTCCTCAGTTCTGTCTCGTCAAGACAAAAATTTGAAGCAACAGATGGACCAGTGTTACAGCCCTTGAATGGGCCAGTGTTACAGCTCAATTTTATTTAGAAAGGAAAGGAAAATACATAATTGAGGTGTGAGGGAATGCCGACCCAAAAGACTAGAAGAGAAGAGAGGCCCCCGGCCCAATTTTGGCTCCTCTTTTTATATGTTTTTTCTCCTCCCCCTGCGCCTGCCCTATGTAAATTGGGCTAGCCAGGAGTGCTGTTTGTTTTACCTGAGATCCTCACTCGGGTCCTCAGACCTTCCTTTGCTCTATTTTTGCAAGCTTTTCCCTCCCTTGTCTTTTAGTCACCTCCATTCTGGATTCTTTTTTCCTATTCTAACTACCTAACAGAATAGATCCATGTATATGTATAACTGAATCACTTTGCTTTACACCTGAAACCAACACAACATTGCTAATCAACTATACTCCAATATAAAATTATTTTAATTTTTTAAAGTAAGGATGATAAGGAACTTCCCTGGTGGTCCAGTGGTTAAGAATCTGCCTTCTAATGCAGGGGACACAGGATTTATACCTGTTCGGGAAACTAAAATACCACATGCGTTGGGGCAACTAAGCCCATGAGCTGCAACTACGGAGCCCATGCACCACAACCAGAGAGAAGCCCACACGCTGCAACAAAGACTCCAGGTACCGCAACTGAGTCTGACACAGCCAAAAATAAATAGATAATCTTTTTGTTTAAATAAATGAAAGTTATTGGTTACACCCTTTAAAAAAGAAGGATAACACATCCTACTGCACAGGTTGTTGTGAAGCTTAAATGAAATAATACACATGAAATGCTTTGAACAGTACCTAGAACTGTAGCTGAGAGGTTAAAGCGTCTGCCCGCAATGCAGGAGACCTGGGTTCGATCCCTGGGTTGGGAAGATCCCCTGGAGAAGGAAATGGCGACCCACTCCAGTATTCTTGCCTGGAGAATCCCATGGACGGAGGAGCCTGGTGGGCTACAGTTCATGGTATCGCAAAGAGTCTGACCCGACTGAGCGACTTCACTTTAGCACGTAGAAAGTGCTCAATAATTGTGAGCCATTATCTATTATCTTCCATGATGCCTGAAATTCTACTACTAAAGACTAACTCCTTGGGATTAAGGAGGGATTCTGGCCTGGCTGCTAGTCCTATGCTTTTCATAGTCTCAGGTTAAGAAGTCCAGTGACACTCCTACTGTATTCTGTGAGGAGTAAGACCCCTGCCTGGGGCCCCTGTCATTGCATCCCTGCCTTGGTAATCTACCCAAAGTCCAATCCTGTACTATCAACGCCATATCTTTAGTAACCTTCTTGTGGCTAAACTCCAGCTGCTGAAATGCAGACCCATGAATAGAGTTCTCCCAGATATGAAGTAGCTACTCAATTAATATTAGTTGATTGACCAGCTACATTCCACTGGTCTCCTTGAAACTGACCTCAAATAGTATCCTTTGTGTTCTCTCCACTTGCCCTCAGTGGTCACATGCTCACTGCCCACCCTGGGCCCTCCAGCCATCCTCCATGAGCAGATAGATCCAAAACATCAGCCAACCACTACCCTTTTTCCATCTTGGCAGATTAAACCACATCATTAAATCTCTGAGGGCTCTCCTCCAGAAGACATGTTCTATGATTCAGCTCAGTTCAGTTCAGTCACTCAGTTGTGTCTGACTCTTTGCAACCCCATGAACCACAGCACACCAGTCTTCCCTGTCCATCACCAACTCCCGGAGTTTACTCAAACTCACGTCCATTGAGTCAGTGATGCTATCCAACCATCTCATCCTCTGTTGTCCCCTTCTCCTCCTTCCCTCAATCTTTCTCAGCATCAGGGTCTTTGCAAATGAGTCAGCTCTTCGCATCAGGTGGCCAAAGTTGGAGTTTCAGCTTCAACATCAGTCCTTCCAATGAACACCCAGGACTGACCTCCTTTAGGATGGACTGGTGGGATCTCCTTGCAGTCCAAGGGACTCTCAAGAGTCTTCTCCAACACCACAGTTCAAAAACATCAATTCTTCGGTGCTCAGCTTTCTGTTTAGTCCAACTCTCACATCCATACATGACTACTGGAAAAACCATAGCCTTGACTAGACAGACCTTTGTGGACAAAGTAATGTCTCTGCTTTTTAATATGCTGTCTAGGTTGGGGTCATAACTTTCCTTCCAAGGAGCAAGCGTCTTTTAATTTCATGGCTGCAATCACCATCTGCAGTGATTTTGGAGCCCAGAAAAATAAAGTCAGCCACTGTTTCCACTGTTTCCCCATGTATTTGCCATGAAGTGATGGGACCAGATGCCATGATCTTAGTTTTCTGTATGTTGAACTTTAAGCCAACTTTTTCACTCTCCTCTTTCACTTTCATCAAGAGGTTCTTTAGTTCTTCACTTTCTACCTTAAGGGTGGTGTCATCTGCCTATCTGAGGTTATTGCTATTTCTCCCAGCAATCTTGATTCCAGCTTGTGCTTCAGCCAGCCCAGCGTTTCTCATGATGCACTCTGCATATAAGTTAAATAAGCAGGGTGACAATATACAGCCTTAACGTACTCCTTTTCCTATTTGGAACCAGTGTGTTGTTCCACGTCCAGTTCTAACTGTTGCTTCCTGACCTGCATACAGGTTTCTCAAGAGGCAGGTCATGTGGTCTGGTATTCCGATCTCTTTCAGAATTTCCACAGTTTATTGTGATCCACACAGTCAAAGGTTTTGGCATAGTCAATAAAGCAGAAATAGATGTTTTTCTGGAACTCTCTTGCTTTTTCAGTGATCCAGTGGATATTGGCAATTTGATCTCTGGTTCCTCTGCCTTTTCTAAAATCAACTTGAACAACTGGAAGTTCACCGTTCATGTATTGCTGAAACCTGGCTTGGAGAATTTTGAGCATTACTTTACTAGCATGTGAGATGAGTGCAATTGTGCAGTAGTTTGAGCATTCTTTGGCATTGCCTTTCTTTGGGATTGGAAAGAAAACTGACCTTTTCCAGTCCTGTGGCCACTGCTGAGTCTTCCAAATTTGCTGACATATTGAGTGCAGCACTTTCACAACATCATCTTTCAGGATTTGAAATAGCTCAACTGGAATTCCATCACCCCCATGAGCTTTGTTCGTAGTGATGCATGATTGCCCTGCTCTAAAATGCTACGTCTCCAGGCTCAGACAACACTTATCAATGTGTACCCAGCTTCCTCCACCCTCTTCACTAACCTCTGCAGCACTCTGCACCACCCTGTGTGGAGCTCCATTCCCAGACAGAGTCCCCCTCACTCCAGCCAGGGCCTGGAATCCCTAACCAAGTCTCCTAGAATCTGTGTTACGTGCTAAAAGAAAGTCAGGACTATGGAAAAAGCAGGCTGCCTAGAGCAAAGGGTTCATTCAGGACATGAAGGAAGTGTAAAATTAAGCTGGAAAAGTAGGATGGGGCCAAATCAAGGAGGGCCTTGAAAGGAGGCAGATTTGAGCTGGAGACTGGGAGGGCGGTCATGCCCAGGTACACTTGTACCAGAATGAGAAGAGTTTGGAGATGGGAGAACCAGTGAGGGAATCACAGGGCCCTTTGAAAGAAAGCAGAAAAGTAGACCATGTTCCCAGAGGGGAAAAAAACACACACACTGAACAATTTGCATAATATTTCAGAGGGTTGCAGACCTTTAAAGACCATCCAGAGGACTCTCTATTGGTGAACTCCAGATTAAAATCTCTAGAACAGAATCTTACAACCAATTAGAACCTGGCATAGTCACTCAAATAGTGATGTTTAAGGGGGGGAAAAGGACTTCCCTGATGGTTTAGTGGTTACAAATCTGCCTGCCAATGCAGGAGACATGGTTTTGATCCCTGGTCTGGGCAGATTCCACATGCCGTAGGGTAGCCAAGTCCATACACCACAACAACTGAAGCCCATACACCCTAGAGCCTGTGCTCCACAACAAGAGAAACCACTGCCAAGAGAAGCCCAAGCACTGCAACTAGAGAGAAAGCCTGTGTGCCAAAACAAAGACTCAGCACAGCTCCAAAAATAAAATATATTTTTTTTTACAAAAAGAAAAAAATCTTAATTCCTGGTCAGAGAAAACAAGAACCTGGCTAAGCTTGGCAGTAATAGAAAGGACAACAGGGAGTGAATTCCAAACCATGGGGGGAAAAGTGGGTGGTTTTTTTTTTTTTCTTTTTTTTAAGATAGGAGAAATGAAAAAAAGGGAAGTTTGCACGTCTCTAATCTACATGATCAGGTGCATCCAAATGAGGGAGAGTGTCAGTTTTTTGTTGATTTGGTTTTTTCCAATGCTGGCAGGGAAGGATGTGAAGTTTGATTTGTTCATTCAACATGCTTTAATCAAGCGCCCAGGATAGGCTTGACCCTGGAACATCGACATGGAAAGGCAGAGCCCTGCTCTCATGGAGCTCACACTGTAATGGGAAAACAGGCACAGAACAAGGGCAACACGGAGACTGCTGGAGAGTGAGGGGTGGAGGGGCTTGCACAAAGCAAGGGGAGCATGTGGAGTCTGCAGTACGCTTGGGGAAATCAGGTGCTCCAGATAAAACTTGAATAGCTTGGAGCTTAACCTAACTAATGAGCTTTACCTAAAGCTCCAACAGGAAGAACTACACATTAACTTTTCCCTGACCCAATAGCCCACATGTCCTTCCTTTCATGTTCTTCGCCAAGTGTTGCCTACAGATATGCTCAGTCAGTCAGTCATATACGCCTCTTTGCAGCTCCATGGACTGTGGCCTGCCAGGTTTCTCTGTCCATGGAATTTCCCAAGCAAGAATACTGGAGTGGATTGCCATTCCCTGTTCCAGGGGATCTTCCAAACCCAGGGATCAAACCCATGTCTCTTGCATCTCCTGCATTGGCAGGCAGATTCTTTACCACTAGCTCTACTTGGGAAGCCTTTGCCTATAGGAGATGGGAAATAAAGTGTCTGATTAAATATAGGAAAGGTCACACTGATAGCTGAGGAGAGGAGGGGAAAGCAGGAAAAGATTTGAGACATTAAGGGGTGGGAGTCGGGGAGGTAACAATAAGGAAATTATTATATTCGTGAACTTAAATTCCAAGCTGTCTCCTTCACTGATGAGAAAATAACAAAATCTGCAAATCCGGACTAGCAAATCCAGACAGGCTCCAAATGGGTCTGTCTGCCTTCAGGGAATAGTTAGTAAAATCACCCTGCAGGGAGCTCAAGGAGCCAGTCTTTGAATTGGGTTTAACAGCAGTGGAGCCAGATTTGCTTCTCTATTCTGCAGCTGTGTTAGCCTCTGTGATCTCTGAATAAATCGAAGAATTTTTCCTCAAGAAGGAAACCTTCCACAGCTGGTTTCTTGGGAGCCTTGAATGCTGTGCTTTTTGGCAGGTGTGTGACTGCCCAGCAGGGAATCCCGGAGTTTTGAGCAGACCTGACAGTCACCTGTAAGGCAGGTCACAGAGCTTTAGAAATCTCCATCTAGATACAAATAAACTTATTTACCAAACCAAAATAGACTCACAGACATAGAAAACAAACTTATGGTTACCAAAAGGGATTGGAGGGGGCGTAGGAATGGAGGGATAAATTAGGAGTTTGAGATTAATATGTACACACTATTTAACATAAAACAGATAAACAACAAAGACCTACTGTATAGCACAGGAAACCTATATTCAATAGCTTGTGATAACCTATAATGAAAAATCTGAAAAAGAATATATGTGTGTATGTGTGTGTACAAAAAGAAGAAAGGGAGACTCCTTCTAAACAAAAAAGCAAAAGGGTCTAAACTTAGGGATGAGAGGCAGATCTACCGGAGGAGAGGTGATAAGCACTGGATTTTTTAGAAAATAGACAAGGTTGATTAATTGGGAATGTAGAACCAAAGTAAAGGGAGGAATTGAGAATGATGCCCAGATGTCTTACTCAGGGAACATGGGTTCTGACAGTTCTCTTCACTGACATAAGGAGTAGTGGGCATTCCAGGGAGGTGAGGTAGGGTGGGGGTTGCTAGAAGGAGAATGAGCTCAGTTCTGTTTTAGAAGTTTTTTTTTCCTCTGTGTACCTTTGGGAAACGTAACAAAAATGCACTGACTATACAAGCCTAGAGTTCAGGAGAGTAGTCTAGTCTCGACATAGAGTCTGGAAATAACAGCTCATAAGCAGTGACCGAAATCCTGAGCACAGAGGAGATGCAGCATGAGAACATAAGGGGCTGAGAGGAGGTCCCAGGGGAAAACCAAAACTGAGACCACCAGAGGAGACCTGAGTAGAAGACAGCTAGACTAACCAGGAGAAGACTACCAAAAAAACTAAGGGGAGAATTTCAAGAATGGAGTGGCCCAAAAAAGTCAAATGTCTTATAAAGTTCAAATAAAATGCCGACCAAAATATATCATTTGGATGTAGCAACCAGGAAATCATTGGTAACCTTTTCAAGATGGGGGTAAAAAGCAGATTATTGAGGATTGAAGAGTAATTGAAAGTGAGGCAGTGTAGACAGTCCCAGGAAAGAAGAAGAGAGCTGGGCGTGAGGAGGAGAATCTCTGGAAGACAAGCTGGGTCATCAGCAGGCATTCTTTTGTTGCCAAGGTTTTCTAATGGGAAATATTTCAAAGTGTTCTTATTTTGCAGGGAAGTGCTAATGAAGAGCTAGAGGATACAACAATGGAAAACAAAAAGTAAATTTCACAGAAGGGACCAGCGAGGCAGCACTTCAGTTGTCAGATGAGCCTTGAATAGGAGCGACTCGTCACCAAAGAAGGAGAATGGGAGGCAAAGGCTGGTGCCAAGGCCGACAAAAGTGTACATGGGAGCAACTGTTGTGTTTTTCCTAGGAAATGTTAAATTAGGTTATCCACAGAAAGTCAGGAAGTTGGAGTAGAGATGGGTGCCTAAGAAGAGTGGGAGAGGGTTGGAGGCAGTATTAAGACGAGTGTGCATTCCATTGACATTGGATGCTATAAACGTACGTCTACACCTACAGTACCCATGTTGTGTGACTGCCTCTAGCATCTTTCAGAAACAAGATTTGGAGAAGGAGCATCTCAGAAGTAAAAAAGATATGAGTTGGGGTTTGCAGGACAGCTGTAGCAGATTTTGAAAAAGAGGCAAAGAAAGCAAGGATGCCAGCAAGACAGAGACCCAAGGATAAAACACAGCATGGAGTTTCATCATGGGGAATACATGTAAATCCATGGCTGATTCATGTCAATGTATGACAAAAACCACTACAATACTGTAAATTAATTAGCCTCCAACTAATAAAAATAAATGAAAAAGAAAAAAAAAAGAAAGAATAAAGAAATGAAACCATGAAGGGGCTCACAGGCTTCTGAGAAGAGTGGGGGAGGAGACTGAAGATTATCACAAAGAGGGATAGCAGCTGGGCTTTCAAATCCATATTAAAGGAAATGTGAAAGGGTGAGTCTTATGTTTAATAGTATGGGATATTACCAAGATGTTCCAATTGTGATTATCCTACCTGGGGAAATGGAATAGGTGCAAAGGCCAAGGGTGCCTATGAACTGCAAATACTGCTCCAAAAAAGTGAAAGCAACCTTCTATTCATCCAAAACTGCTAACTGCAAGAGATCTGCCTGTCACTGGCATTGGAGTATAAAAAGTTAGAGGCAAGAAGTGTGTCTGAAGTGACAATGTGGGAAAGATAGATCAACAAGAAGCAAAATCCTACTTCAGACAACAGTTGCAACCAAGACCTCTCACAGGGACTTCCCTGGTGGTCCAGAGGTTAAGATGCCACACTCTGAATGCAGGGGGCCTGGGTTCAACCCCTAGTCAGGGAACTAGATCCCACATGAAACAACTAAGAGTTTGTGTGCCAAAGAAAACTATCAGTCAGTCAGTCAGTTCAGTCGCTCAGTCATGTCTGACTCTTTGTGACCCCACGGACCGCAGCATGCCAGGCTTCCCTGTCCATCACCAACTCCTGGATCTTGTTCAAATCAATGGAAACTATAAACAAGGTGAAAAGACAATCCTCAGAATGGGAGAAAATAATAGCAAATGAAACAACTGACAAAGGATAAATTTCCAAAATATACAAGCAGCTCATACAATTCAATGCCAGAAAAACAAACAACCCAATCAAAAAGTGGGGAAAAGACCTAAACAGACATTTCGCCAAAGAAGACATACAGATGGCTAACAAACACATGAAAATATGCTCAGCATCACTCATTACTGGAGAAATGCAAAGCAAAACTACAGTGAGGTATCACCTCACACCAGTCAGAATGGCCATCATCAAAAAGTCTACAAACAGTAAATGCTGGAGAGGGTGTGGAAAAAAGGGAATCCTCTTACACTGTTGGTGGGAATGTAAATTGATACAGCCACTACGGAAGATGGTATAGAGATTCCTTAAAAAACTAAAACCAACATATGACCAGCAATCCCACTCCTACACATATACCCTGAGGAAACCAAAATTGAAAAAGACACATGTACCCCAATGTTCACTGCAGCACTATTTACAACAGCAAGAACATGGGGACAACCTAGATGTCCATCGACAGATGAATGGATAAAGAAGCTGTGGTACACATACACAATGGAATATTACTCAGCCATAAAAAGGAACACATTTGAGTCAGTTCTAATGAGGTGGATGAACCAAGAGCCTATTATACATAGTGAAGTAAGTCAGAAAGAGAAAGATAAATATCATATACTAACACATATACATGGAATCTAAAAAGAGGGTACTGATGAACTGACCTGTAAGGCAGCAGTGGAGAAACAGACACAGAGAACAGACTTATGGACACGAGGAGAGGGGAGGAGAGGGTGAGATGTATGTAGAGAGTAACACGGAAACTTACATCACCATATGTAAGATAGACAGCCAATGGGAATCTGCTGTGCATCTCAGGGAACTCAAACAGGGGCTCTGTGTCAACCTAGAGCAGAGGGGTGGGGAGGGAGATGGGAGGGTGGTTCAAGAGGGAGGGGACATATCTATACCTATGGCTGATTCATGTTGATGTTTGACCGAAAACAACAAAGTTCTGTAAAGCAAGTATCCTTCAATTAAAAAAATAAATTTAAAAAAAAAAAGAGTTTGCATGCCATAACTAAAAATCCAGCATGCCGAAACAAAGATTGAGATACACATGCCACAACTAAGACTTGGAGCAGCCAAATAAATAAATAAAAATAAACGTTTTAAAAAAAGATCTTTGACAGAAGTTGCAACTCTGTTAAGACTTGTCAAGGACCATGGCTACTGAGGAGCAGATCTAGCTTTTTTGGGTAGCAGGTTGAAGTATTACTCAACTCATAATTTCCTCAGTTATAGCCAAAGTCATAATCCAAGAGGGATGACCTTCACTGCCCAGACACGCATATGATCTACTTTGAGACTTAGATCTCCTCCCTTTCTCCCCTCTCCCCCCATGCCTCTTATTGGCGAAACGTAGCAGGAAATCAAGTAGAAAGGCTATGGATGCAAGACACACACAGTTAGCTTCCCAGGACAGGGATAAGGAAAGAGAGGTGTGAGGGACTTCTTTGGTGGTACAGTGGATAAGAATCTGCCTGCCAATGGAGCGGACATAGGTTCGACCCCTGGTCCAGGAATATTCCACATGCCTCGGGACAACTAAGCCTATGCACCATAGCTTGTGCGTCTGTGTGCTAGAGTCCACAAGCCGCAACTACTGAAACCCGTGTACTCTCGAACCCAGGCTTCGAAACAAGAGAAGCCACCACAACTAGAGTGTAGCCCCTGCTCGCTGCAACTAAAGAAAGCCCACACACAGCCACAAAGACCCAGTGCAGCCAACAATTAAATAAATAAGCAAAAAGTATTTTAAAAAATGAGGGAGAGGTGTGAGGAGCAGATCTGGTGGAAGAAATGAAAAACACCCAGCAGAGTTAACAAAGTATATGAAGAGTTGTAATACTCCAGCACGTGTCTTTGGAGAAGGCACTGGTTTAAAGAAGTAGGTGAGACTTAGCATGCAGACTGGGACTAAACCGGAAGTCACAAACCAAACCCACAGGAACCTCAGAGTGTAGACAGGTTTTGCTTGGCGCATAGAACATATGGGTACATATGTGTTCAAATCAAAAACAGCAAATGTTTTCAAACCAGGAGATATCACAAAGAAATATAATTTCTGGCTTTTCTTTAAAAACTGGAAGATCCAGCAACAGTTGGCCCATTTCCTATAGCGCAACGCTCGGCTTGAGCTAACCACAGCCCCTTTAGACAGGGCATGCCTTGTCCAAATTTCCTCAGACCCCACCACCTTCTCTTCCATGCCTAACACTGAGGTCGAGAGTGAGTTTTCAGCCTGGAGGTGTCAATCAGCCTGAGCGGTATTTTATTTCTTTTTTTTTCTTTCATTTTTAAAAAAATAAAGTTTATTAGACCATAATGTTGTCTGAATTTACCACCTTTGTCAAAAGTGAACTCAAAGCTTCCAATGTAGTCTATAATTCCTCAAAGTCAGCAACTTATGGACAGCTTCAGCATCTATGGTCGACCTTTCACTAGCCACACAAATCTCCTGAAATAATGGCAGTGACCGAGTCATCTTCTCAAATTCTCTTGCTTTTCTATGTCCCTTTTGAATAACCTCCTCTGGAAGATTAGCAAGCCTAGCTGCATTAAAGCCATAGCTTTTAGGACAGGCTCCTTTAATGAATTTATAGAGGAAGGTAATAGTCTCCTAGCTGGGATCTTCACATTCATTTTCATGTGTCCTAGGTACACTGCAACATTTTGAGAATAATCTTCAACTAGTGAATGGTAGTGGGTAGAAAACAATGTACAACACTTTATATTCTCAGCAAGTTCTTTAACAACTGCATTTGCTATTGCTGTCCTATCAAACGCTGCAGTACCTCTTCCTAATTCATCCACAAGCACCAGAGAATGTGCTGTTGCATGTGTAAGTATACTGGCAGTTTCACTCAATTCAACAAAAAATGTACTTTCACCTGACATTATTCTGTCTGAGGCACCAAATCTAGTAAACACTCTATCAATTGGTGTGAGCCTACACACTTCAGATGGTACATAACAGCCCCTCTGGGCCATTATAGCTAATGACCAGCCTGTCTCATGAGTGTAGACTTGCCTCCCATATTTGGCCCAGTAACAAGCACACAATAAGTTTGCCATTTTCCTCCTCCTCTTCCTCACAGCCTATTAGAATGTTATTAGGAACAAAGTCATCACCAAAAAAAGTCTTTGTAATGCAGGGATGGCGTGATCCTTTAAGGTCTAGAAAGGAAGGAGTAGCTTCTCCTGGCAACAGAATTACTGGACATTACATAGGACCATCACCCCCTCAACTGTAGTTAGCCAGGCACGATAAGACATCCAACACTGCAGTGCACTCCACAGCAGCCTGCCAGTCCTTATAATTTTTATCAAAGGTATAGAACAGTCACTCCATGCAGTCTTTTAATCATGCATCTCTCTGTTCATCAGCATTTATCAGATTAACCAACTTATCAATTGTTTTGGTCCAGTATTGTTTACAGTCCTTTTGGGTGGATTTCAACTCATATTCTTCTGGCAAATTATGGGTGATGAAATTCTCTGGAATGTCCAACAGGTAACGATTCCTACCAATTCCCCAGTAAACTATGGTCCTACAGCCAATTCAACTGTGCTGTTTCTCCAAGTATTCCAGGAGGCTCTGTTCATTTTCTCTTATCTCAGCAAGAGCTTGATCATAATCAGAGTCAAATCCTACTCTGGGAGTAATCAGTCCAGTCTTTCGAGCCTTTTCATGGCCAAAAGTTGTATGCCATCGATTCAGTTCTGAAGTCAAATCAGGAAAGCGGCCTTCAGGATTTTTTGTCTGCAGGGTGAGGACCTGCTTAAGGATTTTAGACTTAAAGTTATCAATGACTTCTTCCATAAGCCCTACAATTTTACATATTACTTTGAATCCTTCCAGAGCTGAAAGAAAATCAATAATCTTATTTTTTGCTATATGTGGTTCCTTCATACATATAGCCCGGCTATCTGGGTGGTTCTGGCTCTTGAGGAGAGACCCAACATTATGAATTTTACTCAGTAGTCTTTTGAGATCTGGAAGCTTCTTAAGAAGGTCTACAGCCTCAGAGATTTTGTTGGGCACAACCATTAGGTCTTCTATGGCATCCAGAGTAGGACACAAAGCCACTGCTTTAGAAGCCGTTTACCAAAGGGGGTATGGCAAGTATCAATCTTCTCTAACAGGGTCCCTTTACTAGAACCGCTTGTTCCATTCAGAAAAATCTCAAAGTTGTTCAATGTCACAGCATCTAGCACCATTCGTTGACTGGCTTTAGCAAAGACAGCACCAGGTCTTGTAGCACAGACCCTGTCAGAATCCAAGAGAACATACTCTTCAAAATTAGCCATTGATAAAAGCTCCTGATCAATAAGGCATTTTTTGAGGTAGAAGACACAACCACCAAGAGCAGAGAGGGCCAATTCACTCTTCTCTCCTGGTGTCAATCCAATAGAATCTGACTCCGAGGTCATACCTTTAAGCACCTGGGGTACCATCACCCTATCATCCTCATTTAACTTGTCTGTAAAATATCCTTCTTGAAAGAGAGTTCTCAAAGTTTTGGCTGCATTCCAAAACTGGGAGCCTGGTATCAGACCTTCCTGAAGAGAAGAGGATAATAAACTCTTGAGAATCATC
The DNA here is from genome assembly GCF_033118175.1 of Dama dama. NCBI lineage: Eukaryota > Metazoa > Chordata > Mammalia > Artiodactyla > Cervidae > Dama > Dama dama. Next base: position 59,563,569 of record NC_083692.1, on the reverse strand, counting down.
TTAGTTTCCATTGAAAGGTTTCCCCTTTCAAATAAGACTTGTATTGGAGGATAGTGTACCACTAAAGTCCTAAACCTGGAACAATGGCGATCATCTGAAAACTGACCTATGAAGAACCTCCCTAGTGAGGTATCAAATCATACTCCATACACACAAATGTGGCCAGCAGACTCCTCTTTTCTCTTTGAGGCTAAGAAGATACTTGCTGCAGTTCTCTGGGGGGTCACCTTCCAGCACACTGTAGGTCTGTGTACCCCTGGTAATGACCCTACAGATCTCCCTCCACACCACTCTGTCATACTAAGATATGTGTGCCATTTTTCAGCATCGTGCCTCCATCATTTCTGGGGTCTCAGCTGTTCTACTTGTGCTACTTTATAGCCTTTCTGGACCAGGGAATCTGAGTATTGGCCTTTCACAATTTCAGGGAGACCAGAATGGGCCCAGTTGCCTTTCATGAATACCAGCCCTAGTTCACTGACTCCAATAAGCACATCCATGTGGTACAGCTCATAAAACTTCCCCACTTTTTAAAATATAACCAGATCAAAGTTCTGAGACTTAATTTGTAACCACTTCTTCATCCCAGGAGTACAGGAATTAAGGAAATCCTCAGGCACATGGAATGTGGATGCATAAAAATCAGGGTGATCGGGCCGCCTCCTGTGCACATCTCTTCTCTTTTCCTCCGTAAGCCCCTCTAAAGTTTCATGATACCAGACAGTGGGGCGATTACTGTCATCACATCCTCCACCAGTGTGGGCATGGGATTCAGAATTTTGAGGGACAGAGAAAGCCCTCAAAGTACTCCTGGTTTCTGATGAAATGCCAGTTGCTCATTTGGTGCTGAGGGCATTTCCTTCCTTGAACTCTTCCTCTTGAGGGAACCATTTCCAGTTACCATTCTCTTCCGCTTTGGAGCAACTTTGACAGGGCCGTCCAGGCCTTCACTGTCACTGTCCCCCACGCCACTGCTTATTTCATCACTGCTTCCTTCGTCCTTAGCGTCTGGCTTAAATTCCATATCAGAGCCACCAATGTCACTCTCAGAGTCTGAAATAACCCTTCGTTTTTTATTTGGCGGCTACTCCGCCTGGATCCTTGCACCTTTGGCCTCACTTCCTCTTCACTCTCAATGTCATTTTCCTCTTCACTCTTATCTGACGCATAAGTGGCACCTGCCTCCGTCTCTTCTTCCTCCTCTGGCTCTGAGGACTCATCACATACTGCCAACTCAAGCCTCTTAATCTTGTCTTTATTCAAGCCTTCATCTGCACGTTGCATTGCTCTGAGTATTTCAGGCTTTGCACTGTAAAAATGACCTCCTTTCTGGGCTTGCTTTGAATGTGAACCTATACATGGCTTTAATAGCCTTCTGCTAACCCAGCCCCTTGTTGGGCTGTCATCAAAAAACTGTACATGAATTTGGGCAGACTTTCCTTTCTCACAAATGAATGTTCCATCAAAAGGGTGGTTATAATCCAGGCGAGGCCACCAAGGGTAACCCTCCATCTTGGTCCAAACCAAATCACCTGGTGAGAAGTCACAAGAACTGCTGGTGGGGACCGCAAGGGATGCTGACTTTCACAGCCCTCCGTTGAGGTTCCTGGCCTCAGCCCACGACATGGTAACCGCTAGGGGCTCTGGCCCAGCCTCGCTCCAGGCCTCATCCCTGCCTGGGGAAAGGAAGGCCCCAGTGTTAGTGGCGGTGGCGCTGCTTTCATTTGAGGCCCTGACAGGGGCTTTGTTGGCATTATTCATGGCTGGAAACTTAGGGAAGAAGCTATACAGTGTATTCTGTCACAACATAGCCACAGCTGCCAAGGTTCAACCACTCTGTCATACCGAGCCACTAGAGGCAAGGCATCTACCGCTCGGGGCCTGCTGGCGGGAAATCTCTCTTTCTTTCTTTTTAAATTTGCAATATTTTTTCTCCCAGTTTTAATGAAATATATGTTATGACATATAACACACACAGAAATAAAATTTAAGAAAAGAGATATAACTTACAAAGAGCACTGTGTAAGTTCAAGGTAAACAGGGGTGTTTACTTATAGTATAAAAGTACTTTTCTGGATCCACAGGTATCCCTGCTTTTCAAAAGTTCGCTTTTCATCACTTCACTTTTATAAAAGACATACACTAGTATCTGTTTTCAACAACCAAAAGAAATCAGAGGAGGATTTTTGCTTTTACCAAAGAAAGATGAAAATCAAAAATAGTGTTCCACATTTGTTTTGCAGTGAGCCCTTAAACACTTAGAGAATCAGCTTGCACCCTGAGAAGCCAGAGTGGCCCCACTAAGCTCCCTCCCCAGGAATGACACGCAGCATCTCAGCATCAGGCCACCGTAGTGCTGAGCTGTGTCTGTGAGCATCTGTGTTTTCTCTCAATTTATCTTGTGCTTCCATTAGCAAGATGTGTCTTAAGGTAATTGCTTCTTTGCCTTCTATCTTTCAGCTTAAAGAAGATTTCATAGGCATGCTCTACTTTTGAATAGCAGGGGAAACCTGTTAGTCTCTACCAAGGTGGAAAAACAAAACAGGGCTGAATTTTTCCTGAAAAATGGAAGAGAACATTTTCTTTATGAAAGGGAAGAGCAGTCCCACAGTGTTCTAATATGCACACAAAGTGTTTCTGTGTCAAAAGGATATAAATCAAGAGACCATTTTTCTTTCACCCAGCCCACTTTACTCAATTATGTTACCTGCCTGGAACCCTGTAAGCAATGCAGCTTAAGGTTATGGACTAGAGCCATGCAGGTGGAAAGCAGAAAAATCATCTAAATTTCATGTCACTTACCCACAATATTCTTTATACTTATTGCTATTCCCTACCACTATTGCTCAATCTCCAAATATCTCCGAGCCAAAGAGCACCTCTACCATCACCTCTGTCTTCTAACTAACTTGGGGGCATCTGGATCTCAAAGGTTCTGCAGCATTGCCAGGTGGGGACATCCTCTAGGCAGGTAGAAAAATGGTACTAGAGGCAAATACCAGTGAAGCAGAGATAATGGTAAGTTCACTGAGTTAAAGCAGTGTGGAAAGAAAACTGTAGAGGCCAAGAACAGAGCTGTAAGTGGCACAAATAATTAAAAACTGAGGAAAGGCAATTCAAGTAAAGGAAACTCAATAAAAGTAATTAGTTACCCAAGTGATGGAACAGCTGAGAAGCTAAAGGGACAATGAGGCAATCCAGAGATGAGCAATACCAGGAAGTTTTTGCCACCCCTGGGCCTGACAGAACAAAAGAAGGAGACGATGATGCCAGAAACCAGAATCAGGATTTTGGCGGAAAGGACAGGAGCCGAGGCTGCCTACCATGAGCTGGGGCTACGGGAAAAGGGTGCAATCTACTGAGCTAGAAATGACAGAGATTGAACCGCTGCCTGAGAAACCACCTTAGTCTCCTGCCAGCTCCTTTCATGGGCCATGGCTGATTCATGCTGATATTTGACAGAAAAAAGTATGTAAACAAAAGTATGTAAAGCAATTATTCTTCAATCAAAAAAATAAATTAAAAAAAAAAAAGAGTTTGCATGCCATAACTAAAAATCCAGCATGTCGAAACAAAGACCAAGATACACGTGCCACAGAAAGGTAGGCTTGATACAAACAGGGCAGGGAAGGAGTAGAGAATGAACCTGGGAGCGACTGCAAATACTGGGCAGAAACCAAGCTTTGGAGGAGTCACGAGGACTTTAGGAATAAGAAACAGAAGCAGCAGATGTAGATCACACATTTGTCCTTTGTGCTGTTTCAGCCTACCAGTGCAAACTTGGTCCTGTTTGCATTCTTACATTCCTGAGATTCAGTTCAGTTCAGTTGCTCAGCCGTGTCCGACTCTTTGCAACCCCATGAATCGCAGCACACCAGGGGGGAAGCTAACGCCTACACGCTGATTTTAGAAGCTCCATTTCAAGTTACTCTTCCCTAGATAGAATAGCTTTCCCGCAAATTTCTCCTTCCTCATTTTCTGCTGAAATTTACAACCCTCTTTGTTACTTTATAATTCCTTTTCTTCAATGAAGATAATAAATAATTGTATGATTCTCCCCAATAACATCCTGAATTGCTTCCATGAATAAGTTCTTTTTACACAATTTTTAACTCTTCTGCAATCAGGAATTCAGCAATGGGATGCTGTTCTTGTTATTACTTTGCAACTACAAAGCAGTAAATCCATTCATTTGAGAGCTAGTCAGCCTGTGATTTGAAATAACATCTAAGTAGAAGCTAGGACCCCTCTTCGTTTGGAGAGATGAAGTTTTCCATTTCAATAATTGGAACAGCGAACAGCGCAGAATATAGGTACTCTGTATCCACTAAGTGATGTGCTCCTAAATCAGGTGATTACTATTGTGATCATACAGTCAGTGCAACAAACGCTGGTTGATTTAAGAGAGCAGAACATTTAAAATTTAACCTGGAGACAGAACAAGACCAAGACCTAGAGTATTTTAAAAACCTAGCACTAACTTTCAATTTTCTCATTTGAAATTTTAGAGTAATGATCGATGCCCGAACTACCTCACAGAGCTTTTGGAAGGTCAAATGAGACAAGTGCCTGAGTATGCCTTTTAAAAATGCAGCACAGATCCTTTCCAAGGAGCCGACGAGATGGCGGAAGTGGAACAGAATCAGAAGCGGACCATCCGCAAGTTCACCTACCGTGGCGTGGACCTCAACCGTGTCCTACGAGCAGCTGACGCAGCTGTAAGGCGAGCGGCTGAACCGCTGCCTCCGGCAGAAGCGAGACTGGCCGCTGAATGGCTGCGCAAGGCCAAGAAGGATGTGCTGCCCCTGGAGAAGCCCGAGGTGGTGACGACGCACCTGCGCGAACTGATCTTCCTGCCACAGACGCTGGACAGCATGATGGGCGTCTACAACCGCAAGACCTTCAACCTGGCGGAAATCAAGGCTGAGATGACTGGCCACTACCTAGGCGAGTTCATCCCTTACAAGCCCGTGAAGCACGGCGGGCCAGGCATGGGGCCACACACTCCTCCCGATTCCTCCCCCTCAAGTAGCCTGCTGGCCAAGGGAGGCAGAGACTTCTAAAAATAGATAAAATTTTAAAATGCAGCATAAAATATATCCACAGAGCCAGGATGCCTAGGGTCCAAATACAATCCCACCAGTTTTTGGCCGTGTGAACTTGAGTAAATTATTCAACTTCTCCGTGCCTAAAGTTTCTCATCTGTAAAGTGGAAAGAGTAGGGGGGGCCCTCATCATGGCTTGTAACTAATGACTAGCTGGGGTGAGGGTACACACGCCCTCCTCCCTTCCTAGCAATGAGGCAAGGTACCATTTACACTCCAGAGCCCCCAGACATCACGCTGAGACCGTACTTCACCTGAAATCCCATCCTTGTGTAGCACCTTCTCTTTTCTTACTCTGCTTCTCCCTTACCAGTTTTCCTTAAGAACATTCTCGTCATCAACCTCATGCACACAAACTGCTTTTGCAGACTCCGTTTTTATAGAGCCCAAACTAAGTTCAGTACTACTCACACGGAGTTGCTGATAGATAGATAGATAGATAGAGCACTTGAAACAGTGTCTGGCATGTAGTAATTTCTCAGTAACACGGAGTAGAAAATGGGCCAGAAAAGACAGTCACATGATAATCACAATAATGATGTTACAAAACCCCTGGCTTAAGGAGGCCGGGGATATGTGTGTACTTATAGCTGATTCACGTTCTTATACAGTGGAGACTGGCACAGCATCGTGGAGCAATTATACTCAAATGAAAAAAAATTAATTTTAAAAAAAGTTTAAAGAAAAAACGTGGCTTTCAGTTAACGTGTATGGAGATTAAAAGTCCTCCCTCTTGAAGTAATACCATTTGCAGCAACATGGATGAAACTAGAGAGTGTCAAACTAAGTAAGTAAGTCAGACAGAGAAAGACAAATCCCATACAACAGAGCAAACAGCCTGTGGTTGCGGGCAGGGAATGGGGAGGATGGGTTGGGAGTTTGGAAATTATGTGAAAAAGAATATATATGTGTATGACTGAATCACTCTGCTATATAGCAGAAGTTAAGACAGCATTGTAAATCAATTATACTTCAATAAAATTCCTTTTAAAAAAGACATCCCTCTATCCTAACAAGTAAAAAGCTGAACAAACTGAAAAATCAGCAGCTCGACTTAGATCTGGCAGAAATGAGGTTACAAGGTAACACCCCTAAAACTGGAGAGACAGACAGGGGGATACTGAGAATTACAACTTACTAGAGCAGAAATCCACAGGCAGAAAGCTCCACAGGAACAGTTGCTGGGGTAAGAAAACCTGAACTGTAATTGACAAATTGCTGGAAGCTCAGTGTGGATAAATCTGAGAGATGAAAATTCCAGGTGGACCCAATCATTGGATGCGAGTAGGAGCGGGGGATAATGTGGGGGGAGGGGTGGATTCTGTGAGTTTTACCTCCAGGAGCTCTTCCAGGTTCTTCCAGTGAAGAAATTAAAAAAAAAAAAAAATCCCCTGGTGCTTCCTGCATGGGGAGGGGAAAAGTAACCATTTTGAAATAATCAGAGTATCCTGTTCTAACAGAGCCTGCCCTCAAGAGAAATTATTTTACCAGATCCTAAATTCTTGGGGTCTTATCAGAGCCTAACTAACCCAGCAGAAAGGAAACGCCCAACTCTAGTACCTCCAGCCATCCTGTCCCACCTAAGATGGTGGGGACACTTGTGAAGTTCACAGTCCTGGGGTACAGGCTCACTAAAAGGCTGATACTTAATCATAGGACTGTAGAACACTTCCTCTGCCCCCACAAAAAAAACTTACCACCACATCCTTGAAGGACTACTTCCTGGAGTTCCTTTTAACCAATACATCACATCCCACTTTGAACAAAAAATTACAAGACATACTAAAATGCAAAAAAAAAAAAACAGTTTGAAGAGAGAAAGCAAGCATCGGAACCAAACTCAGATATGGCAAAGATGTTAAAATGATCAAATGGGAATTTAAAATAACTATGACTGGGAATTCCCTGGCTGTCTGGTGGTTAGGACTTAGCACTTTCACTGCCAGGGCCTGGGTTCCATCCCTGATGGGGCAACTAAGATGGTGCACCCCTCCCCACCCCCACCACACCCCCACAAAAAACAACTCAATATATTAAGGACTGCAATGGAGGTTTAACTTCTCTCTGATTGAGTATGGACTGGATTTATTGGATCACATCTATTGAATAGATTAAAGCAGAAGTGATAAGATGTCTCTTCCAACAGTAGGTTATATGAAGACGGGAGTTTCCATCTGGGGTGCTCTCACCCCCTCCTTCTTTGTCCTAGACCTTGTACTATTGAGGAAGGCCTACAAAAATGTTCACGTCACAAGGATCTGTAGCTGCTGCCAACAACCCCCATGAGACATCTTGAAAATGGACCCTCCACCTCTTCACATGTTTGCAGCCCTGGCCGACCAGTTCGCTGCAACCTCGCAAGAGATCAGGAGCCAGTGTCTGGATTCTTGCCCCACAGAAACTGTGACCCTAGAAATGTTTGTTGCTTTAAGCTACCAAATCTAGGGCAATTTGTTACACAGCAGTCAATAGCTGACCACATGGAAAGATAATAAAATTCCAGATAGCAGTGGTTTGATAGAAGAATAAGGGAGAAACACCAAGGCTATGGACAGAATGAGATGGACTGGAAATGGAGTTACCCATGTGTATGAAGAGCATCAGAAAATGAAGCTGGAAAACACAAATCTCACCATGTTGGTATGGGAAGAGCCAAAATAAGTATCATAATCTACAGGAAACTCAGTGGTGAAACCGGATCCCTAAGCTCAGTGAGGTGGCTCTGCTATTAGAAGGAGCACTGCCAGTAGAAACCCAGTGTCTTTAAAGCAAATGCAGAGTGTTATTATGAAGGAGAGAGTGGAAACAGAAAAGCCTTTCCTTGGAGAAAGAGAGCAAAGACAAATAATCAGCCTTTAAAAAAAAAAAATCATGAATGAATGCTTTTCTCTTCTCCTGCTAGCACAAGGGTATCAGATAATTCAAATTCTTTGTATTGAAGGTTGCTTTTTCTGGTCATCTGAATATAAATTAATAAGATGTTCCTGTATATTCAGTCTTAACTGGAAGGATTTCAAAGAAACTTTCCAAAGTCATTAGACACGAACAGAGTCCCCAGGACTCTCAACTTTTCCAAGGTGGCTCGGTAGCTTCTTTCCCAAAGTTTCCTTTACTCTGGGATGACCCTGCTCATCCTCCTGACAGAAGAGGGTGCTGAAGGCTAACAGGGCCGATCCAAGTTCTGCTCTCAGCTCCATCTAAGCAGCCATAGCAACTCAGATAAGACCTTTCTCTTTCGCAGCTTCCTTCCTTGTGTGTCACACGGTGTTGACAATGCCATGCTTCACAGCACTGATGTCAAACAGATTACAGAGAGAAAAAGCACTTGGCCAACTGTAAAGGGCCGCACAAAGAGAAAAGGGGAATTCCTTTCAGCTGCCACATCTCCCAAAGAACCCTGTCTCTCAGCCACTGCCAACTTCTCAGTCATAGCAGACCTTTTATTAGCAGGGAATGCTTCTCTCCGACATTTGCTGTCTCTTTGATTAGAACCATAACAATATCCCTGTGCTTTCAGCACGCCGGCCCACCTCCCTTCGTCGCCTGTGGCTGGTGTTATTATTTCTGCCTTCCCTCCGGCTGCTCTCAGAGTTTCCTTTCACTCCCTCTCTGCCTCCTTTCACCTGAGAGATAGCTCCCCCCAGAAAACGCTTCAGCAGTGTTTTGAGGAAACCACTGTGGAGTCGCTCTGTTTTCATTTTCCCGAGAATAGCTGCCTGCTGAGTGAGAACGCGTTCTCCACTGTGCTGCCGCCCTAAAAATCGACTCTGAATTGTCTGGCCAGTGCAGTCCGGAACTCCTGTGGACCAGGGATACTGAAATTCTGAACAACATCTTCTCACTTTCCTAAGACACCGAATTCTCCAGTGTTCTAAATCCAGGATGCTTCATCTCCCGCCAACCTGGCCTGCACCCCCTTTTCCATGGAAGGACTGTTGGTGGTTCAGAACATGGACTTCAGAACCTGTGCTTCATTTCTCAGGAGGATCTTGTTAACTGCCTGCCAAGGCCACAGGTCATCACGAAGTAAGACAGTATATAGGGGCTTCCCCGGTGGCTCAGTGGTAAAGAATCCACCTGCCAATGCAGGAGATGTGGGTTCAAGCCAGGATTCAGGAAGATCCCATGGGCTGACCAGCAGCTAAGCCCCTGCACCACGACTAGTGAGCCTGTGCCCTAGAGCCTGGGAGCTGCCGCTGCTGAGCCCACACGCTTAGAGCTGGAGCACTAAGACAAAAGAAGCCACTGCGCTGAGAAGCCCACACACCACAAAGAAAAGTAGCCTCCCCTCGCCGCAACTGAAGAAAAGCCCGCAGAGCAACAAAGACCCAGCCCAGCCAAAATAAATAAATAAAATTTTATATACATATATATATTTAAAAAAGACAATATGCAGTATGTTTACAGGTGTGCCAGGCACGGATATGGGCTTCAGGAATGCACTGTTAGAATAGAATTACTGTTCACGGAGTTTCAGTTCCTCTTCCAAGCTACCCTAGCTTCTTCCCTCCTCGGCCCTTTCTCCCCACCACCCCCACCCGACCACTTCCTTCCTTCCTGCAGATCCCAAAAGGCCCCAGCAGGGCCTCCCTCCTCTGCAGAGTGCCACTGCGCCAGCCCACAACACTGTCTCCCTTGCTGAATACCCACAGCGCTGTCTCTGCCACTCATGGGGAAGTGGTCCCCTTCTTCCTTCTGCTGTTCATTATCTTTCTTTGCGTGCTGTTATTTAACCCAAGCAGGCTTTATTTGCTGACACTGTCAATTGTTATCAATATTTTATCAGACTTCCACCCAGGCCCAGTAATGAAGATGCTGAATTTTAAAACAATGTAAATAAATGCCAATGAATAACACAACAAAGAGGAATGTTGGCTAAATTTAGGGTCCAAAAGTGAGTCTCGTTTTCCTCAGGGCTCCCTTTATACCTTCTAGAGCTGTTCTTATTAATAAAGAAGATTCAGTTCCCACCCAGATTTATCAGTAAAATTATCAGAAATGGAAATAACATAAAATATGTAGATGTGTTCTGCAGCATGTATATTATCTATGGTGAAACAGATCACCAGCCCAGGTGGGGTGCATGAGACAAGTGCTCGGGCCTGGTGCAGTGGGAAGACCCAGAGGAATCGGGTGGAGAGGGAGGTGGGATGGGGGATCGGGATGGGGAATGTGTGTAACTCCATGGCTGATTCATATCAATGTATGACAAAACCCACTGAAATGTTGTGAAGTAATTAGCCTCAAACTAATGAAAAAGAAAAAACAAAAAATATGTAGACGTGTTCTGAAAAGGTGGCAAGAAGATTCTACAGTTTGAAAAAAAAAAGTAATTAGATAAAAGTCATCAGATTCTAAGTAAGGTATGGTCAACTTCTGGAAATTACTAAATAAACACCTGGGAGGCTCAATCTTTAAAACCAGAAAAATATTGAGGTAAAGTTAGTAAAGTTGTTGAAAAATAGAGCTGGCTATAAACATCAAGGAGGAGTAACCAGGAGAGAGAGAAGTCCCACCATGTAATCTGTGCCCAGGACCCAGAAGTGGATTTCTATCAGCCCTCACAAACTAGGGGTGCCTTCTAGAGTGGAGACACATCCCTTTGCCTCTCTTCCTGGCCCTGATCAACGAGACAAATAAGGGGTATTTTCAAAGTCCGTATTAAAAAGAGACCAAGGGTGATTTCAAGGGTCACCCAGGGAAATCTCTCCCCACTTACTTGCTGATTCCTGAAAAGTTCTTTCTGCTCTAAGTAGAGACTGAGGCTGAATATGTGAACACAGTTTCACACATTGATGAACAATCTACAAATGCACACAGTGCTAAGCTATGTTTTCTGGGTTTTATTGGGAAAAGTGAAAGTATTAGCTGCTCAGTCATGTCCAAATCTTTGCAACCCCACGGACTATAGCCCTCCAGGCTCCTTTGTCCATGGGCTTCTCCAGGCAAGAATATAGGAGAGGACTGCCATTCCCTTCTCCAGGGGATCTTCCCAACCCAGGGCCTGAACCCAGGTCTCCCTTTATTGGGAAGAAAGGAGTCAAAAAGACCAGTGTGGAATGAGACCCCAGAAGTGATCAACTAGCTTTGAACGTCAAACAAAATAAAGAGAATTTGTGTTCCAGGATTGCCTCCACCAGGTTTGCTGGTATGTTTGCAGGCAACTCTGCTAGTTAAGTTACTTTGTGACTCTAGTAAAGTTGTTGATTCACTTGGGCCAGCCTTGGGACTGTGCCATGATCAAACAAGTACAGTGTTTAGTAGTAAGAATAATTTTAAAGATATTTCCTCCAATTCCTCAAAGAGTGTTAAAGAGGGTTGTTATGGACTAAATTGTATGCCACCCACACAAAATTCCTAGGTTGAAGCTCTAGCCCCCAATGGGACTGTATTTGGAGATAAGACATTGAAGGAGGTATTTAAGATTAAACAAGAAGAGAACGCCAGGAGTGCAGGCAATGCAGAGGAAAGAACATGTGAGGACACAATGAGGAGGCACTGTCTGCAAGCCAGGAGAAGAATCCTCACTGGAAACCAACCCTGCTGGCTCCCTGATCTAGGGATTCCAGCCTCCAGAACTGTGAAAAAGCAAATTTTTCTTATTGAAGCCACCCAGTTTGAGGTGTTCTGTTATGGCAATCCAAGCATATGAATACATATGCATAGTTTATAGCCAACACACACACACAAACACACACATACACATCTCCCCATAGGGAGATAAAGAACCCAAGTTGACTGTTGCAGAATCCTCTTGATGGACTCCAGGGTGCAGGATGGAAAGTCCACAGATTCTCTCATGTTAATACTTTTTATCCCATCTCAACACAGTCATTAAATAGAAAGAATATCTCTTCCTGGGGCATTTATACATACAGGTCAACACACACTTATTATGCACCTGCAATGACACATACTAGGACCTGGGATACAAAGATGAAGATGTCTGCTTTCAAGGCTTTTATAGCAGACTCCCCAGTCATTGGGTCTGAGGCCACTGGAACCGGCTGCTCCTTCCTGGTCACCCTCTGCCCACCTCGGCAGGAGGATGCCGAACGTGCCTCTGAGCCTTAAGTCCTACAGTCTCCAACTCTGTGGATGGATTGGGCTTGGGCAACTTTCCTATCCTGTCTGCTTCTAAGATGTTTTTACCTCTGTGATGTGGGTACCATTGTAAGCTCCATTTTTACTAATAAGAAAAATGAGACAATGAAACTCTATAACTGGGCTGAGGTCATAAGCCTGAGGATTGGAAGCTTGGTGACGCCACAGTTCTGGGCACCTATTACCCTATTATATTCCTTGGTTGCATAAGCTTTAATCAGTTGTCTTAAGTATTTAAGTTATTTGCATTTGTTACTTAGCATCATAATTTAAGGGTTCCCCCTGGTGGTAAAGAATCTGCCTGCAGTGTAGGAGACCCGGGTTCAATCTGGGTCAGGAAGATCCGTGGAGAAGCTACCCACTCCGGTATTCTTGCCTAGAGAATTCCATGGACAGAGGAACCTGGCAGGCTACATTCCATGGGGTCACAAAGAGTCAGACATGATTGAGCAACTAAACCTATTTAATCATAATTTAAAGGAGTTGATGTACACTTTACAGGTGAGACCACAAGGAGGAAAAGACTAAATAACAGGGTAATCATCAAAAGGGCTTGGAAGACACTCTTCATCCAGGCTCATGCCAACTCTATGCTTCTAACACACCCCCTACCCCACTGATAACTCCACAAAAGGGTTAAAGAACCCTTTAGCATGAAGTTGGTTATGCTCATCAAATTCCTGTCATAGCAGACGATTTTCCTGATTTTTTTTTTAACCTTGAAAATTGTTCCTGTTACAAACTAGGGGTTAAAGCAGGTTTCCGTAGTGTAGTGGTTATCACATTCGCCTGACAAACTAGGGGTTATCAGTGGGGAGAGAGTGGGGCAGGGGCAAAATAGGGGTAGGGTATTAAGAAGTACAAACTATTAGCTATAAAATAAGCTACAAGGATATATTGTACAACACAGGGAATATAACCAATATTTTATAATAACTATAAATGAAGTATAACCTTCAAAAAGTGAATCACTATATGTACACTTGTAACATAGAATATTGTACAGAAACTCTACTTCAATAAAAGAAAAAAAATTGTTCCTCTTAAAAATTAAGTAGACTGGCGGTTACCAGGGAGTGGGGGTGGGAGAAATGGGGAGATCATGGCCAGAGGGTACAAACTCTGTTATAATATTAACAAGTTCTAGGAATCTAATGTACAGCACGGTGACTATAGCTAATAATATTGTATCATACACTATAATGTTGCTAAGAGACTAATCTTAAACAATTTTACCACCAAACAAGGGGGTGTTTCTGATAGGGTGTTTCTGTGATGGAGGTGTTAGCTAATGCTATGGTGAGTGGTAATCATTTTGCAATATGTAAATATATTGTATCAACACACTGCAAACTTTTAAAAATACACGTTATATGTCAATTATGTCTCAGTAACCTGGAAAAAATTGTTCCTCCTAAACCTCCTAAACCTCCTAAACATCACATTCAACTGCCTCTTTTCTATCATTCAGATGGGTAAACAGGAGTTTCTTTTTTTTTTTTTTAATGAAGACAGGGTTTATCTTCTCTCCAACCCCACATTAAGCCTTTAACTGTGTGATTACTCTGCCATCTAGCTTCCTACGCCTATATAGCTGTTCATGAGACTATCCTGGGGCATATTAGGGCTAAGCGCTGCTTTGGTTTAAAATGCATTGTTTTAGATTACTTAACAACCGTTCAATGATCACACACACATACACACAGCAGGAACAAGAAGCATGCTGTCTCTTCAACAGGAAGACATCCTTGTCAGAAAGGTCAGTCTACAAGGTGGTGAGAGATAACTGAGCCAGTTGAGATTTCTGCTTGGAAAAAAACAAAAGAACAATGGAATAGCATTCCTTCTTTTCAAGAATCTGGAATGCAGATTTTAAGACTTAAAGTGAGTGAAGTTAACATGAAAAGCCAACATACAAAACACCAAGCATCCATCTGTTGACTAAATCTTCTAAACTTAGTTGAAAAGAGAAACTGCTTTGTGATAGTCTGTATATGTTCTATAACAACAGTTTCTTTAAACTTGCTACACCTAAGCTACTGTCAGCTCAGCTCAGTTCAGTTGCTCGGTTGTGTCTGACTCTTTGTGACCCCATGGACTACAGCACACCAGGCTTCCCTGTCCATCACCAACTCCCAGAGCTTGCTCAAACTCATGTCCGTTAAGTCGGTGATGCCATCCAACCATCTCATCCTCTGTCGTCCCCTTCTCCTCCTGCCTTCAATGGGGAACAGAATTTGCCATCCCGGTTATTTAGGAAGAGACAGCAGACTCTTTGAAAACCAAGTAGGAGTTTACCTTTTGTAAGAAACATTTATATTTTCAAGGAAAATCCCCAATGGTAAGGACAGGTCCCTCTCCAGATACCCAGTAGAGCAGGAGTGTTGGGCTGCAACCCACAGCCACAAGACCAAAGAAGGAGCCCAAAGGCAGCAACAGAGACATCAGTGATGTAGTGGAGAGGGAATCTTACAAGTTTGAAGCTAAAGGTCCTGGAGGAACACTAATGCAGACAGTAGACAGGACACACAGCCCTCCTCCTCTGATTCCTTCTCAACACTACACTCCTCGGCAGAACTCTGCCTCTGTCATTCTCCACATAGGCTTACTAGCTCTATCTTATCCAATAGACTCTAAGCATCATGACAGCAAGAAATGTGAACATTCTTTTTTTTTGCCATCACTTTATCCCTGGTACTTAGCATAGTTGTTCACACTAATGAGACAGTTCATATATATTTGTGAAATGAATGAATGCGTGCATGCATGAGCATATCTTTCTTCACTGGATTGACTATAGAGTTATAGACTTGAAGCCAGGACTTTCTAATCCTAACACTCATCCTCACCTCTATCTCCACCCCATCATCACTGGGTTCCTTGAGGGGTAGCAGCAGTGGAATTTCTGGCATCCAGTTCTGAGCATCAGTGGTAACAGATATTTTCACTAAGGAAGTTCCCTACCCCACAGTAATGTAAGACATTTTCTTGTCTGTGGCTTCAGACCCTCTGACCTTATATATTAATTAACTTTTAAGTTAAAAGAAAGAGAAAGAAGTACAAAGGTCATTATATAATTCTTAATTTTTTTTATATTTTAGGCTGTGCCACACAGCATGCAAGATCTTAGTTCCCCAACCAGGGACCCAGCCCATGTCCCATGCACTGGGAGCACAATGTCTTAACCACTGTACTGCCAGGGAAGTCCCAACAGGTCATTATATGATAAAGGAGTCAATTCATTAAGAAGATATAATAATGTTAAATATATTCTCACCTAACATTGCAGCATCTAAATATATTAAGCCAATACTAATGGATCTGAAAGGAGAAAGAGACAAAAACATAATAATAGTAGGGGACTTCAATACCTCTCTTTCAATAATGGATAGATAGATAATTCAGACAGAAAATCAATAAGGAAACATTGGACCTGAACCATATTGCAGATCAAATGAACCTAACAGACACACATAGAACAAGCTATTCAACAGCAGCAAAATACTCATTCTTCTCAAATACATAGAACAATGAAAACAGGGTACTGATATCCAGAAAGAGTGTGACCTGTTTGGATACACAAGGCACTCATTCCATAGTGCTTTGATATTCTAACCCCTGGAACAGCAGAGCTCAAGGAGTCAATACACTCTTCAGACCCTTGGAGCCACGACCATTCCAACTCCTGGTGACCATTCAATGGGCCAATGAAAGTGAGATGTGTGCTCCTAGTGCATTCAGCCGTCTCCTCAAGGGTCCTCAGATGCCTAGAGTAAGTCTTGCATCAAGTATCCAGTCCTTAAGGCCCTGTACCACCCAAAACCATCCACAGCCAACAATCTGTACACTTTTACACATCAACTCACTGGATACTTGTAACAGTTCCATAAAGTAAATCTTGTTATCATGCTTATTTTGTAGATGAGGTTGCTGTCCTCTAGAAGGACCCACATTTCATTGACATTTTATTATGAAAATAACTAACCAATTAGTGTGTTTAAATGTAAGAACGGAGGGCTTCCTGTGTGGCTCAGTGGTAAAGAATCTACCTGACAACGCGGGAAACTCCGATTTGATCCCTGGTCTGGAAGATCCCACATGCTGTGGAGCAACTAAGCCCATGTGCCACAATTACTGAGCCTGTACTCCTGAGCACAGGAGCAGCAACTACTGAGACTGCAAGCTGCAATTACTGAAGCTCGAGCTTTCTAAATCCTAGGCTCCGCAACGAGAGAAAAGCCACCACAATGAGAAGCCAGTGCACCACAACCAGAGAGTAGCCTGTGCTCAATGCAACTAGAGAAAAGTCCGTGCAGCAACAGAGACCCAGCACAGTAAAAAATAAAATAAAATAAAAAATATAAGAGTGGGAATTTTCACTCAGACAGTAAGGGTTATTTTGGGTGATTAGGCAACACTGTAAACCAGCTATTTTCCACATAAATATAAAATCAAAGAAAGAGAAGTTGAACTTGCAAGGAGAGAATCTGAGGCATACACTTGCATGGAGGTTGCCACAGCTGTATTAGACGCTGATCTATCCTGCTTCACAGGCTCTCAAGAAATGAGCCTCACAAATTGTACCTCCCAACTCCTCCATCTCCACTTCTCTCCATCTCTGCCTCTCTCTCCCTCACTTCCTGGGAGGGCTTAGCTTCCGTCTTGCCCAACGGTGGAGGAATTGCATGACCTAGTAGTTCCAGGCAGACATAAGAATACTTCTCTTGACTCAGGCATCCACATGGCACAATTAGGTCTCAGAATCTAGTACCCTGTGCAGAGGCTATGCACTTAAGCTCCAATTTCTATCAAGAAGTTTGACAGACTTTTGTCCCATTTTCCCACAAAGCATTGCACCTGAAAAGGCAGGAAGTAAATATCCTACAGGTAGCCTGGGGACTTGCCCAGTGTGGCTAGCATCGGAAGTGGGGGCAGTCTGGCTGTGGACCTATGACCTTTAACTTGTGAGGTGTGTGCTAACTCTAGTTAGTTAGTTTAGTTCAGTTCAGTCGCTCAGTCGTGTCTGACACTTTGCGACCCCATGGACTGCAGCCCTGTCCAGGCCGCCCTGTCCATCACCAGCTCCTAGAGCTTGCTCAAACTCATGTCCATCGAGTTGGTGATGCCATCCAACCAACTCATCCTCTGTCATCCCCTTCTCCTCCTGCCTTCAATCTTTGTTAATACCAGAATTAAATTTTAGTATACTGGTTAGTAACAGAACATTTTCCAATTATTGTTTCTTACTTTTATAAGCTTTTTTATTTCCCCACTACTTAATTGGTATATTTTGTATTTTGGTAAATTTTGTATCTGTGAAAATTACTTGAGGACCTTGTGGGGCAGTGGAACACACCATATTTTTTTTTCTAATAAAACTAATGAAAAAAAATTTTTCATTTAACAGCTTTTAACCTAGTGGCAGTGTTTTCAGGAACAAATTAAAGTCATTAACAAGAGATAAGGTTATTTAGAAAACCTATAATGAAGGCTCCAAATGAGGAGCAGTCATCTCCATGAGGTGCTCCCTTGGTAATAAAGAAGCTAGGATACTCAGGAATCATATAATGAAGACTCCTGATCATGGAGAAAAGTTTAAAGGAAATTGTGTTTAAGATTACTTACCCAAAAAGTTCCAAATGTGAAAACATTTGTGAAAATATATTCTTTTCATGGTGGACTGAATGTATCATCTGTGCTAGCCATCCCCACTTAATCTGAGTGAATGGCAGTAGGAGTTTATTAGCATCAAAGGACAAACAGATGCACCACTGTCATCTTAAAATGGGATTTGTGGGTATGTGAAAAGAGACCACAAGATAAGCCAGACTCAGTCCATGAAATGCAACTAACTGGAATGCCAAGAAACAGGTTCCATTTTTTCTTATTTGATGCTTTTATTGATTTGTCATTGCTGCCATGAATGTTTATCACTTTGTCAACTAGTCCTTTATTATGTAATCTTTTTATTATTTAGGAAATAAAACAAAACCTCCTTTAGCATTAACATAATGGGATATTACTCTTTATGGGCAACTATTAACAGTTTTAGCAACCTACATATCTTTGGTTCCCTGGGTAAAGGCTTATTGATTTTTCTAGCTCCTGCTGTTAATTCTTGATGTTTGGCAGTGGAGGCTCAGCTAGTCTACACAGGGAAGCTGTTTACACGATCAGCATAATTATTATGGGGTTGTATAATGTGCATGAGGCTACTGGTACTTAACACTCTTTACAACTTTATTAAGCAAGGCTGTTTTTTCCTTTCATTGCCGCAACATCTAAAACCATAAACATACCTACAGTGATCCTATTCTGAAACCTGGATTATACACAGTAAGAAGTTACACAGTTACTCCTGAATACGTACCTGTCTTAAAATGTGTTTGAAGAGGCCATTGAGATCCTGCATTACTGGCCCCAGAATCACTGTTATATATAAGCAGGAAAAAAGGCTGATGTTTCTCTTAACACTAATCTCTCTCTCCTCATCTCTCCAGGTGCTTCTTCAGTCTCCCCCCTTTCACTGGGACCTCAGCAACTCTAGTCACAGTCCCTGTTGACAGAAATTCGTTCCTCCCTTCCCTTTTGTTAACGCTGTTAAGATCTAAGGCTATCTAAATTGTTGCAGGAAGGAGGACCCAAGAGTGGGCTCTTGTCTGACACTCAGAAATGAACTGTCCAAGGAGACACATATACTGACAAAGCAAGAGGCTTTATTGGGAAGGGGCACCTGGGTGGAGAGCAGGAGGGAGAACCCAGAAGGACTGTGCAGTGTCATGTGGCTGGCAACCTCGGGTTTTACAGTAATGGGGTTAGTTTTGGGGTTGTCTCTGGCCAATCACTCTGACTCAGGGTCCTTCCCGGTGGTGCACACATTGCTCAGCCCAGGATGCCAGTGAAAAGGATTCTGGGAGGCTGGTAAAATATACGGGCGGGTGTTTCTTCTCTCCTTTTCACCTTTCCCCAATACTTCCAGCTGGTGGCAGCTCATTAGTTCCACGTTCCTTACCAGGACTCCTGCTCCTGAGCTTGCCTGACTAAGAAGATGGCGGACGAAGGTCTCAAAATAACCACCTTTTTGGGGTCTTGGATGCCAGGTTCTTTTATAGATCAATATGCAGACAGGTGAGGAAACAAAGGAAAAAAAGTCTTTAATCTTGCAAATATTTCCTAGAATGGCAAGCTTCAGGCAGAGGATGTGTTAATTTCTTCTTTCCTGCCATCTACAGGCGGATAGGGTTCTGAACAAAGGCACTTTAGTTTAACAGTCAGGCAGAGGGGCAGCATTCTCTGAGGCCGGCCAGTATGTTATAATTTTAAAAAGCAATGGAAAGCAAGTCAAAGAAACAGTTCCCAATGGGTGTCAGAATTGGCTTTTCAAACCTGCAACACTGTTGTAAGCTAACACATACAAGAAGTTACTATCTTGCTGGGTCAGGGTGGGTGGTTTCAGTCAGTGGTTCCCCTAATAGAATTAATAAAGGTTTTACAGTAAGTAACACAGGCTTCACTGGTGGCTCAGTGGTTTAAAAAAAAAAAAAAAAAATCACCTGTCAGTGCAGAAGACACGTGTTTGATCCCTGGGTCGGGAAGATCCCCTGGAGATGGAAATGGCAACGCACTCCAGTATTCTTGCCTGGGAAAGTCCCATGGACAGAGAAACCTTGAGGGCTAAGTCTACGGGGTTCCAAGAGTCACATATGACAGAGAGACTAAAGGACAATAACATTACAGTGAGACAGCTGAATGGCAGGCCGCTGAACAACCAAATGAGTTGACCAAGGACATCAAAGTACTGGTCAGCAGCCACCCAGAAAAGGTCAGCAGCATCATCCCTTAGATTCCAGCTGAATCTGGTAGCTGGCACCCAAGGAGGGGATTTAAATTCTGCAAAGTAGCTCCAGACAGGGCTTTAGTCTTTACCATTGAAACAGAACAGGGAGTCTTTACAACTGACTTGTTATTTTTGTCACTGTTATTTCTCTTGCATGGAAGTTTGTCCTGTTGTTCTCCTAAGATCATTATTACTAAGACCTGTTCAAGGACAAGCATTGTGGCCAGGCTTATCACAAAATGGCTTAGCCAAAAATGGCTTCTCTTCTGTCAAGAAAGCCATGACTGGTTCTCTCTGATGATCTCCTACCTATCTGCTGACAAAACAAGTCCAGGAAAGTGACCAACAGCAGACATTCCAAGGTAAAGGGAATGTTGGCCATTTTGGCCAGAAGGACAGCTTCCTGAAACGTATCCTTTGAACTCTTAGGATGGGGTCCAGTTGAGGACCCCAGCAGCCACTCTCAGAATCAGAGATATTTTAGTCCTTGCCCCACGATTAGTGGTTCTGAAACAATTCAAGTAGGTTAGGGATTTCTTCACAAGCAGATAAGATGTTTAGGGGATAAGGGGACCAATAGGAACAATGTGAGGGGTTGGGAGAACAGAAGGAGGGAGTGGGGCACTGTGGCTTTCAATTCTTCTGTTGGGGAATCCAGCATTTGTTTATAGAACTCAGAAGGTCAAGTCTGGAATTAGCTCAAGGGAGTGGTCACTGATGAACTGATGAACATAGTAGTCTGAATTTAAAACGATTTTCAGTAAAAACCAAAGCCAGCCCTGCTTTCTTTGAATTATTTTCTCATTAACCAAATGACTTTAAATTGAGACATTATATGATAACTAGCCCATCTAGATAAATTTGTCAATTCCAATCTCAATTCTTTTAAAGCTCTTATAGACAGAGGACACCTGGAGGAAGCACACCCAATAATCTACTCTTTAGCCACTATATAGCTTTGATGGCTACCCTTGTATATACCCAGTGATATCAACAAACTGAGCCTTTAATTTTCTAGATTAACCCTCAAGAAATATCTAGTAGCTCAGCCTTCTCTTTTTTCCTTTTTCAATTTTTGTGGATATTGAGGAAATTCAAACACCGTGTTTTACCCTTAGTCATTCCACTAGAACAGCTTTGTTCTGCCTACCCAAAAGCCCAATTCTCTATGGTACCAATTTTTAAAGATAGTTTTCAACAAGAACTATGTCTCAGACAGAGGTTATGCAGAGCAAGCTAATTTAAAATTATCAGGGGCATTAGCCATATAGATAGCTGTTGAAGGCCAGGGTCTCTGGTTTTTCTGAAATGGTAAAAAGGGTCCATAAAAAGTGAAAAAGTAATGATGTTCAACCAGATTAAAGTCATTACCAAATCTGCTCATTCATTCACTGTATTTTCTTCCGCATGCCTGTCCTATGAAACATACTATGCTGGTCAGTTAGGATCTAGCTGGAGTGGAAATCAGAGAACACCAAAGATGGCGCTTAAATCAGATCCTATAAGGAACAGTTCAAATAATCAGGGATGGTTTTGCCTGAAATAAGGTTTCTGAAGATGAGAATCCTCATGCCTAAATAATTAACCAGTTTTCTTGCAGAAGAAATATTAGACTTGTTTTATATAGGACCACATTGAATCAATATCAATGGGTGGAAATCAATGATGGAAGGAAATAACAAGAACTTGCTCTCAGAGCAATCTAAAGATAGAATCAGATGTGTGGGGAGGAGCAGAAGCCTAATTAGCAAAGTTGTTAGCTGGGGCACTCTAAACTGCACCACTGGATAGCCCACCTCTAAAACAAATCTTAATCTGATGCTTCAGAGCAAATCACCTCTAACTCTATGACCCAAAGGCAATCACTGATAATATACTATTATGCCTCAGAGTTGTTTTATTAGAGTTAATTTAAGTAAAGCATTACGAACAGTTCCTGGCATAGCATTCATTCAAAAAGTTTTATCAATTTTAGGTAAAAGCATTAAGTCTATGGAGAACTACTGTGAAAGACCTCAAAATGGACCAAAAAATTACTAGCTGTTTTTCATGGAACTTAAATCTTTGCCTACACACTTTCCAGGTAAGGAACCCCGAGTTTTTGTGTTAAGAGCTATTTTACAACTTTCCAAGTTATACATAAGTGATACAGACATGCACATTGTCCACACACATTTACCCATAGACACACACATTTGTCTGGTGGATAACAGACTTCCCTTCTCTGTTAAAAAAAAAAAAAAAAATCCAGTATTACATTTATTTATAAATTCATTATAGAAATCCTTGATTGTGATGCTTTCAATTCTCCTTTGAACTGGTAGAAAAATCTTACTGGCTTCATTAATGAGTTAAGCAAAATCTTCAACAGGTCCTTTAATAGGTCCCAACTCAGTCCAAACTCAGTAATTCAACCTAAGACCATATACTCTTTGTTTTAATGGTAGTTTAAACCTCTCCTGTACAATCTATTGTTTTGCCATCAACATTATTGAGCTTCAACTTACCTGGTGGTCCAGTTGTTAGGACTCCAAACTCTCACTGCCAAGGGCCCAGGCTCAATCCCTGGTCAGGGAATTAACATCCCACTTGCAAGGTGTGGTCAAGAAAAAAAAAATTATCAACCTTTTACTAGCAAATTTAATTCAACTCTTCCAACAATTCAGTATCTACTATTAATACACAATGTATAATGCTACATGCTATGGTAAATATGAAGATAACTTATTATCATGTAAATGCATCCTTTGGGGACGAGGTAGTCTTTCAACCTTAAAATTAAAATAGTACTTCCTGTCATGTAAATTCCTCTTTGGGATCAAGAGGTACAGTCTTTCAACCTTAAAATAAGTGTGCTGTGGGTATTAAGAATATTAGCACTGATGTCAGTCTCAAGTTCCAGTCTTGACACCATTCTAACTTAAGAAGACTGTGCGGAAACTGCTTAATCTCTAGCTTTGTAATGATATCCACAAATGTGGATATCCACATCAATCCACAGTGGATTGAGACTCGAAAAAGATAATACACATAAAAGCTCTTAGCATAATGTCTCACACATACCTTTTTAAATTATTTTATTTTGTTGTCATAGTTGATATACAATGTTGGGGCACATACATTTTAAAATAATCTTTAGCAGTAAGTTATTCAACTTTGAATAGAGACCATCTGCTCACACCAGCCTTCCTACCCACCACACCCACAGGGCCAGGACTTACTAGAGAATGTTCCCTTCCACATAATTCTCAACTAACACACAGTTCTTACAAGACCATTTACGTAGGACTATCCCACTAGAGCAGTGTTCATCTTCCCCCCAGTTCTCATACCCAAATATATCACTTCATTTACTTAAATCACTGTTTAGACCTCTCCTCTTCACCTAAAATTTTTTACTCTTGCTCAGCTGGTATTGCTTCTCACCCAGCCACTCTATCTGTAACATAGAACACTTTCCTGTCTGATCTCCTCTCCTAAAATTCTATCCACTTCCTTACCCTGTTTGAAACCTGTTCCCTAAACACTTTCCCAGAAACACTTAAAATTTCGTTAGAAGTCCACCACAGAATTACCATGTACTCCTGCAACTCAGGGCCAGTAAGAACTGAATTTACCATGAAGCTCTTGAGACCTAAGCTTCAGGGTCCCTAGCCTCCATGAGCTCAAGTCTTACACTGTGTTCAACTGTTTTTGAAGTTTTCTAACATACCACTTTTTGGCCTTTCCTTCTACTCTGTTGAATCTTCATTTTACCTGCTCTTGGGAATAACCCAGAACAGCCTTCTCCATGTTTATCATTTAATCTCTCGACTTTAGGGCTGAGATCTCACCCAGTCGGGAAAATGAGATCCCCAAACAGCAGACACTATTCATAACCTGAGAACCAGTCAAGCCTATCTTGTCATAGTTCAGTTCAGTTCAGGGTTAGTCAGTCTTGTCTCTGTGACCCCACACCAGGCTCTATGGAATTCTCCAGGCAACAACACTGGAGTGGGTTGCCATTTCTTTCTCCAGGTTATTCAGGGACAAAGCCACACCACACACTGCAAGATCCCCACCTAACAGCGGGCCCCAGAGGGAGCTCAAGATAGGCTCCTGTCAACCCCAGATGAATGCCTGCTTCAGAGCTTAACACAAATGGCTAATAAGCATTTAAAATTCAATATGCCTGAAACTCAACTTTTTCTTCCCTAAACCAAGCTACCTTCTCAAGTCCTAGCTCAAGAGTAACCCTTCCAGTTGTTCAGGCCAAAACCCTTAGAATCACTCTTGGTTCTCTCCCACACCTAATCCTTCAACAAATCCTGTCTTCCTCTTCATAAGTCATTTTGACTTGTGTGCTAGTTGACTAGCTCAACTTTCATGCTGCCTATTCTGATTGACTTGTTTTTCTGTTAAACTCTGCCCCACTAAAAGCTACTTTTGTTCATATGACCCATTTCACTTTTAATCACCTCACCCAAACACGCTGAGAAATTTACAAGCTTTCTTGTAAACTGATGAATTATCCCAAAAGCCAGGACTACTAAACACTAGGTAAATGCTCAGAGCAGGTCTTTTTTTTCCCACCCAGAGCAGATCTAAATGACAGCAACTGCTGCTCAAGAGTCCAATTGTCTCAGGTTATATGCTGGATGCTGCTATATGCAGTGGGCACCTTAACTAACAAAAAACGGCTTTTTTGAAGTATAAAGCTAAAACTGACATTACAAGAGTTCAGCATGCATACTTTTGCATAAGCCAGGGAAAAGAAGCATTTTTAAGTTGAATCCAGAGAAGTAAATTTTTAAAGATTTCACTCATACTTGAAGTTTTGAAAACTTTTATTTTATATACAAAGAGCTAGTATTATTTCCGCCGAGGGGTGATGTTCTGGATGAGCCATCTAAGGAAGTTCAGTTAGTCCAACTGAAAAAAAAAAAAAAGAAAAGGAATTAATTCAAAATGCCTTAAATATCCGTTTTATTCTCAGAAAGAAATGGTTCATTGTAGAATGAGGTTTAAACTGGAAATCTGACCCACCCAAACTAGTAATCCAGACCTAAATAGCTTAAATATTTACTGAACACCTACTACAAGCTGCTCCATGAATCTCAGCTTGATCTCTAACTGAATTTTAGTATTGGGACACCCACTTCTACCATCAAAGAAATTTCCCAGTAGAAAAACATTGCTTCAGAAAATTATCCTTACCAAAAGCTCAGGACTGTCATTAAGTAGTAACTAACAACACAGCTAATATTTTGTTACTCATTGTGTGCCAGACACTATTCTATAAGACATTCGTAAATCAATTCATTTCTTCTTAATCTCTTAATCACAAAGCTGGCAGACTTGACTCCATTCTCCCATCTGTGATAGTTATCTCAACTTCCATAATTAACACTAAACAAGTATTTCTTAAGTATTCGGTCAAAATCAAAAGTTTAAGCTTAAGATACTTTGTCACAGAAATCGCACATTAACAATTCATCTCCGCTATTACATTAACAAATTATACCCACGGTAATACTTCAACATAAGAGCTTCTAATTTAAACAAATACGTTGTACTCAACATTGCTGCATTCTAATTACTAATAAAAAGGTAGTGACAGAATTTTATATCTCAAAGAGCCAGTTCGAAATTAATCTTCAACTTAAAAAAAACAACAACCAACATTTAAGTGACTTTTAGGAGCCAAGAAACCGTCACATATAATTTTTGCAACAACCCTACTATTTATTTTTCATAGGAAAAAACTTAAACTTTGAGTGACTTGACCAAAGTCATGACTATTAAATGACAGACCTCTGAATCCTAAAAAGATCTATCTAGCCCCAAACCTCAAGCTCATTCCACTACATGACCCTATATTCAGTTATTTCAGGGCAGCGGTCAAGGCATGTATTTTGCCGAAAATTAACAAGATATGATTAGTGATCTAATGTTTCATTTTAGCGACTTCTGAAAAGTAATGTTTACCCAACATTACATATAGCACCTAAAACTAACAGAAGTGGGTAAAAAGGTATTAGAAAAACTACTTTTCCACGCCTTCACATCCCCCCCAATAATATTAAGATGACTGCCGAGCCTCTCAACTGTGTTGTCCGCTACAAAGGAAGAGCCCTGCTACGTAAAAGAAAAACGGCATTGATCAAACGCCAACACCCAACGGCCGGCTTGTCCGCCCCTCCCGAATCAGGAGACCATGGCGTCCGCCAGCGTACCTTAATGAAGCCGATGTCCTTCGCATACTGGCGGAAACACTGGCGGCACATATTGAGGCCGTATTTCCGGATCAGACCGTGCCGGTTTGAGCAGACCCGGCTGCAAAAAGAAACGGCATTATCATTAGTCACAGAAAGTAAAGTATCGGCACTCGGCGGGGAGGGCCCATCACTCGCACTGCAGGTCACCACGGACTCATCCGGGGCCTGTAAATGGCGGCAGCCACCTCTCCGATTCCTTCCGCCCCCACGCGCCGCCCGTGGGCTCCTCTATATTCTATTTCAAGCAGTGTCGCGCCCCAAAGCAACCCTTCCATACAGCCACATTCTGTTTCTCACCAAGAGCGAGAACCCTGGCCGAATTTTCTCGGATGGCTCCAGTAGAGCTGCTGGTGACCCATGTTGCTTTCTCGGTTGCAACGAGGTAAAAAGAACGAGAAAGCGTACGCATGCGCTCTTCAAAATTTTAGGACCGTTTACCCAGAAGGCAGTGCTGACAAATGGTGCGTGCGCAATGCGTCTACGGAGTCGCAGGGGCGGGGAGAGGCTTGGAAATATTCTAGGCGGGCACAGCTGATGACGTCACCACACCTCAGCTTCAAGTGTTGTCTTGCGCTGCCCTGCGATCGCCGGGCGCGGTGGCGCGCGCCTGTAGTCCCAGCTACTCGGGAGGCTGAGGCTGGAGGATCGCTTGAGCCCAGGAGTTCTGGGCTGCAGTGCGCTATGCCGATCGGGTGTCCGCACTAAGTTCGGCATCAATATGGTGACCTCCCGGGAGCGGGGGACCACCAGGTTGCCTAAGGAGGGGTGAACCGGCCCAGGTCGGAAACGGAGCAGGTCAAAACTCCCGTGCTGATCAGTAGTGGGATCGCGCCTGTGAATAGCCACTGTACTCCAGCCTGGGCAACATAGCGAGACCCTGTCTCTTTTGAGCCTCCAGGAAAGAGTTTTGAACTTTTAAGAAATAAACGACGTAACTATTCAGTTTCTTCCTCGTCGTCTGAACCTTTTATATTCTTCTAATTAAAATTTTGCACTTGGAAAAAGAATTTTTTCTGAACTCAGCACTGACACCTACTGGAATAAAATTGCAAAATAACTTAAAATCAATTGTAATAACTAGGAGTGGACGGTAGGAGTTGCTGTTTTGTTAGGCAACTTCTTTTTAATTGGCACACAACTTCTAAAGACACCTACACTATTCCGGAAAAATGACATGAGATAATGTCTTTAATATTTACGTGTAACTAGTTGAGTTTAAAGTAAGAAAAAGTAAATAGCCAATGTGTGCTGATTTGACTAGGTGATTCGGTAATAAAACAACTTGTGAAAACCAAATGCCATCCAATAAACTAGTGAAAACTGTCCCTAAAATCCACGTAGTTATTTATAATGTCTCTAAATAAACCTAAAATTATACATGGCTCTGATATCAAAGCTTTAACCAGATCTATAAAATGTACCACAGGGTGCAATAATGCAGAAAACTTTTACACATGAACTCTTATACTAGAATTGAAATACTATACTTCTTGAAGATATATTCTTTCAGGTCTAGTGCCCCTCCCAATCTAAATTAGGCGCTTTATTACCTGATAAAGGAAGGAGTCAAGCCAGAGATTTAAAAACTGATATGACCTGATCATGTTCTCAAAACGAATGTCTTGAGAAAACTAGAACTATCTCAGAGCCCTTCCTTCCAGTTTCAGCTTTTTTGTTTTATTTTCAGTTTCAACTTTCATGACTCTAAGTAGGTAGGACAACTGTATTCAATGATAGATGTACTTATAGAGCACAAGAAGAGCAAAGAAGAAAGATTAATTCCAGGATGAGTTTCATTTGAGGGGCCTTTAAAGTAGACCTTAAGTGAAGAGTGAGGTTTACACAGGCAGCACTTGATGGAAGGGAACACATTGAGAGGGCGGCTTTGAGCCCAGAACTGAAGTTGGGAGAAGCTTAAGGAGGATGACAACCTTGGGGAACTAGAGAGGAGGATGCACAAAAGACCTAGTGACAGATGATTAATTAAAATTTAAAGCCTGACTGTAGACGGTCCAATTTCAAGCTTCTACAGTTTGCCTGGAATTTGTATCAGTCATAGATGTGGAGTTTCCAAAATCCATATGCTTCTCAGAAGCTAATCAAACATTTGCCCACCTATAGTCTCTCGGGCCTTTCCTAGTTGTTCTCCGTAATTGTTAAAAGATGACAATGGTACTGAGATCAATTCCATAAATATTTTCAATACTCTGCTATAAAATCCTCAAGGGAGAAGGGGGAGGATAAACAAGAAACAATTAATTACACTTGAACAATAACAATCTCTTATACCTTAAACTATCTTGAACTATAGTGATATTCAAGTAGTTCTTAATGTTTATTCTGGTCTTGAAAATTATTCTCCTTGATGGAGATATTACAAAATTGCAGTTGAAAAGCTGTACTTCCCACTCAGTCTTAAGATGATGTAGCACCGTCTATCTCCATCAGTGGAATTATCAATTTCTTTTTCAATAAGAAAGCTGAGAATACCATTTTAAAAATCCATTTTAACCCAGTATTTGTAAAGAGCTTTTAGCTTAATTCTATACTATTTTTACAAAATCCTATTACTCATTTATATTTGGCTTTTAAAACCTTCTTTTAGATTACATTTTCCCTGAATATAATACATACCAAGTACTCTTTCTTTCTTAAATACAGTGAAAGTCAAAGACAAAGAAAAAATGTGCCACTAATCTCCTAGCCCAGATAACACCTATTAATATTTTGTTTCATCTGAGTATAGATATTATTTTTTAATTTAAGCACATTGGAATTATCTGCATGTTAAGACACCATTATTCAAGATATTGCCTATTTTCCTCCTTAACTTAGTCTTGCAATTATTTGTGATTCTACATCCATAATTAAAGACCTATATCTCTATTGAGCTGACTTCAATTTCAGAATATATATTAAATATATATATTGAAATGGGTATATATATATATAAACATATATATGTTTATGTTTATGATGCATTAAACTCTGCATCATCAAAATTCAAATAGAAACAAGAGTTGCCATTTTTAGGCTATCAGAAGGACAAGTACCAAAAAAAAAATGTTTGCTACTTCACACTGTTGAGGAATGTGGAAAAACAGATACTTTCTATGGGTATAGTTGAATTGTTCCAATTTCCATAGAAGGCAAACTGGTAATCTCCATCAAAAATTTAACAGATTTTTCTTTTAGAAAACATTTCAACAGATATTGATATTTTAATTAATTGTATACTGTAAAGCAGGCTTTCTGGTGGCTCAGACCGTAAGGAATCCACCTGCAGTGCAGGAGACCTAGGTTCAATCCCTGGGTTGGGAAGATCCTCTGAAGGAGGGCATGGCAACCCACACCAGTATTCTTGCCTGGAGAATCCCCATGGACAGAGAAGCCTGGCAGGCTGCAGTCTGTGGGATGGCAAAGAGTCGGACACAACTGAGCGACTAAGCACAGCACAGCACATACTGTTAAGAAAAACACAGATACATAAAGTATATTTTAAAAGTAAGTTTTTATTAAACCCAGACCCCTGTTTCTCCAGTCTCTCTGGCCAAACTCACCTGTTACCAGTTTTGGAGAGGATCTTTAAAAAACAGTGTTATCTGTCTATGTATTCATCCACTCAGAAGTGTGTGTGTGTTATACCTAGGTATATGTATAAATGTGTCCATATACACATTTGTACTTATCTTTATATATGTTTATTACTTCTCCTTTCATTTACACAAACAGAATACCATACCCAGTATTTTCACAAATAGATCATAAAGCATCTCAGAAGAGTATAAAAGCTATAAAGAAATAAGTAGCAAAAGTAGAAGATGAAGTTAAATGGGAACATCTTTGAACATTCTTTTGCATACTTAAAGTGTAGTCATATCTATATAGTATATCTATATTATAAAGTACATCTATAAAATAAAATTCTGGAAATGGGACTCAGAGACTAAAGAATATGAACTTTTAAAAAATTTTGATAGAGATTACCAGTTTGCCTTCTATGGATATTATAACAATTCAGCCTCATACCCATAGAATGTATCTGTTTTTCCACACTCCCCCAACAGTGTGAAGTAACAAACTTTTTTTTTCACAAACTTTTTTTATATTTGGCCTTCTAATGGCCTAAAAATGACAACTGTTCTTTCTATTTGAATTTTGATGATGCAGAGCATGTTTTCCTATGTTTATAAGCCAGCCATGTATCCTTATCTGATAATTTCTCCTTCCAGTCTACAGTCCACTTTCTTAATGTTTTACTGGGCTGTAGTTTGTGTATTTGTAAATGTTTACATGAAAGAAAATTAGCTCTTTGATCATCATATTGGTTGCAAATGGTTTTAAAGGTTTTGTATCAAAATTTATAAAACTGATAGGTTTACAATTTTTTTTTCACTGTGTTTTCTTGTAGTACTGTTATAATTTTGGTTTTCATTTTAAATCCTGAATCCACCCAAAAGTTATGTCTCCATCCCCCACGAGTATGGGAGAAATCCAGTTTCTTTCCCTACCAAATGGCTACCTACTTATTCTAACACAAGGATTACCCAAATGCCTACTAATCAGTAAGCTTACTCTATTCTAGCACAATATAGGCTCTCATACATATTTGTTAAATGATATCCATTTATTCATTCATTTATGCTGCAAATATGCATTGAGTACCTACAATATGTGAACATTATGCTTGATCTTAAATATAACAGTAGTGACTCAAGAAGCTGTCCAGGAAGCTTGTAGTCTATTGGTGAAGACAGGCATTAAATAAGTAATCATATAGCAATTATTTTGGAGAAGATAACCTAAGATTCCTCTTGCTGTGAACATCCAAACTTGCTAGAAGAAACATGGTACATTTAAAAATGCAGAGGTGAGCTCCATGGACTCTCAAAGATCGCATATTAAGAAGTAACTGAAAACCACAAAGGCTGCTCTGGAGAGATTTGTCTAGCTAGTTTTTAGGACCTGGATTCGAAAGAGAAAAAGAGGCAAGGCTTTGGGTAACTGTATTCAATTAAACTGCAGAGTGGAAATTCATGAAGTTTTCTTGGAAGAATTAAATACAGCATTTGAGACTTACGTTCTAGTACTATTTGTTCTACCAGTGACTATCTGTGAGGTCACAGGCAAACTCCTTTACTCTTTTTGGCCTCCACTACTCTTGCGTAAAATGAGAGAACTGAATTAGAATACTATAAACTGTGTTTCAAGGTAAGAGAAACCCAAGTAGGCAGGTAGGCACTAAGAGAGGGCATCAGAGGGCAGACAGACTGAAACCACAATCACAGAAACCTAGCCAATCTGATCACAGGACCACAGCCTTGTCTAACTCAATGAAACTACGCTAGGCCGTGTGGGGCCACCCAAGACAGACAGGTCATGGTGGAGAGGTCTGACAGGATGTGGTCCACTGGAGAAGGGAATGGCAAACCACTTCAGTATTCTTGCCTTGAGAACCCCATGAACAGTATGAAAAGGCAAAAAGATAGGACACTGAAAGATTAACTCCCCAGGTCAGTAGGTGCCCAATATGCTACTGGAGATCAGTGGAGAAATAACTCCAGAAAGAGTGAAGGGATAGAGCCAAAGCAAAAACAACACCCAGTTGTGGATGGGACTGGTGATAGAAGCAAGGCCCGATGCTGTAAACAGCAATATTGCATAGGAACCTGAAATGTTAGGTCCATGAATCAAGGAAAATTGGAAGTGGTCAAACAGGAGATGTCAAGAGTGAACATCGACATTCTAGGAATCAGCGAACTAAAAACCACTGGAATGGGTAGATTTAACTCAGATGACCATTATATCTACTACTGTGGGCAGGAATCCCTTAGAAGAAATGGAGTAGCCATCATAGTTAACAAAAGAGTCCGAAATGCAGTACTTGGTTGCAATCTCCAAAACGATAGAATGATCTCTCTTCGTTTCCAAGGCAAACCATTTCAATATCACGGTAATCCAAGTCTATGCCCCGACCAGTAATGCTAAAGAAGCTGAAGTTGAACGGTTCTATGAAGATCTACAAGACCTTATAGAATTAACACCCAAAAAAGATGTCCTTTTTATTATAGGGGACTGGAATGCAAAGTAGGAAGTCAAGAAACACCTGGAGTAACAAGCAAATTTGGCCTTGGAGTACAGAATGAAGCAGGGAAAAAGCTAATAGAGTTTTGCCAAAAGAACGCACTGGTCATAGTAAACACCCTCTTCCAACAACACAAGAGAAGACTCTACACATGAACATCACCAGATGGCCAACACCGAAATCAGATTGATTATACTCTTTGCAGCCAAAAATGGAGAAGCTCTATACAGTCAGCAAAAACAAGACTGGGAGCTGACTGTGGCTCAGATCATGAACACCTTATTGCCAAATTCAGACTGAAATTGAAGAAAGTGGGGAAAACCACAAGACCATTCAGGTATGACCTAAATCAAATCCCTTATGATTATACAGTGGAAGTGAGAAGTAGATTTAAGGGACTAGATCTGATAGACAGAGTGCCTGATGAGCTATGGACGGAGGTTCGTGACATTGTACAGGAGACAGGGATCAAGACCATCCCCAAGAAAAAGAAAAGCAAAAATGAAAATGGCTGTCTGAGGAGGCCTTACAAATAGCTGTGAAAAGAAGAGAAGCGAAAAGCAAAGGAGAAAAGGAAAAATATACCCATTTGAAGGCAGAGTTTCAAAGAATAGCAAGGAGAGATAAGAAAGCCTTCCTCAGCAGTCAATGCAAAGAAATAGAGGAAAACAATAGAATGGGAAAGACTAGAGATCTCTTCAAGAAAATTTAAGATACCAAGGGAACATTTCATGCAAAGATGGTCTCAATAAAGAATAGAAATGGTATGGACCTAACAGAAGCAGAAGATATTTATTAAGAAGACGTGGCAAGAATACACAGAAGAACTGTACAAAAAAGATCTTCACGACCCATATCACGATGGTGTGATCACTCACCTAGAGCCAGACATCCTGGAATGTGAAGTCAAGTGGGCCTTAGGAAGCATCTCTAGAACAAAGCTAGTGGAGGTGATGGAATTCCAGTTGAGCTATTTCAAATCCTAAAAGATGGTGCTATGAAAGTGCTGCACTCAATATGTCAGCAAATTTGGAAAACTCAGCAGTGGCCACAGGACTGGAAAAGGTCAGTTTTCATTTCAATCCCAAAGAAAGGTAATGCCAAAGAATGCTCAAACTACTGCACAATTGCACTCATCTCACACTAGTAAAGCAATGCTCAAAATTCTCCAAGCCAGGCTTCAGCAATACATGAACCGTGAACTTCAAGCTGGTTTTAGAAAAGGCAGAGGAACCAAAGATCAAATTGCCAACATCCGCTGGATCATCGAAAAAGCAAGAGAGTTTCAGAAAAACATCTACTTCTGCTTTACTGACTATGCCAAAGTGTTTGACTATGTGGATCACAATAAATTGTGGAAAATTCTGAAAGAGATGGGTATACCAGACCACCTGACCTGCCTCTTGAGAAACCTGTATGCAGGTCAGGAAGCAACAGTTAGAACTGGACATGGAACAACAGACTTGTTCCGAATAGGAAAAGGAGTACGTCAAGGCTGTATATTGTCACCCTGCTTATTTAACTTATATGCAGAGTACGTCATGAGAAACGCTGGGCTGGAAGAAGCACAAGCTGGAATCAAGATGGCTGGGAGAAATATCAATAACCTCAGATGTGCAGATGACACCACCCTTATGGTAGAAAGGGAAAAAGAACTAAAGAGCCTCTTGATGAAAGTGAAAGAGGAGAGTGAAAAAGTTGGCTTAAAGCTCAACATACAGAAAACTAAGATCATGGCATTCGGTCCCATCACTGCATGGGAAATAGATGGGGAAACAATGGAAATCGTGGCTGACTAATTTTTGGGCTCTAAAATCACTGCAGATGGTGATTGCAGCCATGACATTAAAAGACGGTTACTCCTTGGAGGCAAAGTTATGACCAACCTAGACAGCATATTAAAAAGCAGAGACATTACTTTGTCAACAAAGGTCCATCTGGTCAAAGCTATGGTTTTTCCAGTAGTCATGTATGGATGTGAAAGTTGGACTATAAAGAAAGCTGAGCGCTGAAGAATTGATGCTTTTGAACTGTGGTGTTGGAGAAGACTCTTGAGAGTCCCCTGGACTGCAAAGAGATCCAAGCAGTCCATCCTAAATGAGATCAGTCCTGGGTGTTCATTGGAAGGACTGATGTTGAAGCTGAAACTCCAATACTTTGGCCACCTGATACAAAGAGCTGATTCATTTGAAAAGACCCTGATGCTGGGAAGGATTGAGGGCAGGAGGAGAAGGGGACGGCAGAGGATGAGATGGTTGGATGGCATCATCTACTCAATGGACATGAGTTTGGGTAAGCTCCGGGAGTTGGTGATGGACAGAGAGGCCTAGCGTGCTGCGGTTCACCGGGTCCCAAAGAGTCAGACAAGGAGTCCGAATGGTCCAGAAGGTCTTTCCAAGTCTCAGATGCAGTTAAGTCAGTCACTCCATCCAATCCACTAGCGGTTGTAAACAGGGAATCTGTATAATAGGGATTGTTGTTTAGTCTCTAAGTCTTGTCGGACTCTTTTGCGATCCCATGGACTGTAGCCCGCCAGGCTGCTCTGTCCATGGGATTTTTCAGGCAAAAAATATTGGAGTGGGTTGCCAGTTCCCTCTCCATCATTTACCAAGACAAATATTATCATATCAAGTTCCCTTCTGATGTGGCTATTGTCTCTTCCAGAGCACCCAAAACAAAACACCAGCCTATCAGCGCCCCAGCTGGCAGTGGGCAACTCTCAAAGCTAGGTAGACAAAAAGACTTTCCCCAAAACACAGGAACTACAGCCTTTCTTGGGAAACTCAAAGACCCCACGTGTGCGGGCTGCGTGTAAACTGTCAGCAGCGGAAACTCGTACTCGGCCCCAAAGTGTTACAGCTGGGGCGGTCAGCGCGCGCTCCCGGGAAAGGACCTGGCGCCCCCGCCGATCGCCCGGCTCGGGAGGCGCGAGCCGGATCCTCCGGCGGTCGGTTTCGGCGGTTCACAGCCACAGTGCAGGCTTGGTCCTGCAAGAGAGAGGGGACCCCGTCCGCCCCCGCAGGACTCGTGGGGCCGCTGCCCGAAGAAACGGGCGCGTCGGCACCGCGAGCCGGCAGGCAGATCCCCGGACAGCCCGTGTTCGAGGGCCCCGGCGGCGGCGCGGCGGCGCGGGAAGGGGGAAGTTTCAAAGCCGAGTGGTGGGAGCCGGTGGCTGGTGTCCCGGCGGGATGAGGCTGCACTGCGAGGTGGAGGTGGTCAGCCGGCACTTGCCCGCCTTGGGGCTGAGGAACCGGGGCAAGGGCGTCCGGGCGGTGTTGAGCCTCTGTCAGCAGGCGCCCAGGACTCCGCCGGGTCCCCGAGCTGGAGGCGAGCGGGGCTGCCGGCACCCCGCCTGCCTGTTCATTTCCACCCTGAAGGACAAGCGCGGGACCCGCTATGAGGTGCGTGGAGCCGGCGGCTCAGGGCTGGCAGCCAGGCGTTCTTGCCCTAAGCGCTCGACTGTTTCCCCAGCTGGACTCCGCCTTGGGGGTTCCCGAGCGCGCGGTCCCTGAACCCCACCATCATCCGGACCCTGGCGTCTCCCTACGGACCCGAAGGCGGAAAGATTTTGAGAGTCACTTCTTATTTTTCTTGCCCATTTCTGCGACTTTATTGACCGCCTTGCTACTTAGTAGTAGATAGCAACCCTGCCCCTTTATTGAAATTTCGGCCTGCGTGTAGCATCAGTCCAGTTTGGGAGAACCGTAAAATGACTACACTTTGTTTTTGTTTTTTATGACTACACTTTGGTTCAGTAGATTGTTTCTCCCAGTTCCTCCGCTAAGTTTGTTTGTTCTTAAGACTTTGTGGGATGCGTCTAAGGTTGTTAGGCCAGATTGTGCGGTGCTAAGTCGCTTCAGTCTTGTCCGACTCATTGCGACCCCAGGGACTGCATCCCGCCAGGCTCCTCTGTCCATGGGATTTTCCAGGCAAGAATACTGGAGTGGGTTGCCATTTCCTCCTCCAGGGGATCTTCCCGACTAGTACAGCAGTAAAGCAGTGATGCTTGGGTTGCATCTTGACAATTTTATTAAAATTCTTGGCTACTGCATCTCTCTCTCTTAGCTGTTTAATTTCCTAAGTTTTGATTTGTTAGGTCCAGGGCTTTTTTGTATCTACATAACAGGAGTAAACCCTCTAGAAGAAGTTGGAAACTGAAATAGAATTTTTAAAGCACAAGTTTTATAAAATCCTTTTACCTTGATTCCCAGGCACGTTCTTTTGTGAAAATGATTGGAATACCCTTGTGCCTACTATAATAAAATTGAGGGGCGATTCATCACCCTCTGTTGCATCTAACTCTTGACTGGGTTTTATACAATTTCTAGGATTGTTTCCCTTACAGTGCTGTATCCTCAGTAAATACTCTTTGTTGAGGAAGAGTTGATGTTTTTCAGAGCCAGGTAAATGTTTGTGTAAGTAGTTGAAAGTCTAAATAATTCCACTTTTCCAGTGGAATCACCTCATGTAATTTTTCAAATGGAAAGGACTTCTGTCACCAAATTTTAAAGATTAGAAAACTGTTAGGTGAGCGAAGCAAACTCATAACCAGAATTGGGTCTCCCTTTTTTCCCTGTTGACCTCCCTAAAACTTATCTTCATGCCTACCTTAGGTACTGTCTGTTTTAAGAGTCTGTTATGATCTCTCCTTTAAAACTTCCGCTGTACTAATGTCAGTACCTGAAAATCCTAACAAAAATTTTATTGTAAACCACTAATTGAAGACTTAGTGTTTGCAGGATGCAATGCTGGATAGATACTATGGGAAATAAACCTGATTTAGTCACTGTTTTTCCAAGACTAGAAAGGGAAAAACAGAAGCCACCACTTACAAAGGTGGGCTATAATTGCTATAATAAAGGTAGAAGCAGAGTAGTATCATATAGTATAATATTAAAAATGAAATGAATTCTGATTCAAGTCTTTGAGAAATTTTGTGGAAGAGGTGGGTGCCACAGGGCTTGGGACATAGTAGGTGGCAAGTAAACATTTATTTGATAAGTTAAGGTGGTTTGGTCTTGGCCTTGAGGAGTAGGAATTAGTGCTGAGTGTGGAAGCACCTTGGGGCTCTTTCTTACAACCTTCTACTTTGCTGTCCCATGACTTCAGCTGTCATCCATCTGACTGATTTCCACATCTGTATCTTTGCTAGTCCTCTCCCTTAACTTCCAACTTTAACCAGCTACCTACTGGAAATCTTCATTTGGTTGTGTCACAGTATTTCAAACTCAGAATACCTCCAGATTAATTTTCCTTGCCACCCCTGACCCAGCTTTTCTGATGGTGTTCTGCAACTCCTTTAAGGAGTATTCTGTCCCTCTCCAGGAACCTTAAAGACTTTCCTTCCCCATATCCAATTTGTTGAATTCTTTCAATTCTGCTTCCTGGGTAACTTTCGTATTTTCATACCCCCTTCCATCCCAGGTGTCGCCTAAACCACCATTGTCCCTTGCCTGGCTAGTTTCTTAAAGGATCTCCTACCTCTACCATTGTCTTTCCTCCATCCTGTTCCCCCCTCTCCCAAAGTTCATTATTAAACTTTGTAGTTAAAGGGAACTTTTCAAAATGCAGATCTAACAGTAATATCCACTGAATATTCATCTAATCTTTACCGTCTAATCTGTTTACCTCTCTACACTCACCTCTTTTCACTTGATCTTCCAGGCATACCGAACGTCTTTCAACCTCCTCACAGTTGCCAAACTCTCTTACCTTCAAGGCTTTGCACACTATTCCATCTTATTTATATACTACCTCCCTCTCCTCCCCTCCCCTCAGTATCTTCACTTGCCTAACATCTCTTAATCCTTCATTTCTTACTCATTTCGGTTCTCTTTCATACCCCCAGACCAGGTAAGACTCCTTTCCTATATAAGGTCTTATAGCGGCCTGTACTTTATTGTCTTAATATGTGTTATGCTTGTAATTACTTGTTTAATAAACTTTCTCTCATGAAATTGGCAACTTGATAAGTGTAATTACCATGTTGGTCTTATTTACCACTCTTGTCCCAAGCCCCCTGTCATAGTGCCTGGTACATAGTGGCTTCTCAATAAATAGTTGTTAAAGTCTGCAGCAGAATCAACATCAGTTATTAAAGATTACTGAGCAGCTATTTTATGTTAGTCACTCTTCTGGCTCTGGGAAAATAATACTGAACAAAGGAGACAAGATTCCTGCTTTCATCAAGTTTATATATATATGCCTACCCCAGGCTAATAGACTGAAGTTAAGAAAGCAGGTAACTACTATTGGCAACTCTTACTACAGCCAGAGTTAGAATGGGAGGGGAGAAGCATTCTCCTCAAACAAAGGGGATTCTGAGGAAGGAAGAGTTACTGGACAGGTAGAACAATTGTATCTTACCCAAAGCTGGATGAGGAGTATAAATACCCCCAAAACCAATTAAGCAAAAACCTTTAAATCTTAAAACCACAAAGCACCCAGACGTAAGGACTAAAAGCCAAACTGAATCCTGACTAAGTGGCATATTGCAGCTGTAATAAATACTGAATAACAGTACCTGGTTTTGTCATTTTCTTCCCCCATTGGTTTTAAGCAGCTAAAGGAGAACATTGAGCAGTTCTTCACCAAATTTGTGGATGAGGGGAAAGCCACTGTTCGGTTAAAGGAGCCTCCCGTGGACATCTGTCTCAGTAAGGTATGGTATTAATGCGTAGGTTGGTTTACTGTAAAGAGAATGGAGGCTGTGTCAGGAGCCTGATCTCCCACAGAGCTGAACAGAGCAGGCACTTGCAGGCATGTTTGAGGAAGTGATGGCAGCTTCCCGGCTTGCTTGTGTGGCCTTGAAAAGAGCAGAGTCAGTCTTAGAAAAGTTGCCCAGGATGAGAAGGAAAACTGGTTTTGCTTCTATGCCCAAGATGGAGCCTCAGGGTGTTCTTAGAACTCTGTAAGCAGGTGGCACAGGTCTGCATGTTGCCAGCTGAATCACAGGTGACAAATCTAAATTTGGTGTTAAAAAAAAAAAAAAGGATAAAATACAATTAGAAACACTTTAGGGGACATTTTACTTACTATAATCATTTTTTAAAATACAGAAACCATTAAGATAAAAAACTGTTTTCTTCTTTGCCTTTTTTCTCGCTTTTTCCTTTTTTTCCCTTCCCAGAGGGTAGGAGCTGTGATTTGTTCAACCTTGCATTTTCCTTTATCCTTGACCCCAAGTCAAGTGCTTTGTAAACATTTGAAGTTTAATAACTGTTTAAGCTGTTTTATTGAATGGAGGCGCTTTGTCCTACCTCCTCCTGTTCTGGTTTTTCATTTTCTCTTGCTATTCAGCCTGTCCTGCCACTGACTCCTACCTACAAACAAGCTGAGAGTCCTACCAATTACAATAGAAGAGACAAATTTCTAGAACATTGAGGCTAAAACTGTTGGTTCCACTTTCTCAGTATCTCTTTTGACCTCTACTTTCACTGTT
Organism: Dama dama; assembly: GCF_033118175.1. Lineage (NCBI taxonomy): Eukaryota > Metazoa > Chordata > Mammalia > Artiodactyla > Cervidae > Dama > Dama dama. Next base: position 59,523,740 of record NC_083692.1, on the reverse strand, counting down.
TTATTCATAAAACACTATCAAAAGTCAGTGATCTCTTCCTATATGCTAATCACATTGCCATGATTACTCATCCTTTTTGAGCTCTGTAGAATTTGACACTGATGACCACTCCCTTCATAGTAACTTTTCTTTCTTGCCACCTGTGATAGGGCACTGTGCCGGTTTATCTTCAGTTTTCTTAGCTGCTCCTTTGTTTCCTGTTTCTTGGCAACCTTTTTTCTATCCTGGGAGTGAAGAATTTATTCCCTTCTCTGCCAGCTGTCTGCCATACATGCTGTTACCACAGCTCAGCCTTTAATGTGTGTAACTCCCAAGTCGGTCCCTCTGCTGGACCTACCTAACCCAGGTCACCAGACTTTCCTCACTTCACTTCACTGTGTAAATTGCTGCGAGAATAATATGTAGCTCTTGTTACGTCATTCTCAACTCAAAATTCTTCAGTGATTTCCCACAGCTTGATCATTCTGTCCTCCTTACCCTGGCATCAAGGGTACTCATTTATACTCTATAGCCATACAATATTTCTACTCTTTTACTCTTCTGCAAAACTCCCACGTTCCAACCAAATAGTTTCCCAAACTTGCTGAAATTTCACTAGTCCTTCATATATAAAGTTTTTGAAACTTCTAAAGTATCCAGCAAGTATTTTTATTGCTGACTTAATTCACATATCACTTTAATAGTGATTTCTCTGTCCAGCTGAAAGCAGTCTCTTGCTTTTGATGTGTTGTACAACTTTTGGCAGTAAATGCTAAGTTACACCTACCTTTATTTTTTAAAGTTTCTTGATATATATATGTATATATATATATAATTTTTACTTCTTTTATTTTTGGCTGCATTGAGAGTTGCAGTGCATGGGCATCTCATTGCAGTGACTTCTCTTGTGGAGCATAGACTCTAGGCGAGTGGGTTTCAGTAGTTGTGACCTGTGGGCTCAGTAGTACCTCTTGGACTTAGTTGCCCTGCAGCATGTGAGATCTTCCCGGACCAGGGATCGAACCCATGTCCCGTGCATTGGCAGGCAGATTCTTATCCACTGCGCCACTAGGGAAGTCCTTGGCCTTGCTTTTGACTGGGCTATTGCTTTTCACAGTTCCTAGTCTTTGAGAATAACCCTCCTGGGTACTTTGCACTTCACAGCACTACCTCAGTCTGTCTCAAAGGCACCAGAGATTTGAGTCAGCTCATCTTTTCATTTTCTTTTGGTTACCAAGGTTAAGTGGCTTTAAAAAAATTTTTTGTTGGATTATAGTTGATGGGTCAGTTCATCTTAAATCCAAGTCTTCAGTGGAATCTTCATGTTTTCCTGTTTTATTTTATATTCATATGGTTCCCCCTGTGAACAGTTTTATTTAGAGCGTGTCAACATAATTTTTTCAAAAACTTTAAAAATTTTTGTATATGTAATGAAATTTAGTGAAAATAGAATACTGAAAAAAAATTTAGTAATTTTCAATAAATAATTGCATGATTTACATATACAACTTCACCACGTTTTAGGATGAATTAGCATGTATGTATTACCTAAAATGGAATTTATAATTGTACAACCTACTTTTACATCTTCAGGCCAATTCCAGCAGTCTAAAGGGTTTCCTTTCAGCTGTGCGACTGGCTCATAGAGGCTGTGATGTTGAGGCACCACTGTCAACCCTCACACCAGTGAAGACTTCAGAATTTGAAAAATTTAAAACTAAAATGGTTATCACATCCAAAAAGGACTATCCTCTAAGCAAGAACTTCCCCTATTCTCTGGAACATCTTCAGACTTCTTATTGTGGGCTCGTCCGGGTTGATATGCGTATGCTTTGCTTAAAAAACCTTAGAAAATTAGACTTGAGTCATAATCATATAAAAAAGCTTCCAGCTACAATTGGAGACCTCATCCACCTTCAAGAACTTAACCTGAATGATAACCACTTGGAATCATTTAGTGTAGCCTTGTGTCAGTCTACACTCCAGAAGTCACTTCGGAGTTTGGATATCAGCAAGAACAAAATTAAGGCACTCCCCGTGCAGTTTTGCCAGCTCCGAGAACTTACAGATTTAAAACTTGATGATAATGAATTGATTCGACTTCCTTTCAAGATGGGACAACTGAGGAAGCTGCGTTTTTTGTCAGCAGCTCGAAATAAGCTTCCATTTTTGCCTAGTGAATTTAAAAATTTATCCCTTGAGTACTTGGATCTTTTTGGAAATACTTTTGAACAACCAAAAGTCCTTCCAATTATACACCTGCAAATGCCATTAACTTTACTGGAATCTTCTGCACGAACCATATTATATAATAGGTAAGCCTTTGATAGCATCATGGTATTTTCACCATTCTCACAGTTAAATCTTTAACATAGCTGTTTATACTGTGCACAATCTGACCCTTTGCTCCAGTGGATTCTTTTAAAAAGAAAAGTTATGGGCCTAGAAGAATGGGCATATGAATAAACACAGATAAACTTTATAATGCTCATAGACACCCACTGAAACCCAAGCCAGTCTTCCCTCTTCACCATCCCAGCTTAAGTACTCTTATCCTAAAGCAGTGGTTCTCAGATTTTACTTCACATTAGAATTACCTAAGGAGCTTTAAAAAATTCTGATGATTAGTCCCCACCCCAGACTTACTAAATCAGAATGTTTGGGAGTAGGACTGAGTTTTTTTTTTTTTTTTAATATCCAGGTGTTTCTAATGTACGGCTAGCTAGGATTAAGTCTTGGCTTACTTCTAAATTCATCACATCCCTGGGAGTCTTGTTTAGCAGATTTTGTTTTAGGGGTCTGAGGTAGAGATCTGCTTTTTAAACTGCATTCAAGGTGAGGCTGCTAGTTCCTGAGTTACACTTTGAGTACTAAAGCTCTAAAAGTAACTTGGGCTTCCCTTGTAGCTTAGTTGGTAAAACATCTGCCTGCAGTGCAGGAGACCCGGGTTTGACTCCTGGGTTGGGAAGATCCCCTGGAGAAGGAAATGGCAACCCACTCCAGTATTCTTACCTGGAGAATCCCATGGATGGAGGAGCCTGGCAGGCTACCATTCATGGGGTTGCAAGAGTCAGACACAACTTAGCAACAACATCACCACCACCACCAAAAGTACCTCAAAGGGCTCATTATTGTTTTAAGGCAATGATCCTTGAAAGTTGAGGAGTGCATCACCAATCATGCTTATTGTAACATGGTACTTAACTAAAGCAGATTGCTGGTCCCAACCCTCAGAGATTCTTATTCAGTAAATTTGGAGTGGGGATGAAGAAACTGCATCTCTCACAAGTTCTAAGGAGATGCTGACAATGCTGCTCAGGGGACCACACTTGGGAGGGCTGCTGGTTTCAGGTATTGACTCTTAATTAGGAGTTTAAAATTATCTCTTAAATGACAGTACATGTAAGTGCCAAGAATAGTGCCTGGTTAATAATAGGTCTCAATAAATACTCACTGGATTTATAAATACATGTGATTTGCTTATTTAGCAAATTAAAAATCAGTGTTATCATTAGTTGTAGAGGAGCTTCTAAATAATATAGATGTGAAATACATACCTAGATCTGGTCATATGGGTCCTAGATTCTACCTCAGATCAACTAGTTCAGAATCTCCAGAGATGGGCCCCTACTGTGTGTCATATATTTGTTAAAGTCTCCAGAAGTGATATTCATGATTCAGGTTAAAACCGCTGATTTGAGAGAACTCTAAATGGTGTCTTTTGGCAATAAACTACTCCCAGCTCTCTTGTTCTTTGCATTCTCTGAGACTTATATATGAAAAAAAAATAATGTATTTATTCAAATTTGAAAATTATGTCCAAGTGAAAAATGCTGTAAATGGTCACTGATGATTTGAAAGGATCATAAATTGGCTAGGACGACTCTGATCTTTACTGAAGTATAATTTTGCAAATTTCCAACTGCCTAGGTTTAAGAATATAGATCCAAAGCCATGAGAACAATCTCTGCTATTTAGCTGTTGATAGATTGTCCTATGGAGAAGGCAGTGGCAACCCACTTCAGTACTCTTGCCTGGAAAATCCCATGGATGGAGGAGCCTTGTAGGCTGCAGTCCACGGGGTTGCTAGGAGTTGGACACGACTAAGCGACTTCACTTTCACTTTTCACTTTCATGCATTGGAGAAGGAAATGGCAACCCACTCCAGTGTTCTTGCCTGGAGAATCCCAGGGACGGGGGAGCCTGGTGGGCTGCCGTCTATGGGGTTGCACAGAGTTGGACACAACTGAAGTGACTTAGCAGCAGCAGATTGTCCTAACTACTGGTTACAAACATAAATTTATAGTCTATTAGAAAAATATGCGGGGACTTACATTGGGTAGAAAATACAGTTTTTAACTGTTTCCTGTTTTTCTTAGTCTATAACCAAGAGCCTGGAATATAAGCAAGTGGTTTTTTAAAAAAAAAAAAATCACTTACACAAGTTAACAGATTAGTACATGTGAAAAAATGAAAAATTTAAACAAAGTCAATCCCATTCTTTAAGTAAGTAAGCCACTATTTTTTATTTGATGTGCACTTTTCTACTAGGGTTTTAAATGCCAGTTAAGGGACTTCCTGGAGGTCCAGTGGTTAAGACTGTACTTCCAGTGCAGGGGTTACAGGTCAGGGCACTAAGATGCCACATGCTGTGTGGCAAAACAAACAGCACCAGTTTAAATTGTAACAGTAGGTTTTGCTTGTTGCTAAAGATCTGAACACCTGTTAATGTGCCAGCCTATGTACTAGAGAAAGAATAAAGAAAAGAGTGTGGGAGACACAAAAGTGCTTGGGGTACGACTGTGTTTAGGGTGCAGGAGAGAGCTGGGCACTGAGCAGGCAATCTCGAGATTGTCTCAGTGTTATGCAGTGAAAGTGAAGTCTCTCAGTTGTGTCCGGTGACCCCAAGGACTGTAGCCTACCAGGCTCCTCCGTCCATGGGATTTTCCGGGCAAGAATACTGGAGTGGGTTGCCATTTCCTTCTCCAGGAGATCTTCCCCACCCAGGGATCGAACCCGCGTCTCCCGCATTGTAGACAGACGCTTTACACCTGAGCCACCAGGAAAGTGTTACACAGGGTGAGAGCAGTTGTATTGGGGGCCACCGAAGTTTTAAGTAAGAGGGTGAATGATTTAATTTAAGCACCGTTAGGAGCCTTGCTTGCTTTAGTAAAGTAAAACTAATATCACAAACAACATTTTTTAAATTTGTTTCACACCGTGTAGGATTCTCTTGAACACCTGATGCCTAGGAGTGTATATGTATTTATTTAAATAAATGTTTCTTCACAGATAGAACTGAGAAATTCTCTCATTACCATTTATAGGAATTGTATGAGAGCACCATACATTTAAATTATGTTACACTGGCCATACAGTATAATTATATAAAGGACAGATGACTCTTTCCTTGTATTCAGTGGGTTATACTATTAAGTGGCCATACTAAAAGGTACCTACTTTATGGAGTAGTATAGATCCTCTTAGGCTTATGTCATATGCTGTTATTTAGTATATTTTTCCCATTTGTACCAGTTTGGAAAATAAAAACAACATACTGGATTAATTTATTTTCCCATGGTTATAATTCAGTGTCTAATAATTCATGTCCTAATACATGAAGTTTTGAATTATTAAAAAATACCTTTAAAATGTTTTTTCCAATAGGATTCCATATGGCTCTCATATCATTCCTTTCCATCTTTGTCAAGATTTGGATACTGCAAAAACCTGTGTTTGTGGAAGATACAGCATAAGCAGTTTTATTCAAGGAACTACTACCATGAATCTACACTCTGTTGCTCACACTGTGGTCTTAGTAGATAATATGGGTGGTACTGAAGCACCCATTATCTCTTACTTCTGTTCTCTAGCCTGTTATGTAAATTCTTGTGATATGCTCAAGTAATAGGTGGGGTTATCTTTTAATGTTAAACAGGTATTGATCCTAACCACTCTGGTTGTAGAATTTTCTTAATTTTTTTCTTGCATTTAAGTTAAATTGAGTTTGTTTGCAGAAAATACACTTTGGACTAATACAGTCTAAATTGTAGTGAAAACTTGTTCAAAATGAAACTACGTATGTTTTTAAACACTTGTATTTTCTGGTATATTTTTCTATATACGGAATTTTATATTCACCAAACATAAAGTAGAAGTTGTTTTGGACAAATAGACTTCAGCCTTTAAAAGTTTTATAATATTAATCGCATAATCTTTGTTGTGATTTTTAAGTTTTTCCATTTTTAGGGTTGGAATAAGGTTTTGGTGTTGGATAGGAATAGGAGAAAATTTCTACTTTTTTACTGATTAAGTTCTGTATTATATGAGGGTTGTTCTTTTTCTGTTGGTCAGGTTTTTTAAACTTGGAGTATAATTGCTCTTCAGTGTTGTTAGTTTCTGCTGTACAACATAGTGAATTAGCTGTTGTTGTGTTGTGTGTGTCAGTCGTGTTTGACTCTTTGCATCTCTCTGTATACATACATCCCAACTCTTGAGCCTCCCACCCCTCTAGGTCATCACAGAGCACCAAGTTGAGCTCCCTGTGCTGTACACCAACTTTTGGTCTTTAAAACTAAGAATTTTATAAGAATCTTAGGACTTTCTAAACTCATAAATTACTGAGATATTGACCAAAAATATTATAAAATTTTAGTAAGTTTCTTTACAAACATGGTTCTTTAAAAAGTGATTGGGGGGAACATATTTAAAAGTAATTCAGTGCTTACCTGATTTTTACATGTTCCTGTAGAGAATTATTTCATCAATAAACACAGGTATAATAGGCTATGTTGGGAATAAATGCTAACGCACTAGCCCTTTGCATTCTTCATCTACAAGCCATCTCCATGTAAGCATCTTAGCCTATTTAAAATTCATGTACAGAAAGCAGAATTTGTTCTCATAACCCATACCCTTTCCCAGTTTATTTTTCCTTTCACTTGATATTCAAACTTCTTTTTCTTTCTTGCCTTTATGTGTTTACTAGACTCACTTCATTCTGATTTTAACTTTCCATTTTATTCAGTCATGGTTGTTTACCTCAGCCCTCCCCACAGTTAATTTATAACATTAGAGTACCCCCCCCCCGAGTGTGTTCAAAAGGGTTCAAACAAGAGTTTGTCGTCATAACTCATGCTTTTTTCACAAGCTTCAGAACTTTTTGTAGTTAGAAGTCCATTATCAACTCCTACCTTACATTCAAGACTGAGGTCTAATAAAGTACTGTCCAAAAAACTGATGGAATTGTTTGTTCTGTCTCTTGTCCAATAGGGTGGTCACATGTGGCTAGTGAGCAATAAATGTAGTAATGAAATGAGGCACTGCATTAATATAAGTAGCTATATGGGGCTAGTAGTCCCTGCTGGAGTGTAAACTTGCAAAAAAATCAGGGGTTTTTTTTGGCAGCCATTGTGAGATATTAGTTCCCCAACCAGGGATTGAACCCGTGTCTTTAGCAATGAAAGCACTCAGTTGGAACCACTGGACCACTAGGGAATTCCCAAAGTCAGCTTTTAATTTTTTCAACTTGGATCCTCTGTTTGACTCAGTCTACTGTACACAGTTGTAGCTTATCCCCTTCACTTTTAAAATTTCACATTGGAGCATAACACAGTATTTAGTTTCAGGTGTACAGCAGTGATTCAGTTATACATGGATCTACTCTTTTTCAAATTATTTTTTCATTTAGGTCATTACAGAATATTGAGAATTCCTTGCGCTATACAGTAGGTCCTTGTTGGTTGTCTGTTTTAAATATTAGCAGTGTGTACATCAATCCCCAATTCCCACTCTATCCCTTCCCCCCCACCCGAAGTTTGTTGTCAATCTGTTTTGTAAAATTTTAAATTCATTTGTATCATATTTAGCCATGTCATGTCTTTCTCTGGCTTACTTCACCTATTATGATAATCTTCAGGTTCATCCATGTTGTTGCAAATGGGGTTATTTCATTCAATGGTCGAGCACTCTCATTTACTTTTTTTCAAAGTCTGATTAAGAACTTTCCCAGCAGCTCATCAATCATAATTATGAATTCACCCAACATAAATATATATTTTAAATTGACCTGGAAAAGTAAAGGATCAATTTTTCCCTTCTTTATGATTTATCTCCATAACCTAGTTAGAAAATTTGAGGTGGGACTCCTATCTTCTTTATAGATACATACAAAATGCCAGTTCTTGTGGAACGAAATTTAAATAATGAATTTGAGAAGAGGATGAACTTTAACCCACAAATAATTTGCCATTATTTTAATTTAGAACCATATTAGGCATGCAATTAATGTAAAACATACACAAGATTTTAGTAAGGATATCACTGTATTTATTCTCAGGAAATTTTTCTATAACTTCAACATTTTCCTCTCAAAACATAAGAACAAAAGAGTCCCAAATCTTAGAACTGGATCACTTGGCCCTTTCTCTTCTTATCTCCTCCGAGTTCAAAATGCTTGCACCTCTTAATGGCCAGCATCCTCTTGGATCTGCAGTTGGGTTCAACACATTCAAGTCTCAGCACGATCTTCTTGGTGGTTTTCGCCTTCTTCCGGAAAATTGGCTTGGTCTGCCCACCATAGCCACTCTGCTTCCGATCATAGCGCCTCTTTCCCTGGGCATACAGGGAATCTTTGCCCTTCTTATACTGGGTCACTTTGTGCGGCTGATGCTTTCCACACTTCTTACAGAAAGTCCTTCGGGTTTTAGGGACATTGACCATCTTTGCAGTAGAGGTGTCTTCGCGGTGCAAACTGTTGTAAAACCCGACAGCAAACGTTAGAACACTTGAAACAGCAGCGTTAAATCCACCAAGTACTCATTTTCCGTATGAGTAAGTGCACAACTTTTTGGAATGCTTAGATTTACAGAATGAGACTCACTGAAAAACAGCAAAAGCAGCAGCATAGGGACGCCCAGTACGGTCAGTCCCGCGTACAAAGTGGGATCCTTTTGGGGCTTAATTTATCGTGGTTGCCCAACAACTAAAGCGTAGTGGTGTGATACCTTATTTTCTCCGGCAGAGAGAGGGCCGAGGCTAGAGTTTATTTTCGACTCTCAGCGCACCCTTTCCCTCCATGTTCTAGCTCCCGGGCATGCCTGGCTCGGACGCGGGGTACAGCCACCGCCACGGCCCGCTCAGTCCCTTCGAGGACAGCATCTGCCTAGTTTCACTTTTGCCTTCAAAGCACCGTCACCCGTAAAAGCCCTGAAGGCTGACGTGTCCTTAATGAGTGCCTCGAGGCCGAGCAGCCGCCATGAGAGGGCCCTTTCCGGAAGGGAAAAGTGAATTCTGGAAATCCACTAACCAAGGCGGCGGGCCTCGCCCTCTCTCTCCTAACAGGGCTTACCAGCCCCGGCCCGGCCCAGCCTCGAATCCTGAGCACTGGAGGCTCCGCCGTGACCGCCACCACCCAAAACCCGGCTTACCGAGAGACGCGCCGTCCACGTTCCTGCCTCGCTCCGCTCGCGCCTCACCGGAAAAGGAGGGACGTGGCGGAAGTAGGAACTGGGCCTGAGCGGCAGTGCAGCGGACCAATAGGAGGCGGGCAGCGACGGCCGGGCGTCTCCGGACGTGTCCGGGAAGCGCCAACCGACGGCCAGGGGCGGGCCTGAGGGGTGTGGGTCCTGGGGCCGCGGCGCTCGGCGGGCCAGTCGCTGGTTGTCAGGACAGTCGCCGCCGGGGTGAGGCGAGGCGAGGCTGTGTCTCTCGTTCCGGGATGTCCGGGGCCGCGTAGAGATGAGAGTGCGGAGGACGCGGGGCCGCTGGAGGCGCAGGTAACGGAGCCGAAGTACAGTGGGGCCGCGCCGGTGCTGAATGGAGAGGACCGAAGCGACGCCGTGCCGCGGCTCCTAGCGGCGGGGCCGCTGCCCGAGCTGCAGTTGCCAGGTGAAGATGTGTGGAGCCGGGGCGGCGCGGGGGAGCTGAAAACCTGCGGGTCCCCGGACCCCCGGGGCCCGGGATGAGTTAGCGAGGGCAGCCGCGGGGGCCAGTTCCGACTGCTGCAGGCCACCGCCACGGTCGCCGCCCGCCCGCCCCTTCCCCGCCGGAGCCGCTAGCTCCTTTCCGCGCCCGCCCTCCCGCGCCCGGCCCCGGAGACCATGAGGTTCCGCATCTATAAGCGGAAGGTGCTGATCTTGACGCTCGTGGTGGCCGCCTGCGGCTTCGTCCTCTGGAGCAGCAATGGGCGACAAAGGAAGAACGAGGCCCTCGCCCCGCCGCTGCTGGACGCCGATCCCGCGCGGGGTGCGGGCGTCCGGGCCGGGGACCATCTCGCCGTGTCGGTGGGCATCCGCCAGGGCTCCAACGAGTCGGCGGCTCCGCTGGTCGCCGCGGCCCCGCAGCCCGAGGTGGACAATCTGACGCTGCGGTACCGGTCCCTAGTGTACCAGCTGAACTTTGACCAGACGCTGAGGAATGTAGATAAGGCCGGCTCCTGGACCCCCCGAGAGCTGGCGCTGGTGGTCCAGGTGCACAACCGGCCCGAATACCTCAAACTGCTGCTGGACTCACTTCGAAAAGCCCAAGGAATCGACGACGTCCTCGTCATCTTTAGCCATGACTTCTGGTCGACCGAAATCAATCAGCTGATTGCTGGGGTGGATTTCTGTCCAGTTCTGCAGGTGTTCTTTCCTTTCAGCATTCAGTTGTACCCTAACGAGTTCCCGGGCACTGACCCTAGAGATTGCCCCAGAGACGTGGAGAAGAATGCAGCTTTGCGGATGGGATGCATTAACGCTGAATATCCCGACTCCTTCGGCCATTATAGAGAGGCCAAGTTCTCCCAAACCAAACACCACTGGTGGTGGAAGCTGCATTTTGTATGGGAGAGGGTCAAAGTCCTTCGAGACTATGCTGGCCTCATACTTTTCCTAGAGGAGGATCACTACTTAGCCCCAGACTTTTACCATGTCTTCAAAAAGATGTGGAAATTAAAGCAGCTAGAGTGCCCCGAGTGTGATGTTCTCTCCCTGGGGACCTATACTGCCATTCGAAATTTCTATGACGTGGCTGACAAGGTAGATGTGAAAACGTGGAAATCCACAGAGCACAATATGGGTCTGGCCCTGACCCGGGAAGCCTATCAGAAGCTGATTGAGTGCACAGACACTTTCTGTACTTATGATGATTATAACTGGGACTGGACCCTTCAATATTTGACTGTATCTTGTCTTCCAAAATTCTGGAAAGTGCTGGTTCCTCAAGTTCCTAGGATTTTTCATGCTGGAGACTGTGGTATGCATCACCAAAAAACTTGTAGACCAGCCACCCAGAGTGCCCAACTTGAGTCACTCTTAAATAATAACAAACAGTACCTGTTTCCAGAAACTCTAACTATCAGTGAGAAGTTTATGACAGCCCTTTCCCCACCTAGGAAAAATGGAGGGTGGGGAGATATTAGGGACCATGAACTCTGTAAAAGTTATAGAAGACTGCAGTAAGAAAAAAAAACAAAACAAAATCAGAATTATAAAAGCAAAAGTAGTAACAGTCTTCTATTTTTGATATTTGTTCAAATAGGATATACAATTGAATAAAAAGGTTTAGGAACTGGTTTCTGCTTTAATACAACAACAAAATTCTTGTAAAAGTTGTCCAAATATAGTCATCTTTTCTGTTTATGTCTGATTAAGATTTAAAAGTTTTCATTTTGAGAATTGCGTTTTAAAGTTCAGTATGTATCTGCTAGAGGTAAAATCGTTAATTGATAAGAGAGAAGAGGGGAAACTATTTAAATTGCATCTATTAATCTTTTTATCTGGAACTTTGTACACTTTTCCACTTTCAAGACTTATTTTAAGTACAGAAAAGTTTATTTAAAATCGTCATATCAGTAAAAAGTATTACAGTGAAATTAAGAGTATTAATGTACAAGCCCAGCTTCACTCTTGACACAGTAACTAGGAAGAGGTTGCTTCAGTGGTTTTATAATTAGAAAGTTATGTTTGTTAAACACCCTGTCAGAACAGAGTCATTTTCAGTATTAAAGATTCCTGTATTATTGTGTTAAGAATTGCCTGTGCTCTGGAACCTGCATAGAACATACTTTCTTTTGGAATGTATTTGACTGATAAGAAAGTTTAAACACTTTTCACCTCAATGTAGAAATACAGTGATTTTTTTTTTTTTCTTTTAGTGCTGCCAAAATAAAATACTTGTTTTTGCATTAAAAGGTTCCTAATCATTTTTCAGAATAATTTTACATCAAAGTCCACTAAAGACACTCTTGAAGGTTTAAAATTAGCATTACATCTTATTTGTACATTGTGTAAATAAGTTTGAAATAAAACCCAGCTGACAGTGCATTCCCTTTGGAGGAAACTGGCTTTCAAGTTAGCCTCACAGAGATAATGAGCAATGAAAAGCTGCTGCATAAGTGAAATACAGCCAGAAGTGAAACAAAGTTCAGTCCTGCCGAAGTGAAACATGTTCTAGAGCCAGCTTTATTTGATCAGAAATTGTACTTTTAAATTTAAAACAACAAAGTAAATAAGAAACAGGCTTAAAATTTATTCCATATTTAACATAAAAGTTTCCCTTAACATACATCATTGCATTCAACCAAAAGTATACTCATAGACTAATTTCTGTGTTCATATTGCAAATAGTCATTTCAACCTCAAGATTGTGTACCTAATGGACAGTCTCAAAATTATTACTGAATCAAGAGATTCCTGTCATGGTTGAAAAATGTATATGGTCATCTATAATGATGCAAATAGTTCTGTTTTATGAGTTCCTTTATACTGCATATCAGGATGAACTGCCAGGTGGTGTTCCAGCTTTTGGTGCTCTGACCTGACCTCCCTAGTTCAAAAAGACTAAAGAAATTAGGTAGTTTCCTGGACTATAAGGCCAGAGGTTTGAGTTAGTAGCTGACTTTGGAACGGAAATACATCAGCAGCTCATGGTCTTGGGGTCAGCAATTAGATCAACAAATACTTTCCTTTCTATATTGTCTTTCGTGTTGTCCTAAAACTTTTTGTGAGAGAAAAAAGAAACTATTGGGATTTTCTCCTGGCCTTATATAAAATATTCCACAACTCATAACTTAGCAACTATTAGAAACATCTGCTGCCCTCTTTTAGGTATTACAAAAGAAACTGATTAGGAAACACTAGCTTTTGTTGTCTTCATGTAATAATACAGGAAGACAATTTTCCTATTGGAGTAAATTCTCAGATTTTCTTAAATTGTCTTGTTCTAAAACTTGTAAACTAATTTTATAAAACCAAGGAATGTTTTACTAATTTCCAAAAAATTATTTTAAATTTTGAGCTTTCAAAGTCATTAATAACTTTTATTTGTATATGTATACACCCACACATATATATGGTGACTTACATATGAGAAGAGTAAGATACAGAGTTGAAGCAGAAATACTAAATTTCAGTCTATTTGTATTGTTTGAATCATTTAATATTGGTTAATAAAGTTCTTTCAGAATCTCTATGACAAGCATAAATACTGAATAAATCCTATTAAGTGAGATTTATAAACACATAGTTTTGAGATTCTCCTTCCCCCAACACACACACTCTATTGTGTGTGCTTTTAGTTCATTGCATTCTTGAGAATTACTTTTTGTGACACAATATTTTGGAAACTTTATTAAAGTAATGGCAAACAAAAGAAACCAAAAACAAGACTATAAACAGGTTGTATTGACACTAAACATTTAACTCTCCATTAGAAAAAATATACAACAGAGGAATCACAAAATTTATTTCCATAATTAAGGAAGCTTTGTATTGACATAAACTGTACACACACACACACAAAATATTAGCTTCAGTTTCCCCATAAGAATAAAAATATAAATTTTAATTTTATACTTTTTTTTAATACTTTTGGCTTTAAGATAGTAAACAATCTATTTTATGTCCAAAAGTTTTTACTCAGCCTTTAAATTAAAAAATGATACAGAATTAATCCAAGTCATAAAGCAAAGAATTCTGAAAACTGAATGAGCAGTGAGTCACATGATCTTTAATGATCTGCACACTACCGTCCTGCATATTGGTTTCCTTTATGTGGTCAAAACCAGGTGTATTGGGAACTGCAGTTTTGTTCAGTAACGAAGATGGGTGATTTCCATTCAATTCTTTCTCTTCAGTTATTGCTGGTTCTTTTAAGTTATCTTTTTCTTCATTTGCATAAACAGCACTTTTGTCTTTTATAAATTCACCTTCCTTTTCTGACTTAGGTTGCTGAGACTTTGCAAACAGCTTTTGAGAAACATCAAGAGCCCCTTGTTGCAAGCATGCGACTGAACCACAACTGTCTGCTTCTAGTACCGTGACTGCTACAGATGAATCAGAATCAGTTGTTGAAGTGGAAGCATTTTCTGTATTTTCTTTTTCTGTTAGAGGACTTCCTTCATGGACTTTTTCTTCTTTTTCATGAAGCTGCTCAGAGTTACTGCATTCTTGCAACTATGTTAAGAGAAACAGCAAATTAATAATTCATTGAAACAAACAGAAAAGTAAATTGTACCCTCTGGAAACTTCTTTAAGTTGTGAAGGAATAACCCAGTAGACTTGCAAATCCACTTCCTGGCTTCCCCCTCAAAGTCAATTTCCAAATGCTGCCAGTCATTTTTTAACAATGCAAACCTGGCATTGATGCTCTAATTAAATCCTTTCACTGACTCTTCATCTTCTTCAGGATAAAACAATCCTGGCCTACAAATCTTTTAACATGGCCTATAAAGCCCATTAACAGTCATTCTTATAAGGGCATTCTTGGTCCACTGGTTAGGACTCCACCCTCTCACTTCCAAGGACCTGGGATCAATCCCTGATTAGGAAACTAAGATCCTTCAGGCCTCCGGAAGCAGCCAAAAAATTTTTAAAAGGGCATTCTTGAATTTTCCTGTATTTCTGTGATTCTTCAGAACCTCTTTCTCACCCAGTTCACATATAAGTCAACTGTGCTAGTTACTAAATTATTTAAGTCTAATATCGAAGACTATAAAGATAATCAAACTTAAACTAGAAAGAATGAACAAACCATATATAACGTATATAGTTCCTGTGGTTTGAGAGTCAAAAAGAGTTGTTAGTCCCTGGACTAATACTCACATTTCCCAAATGTCAGTTTCTCTCTATTCCTCACTGGACAGTTATTTTGGAATTAAATGAGATAACATAAGTGAAAATGAATCACAGATGTTTAACAGTAAAATACACATCAAAAAAGGTCTGTATTCTTAACATCACTCTTCCCAGCCATTATGTGCATTTAAAGTTATGATATAAAAAATCAAGAATTAAGTGATTTGTCAGGTTTCAACCTTGCCCCAAATCACTACTTTATAAAGCCTACCCAAATCCTTACCTTTGCATGTATTTCAATCTTACTATCAGTAACCTGAAGAACTTCAATTAATGGTGGCGTCAGGGGTAATGTCTGTTTGAATGGAGGGCTCAGGACCTCTTCAAGAAACTCATTAACGTTGTCTTCATTGACAAATAACCTTTCCTAAAATAAAAAGAGAAAAAATATTCTACATTATTGGTCATACTTGACAGAAAGAATTGTATCTAAAATCATCTCATAACAATTCTCACACAGTTCAGGTCTTCACTTTTAAAATGTTTATTTCATGTTATTCCTATGCTGTTTTGGCCAAAGAAAACAGTATTATACAGAGCAAAAAAATAGCGAGAGTACACACATATCTAGGAGAAGACCCTAAAATAAAAAGTCTTAGTTCCTTTTCTAGGTCTGTATAAATCTGAGGTATGCTTTCCCTCCAGATAATCCTACTTACAAATCATATCTTCCTTTTTTTTCCCCCTCTCAGTATTTTGTAAGAATAACATCACCTCTAGTTTTAGATGCAGTCCAAACTATAAAATGTAATTCAATTTTAGAATACTTCCTAATGAGTCAGCTAAAGATAGACAAGACAGGATGCATTCAAATTTTGTGTAACCAATTTGCCTTTTAGTTCTTGGCTAAGTAAGAGCCAAATATAATATTTTATTTGAGAGAATTATGTTCTATTTTTAAGCACTGTGATAATCCATTGCAACACTAGCATATAACTGTATATAAGAATGAGGAAGCACTTTATAGTTGATTTATAGTTGATTTATATCAACTAATCTTAAAAAAAAAAAAGAATGAGGAAACACAATATTATAAATCAACTATACTTAAATAAAATTTTTGAAAGTTAAAAAAAGGAAGGAGAAAAAAAAAATTAAAAAAATAAAAAGGAAGGAGGTAGATTACCAAACTGTAGGATATACAAAAGTCACTTTTGCAGGGAATCCCAAAGACAAAGCAATTTGTTCCTATTCGAGTATGTAAAGTGAATATAGGTATATGGTTAGGTCTTTGAAGGAATAACCATATTTTAAATTCTTCAAATCAGTTCACCGTTGCCCCAAGTAAAAATTTTTCCTCTGTACTACAATATAAACAAATTAATTACAAATACACACAATGCATTATTTGGTCCAAATTGGGGGCGTGGTGGGGAGGGGAATCAGATGTTCCGAATTCCCTTCTATTAAACATAACCTGTGAACACCTACCAAACAAAAGTGAACTTTGGTGAAAGAAAAACTTTACATTTGAAATAATTTGCCTTGTATTATCTGAAGATCTAGGCAACAGAATAATACAGTAGGGTACAAACAACCCTCCCCTCAAAGCATTTCTAAGGTTCATGTCTCTGCAAAAGACTTACACATTAACTGCAAAAACTACACTACACAGTTCAGTTACCTCGGAAGAGTAACATTTATAATGGAAATGGTTATGATTAAAATAGAAAGGACTTGCATAAACTTGCCTTCTCGGTCTGACTAATTTTACTATAAAATATAATAAATTCAGAGGTCCTAAAGCTCTAGGAAAATTCCCAGTGAAGACTTAAGGTTTACAGAAATGTATTTCACACCTGTCTGTAAAGTAACAAATTCTGACCTTGACAGCCACAAATCAGTCTCTTTATAATATTTTCATATAATGCATATAATAATGTAATCATTATATATGTCTACTCACAAAATACTGTTGTGATTTTAAAAAAACATTTTTTGTTACTTTAATACTTACAGCCTGATCAATAAAATTTAAAGGAAAAAAATAACATTATGGTTCCATCAGCCTCAGCAAATGTGATGATTAATGAAGTAATTATAAATCTATTTCAGGCTTCAAAGATATAAAACACAGTTGCCCTAATCCCATTTTGGTCTAGTTTCTTTGTTAAAAAAACATTCAGATACTAGAAAGTCAGATTAAAATAAATTCTTTAGTATTCTCTCAAATGGTGTCCATTAAAGCTTTCTTCCCACCTTGTGAGTTATTTTCTCATTTACTAAAACAATTACAGGAAAACGACTGCCCTTTCCTAAATTTCCCCCTTCTGATGACATAAACAGATAGTCGATTTCATATTTTATTTTCTCACAAAGTATCTTACCTATCCCTGCCTATTTATTTTACCATTTTTGGAGGGTTTCAATTAACCACTTCTCATAGAAGATGCACCTCATAAACATAAAAATTTAACTTACTAGTAAATTTCTAGAAAAACACAGGAAGAAGTAAAACTTTCTGGCAGGTTAAATAAAGCCTAAGGCCCAAAGCTTAAATTTTAATATATAATCTGTGTAACTAGGGTTCTGAATTAGGGAATTTAACCCTTGAAGATCTTAAAAGAGCAAAATAAAATTACATGTAACATTGACACAAACCTCAATCAAAAGTACCAATTGTTGACTTATGAGTGTAAACTTTCTATAGAACTCTTCAAATTTTAAGTAGGTCCCCCGCCTCCAGTATTTGCCAATAGTACTGGAGTACTGAATTGAATCTCAAGATCCTAGTAGTAACTACAAAATTATATCCTAGGTAAACCTAAGATTCAGCCTGTTTTTTGACTAAAAGAGATGGAGCTGATGTCGGTGCTAACAAAGGATTATATTACACTTTGTTAAATGCCAGCCATTATGCCAAATACTAGTAGGGAAGAGATTAAAACTGATGCCAAAAGAAGAAATTTCACTGTAATGTAAAGACCACTAGAGGTCAATCCCACCAACACCAAGGAGTAAAATTAAGCTGCACCGTATGGCAGAGAACGCAAAGTATTTAGATTCAGCCCTGGGTCTGAGTTGGTTTTCCCACAAAAAAACCGGCACAGGCCGTTACTTTTGCTTTCTGGAAGTAAACTATTATTTACTTTCTAAGGTTGGGAAAAGCTATTTAAAACCGAAAATAACGCTATGATAGAATGTCTCTTCCCTATTTGTGTCACAAACCCCTTTGAGAATATGACTGAAGTTATAGTCCTTCTCCCCAGAAGAAAACCCTCAACTTTGTGTATACAATTTTAGAGGTCTACGGATCCCTGAGAATCGATTCATGCATTGAGGGCAACTTTGAAGACTTGAAACCCATCCACCAGAGAGGATGCGTTAAATTTTCTTCGTGTTTTTTTTTTTTCCCCAATTATGCGTTTAACGTGTACTGACGTCTTTCATCAAGGGTTATCAACTTCAAGTCGTCAGGAAAGAAGTTATACTGGGAAATCCTTTGTTCAGGATAAACTGTGAAGATGACTGTGATAAGTGGAATAGAATATGTTAAACATTAAGACTCTAGAAAGAACTGTTACCTCCAAACAATAGTTGTTTAAGCCGTAATACCACTCTCTCCAGTATCCATGGCATTCTGGAGACTTGGCCAGGTCTATCACTGCATTGTTGGAAGAAATGCTAACCACTGGTTCTTTGGTACTCAATTTATTCTCTGGAGCAAATTGCAAAAAGAAGGAATAATAAACTAAGTCTTGGGTAGAGAAGGACAATTTGTACCAGAGGGGGTTCACTTCCCCTTGAAGACTTTGAGGCAGGATCCAAGGCACTTGAATGAGCAGAGTCAGGGATTCTTCATCCTGACTACACTGCAAAGGCGGACACAAAGCTTCCCCGCGGTCGGTCTCGGGACCACCCATCGCTCGATCAGCCGGCTCCCTACCGGTGCATTCCGGGACCTCGCGCGCCTCCACGCCGAGGGTCGGGCGCACGCTCGCGCTCCCTACAGAAAGGCCCGCGTCAAGGACCCCGCAGGAAGTACTAAGAGCGCCTCCGCCACGGTCCCCAGGTGAGTTCCCGGCTCCGGGAGGCGGCTCCTCCCCGGTCCCCGGGGTTGATATCTCTTGCCCGCCGAAATCCCGCTCCTCGGATTCTGCGACGCGCTTCTCCCCGGCGGCGTCCGGAGTGGTGATCCCGGCGTCTGCAGCCCGGGTTCGGCTGGGACCTGAGCTTGCGTCCCCAGCACAAACCCCCGCCGGGCCCGCCTCCACGGGGCAAGCGGAAGCGCGGGCCGCACCGTCAGTTCCTGGCGGGTTGGCTGCCCCTTCCGGGGACGCGGCGGGCTCCGGGCGCGAGGCAGTCGGCGCCACGGGAAGCGTGACCACCAGCTGCCGCCGCGCCTTGTTGAACTGTGCCTTGCCGCGGCTGTCATCCACCGGGTACGGGAGCGAGAGTCGCAGCCGGTAGTCGGGCTTCCTTGAGTCAAGGCATAGCAGCTTCCCCGTCACCTCCAGCGCCGCCTGCTCGGCCGATCGCAGCAACGGCAGCTCGATGGTAACCACCAGCTCTTGGGGCACGGTGCCGGGAGCCGAGTCCCGGGAGCAGCGGTAATCCTGGAGGTCCACGTGGTGGCGCTGCACCACGCTGTAGCGAGGCTCGGTGGGGGCGGGCTGCCGCACGGCCTCCGGAGGGGAGGGCGCCTGGGGCCGGGGAACCGCAGCGCTCAAGCCGGCCGCCGGGTATCGGTAGGGGTAGGGGAAATCGGGGAGAGGGCTCTCCGGCTCCCCCTCGGGTCGGGCCGGCGCGCCTCCGGACAGGGGCGTGCGCAGCACGGCGGCATCCGGAGTCCCCTTGTACTTGATCTTCAGGGTCTTGGCGTTCCTCCGGTCCAACTTCACGCCGAACTGCTTCTCCACGGCCTCCAGGGCCGTGGCGTCCAGCATCTGGCGGAAGCGCTCGTGGCGCCGGGCCAGCGCGATCGCGTCTGGGTGGAAGACCACGTCGTAGACGGTGTAGCGGGTGCCGCGCCCCGCCGCGTACTCACGGCCCGGGGCCAGGCTGTAGGGCAGGGACCACTGGCTGCCGGACACCGCGCCCCCAGAGCCGGGCTGGCTGCTGGGCGCGCCCACCAGCGCGTTGCTGCACACGTTCACGAAGCAGCGCCGGGTCCCGTCCAGGCTGGTGCGCAATACGTGGCCCGGCTCCGGGTGCACGAACCGCACCTCCACCCCGCGCTCACGCTCAAGCGCCGTGATCTCCTCCTCGTAGCGCCGCCGGTTCTCAGGGTCTGTGAGCTCCTCGGCGTACTCGGAGAACATTCGCCGGAACTCCGGGTCCTGGAAGGCGGAGGTGAGCCGCTGGACCTCCTCTCCACTCAGATCCAAGTCTTCTAGCGGCGAAGAGGCTGCCGCCTTGGCCATGCTGCCCTTCGGCTCCTTGCGCGGAGACCAAGGGAGATGTATCTGAGACCTAGTGGGTGGGACGCGCGGTGAAATCACTAGTCTGCGGAGAGTGAGGCAGCAGAGGTCAGTAACCGCTTCAGAATTGAGCCTGGGCGGCGCGTGCTCGTTGCCATAGTGACACCACCAACACCCAGGAGGAGGGGCTGGAACAGGGATGATGGAAATGACAGAAATAGCCTTAGTTTCTTCAGACCAACATCCTACGTTGTTTAGATTCCTGTGCCATGGTACAGTTACCTCTGCAGAATAAGCACCTTAATAACTGTAATTTCCAGCATTATGTACGTTATTCGTTGTTCAGAACCCTTCAAGGTAGACCTGATCCTCAATTCACAGATGAGAAGATGAGACCTGAAAAGTTACCTCACCAAAGTCACACAGTCGATGCACCACCCAGCAGTCACAAACTGACTCTACAGTAAGTTTTTCTGCTTTACTCACTTCGCTAAACCAACATTTCAGTCGTCTAGATAGTTCACCAATTTACCCTATTTACAACTCTCATTTGGTGTGAGAGTTATGCGCAGGTCATTCATAAATAACCAATCATCAGTAAACATGACTTTGTTAATAATAAAAATGCAAACATAAGATACCACGTATCACCTATAAAAATAGAAAAGGCTTTCTTTACAAAAACAATTACTCTATTTCCTTGGGGTGGTAGAATTTATATTAAAATTTTTCTAGAAAGTAGTTTGGTACCTATGTCAAAAGCCTTTAGAATGTGCGTACTTTTTTTTTTTTTTTTTTTGTGCGTACTTTTTTTAACGCAGAAATTCCGATTCTGAGATCTTGCTCAAGGCACTATTATGATTCTAAAGGTTTGGGAAGAATCTAAGAATTCAACAGCGGGACTGGTTGAGCAGATTTGGGTAGAGCCATACAATGGGATTCTAAGCAGCCATTCAAACTGATATTATAGAAGAATATTTATTGACTGATGTAGTTATTAATTGCTGCTGCTACTGCTAAGTCGCTTCAGTCGTGTCCAACTCTGTGCAACCCCATAGACAGCAGCCCACCAGGCTCCCCCGTCCCTGGGATTCTCCAGGCAAGAACACTGGAGTGGGTTGCCATTTCCTTCTCCAAGTTATTAATTGGTAGTTGTTAAATTCAGTGGTCATTTTTCTGTCCTCATTTTGTTGACAGCCTCTGCAACATTTAACATAATGTTGGCATTACCTCAATGACAAGACACTATCCAGGTTTTCCTCCTACCTCATCAGATACAGTTCCTGTGGTTTCCCCACACAGAGACCAAGTGTTGGCTTTTTCCATAGCACAGAAATCTCAGCCCATTCCCCTCTTGTGTGATCTACCTGGCCTCTTAAGGCATAATGTCACATGAAAGTGCTTTAGACCCAGATTTCTGAGGTGAGGTCAGCCATGCTGATTAAACACCAAGTTGGGGAGCATACCACCTCTGTTGTTCCTCAACAGTATTAGCTCTGGGTACTCCTGCCGTACTGTTCGTCTGCTACCCCATTTTTCAGATCTGTGCTTCCTTTTAATTTCCAGACAATGTCTACCATTAACTGGTTCTAATTCCCGTCTTATTCTAATAATTATAATTCTGCTAATTATAATTCTAATAATTATAATTAACTGCTCTGCTTCATCTTTCTTCACCTTGCTAACCCCTAAATGTACCCTGTATTTCTAGGCATTAAATGTGTTCCTAAAGAAATCTTTCATGTTTAGCTCTATGGTTCTTGAAACTAGACCAACAATCTGGCAGTGTCTATTTCAGTAACACTTTCAAGGCCTAGATTGTAAATTTTTCCAAGTAATCTAGTAGCTTTTGGAATTATGCCTTGATTTCACTTTTAGTCAAAATTGCCAGGCTATTCTTGAGATTAAAGCTCAATCTTGCTCTTTTAACATCAGGTCTTTTCTAATATTTTGAAAATTTACATCCTGAAACCATATCTCAAATTGCCACTTTATCCTTAACCACAATTCGCAATATCACAATATTCAGATTAAATTTTTTGAGGAATTTCCTTCAATGTCATTTTAGTTTTTTTATTAGTATCTCTTCCCCCAAAAGCTAAGTTTCTTTGAAAGAAGAGTATTCCATTCCAAGTTGTCTATAATATTAAGATTATTCCTACGTTTGAAACACTCTTTGTACCTTTAACAATGTCCTGTCACTCAGATTCATTTCTGGGCTTTCATTGTAGTTCCCGCCATAAACTAAAAGATAAGGGGATGGTGTTGAGTGGTTATGCCCAAAATAGAAAAACAGGGCTGCTTCAAAGTGAATATTACTCCTCTTAAAGGTAAAAACTGTGGGGACAATGTTTTTAAATTTTCAGTGCCAAAAGGTAATGTAATGAATATCTCAGTAATATCCTGAAACAACGGTTTTCACTATCATTAGAATAAATTCTATGACTTGAAATTTAAACAATTTGAAATTATTAAATACACCATTAAGACTCTTATGATGAACAATTAGCATGTGAATTGTTCAGTCGCTCCCATGCCAGGCTCCCCTCTCCTTCACTACCTCCTGGAGTTTGCTCAAGTTCATATCCAAGCATATAACTAGTATAGGAATAATGAAATTTAAATTTTTATATACAAATATATACTTAGATTATGTATTTTTACACATTTTCCTAGCGATTATACAGAAAATATTTTTCCTATGAAACTCTGTAAAGTATACCATTATGTTTATAAAAAAATTTTATAAATAGAAATTTAAATAAGACATTCTAAAGTTTACCATAATTTTATTATAATTTAATAACAAAATTATATAAAATAAGCAAATGATTGATGAATTCTGTTTCTTCAGATGGTCTAAGAATCTCAAAACCCTTGAAGTTTGCTGAAAATAGAAAATATTCATAAAATTAAACATCTTGGAAAGCTAAGTTATACATTTCTTAATATCTAGTTTTAATTTTAAAAATAGGTCAATACATGCACATTGCTCCAAATTCCAAAGGGGACACAGTGGAAAATAAGCCTGTCTCACTCTATTTCTGTTCTCTAGAAGCAACAGTTAGTTATATCCTTACAAAGACTGTCTAATCATATATAAAGGACTGTCTAATCGCATATAAGCATGCGTAGGGATAAATGCTTTAAAAACACAAACACAAGTGGTAGAATACATGAACACTATTCTATGCCTTTTTTTCAACTAGTAATAAATACACAATATATTTATAATTTTAACTAATCCTTTATGGCTTTGAAATTAATGTAAATTAGAAAAGTCAGAATATAACTTTTACATAGGTATATATTTAAACTACTTGCTTAGCTGTTATAAAAACTACAGTAAAAACAGCTGTACCCAGTTTTATGCATAAACCCAAGTATACCTGTAGGATAAATTCCTAGAAATGAAATAGATGGTATATGCAGTTGAGGTCTTAAGAAATCTTGTTCAGTTGCCCTCTGTAGAGGTTTTTGGTTTGTTTTTTTTTTTACCATTTTTATTCTGACCAACTATTGTGTGAGAGTGGGTGTTTCTCTTGTACATCACTAACATTATGTTTTTAAATAAAACTACTACATTTGAAAGCACATGTTGAAACAGGGTTAACCTCAGTCCACTTTGGCTACATTTCTGTGTTAACTCTAAAATATGATTTCACAAATATTCTAAGAAAAAATTATTTTTAGGAGAAACTAAGTATTATGTATAAATATAAGTTATTTCACTAAATTAGTTATTTCACAAAATTATTTCACTGTATCATAAAAATTTTTTCTCTCAAAAAAAAGGAAAAAGCATACATCAACTTGTTTGATCTAGCACTGAAAAAACGCCTCAAATTATCACTACTAAATTATAGTTTGGAAATTAGGTCAAGGGTTTTAGTATCTGACTCCACAGATGATAAATGGACCAACTATGTCAACAATAGTCAATATCAATTGCAAGTCAAGGCCTGTGTTAGAAACTTTAAGAGGGACAGGCACATAAGTGACTTCTCATTCAGCATGTTAAGAACTGTCATAGAAGTGTGTACTTAAAACACTAAACAATTCTGCATGTCATTCAGGAAACATTATAAGAAATTTAACTGAAGTGTCCTGTGCCATCATAATTAATAAATCAGTTAAATCCTATTGTGGTTTTTCTATCTCTAGAATATTAAATGGTTTGCTAAGATAGATATAATAAAAGGATAAAAGTTAAGGAAAGAAGGAAACTCAGGTAAGAGAAAAATACAGATCAAAAAAGATGAGGCCAGAGCCACAGCCAACATTTATGCTAGTAATTCCTGCTGCTGTAGAGGTGGGCCGCACATTTGTCTGTGCTCCTGGCAGCTAAAGCAAAGGGAGTCTATCAGATTTACAGTTTTCCCAAGATGAAAATGAACAGTTGCTTGGGACAGGCACAGATTTCTTTTGTTCTGAGACCTGTTGAAAGTGCTCACTATTGGTTTTCATATGTCTGTTAATTTACAACAAAACTCAGTTCAGTAAAAGTCAATCTAAAGGTGGACAAAACGGAATTCCCTGGTGGTCCAGTGGTTAGGACTCTGCACGTTCACTGACAAGGTCATGGGTTTGATCTCTGGTTTGGGAACTAAGATCCCGAAATCTGGCATGGTGCAGCCAAAGATTGTTTTGAAAGATAGACAAAATATGCTTCAGAGGTAGCTTAATCCTGGGGTCACAAAATCACTGTCAATAACAGGAAGTGGTTAAGACAGGGTAAGAGTGTTTGCCCTTACCTAAAGGCATTCCAGATTTAAAAAAAAAAAATTTCCTTAAGGATTCATTGTTAACTAAAGTCAAACACATGTTCAGTTTATGGAACAGAGGCTAGAATATCAGTTACTTTTATGAGTATCTGCCTGGTTATACTCTGAAAACTAAGCAGTGCTGGAATACAGTAAGAATAAAATACACGTCAAATGAGTGAATCCAATAATAAAATTTAGTATGTCCCAAAATGAACAGACTTTAACCTCCATGAATACTGAGCAGCAAAAATAATGCAAACAATTTTTTTCAGGAAATATATATAAGAAACTATTAATCATGATTTCAGGATTACGAAGTAGAGGTATGTTTTCTTTCTCTATTTTATACTTTTAAGCATTGTTTGAAATTTTTATCATGTATTTGTGCTTTTATTTAAATAAATTTGTTAATTACAAAAAGTAAAAAAAGGTTGAGTGTCAAGATTATATTCTCTAACGAGAACCTGGAGGTATTTGGTTACTGTTCTTAACTGGTGGGAAACAAAATACAATTAATGGAGAAATCACATGTTAGGATGCCTGCATCTAAGGGAAACTGTTAAAGATGCACATTTCTGGGTACTACAACTGGAGAGACATTTAATAACGCTGGGGTGGGATCTTGTAATGTAACACTTTTAACATGGACCTCAGAGGATTCTCATGCATGTGGTCTATAGGACACCCCCTGAAAACTACTACCCACTGGGTAATTATTCTTTTTTCCTCAGGATCTCCCGACACCAACAATTCTTTCCTACCAATTTAAGGCAGATTACCTGGGATTTGAGTGGCTCAGCTGGTAAAGAATCCGCCTGCAATACGGGAGACCTGGGATTGACCCCTGGGTTTGGAAGATCCCCTGAAGAAGGGAAAGGCTACCCCCCTCGGCGCCCCCCCCCCCCCAAGTATTCTGGCCTGGAGAATTCCATGGACTATATAGTCCATGGGGTCTCAAAGAGTCAGACTTGGTTGAGGGACTTTCACATGTGGAAGGCAAGCCTGCCCTTTCGGAATAATAACCTCATCACAAATCAGCCTGTAAAAGAACTAGCCCAGCCCCACAGCCAATCTGAGATTTCCCGCAGAAAACAGTTCTTGGTCTGTTTCATACAAATGTGCCATCAAGTACATACAATTCTGTGTCACACAGCATGAACACAGTAAGTTCAGCCTAGAACATTACCAATGAGCTACTATAGTCATTTTTAAAAACCTCAGCACACCTTCAGAACATCTGATTTTTAGCAGTATTATGCCAAGAGACAGCTGTTTATGAAGGCACACTTACCTATCTTCTACTATCTTATTGGAAGGATAAAAAACTTTGAATGAAAATCCACTTCTTGGAAAAGAGCCCTTTGGAGAGAAAAATGCCCATCAGTGAATACTCAACTTTTGAAAAAAAAGAACCCCTATTTTTAAAATCAAATTCCTTGCTCGTGGCTTAAAGATGAAGGTACAAGATGTGACTATAAAGTAATGAGACAAATTTCTGCATGCTCTTTATAGAGCAAAAATATTACTATAAAGTATCTCCACTAGAAGGAAAAAGTAAAGTTGACCAGAATAGTCATGCTAAAAAAATGTGGCCAGAAATGCTTAGGAGTGGGTCTACTTGGTATAAGAAATAAGCAGTACTGAATGATGCTTAGTAAGCATATAAGACACTCAAACATCATGTTCGAGAAATCTTTCCTGCCGCTCTCCCCAGTGAAAATCTGGGATTGATGCCCCGCCATGGTCCCCTCAATGCAACAGAGCAGGGTCACATATACAACTGTCCATTACTAAACTAAATAAAGCAGACTCTTGTCTTTTCAGTCTTGGTGTCCCTGGCACTAGCTCAATGCGTGGCCTATTGCAGATCTTCATTAATGTGAGTAAGTATCAAGAAAGGATGGAAAAATGTAAAAACCATGTTTTGGGGACTTCTCTGTGGTCCAGTGGTTAAGAATCCGCCTGCTAATGCAGGAGACGTGGGTTCGGTCCTTGCTCCTGAAAGATCCCACATGCTGCAGGGGACTAAGCCCATGTACCACAACTACTGAGCCTGTGCTCGAGAGCCTAGTCGCCGCAGCTGCTGAAGCCCGCTTACCCTGGAGCCCGCGCTCGGCAGCAAGAGGAGCCCCTGCAATGAGAAGTCCATGCACTGCAACTACAGCATAGCCCCCATTCGCCAAACTAGAGACAGCCCCCATGCAGCACCAAAGAACCAGTGCAGCCAAAAATAAATAAAATTATTTAAAGAAAGTTAAAAAAAAGTTTTGAACTTGTCCACAAAGGTATAAATAAGGTAAAAAAAAGATAAAATGATGGTGTAGGAAATGGTGGTTTACTCATTTACAAGATGAAAAAGAAGAAAAATTCAGAAATAAAGTGTTTTCAAATACAGCATTAACTATGTGAACACCCAAAGAGTTCAGTTTAAATAAGGAAATAGCCTCATTATGACAAGAATATTGAAACATGAATAAAGATTCTGTAAAAATTAGGCCACACATTACAAAAACAATGAAACCAAGTCAATTGTGTGCATCCTTATAGCAGTAGTTCCCAACCAGGGTCAGTTCTGTCCCCTAGAGACATTTGGCAAATACCTGAGGACACTGTCGATTGTTAAACCTGGGGGCTGCTACTGGCATCTAATGGGTGGAAGTCAGGGATGCTACTAAACACCCTGAAATGAACAGGACAGTGCCCCAAAACAGAATTATCTGGTTCAAAATGTCGATAGTTCTGTGGTTGAGGAAGCTAGACACAATAAATGTGTAAGAAAAGCAGTAAGGATGATGTTTCTAAAAGTGACCTAGATTTAAAAAAAAAAGAACCAAAAAATTAAAGTCTAAAATTTGTAAGAATCAAGGAAACATACATATTAAAAATCACCAGTGAAGATACTTGATATAAATAGCAACATTTATGCAGCATTTAAGCCCCAAGTTAAAAAAGTCAATTATATTTTTACAGAAATTCAGAAGCAACTTCAGGATTCTGAAGCATTTCAAGGTTCTGCATAAAAATGAAATATTAAAGTGTGTCCCAGTAAGAATCTCAACATTCATCAGGCTTAGATTTTGGAGACCTGGACAATTTCTAAAAAAAAAAAAAAAAAAAAAAAATCACCCTCAATGAACAAGTACCATTAATATGTGTACAGAGAGCAGGATACATGCTCTGAAAGTAATTTCCAGAAAGGAATCCCAAGGCAAGTTACTTTGAAGGGGAAAATACTTATTTGGATTTATAATGGTGCCTTTTTTTTTTTAAGACTAAGTCACATTACTTTATAGTCACATGTTCTTTTGAAAATTTAAGAACTTTCTCTTTATACCAAATTAATTCTGTTATTTCATTGATAGTATGTTTTTACTCCAACAGTAACTGACTAAACATAAAGAAGTAACACTCTAATCTTGACAAATTATGATACATAATGTTAACTACATTCTTACAGGGTTTATGCAGAGGCATTCGGTATTGGTCAAAGTAAAAGGATCATATTTGTCTGCGATGACAAGCAGGTCAGGCACAGGGTACACCCTCAGAGCATAGTCATACGCCCAATACACTGGGCAGACATAAAGAGGGAGAGGAGTCAGGTGTCCTTGGGATAAGACAGTCTTTACAAACTACAAAAGAACAACACAAAACAAACTTCAGTGCATTTGTAAAAGCTAAAAGAGCAACAGAGGATTTCAAATTAAATACCGATTACCAAAGAGACAGAAAATTTGAGAAACATTTGGGAAAACTGAATCCCAGAGCTTTGGGAACACTGATATGAAATTATCCTGTATTTTAGGAGAAATTAATGAGTTTTCATTTAATACTATAAAAGCTACTTCCCCAAAGAGTCATTTTGGAGCAGTTATATTTTTAG
The DNA here is from genome assembly GCF_033118175.1 of Dama dama. Taxonomy (NCBI): domain Eukaryota; kingdom Metazoa; phylum Chordata; class Mammalia; order Artiodactyla; family Cervidae; genus Dama; species Dama dama. Next base: position 59,494,636 of record NC_083692.1, on the reverse strand, counting down.
CTGTACAATAAACTCATTTCCTAATTCTGTTCATTTAAAAATAATTCCACAGCTTGGGTAATGCCAAGAATATATACTTGACCTACATACACATTAAAGGTTATAAAATACATACTAAAAATGCTGTATATGATCTATTTCCATACTTCCAAATGAGGATACATGTAACCAGTGATTGAAAGCTGTATGTCAGGGAATCTCGATAAACACCACATCTTCCTAATGTGGGCATATCATAGGAAATATTTAATAAACATGATTAAAAACACATTTTCTTTAAATATATGTAAAAGTACAATGTAAGATTTGTGAGTTCTAAAGACAAAATGGGAAGCTCCAAAGAAATTTCCTGCTTGTTCTGGGCTTTCTTCTGTCTATTAGGGGATACCTCAATAAGAAAACTGAGAAACACTGATTTAGGGAACCAAAATTACCTTACTGACAAAAGTGTGTTGAAATTATTTTGAACTATAAACAAAAAACAAAAGGGCAACTGACTAAGTGACTTAAAATTTTATATAAAGTCACATGTAAGATATCTTAACAAAGAAGATGTTTAACTTACATGATTAGGAATATCCAAATTGCTACTGGGAAAACGGACGCAGTTTCTGCACATTTTATTCACTAAGTCTTCACGAAAGACAATAATTTCTTGTGTACAATACTGAATTCTGAAATGAAAATGGTAGTTGAATGTGACTTCCGCCGAAAAAAATATAATGTAATTTTAAAGGCAAGATATTTTATGATACATCCCTACTTCAAATTCAACCATAATCTATTCATCCATGCATTTGACAGTAATTTATTGAGCTCTCAATATGTGTCTAGCATTACTCTAGGGATGAGTGAACAAAACAAAAAGACCCCAACCCCAAAGCAGTTCATTCTACTGGGGGTGGGCGTTCAAAGACGATAAACAACAGATATGAAAACTAATAGTATGTTGAGAGATGATTAAGTGTATGGCAAAAAGAAAAAGACTAACAGGGATCATGTGCAGGAAGGGAAGGTCAAAGGCTGGAGTATTATATAGGAGGACCGGAACAGGTGGGACTCATCATGAAGTCTGATCTGAGCACAGAGTTGAAGGAAGTGAGATTCATGCAGACATGCAGAGGCAGGCGGAGGGGACAGGCAGGCAGAGGCCCTAGGATGAACCATGCCTGGCACATCTGAAGAACAAAAGGGGGCTGGAGTGGCTGGACTAAAAGAGGAGGAGAAGAAATCACAGAGGAAACGGGGCCAGGTCTCGCAGGGCCATGACCACCATTGCATAGGATATGGGCTGTTACCAAATAAAACGATGGGTCCATCTTTCTGAATCTGTAAGGGCAGATCCACCTTCTGGTTTAAAGGATCACGCTGACATGGTTGAGGGCCGACTACGGAGGAGCAGGAGTAGAAGCTAGAGACCAGTGAGGAGGCTATTACAGTAGTCAAGGCTAGAGAAGATGGTAGAGGGTCATAGAGGGGGAGGTATAGAGAGATGGCCAGATTCTGGATATAAATGTTTAAAGTCCTCCTTCAGATTTTTGAAGGACTTTCTAAAACCCTGCATGTGAGGAGAAACCCCAAAGGTTGGCCTGAATGAATGGAAGGATAAAGGTGTCATGAACTACAATGAGGAAAGCTACAGGACAGGGTGGGGCTGATGGGGGAAGAAGATTAGCAGTTCGGTTTGAAGTTGTTTATTAGACATCCACGGGGAGGTGATGTGTAGGCAACTGAATTGTGCATCTGGAGTCAGGGAGAAGGTTTGAGGTGGAGATATCAACGTGGGACTTGTCAGTACATAGAGGATATTTAAAGCTCATGGACTGGATAAAGTCACTGAAGGAGTGAATGTAGGTAGAAAAGAGAGGGAACCAAAGACTGAAAGCATTCCCTCCATAAGAACCTATGGTCACCGTGGCACATACAGTAAATGCGTAATCCTTCCATCCTTCCATTGTAACTTTTCTTAAAGGATGTATAATCGGAATATCTATTTTAAAATCTCCATCCATTAAGTTTCTAAATTCAATGTTAGTGAATTATTATATATATATATATATATAAATATAATATATATATAGTGAATTATTATATATATTAATATAATATATACAATATACACAATATATATATTGTGTATATATATAATATATACAATATATACAATATAAACAATATATTAAAGTATTGTTAAAGTTTTGAGAAACCTAAAATAAAGAGAAATTCTCTTTTTACTCCATGACAATCAAAATCTAGACAAATTTTAAGAAATAGGTTAATTTTTAAATGAAAGGTAAGAAAAAACACGATATAAAATATTAATATTTACCTGCAAGGATTAGTAGTAAAAACTGAAAATGGTACTCTTTGCCTGAATTCATTAGTGATGCTTTCAGCAAATGGTGGCCTATAAATACAATTAAGGTGATACAGTATGTATTTTTTAGTTGACAGAGTTTTCTTTACTGTTGCAAATATCTGAATAAAACTTACCTTGGTAAGATGGAACCAAATCCAGGATCCTCTGGGCCAGGTACAAACACAAAACGACTACTGTAGCAAAATTCAACATAAATCACTCTAAAAATATTATCATACCACTACCCAATAGTCTAAAACCAAGTTATCACCTTTAATTAAATTATAAAATTTTTAAATTAAATTTCATACATTTTAATAAATGAACTAATAAAATTCTCTAGATCAATATCATTCAATAGATCTTTTTTACAATGATGGACATGTTCTATATCTGTACTGCCTAATTACTGAGTACCTGAACTGTGGCTAGTGTGACTGAATTTTTTTTTTTAGTTTTTTAATTTTAGGCTGCACTGCCAGGTTTATAGGGTTCTTTTAGTTCCCTGACCAGGGATCGAAACTGGACCCCTCCTCAGTGAAAGCACAGAGTCCTAACCACTGGACCACCAGGGAATTCCTTTAAATGATATAGCTTTAAATTTAAAGAGATCCATGCTGCCAGCGACTATCATATTGAACAGTATAGTTCTAGACCCTTAGAGTAATAATGTCACCAAGAAATTTGGATTATGGTTGAAATTATTACTCTTCCATTTAATACTTTCCAATATATTATTGTGACAGAAGGATAATTTTATCTCCCAGCTATACTAATTTTCTCAACTTTTTCTTCCACTCACTCCTTAAATTAGGATTTATTTTTGTTTCTCAAATAACCCTTTAAATGAAAAAATATAGCAACAGAAATCATTACCTTTGATGAATATTTGGGTATTCACATATTATATCTGCCAAAGTTTTTAGGGAATCTAAAATTTTAAAGGGATATTGAATTTAATTGGCATATGATATACATAAATCAAATTTTATTTGATCAGATAGAACTCTATATATTATGAATAAATTTAAATTAATATAGATTATTTCTTATCAACTTAGTTTATATAAATGTAGGAACACTTATTAAATAGATCCTCAATACCTTTCAAAGCTTGAACTTGATTTTTTCCATATGGTGCAGATGAAAAATTACCACACAGAATAAAGCAGGTTGGAGGTGCTGGTGAGTAACCTAAAAATAAAAGAATAAATGAACATCACTTTTCTGGTCTAGAAATCATATTAAAATCTTTTAGCCATGAGCTTTTTTTTTTAGCCATGAGTTTTTAATAATAAAACCTTACTGTCTAAAAGCAATACCTTATTTTAGTAACAACTTATTATAAAAAATAGTAATAATAGTGCCCATTTATTGAGCACTTATTTTGTGCCAGGCCCTGCAAAGGCTTGATTAGTCCTCACAACATCTCTCTAAACTGAGAAAGAGATTAAGTAACCTGCCCAAAGTATTAGGCTGCAGTTTAAACCCAGTTCTGTCAAACTCCAAAGCCTAAGCTGTTATCCACTCTTGTACTGTTTTAGGACTAATTCATATTTATCATGAACACACACATACAGTTATTTTTCAAATGTAAAAATGTAACTCTTTAAGATAACTCATTTAAAATATTTCACGGCTGAATCAACTTTTTTAACAAAAATAGACTACTCAAAAAGATACATTTTTTTAAAAAGAATTTCGTTTTAAGACATGAGCTCTCATAAAAAAGAATAGAAAAAAATGACACCTACCAGAAAACATGATGTGAAGTTTTTCCAATACTTCTACTTGGTCCAACCAAACATCAGATATAAACACAAACATGGCATCTTTATTCTCATCCTCTAGTTGTTTTAGTTTTGCAGAAGTCTTCACAGATGTATTAGAAGGCCCTCCGAAAAAATTAATATTTCCATAGTATGCCCTAGGTAATTATAACACAATTATTACCTTCTATCCTATATTCTATTGAAGATATTTTTCTGCTAATTCTACAAATTAAGCTTCTGTCTATCTAATGAGGTTATTTTCCCATCAATGTAAATTGTACCATGAAAATGTATTATCTGTATCACTTAAAAAGCAAACAAGTTTATTTAAACATTCTAAAATGAGAAAGGAAGCAACACTGAGGCAGTAAACAAAGTAAGATAAGTAAACTATATCTGGACCTTTTAAAACTTACTAAAGCAAATATTAAAATAAATCATAATTTCCTTATATAGTTGAAAGTAGGAGACATAGGTACTCAATTTGAATAATAACTAATAAAAGTCTCAAAAAAAAGTGCTAGCCATTTGACTAAGCAATTTCACTTCTAGATATCTGTTCTAAGAATTTAAGGATGTCTACAAAGACTTATCTATATCCCAGAACTGTGAAAATCTGCAAGGAACACTAAAGCTTGCGCCAAACGGAAACTGGAGTGATCTGCACTCCCAGCCTCCACTGCTCTTGCCACCTACCCTTCACCGGCCGCCGTTCTACAGTCCTCAGTTTAAATGTTGAATTCTGTCCCAGAGAACTGCCCCTTGAGGATCCCAACAGAGGTCAGACTTCCCCACTACACACACTTGGAGGACCCTGCACTTCTCTTTCACAGAACTCATCAAATTTGTAATTAGCAAATTACTGTAATGTGACGTGTAATGGTGACGTGTAATGTCTATCTCCCTAATCCAACACCTAGCAGAGTCTGGCAATATAGTATGTGCTTAAAGTACATTGCTGAATGTCACAAACCATGTAATAAATTTCATGGTAATGGAAAATGTTGACTGAATATTATTAAATGATGAAGCAGGTTACAAAGCATTGTACAGTATGTATTCATTTTCAGCATCCAAAAAAAGTGAATAGATATAGAACCTGTATATTCTTATTAAGTCACTGTAATTATATCCTATAAAGTCACTGCAAACACTGCCTTAGGGAATACTGAACCTTTCTCTTAAGGAAAATGTGTACTGGTATCAGACAGATTGTAATATTAAATCATTAAAAAAAAACCTCATCTTGGTAGATTCTTTGGTATCTTGGTATTTTTCTTTATCTTACAAAAGAGAAAGCAAGGTTCAGATTTAGAAGTGTTAAGTGACGTGCCTGAGGCCATCCCAATAACAGGTGACAGTGTTAGGTTTTAATCTTGCAGCTATCAGAGGAATGAAATAAGATGATACAGATGATTTCAGTTATATACCCAAACATAAACCAGAACATTACAAACAGAAATACCTATTAGGCTGATTCTTGAGAAATTAAAGCTTAAAAAAGCCTCAGTAACATCCTCCATCCTTGGTTCATGGAATGTAAGGTACAAAGACAGGAGCAAGAGGAAGGCTGTTTTCCCAAGAAATGATCTAGGAATTCTAGGAACTTTAACAATGCATCAGGCTCAGAAAACATAAGTCACATGTCTTGTACCAGTGAAAGAGAGCAACATGGCAATGGAATCTCAGCAAATCTGTACTTTAATTTAGAGAAAGTGGGACAATTTAAATAGAAGATTATTTGAGACATTACAAAGATGAATGCTTGGCTAAACTGAAACAAATGGTAACACTCAAGGCCAGCTTCCTTGATTATACCTCTCATTCGGAAGAGTAATTTTGAGGCCTGTATGAAACTATAACACCAAGACAACAGCAATTATGCTTTCAATATAGCCCCAAGAAACCCTACCATGATATAAGCCTAGCCACAAACTAGCACTAAAAGCACTCACTTAAAAGTAAACTGGCTTGATGCGGGCTTGTATTCTCTGTGGTATGACCAGCACTTTACCCTGGATTTACTTCACCAAGAAGAAGATGCACAGCAAAAGCTGCCTGCCAGTGACTCCCCTCCAGCAAACGTGGCCTTAGCACCTGATTTATAACAGCAGACTGGACCTAAAATCTTAATCATCAGACTTCTTGAAATCATCACCATCATCATGGAATCTCAGGATCAGAATGCAACTACTTTAATTACCCCAGATGCCTAGAGGCTCCAGGAAGCTAATACTAAATATCAAAGCAGCAGCCAGCTGAGGCTGACTAGGTGTGAATGAGGGTGCATACATTTATCCCGCCCACAGTGAGCCATCACTGAAGATGTTCCAGGAGAGAATTCAGGTGCAAAGCACTGCCAGAGCTGACTGTTCAAGATAACTCAGAAATCTCCTAATTGTCAAATATTGAACACTAATTCAAAATATGCTTAAACACCTCCAAGGGGAAACAAGAAATGTCTATAGACTACATTCAACCCACAGGCCACCAGCTACAACTTTCACACCATTATTCAGCCTCTGTCAAATTCCTTGAGTGACAGGGAATTCACTCCTCTCAGAGAAGGTCCTTTTGGAACCCCTCTAATATTATAATGATTTTGCACATATTAAATAACTATATAATCTGCCTCTTATAGCTTTTACTCAGTAAAATACAAAAATAAGAACTTTATATTAACATGGGAATTATATTCTTCTGTTTTCCTATCTCTTGTCTCAGTCCTATAGATAAATAAGACCAATGGATTGGAAATCTTTCCCAGTGAGAGCCAAATACAAAGATGCTATTGCAACCAGTCTGGAGTCAACCCCCTAGTTTTCAGTTTCACATAAAGTCCAGTCTTTTAACTCTCATTTTCCACTGCTCTTCACCTTCTAACACAAAGTCTGAGGACTTGTAATAATTGACATGTGATATACTATCTTACATTTATTACTGCCAGTATTCTAAAATTTCTATAGAGCTTAAGTGAAACATTTTTATACCTAGTAGTACTAGAGGGTTCAGTGGGTGGAAATCCAAAGGCATTGACATGAAACACCTGATCTTCAAACCAACCTGAAAAACAGATAAGTAACAAATCACTTTTATTTGTCCAATTTTCTTGTTTGAAAGGACAAAACTGTGGCACATAAAGCAGTAATGCTAGGCCATCGTTTAATCCCCGGTCAACTAACTACAGAATTCACCAGTCCCACTGAACTACAGAACAGTTTCAGGTTCAGACAGTCTCAGTTCTTTTTTTGTTTTTTATTTTTGGCCACACCATGTGACTTGCAAGATCTTAGTTCCCTGACCAAGGATGGAACCTGGGGCCATGAAGTGAACGTGCCGAGTGCTAACCACTGGACCACCAGAGAATTCCTGATAGTCCCAGATCTATTAAAAAAAAAAAGTCATGAAACTGTAATAGATTTAGAAGTAAAACTTTTCCCTTTCTTATTTCACAGTACATGTTAGAGTACAGATAGATAAGGTACACAGATAAAAATGTTTCTTTTTTTTAACATTTATTTTTTATTGGAGTATAATTATATAACAAAGTGTACAACAGAGTAAGTCAGCTAAATGTATCCATATATCCACTCTCTCTCAAGCCTCCCTCCCCCTCCTCTAGGACATCCCAGAGCTTCAAGCTGAGCTCCCTGTGCTACACAGGAGCTTCTCACAGCTATCTGTTTTACACATGGTAATGTATCTATGTCAATCCTGCTCTCCCAAGCGGTCCCACCCTCCCCTTTCCCCCTGTATCCACAAGGCCATTCTCTACATCTGCATAAAAATGTCTCATTTTATGACTCTACGTGCAATCTTTTTTTCTTTTAACTTCACTGAGATATAACTCACACGTCATACAACCCTTTAAAAGTGTATACCTCAGGACTTCCCTGGTGGCCCAGTGGTTAAGAAGCCGCCTTGAAATGCAGGGAACACAGGTTTGATCGCTGGTCTGGCAAGATTCCCACATGCTGCAGGGCAACTAAGCTCCTTTGCCATAACTACTGAGCCTGCTCTCTAGAGCCGGGAGCCGCAACTACTGAAGCCCGCACACCCTAGAGCCCATGCTCTGCAACAGGAGAAGCCACCACAATGAGAAGCCTATGACTCACAACTAAAGAGTATCCCCCACTTGCCACAACTAGAGAAAGCCCACCCATGGCAACAAAGACCCAGCGCAGCCAAAAATAAGTAAATCAATAAAAATAAATTAAAAGTGCATACCTCAGTAGCTTTTAGTCTATTCACAAGTTGTACAACCATCAGTACTAATTTCAGAATATTTTCATCATCCCAGAAGGAAACCCTGTGCCCACTAGAAGTCTGAGAGTTACATAATGTCAAAAGTATGCTCTGATAATCAATATTCCCCTGAGTTACACTGTTAATGTATTTTAACCAATGTAGAAAGGGTTTTACTGTAGAATGATTAGGACAGGGGGAAAAAAAAAATACTAACTTACCCTCTGCTAAGACAAAGCATGATTCTGTATATAAACCACTATGGAACTGGTATACAGTAGTTAAGGAAAATAATTCTATTTCTGTGGTTGAGGTGGTGATAAAGTCAATATACATTTTGGAAGTTACACTAAGTATCCAAATAGGTAAATGTGAAAATGATATATAATCAATTTCCCCAATTCATTTAACACAGATTTTAAAAAAATAAAAGTGAAGGATATAGCTTTACTGAGATCCAGTTGTATTGTTCCTGTAGGGTCTTCCAGAAAAAATTTTCCCTAAAAAAAATTAAAAGAAATATGTCCACATTTATGTAAAAATGAATACTATGGTAAAATAATTAAGATACTGACAATTTTGACAACAGAATATAGTAGAGAGTACCATGGATTTTTTAAAAAATTAATAATTCCAAGTCTAGGCTTTTCCATCACTTAATTGAGACTCAGAGTCCTCAGAGGTATCAAACAATGACTACTGCTGATCAAGAGATGGCAGCAGGGACATTTGCTGGCTGCCACAAGAGGGACCTCACCAGGTGCCTTCAACTAAGATAGCCAACAGCATCTCCCAGGGAGCAGGATGTGGTCTGCAGCTTTGAATGCTTAGAAACTGAGACGTCAACCAGAGACTACTGGGGAACTAATTTCAGGCTATGCAAACTGGTGGCTTGTCTAAGACACTCTTTTCTGATGTCTACTCAGGAAACCAAATGCAAATGAAAAAGTTACTTGGTAACTGAAGTAGCTGCTTTCAAAGAAGAATACCTTCCAGTGCCCTCTGTAAAAATGCTGAATTTAACTGACATTTCATCAGTCTGAAGGCTGAAAATAAAGGATGGATACTTATCAAGTTTCACTTACCTCTTTTAACTGGGTTATCATCCCAAGAACAATCACATCTCCGATTTTGCTTGTACTGCCCAATAGGGTTTCTATTGTCTTCAGCTAAAATAAACAAAAGAAACTCTTAAGGACTGAAAATATGTTCCTTTAAGAGACCAATCTTTTTTTTATAAAAATAAGTAAATTTTGAGTGCACGTTGCAGTATTTACATCTATTTTACAGTAGAAAATCAAAACTTAGAAAATATAATTTTATCCTACAAAAAGCTAAAATAGAAACTGATGATGTCTTGGAAGAATTATGCCTAAAAAAACACCATGTCAACACAGGCCCTTACCAATGACTGAAGTTTCATACCCTATTATTTTGAATAATGATAAGTATATTTATCTTTAAAATATAGAAGAATATGAATTTTGTCAGTCTCTTCAGCACCTGTAAATTAGTGGGCTATTTAAAAAGTTATATTCTACTCTTACTTTATTTAGTATTTTGAAAGTCTGTCATTATTACTTATAGTCTCAATTTGATCATTATATTTTTACCAGAAAGTTAAACGTAGTAGTAATTGGGGCACTATTTTAAAGAAATCGTTTCAGACCCTTTTCTATACATATAATCCTAACAATATATTAATACACACATACATAATTTATAAACACATACCCATACAGTTTGTTTTATTTGCAAAGATGAAATATTATTTGTATTATTCTTCAACTTAACTTTTTAAGTTTAATACATCTTAGACATTGTTGCATTTAACTATATTTAGATACACTTAATTCTTATTAATGGATAGAAATATCTATAGTATATATACAACAATATACCAAACAACTTAAAGGACATAATCACAACATCCCATAATAATCACATTAACATATGATACTGAAGTTCTATTTATTTTTTTTTTAACAGTAATTATGATATTTATTTAAAGTAATACATTTACAGCCCAAATAGTTCTACATTGTACACTTCAGGTTTAACCAACTTCATAAAAATACTTGAGAACAGCTGTACCCACAGATTTAGACTACTAAATTATTTCTTTGCCCATTTCTCTCTCTCTTTTCTTTCCCGAATAACCTCTTCCAGATACGGTTCAAGGTAGAATTTATCCTCCTCATGTTTTGTCCACTGCTCTTTAGGCAGGATCTGCTGCCTCATGCTGAGGTCCAGCGCTCTCTTAATGCGAAACACTCTGTCGTTATACAGGTTCTCAGGAAGCCTTCTTATGGCTTCTTTTACATCGTCATTCTCATGTATTGTGTCATCTCGCATTAAGCCCAGTTTATTGAACCCGGCAGCGTTGTAATACCATTTTCGAATACCCTCCAGCCACCTGCTTGATGCTGAAACAGCTGGCCGGCCCGCCATGTTGACCTGACACCTGAAGTTCTCTTTAAAAACATGAACCTCAAGTGACACAAGAATACAATGTTCATTTTTAACAGTTTTTAAAAAATGAAATACTTGGGAATAAATCTGAAGAAAAGACATGTATCCTAAAAACTTGATTAGGTAAAGATTTCTTAGAAATAATACTAAAAATATGAGCCATGAAAAAAAAAACATAAGCTAGACTTCAACATAATTAAGAACTTAAGTATTTCAAAAAGACTGTTGAGAGAATAAAAAGACAACTTACAGACTGGGAAAAATATTGCAATTCACAATCAGTAAATAAAGCAACACAGGAGTACAAAGCTATAACAAAGTGAGGATACCATATTTGTAGTTTGCAAAGATAGAATACCATACAGGGACTATAAATGGGGATTCAAATAACATACCAACAGGGATACAAAGTTAAACAGCCTGGAAAGATAACAAGAACAATAAATTATTTAGCTAAGTCTTAACGTTACTTTGGCAAAGAGGAAAGGTGAAATAATGCTTCTGGGCTGTAGGTATCTGAGTTGCTATAGGAAACCTAATATATATGAGAAAATGCATAGATAATCATTGGTAGAGAAATAATAAATAATGTCAATTTCCACAACTTATTTTTTTCTGATAGCAGAACTATCAAACACTATAAATGTTTTCTCCTCATGGTGCTGCCATCAAACATTAATTTAAGCATCATCTAGTATTATTGTTTTAGTATCTATCAGACTGCTCATCATTATGAATTCTGATCTAACATGGTAGAGAAGTGAATGCACCTGAGCAGAGCCTGGGCTCTTCAGAAGTTATGTGGGAACTCATAGAAACGGTGGGGCCTAGCCCGAAGGCACTAAGGAGTGTCCCCCACAGGGTTCCATGTGCTGAAGCAGGGAACAAAGCCACCGACACACTGACAGTAACCAGGTATGTGGCTGCAACAAAAGTGACGGTGCTGTCTGGTAACCGCTTCCTGAAATAGAACAGCAGAAGGAACACACGCTCTCCCTCTCCCTAGACGACGCCGTGGCCTGTCTGTGCCCTCTCATGCATTCTGTACATGTGGTTTCTTCAGCGCCTTCAGCACAGTTTTCACTCCAACTGATGTAACATGTCTCGGCTGAACAAGTGTGTGGTGGTCACTAGATGGCTGGACTGGGCAAAGAGCAGGATTTCAGAGTGGGAGTGAGGGCAAGATGGGTAATGGTGAGGGTTGGTCAGAAAGTCAGCAAATGGACCAGGAGGACTAGGGTTCTGTCCTGGTGGTGAGAGACTATCTGGGGGTTACCAGCATCTCAGGGCCTGCCCCAAAGAAGGAAGTAGATGATTCTGTTAGAGATTTGTAGCACCCAGGACACAAGGCATGGACTTTGCCAAGAGGGGGCACATGCAGGTCAGTTAGCGAAACAGTTATCAGTGGTTCATTTGCATTTAAAATTCAATAAATTAGAATTAAGCAACAAATATTAAGCTTGTACACTTACACCCCTAAATAATAAGGATAACGTTCTAACCTGGAATTTGCTTCCACTTTCATCAGGGTGAGAACCTATCACTGGAGGAGTAAATAATTCATGTCTGTGGGTTCTCTAGGAAAAAGAAAAATTCACATGAATTACTGAGGCAAACCTTTGAAACAGAGTGCTGTTCATTAAAATAGCACCCTGACAAACCATTGTTCTTAAATTAACATTACTATTATTTATTCTCAACAAATTTGAAAACTCACATACTTTAAAGTACAAATATCTCATCTCATGCAATTTAAAAAAAACTTTTAAGGCTTTTTTAAAAAGGTCTATTGTGTACCTGGCAGTAATGTGCCCTGGGCTGATATGAAATGACAAACTAAAGCTGTCATCCTCAGAGGCAGGGGGAGTGAGAAAGAAGTGTCAATAGGTCACAATACAACCAAGGACCCTGAGAAGAAGGGGCCATTTAATGAGATTCTAAATGATAAAAAAGACTCTGCTAGTAGGAAACAGAAGGAGACTGAGACAAGATATTTTAGGCAGAGGAAGGGATGTGTCACAGAAGGAGTTCTGAGTCAAGGAGTGTTAGGGAAGTGATGTGAAGTTTAGTACAGCTGGATCACAAGGTGCACAAGTCAGAAAATGCGAGAGGTTGGTGGGAGTCTCTATTTGGGAAACCCTGCCCCCCTCCACACTGTGGTACCCAAAGTTTAGGTAGGGCAGGTGCCCTTCCCCCTCCACTGACATACCACCAAAACCTAACAAATCAAAGTACTCCATCCCCTTGGCCACTGATTGGTTCAGGGTTGAATAAGTGCCTAAAGCCACGCCAATAAGGGACAGTTACTAGAACTTTTGAAAAAGAAGAACTCTCTAAGAGTTACTAAGGCTACTATTGGCCACCTGTGTCCCTTCATAGGGAGAATATGTTTGAAAGTAAGATGAATTTTGTAAAGTTGCTGGGAGATGGGAAGAGCTAGATGCCTCAAGACATTGTGTGAGCACTGACTCCAGTCGTGCTTGACACAGCTGGACCTTCTCCACAAGCCAAGAAATTCCTTTGTCTGTTTTTGCCAGTTTGAGTTTCCATTACCTCTAATAAAAAAGCCCTAACAATATAGACTCTGCATGCCAAACCAAGTTAGTCTTACACACAATTGAAAACAACAATTTTGAAGCAGAATGGTAAAAGCAGATTTGTGTTCAGGAAGAAACTGCAATAAAAATATGCATGGACTAAAATTCAACCCTTTTAAAAAATGTATGTATTTATTTATTTAGCTGTGCTGCATCTTAGCTGTTGCACAGGGGACCTTGGATCTTCACTGAGGCATGCAGGATCTTCAGCTGCAGCCTGTGAACTCTTAGTTGAGGCATGTAGGATCTAATTCCCTGATCAGGGATCGAACCTGCCCCCTGCATTGGGAGTGTGGAGTCTTAGCCACTGGACCACCAGATTCAACCCTTTTAATGAGGCTCGGGAGGGTTTAGTGACACCCCCAAATAATATCGTAGGCTTTAACACATAATTTTTAAAAAGAAAGAAAAAAGAAAGTGGTATTTACTGAGCATCTTCTCTGTGAAAAGCACTATGCCAAATGTGGCGGAGGAAATAAACAAGGAGTGTGCAGTCTGACACCAGGGCTACGCACCCCGAATGCCCAGCAGGACCCACTCCAGTAATTGACACGGGAGACACATTGAGTTGTCAGTGGCTGAAAGCAAAGAGAGACTGCATCCAACTGGAGATCGCGGAGGGCTTCGGGACACAAGAGGAATCTGAGATGGCCCATCCGTGATTTAGCTGCCACTTGATTTTACAGACTTATCCCAAGCTACTCCTCTTCACGAGCCTTCCCCTCCACACGAAGGACTGAGAACTCATCATTTCCTGCACAGAGTCCACTTTACCTTTTGCTTTTGTTCACACTGTTTGCCACCTTTCCCCCATTTCCACAAGATCAGAGCAATCAAGGTCCCTGTCAAATGTCATCGTTTCCCTGAAGCCGTCTCTGATTTTTCTATGGAATGCATTCTTTTTGTATTTCTTCTAAAGCATGTATAAAATTCTACTCTTTATTTTATTTGTGCACATGTCTTCAACTTCATAGACTATAGTGTAGGAGGCAAATGCTAGGCTCAAGTCAGACTGACTAGATTCAAATCCTCATTCTACTTACTAGATATAACCTCTGGGCTAGTGACTAAACTTCTCTATGTCTCAGTTTCCCCATCCATAAAATGGGAATAATAGCATTTATACATACTGAATGTTGATATTATGATGATCAAATGATAAGCAATGTCTGTAAAGTAATAAACAATGCCTGGCACATCAAAAGCATGTGAAAAATGTTAGCTACTATTTTTACCACCATCATGATGGTTAAAGTGTTTTTTTCATATCTGTATCCTCTATACGGTCTCAAACAGAGAGAGCCCAATAGCAGTCTACTGAAGGACAAACTTTAGTGCACAAAAGTCCATCCTTTGATTATTCCGGAGTCTAACCTACATTGAAACAGTCTCTTTCTCCCCCTCCAACTTACCTGGTGCAAAATTGTGTATCGTTCACGAAACAGCTCTGCTTTATCTCTTGCTGTCCCAAATAAATTTGGTGCAGGGTGGTTGGTCATTAATAAACTAGAAAAAAAAGAATATGTCTATTTATGACTACCGTAACACACAAAGACAGATCAGAAATGAAAGCTATATACCTTCTGAAAAAAAATATACATTTGAAATTAGCTTCACATCAATGGATGGCATACTTACGGAAGAAATTTTTTTCTTTCTGAACTGTACACAAAGCGTGGGATATCAAATGCTCCTATGATATTGAAGATATGATCTCTGAAAAACAACCCATAAGAACAAACCTGATTTACTAAAAAATAAGTATTCCAAGTGAACATGAAAACTTGCATTATAATCTTATGTCATACACATATACTTTCCACAGATCATGTACACAATTTCTTGTAGTGTCAAAAATAATATGGGGTTTTTAGCCTGTATGTTTTCCTCTCAGAGAAAAGAAAGCACATACTCTCAAACAAACAAAAAATTTAATCAACTTCTAATTAATAATGTCCTCTGTTGGGAAAGAACATTTATAATAAAATAGTGGCATCTTAAAGCAATCTCTCCTAATATATACTGCTTTTATAGGCTACAATATTATTAAAGGGTGTAATTCATTTCCAACTATTTTTTAATCCAAAATATCATGCAAAAGTGACCCAGGAAAAGATGTAAACAAAAATGAACCGCCCCCCAAATTCTGACTGTATCATTGACACTTACAGTGTTAGAGAAGGACAATTCACAAAATAATTTACCTTCAGACACTTCTAATATAACCATGTTTGAATGAGGTTAAATAGCACTATTCTCAGCACTGCTGCATAAATATTCCAATCTAAAAAAAAAAAACCTCCCTAAAATTATATCTATTTCCCAAAATGAAAATGGTCAAAAAAACTTCATGCTCGCCTGTTGGTAGCACCTAGTATAGAGAAGCAGAAAACCAGTGAACTTGAAGCAAGCCTTGATTCTAGGTACAGCTCCATGGTTTTCTAGTGGATCAGTCTCAGCAAGTTATTTAATGCTCCTTATGCATCTATAATAATGAGAGCCTGTCCCTTCTGCTATAATATAATGACTTTCTGACAATTGGAGTTGCAAAGATCATTTATAATTCAGTCCCCACTCGACCTCTATATTGGCTGACAGTAGCATGGCAGCCCACTCCAGTATTCTTGTTTGGAGAATCCCCATGGACAGAGGAGCCTGGAGGGCCGCAGTCCATGGAGTTGCAAAGAGTCAGACACAACTGAGCGACTGAGCACAGCACATAGGAACCGCTTGACAGAAACAATGGGTAACTTTAACGCCTATTTTAGGATTATAATCCTTATACTTTGATACAATTGTTTTGAATTTCTAATGAAGGATTTAGGAGCAAGTACTCTAGTATCTTAAGCAATGAGTTGGCAAGGATACATTTTAAATACCTTAATTTCTCTATTTTTTGCAGCTCTAATAAGTTCTAATAGAAAAAAGATTAATATTTGGGGATAGACATGTACACACTGCTATATTTTAAATAGATAACCAACAAAAACCTATCATATAGCCAAAAAAAAAAAAAAGATTAAAACTATTGACCAAAAGGAGTAATGACTCCTTTCAATTATCTCCATTGCCCCAATAGGAAAAAAAATGTTAAAACTGTTTCTCTTCATTTTTCCCAGATGTTTTCATTTCAGTTAAACCCTGTGAATTTGGAAAGAAGTATTACAGTCAAAGGAGGAAAGGAAAGAGGTTCACTTGGGAATAAAACCCAGAAAAATTACTGCCATATAAATTGTTAAGCTCTAACAGCATGAGACAGGGTAACAAGTCATAAAGCTGAGGTTCCACCCTCCAGGGCCATTCAGCATGTTACCCAAGTTAAGTCCCTGAACTTCAGGATTCAGCCCTTTCCTAAGATAAAAAGTAAATTATACCTCTGAATAATCAATTCAATTCACCTGTAGCATATAAAATATTAAATCAAATCAGTTGGGTAAGTGGCAAAAGTCTGTCATGGTACAAACACATCAAAATCTCAAATCCTGAGATAAAAATAGTAAAGATGAGTCATGTAATATTGAGGTTTATAATGTAGTGAAGTGAAAGTTACTCAGTCATGTGACTCTACGACCCCATGGACTATAGCCTGCTAGGCTCCTCTGTCCATGGAATTCTCCAGGCCAGACTACTTGAGTGGGTAGCCATTCCCTTCTCCAGGCGATCTTCCCAACCCAGGGATCAAATCCAGGTCTCCCGCATTGCAGGTGGATTCTTTACCATCTGAGCCACCAGGGAAGCCCAAAGATAGCTTATAATGTAAGCTATCACCAAAAAGAAACTCAAGGAAAGAACCACTGTAGAAATGGTGACCACTGGTTATTTTCCCAAGAAAATAATTTAAAATAAGCACTCAAAAACACTTCTGTACAGGGAAAAATTGAAATTTGTCCACATACATAGTTTCATCTACTGACTGACTGCATTCCTGGACTGCTGCTTCCACTACCGATCGTTCAATCATGTTTGATGACACTGAAAAGAGAAGTTCAAAGTCAAATTTTAAAAACAGGTATACAATTTAGTTCTCTCCATACATGGCTGTTTTTCCTTAAAATAATCTGTAAACAGTAACCCCAAGATTCTCATTTACATAGGTTTTAGGAGGAAAAAACATGTTAGGTTAGAACAGTAACTAACAAAAGTCTTATCTCAAATATCTTAATTTTCTTCTCTCAAATACACTTGACACACAGTCAAATGCCTCAGGTTTCTAAGTATTGTTTAGCAATATACAGTCAGGTATACAAATGCTTCTGTAAGCTCCTAGGTTAATATGGTTACAGTAGTATAACTTTTCATCACGACTGCTATGTTTCTTCCTTTTTTTTTTTTTTTTTTGTGGCTGTGATTGGTCTTCGTTGCGGTGTGCAGGCTTCTCCAGTTGCCCCATGGCGTGCAGGATCTTAGTTCCCCTATCAGGGACAGAAACCACATCCCCTGCACTAGAAGGCAGATTCTTAATCACTGGACCACCAGAGAAATCCCCACAACTGCTATGTTTCAACAGGCATGAGAGTAACAGTAATAACAATAACTGCCACCATTTATCAAACCCTTAGTAAACAAGTACACTATGCTCAGTACTTCACAAGCATTACTGGATAGATGTCCTATAAGACTGATGTTCAAGCCATGTCTTACAGATGAGGAAAGCGCAACTCCAAGAGGTCAAATAACCTGCTGATGAACATAACTGGAAGGAGTAGAGAGCAACACAAACCAGAACCTGTTTCCAGATTGGGTGCCCTTAACCACTGTGGTATGTTCTCAAGCAAAATGCCATCATGTGCCATTAATATATACTAATTTTCCAAAATTAACCATTTCTAAATTTTCAACTATAAAGAAAATTTTAAAACAAAGATATATTTAAAATTCTCCCCTTAGAAGTAAAAATGAGATATAATAGCAATTTCTCCTTTATCACAGAAAGTTTCCACCCGTTTAACTGAAGAAACCGGCATCTGTACAACCTATGAGAGCAAGCCACACCCACCTCCCTCCTTCAGTGCTCTAGAAACTGGACATTTTTTTCTAGGAGAAGAACATTTCTCTTTTGTAGGTCCACGCTTTATGGCAAAAGATTGAATATTTAACAAAAAGATCGCTCAAGAAAGGCTGAGGCAGGAAGGGAAAGTTATTCTCACTCACTCTTTTTCCCCCTCAAACATTTAAAAATAACTAACTTGAAAATCTATATGCAGGTCAGGAAGCAACAGTTAGAACTGGACATGGAACAACAGACTGGTTCCAAATAGGAAAAGGAGTACGTCAAGGCTGTATACTGTCACCCTGCTTCTTTAACTTATATGCAGAGCACATCATGAGAAACGCTGGGCTGGATGAAGCACAAGCTGGAATCAAGATTGCCAGGAGAAATATCAGTAACCTCAGATATGCCGATGACAACACTCTTATGGCAGGAAGTGAAGAAGAACTAAAGAGCCTCTTGATGAAAGTGAAAGAGGAGAGTGAAAAAGTTGGCTTAAAGCTCAACATTCAAAAAAAAAAAAAAGCTCAACATTCAGAACACTAAGATCATGGCATCTGGTCCCATCACTGCATGACAAATAGATGGATAAACAGTAGAAACAGTGACTGACTTTATTTGTTGGGCTCCAAAATCACTGCAGATGGTGATTGCAGCCATGAAATTAAAAGAGGCGTAAGCCATTTTAGGATGGAAGGAAGGCCACCATGGAAGGAAAGTTATGACCAACCTAGACAGCATATTAAAAAGCAGAGATATGACTTTGCCAACAAAGGTCTGTCTAGTCAAGGCTATGGTTTTTCCAGTAGTCATGTATGGATGTGAGAGTTGGACTATAAAGTAATCTGAGTGCCGAAGAATTGATGCTTTTGAACTGTGGTGTTGGAGAAGGCTCTTGAGAGTCCCTTGGACTGCAAGGAGATCCAACCAGTCCATCCTAAAGAAGATCAGTCCTGAGTGTTCATTGGAAAGACTGATGTTGAAGCTGACATTCCAATATTTTGGCCACCTAACGCAAAGAACTACACATTTGAAAAGACCCTGATGCTGGGAAAGATTGAAGGCAGGAGGAGAAGGGGACAACAGAGGATGAGATGGTTGGATGGCATCACCGACTCAATGGAGATGAGAGGGAGGGACAGGGAGGCCTGGAGTGCTGTGGTCCATGACACCGTGAAGAGTCAGACACGACTGAGCAACTGACCTGAACTGAAGTAACACAAAGAAATAGGCATACAGAGAAAAGACAGTGACCATAAAGGAATCAGAGGGAAATTCATAAAAGGGAAGAACTGTAGAAGAGTCTCTGGGAATGCCCCAAGGTTCCAACAGAATTAGAGGTTCCCGCTTAGCAGCAAGTGCTACCAGGGGTATGTCTCATGCCACCAGGACATTCAATACTGAGTCCTCAATTGCTCCTTAAACTTTTTAAGATAACTGAGGATGTAGAACTATATGAACAATATAAGTTACAGAGAATGTTACTTACAGGGTTGCTTTTCAACTGCATCGATGATCCTTTCCAGTGCATCTTCAAGCTCTATTTCATTGATAGACTGAAGAGCTTCTGTGAGGCACTTAACAGCTTCACTGATAAGAAAGACTGGTAATTAAGGCTACATGTTTTATGCCAAAATCTGGCAAACATTCATCAATCCAGCATTGAAATTAAGACCTACTCACTCACTCCTCCCGGCAAGCAACACTCCCCTTTCCTGTGCTTTCTGAACAAAGTCTTTCTCCCACCCACTGCCAACAGAACCATTCTTAAAATCCCAAATCATATCCTTCTTCTAGGAAGACTTCCTAAACCAGCTCTACCAGCTGCAATCTCCCTTTCCTTCTGAAATTGTTAATCTCACTTATAGGTACCTAACATCTGCTACATCAGTAGCCTTGTACTGTGTATTACTTGACATTAATAAACTCAGTCTGCTTCAATGTTCTGAATATAACAGACAAATAAATATTTATTAACTTGATAATGCATTTGCTTAAGTTCCAGTAATTTCATCATCGTTTTCAATTGTAAAATAAGGAAAAAAAACGGGCTAGAAAAAACTTTGACATTTGAATATTGTCGTAGAGGGAATAACATTCACTAAATTCACATGAATCCCCCCCATAATCAATAAAACTGAGATTTTTAATAAATCACATGACTTCTTGATTTAAATAACAATAATTCTCAGAGTGAACACTGTCTCCTTAAACAATTAGCTAATTCCATGCCATTCTGTATTTGTGGACCACAACTTTACACTTTATATCAATATTAATTGTTATAGTCATATATCTTAGGTTGCTTATTGTTTCATGTGTGGGTGTCACATCCCTTTAGTTTATTATAGAACATGATTGATTCCCTAAAATCACACACATATTGGGTGAATCTTGGGAAAGCTACTAGGATAGACCAAAGTCATACAGGATCTGGTCCCTGTCAAATCTCACTGGTCTTATCCAGTGTCTCTGGACTTCCTGATGCTCTCCGGCTTCAAGATCTTTATATGGTCACTTCTCCCCTCCTCTTTACCTACTCAAGTCCTGCTCATACTCAGTTCAAACCATTCTTTTTTTTTTTTTCCCCCAAATCATTCTTTTTTTTTTTTTTTTTCCAAATCATTCCTTAATGAAGACTTTCTTGACTCTAGAACTGTTTATACACCTGGTTATACACTATCATAGCACTTCTTTCCTCAGATCCTTTTCACAATTGAAAGTAAATAACTGTGAATTATTTAATATCCATGCTAGACAGACTTCTAAGATGACCCCTAATAATCCACACCTCCTGGTAATCACATCCTTGTTTAATCACCTCCCCTTGAGTGTAGGTTGGACCTAATGACTTGCTTCTAATAATAGAATATAGCACAAGTGATCAAATATTTGAATGTATTGTACTTTTAAAAACAAACATTTTTAAGTGACAAGATGTCACTTTCTTGCCTTAAGTTACAAAAAACGGTGACTTTCATTTACTAGCAAACTCTGTTGCTAGTTGTGATAAAGTAAGCTGCCATGTTAGGGAGGCCCAATAGCCAGGAAGGACTGAAGCCATCAGTCGGACAATCCGGGATGAACTGAATCCTGCCAATTACTGAATGAACTCGGAAGCAAACCCTGCCCAACTGACCTGAGATGACTGCATGTTGACTGCAGCCTGCTGAGAGACGGTGAAGCTAAGGACCCAACTAAGCCTACCTGAATTCCTGACCCATGGAAAATGTGAGAATTTAAGTGCCTGCTGTTTTAAACGTCTAAATTGGGGGTAATGAGTTATGCAGCAATAAATAATTAATACACTATCTGCCCTCCAACCTCCTCAGTGTTGTACTCTCCTATTCCCTTGCTCCGTAAGTATTTTACAGCTAATATATTTCAGTGTATTTCTGACTTAATTAATGAATGACATCTCGGTGTTAAGTCAAATCCTAAGTGAAAAGAAAAATACTGATTTATTGCTTGTATTTTTTAAATGTCGGGGATCAACAGATAATCAAATAATCAGAATTTATTATTTTCTCCTACAGAATATCCACTCTTGCCCCTGTCACCACTAACCCCAAAACATGGTAAAAGTCCCATAAAACTCATCTTCACAAAAACAAACCAAAAACCTCTACACACACAAGACCAATCAAAACCTGGTAGAGACGTGTATCCCGTCCAGCAGGTATTTACGTATGTAAATACAGTATTCTTTCTTTTTTTTTAAAAAAAAAAAAGGCAGATTTAATGAGAAAAATCTTGTATAGGATCATTCTACAAATCGTAGAAAACACGGATATGGCAAGAGAAGTTCTAAAGGAAATCTTTAAAAAATAAATAAAAAAGACGACATGCTTCAAACCTACCCACTTCTTAACCTGTCAGGAATTCTCTTTCAAGAATAGGACCGGACCTAAAATTGGGAGGGCTGGCAGGGCCCACAATTTGTACTAATCTGACAGCTACTGGCAAGCAATGGGCTTTCCCAGGGCTCTCATTCGCTGTCTCCGTAACCACGTGAGCAGCGATGCTGGGATTCCCAAGCCGCAGAGGAAAAGACTAAGCGAGCAGAGAGCGCCCAAGCACCGTGCTAATAATATACGGATGCTGCGGAACCTATCGCCGCTTCTCCGGCTGTTTGGCAAGTGCAGGAGAGCCTCATCCCTTCCGGGAGAAACCTTACGAGTCCGCGTCGGGGAATCTAAGGCACCGCCAAATCCTCTTCGCTTCTTAGAACTCTTTCAGGGTCTCTGTGATTTTAAGGCCAGAGACCAGGGTCTCTCTCGGCATACGGCTCATCCCGCGGCCCCGCACGGCGGCCTGGCCCTAGCTCTCCCTTCCTACCACGCCAGCTCTCCGGCCCACTCACCCCCGGAGCAGCAATCCGCGAAGCTTGAAGGCGGAGACCGCCCGGCTCCTTAACCGCTCAGGCGCCATGTTCGCGTTTTGGCGCCACGGCCCCGGCTCCGCCCCTTCCCGGGCGTGCCCCGTCCTGGCCCCGCCCCAGACACGCCAGTTCTTTATAATAACACGCAATTTAAATAGCGCCAGAGGCCACTACTCCTCTCGGTGCGTGGAAAGATCCGCGGGCCATTGACCAGCGAGTGCCCCGTTGTTTGGTTGGGAACGTGCTTCCCTATCTCAAGTGCTTCATGGAACCCACTTTGCGCTCTCATCGCTGCCCTCCACCTTCCGTGACTCCGGCCGGGCTCCTCCGGACCTTGGGGCCCTTCAGTACTTATGTTCTCTGCTTCACACAAGCCCTGGAAATGCTCTGTGTCACCACAGGGTTTTCCCCGACATTCACTCGCAGCTGTTAGACGTCACCGTAATTCTCACCCACTCCACTTTATATTTAAGTTGCGAGCTGCCTTTGAGCGCTTTAAATGTATTAATATATTGCTCGTAAAGCCAAATGAGCTGTGTGCTGTTTTTTCAACATCTTCCTTTTACTGATGAGAAAAGTGAGACACAGATATGGTAGGTAGATGGCTCACTCAAGATGAAACATTTGGTGAGTGATGGATGGAGCCAGGATTACTCAGGCTTATTCCAGCAAGTGAGTTGTTAATTTGCCACGCGTCAAAACGCTTGTTCCAATGAGTTAAAATAAAACCTTGGAGTACATATAAGTGAACGTGTAGTCTTATGAAATGTGAGGATGATTCCTAAGAACTGCTATATGGTGACTTCCAGTGTATTCAACTTGTTGCTTATGTACGACTCTGCGACCCGACGGACTGGAGCCCAACAGGTTCCTCTGTCCAACGGATTTCCCAGGCAAGAATATTAGAGTGGGTTGCCATTTCCTTCTTCTGGGAATCTTCCCGACTCAGGGATTGAACCCAGGTCTCCTGCACTGGCAGGCAGATTCTTTACTGCTGAGCCACCAGGGAAGGCCAGTATCTATATATTTAGAATTTATTTAATATCTATTACTACTAGACTCTGAGGAGTCAATAATACTTGATTATTTCAGCGTTTGTGTCTAACGGGACCTCAGGACCAACTAGCTACAGCAAGCAGGCACTTAATAAACATATGCTGAATAAATGAATAAATTAACGTTCTGAGGGGTGAGCAGCCACATTCTCTTAAAGGCCAGGGGCATCTATAGACACTGGAATGATTATTGTCTTCCCTCTTGGCACTAGTTTTACTTCAGTAACATCATATTATAGCAAGGGTTAGGCAGCTTTCTCTGGAAGGGGCCAGACAGTAAACATTTTCCACAGTGAGACCTGTCTGGTCTCTGTTGCAGGTGCTCAGCGGGGCCTACTCAACTCTGTGGCTTACATCAGCAGCCACAGACAATCCTTAAACGAATTAGAGTGGCTGTGTGCCAATAAACTATGTACAGACGCTGAAATTTGGATTTGTATTTTTTATGAGTAATATCATTTTTAATTTTTTTCAACCATTAAAAAATGTATACTTATTTTTAACTTGTGGGCGCCACAGAAACACGTAGTGATATTTGGCCTGCAGGCTGTAGCTTGCTGGCATATGTTTTAGAAAATTTTCAATTAAATATATATATATATATATATATATATATATATATAATTCTCATTCTCTCCTATCCTCTCTCTCTCTGGATAACTATCTCTGCTGGAAGTTGAATGGAAAAGGCAAACCCTCATAAAGCATTTGTGTACTAATACATTGATTTAAGTCACAGCAGCATCAAGTCCGTGTACAAGAAGTCCACAGAGTCACTGGATAAGGTACAGAGTTAGGCTGTTCCGCCCACACAACACAATCGCAAGGGACACGAAATCAGCGAGTGGCAGGGCTGCGGAGACGCGAAGGCACCTCCCTGCCCACTCAGACCTCAAGCATCCCTAGCTGGCGACGCCACCCCGGGCTCGGCTTCCCGGGCGGGCTTCGGGACGGCGCAGCCGCACTGGTGCCGCCTTCCCACCAATCTCGACCCTCGACGCGTTCCGTTCGTGCGTGGAGGAGCCGGGCGGGAGGAGAGGCCGCTCCGTGGGCAGGGGCTGCGGCGCGCCGAGCGGCTGGGCCCAGCGACCGCGCGGATGGCGGACTCGCAGCTGTTCTGCGTGGCCGAGGAGCGCAGCGGCCACTGTGCCGTGGTGGACGGAAACTTGCTCTACGTGTGGGGGGGCTACGTGGTAAGGGGAAGAGGCGGGACGGGGCGGACTCGCGCCGGGAGCCCGCCCGGCCTCCCGGGCCCACCGGCCGGCTAGCCCCCGCCCACACCGGCCCAGAGGCGGGGGCCGGTCCGCGGCCCGGGCCGGCGCCGCCGGCGCCCCGCCCGGCCCTCTGCTGTCGGCCGCTCTCCCGCCGCTTCGGGGCTGGACGCCGAGCCGCCGTTGCTTGCACTGGGAAAGCCTTCAAAGCCCGCTCCGGGGCTCTTCCCATTCTCCAGTCCGCCGGGTCCTCGCAGCTGGCGGATAGCTTGGCTTGCCCAGCGCGCAGGCGGTTACTGCGCGATTGATGATCATTTTTAAATGCTTACGCAGACGCAAAAGCCCACCGAGGATGTCCATAAATATTTCCTTATTCCCGCGGCGCGATTCGGAATCACTGAAGCATTTAAGTATTCCTAAGTTGTTTTTAGTGGCATTCCTTTACCAGTGGGTAATGATTTTTTTTTTTTTTTTTTCCGAATCTGAAAACAGGCTCATATTAACAGTATGAATGTTAGGCTTTAAAATTCTTATTACAGTGGAGGTTTGAATATGTGCTTTGTTTCTATAATCGTAGGATTATAGAATCAAGGATTCTAAAGATGGAAAGCAGTTCTGGAATATATGCCAACCCCTTTAGTTTAAGATTTAAGAAAAGAAAAACAAAAAAAGCGAGCCATCTGGAGTTCTACTGGAGGTAGAACAGATATTTTTCTGACTGATTCAATACTATTATGTGACAGATGTAACATGATTGAATCGTTCAAAGAAATAAAGAACATACTGTGTATGTTAAATGATTCTCAAATCCAAGTTGGTTTTTGTTGTTTTGTTTGTGTGTTTATTTTTAATCTGATTCAGTGTCAGGATGGGAAAATCAGAACTCACATTTGAGTGCCTACTATACGTGGCATGTGTTACGAAATCTCATATTCCCAATCTTATATAATCCTTACTATACCTTGTAAGGTAAGTAATATACTATTTAAAAAATAAGGTCTATGAGTCAGTAAGAGTAAATAATTTGAATGACCATTTGGCTGCAAGGGCAGCAGATTCCAACTTAAATATATTGGATTTCCAAAGCCTATTTTATTTTTATGATAAACATAAATTAGGCTTTCCTAAGGTCTAATAGTTCCACCTCGTGTTCTTGGTGAAAAAGTAGTCTAGATATAATGATGGTTTTTGCAGAAGAAATATTTGTAATGTTTTGAGCTGTACTACTTGAAGATGTACAGTTGTCAGACTTCATGGCTATATTAATTTTTAGTATTGTGACAGATGAAAAAAATCTCACTTAAGATAGTAATCTGTAATATCTCATATCTGGTGACAGTATAGATTTCTGTTGGGCCCATAGCTGAAAGGTCTGGTGTTTTTACATTTCATTTTAATCTTGAAAATTGTGTAATTGGTAAGATTCCAGGTTTTCAGATCACAGTTAGTGAGTAGAAATACTTCCTGCTACTGACCCAATGAGTAAATGCTATAAGAACCACCCTGGAAAGTACCACACAGATTTGGATCAAGCCTACTTTTAAATCCAGGGATTGTCAGCACTTAAAACATGTCTAAGGCATAAGGGAAAGGAAAGAGAGAGTGGGAGGCAGAAAAGAAGACATGGCATATAATGATGAAAAAGTAGAATCATTCCAACAATTGTTTTATTCACATTCTTCTGAACAGCTAAAAGGCCCTGGAATCTAGAGATAACCCAGTAGTCAGTCGTAAAGAATAGTATTCAGTTGATTCCAGATGGTTCCAAGCCCAGTTTTCCTCCTCATGAACACAATGTGTGTTAAAACTGACAAAAGTATATCCTAAAACTTGAATGGCCCACATATACCTGTCTAAATTATTATTACCCTATTATTGAACATCTTGTAAAGTCCAGTGTATCTGAAAATAACCCTACCTCTAGAGGTAAGAGCAGCAATGCTGAAAAAAGTAAATTCTAATTGGTGCCAGAATATTCTCTTGTTCCTAGTTTTTTCATATATTTTCCACACTACTGAAATTCATACAAACTTCAGTATTACAACTAGGAACATTTAAAAGTGAGTAGTTTTTTCTAAATTTTTGAGGAGAAACACAATGTTTTAGCATGTTTACAGATGATATACTTTTCTCTTAAGGTTTAATCGTATGAACAGTTCTATTTCTGTAATACAATTGATGTTAATACATTTTGCCCTAAACCTTTCCTTATACAAACTAGCTGTATGAGTCTGTTTAACTATATGTTTCTGTTTTGGAAAAGGACTTAAAGGAAAGAAGAATCAATTTAAAAAATGTTTGAAAAGAATGAAAGTTGGAGGTTTACAGTACCAGATTTTAAAACATAATACTGAAACAAATCAGTGATGCAAGTTGAGATAGCATGATGGAATGGAGAAGAAATTACATAAACAACCAAGCATATAAGAGTGTTTCGTATATAAAAGGCAGCATTTCAGTTCTGGAAAAACAGTTGCTTATTCAATATGTTCCTGGGACTACTGGAGGAAAATGATAGTAGAGTTTAGGATTGACAAATATAGAGAAATTAAGCTATTTGATACCAGAAGAAAATATGTGACGTGTAAAATTCTGAGTTGGGAAAAGAAAAACTGAATTGGGAAAAAACTATAAGGGAAAAAGCTTGGTAGATCAAAGTTGTTTTTTAATATAAAAGGAAAATTGTTTAATCATCTTAGAGCGGTTAAGATCAGAGTTTTAAAAATTAAAATCTGTGCTTTTTAAACACCATAAAGTGAGGAGGTGAATGACAAACGGGCAAAGTTATTTGCAACATGTGTCATAGACAAAAGTTCTGTAAAAATAAAGACTGATATTTCCCTGAAAAATGAGCAATGGACAGGCACAGAAATTTAAAAGGAAAGAAATAGATTGTGAATCAAAGAAACAGAAATGAAAATTTTATTTTCCAACTTGCAAATATTCAGAATTTTTGAGAAGAGTGTGGGGAAATGAATTATTCATGCACTAGTAAACTTCTTTGGAGAGAAAGTTAGCAATGTGTATTAAAAGCCTTAAGGGAGTATTTCTTTAACTTAATTATTTATTCATAGATGGTCACACAGACCATCCATATTATGTGGAGATGTTAATTCTTTTTAGATGGCCAGAATTTGAATCCCCTTCCTCTTGTTGTATCCCCCACTAAGTGAGTCTTGCTTTAGTTGTCTGAGTATTTATTTTAGTTGTCTGAGTACCTCCTACGTACCTTCATAGAAAATATATTCTGTAAGATAGGAATTTTGTTCCCTATTCTGTCCTTGGTTTCCTGAGTCAGACATAGCTCATAGTAGGTGCCCAATAAAAAAGAACCAGAGTACCAGGTTTTTTCCAGCTTCGCTTACAGCTAGGTTCTGGGCAAGTAGCCTGGATGCTATTGGTTAGATGTATGTGTGGTAGATTTGGACTTAAGAATAAAGACGTAAAAATCAGGACTTAAGGAGGATTCTTGGCTACCCATAGAATTTGTAGGAAGATAAGGTCCCTGGCGTAAAAGGCAGTTCTACACGCTGCAGTGCTACAAGCTGCTCACCAGCGACCAGGGCAGTTTACACTTCAGACTGGTTCTCTGGGTTTTTAGGTCTTGCTTCTCTTAACACAAGCTGGTTCTCCAGCTTCCCTGATGATTCCATGAGCTACCTAATATTCATTTATTATAATTGTATTCTTTAATTTAAAAATTTGAAATATTTATACAAAAGGATATGTAAAATAACGACATCAGATTAAGAAATCAGCTAAAATCAGTACCGTAGAAGTTTCCTGTTTATCCTTCCCTGATTATATTGTTCCTCCCACGCTCATAGGGTACCACTATCTTGATTTCTTATTAATCACTGTTTTGTTTATAGTTTTATCACTGATGCATCTGTCCCTGAACAATATATTATTTGGTTTTTTAATCAGAGCATGGGTTTTCTTTCATGACTTAATTCTTTTAGTTAACATTGTGTTTTAGACTCATACATGATTTGTATTCAGCTAGTTGTGCACTTGCATGGCTGTGACTGTGCTTAGTGTTTATTTTGTTTGGTCAGTTTCTATGCTGTGCAGTTATTAAATATTTTGAAAATCGCCCCTAGATTTATTCCTTTGATGTGTGTACTATATAATATTCTATTGTGTGAATTCACAGCAATTTCCTTATCTATTCTACTATTGATGTATATTTGAATGTTTCAGGTTTGTTTGTTTTTTTTCTTTTTGGAATTGTAAGCAATGCTACATTGAGCATTCCTTATAGCATGTCACCTATTATACCTGCAGGGGGGCATATACATTCTCTAGGGCATACACCAAGGGATGGGATGCTGGGTTGCCTGGTCACACACTTCCAAATTAAATTGGACACATCAGTGTTACCAAAATATTTGTATCAATTTACACCACCCTCACCAACTTCCTTGTTCTACATCCTTGACAACATTTGGTATCTGGCCTTCAAATTTGCCAATGCAGTGAGTGTGACGACATATTTCATTGTAGTTTTTATTTGCTTTCCATGATTACAATACAGTGGAGTGTCTTTTCATAGCTTTATGAACTATTTGTGTTTTCTGTAAAAACACTGGTTCATGTCTTTTGCTCACTTGTCTATTGAGTTGTCTTTTACTGATTTATAGGAATTCTTTAATTACATAGTTGTAGGAGTTTAATATGGCTTTTCAGTTTGAGGCTTCCCTGGCAGCTCAGTTGGTAAAGAATCCGCCTGCAATGCAGGAGACTTGGGTTCGATCCCTGGGTTGGGAAGATCCCCTAGAGACGGGAAAGGCTACCCACCCTAGTATTCTGGCCTGAAGAATTCCATGGACTGTATAGTCCATGGGGTTGCAGAGTTGGACACAACTGAGCAACTTTCACTTTTCTCAGTCTGTAGCTTATCTTTGTACTTTCTTGATTATATTTTGTTCAACAGAGGCTTTTAATTAATGACATTAATGCTTTATACTTTCTGCATCTTAAATCTTTCCCAGCGTGGAGATCATAAAGTCTCCTATATTGTTTTCTAAACAATTTTTGGTTTTGCCTTCCACATTTAATTTCTTTTAATTTGAATTTTTTGTTTGTTTGGTTGGTTTAAGGTAGGGATCCAATTTGATTATATTTTCAATGTGGATAATCAGTTATTCTTGTGTCATATATTAAATAGTCCCCTCTTTCCCTACTCTGACATGCATCAAGTTTCCATGTTTGTGTCATCTGTTTCTAGGTTCTTTATTCTGTGAAGTTTGCTGTTTATTCTTGGAACAGAACCTCCCTCAGTGTCTAAATGACAACAGCTTTACTAGAAGTCTGAATGTTGGATGGTAAAAGCCCCACTCACACTCTATCTTGTTCTTGAGGAATATTTTGGTTATGTAGGGACTTTTGTTGTTTCATATACATTTTCTTTACTATTTTTATTATAGTAAAATATATAAAACATTTAATTTGTCATTTTAACCAAGTTAGTGTACAGTTGGTAGCGTTATATTCAGTGTTGTCCAGTGTTAACCACTGTCTGCTTCCTAAATGGTGCCGGTGCTAACGAACCTGCCCGCCAATGCTTGAATGTAAGAGAAACGGGTTCAGTCTCTAGGCCGGGAAGATTCCCTGGAGAAGGGCATGGCAACTGACTCTAGTGTTCTTGCCTGGAAAATCCCATGGACAAAGGAGCCTGGCTGGCTACAGTCCATAGGGTCTTACAGAGTTGGCCTGACTGAAGCGACTTAGCACACACCGCTGTCTAGTTGCAAAACTCTACCCCAAACAGAAATTCTGCCTCCCTCCCTTCTTACCCCAGGCCCTGCTAACTTCTAATCATTCTATCTTTATACATTTGCCTTTTTCTAGATATTTCATGTAAATGAGATCTTAATAATGTTTATATTTGTGAGTCTGGCTTCTTTTATTTAGCATATTACATTCATGGTTTGCCTACGTTGCAGTATGTATCAGAACTTCATTCCTTTTAGGAGAACAGGATTACATTGTATGCATATGCCACATTTTGTTTATCCATTCATCTGTTGTTGGGACACTTGGGTTGTTGCCCCCTTTTGTGTATTCTAAGTAGTTCTGATATGAAGATTGGCATTACAAGTATCTGAGTCCCTATTTTCAATTCTTTTGGGTACGTAGGAATGGAATTCCTGGATCATTTGGTTATACTACGTTTAACTTTTAGAAGAACTGCCAACTTGCTTTCCACTGTACTTCCTCATTTGTATAAACTTTAGAATCAGATTGTCAAATAAATTACTCTGTAAGATTTTATGTTACTGTACTCAATCTTTAGATCATTTGAGAGTGATAGACATGTTATGAAATTGAGGCTTCAGGTCCAAATATCTAGTATATCTCTATTCAAGACTTTTTGATGTCTTTCAATAAAGTTTTGTAGTATCTTCATCAGTATCTTATATATCTTTTGTTGGGTTTACGCTTGGCTTCTTTGTATTTTTGGTTGTTAGTTTCTTTAAAACTAAATTTCTTGATTATCACTGGTATTTTGAAATACAATTAACTTGAATATTTTTTACTCTGGCAGACTTTCTAAACATACATTCATTCTCAAAATCCATCTGTTAATTATCTTTATTTTCTTTTTTTTAATCTTTATTTTCTATATGGAATCTACACATAATGGCAGTTTTGTTTCTTCCATCCTAATCTTTATTCCTAGTTTTTTTTTTTTACTATACTGGTGGACCTAAAGTACAGTGTAAAAGAAAAGCTATTTTTTCCTTGCTCCTAATCTCAGAGGGATTGTTTTAAACTATTAACCATTAAGTTTGATGATTGGTTAGGGTTTTGTTTGTTTGTTTGTAGGTGTCCTTTTTCAAATTAATGGCCCTTTTCAAATGAACAAGGTGCCTTTCTACCCAATTTTCAATTTGTAAATGTTGAGTTTTTAAGAGTGATTTTTGCATTATACTGAGATAATTATGTTTTTTCTTCTTTACTCTCCAAATGTGATGACTTATAAAATAATAGTAATATTTGTAATATTAAATCAATGTTCCATTCCTCGGATTAAGTACTAGTATAATATGTTACCTTTTATATACATCAACTGGATCCTATTTACTCATTACTTTTTAAAGCAATTTACATCTATGTTCAAAAGTGGTTTGGCTAGTATTCCTTCTTTTATATTCTGGAGTAGATTTTTTGGAAGATTTAATTACTTGTTCTGTGAGTGTTTGGAAGAATTCATCTGTAAAGCCATCTGTGTTTGGTACTTTGTGGGGGAGATTTTAAATCTCTGATTCAATCAAAACTATGAGATTATTCATATTTTCCATTTTTTTTGAGTCAAGTTTCCTCACTCTCATTCTCTCTCTTCCTTCATGTCTCTTAACTTCTTTTTTGTATATTCCATCTCTCTGGGCTATGTTTCTGGATTAATAAGTTCACTAATTCTCTCTTTTTTTTTTTTTAGGGTAACTGACAAAAGCAGTTTTAGTGGAATGAGTCTGAATTGATTAATCTGGGTTGATGCTGTAACGAGCAATGAAGCAATGGAGAGTTCCACTATAACTCAGTATGGAACCTTTGTTATGAAGGGAGCTGAGAAATAAGAGAAGGAGTTGTGGAAGAGTTTTGTTTTAAGATGAGCAATACTAAGGCATGTTTGAGTATCGATGGGGGTGATCTACCACAGAAGCAAAATTTGATGATGAGAAGGGATGATGAAAAGAAGGGATAATTTAGGAGTGAAATCACTGAGAAAATAAGGAACTAGGGCCAAATTGTTCAGTTCTGTGCTCCATTTGGTTTTTTGCAACACCACTTTAAAAGATTAGTTAAATGGACTTCTCTTTTTAACCATGAGATGAGCATACAGTCAGTTTAATAAGTATTGTTCGTGTATCCATTCTCTTAAGCCACAAATATTCTATTTGTCTTGTATGCCCAAGTCACTGTGGTAGACTCTGGAAACAACAAAATAAACATGACCCGTGCACTCATGAAACTTGTATCATGGCAGTGGTGGTGCTGTGTGGATATGATGCAGACAAAGGACTTGGAAGGGAAGGTATAGGATTTATGAGAGCATTTAACAGGGACCTTAACCTCTTAACTTTATTCTAGAAGATTAAAGAAGCAACAAAATGATTCCCAAAGAAAGAGTAATTAGCCAAACAAATTCTGGGAGAGCACTGCAAGAAGAGAGAAGAGCATAGGTGAAGGTCCAGTAGGAAACTTGCATGGGTTTAGGAACGGAAGGAAGACTGGAACTGAATGACTAAAGGCAAGAACTTTGGAGGGATAGCAGGTGCTATACAGCATAGAATCCTAAGAATTTTAGACCATCCCGAGAGCATCAGGGAAGCACTGAAGGGACTTAAGCAGAAAAGTGACAGAAGCCATTTTCATACTGTTTCTGTTGTAAAGGTGTACTCATGTGGCTACTAGAGCTGGATGCCATTAAACCTTAGAGTCATACGGTTAACTGCCTTTCTTAACAATTATTTACTTGTCCATCAGTCAGACATGGTTTCCTCAGTCAGACAGAGTGGAAGTTTCCTTGGAAATTTTATCATAATGTTCTTCTGCTCTGAGTGTGTGTGTATGAGAGTAGGGAATGGGGAGAGATACAGACAGAAACAGAGACGGAGTTAGAGACATCGACCTAGTAGTCAGGATACTATTTTAAAATTTTAACTAATAGAGCAATGAGAATATTAACTAATTCTACTTAGCATGTTAATAATTTATACATCATACAGAAA
Source organism: Dama dama (assembly GCF_033118175.1). Taxonomy (NCBI): domain Eukaryota; kingdom Metazoa; phylum Chordata; class Mammalia; order Artiodactyla; family Cervidae; genus Dama; species Dama dama. The sequence goes on along the minus strand of NC_083692.1, from coordinate 59,460,816 downwards.
TTCTTAAATTTTTAGACATTTAATTCTTAGATATTCTTAAACATCTTTTGCAACTAGCTATTTTTGAGTTATTTTATAACTTTTTTTTCATTTATTTTTATTAGTTGGAGGCTAATTACTTTACAATATTGTAGTGGTTTTTGCCATACATTGACATGAATCAGCCATGGATTTATATGTGTTCCCCATCCCGATCCTCCCTCCCGCCTCCCTCTCCATCGCATCCCTCTGGGTCTTCCCAGTGCACCAGCCCTGAGCACTTGTCTCATGCATCCAACCTGGGCTGGTGATCTGTTTCACCCTTGGTAGTATACTTGTTTCAATGCTATTCTCTCAGAACATTCCACCCTCGCCTTCTCCCACAGAGTCCAGAAGTCTGTTCTGTACATCTGTGTCTCTTTTTCTGTTTTGCATATAGGGTTATCATTACCATCTTTTATTTTATAACTTTTAAGTAATCCTGACAGAGTTGGGTAAGGGTTTGTTTTAATCCCTAGGTTTTTAACCTTAACATAAAGAAAATTGTTATTTTATTCTTATTTCTCTTTTTATCATAAATATCAGAATGTACTATATATGTTTTCAGCTTCTTTAGAGATTATTCATATTCGGAGTTGGCATTTTGACTAGTTTAATTTATCTTGATCCTTAGATTCTATATTTAATCAACATCTAACACTATGCCTTGCACATAGTAGGCACTCAAAAAACATGTCCAGTGAATCAAGGTATATGATATGGTGCTCTTAATTATATTTCATAAAAGTTTCCTTTCTTAACTCCTCCCTTTTACCACAAATATATTGCCCTTTTTCTATATTCCTTTTCTTTCTGGCTTCATAGTCTTCAGTATTCTGTTCTAATGTTATTGTTTTGCTGTTTTCTCTTTCTTGAACTTCTTGGAAAGTTTAATGACCCTCAGTCTTTTTCTGAGCCTCATATACTTGCTATTTTGTATTTGCCTACTTTCTCTTAGAAAATGTCTCTCCTCCCCTTCTCTTTTGATCTATCTTAATTTCTATTGAAAAAAACGTCTTCGAGGTTGTTTATTGTTTTTGTCTTTTTCACTTTTTACATTGTGGTTTTCCCATCCTGAGCAACTATTTAGTTGTTACTTTGTAAATAATAAACATAATTTTATGTATTCTGTGTTTTTAGTCTATTGAAGACAATGAAGTATATTTGCCTAATGATGAGATTTGGACCTATGATATTGATAGTGGGTTGTGGTAAGTAATTTTACATTGCTTAATGTCCAGTCTTAATATCTGTTACAACTGTTATCATAGACAACAGGAGATCTGAGACCGTACTCAGAACACACTGCAATATTGTGTTGTCTCCCTTTCCCTTTCCTTCAGTGCTTCACTCCCCCTGGATGTTTCTCTCCCCAAATCCCTTCCTCTCTTCACTTGTTGTCCTTTACTATTCCTATCTGAAGACTTTGTTTTGTTCTACTATTTCCCAATTCTGGTGACATGAGAAGATTTTGTAACTTTTTTCCTCAGTAGGTTGAAAAGTCTTTACCATGGATCTTCTTACACTTTTTAGAGTATTGGCTACCATGATATCTTAATTGTAATTGTCAGTGACAATTTTCATTGAAAAAGTTCTGATGGAGTTCAAAAGGAATTTTAATTTGCCTTTCTGGAAAGTTACGGCATCCCACGTTGTTCTTGCTGCAGGACAATGCACCTCATGGAAGGAGAACTGCCTACCTCCATGTCAGGAAGCTGCGGTGCTTGCATTAATGGAAAGCTGTACGTTTTTGGAGGATATGATGACAAAGGATACAGCAATCGAGTAATTTTTTTCTTTTCAATTCAGGAGTGCAGAAAAATGTAATGTTTAATGTGTCACTTCATCTCACAAGTATTTTGCAAAGAAGACATATGTAGAAAAGCTTGAGCTAACTGATAAGGTTTTAAAAGATAGAGTGAAAATGCAGCATACCTGCTCCTCTCTGGTCCCAGATCCTTCTGCTTCAGAATTAACTGCTTACTTGGTTGATATCCATAGGGCGAGAACAAGAAGGGTAAAGATTCATTTCAGTATGTTTCATATATCATTTTTGCTTCTAAAACATAGTCCCATTTTCATTAACTCTACAATTAAAATTTTTACTTTTTAAAAATAAAAAGTAATGTTATTAATTTTGGATCACCTGTCCCTGTGACATATATTTAATTTTCCAATGCCCTGTCTGTTAATAGTATTCTCCTCTTTTAAAAGCTTTATTTTGTTAATTTACGAACAAGAGATGGAACCTACGTTTGGGAAAAAATCACCAACTTTGAAGGGCAACCACCCACACCACGTGATAAACTTTCCTGCTGGGTTTATAAAGACAGGTAATGCAGCAAAACCACCTGATTAACTGCATTCAAGTAAGAATTATAGCTTGTGTTCAAAACAGAGAAAACTTGAAACTGAATTTTCTTCAAGATATAATTACAAACTGTTTTGACACTGATGGTAAGGGCAGTTTTGAATCCTAGATAAGAGCCAGGTCATAAGAATAAATATGGTGGAAGCAACTATTTGTTTTTTTTAATTAATTACCTAATTAATTTTCTGGATAGTTAATATAGTCACATGGTTTAAAAATCAAAGCCATATTAAAAAGTCTAGCTCCCATTGTTGCGCCCATCCATCCTGTTCCTACCCCTCCCAGATGCACAAATAGCTACTTTTATCAACATCCTTTGTATTTTTATAGCAGTGGTTCTCAAACTTGTCTGCCATAGGAATAATATAGGGATTTTTTTTTTTTTTAATGCTCTGAAGCCCAGGTGATACCCTGCTGCTGCTGCTGCGTCGCTTCAGTCGTGTCCGACTCTGTGCGACCCCATAGACGGCAGCCCACCAGGCTCCCCCGTCCCTGGGATTCTCCAGGCACGAGTACTGGAGTGGGGTGCCATTGCCTTCTCCGAGGTGATACCCTAGACTAACTAAATTACAATCCATGGGAGTATGATTTTTTTTTAAGCTCCTCAAGTAATTCCAAGATGCAGACACGTTTGGAAACAGTTGCACTCTGTTACTTTAAGCAGATAGAAGCAAATACAAACATATGTATATGTATGTATACATATGTATATATCTCTCTATATATTTATCTGTATCTTTTCTGCCTCTTTACACAAACATCTGTGTTCTCTGTACACTATTCTGCATCCTACTGCTTCTTTTATTTATTTTTTTAGCCATTACTTTATATAATTTATTATTTTTATTTTTTTTTAATTTTTTTCCATTTATTTTTATTAGTTGGAGGCTAATTACTTTACAGTATTGTAGTGGTTTTGGCCATACATTGACATGAATCAGCCATGGATTTACATGTGTTCCCCATCCCGATCCCCCCTCTCTCCCCATCCCATCCCTCTGGGTCATCCCAGTGCACCAGCCCCGAGCACTTGTCTCATGCATTCAACCTGGATTGGCGATCTGTTTCACACTTGATAATATACATGTTTCGATGCTGTTCTCTCAGATCATCCCACTCTCGCCTTCTCCCATAGAGTCCAAAAGTCTGTTCTATACATCTGTGTCTCTTTTTCTGTCTTGCATATAGGGTTATCGTTACCATCTTTCTAAAGTCCATATATATGCGTTAGTATACTGTATTGGTCTTTATCTTTCTGGCTTACTTCACTCTGTATAATGGGCTCCAGTTTCATCCATCTCATTAGAACTGATTCAAATGAATTCTTTTTAATGGCTGAGTAATATTCCATGGTGTATATGTACCAAAGCTTCCTTATCCATTTGTCTGCTGATGGGCATCTAGGTTGCTTCCATGTCCTGGCTATTATAAATAGTGCTGCGATGAACATTGGGGTGCACATGTCTCTTTCAGATCTGGTTTCCTCAGTGTGTATGCCCAGAAGTGGGATTGCTGGGTCATATGGCAGTTCTATTTCCAGTTTTTTAAGGAATCTCCACACTGTTCTCCATAGCGGCTGTACTAGTTTGCATTCCCACCAACAGTGTAAGAGGGTTCCCTTTTCTCCACACCCTCTCCAGCATTTATTGCTTGTAGACTTTTGGATAGCAGCCATCCTGACTGGCGAGTAATGGTACCTCGCTGAGGTTTTGATTTGCATTTCTCTGATGATGAGTGATGTTGAGCATCCTACTGCTTCTTTTAGTCTACACTGTACCATGGAGAACTTTCATTTTTCTGTATCTCTAGTTGGAAAGCTTGTTTTTTTGCTTTTGTTTTGTTTTTACAGCTGCATAGTATTCTTCCATGAGGATATATTATAGTTTATTTAACTTTTTCCCAATAAATGAAGCAACACTTAGATTATTTCAATTCATATGCCATTACAATCTATGCTTTAATGAATATCTTTGTGTTTATATACATATAATTGCAGATCTATTTGTTGGATAAAATTCCATAATTTGATTTCTGGATCAAAGGATAATACATTTATAATTGTGGTAAATGTTTATTTTGCTAGGGCTGATGTAACAGAGTTCTATAAACTGAACGATTTAAACAACAGAAATGTACTTCCGTGGTTGTCAGTGGTTAAGACTCTGCCCTTCCACTGCAAGGGGCACAGGTGTGCATCCTGGTCAGGGAACTGGGATCCCGCATGCCATGGGGTGTGTCAAAAAATGTATTGTCTCATAGTTTTGGAGGCTAGAAGTCTGAGATCAAACTGTCAGCAAGGTTGGTTCTTTCTTTGGGTTTTCAGGAAGAATCTACGTCATGCCTCTCCCCAGCTTCTGGTGACTTGTTGGTAATCTGGTGTGTAGAAGCATCACTCAGATCTCTGCCTTCATAGTCATGTAGCATTCTCTCTGTACTTGCTTGTCTTCCTCCAAATTTCCCCCTTTTGTAAGAATACCAGTTATATTGAATTAGTGCCTACCCTAATCACTTCATCTTAACTTGATTGCCTCTATGATAGGGGTCCCCATGTCTCTGCCAGAATTATCTCATTCTTCCTGAACTTTGTCCACCTTTTACAAACTGGTCTGTTACTATTTCTGTTAGAATTGTTTTAAAGGCCAGGTCTGCTATTCCAATATCTAAAGTCAGCTTATATTGACTCTTTCCTCTCTTGATCGTGGGTCACTTTTTCTTTTTGCCTTTTCATATACCTTCTAACTTTACATCATATGGCAGACATTCTGTTTGAAAGAACAGTAAAGGTTGTAGTAAACAATCATCTCTCCAGAAAAGGACATGCCCTTTCTTTCTTTTTCAGGCTGCTGGAGTGGACTTTAAGTCAGTCTAACCTGCAGTTGGCCTGTGCTTAGGCTTTGTTGCAGCTTTAGTTTCATTCCGTTTTAGCACTGGCTTCAAATGTTCTAATGCAGGATCAAGACTTTTCTTTGCTAGGACCCCACATTTTGAACACTAGAAATTGTGAAGAGGTGTTGAGCTGGACTTCACAGCCATGTACCTACTTCTCAGAACTGTGAGAGATCCCTCCTTGTTTCATAGCCTAATTGGTAGGTATTTCAGTTGCTAGGGAGTTCTCTTTGCTCCGCAATCCCACTTTACACTTTTTGTACCTTGAGTGACGTCTTTAAGCATTGCATGTCCTCCCTGGCCTTTGTGGGCAGCACTCCAAGGTGTTTCCTTCAGATTTCCTGTCCTAATCCCAAACTTTAGAGTTGATAGCTCAGATTGCCTCAAGAAGAGTTGCTGTAATCTCTGCTGCTTCATACTTTTGGTGACTGGCCCAAAGTCCTCTCTGAAGATTATGTGAATACTTTTTGAATAGATTCAAACTCCCTAGGTGACTGAGTCTCTTAAGGTTCTAATTTGCTGTGCTAGCCAACGTGACTATTGAAATTTTGGCTGACTTTTATAAACCCTGTGTGTGCCAGGTTCTTCCTCCTCCTGCTGTTGCATCAAGGATGAAAGCAACGGTGGGTTTCTCTCTCCTACTGCAGGCTCATCACTTTCTGGAATTAGTTCACTTAGGTCTCTTTGTTCCCATAGCGGTTTGATTTTTTTTTTTTTTAACTATGGTTTTGTAGTTTATATGTCTTGTTTAGGTTGTGAGAGAAATGATGTCTTTCAGCTTTCTGTGAACAAGCTGAAAGCAGAACTCCCAAAGTGTGTCCTTTGTTTTGTTTTTCAGATTAATATATTTTGGTGGCTATGGGTGTAGGAGACATAATGAACTCCAAGATTGTTTTGATGTTCATGATGCATCTTGGGTAAGAGAGTAATCCCTGTTTACCTTTTCCTCTAATTTAGTGTCGCCTTAAAGTTTTTAGAAATAATGAGCCCAGTCCTTCTCATTTTAATTTGCTATAATTGATACTATGAAAAAAAAGTGTCTTTTCTCTCTTTTGAATTTGGGTTCAGTTGCAAGAGATTCTCTCTCCTAATGGTATCAGCCTTCATTGCTACTGGCAGAGTAATTTCTTTTCTGATATCATAAATCACTTAAAGATGCTTCTATTAGACAAGTAGTGGCTTTAGCACAACTTGAAAAACTTTGTTCATAGGTAACCACAGTGGCTGTTGCTGACATACACCTCCTTTTAGGTACGTCCGCCAGAACTATTCATAGCTCAGACTGGCTTCTGTATGACAGTGAGTAAGTTGGTAGTGATACTGCTTTTTTCTACTTATTCTTACGGGCTAGAGAATAAACTATTATATTAATGAAAGAAGTCATGAAATGAAATCCTCTAAATCTGTTTTAAAATGAAATCTTTTAAAAGATAACTTTAAAAGCCATTGATCTCACCACCAAGATACACAGTAACCTCACTTTTACCTTCTACTAGCGTATTTTATTATTGTACATTATTAATGTAAATATATATGTACATTTCTTGTATATCCCTTTGTATATGGGTATTTAAAATTTCGCCATAGGCTTTACTTAGACTGTGTGTGAAATTAATATATGTTAATAAAATTGAATGGTTTTTAAGTGATTAAAGTGGTTTACATGGTTTTTGAGTTTTTAAAATGAAGTATCTTTTAAGTTTTGCTACTTACAGTGTTACTGATAATTTTAGTAATATAACTTCCCACTAATTATGTCTAATTATTTTTACTCATCAGTGAAAGCTCTCATTTTTTTTCTCAACTAGTATAGTTAGGGTAATGACCATGTCCTGAAGTTTATGGTGTACAGGTAGGTTTTTTCACTTAGATTCTGAACTAGGTAAATTATTTAGTTTATTTGACTTGTCTGACAAGTCCTGATGAAAATGAATGACATAGTCCTGATGTATAACACAAAACTGCTGCAGAGGTAAGCTCGAGTGGTGGTAGAGGATCTCAACAACGCAGAAGATAACTACATACAGTCTAACTGCTAAATCTTTGCCTTGCCAGGTCTTCCTAGAAGACAGAGGAGAGTAAGCATACATTTAATGTATAAGAATAAGCTGCTTAGTTAAGTGATTAGAATTCTTTTACAAAAAGAACCACTGTTCCCTTAAGTTTCTAACAGCAAAGATGAGAAATTTGGCGCATGTACTTTAGGAAAACAGATTTTCAAATCTAAATATCATTCTTTCCTCTGCAATTTTCAAAGAGAGAATCCTTTGAGAGGATTGGAGGATTGTTAACAAGTACAGTGATGAGTCGTGCAAGCAATGCTATGAGAAGAACAGGTGCTAGGCGATGCTGCTGTAGCCTGGGGATCACCAGTGAGCCACTGGTCTATGCGTTAAGTTTATAACTATGGTCACACTTGAGTCTATTTCTGTGAAAATGTCTATTATTTCACCAGTAAATATGCAGTGAAGCTATCATGCAAATCTAAAAGTCGTTAAAAACTTTTAAAATATTTAAAAAATTTATGTTTTAGGAAGAGCAGATATTCTGGGGATGGCATAATGATGTTCACATATTTGACACAAAGACACAGAGTTGGCTTCAACCCGAAATTAAAGTAAGTATTGTGAAAAGTTACCTTTATGTTTTTATATTCATTAATACTTTTAAAGTGAATTTCTTTTACTAAGTTATTGGCTGTTAGTAATTGAGTTTGTAATCATGTACAAAGGGGTTCTCTTGAGTGCAGTCACTATTATTGTTTTTTTATCACATATTTTTCTCCAGGTTAAGGTTTTCTAGAAAAATCTAGAGAGGTGCCATCATCATTCTTTACCCACAAGTGTAATGCCCTGATTTAATGAAGGCTCTTTTTAAAAGTCCTTTCGTAACAAAGTTCATGATTTTGAAAAGCCCATGTTTCATAAACTCATGAAATCTCAGTACTCTTTCATGTGCTAGTGAGCAAACACAAATTCACATGATTTTAAGCCATAAAGAATTCTTGCATAGCTGGGAGGTATATTTTGAAGTGGCTCACACAGTGGAAAGGCTACAGGGACCAGGGTCTTAGGAACTGGAGCAGGTTACCCAACCTTGTCACAGTATTTCCATCTTTCTATTGGCTTCTCCCTGCTTCTCTGTGTGCTAGCTTATTCTGTCTGCTGCAGACTGGCCAGCTCATTTAGGAGGGACTATGGCCCTGCCTATACCAGCAGTTCTTTCTGTTGGTGCTGTATTTTCTCAATGTCTGTATCTTCACCCTGGCTCTACTTAGCTATGTTCCTCCTCTATATCAATCCCCGTTGCCAAGGGTATGATTGGTCAGGCCTGAGTCTGAGACCTGTCCCTAGGGGAGCAAGGTATTGTGATTGGTCAGATCATTGGAACTGTGCAGAATAAAATACTGAACAAAATTTTTGTTCAAATTTTTGAACAAAACCAAAAATTTGGTTCAAATTCTATTCTCTGTGATTTTAAAAGAGAGGAAAGAGGATTTGAGAGGATTGGAGGATTGTCAACAAGTACAGTTATGAGTCATTCAAGCAATGCTATGAGAACAGTTGCTAGGTGATGCTGCTACAGTCTAGGGAAAAAACAAATTTTTGTCCACTAACATGCATGTGGGCTTCTCTGTTGGCTCAGCAGTAAAGAATCCACTGACAAAGCAGGAGTTTGACAAGTTTGATCTCTGGTTTGGGAAAATCCCCTGGAGAAGGAAATGGCAACCCACTCCACTATTCTTGCCTGGAAAATCCCGTGGACAAAGGAGCCTGGTGGGCTTTAGTCCCTGGGGTCGCAAAAGAGTTGGACACAACTTAATAAATAAACCACAACACGCATGTATGCCTAAAATTCCTTGCAGTTCAGCTTGTGTAAATGGAAGTGAGGGAAGTTCTATGCAAAATAAAAAGTGTTACAAGTCTTGACCCATCTCAGCATCCTCTTTTTCCTAGCAGTAGCTTTCACATTTCCAGTGTTCTTCTGTTCTAATTTTGGAACTGATCAACTATCAGTCAGTCATATTTGTTGATGGAAGTTTCCTGCAAGTCAGTATTTGAATGTTAAGATTTATGTGTTAATGAAATAAAAGCATCTTGTCTCTCTTAAAATAATTTCATATCAGTAAGCAGGTGGAGAGAAATTTTATTGATACTGGATCTACTAAAACTCATCCTAGATCTCTTTCAGGCTTCTTAACCCTTTGCTTCCTTAGAGAATAAGCAAGAATCTGGAGCTACTGCACACATAGTTTTAGAATGTGCTCCTTGGGATCAGTGAGCTGAGGTAGTTTCTAAGGAGTTCTTTGGGACTTCAGGTCTTTCCGTGACTGTCTCTCCTTACTGTAGTTTGTATCCCTCCCATCCTTCTGTGCCAGGGACAGGGACACTTTTAGTTATTGTTTAAAAATATTTTCACTGTGATCTCTCTGATCATTTCTTCAGATACGTTCTTCGGTTCAGTTCAGTTCAGTCGCTCAGTTATGTCGACCCCATGGACTGCACCACGCCACACTTCCTTGTCCATCACCAACTCCCGGAGCTTGCTGAACTCATGTCCATTAAGTTGGTGATGCCATCTAATCATCTCATCCTCTGTCATCCCCTTCTCCTCCTGCCTTCAGTCTTTCCCAGCATCAGAGTCTTTTCCAGTGAGTCTGTTCTTTGCATCAGGTGGCCAAAGTATTGGCGTTTCAGCTTCAGCATCAGTCCTTCCAATGAATATTTAGGACTGATTTCCTTTAGGATTGACTGGTTGGATCTCCTTGCAGTCCAAGAGACACTCAAAAGTCTTCTCCAACAAATGTACTCCAACAAAGAACTGTTACATTGTTTATATTCTATCTGAAAGTTTTTCTGATGTGGTTGCAGCTAGAATCTGTTTTCTTTATTTTCTAGAGACTTCCTTAAATTAATTCATTTTTCCTAAATATCTGCATCAAAGTGCAAGGTAGCTTGATACAGTGTAACAGTTACTTGTTTTGAAGTTGAAGAAACTGGATTTGCATTCTAATTATGTCATGAAAGAGCTGTGTATTTTTAGATAAGCCATAGAGTGTGACATAGGCTTCCCAGGTGACCCTAGTGGTAAAGAACCCACCTGCCAATGGAGGAGATGCATTGATTTTTAATACTTAAAGAATCTGCCTGCAATGCCAGAGACCCAGGTTCAATCCCTAGGTCAAGAAGATCCCCTGGAGCATGGCATGGCAACCCACTCCAGTATTCTTGCCTGGAGAATTCCATGGACAGCGGAGCCTGGTGGGCTACAGCCCATAGGATCACAAAGAGTCAGAAATGACTGAAGCGACTTAGCACACACACATAGCATGTCATCCATAAAGTGGAAGGTTGAAAGAGTTTTCCTGCACAGGATTCTTAACTCTATCAGAACAGAATTGCGTTATTTTGAGTATTTCAAACAACTTAATAAGCACTATGCATCGTTTACACAATCACATAGGCTAATGCAAATGCCATTACTTTGTTTTTGTTTGGACTCATATGAACCCAGTTTATTCAGAAGCTTTGATTGGCTATTAAATGTATTTCATAAATAAAAAAAGGAGAAGGTCAACATTTATTTCATAATGAACATATACATAGTAGAAGAATTTTTCTAAAATTTCACATCAGATACTGGAGACTAAAACTTGTCTTGCTTGAAGAGTTGGGAATCGCAACACAAATGGTTCCTTCTCATTTATTTAAAAGTCTTATATAGGTAATGGGGCTTCCCTGGTGGCTCAGATGATAAAGAATCTGCCTGCAATGCAGGAGACCCAGGTTTGATCTCTGGGTCGGGAAGATCCCCTGGAGAAGGACATGGCAACCTACTCCAGTATTCTTGCCTTGGAGAATTCCATGGACTTTGGAGCCTGGTGAGCTATAGTCAGTGTGGTCGCAGAATCAGACATAACTGAGCAACTAACACACACACATATAGGTAATATCAGAATTATTTCTTACTGTGTTGACCTTACAGTTACTCAAGTAAACCTGAAAAGTGTAGAAAGTTGTGATCTTTGATGCAGAGATTAAATTTTGTATGCCCACATTTGGTAGCCAATGAGTTGAAAATACTGGGTTCCTTCAGAATTTGGAATGAAAAATACAAACAGAAAAGTACTCATCATGAACATGTGGAAATTATGCAGAAAAGTATTTATATTTTATTCATTCATCTACTCATTACACTTTTTTCCCCACCAATCTGAAACTTCTCTGAAGAAAAGATCTGCTATATTTATTCAAAGCAAAGGATAAAGGTGTATTATCAGTTAATGTCAAGAGTTTTAGTAAGAGAGAAAACACTGGCTTAAGCCAAAAGTAAAGTTCTTATTGTGGAATTTGAAGCACCAAGAGTCTTCAGGGACAGATTTAATTTTTTTATTAGAGTCTCTGAGATTACCATTCTGTGTACTGCTCATTCATATTATTAACTCTGTGCGTGTGAGAGAGAGAGAGAGAAAAAAGAGAGGAAAGAAGGGGTGGGGTGTGTCAGAGAGACAAAGAGAATGTCTTTAAATTTAATTTTTAAATCTTTACATTTTGAGCTAAAATTAATGTGAAATCTCATGCTGCCAAATAGTGTCAGGTATTTAAGAAAAACATTAAAAAAAATAAAGATCTGAGTGAATTAATTCCTTAAGAGTAGTATTTGTCTATAATTGCTTACTACCTTGGACAGACTTTTGCATTAGGGTTTTTAATTAAGCTGCATACATAATTGTAACTTAGCAGCAAGTATTTTGCATCCTGAGCATAGGAATGTAACTTAGAGCCATTCTAATCCTTAGTGCTCTGTTTTCTGATCTCTGCTTGCAGGGTGGCATTCCACCACAGCCACGAGCCGCGCATACATGTGCAGTTCTTGGAAATAAGGGCTATGTCTTTGGCGGACGTGTTTTGGTTAGTGTTTTTTATGGAAATGGTCTTTTCTTGTTTGATGTTTCCTATAAAAATTTATCCTTTGTTTTTGTGGAATAGCTGAACATTCAGATAGTCTGGAAATTAAAATACCATTCAATAGTAGCTTTAAAAAATCTCCTATTACCTGAACAGACCATATCTAAGTAATCACAAATGATTATAAATCATATTTTAATGGGGAGAATCCTTCACTTCAGTGATTTATCAGAAACACCTTACTTCTTATTATCTAAATCTTGTTAGTTTATACTCATTTTTTCCTTTCTCCCCTGACACATTCATTTGGTAGCTCTATGATAATCTTATTAACGCTTAGCATTGTTTCCCAATATGTAAACTTCTGATATTAAGTAAAATAGAGTTGATCTATTTTTAATATGACTTTATTTTAAAGCCAAAATTTAAGTCCACGAAATATGTAAAACACCAACTGACCAATTTCATGCATTTTTATTTTAGCAAACTAGGATGAATGATTTGCACTATCTAAACTTAGATACCTGGACCTGGTCTGGAAGGTAAGTTCGAAATTCTAAGTATTGTTTTAACCTATAGGTATTTCTGTGTTTGTGTGTGTCTGCACATGCATGCTATAATCCAAATTTGGGTCTGTAAAACTGAACAGATGTTTTCTTACCCTTCAGATTGTTTGCCTAAGCAAGGAATATGTAGATATAAATATAGAGTTTGTTCTTTAATCAGGCTACCTAAAACATGAGAACACTAACAGTTAATTGATTATGTGAAAGTACTGGGTTTTTTTGAAATTACTGGTTTTATATTACAAATTCTTAAGGGTCTTTAAGAAATAATGAAACAAACAGATAATCAAGTGAGTCAAAATCAGATTTTATTGCTCCTAATATATATTTAGAAATAGAATAATATATTTAGCTATCAATTCATCTGTTCATGTAATGAGATAGAATGAGAGCCATATATTATGCCAAAGTACAAATACTGTTAAAAAATGAAACCACAGAAGTACTAGAAGGAAATATAACAATTTATCTTTAAAATCTTGGCGTGGAAAAAGCTTTTCTAAAGATGATATAAACCCAAAATTCATAAATGAAAAGACTGATAAGACCACTTAAGAATTAAATATTTCTGTGTAGAAATATATACCATAAAATGTTAAGAGGCAAGTTGGAAAATGCAAACAAAAAGCAAACTAGAAGTAATATTTACAGTAATTCTAACAGAAAGGGCTATGATTCACAAGAACTCAGAAAATCGGAAAGAAAAAGACAATACAGTAAAAGTGAACAAGGAACATGAATGAACAACTCGTAGAAGAAATACGAATATTTATAAATTATTATTTTTAATGTTCAACTTCATAAATTATTAAATAAATTGAAATAAAAATAATAATTTTCACTTTCCAGGAAGAATAATTACAAATGACCAGTGTATCCTATGTTGTAACAACACAATTAGTGGGTGTTTAAATTGGTACAATTTTCTGGAAGGTGGTCTGGCAATGTGTTTAAAATATGGAATTTCTACTTTGATCCAAAATTCCTTCCAAGACAAATATTGGACAAGTGTTTATATGTGTGCACATATATGTATATGTGTGTGCATACACAACAAAGATGTTTATGGCAACATTATTTATAAAAGCAAAAACATGACATCAACCCTCATGTCCATAAGTGGGGGCTGTTAAATCATGGTACATTTGCCCAGTGAACTGCCATGCTTCCATTACCAAAGGAAACTATGCTTCATGGAATATTCTGCAACATATTAATTGAATGAAAAAAATTTACAGAACAGAATATGTGATCCTATTTGTATATTTTTAATAAATATGTTTAAGTGTGCATAAAAGTCAGGAAAGATATATACCAAATTATGATTTCTTATTGCTGGAAAACAGGATTATAGAACTCTCCTTTATGAAAAATAATTTTGTGGTTGAACATTTTGTAACCCAAATATTTTTTAATAGTTACAAAAACAGTAAAAATATTTCCATTTTGGAAAAAACAAATTACATCTTCTACCACAGGCCCATGTTATTCTCACCTCCTATATTAGTTAAACTTTTTCACTTATGGTCTTTTCGTGTGTTTTTTTTTTTTTTTGGCCTCAATGCATGGCCTATGGGATCTTAGTTCCCTGACCAAGGTTTGAACCTGTGTCCCATGCACCAGGAAGTCCTTGTGGTTATGTTTTTTAAGAATATGACAAGATTTGTTTGAAATCTTTAGAGGTTTATCCTGGATCTGGAATAGCTTGCATGCTTTTATTTTGTAATTAGAGTAGCTAGTGTTTTCAAGAAATTCCATAATAAAAAGACCAAAGTAAAAAACAACAACAAAATCCCACAGTCAGCTGAAAATACAAAATTAAATGTGAAACAACAGTCAAAAATGATATACATGAAAATAATTACATTGAAAACCTGAAGAAGTTTTTACTGATTTACCAACAGGGAAGCCAAATCTGGACTCTGTACACTGACACTGAATTAAATCTCAAAGATAGAGTTTTGGGTGAAGTAAAAAAGAATAGCTCTATCGCTGTGCCAGGCAAAGGGGACAACAGTGGGCTAATGCCCTCAAAACTGTGTGTCCCCACCCGAGGGAGCTTGTGAGGAGTCTTACAGTCCAGGAACAGGACTGCTGATAAGGATCAGGGTTTGTGCAGGGTCCACATTCCTTCAGTCCAGAGATCGTCTGACGTCAGATGATGACGGGCAAACTGTGACCTTCCCTGCCATGATGAATGTTTCATCGAGTAGTTAACATCTTCCATTTGGTGAGGGTTTCAGTGCTACAGAAGAGTTCAAAGATATTATATATATCCCTTGAGGTGGAACCAGGACCCTGCCCCAAGAATGCACTTTTGTTTCTTTACTGCTCCTCCCTTGTTTCTGCACCCCCTCCTTTCCCTGATCAGCAACTGTTTGAACCTGCCCTTTGGAACTCAGAGAAGGGGACATAGAAAGGCTTTTGCCTAGGAGCTCCATAGGATCCAGCATTTCTGTAGGAATGATGCTCAGTATGCATTGTGAATAACTAGGAATTGACTTTTTAAATTTTCAGTCTGTGTTCCATGGCCAAGAGGGATAGATGTTACAAGGAAAGAAATGGCGTAAATTTGTCTAAGAGTTTAAGAATGTTTTAAAAATATTATTGTAGGTGGGATTAGTATAATCAAATTTTTTTAAACTGGGAAGGGCAGTTTTTTCTTTCGAGATCTGAGATGATCAAAAACCTTTTATTTTCACTAACACAGTCAAAA
The DNA here is from genome assembly GCF_033118175.1 of Dama dama. Taxonomy (NCBI): domain Eukaryota; kingdom Metazoa; phylum Chordata; class Mammalia; order Artiodactyla; family Cervidae; genus Dama; species Dama dama. The sequence goes on along the minus strand of NC_083692.1, from coordinate 59,445,351 downwards.
TTTTTTTGACTAGACTTTTCTATTTTTTCCCTCACCACAGGATTCCTATTAATGGAGAAAACCCTAAACATCGGTCATGGCATACTTTAACACCAATAGCTGATGATACTCTTTTCCTGTTTGGTGGACTAAGTGCAGACAATATTCCATTAAGTAAGCTGAAGTTTAGCCTACAATTATTATCTTATTCTTTTTACCTAATTGTATTTGATACTATGGTATCTTTCTTTTTCTGATTTTATAGTTTACCTTTATCCCCAACTATGTGGTCACATCAAGAATTTAGAAGTCCCCTTTGCTTTTGTACCCTTACCTCTCCTTAAGTTCTCCTGTTTCCTTGGTGTAGGGAAAGGAAGTAGTTGAACCTAGGGGAATTAAAGCCCCTTTCAACTATAGTATTCTGTGATTTTGTGTCCTCCTAATTTTGACCCAGATGCTTACACTATAGTCTAGAAGAGGGATTAGAAGAAGAGCCTTTCCCAGAAGGCTCTGAAAAGACAAGGTGGGAATGCCACTTGCTTCTCTTTTTGTTCCAGAAGTATAAAGAAAGTGCTTAGCTAGAGTTTTTTTAACTTCTGACACTGCTGATTCCAACGGCTGTGAGTTTGTATCCCAGTTTTTCTTCAGCAGTAAAAATTGTGGCATCAAGATAGACAAATGACCAAGAATATTCACTTAGTTTGACATATTAAGTGTTTTGTAATTTAACTCACAGTTTTCTATAGCTAGACATTTTCCTTAAGATACTTTATATACCATTAAGACCATCTGTATAATTTTATATAGGCTGTAAAAACAATTACTTGTTTTCCAACAAAAATTTTTATTGTGCATCAACTGTGTATCTGGCAGTCTGCTGGCCAAGAAACTCCAGATGCTGGTTGGAGGAACAGCCAGTTTTTATAGATTTTTATGCTTGTCTAATTTGTGGGTTTTTTAATTAAAAGAGATTTGGAATCTAACTTAAAAACTAACATCTATACATCTTAAATAGATACAGTATTGTGTCAATTATATCTCAATAACAAAACTGGAAGAAAAAAATTAACATTTACCCATTACACTAGGGTTTACTTAATTATATCTTCATGAGCTCTAGTGCTTCAGATGCCTATATGCTGGTTTTTGTCATTGAACTATGGAGAACTAAATGTCCTAACTCCTAGTCTAGTCAGTTTCCTCCCTTAGAGATTCAGTTTAAGATATGGTCATGTGGGTATCAGATGATCCCAGAAAACCATTTGGAGTTTTCTTGACTGTGACTGTAGCATTGTGGTTAAATGATAATAGCACTGTGGCTATTTACAAAATGTCCAGTTGTTTTTTTTTTTTTAGTGATGCTCACTGAACTATGTATGGGGAAAGTGATAAGAGAGCTAGGATTTGCTTTAGAATAATTCAGCAGCAAGAATGACAAAAAGACATAAATGGAGCACATGTGGCAAAACCTTAATAGTTGTTGAATCTGGGTTATGTGAAAGTTCATTGTCATGTTCACTTGACTTTTGTCCATGTTTGAGAATTTTTATGGTAAAATAGGCACACACACAAAAGATAGTCATATAAATGTAGCATGATAAATTTGGGGAAAAAAATTAAAATTTTATCCCAAAGACCTGATCTTAATTTCTGGACTGTCATAATATTGCAGGTGATGGTTGGATTCATAATGTCATAACAAATTGTTGGAAACAGCTTACACATTTACCGAAAACAAAACCCAGGTAAGTCCAGAAGTTGGCAAATATTGAAATAGTTAAGAATTTTAAAGTATTAAGATATAGCAGTAAATTTATAGTGTTTGTCATTAAAACCAGGAACCATTTGGGAGGATATCTTTCAAGTAAACTTGATATTACCCAAATAATACATAGTAGAAAGGATATATTCAGTTTCTATCCATATTTGTATATTTGAAAGTAGTACTCTTTTAGCTAACTGCATAATCTTGCCTGATAAATATCAAAAGGCTAAGAAGTTGAAAGTATCATATAATGCTAATATTTTTAATAAGTAGATGAAAATGGGGTTGGCTTTATTAGTAGTTATTTGGGTTTTGAAGTGGTTTATAGCAATTTAATGAGGAAGTTGCTTTCATGTTTATCAAGTAGATGACAGATTATTATTTTGTTTATTAACTGATGTACTCATTAGTGTAAATTTCTTGAAAATGTATTAGTTATTTGTGGTATATTATAGAGTAAAAGATTGTAGAAAAATATACCATTATTAGACTGCAAAGAAAATCACATTCATATTGTAATTCTTATTTTTTCTAATTTGATTGAATGTAATGAAGATATATTCATAGGAGATTCAAGTAGTTTTATCCATTTTCATGTCATGTATTTCAGAATTTTTTACTAAGATTATATTAATGTGAAGCTTATTAATGATATATTAATTCATAATTAATGATATATTAATCAATTAAGCTAATTAATGATATTAATACTATTAATTATTACTAATAATGATATATTAATGCATAACCTAATGTTATGTATTTCAGAAATTTAAGAAATAACAAGTAACATACTTGAGAAAAAGGCCTAAAGAATATATACATTGAGTATATCTATATTAGCATGCATAATACATTTAGAGCTTATCATAACTTCATATGTGATTATTATATTCTTATGTATAAAAATTCAGTGGATGTATTCGCAATTCTGGGTCTTTTGAAATATATTGTTTAATTTAAAGAGTTTTATGTTAAAATCCAGGAGCCCAGTGTTCTAGTCCTTGCTCAGCTAACACTTAGTTTTTTGGCTTGGGAAAGTCACTTTGAAGAAGCTGAGCATCAATTTCTTCATCTTTGAAATGAGGGAGTTGGACTAGATGAGCTCTTAGTTCTCTTCCAGTTGTCTGTGTGAATGCATTACTTATAGACCAAAGTGGTAGTAAGAATATGTTTAATTTTTAATTGCTCCTGTTTAATATTTCAATCCTTAATGAGTAATTAGAGCCATACAACTGTTATCAATAAAATACTAGTTAGAACTGATCTATGTAAAGAGATTTCTTTGAACTCAACTGATGTGTCATGTAAATCATATGCTTTATTAGAATGTTTAGGTGATAAGTTTAGAGCAGCTGTGAGAGGACATAAACTATCAGTCTATAGAAAAAACATCAGGTTGCAAGCTAGATGTCACCAAAATCAAGGCAGGAAAGGCTTTCCAGTATTCCTTGATGATGAAGTCCAGGCCAGAGTTTCCCTCAGGCAGATAAGACAAAGGCAGATCTATCTTCAGGTTACAAGGTGAGAAGGAGAACAGGTGGGATACAGTTTATTGTAAGGAGAACATATATAAGTGTATATATACTAATTGTTTTTATGAAAGTAAGAGTGTATGTAACATCAAAATGTATTTCGTGCAAACTTTTCCAAATTACAATTTGAAATGTAAGCTGCCCAATCCTCCTCTTGTAATTCTACAGAAAGGTTTCACAACTTTGGTATTACTGACTTTTTGGACCAAATTATTCTTTGTTGTTAGGGGTGTCCTGTGCATTTTAGGATATTTAGAAGCATCTCTGGCCTTTATGTAATAGATGCCAGTGGTGTTGCGCCCACTCCCCCCTTGCCACACACACCTGGTATTATAACAATCAAATATCTCCAGATATTGTCAGATGTCCCCTTGGGGGCAAAATTGACCCTGTCCTACAGTGTAGCACTCTCTTCACTAGGTCTTACTTTAGATAAACTATGCTTGGGTGAATAGCCATCTATATAGTCATATCAGATCAGCTATATAGATGGCTATCAGCAAAGTCCCTTTTTTGTTTCTGTGAAAGACGTCCAATAAAGTGTTAATATGTAGAGCCTTAGGCACTGTTGAATCCCGTGAGTATTGCCAAGGTTACACATGGCTTTCTCTTCTCAAAATTAAGCTGTTCCTTCCTGTGAGGGCATTCATTATACTCTGTCTCCTTTGCTCAGTCCCTCCTCCAAACCCTGTCCCCAATCCTACAACATAATCTGCGTGTTGCTGAAGATCTATATAACTTATATTCTAACATACAAGTTGGAGAGTTAATTGGGAAGAATATTTCCCAAACAAAATTTCTAATGACTCAGTTCTGTTCTGGGTCCCAAGTGCATTAGTCCTTGAATGTGTCATGATTGTTTGAGAAAACTATTTTAACAAATTGTGCACAATCCCACTGTTTGCACTTGTGGAAATTAAATAAAAAGAATTAATGTACTAAAAATAGTTATGTGGTAATAAAAGACGTGGTAGTACGTAATTTGGGAGGCATCTGTTGCTTCAGAAATTTGGCCTATTAAGGAAAGCAATCAAGTACTCTCAGAAACAAAGCAATGACTGTAAAACTTCATTTATTTTCTAAAAGTGAGAAATTATGTGTACTATTTTCTGAGAGTTAGACCCCCAGAAACATTGAAATTTATAAAAACGTAACATTACTTTTGGTAAATAATGTGAAATTGTACATGAATATGAGCTATCAGACCATTTCCAAAACAACATCAGATGCTCTAGTTCTTTCTGAAATAATTTGTGTATTGAGTAAATTATGCTAGTATTTTGTGTTTGCTTTTGTTAGTCAGAAGTTTTTGAGCACCTACTGGATGCAGAAAACCTTATTAAGCATTTTTAAGGAGAACATAAAATTAGATTACCGGAATTCTAGTGGTGTGCTGGTAAATAGTTATCAACTGCTGTCCAAGAAAAACAAAACCAAAAAAAGTCCTAATTTGTAGCATTTGCTGATTTCCACTGTGGCCAACATATCATTGAACATGATGTGCCTGGAGTTGACAGGCACAACTGGCTTTACCCAAATCCAGCACACCACTGGGGCCATTTTTTACCTTAAAGACTTTATAGAGTTTTTGTTGGGAGTTAGAAAACAAATTACATCAAACAATTGAAGTAGTAGATAGAGCAATTTGTCTTCAAATGTAAGTTAAGATATTGTAAAATAAGCACATAAATGTTGAAAGGCGCTGAGCAGAGAGGGTAACAGAGCCAATTTGGGCGGTGTTCGGAATCCTTCCTGGGGATTTTGAGCCTGTTTTAGGCCCTGAGAGAATGACTTCTCATTCTAAGCCTAAGAAACAGGGCGAACCAAAGCCTAGAAAGAGATGTAAGCTTTTCTCTTAGGGGACACAAATGAATGGACTTGGCTGAAGTTGGAGGGAGGGTTCATTTGAGAAAGTTACAATTTATCAGAAAAAGAAATAGCTGTTGATCATAAATTTGAGGCTAAGAACAATGGCACAGATGCTTCCTGATCAGGAAATATCCATGTTTAAAAACAATAAATATTTGAAATATATTATTTATCAGTTCTATGTAGCTGGAAGAGATTAGAGACAGAAAAGTGAGGAACGTGTTATGGTATTCTGTACCCAAAGTGATTAATGTGACAATGTAAAGAGAATGATGAGAATAGCGCCATGGCAGATAGCAGTAAGAAAACTGTTTATGGAATAGGCTGGTCAGTTCTTTTTAAAATTGTTTTATTTTGTGATACTATCTATGAGATAAAGAGGTTAGAAAAAAGTTGAAGGATATAATATGAAAGAGTTATTGGGAGTCATCTCTTTCATTGAAATAATGTGATTTAATAAACCCTAGAACCCAAGTCTCTAATGATTCTAGAGGAATTTAAAATCTAACCTCTTTGAGGATATGGCACAGGCTTATGTTCAATCATGCCTCTTTTGAAATAGATTCAATTTTAGAGTGTTCAGTTTAAAATTGATTTATAAGTGATGTACAGCTTCTTCCTTGATAGTATTTCACGGTTTATAATTTTCAATCACAGGTTATGGCACACAGCCTGTTTGGGAAAAGAAAATGAAATAATGGTATTTGGTGGGAGCAAAGATGATTTACTTTCCTTGGATACAGTAAGAAATTTTCATATCTAAATATTTTCTCTGAGTAATTGTTTTATTGAAGCTAAATGGCTGTTCAAAAAGATTATTGATATTCCCACATTGAAAACTATGGAAGGGCACAAAATGTTACACCGTTGTATGATTAATCTCCAGAATGAGTGACTTTTGTGAAGCATTTCAGGATATTTGGAGTTGATAAATCAAAATAGGTCTATTAACATTAGTCAAGTTATTAAGAAGAGCTTTTAAAAGATGACTCTTCCTTTTCTCTTTGACCCTTCCCATAGTCTGGGTATTTATAATTTTATCAAATTAAAATATTTGTAAACATGAAAAGAATATATATAATGTATATGTAAACTACTAAGTATAAGTACTCTTGAAATTTGCTACCTAACTTAATAACTGGAACATTATCAGTGCTAGCTTTTCCCTTCATGAGGAAACTACTTTGAAATGTTTAAAGTATATTTTATTTCTATTTTGTGTTCCCTTTGCCACTGCCTTATCCACACCTGTTTTACAATTGAGTTTAGTTAAAGCATTCTAATTTTAAAATCTGATAAAACTAAAGTCAAAGGGATAAATAAGTAGATTTTGTAGCTTGTGTGGCTCAGCTGGTAAAGAATCTGCCTGCAGTGTGAGACTTGGGTTCGATCCCTGGGTTGGGAAGATCCCCTGGAGAAGGGAAAGGCTACCCACCAAGTATTCTGGCCTGGAGAATTCCATGGACTGTGTAGTCCATGGGGTCGGAAAGAGTCGGACATGACTTTCACTTTTCACTTTGGAAAGTATTTTTCTTTCCCTCCTAGCACCCTGGGAAATTCAGAGAGATGGGCGCAGTCTGTACATGATGGACCAGGAGCTCAGGATTGCTTGCTCTGGTTTGCATCAGGCGCTGGGGAATGGCTGACACTGGGAGCTGGTGGGGATGGGCTACTCTTGAGCCAGAGCCCGCCCCCAAGAACCCCAGCGCCCTCTCACCTCTTCAGGCATTGTTTTTTCCAGGCTTGCTCCTACAGAGTGGCAAGCTGAAATAAGGTGGCTTTTCTCCTGGGAATTTGGTTTACTGTAAGGTTCTGGGGCCTCCAAATCAAATGTTAGGTATAGTGAAAGTTTTAGAACTTTCTATGGCTAAGAACTCGGTGCTTTAAGAAAAGATTAAAACCACAACTTTACCTTTATTTAAAAAGCAAATTAAAAAAATTTAAAAATTAAAAAAAATAAAAAGCAAATTTTGTGGTTTGTCTTTGTTTTCTTGGCACTAGAAATCTCTATTTAGGATACAAACTTTATCATTAACATGAATTCTGATTAAAATCATGATCATAAATTGTGAAGTTCTAAAGACCTACTTGAAAGGATAAGAAAAAAATGTTTGCTGACTCCTCCCCATTAACTTTTTGATGAGAGAGTCATTATCCAAAAAATCATCTGAATCTGTGATTTTCAAATTAGGAATTCCCAGGGAATCTATCACCTGGAAAAGGGAGACAGAATAGAGATTTTAAAATGAGTCATTTGGAAGAAAAAGTTCTGCTTAAAAGACAAAAACTTGAAGACCACTGCCATTCTCATTTTGAAACCACTGTTCTAAGAAAAAAAACATTTGCAGTTATATAGGCTGTGCTTAGTTAAAAGTTGGGTCACTGAATAAATGGTAACCATACACCCAAAGTTTGTATAGCTAGCAGGTGTGTATATATTTGTGTGTGTGTGACTAGAGATTTATTTGCTGCTTTACATAATTTCTTCTACATTTATAAAATAAAAATATTCAGTTATTAATGTTACTGTTATTTTTATTAAAAGTCTTGACCACTCCTTTTTTATGTTGATTAGGGTCATTGTAATGATTTATTGATCTTTCAAACACAGCCTTATTCATTACTCAGGTAAGAAAATTCATTACTTTAAAATATGTATGTTATTAATATATGATAATTTCTTTCTTCTTCCTTTTTGGGAAGTGTTATAATATTTTTCAAGTAGTTTATCACTTGAATTTAAGTTTACAGCTGCCTAAGAGTATAATCCGGAGAAGGCAATGGCACCCCACTCCAGTACTCTTGCCTGGAAAATCCCATGGACGGAGGAGCCTGGTGGGCTGCAGTCCATGGGGTCGCGAAGAGTCGGACACGACTGAAAGACTTCACTTTCACTTTTCACTTTCAAGCATTGGAGAAGGAAATGGCAACCCACTCCAATGTTCTTGCCTGGAGAATCCCAGGGACGGGGGAGCCTGGTGGGCTGCCGTCTATGGGGTCGCACAGAGTCGGACACGACTGAAGCGACTTAGCAGCAGCAAGAGCATAATCAAATTTGTAATGATGCATCATATGCCAGTATAATTTCTAAAAATTAAAATATACAGTATAGTCACATTTTTGTTTCTGAAATTGAATTTACTTCATGTGGTAGTGTTAAACATAGTGTACTTCCTTGATTCTAGGCCTGACTTTTTCATATTTTAACTTTCTGAAATCAGAGTGTGTCTAATACTAGACACATACATGCACGTCTCATTTAGTATATAGAATTTCTCTTTTAACCCCAAAGTTTTTATTTAGTTAGTGGTGTGACTTTGTGGGTCAGCTCTGCCCAGGAAGAGTTTTGAGAGTAAGCTGGGGGGCCAACAACTGAGCATTAAGAACTCATAACATTTGAGGCACAGGACAAGGACGCGCAAGAGAGTGACCAGAGTTAAAGATGAAGCAGGAGATAAAGGGAGCACAAAAACCGAGGAAGTCACTGCAGATGGAGCATCTGCTTCCTGTAAGGAGGTCACGGAACATCTGGGTCGGCAAGTGCCCTGGAGTTTGGCAGTACTAAGATGTTGTTGGTACCGTAAAGGGGGAAGCCAGGATGACTTCTGGGGGTGAGCACGACCAGAGGAGTGAGAGTATTTGTTTCTATGCTTACAGAAGAAGCCATCATCGAGGCAGTTATTGGAAACACAATAAATGAAGGGAAAGTGAATGGAGCAGGCTCTTGAGGAGGTTGATTTTAGCAAACAGGTAATAGAACTATCCCTTGACTGGAGGAAGAGTACTTTTAAAATAATGGGGAAAGAAGGAAATATAGTTATAAGAATAGGTGACTTTGATGGTGGGACAGGGCACTGAGGTGGTTTTGGCTGACAGCGAGGTTGTCTGAGGAGGAAGAGGAGAGGTGAGGCTGTGAATTTAAGAACAGTGAAGATGTGCCACAGCTGCTGAGGAGACAGTGAGCAGATGCTGATGAGGGCTGTATTAATACAATATTGTCCTGCTGAGCACGCAGGAGGGCCCAGCGCAGATGGAACAGAATCTGTATGCCACATCCACAGAAACGTGGTTTTCTCCAGCAGCATGAAGCAGCCAGGTTGTAAGTGCAGAAAGGAGATGGTTGGCTGAGTTTAGCCAGGATGGTACAAACAGAGGGACAGTGGAGAAAGAGATTGTTGGCAAGAGAATGAAGAATGAAGTGCATATGGACAGGCAAATGCATATGGATAAACTGTGAAATGAATATGGACAGGCTGGTTAGGGAAGAAAGTTACAACAGGACTGGTGTCATTATTTGGAGATCTGGAAAGAGTCAAAGGAGGAAAGGGGTATAAGAGTTAAAAGAATATAAGGTTGTGGTCCAGGAGGAGGACAGAAGTTTAAGATTTCAGAGGTGAACTGTCCAGAGTGAAGTCATATGAGTAAAGAGGGTTTTCCACACAGATGTTAAAATCAGTCTAGGGACAAGACTGTGTTGAGCCCAGGGCCAAAGTCCTCAGCAATGGGGGGAAATGAGCGGGAGGTTAACAGATGGCAGCACCGGAGGGTGAGATGATTGTAGCCTGGAAGCGGGAGGGAGGAGCACGGAGAATGCATACTAGTATCCGCTCCTGACTGTAAAAATGGAGATAAGGGGAAATTTGTTCCCTTTTCTCAAGAAGAGAAAGAAAAAAAAAAACTGTGCAGAAAGCAGTTTTCTTAGATTTCACTTAAAACAAGGACAGAAAGTCAGAGGAAGCAGGAGTGTTTGTGGACACAACTGGTGTTCCAAAAGGCACCAAGGAAAGATTTGGAAGGGGAGATAAGCAGGGATGGGGAAGATGAACCAGTATAGGACACTGGACGTGCCTGCCTTTGAGGTTAGGACTCAGCTTGGCTGAGTTAGGACTCAGTCCATTTCTGGAGGTGGGTGCAAGCTGCAGGGAGGGTTGGGTCACAGGGAATGAAATGGATGCAAAGTGTTGCATCTCAGGGTGATGGAGAAGAAGACAGTTCTCAGAGAAGAGTGGTTATTGGGCTGGAAGAATATGTGAAAAGGAGTCTGCTTCAGACTAACTCGCTTCAAAATTAAGTCTGAATCTTTTTTACTTAAAGAACAGTATGCATGGTAAGTTGTAACTGGATTTTGGTCAGACACGGCACTATGCTATAAAAATACACAATTAATGTGGTGCTCTGGAAAGAACATATATCCTGTCACGTTCCAAACAATACAAAGGGAGTACATAATCCTGTGAGATTTTTATAATTTTATTTTTATAATACTTGCCTATACATATTTTATAAGTTCAGGTTCAAAAAGTAATAATTCTGTTATGTTTGGCTCACAGGTCATGCCTTGACTGCATTGGTAAAAATGCTATAATTTTAGAAAGTCAGATATCTTTATTACCTCCTAAACTTCTCCAACAAGTACTCAAAAAAATAACATTTTGGACTGCAGCTAATCACCGGGAAGAACAAAGAGCCCAAAAAGAAGAAACAGAAAATAAATATCAGTGGATCAGTAGCAATTAAGTTGTTATATATGCTATATGTTTAATATGTTTAAACATTTTAATCAGACTGTATATTTACCCCCCAAATTGGAGGCTTTATTTAGAAGATAAAATCTGAAACAGAAATTCTATGTTAAAGTGATTGTATGGCATGAGATATGTGAAAAGAAGATGTTAATGGCAGATTAATTTATATTTATATTTGTAAATTAATTTAATTGTAAGTTGCAGAAAAAATCTACTTTCTGAAAGTAAGTACAATTGTCAGAGATTTTAACTCACTGTGTCCTCTTTACAGGAAAGATTATACAAATTTGAGAAGAATTAAGAAATTATACCCAAGGACTTAGGGATTCTCCAACATAAAGACAAACAGATATATAAAAACACCTCATGTCAGCTTTCAGAAAGAATAGATTTTTCTCAAGTCACTTTAAAGTCACCTAAAGTTTCCCATTAAATAATTCAGTTATTTAAAGAACTTCTCCTTAAATAACTAATGTAGCTGGCCAAAATGAGAAAATAGGCAGGCACTGGTATGGGATTAAATATTGAACTCCTTTTAGCATTTATCTAGTAAAGTATTCTTGGTCATCTTTATTTGAGTAGGGAAATGAATGTCTTCGTTGTCTTTCTGTTACCTCTAAGTTGTTAGATTGTCCCATTTTCTCTGTATATATAAAGACAATGTTTGAAAGTGTTACAGTGGAGATTTATCATACAGGGTTTGACATACTGAGAGGCAGCATAGTTATTAACTTTTTAGACACCTTAAAATACATTTTGTCTTGGGGGCGTACTTCTAAAAAGTAACCTTCAGTGAATTATGAAATGGGATGATAACCTAGTAATTTATCTTTCTAGAAACTCATTTTGGCCCACACCGTTCTACAGAGTTGGTGCTCAAGACCCAGGTTATTCAAAATGTTATCTTACCATTTGTTTTCAGTATTAACTCCCTATAAAGAAATGGAACATGAATATTTATCTTTGTAGTCCTTAAATAGTACTTTTTCCATAATTAAGAAGTTTTTCATATATCACAGTCATATCCATCCATTAAATTACTAATAACAAGGAATTGCTGAAAACTCGGTATATAAAATTTCTCTCTACCATACTACCATGCAAGTTGGCTCTGCAATTTAAAATGTTAGAGTAAATGTATTTCTATATTGAAGTATATGTGTAATTTATAATGAAAATTACAGTAGTTTGTAGATCTTCTTAAATTTTAGAGATATATTTTATATATATATATATATATGTACTGTATTTTGGATGTGTAAAACTTCTATTTATGTATTGAAATATTTTGTGTTTGCATTTTATTTATTATACAAACTATATAGAATTACTATTTTCCTAGTTTTGTTAGTGTGAACCAGTCATTAGAATTGTGCAGATGATACTTCAGCATAAGTTTTCATTTCTGCTTACTATTTTTAGGCTGAATAACAGATTTAGAAAGTGAGTCTCACAGGTAATACAGGTCTTAGAAGTAATTATTTTATTACTATGAACTTTAGTATCAGCAGTCTATAAGGAAAAACTATCTAAATATATTAGATAGTGATAGACGACACAGTGGGATGACCTCTTTTTAAATGGCTTCTGAATTATTTCAGTACCTTCTCTAGCCTCTTAGAAAAGTACTTCTGTTTATAAACAGTTTACCTAAACATTAAAAGTTAGATTAGCCCCTCAAAACACACACACTTGAGTAAGGCTTTAAGAGAATGAAAATCTATGTATTATCTTTGGCACACAAATCTGGTGCTCTTCTTATTTGACTGATTATGCTGTACTACTTCAAAAAGTTATGTTCTGAGCTAGCCCCATGTTAGGAGTGGCAGGGAATTCTAATCTGAACTTCAGTTTCCAAAACTTGCCTTAAATCAGGGCTTCCCTGCTACTAAGAGATGTAAAGATTCTGGGAGCTGGCAGAACCAGTTTTGAAAATCCCTAGTCAAGCAGTCTTCATTCCTCATTTCTTACCTCTGTATGGTTTACTGTCAACTCTTTTGTTGTTGACCTGTGCTGTGTATAGGAGCCCAAGGCAACATCAGCCTCATAACTTTATTTTTTTTTTTCTTCAGCCTCACAACTTTTAACCCTCCCTTATGGGTTCTCTGTTTGAAAGATGGGTCTAGAGGGTTGACTTTTTTCTTTTTCCAGGTGGTTCACAAAATAGGTTTCCAGTCTGATTCTCAAGAAAAAAGAATTTCTGGCCATCTTTATTATGTGTATCAGAATATTCTTCCAGTTGTCAGGAAGGATTCTTTTGAGGTATTATCATTTTTAGAATGATACAGTAAATGGCATATCAAAATTAGTAGTATCTTTTCCAAGTAGTATCTTTGCAAAAACACCTTTAAAAATTATTAGCCTCTTGACAGAAGCTTAAAAATATTCTTTAGAACTTCATGCTGCCAACCCAGAAACAAAGTGATGTTTCATAAATACATTATTTATATGTATGTATGTGTGAGAGAGAAATAATATAAACTCACTAAAGTAGAATAATTTTCGTGGTAGTACATATTGTTTGAAAAAGTAAAATTTTGATTTCAGAACACTTCAAAGGAAAAGAAGCAGTTTTAAGAATTCCCATTTTTTGGTGCCTGTTTTTCCATTGTATTAATATTGTGATTCTATTGGAATTTCCAGCTCGATGGAGTTACCATGTGGTCCAGCACGTGGGTACAGCAAGAACATTTTCTAAATCACCCATGTAATGGACTGAATGTTTATATCCCCACAAAATTCATATATTGAAACCCTAATCCCCAAGTGTGATGATTTTTGGAGGTGGGGTATTTGGGAGGTAATTAGGTTAAGATGAGGTCATGAGGGTGGGGACCGGGGATGGATTAGTGGAAGAGACCAGAGCTCTCCTTCTATGTCCCTTCCCTATGAGAAGGCAGCCCACTGCCAGGCAGGAGGGCCCACAGTAAGTACCAAGTCTGTCTGTACCTTGATCTCAGACTTCCTAGCCTCTAGAACTGTGAGAAATAAATGTTGTTTAAGCCATCCAGTCTGTGGTATTTTGTTATATTTGCCTGAGCTAAGACAAACCTGAAGTCCACAGTTTATGTTGGGGTTCATTCTTGGTGGTGTATGTTTTATAGGCTTAGACAAATGTGTAGTAACATTTATCTACCTTTATAGTAACATAGAAACTAAGCACTGCTCTAAAAATCCTCTGTGTTCTGCCCATTTATTCCTCCCTCCCCACTAAGCCCTGGCAACCATAGATATCTTACTGTTTTCATATTTTTGCCTTTTTCATGTTATACAGTTAGAATTATACAGTATGTACGTTTTTTAGATTGGCTTATTTCATTAGTAATATGCATTTGGGCTCCCCTGGTAGTTCAGATGGTAAAGAATCTGCCTGCAATGTGGGAGATACGCGTTCAATCTCTGAGTCAGGAAGATCCCCTGGAGAAGGAAATGGCAACCTACTCCAGTATTCTTGCCTGGAAAATCCCATGGACAGAGGAGCCTGGCTGGCTACGGTTCATAGGGTTGCAGAGCCGGACACGACTGAGCAACTAACACACAATATGCATTTAAGTTTCCTCCATGTCTTCTCATGGCTTGAAAAAAATGGCTCATTTTCCAGTACTGAATAATATTCCAGTCTCAAATGTTTTACAAGTGAGGAAACAAATTTAGATCACAATAATTCTTAATTTTCAGTCTAACGCTCTCCTGACTAAGCTATTCCGGCTAGCTTAGATCACAATAATTCTTAATTTTCTCTTGATCTAATTGAAAAGTGTCATGTAAAATGTAAGCTAAAATAGCGGCTGTGTGAACAGGATTCACTTTCCTCCCTGAAGGCCTGGGAGGTGAAGATTTCTGAAACACTTTTTTTTTTTGCAGATTTTTTTTTTTTTTTTTCTGAAACACTTTTTAAGCACAATTTTCCAAACTGGGTGGAGGATGCAGCACTGAATTAAAATTTCTGCTGGACCAAAAGAGCTTATCGAGAAGAGACGTCACGATCCGCTCCGCAGGCAAATCGCGGTGGCACGCAGTCCCGGAGCTGCCTCGCGCGACACGGCGGCGCCTCCGCCCGGAAGCCGCCCAGCAATCGCGGCTGCGGCCACCTGGGACCACGCGTGAGGGTAGAGGTGCCACCCCCATCCAGTGTCCTGGGAAAGAGAGGGCACCGACTCTGGAGACCCTGAATAGCTGAGCCATTTGCTACCCCCTTCCGGGCTGTGAATATCCTTCAGTCACACAAGACCTTCTTGGGAAGAAAGACTTTTTTGCAAGAGTCTGGCTAATTCAGCATTTCCTCGTAATGAAGGGAGGCTCGGAGGTGCTTGGAAGTACCTTTAGCTTCTGGGCCCCGGCCCGGCAGGCGCAGGCGGCCGGAGGACTCGGAGCTGGGGACGCTCAGCGCCAGCCGCACTTCCGGATCCCGGCGAGCGGCGTCAGCGGAACAGGCGGCTCCCAGCGCGGCGTAAACAAGGGCCCTCCGCGGCGAGAAGCGAGCTGGAGGCGGGGCTGACGGGCTGGAGCTGGTATCAGCCCGAGGCGGACCCTTGCCCGCCCTGCTCGCGTCCCAGCGCCCTGGCCGCCCCCAGCCCGCAAGCCCTCCTCAGGCGGCGAGAGGCCGTCCTCGCAGAGACGGGCCGGGAGGACAGAAGCCCGGGCGGCGGGGCGCGGCCGTAACGCCGAGCCTTTCGCCGCCGCCGTGCGTCTCTTTCTTTTCCTTTGTCTTTTTCTCCTCCGCGGGTGCGGGGATTCTGGTGAGCCGAAGTGCAGCCTCAAGATGGCCGATGGCTACGAGGACCTGCGGGAGGACGAGCTCCCAGGGCCGGCCTACGAAGGCTACGAATCCGCGGAGCTCGCCTGCCCCGCCGAGCGCAGCGGCCACGTAGCCGTCAGCGACGGGCGCCACATGTTCGTCTGGGGCGGTTACAAGGTCAGTGGGTCGCGGCGGGCGTCGGCCAGCAGCTACTGGTCGGGGGCGGCGGGCCGGGCGGAAAGGGCCAGCGTGGCCGCCCCGGGCGCCTCAGCGCCCCCGCGCCGCGACTCCGCCGGTTGGTTCGTTCTCTTGCGAGTGTGGGAATCTTCCCACGGGTCTCCCCACCCGTCCCAGGGCTCCTGGACTGTTGTCACGCCCGCCTTCTGCTTACAAAGCCTGCTCCCCGCTCCCTGCCCGCGCTTACCCAGCGCGCTCTTAGATGTCCGAGCTTTACCTGCGGAGGGCGAGGCGGGCGGTGCGAGATCTCGAAACGTGTTTTTATTTAAAGGGTTGGGGTGTAAGAAGGGACGGTGTGTGAGGTCACTCTTTATTTGTTATCGGGCCTCCTAGGAGCACACTCCCTTACAGAGCCGGGGTCCGGTGCCCGCTGGTCCCGTGGCCCAGTTATGGGAGACGGCCGCGTAGGGAATATGCACCGAAATTCCCCAAGGCCGCAAGAATTGGCTTGTTGAAGCTTCCCGCCGGTTCAGGAGTCCCGGCTACCCTGTGCACCTGCCATCCTAGTGTTGTTCGAATGTTTCGGGGCTATTTTCCTTTTGGTTGCAGCTGAGAAAGGGTTGAGATTTTTCTACATGAAACTCCTATAAAGAAAATTTAATGGAAAATTTGTATCAATAACCGGAAAGAAAAAAAGATCAACAGTAACAACTTTTAACTACAGAATGCAGCCCTTTGACCCTTAGTCATGAACCAGTATGATTAGTTACCAGTTGAGAGCATGTAGTTGTGTTTCTTCTCTTTTCCTCTGTCTGGAAATCCTGCCCAAGTGCCTCCTATTTAAACCTTCTCACTAGTTCTCTTGCCCTTTTGCTTTTAGAGCTTCTTAATAACACTCCACATTCTAGAATCGTCTTATTTCATTTGCTGGGGTGGTTTGGATCTGTTCTTACCAGAAATATTTTTAGTCCCTTTTTTTAAAAAAAATGATCTGCCCCCGCTTCAATTTGCTAGAAATCTAGTCCTGGACAGCAGTGCCTTCCATGACTTAGAAGCACTAGGTGATTCTGGTAATAGATTTTAGCTTATGCTACAGTTGATGTGACCATTTTTTGAGATAACTCTGAAAAGATAGCTGGGGGAAAGCTGTCTTGATTACTTCCTTTGGTTCCTTTCTCCTAATCCTAATTAATCTGACATGTTTTCCCCAGCCTCCAATGAATAGGTGTTCAGAGGAGGGTATTTGGTAGGAGCAAGGTGGCTGGTACTGGGTGACTTTTCTTAAAATGTAAATAATTGCCTTGGAGAAAAATAAAACTGTTAATCGTCAGTAGGAAGAGGGAAGGTGAGGGGAGAAGAAGGGTTGTGCAGGTGGAAGATTCTGAAGGTGAGTTGTGAAGGGCCTGGATGCCCAGGGCTGAGGCGGGGTGGAGAAGCGTTACTAATGAAGTAAGTTTGTAGTTCTCAAACAGGCTTCCCTCCACATTCTGGCTACAACCCTAAGAGTACCACACACCGGAGGCCCTTGGGGGATTGTTTTGATTTCAATAAACCTTAGCTTCATACACAGAAGTCAGTTTTCCTCCTCCTGCCAGACTGACGTACTCTGGGTCAACCTGCTATCTTGCTGCCCGCGTTTTTGTTTCATAAGTGGTGGAGTGGAAAGAGAAATGTTTACATGCCCAGAGGTTCTCTTCTGTGTGTTTTTCAAGCTTGTGACTCTGACACCCATTCCTAGTGAACTGCAGCTGTTTACTGTATGTCAACCTTGTCCAGAAGGTGGCCAGGGTGGTTCAAAGTCTGGAGGGGTCAGGCCGAGTGGCTGGAGTTGCAGATTCAGAGAAAGGAGGCTGGAATTGTGGCTCCACCATTCCTTGCGGAGTAGCCTTGGGCAACTTCTCTGAGAAACCTACACCAGTTATTTCTTATGGTTGTTGTGAGGATTAAATGTAGCACTCCATGGATAGCACTTCGCTGGTTCTGGCATATAGTAAGCTCGATCTGAAGGGAAATGGAGCACAACAAGGAACTTAAGATTTTGTACAAGGACTTGATATTTGCAGTTCTGCCCTCTCTGCTTCCTGGTAGAGAATAAATGGGTAAAAGGGAAGAACGTCTGGCCTGTTAGTGTGGATCAGGTGCTTTCAAGGTTGAACTTTCTTTAGCCTGCCAGCATGACACAGATAATCTCCCATGAGGTCATGTAACTCAGATTTGGTGCGTGGAGTGTTCAGGATAAAGTGGCCTTAGAGATTACCTGGAGAGCTCTTAACTTCGTGCATCATTGCAACTGCTGTATCAAGAATTTGAATTGAGGCCTGTCTATATTAAGCATTACTTTGAGTATGTGGCATGGGGTAGGGAGAACTGTACCTGAATTGTTAAAACCTGTTTAACTTCTTGTAACTCTCAGTATCTCAAGTGAGATAGATGTGAAAAAATATACAATAGTGCCTTTTTAGAATACAAGTTATTTTTTGTATTTGCAACTTTTTGTTGTTGTTTTAGAGTAATCAAGTCAGAGGATTATATGACTTCTATCTGCCTAGAGAAGAACTCTGGATCTACAACATGGAGACTGGAAGATGGTAACTGTGCATATTAAGAGGGGGACTAGAACATCCAAATAAGGTTGCAAACAAAAACATACTCTGTAAAACCCATACTACTGAATAAAAGCACTTTAATTAAAGATGCTAACCTAGCTGTATATTTTGAAAACAGTATTCTACTAGTTTAGCTTAGCTTCTAAGCTTAAATACTTTTGTATTTCTTCAGTAGTTACTAGATGCTTTTATGACCCTTGAAGAAATTTCTATTCAGAACTGTGTCAAGTATTATAGCAATAGTAAGAGGTAGAGGCTTCAGATCCTGGAATGGAAATACAATAAAAGTTCCATATGTATATTCAGTATGTTATGTCTTATGTATTTTGAATGTGAGAAGAATTTCTAGACTGTATTTGCTAGAAATAAAGGTAGTATTCTATTTTAATGAGTTCTAATATTAAAATTTCTATGCACATTTCTTTGAGTTAGCATGTTTTGCCTTAAAAACAAAATTAAATTTGCCATCCATGCAAACTGGGGTTATTCTGAAAGGACTTTTTGCCAGTTTCATACCAGTAATACTCGAGTACGTTCTTAGCAGAATTAATGAATTCTCAAAATGCTGGGTTGGCTGGGTTTGAGGATTTAGAAAGTAGTTTTCCCCATGGTTTGCTTTATGAAAACTTAGTCTGTTATATATTTTAGCTCATTAGAGATCTCAGAAGTAGGAGAATACTAGTTCCACTTGATTTAAGAGTTCAACAGAAAATAAACCAGGATTATTTTTGCATATAGCCAGTGTTAATCTAGCTGTTTAATGATCTTTTTCTAGAGAACTGGACATTTACAATTGTATTCCTTTAATGGGGAAACTTTAATTAAAAAAGAAAATTCAACCCCATAAAGAATTTTTACAAAATCAGCCTATCAAAACTTAAAAATTGGGAATTCCCTAGTGGTCAAGTGGTTAAGACTCCATGCTTCCACTGCAGGGGGCACGGGTTCAGTTCTAGGTCGAGGAACTAAGCTCCAGCATGTGCCACAGCACAGCCAGAAACAGACAGACATAAAGCTTAACACAGATGAAGCGATATTAGGAGCAGAAACGCTTGAATGTCATATTAATATTCTGAATCTTAGAATTAACCTTTTGATTCAGATTCACTTTAGACTTAGAATGAGTTAAAACAGGTAAAGAGCACTCAGAGGAATGGTTGGCCTATAGTAGACACTACCTGAGTGTCTGTAGTATTACATAAGGTTGGAATCAGACTAATTTGAATGGCTAACGATGACTGAATTAAAAAACACTTATTAATCTGTCAGGACTGAGATATTGAAGTTTTCTTCCTTTGGGTTCTTGGCCCACTCAAAAAACAAAACCATCATTTATGGTCAAGTAACTAGAAAAAGCAAACAATTAAGTTAGAGATATGTTAAGATGGTTTGCTCCTAGAGTGATATATGACATGTAGGCTTTCAGAACCTCCCATGCTGTCATGTTAGTGCCTGCTGGCACAGCCTGTGGAGGGGGTGGAAGGGACAAGTTCATTCTTCTAATTAATTTTAGAGCTAGAAGAGACCTCAGCATGGCTACTCACACCTTATTTTTTCCTTTTATTGTGGGGATAGAATTAGAAGAATGGATACATTGTTGCATTTCTTCTTCTTGGGGAAATTTATTTACATTCAGTTCTTTCCCTCTCAGGAAAAAAATTAACACTGAGGGTGATGTTCCTCCTTCTATGTCAGGAAGCTGTGCCGTGTGTGTGGACAGGGTGCTGTACTTGTTTGGAGGACACCATTCAAGAGGCAATACGAATAAGGTTAGTGTGTGTAAGGATGGTTTAAGATAATTTTGTTCTTTTTCAGACCACTTTAGATTTCTAAGGTTAACCTAGTTTATTCCTGTTCAAGTTCAAAAACATGTGTACTTGATTGTGATATATTCTTTGCAGCTACTTATTCTCTTATTAATAAAATGCTGTAGTATTAGATGAATATTAGTAAACTAAAAACAAGGTGCAGTTTGGGGGGCGAGGTGGGGTATTGGTGGCTCAGATGGTAAAGAATCTGCCTGCAGTGCAGGAGACTTGGGTTCCATCCCTGGGTTGGGAAGATCCCCTGGAGAAAGGAATGGCTATTCACTACAGTATTCTTGCCTGGAGAATCCCATGGACAGGAGCCTGGCGGGCTACAGTACATGGAATTACAGTGAGTTGCACACACCTGAGCAACTAACACACACAGTAAAATTTAACTGGCCACAACTCAAAAAGCTGTCAGGAGAAATTAACACTGACAAAATTTCATATACTAACATTCCTATAACATGGCACCATAAGATACTGTTGTTCAGACTTTTGTCTATGTTTTGCCCAAATAGGAAAAAGGCATGTTTTTCTCAGGCCCGCACAAGACAGATGCAGTCAGAAAGATGCATGTAATATACGTTCAGTTAGTTCAGTTGCTCAGTCATGTCCAGCTCTTTGAGACCCCGTGGACTGCAGCACGCCAGCCCTCCCTGTCCATCACCAACTCCCAGAGTTTCCTCAAACTCATGTCCATTGAGTCGGTGATGGCATCCAACCACCTCATCCTCTGTCATCCTCTTCTCTTCCCCGCCTTCAGTCATTTTTCCCAGCATCAGGGTCTTTTCCAATGAGTAGGTTCTTCACATCAGGTGGCCAAAGGATTGGAGTTTCAGCTTCAGCATTGGTCCTTCCAGTGAGTATTCAGGACAAATTTTCTTTAGGATGGACTGGTTGGAACTCCTTGCAGTCCAAGGGACTCTTCAAGAGTCTTCTCCAACACCACAGTTCAAAAGCATCAATTCTTTGGAACTCAGCTTTCTGTATAGTCCAACTCTCACATCCATACATGACTACTGGGAAAACCGTACTACTAGCTTTGACTAGACGGACCTTTGTTGGCAAAGTAATGTCTCTGCTTTTTCATATGCTGTCTAGGTTGGTCATAACTTTTCTTCCAAGAAGCACGCGTCTTTTAATTTCATGGCTGCAGTCACCATCTGCAGTGATTTTGGAGCCCAAAAGATAAAGTCTGTCATTGTTTCCACTGTTTCTCCATCTATTTGCCATGAAGTGACGGGACCAGATGCCATGATCTTAGTTTTCTGAATGCTGAGCTTTAAGCCAACTTTTTCACTCTCCTCTTTCATCAAGAGGCTCTTCAGTTCTTTGCTTTCTTCCATAAGGGTAGTGTCATCTGCATATCTGAGGTTATTGATATTTCTCCTGGCAATCTTGATTCTAGCTTGTGCTTCATCCAGCCCAGCATTTCTCATGATGTACTCTGCATATAAGTTAAATAAGCAGGGTGACAATATACAACCTTGACGTACTCCTTCCCTGATGTGGAACCAGTCTGTTGTTCCATGTCCAGTTCTAACTGTTGCTTCCTGACCTGCATACAGATTTCTCAAGAGGCAGGTCAGGTGGTCTGCCATCTCTTCCCATCTCTTTCAGAATTTTCCACTTTGTTGTGATCCACACAGTCAAAGGCTTTGGAAGTCAATAAAGCAAAAGTAGATGTTTTTCTGGAACTCCCTTGCTTTTTCCATGATCTAGCGGATGTTGACAGTTTGATCTCTGGTTCCTCTGCCTTTTCTAAATCCAGCTTGAACATCTGGAAGTTCACAGTTCACGTACTGTTGAAGCCCGGCTTGGAGAATTTTGAGCATTCCTTTTCTAGCGTGTGAGATGACTGCAATTGTGTGGTAGTTTGAGCATTCTTTGGAATTGCCTTTCTTTGGGATTGGAATGAAAACTGACCTTTTCCAGTCCTGTGGCCATTGCTCAGTTTTCCAAATTTGTTGGCATATTGAGTGCAGCACTTTCACAGCATCATCTTTCAGGATTTGAAATAGCTCAGCTGGAATTCTGTCACCTCCCCTAGCTTTGTTCATAGTGATGCTTCCTAAGGCCCACTTGACTTCGAATTCCAGGATGTCTGGTCTAGGTGAGTGATCACACCATCGTGATTATCTTTTTTGTATACTTCTTCTGTGTATTCTTGCCACCTCTTCTTAATATCTTCTGCTTCTGTTAGGTCCATACCATTTCTGTCCTTTATTGAGCCCATCTTTGCATGAAATATTCCCTTGGTATCTCTAATTTTCTTGAATAGATCTCTAGCCTTTCCCGTTCTATTGTTTTCCTCTATTTCTTTGCACTGATCACTGAGGAAGGCTTTCTTATCTCTCCTTGCTAATCTTTGGAACCCTGCATTCAAATGGATGTATCTTTCCTTTTCTCCTTTGCCTTTCACTTCTTTTTACAGCTGTTTGTAAGGCCTCCTCAGACAACCAGTTTGCCTTATGCATTTCTTTTTCTTGGGGATTGTCTTGATCCCTATCTCCTGTACAATGTCACGAACCTCCGTCCATAGTTCTTCAGGCACTCTTATCAGATCTGATCCCTTGAATCTGTTTGTCACTTCCACTGTATAATCATAAGGGATTTTATTTAGGTCATACCTGAATGGTCTTGTGGTTTTCTCTACTTTCTCCAGCTTAAGTCTGAATTTGGCAATGAGTTCATGATCTGAGCCACAGGCAGCTCCCAGTCTTGTTTTTGCTGACTGTATAGAGCTTCTCCATCTTTGGTTGCAAAGAATATAATCAATCTGATTTTGGTATTGACCATCTGGTGATGTCCATGTGTATAGTCATCTCTTGTGTTGTTGGAAGAGGGTGTTTGCTATGACCAGTGTGTTCTCTTGGCAAAACTCTATTAGCCTTTGCCCTGCTTCATTCCATACTCCAAGGCCAAATTTGCTTGTTACTCCAGGTGTTTCTTGACTTCCTACTTTTGCATTCCAGTCCCCTATAATGAAAAGGACATCTTTTTTGGGTGTTAGTTCTAAAGGTCTTGTAGGTCTTCATAGAACCGTTCAGCTTCTTCAGCATTACTGGTTGGGGCATAGACTTGGATTACTGTGATACTGAATGGTTTGCCTTGATCACAAACAGATCATTCTGTCATTTTTGAGACTGCATCCAAGTACTGCATTTTGGACTCTTTTGTTGGCTGTGATGGCTACTCCATTTCTTCTAAGGGATTCTTGCCCACAGTAGTAGATATAATGGTCATCTGAGTTAAATTCACCCATTCTAGTCCATTTTAGTTTGCTGATTCCTAAAATGTCACCATTCACTCTTGCCTGTTTGATCTGTTTCAGTGATATATGTAGACACTTTAAAAAAAATTAGTTTATTTAGCAACTTAGTAAGCACCTTACTGCGAGTACTTGCTTAGACATTGGAGACAGATGAATGATACAGTCCCCACCTCTAGAAGCTCACATTCTAGACGGGACACATATACATAAACAATTTCAGGAGCATAAAGAGAAACAGAGTCGGCTCATAGTAATAGCTCAGTAAATATTGTTGAATCTGAAAAAGAATCCTTACCATTGTGTTTGGTAGGACAGAGGAACAGAAAAACAAAAAGTGTTAACCCAAGAGGTGATGCTTGAGTGGAATCACATACTACAATTGGAAGGGGTATTATGCAAGATATATAGGTACCAAGATGCAGAGTTATAAGCAGATATGTCTGGTTTATGGAAATGCCAAGTGATTTGGTATAGATGGAGCATGTGGGCTGAACTGGTTTCAGATTTCAAACTGTGCTCCTAGGAACTCTAGGGATTTGTGGGGGGATGCTTTGGAACACCTGTGAGAGAAGTATATAGGGTTAGGCAGGCTTCACACCACCCTTTTCCTCCTTCCTTTTAACAATTGTAGCTCCACCTATTTATTTATTTACAGTTCACCCTAAGGTAAATCACAGTTCACTTTAATTAAATGAATAGTGTTGCATGCTCTTTGGGTTTGGACAAAAGTATGACGTATATCCATTATTACAATGTCACACAAAGTATTTGACTGCTCATAAAAATTTCTGTACTTTGTGTATACATCTCCTCTCTCCCCCTAAACTCCTGCTAACTATCAGTCTTTTTATTGTCTCCATAGTTTTGCCTTTTCCAGATGGCATGTAGTTGGAATCTATTTTTCTCTTCTTTGCCATCCAGAGAAAAGCCTTTATGACACCACTGGCTCACCCATGCATCGACCTGACACGCTCTGAGTGGCGAACTTCCCCACTAAATGCTGTAGCTTTTCTTTCAGTGTTGAGCCCTGTCACACTGGTCCTGCCCAGCAGCACGTGGAGGTGCAGGGGAGCATGTGTTTTCTGTTTCTTCATAGGACGGCCACAAGTTTTGCCCCTTCTCACAGTGAACCCAGATTTTTGTTGGGTATGTTGTAAACAGAGAAGCCATTTCTTCAGGTTCTTACTTTTATATTTAGGTGTTTGCTTAAGATTTTGTTGGAAGAAAGGGTTTTGTGCCTAAAAGGTTTTGTGAGGCACTGCTGTAGGCTGTAGTTGAGCCATGTGTTTTTCAGGGTCAAAGGGGAGAAAACTTAACTTTGACACAACATGAGGAAACTCGGGGGAAAGACTAGTTGTGGCTTTAGTAAAGGGGAGTGGTCAGAGAAATGGTTAATAGTTAAATGAGTAGGGTTGAGGAAGCTTTAGGAGCCTAAAAAAAAGAAGTTAACTTATTGACTATTTAAATGTAAGTACCTGGATGTGAACCCTCTGAAAGACAAATGAATACTTAATCTTTTAAGATTTATCCTTAGCTCCTAGAGTTAAGTGGGCACTTAAGACATGTTTGTTAAATTGAATTTGAATATGAATTGCTAAGTTTGATTTTTTTTTTTTGGTAATACCATCCCAATATACATAAATTAGATCAGTACAATTCAAAGTGCCTATCTCAGGCAAAGAATGTAGTAAATTAACACACTTTCTAATCCTTCAGCCAGAAAGTGGTATGGGGGGAAAAAAAATAGGCTGAACACAAACAAGGTGCACAGTGACTTAGGTAATTTACATTCTGGCAGAAATTTCTTATCTAGACTCAGACTAGGTAACATTTTGCAGACTGGCAGCCAGTTTGCAATTATACTTTTAGTAGTACTGAATTAGACATTTTTATTAGCATAAGTGCAATAACATTAAATGCCATGGTTGAATTTCCTTCATGTAACAAAATCTAACATTGCTTCTGGCAGTTCTACATGCTGGATTCAAGGTCCACGGATCGAGTATTACACTGGGAAAGAATTGACTGCCAAGGAGTTCCTCCATCATCAAAGGACAAACTCGGTGTCTGGGTATATAAAAACAAGTGAGTCAGCAGCACTATAGGTTTGGGTTTTTATGTGGAAAGTACTTTGCCATTCACGTATCCTTCGCTAATAACCATTGTAATCATGTAACATGCCTCTGAAGGCCCATGAAGATTAAGTAAATTAACGGCAAAGCACCTATGACATCGTTGTTAGCCATATTAGCCATTATTATTTGAATAAGTATTTTTATATACCCGTGTGCCTTCTCAGCTCATGGAATATTACAAAAGAAAAAAAATCTCTTGTATCCTATGGATGTTTGAATTTTTAATGTCTTGGTTTTTTATCAAACAGGTTAATATTTTTTGGAGGGTATGGATATTTACCTGAAGATAAAGTATTGGGAACTTTTGAATTTGATGAAACATCTTTTTGGGTAAATGAAGTTTCGTATTTGCATATGTGGCCTACTTAGTCTGTTGAAATAATATACTTCGTTTGCTATTAGCTTTGTTCATTTTGCCCTGTTAATAAACCAAAGGTTGTTTTACAAACATTATTTGTGAAAACTAACTCAGATTCTTTCTTTCTTTCTGTAGAATTCAAGTCATCCAAGAGGATGGAATGATCATGTACATATTTTAGACACTGAAACATTTATCTGGAGCCAGCCTATAACTACTGTGAGTTACTGAAAAATAATGAATTAATTATTAAAGCAAAGCTGCCTCAACGAGAAGGGCAGTTTGCAAGTGGTGTAAAATTGACAGCTCATTATTCTCCAAGGAGTCTAAAACTAAAAAGTTAATGAATGTATAGACTAGCCCAGTATCTGTCATCTAATAGCTGTTAAAAGTGGTATTGTCTGTAATTAAGTAAATGACCTAGTGCTGGATTGGGATTTAAATTACTCAAATGTTAGATGTCTTTTTCCTCTGACACGGTGTCATATAATGTGCTAGCTTTTATTTTAAAAGAAAAGTAAAGCAAGTAAGCATTCTATTAACTAGCCCATTCAGTAATGTTTCCTAAAAGCTCCCAGTTTTGGTAGTCAGCCTTCAGTATTGCTGTTTATTACAAGTTTGCACTTCAGCTTAAGAGCTCAAGTGTTCTGCACATTCTATCCCACCTCCAGAAAAGACTTCTTTCTGGTATTTATAAAACGTTCACTTATTCATTATTGTTTTTATGACAACTAGGGTAAACCACCTTCACCTCGTGCTGCCCATGCCTGTGCAGCTGTTGGAAACAAAGGCTTTGTGTTTGGAGGCAGATACCGAGTGAGTACATAAAACAGCTTCAAAGATGTGCTTTTCAGTTACTCAGAAAGATAACTAGTTAATTTATCATTTTTTAGGATGCTAGAATGAATGACCTTCACTATCTTAATCTGGATACATGGGAGTGGAATGAACTGTAGGTATCATTTAGCTAATTATTTAGGAAAGTTTTGCAAAAAAATTCCAATGGATTTTCCCCTTACTCTCTATTATTAGTACATAATATACCTGCTTTCCTTTTCAGTAACAATGAATTTAAGTAAACATGATCACTAAATCCTTAGGGAATCTTTAAATTTTAAGTTCTCATAACTGTATGTCTAGCACATAGCATGTGCTCAGTGTTTGTTGAAAAGATCTAAAGTTGACCCTCCTTCCAAGGAAATAGTTCATTGAAAAGCATGTAGTTGTTAATATCAAGAAGCCTTTTTTAAAGTCTCTTCAAAATTCCATATAAAATTTTAAAGAAAACTTCAGTATTTCTCTGCTTTAAATACAGTAGTGGCTTTTAAATGCAGATTATTATAACTTAGCTGTCATTTTCAGAATTCCACAAGGCATATGCCCAGTTGGCCGATCTTGGCACTCACTAACACCAGTTTCTTCAGATCATCTCTTTCTCTTTGGAGGATTTACCACTGATAAACAGCCACTAAGTAAGTACTTTTAAAATATTTTAAAAAGTTATTATATGTCATCCATAAGTAATATATAAATAGCTGGAAAAAATCAGTATTTTAGGTGTATCAGAGGGCTATAGGGATAGTTAGAAGGTTTGGTATTAATATTGATCCTGTAATATACATAGAATTGTTTTCATATGACACATCTATCTGTCCAGTTTAAAAAAAAAAGTTACCTAGAGCTCTTTGCCATGCTAAATGGCTGTAACATGAAAAGGGCTTACATGCCTAACTGCAGGGAAAAAAAGGAAATATACTTTCTGTATCTACTCAAAATCTGATTTATTATTGTTTTTACTAAAGCTGCACTCTTTAAATATCAGTGTCACATTGACAGAATAACACACTTCATGCTTTTTTCTTTGCTTTAATCAGGTGATGCCTGGACATACTGCATCAGTAAAAATGAATGGATACAGTTTAATCATCCCCATACTGAAAAACCAAGGTATGAACTATTTAAAAGGTAGTTCTTATGTTGAGTAAGGTCCTTAGAGATGTATAAGACTGGTAATGAATGAGAAAATTCAGTTGGCTGCATTCACTTCCTCATAAAAACCCTAGCATTCATTAAGGTTTAACATCATACCTTTTGAAAGGAAACCAATGTTCTTATAGTATTAGTACTTTCTTTTTCATCATCTGTGCATGAAAAACAGGGCTGGATTTTGCTTTTTGCTTCATCAGAATACTGACATCGTTAAAATTTATACTAAAGCTCTTTACCAGAGTAGAACTGTTTCTAGATTTGTCATTTGAAAAAGGAACTTCTGGTTCTCTTCTAGGAGAGAATTAAAAACCCTAAAGAATCTTTGAGGGTGAGGGAATCAAGAACTTTCAATCAAATGTACAGTTACACTGTATAACAAATATTAGGAAGTTGAATCGTCCAAAAAGAACCTGTTAGAACACTGCTACTTTTCTTATCTCAGAATTGCTACAGAGACTGCTAAAAGGAAATGATATAGTCAGAATTGGTGTTCAAAGCACATGTGTATAACATTAGCTTGCATTTTTGTCCATGCCTCTAACCTAAGTAGTATAGTCATGCCACTAGGATGCCTTTCGGCACAAATACTCTTTCCAGAGAGTCAGGCCTGAAGATGCTTTGTTTACTCAGGAAGAGTAAAACATTCCTCAGATGTTTTGTGTAAGGACAACTGACCTTGACTATGAAAAGAAGGAGAGGGCATATACCACTCATCTCCCAAAGACTTTTATTGCTCATAAAAACTTAAGAGAACAGATTGTTCAGTTCAGACTCCTCATTGCATAAATTAGGAATGGACCAGAGAGATAATGATATCCAGATAAAAGACATTGATTTTTCTAGCTTTTTGTACTGTTGAGATAACTGTGTCTCAATTTTATGTTTTGGTCTGCGCTAAAGACCTTTAGTCTTTATTTCATCATCTCTAGTCTCTAGTATAAATTATCAATTTGGTCTTTGGGGTGACTTCAAACAAGTTCTTGTTTTAAATGTAGATTATGGCATACAGCTTGTGCCAGTGATGAAGGAGAAGTAATTGTGTTTGGAGGGTGTGCCAATAACCTTCTTGTCCATCACAGAGCTGTAAGTACACCACCCTTTATTAAAGGACACTTCGTATTATTGCTGAAACTTTCTTGTTAAGTACTTTTAATGTATTCTTGTCTATTTTTCAGGCACACAGTAATGAAATACTTATATTTTCAGTTCAACCAAAATCTCTTGTAAGGTAAGTAACTTTTTACTTGGTACATATTTAAAATTGTTTCTTAAACACTTTAAATTAGTGTTCTTGAAAAAATAGGTTTATGGATAATTTAAGGGCAATAATAAACTTTCATTGATAAAACTATCCAGTTCCTGTGAAAATCTTTAAAGTGCTTTTTCTTTTTTTGTAGTTTTTCAAGTGAATATACTTCTAAACAGTAAAGTGAAATTATTTTTCTTTGTCCACTTGCAGGCTAAGTTTAGAAGCTGTCATCTGCTTTAAAGAAATGTTAGCCAACTCATGGAACTGCCTTCCAAAACACTTACTTCACAGTGTTAATCAGAGGTTTGGTAGTAACAACACTTCTGGATCTTAAGGCTTCACAGATAATGCCTCTGATCACTTGCATGGACAGCAATTCTGTAAACATCAGAGTGAAATCATTTGTATAATTATATACACTGTTGTAGTTTGCAGCTTTTTAGTTTTAATGTGCATGTGAATGGCCTAGAGAACCTATTTTTGTGTCTAAAGTTTACAATAAATGTATTTAACAGCAGAAGTTAATAGTTGGGCTTTTTACCCAAAGGAATGATTATTTCCTATTTGGTAATATCAGGGTCTATATCTGTAGAAACATTGTATTAATTATTCCTACCACTATCAAAATGGTCAAGTTACTTTCTAAAGACATTAATATTTTAGCTGTTTCTTTAATGGCATGAGTAGTCTATTATGTTGAATTTAAAACAGTAGGCTACATAAAGTGGTTGTTGATAGGACTACGCTGGTGGAAGAAACCTTTCAAGGACCAACGGCCGTCCAGTCCTTGACCCCAGTGCTTTGGTGTAAGGGCCGGGGCAAGCGGAGTTGCTCATGTTGACTCGAGGCAGCCTGTTGAATTGTTTTAAAATCAATAGCTTTTATAGCTCATAAAGAATGGAAATAATGTATGACTTTATTCTCCATTGTTAGGAGACAGAAGAAAAAAAGCTGGGTCAGGAGTCTTTAGTGGTAAACCTGAAAGTGCACTTATAATATTATAGGTTAAGATACTCTGAGGTTAAGATCAGTAACATGCTACTGATAGTTACTAGAGGTGGAAAATAAAATGACACAAAGCTGAATGAGATTACAAGAAAGAAATTAAGATGAAAAGTAATGGTATTATATAAATGCGTGGAAGTTATCAACACCAATTTCTTCTAGGTGTTATCTTAAGCCAAGTCACGGGAATGATTTGTATTTAAAATCTAGTCTAATATGAGTAAAAGCAGAAGAAATCTACTTCCTCAACCACCCCAGCCCCCACCAGGAAAAACAAAACTTGCGATTGGCCTGTAATAGATATATTAGATGTTATGTACAGTAGACTACTAAGTCAGTAGTCTAACCAGTTGAGCCACTTCACTATTCCATTTCTTTACAACATGAAATGAATACTTACTATTAACCTTCCAAATTTCAAGAAAATGTAGAATAATTGCAGTTGTTTACAATTAGCATTTGCTGTCCACAAATATTTTAGGAAACCCTATCATAGTGTTTCCTCTCTATAAAACTGGAAAAAAACCAAGTCATTTTGGTGAATACAGCAAGGCAATGTTAGTTCACTTTTAAATGCGGAAGTCTTGTTACATGATGTTTTCATCTCTGAACTTCCAAAAGGCTATAAAACTGACTCTTCTCAAATATTTTAGGATTTCATTTCAGCTATTTTCTTTTTACATTCAGAAGATTGGGTGCAGACACTTTCACTTTGCCAGGAATGTTTCTTGATAAATCCGTGTCCTAAAAAAAAAAAAAAAAAAGGCTGAATATTTTCACAATCACATTTTTATGATCTTTCTATGTCCTCTGCTGCCAAAAAAAATGGCATTTCTAAAATTTTCATGTGAAATTTTTTTTTATTTTATATTGTTTCTAGCAAGACAGCAATCTTCTAATAGCTGCAGCTTCCATCTGCTAACAATGCAAAAATAAAAAAATTATAACTGCTCACATTTAACTGTACCACCAATCTCTAGAGATTTCTACAGGAATACTTTACCTTTACACTGCGGAATAAGTCTTTTTCTCTTGCTGTTGCTTCTCTGGAATGCATGAAACTATTCAAGGCTGTTTTCGCAGCTGTAAGCAGAAGATAGAAGAATCTACTTCTGTTCAGTCAAGAAATGTTTAAAATCATAATTCACGAAAGATTTTAAATACCTTTTCCTTTTTTCTGAACTCCAGGAGTAAGTTTCACTTTGTATCTTTAAAAAGGAATTGCATGTGTTACTAAACAGAGATTACAAAATGATTCATAAATCAATGTTGTGGCAGCTGCTTGAGTAAACTCATAATGACTTACTTATAGTTTGTCATGGTGGTATATGGGGCACATATTGGAATGGCAAACAGTAGTACATCTTCAGAATGTGGCTGCCCTGTCAAAGAGTCAAACAGATTTTCCTAAAAAGGGAAAACAAAAACAATTACAAAAGCTATTTACACCAGCCCTAAAATAGGAAAATTCTAATAAAACAATATCATTTTCTGATATATAATATTTCACCCTTTGGGGCTATATATAAAGCAGAGCTTAATGACGATTTTCAAAATGACACTTAGATATATTTAAGAGAAAGGGAGAAAACAGGAGGCATTTTTGGTTGTCATAACTGAAGCAGGGTTGGGGGCGGAAACAATATTATTGACATCTATTAGTGTAGATGCCAGGGATGGGACAACTCCCCACAAAAAAGAATTATCCATCCCCAAATGTTAAAGATGTCAAAGTCGGGAAACTGGATTAGAACAGTCATCTCTCATGCCTGTTCTTAAGGAGAAATTCTAGGGCTTCTTAGAGTTCCTATTTTGTGGGCTGCCTAGAAGATTGCCTATATTTATCTAACAACATGAGTAAATTTAGATTTAGGACAAAACACTTGGTACAGTTAGTGCTTACTATATGCCATGAACTTTTCTAAATGCTTTATGATACTATCTTAGTTCTCGCACAACTCTCCCGGTAGAGGCAATTATATCCCGTTTTTCAGATGAGGAAACTGAGGCACAAAGAAAAATGTTTCCAAGGTTGTAGTTATATGTAATAGAGTTAGGATTCAAACACAAGAATGTGTTACTCCAGAGCTTGTAGTCTTTTCTTTTTTTTTTTTAGCCTTTTTTTAAAGTTCTTGCTAGAAGTTGTGTGCCAGATATTGTGGGACCCAGATTGCAGTCAGTGTTGTAGTATGAACCCCAACACAAATTCATACCTCATTTCCCTGCTGGTCTAGATCTTGTTCTTCCTGTTTCAAATATATAAAATTTTAAAAGTCAGTCGTAACTTAAATTGAAACGCTATACCATTAAAATCTATGAAGAGAAAAACTGATAAATATAAGATAGATTAAGTTCATACATGTGTCTAATACATGAGAAAGCGATGCCATTCAAAGAAAAAAAGGATGTGCCCTAAAGTTAAAAAAAAGACTTCCACAGAATATATGCTAATTAAAGTGTTAGTCACTCAGTTGGGACCAACTCTTTGCAACCCCATGGACTGTACAGCCCACCAGGCTCCTCTGTCCATGGGATTCTCCAGACAAGAATGCTGGAGAGGGCTTGCCATTCCTTCTCCAGGGGATCTTCCCCACACAGGGATTGAACCCAGGTCTCCTTGCACTGCAGGCAGATTCTTTACCATCTCAGCTGCCAGGGAAGCCCATTGATAATTATGAATATTCTTTTAACAGTTATGAATATTTGTAAGGTTTACAGAGTAAGTAATATAAAAATCTGAAGACAAAAAGTGAGTTAATATTACTAAACAACACTGTTCAGGGGACCAAGAAAACAGGAATACATTTAGGATCCCTGTAAGCACGACCTGCACTGAATGGAGCACACATACAACCAGTTTAACTCCATGAATAAAAGCACAAAATACCCCATGAATATAAAATGAAACCAATTTATAAAACAATAAATCCTTTGTTCAGAATTTCAAAAAGATGTACATATTCTTGCAAGAAGATACACATTAAGGCCAGACTTTTGTACTCAGCTGATAGAACTAGGCAACTATCTTAACTGGAAAAATGTTAACATCTCACACTGTGTAGTCACATTTGACATCATGTAATACAGTATATATTCTTATAGAAAAACCTAGAAAAGTGCAAATTCATTTCTCATTCATGGTCAACATAATCCTAATTATCTGTTTTAACTAAGTTTCCACCAGAATCTAGTTTCTCCATGAAATTTCCTAATGGCTTATGATAAACTTTTTAGGAGCTAACCAACACTGCCATTTTTTATATACGGCAATTAAAATTTAGGTCTTTTAGGCTCTAATTCTTTTTCCTTTTTTTTTTTTTAGGCTGTATTTCTAAGGTAACTTCCCATTAGGAATAGGGTTACCACTCACCCTGGTTTTATTTTAGCACTGTAAATCCCATGTCCTGGGAACCTTGAGATCGTTGGTCACCCTAATGAAGAAGCAAAAGCCCATGTGTGTGGTGGCCTTACCTTGTCATCATGTGGATCATCTACAGCCAAGTCTTGTAACTCATGAGTGGTAACTTCAAGGGATGGAGTTTCCTTCTTTATGCTGTCTGAAACTCTCGGTCCACCTCTAGGTTTCTGGGGCTGTTTCTTCACTGGTTCATCCTTTATTTTGCCTTTCTTTCCCTTTTTCCCTTTTTCTTCTTTGTTCGAACCTGCAGACTTCATAGAGGGAAAAGCAGTTAATGCTGACAGTATTTTCAGTGTTGTCAGTTCTTTAACGAAGTACTGAATGCATAGCATATGATAGGCAGTGGTCTGGATGCCCCTTGAAAAACAAATGAAAATTTATTATTAAATGTTACTTACTCCCAGCAATTTCATGATGAGCTCACGTTCTTCTTCATCTTGGTCCTTGTATTTTTCCTTCATTTTTTTCATTTTACTCTACAAAATAAAAAACATTTTTGGTTGGAAAAATTCAGCAGTAAGAAAATGTTAAGACATGTATATAAAGAAAAGGCACTTCTCTAATTCTGTCAAAATGGTTAACACCAAAAAGGCACCACTTTAACAACCAATATGGAGTCTTTGAAGACGGATAATCCATAGTCCTCACCCTCAAACAATTGACCATCTTGTGGAAAAAAAGATACACAGAATAAATTAATGCAAAATATTCTAAATGCAAACAAGTTTATATCTAAGATAATTTAGAGAAAGAAGACTTTTTTTTAGCTTGAGCAAGAACTAAAGGGAAGAAATAAAGCAGAACTGGAAGATTCACTGCATCTGGGAATACAGGAAAGGCAAGATTATAATGTAAAGACAGAACAGAGTAGTAACAGCTAGTCATCACACATGGTTGTCATCAGGATACACATACTAGGAAATAGGGCAGCAAAATTTAGCTGGGTATTTATTGCAGAGACTCTTAATACTTTGGATTTCATCAATTAAACAACTGATTCTTTACTCTGGGTACACATCCAAATCACTCGACCAGTTTTTAAAACCATAGACATATAGGCTTCACCTCCAAAGGCTTTCATCTTGACTAGTCTTAGCTAGGACCCAAATAACAAATTTATAAAATCATAAAGATTTAGTAAGACACACACAAAAAAACACTATACAAGATTGACAAATCAGACTTCATTAAAATTGACAAATGCTGCTCATCAAAAAACACTATTACAGAAGTGAAAAAGCAAGTCACAAAACATGAGAAATATTTGTAGTACAGAAAACCAAGACAAGACATGTATTTAGGATTTCAAAGAACTCCTATAAATCAGTGAGAAAGTTGGACAACCCAACTTTTAAAAGCCAAATTAAGATTTCAGTATATACACACTTGAATGACTTGAAAAACCCCAACAATACCAAATGAAAGTGACGATGTAAAGCAACTGGAACTCGGATACACAGCTTGGTGGGAAATTGGTACAAGTACTCCAAAAAACTGATAATATCTACTAAGTCAAACACAGCACGTGCGCTATAACCCCAGCATTTCCACTCGTAGCTATACAGGACAGAAATGCATATTTGTGAATCTCAAAGATACAGGTCTTCAATGATGAACAACATAGTTGACAGAAACTGGCAGATGCTATTTAGCAATGCAAGTGAACTGTTACAACAACATGGATTATTCACAAGGTTGAGTGAAAGATGTAAGACAGGAATATATAAAGGATGATTGCTTTTTTACATAAAGTTCAAAAACAGGCAAAATAATCTATTGTGATTAAGACATGTTTTTCTCTGGTGGGAATACTATTTAGAAAGGGGCAAGAGTGAGCTTTCTGGAGTAATATAAACATTCAAGGGTCTTGTTCTGGGTGTTGGTTTCACACAGATATATGTGCATATAAAAACTGAACTAAAAGCAAAATATCTGCATATTACTATATATTTGTAGCATGTGTACTGAATCATGTCCGACTCTTGGAGACCCCATGGACTGCAGCCTGCCAGACTCCTCTGTCCATGGAATTTTTCCAGGCAAGAATACTGGAGTGGGTTGCCATTTCCTCCAGGGGCTCTTCCCAACCCAGGGATCAAACCTGGGTCCACTGCGTCTCCTGCACAGGCAGGCAGATTCTTTACCACTGAGCCACCTGGGAAGCCCACTATATGTATGTTACACCACAAAAAAACAAAACAAAAAACTTGAGAATAGAATGAACTATTACCAATAAATTGAACCAAGAAATGGAAAACTCAACAAAAAGAATAGTTTTTTGGAAAAATATAGCTTGGGAAAACCAACTTTGAAAAAAAAACCTGAATGGAGTTATGATCGCTAAAGAAATTTATTAAGTACTTAAAAACCTACCCTGAAAGTGTTACTTGCTCAGTCGTGTCTGACTCTTCTGTGACCCCCATGGACTGTAGCCAGCCAGGCTCCTCTGTCCATGGAATTCTCTAGGCAAGAATACTGGAGTGGATTGCCATTTCCTTCTCCAGGGGATCTTCCCAACCCAGGGATGGAACTCCGGTCTCCTGCATTATACGCAGATTCTTTACCATCTGAGCCACCAGGGAAGCCAGATATCCCTAAACATCAGGCCCAACTGCTAAAAAAAATTTTTCAAGGAACAAATGATCTCCATTTTATACAAAGCACTAGAGAGCATAAAAAAGGAAAAGTACTAAACTTACTTTATGAAGCTGGTATCACCCAGATACCCAAACAAGGCAAGGACAGAATTAGGGGATTTTATTGTGTAATTTACACATGAACTCACTCGGAGAAAAATAGATGCAGAAAAGGCATTCAGTAAAACTTAACTCATGATTATTAAAACTAGCCCTTTGTAAAGGATGTCTACCAACAACCCACAAGAAACATACTACAATGTTAAAAATCTTAGAATTAGTCCCTTTAATGTATTACTATAACAAAGAGGCATGCTATTCTTACTTTTATGCCACACTGTACTGATGTTTGAGTCAGTACAAGAAACATGAGAAAGAAAAGCAAAGCCATTATTTGCAGACTGACTGCCTAAATTTCATCTGTAGCTGCTGCTACTGCTGCTGCTAAGCCGCTTCAGTCGTGTCCAACTCTGTGCGACCCCACAGATGGCAGCCCACCAGGCTCCCCCATCCCTGGGATTCTCCAGGCAAAAACACTGGAGTGGGTTGCCATTTCCTTCTCCAATGCATGAAAGTGAAAAGTGAAAGTAAAGTCACTCAGTTGTGTCCAACTCTTTGCGACCCCATGGACTGCAGCCTACCAGGCTCTTCCATCCATGGGATTTTCCAGGCAAGAGTACTGGAGTGGGGTGCCGTTGCCTTCTCCTTCATCTGTAGATGAAATGTTAAATACTCAAGTAAAACTGCTTAATACTATCAGCTGGACGAATACCCTTAGTGCATACATACGACTTTTTTTAAGATAAATGACTAAAAATAAGAATTGCTGAGTCAGATGATAAATGCACTGTTAGGACTCTTGATTGGAATTCCCATGGTATATACTCAAACTTGTACTGAATGACTGAATACACATTATCTATTAATTTGATGGGTGAAAAAATTCCCCTTGTTTACATAAACATTTCTCTGATCTACCCCCTACCCTGCAATTTGCCCTTTCTTTCAATTATATTGAGTTATATTGATGGTTCTTTTCTCCACCAGATTTAAAACCAGATTTTTAAAAAGATGACTAGCCACTAATTTTGAATGCTTCATACCCTTTAAAACACAATTTATGGTTCTGTGTCTAGATTTTATTCTGCTTCACTTTTCTACCTGGCTGTTCCTATGTTAATACCATTCTGTTTTAGAAAGTCTAACAGTAAATATTTTACTACCTAGTAAGGAGATCCATCCTTCATCTTCTTTTCCAAGATTCCCTTAACTATTCTCTGGTATGTACTCTTTCAAATGAACTTTCAAATGTTAATTAAAAATCTCAATTCTTTTTTGAATGACTTCATGTTGAATTTACATAGTAATACAGGGAGAATTGATTTTTTTCCCCTTTCATCCCTGGTCCAGGAATTGAACTGAGTCCACGTACCACAACTACTGAGCGTGTACTCTGGAGACCATGAGCCGCAATTACTTAGCCCGTGCACCACAACTTAAGCTTGCATGCCTAGAGCCTGTGCTCTGTAAGAGAAGCCACTGAAATGAGAAGTCTGTGGACTGCAACTAGAGAGTAGCCCCTGCTTGCCTCAACTCAAGAAAAGCACAAGCAGCAGTGAAGACCCAGCACAACCAAAAATAAAAAACTCCATAGCAGAAGAAAACTAAATTTAAAAAAAAAATTTCAAAAGAATTTAATTTTCTTAAAGATACACCTATACATCAGCTCATAATCTCTACACAGCTACATTTTTTAAAGTATAGTCTATACCTCATCTTTCTTCATCCCCTATCTTTATAAAATAGGTAAGAACTGTAACCAAAATTGCATTAATAATTGAAAAAGAAACTACTAAGTTAAATTATCAGATCAGCACTGCCAGTTTTTAGCTAAGTGTCTCTGGCAAATAAATCAATCTCCTATTCCTCTTCTACATAACTTGAGAGTTTCTGTATAGATGGTCTTAAAAGAACAGAGAGTGATCTCTATGCTCCTAAACACTATCTTTTCAACTAATTTTCAAAAGAAGTCACACAAGATTATTTTTCTATTTCACTTAAACTTTAAAAAAGGAACCTCACAACTTCACTTGTGAATCATATAGTACTAAATATTACCTTTTGTCCTCGTTTCATTGGCTGAACAACTGGGACATTTTTGCTTGTGTTCTGATGAGTTTCAATGTGTAGAGCATTTTCTTTTTCTTTGTCCTTTCCTTCTGTCATTTCTAAATCCCCTGAGTCATTTGGAAGCTTCTTTTTCTTCATTTCCCTAAATATAAATGAAATGAAAAATATCTTAATCTTAGAATTCCAAATTCTTAATATCCTAAAAAAATTATATGCAGAAGGGAATGTGTATGAGATCATGCCTTCTGCTTAACCTGTTATCACCAGGCTACAGTATAAAAGGAGTGCAAGTCATCATACAAGAAAAAGCTAAAAAATTTTCTCTCATGAATTTATGATTCTTCCTGGCATCCAGGCTCAACACACTGTCATCCTTGACTTATCCTGATTCAGTAGCCACGTTCAGTCCCTCAACACCTTGATGGCCAGGCAAAGGGATTTGTAGTCTTTGTATCACCATGGCCTTGGCAGATGTTAAATATTCAGTAAAACATTTGTGGGTCTGTTAGTGGAATAAATGGATCTTAGAAAATAAAGAGGAAAGGAAAATCCTATTACTGTGCAATCACATTCCCAATGTCACTGCCCCAGTCCAAGTCCTTATCACTTACCATCCAGACTTCCTCCATATTCCCCCATAATCTGTTCTACGTGAACTTCTACATTAATTTTCCATTATTGTTTACCTATGTCACATTGCCATTCAAAATCTTCCAAAAGTCCTCTTCACATCACTATTAAGATAAGTCTAAAACACTTAGCTTGTTATTCTAGGTTCTCCACTTTTGATTCTATTTCACTTTGCCAATTTTATCATCTATCAGTTCACAAACATGAACATTTTGTTCTTTCCACCTCAATCTACTTATCTATTTCCCCAAAGCACCCTCAACATTACTTCCAAATACCTATCACCTCCCCGTCTCTGATCATACTAATTCTCCTTGAAGTTTCTGACCTTAACTTGCATTACCTAAGATGCAACTGTATCTTCAAGGTAAAAACTTCTGATGGTATTTCCCAAAACACTTCAATGCACAAAAAATTCTTATTCCTGAAATACTGTATCACTTTCAGATAACACTGTTTACAGATTTATGGCTATTTCTTGAATCCAGGACTCAAAAGCTTCTTGAAGGCACAAACTTTATATTTTACCTCTTTGTAGTCTACCATAATATCTAGCATAATACCATACTCATAAATACCAGCACTCAGTTTTCTATAATTTATAAAGATTATCAAACAAATGGGTTTACTATCCATTCCAATCTAGGGCCTCTTTCTGGAGTGCTTCACCAGCTGTCGTCTTTTCCACCCTGCAGTAGTTGTCTCAGTTGTCCCCTTCACTCTATCTTTTTCTGTCTGCCTTCTACGCCCTATTATGTTAAAGAAGAAAAAAAAAAGATGGGGAAAAACCCCCAAGTCTTCCTCTTACATAAAAACTGCCTAATTTCAGTACAGGCATGCCTCAGAGATATTACAGTTTCTGTTCCAGACCATTGCAATAAAGAGAATATTGCAGTAAAGCAAGTCATGAATTTTTTGGTTTCCTAGTGCATACAAATTTATGCTTACACTATCCTGTAGTCTATCAAGTGTGCAAAGCAATATATTTTTAAAAAGCAATTGTATATACCTTAATCAATACTTTACTGCTAAAAAAAAAAATACCACCACCTGAGCTTTCAGTGCATCATAATCGCTTTACAATAGAAACAAAGTTTACTGATCACAGATCACCTGAACAATTAATAATAAAAAGCCTGAAACATTGCAAGAATTATCAAAATATGATCCAGAGACATGAAGTAAACAAATGATGTTGGAAAAGTGATGCCAACAGATTTACTCCATACGGGGTTACCATAAACCTTCAATTTGTTAAAAAAAAATTAAAAATCTGCAAAGCACAATAAAATGTGGTATGCCTGTATTCGTCTTCACTTCTGTCAATAGTATCACAGAATCAGCCTATCTATTTAATATACTGCAATTATACCATACATATTTATGTAATAAAAGGTCTGTTTTGTGTTACTTGACCTATCTGATTATAGTGGCAGACGGGGCCCTTAAAAGAGAAAAACCTATCAGAGCTGAATGTAAAGAACAAAACAAAATTTATGCTAAATCTTGGTAATTTTAATGAGATCTTTATAACAGCCAAGTGATCTGTCATAACCAAACTGTCAGTTATAAAAAATAGATGCTTTTCAGTTAAATAACACAAGTATATTTACCTTCTTTCCTTGGCTGACAAATGCCTCCGGCTCTGCAATTTACTGTCACTCTATTAAAATTAAAACAAAAACACAAGCAGATACAAACAATAACATCACTACTGTTAATTTTTCAAAAGCCAAAATTAAAAAGAAAATTACTCTTATTTATTGAGAATGACATGATGTTCTTCAAAACACATTGAAGAAAAATGTTACCATATTAGAAGATTCCTCTTTTGAAGCCAATTTCTGGAGGGACCTATGGAAACAAACAGAAAGAGGAGTCTACAAGCCTTTACAGGCATTCAGTTACAAAGCCCCCAGACATTCCCATATTACTCTCCTAAATAATTATTGGCAATGCTATCTATACATTTTCAAATTTGGTAAAATTAGAAAAAGTATAATCAAATTGCTCATCTTAAAAAAAATTGCTCATCTTCCCACTTTATATTCTTAAATAGCTGACATGTATTGGACACCTATAATATGCCAGGTACTGCGAGACGCTTTACATGCATATAACCTTCACAAAAACCCTACGAAGGGTGGTACCATTCTCTTTTCACCAAGAAGGAAACTGAAGCTTAGACTCAGTCACTCGCCTAAGGACCCACTTTAAGACTCAATACTGGTCTGACTCCTAAGCCTTTCTTAACTACTAATATAATAAAGTTTTTATAGCTATGGTGTTGTTTACCTAGTGATCTGTGAGACATTAAAGACTAAGACACCCTTTTTAAAAGAGTGTAACTGCCCTTTTATTATTAGAATTTATAAACATTAACTTGTTCTTATTTTCATCTAGTTTGGCAACTTTCACATTTACTGTATTTTTTTACCCAGTGTCCTGAGAATTTAAGAGAGTTCTACCTCCTTATCAAATGGTGAACAGACAGTAAGATGGTAGGACAACGGAGGGTAAAAGCACTGAAGTCAATCTTGGCATTATTTTTATAAAGTCATCACTCCCAGCTTACAAAATAAGACTGAAAATTATGGCTTTGAAATTACCTTTGGGACTGAAGGTGGGACAAGTCGATGGAAGTATCAGGATAATGTAATGTCTCTTCTTCATCCTTCATTTCACCAACAGGTTCCTGATCTTTTACCACCCCCTCAGACTCTCCTTCATCTTCAGAGCTTTCTTCCTGAATTAGTTCATTTAGTTCATTGCCACCACTCTGAATAGTAATATCCTCTTGGTCAACCTGAGTCACGAGCTCCACTTCCACAGGAGTTTCATGTAATTCGTCTTTATCTTCTTCACTGCTACTTTCACCCCCATCTGCTAAATTACAATAAGGAAAGTCAGAGAGCTATCATCACAACAAAGTTAGATGATTTCCTTGAAAACTTCATAAAAATATTCTGTTCACTTCCTCGTTCTTCAAAACATCACCAGAAAAATATTGGATCGTCCCCAAAGGTTACTCTGACTTAGATAAAAGGATACTCTGTATCCGGAATTGACTGGAATAAATGATCTCCAAGATCCTATACCACAATAAATTTCTTAGACATTGCAATCATTTCTGCAATGAAAACTGTATCTTTTCTTTGTTATTTCCAAAACGAGAAAAACAGAAGCAGTTGTAGAAATTCTGCCAATTTTATCATAATTTGCACATGAGAACTGAAATGAAATAAAACAAGTTATGTAACTGGCACACAGCAAGTGTTCACACTTTTGCAAAAGGACCACCATCCAGTGGTAATAATATGGTCCAGTTGTGCATGTGTGTGCACTCAGTTGCTTCAGTCACGTCCAACTCTTTGCGACCCTATGGACTGAGGCCCACCAGGTTCCTCTGTCCATAGATTCTCCAGGCAAAAATACTGGAGTGGGTTGCCATGCCCTCCTCCAGGGGATCTTCCTGAACCAAGGATCGCACCCGTGTTTCCTGCATCTTCTCCAGTTACCTCACCTATAAAAATTAGATGCCACCAACCAAGGATGGTTGTGAGAATTCAATAGAAAATAATGTAAATAAAGTATTCATGTCAGGAACATGGTGAAAATTCAGTAAAACAGAATCATGTTCAACAGTAGTTGTTAAGTGAAACAATGAGATACTATTCTTAAGAAGCAATGACTATAAAATATGTAAAAATAACTTCGAGGGCATATATTCCCTAGTTCCTTTAGGTAGGCAGGTTAATTTATTCCAGCAACCATAGCTGCTCTCTACTTGAAGCAAACACATTATTTTTTTTTTTTTTAATTTTTTTTTTTTTGGCAAACATATTATTAAATCAAGGTAAATTCTCATAAGAAACTGCACGTATAATAACTCATCTTTGTATTGCTTCTAAATCCTAAATCCAAAAGTAAATGCTTATTTATATATACCTGAGTCTATCTCTGATAAACATGTTTATGTATTACTCATTAACACTGGGCTTCCCAGGTGGCACTAGTGGTAAAGAACTCGCCCGTCGATGCAGGAGACCTATGAGACCTGGGGTCAAACCCTGAGTCGGGAAGATCCCTGGAGAAGAGCAAAGCAACCCACTCTAGCGTTCTTGCCTGGAGAATCCCATGGACAGGAGATCCTGGAGGGCTACAGTTTACAGGGCTGCAAAGAGTTGGACACAACTGAAGTGACCTAGCATGCATGCATGCATTCAATACTGAAGTTTTACAATATAAACATACATTCAAGTATTGGTTATGGATTCAAACACTTTATAATTCACTAGAATAAGTATATTGAACATTTCAAAAAACAAAAATTCAATACCATTGATAACAAGTCGGGTATTTTTGAAATTTTAACTATCCCAAAAGAGATGATCTTCTAAAAAATTCAGAAGCAAAACTAGACAATGGAAAACATGATCAGCTACTTTATTAAAATCTGTATACTACCTAGTTGTTCCATTTCTTCTGACATGAGCTCACTTGTACAACTCGCCAGTGTCTCCATGTCTTCATCCTGCACTCTGACTTTTCGTTCACCCCGATGTCTCCAAACACAAGACTCATCTACCTACAGAAACAGTTCTTTTCATTGGTGGAACTTTAGGTAAGACTAGTGAAAATCAGGAGAAAAAAAAAAAAGAAGAAGCTGAAGAATACCTTAAAGAGGAAGCTAAACCCCATCATTAGATGTGAAGGAGGAAGGAAATTCTTTTTTCCTGCAAAGATAATGTACAGTTTTAAAATTCCATTTTCTGCATTTTATGCTTGTAAGATATCTGACACAGTGGTCAAATTTGTTCTTTTTTTTTTTTTTTTGCTGTCATCAAGCAACATTTTCCATTAATAGACTCTGGCATTATGTATAGGAATAAGAATTAAGAAAGAAAAAATATGAAAGCTTGCTCTCATCTGGATTAGTCAGATCCTGAATAATCTATTTTGAGAAAAAAGGTCATGTTATTTACTTTCTTACCCTTATAAACATAAACTATGTGAAAGAACATTGTCATTAATAAAAATATATGTGGCATGAGCATGTCAAATGCTAAATTTGCCAAACCACAGTAAAATCTTCCTTATTTAATAACATACTTCATATAT
The DNA here is from genome assembly GCF_033118175.1 of Dama dama. Taxonomy (NCBI): domain Eukaryota; kingdom Metazoa; phylum Chordata; class Mammalia; order Artiodactyla; family Cervidae; genus Dama; species Dama dama. The sequence continues at coordinate 59,401,401 of NC_083692.1, read as the reverse complement.
GAAATCAGAATAATTAGCTTCTGAGAATGTTAGCAGATGGTCTTCAAACCTGTCTCCATAATCCACTGACAAATCATTACCTCTTATCATGAAGCTTCCTGTGGTCAAATATTCCCCAGTTGGTGCTGTTTTAGATACCTGAGAAACACAATGATACATTATACTCTTGTCTTAAACACATTTTTAAAATTTTCACCTGAGAAAGTAAAGCCATATTAAAGTAAACAGCAGTATGTCCTGAAAAGTTTATAATTTAGCAAAAATTCTTAACACTGAAAGGATAAATATCTCTTCAAAGGTAGGTGTAACTTTGTCAGTAACAAAGAGAAGAAATAACAAAGGATATACTACATCAATCATTTTCAAATGCCGTAGACCAGAGCCACAACTGACCTACATTGCCTCTCATGTGAGATAAAACAAGAAAAACAAGGATAGTTTAAAAAGCTTAACATAAAGGTATAAAACTATATTAACTCTATTTATTACATTAAATCATTTCCTGAGATTTTTTCCCCTGGCTGGGGCGGGGGAGAGGGGGCAGAGGGAAGGGGATGAAATAACCTTTCATCTTATTTAATTTGGGGGGGGTAATGAAATAACCTTTCATTTTAGTAAATAAGGATAATAGCTTATTTTTAAAAATATATTCTAACTTGGCAAAATAGGAAGTGAGCAATATAATTCCGAAATTTAAAAAAATTTTACACATCTGTGAAACACCCAAATCTGAGAGTATCTTTACTAGTAATAGGTATGCAAGGGATTAAAAGCACACTAAAAAAACCTATTCATAAAACAATTAAAGCCATTTTTATTACACTGCAACAGGCAGAAAAAATAACCCCAGAAGTGATATTAATTTCCTAAGAACACAGTATCACAGCACAGCAGAAAACAAATACAAACAAATATAAAAAGAAACTAAATCTAAGGGAGGATAATGGTATTGAACTTTTTTAATCTTGCTATATAACGTTAGGACTTTGAAAAGCAATGTGAAATCATATATGGAATGTGAAATCATATATGGAATGAAGTACCATCAAGAAAATAGCATTAACCACAAAAAAATGGCAATTACTAAAACCAAGGGTATAGAAAAAGAAAAGAAAAAACACTGATAACCTATTTTACAGGAAAAGCTAGAGAGAATTCAGAAAATTTCAAGAAAGATGAACAGGTGAAAGACCTTTTAGGTCAGTGTGCCAGTCATAACTGGAACAGTCCATCCCATGGATAGAGCATGGATCGCTCTAAGTCTCTGCTCAAATCTTACCCTTCCAGAAAGGCTTTCCCTGACACTATATTCAAAATGGTAGCCTGTATCACTCTCTATCCCCTTACTATGCTTTAAAAAAAACTTGGTTACCGCCACTATATATTTTTCTTCAATATCAAAATGTCAACTCCATCACAAGGTACTTTGCCTTGTTCATTCTATACCCTCAAAATTTGGAACACAGTTACCCTTCTCACTAAATTAAGAAACAGGACCACCCTTATTACCTGATGATGGTACACCCACCAAGCACTAGTGATAACTCGAGCGTCCCAAGCAGCACTGTAGCAAAGAGCCATTGTGCCAGCTTCAGTCAAGGTCCGAGGGGGAATCGGTTCTCCTGTAATAACAATACTACGATGTTTCAGTACCGAAGTACGGACCTTCTAGAGCAAGACATGGAAACCATATACAGGATGACAGGTTCATTTCTCTTGTATTTTAAATAACAATATCACACTTTAACTTCAGTAGTGTATGAAGTTACTATTTTTATTAAAAAAATGTATTTATACAACAGGTTTTTAAATGGTCTAAGTAAATAAGTTCAGAAAATATCCTTTCATTTTTATCAGTAATTCTAACCTCATTCTAGAAAGGATAATTTAGAAAAACCTATTTAAAGGTTAAAGACTGCGAGAATTACTATATTGCCTAAAAAGTAAAAATCAAGAACATATTAACAGATCCCTAAGTAAGAATTCAAATATTTTAAAACTAGGATATAACTCACATACTATAAAATTCACTTTTAAAGTATATAATTCTGAGTTTTGATATGTTCATAAAGCTTTACAATCATTACCATTAATTCCAGAATATTTTCATCATCTGCAAAATAAATTCTGTATCTATTAACAGTAACTTTTCATTTTTCCCAGCCACTGGCAATCACTAATCTACTTTCTGTCTCTATGGATTTTCCTATTTTGGAATTTCATATAAATGGAATCATGTATACCTGGCTTCTTTCACTTAGCATGTTTTCAAGGTTCATTCATGTTAGAGCATTTGTCAATACTTCATTTCCTTTTAAGACTGAATAATATTCTACTTTATGGATATACCACATTGTATCTATTAATCAATTGACAGAGATACAGGTTGGGGATTCCCTGGTTGCTCAGTGGTAAAGAATCCACTTGCCAATGCAAGAGACTCGGGTTTGATCCCTGTATTGGGAAAATCCCCTGGAGAAGGAAATGGCAACCCACTCCAGTATTCTTGCTTGGGAAATCCCATGGACAGAGGAGCCTGGTGGGCTGTGGGGTCACAATGAATGGGACACAACTTAGTCACTAAACAACAATAACAACAGAGATACAGGGTATTTCCATTTCTTGGCTATTATAAATATTTTCAAACAAGTTTGGACACATTTTTAATTATCCTGGGTATATATCTAGGAGTGGGTCACATGGTAAATTCTATGTTTAACTTTTTCAGAAACTATCAAACTATTTCCTATTGCAGCTAGATCACTGTCCATTCCCACCAGCAGTGTATAAAGAGTCCAGTCTCTCCACAACCTCACCAACTCATTACTGTTTTTGGCTTTTTTATTTGGATTTTTCCCCACCCTGTGTGGCTTGTGGAATTTTCTTCCCTAACCAGTGACTGAACCCGAGCCCTCAGCACAGACAGCTTGGAGTTCTAATCACTGGACCACTAGGAATTTCCACTGTGTTTTTTAAATGTTCTTGTGGGTGTTAAGTGGCATTTCACTGTGGTTTTGATTTGTATTTCCTTAATGGATGAATGATGCTGAGCATCTTATCATGTGCTTGTGGGCTACTTGTATATCTTTAGAGAAACATCTATTTGACATTTTAATAACTGTTCATTTTAAAACTGCCTTTCTACTGTTGAGTCAAAACAGTTCCAGAGTGTTTTGGATATTGGTCCTTTATCAGGTAAATGATTTGCAAATATCTTCTCCCATTCTGTGGGGTGTCTTTTAATTTTCTTGATAGAGTCCTTTGAATTAAAGTTTTAGTTTTTGCATAACTCTAATTTACATTTTTTTCTTTGGTTGCTTATGTTTTTGGTGTCGTATCTAAAATGACACCAAAGCCAATAACTTCCAAAGCCAGTATTATGAAGATTTACACCTCATTTTCTTCTAACAGTCTTAGAATTTTAGCTCTTAAATTTAGGTCTATGATGTATTTGAGTTCATTTTTATAAGCGGTAGGAAGTTCCTATTTCTAACTTCATTCTTTGGCACATGGATATTAATTTCCCCAGCCCTATTTGTTGGAAAGATTATTCTATCCTTACTGAATGGCCTTGGCACCCTTGCTAAAAATCAACTGACTATAAACAAGGAATCTCAATTCTCTTTATTAATCTATCAGTTCATTCTCATACCAATACCACACTGTCTTGATACAACACTGATAGCTATTTTGTAGGAGGTTTTGAGGAAGTGTGAGGACTCCAAATCTGTTCTCCATTTTCAAGAATGATTTGGCTAATCTGGTTTCTCTGCATTTCCACATGAATTTTAGGATGAATTTTGTCCATCTCTGCAAAAACAGGCAATGGTGAGAAAGACTGCACCAAATTTGTTGATTAGTGTGGGAAATACTGCCATCAGAACAATATTAAGACTTTCAATTTATAAACATTGGAAATCTTCCCATTTATTTAGATCTTCTTTAATTTCTTTTAATGATGTTTTGTAGTTTGGTGTGTATGTCTTACTTTTTGGTAAGTTTGTTACTAAATATTTTATTCTTCTTCAATGCTGTTATAAGTGGATGTTTTATTAATTTCCTCTTAATATTGCTCATTACTAGTATATAAAAACATAACTGACATTTTATATATTGACATTATATCCTAGATACTGCTGAACTTGTTAATTAATAATTTTTGGTGGGAGGTTTTAAATATATAAGATTATGCCATTTGCAAACAGAGACACTTTTATCTGTTCCTTACCAATTTGGATATTTTAAACTTTTCACTGCCTAATGGCCTACTCAGAACCTCCATATGATGTTGAGTAGAAGCGTGGCAAGAACAGATGTGCTCATCTTATTCCTGATCTTGGGGGGAAAGCTCTCAGTCTTTCCCAATTATGCATGATTTTCAGCTATGGATTTTTTATAGATGTTATTTACCAACTTGAGGACGTGTCCATCTATTCTCAGTTTGTTGAGTATTTTTATCACAAATGAGTACTAGATTATTACCAAAGGCTTTAAGGCTTTTTTGCATTAGTTGAGATCATCATGTGGTTTTTGTCCTCTATTCTACTAATATACTGTATTACACTGATTAATTTTCATATGTTAAATTAACCTTGCATTCCTGGGAATAAATCCCACTTTATCATACGTATAATCCTTATAATATACTGCTGGATTCAATTTCCTAATAGTCTGTTGAGAATTTTTGTGTCTCTATTCATAAATGACATTGGTCAGTGGTTTCCTTCACTGTGATGTCTTTGTCTGGTTGTTATTAGGGTAATACTAGTTCCATAAAATGAGTTAGAAAGTTCCCGTCTCTTCTGTCTTTTGGAAGAGTTTATGAAGGATTGATGTTCAGTCTTCTTTAAAAGTCCTATAGATTTTAAGAATTTGAATCTTTTTTTTTCAGTTAGTATAGTTAAAGGTTTATCAATTTTATTGATCTTTTCAAAGAACTAGCTTTGGTTTTATTGATTTTCTCTATGGTCTTTCTGTTTTATTTCTACTCTGTATCTTATTGATGGACTGAAACATCATTATAAAGTGTCCCTTATCTCTATTAGTGTTTTTTCTCTTATACTAAAAATAGTTCAAACAAAAGACTAAACTTCTGAATAACAGAATGAATTACATTACCTGTTGGATTCTTAATTACACAGCTAGTTGCTCCATGAAGGTCAGCATGGACATAAATGTCCCCTTTAAAACAAATAAATACTGTAAGTCTTATTTCTGCTTAAGTTGAAATTGTTTATTTATTGTTTAAAGGGTTCAAAACCCAAAACATATATGAAAATAAAGAAAGAAAAGACCATCTCCCACCTGTGGGAGGATTTTTCATAGGCCTCCTCAGAGGAGAGCTATGCTAATAAGGCAGATAAAATGGCCCTAGTTCTTCTCCCTCCCTCTATCCACACCTTTCTGCTTTATGACCCTGAAGCTGCATCAGGAGGTGGAGTCCACTCCCCTGTCACTCAAATATGGGCCTACCCCTTGACGAAGAGAATGTGGCAGACATGACCAAAGGCCAGTTCCCAGTCTAGGCCTAGACAGGCCTTGTATGCTTCCTCTTTTTCCTCTCAAAAATTTGCTGAGTTGCCATATAAGCAAGCCCAGGCTAGCCTGCTGATTGGTGAGAGAAACTTGATGATGAGTGAGTCATCCTAGCAAATGCAAAGGTCCTGAGAACCACAGATGGTTGACAAATGTGACAATCATGAAGCCAGACTGAAGATAAGTAAGAAATGAGACTAGGGAAGAAGCCAGGAACCTTGTAAGCCACAATAAGGACTTCTAGTTTTATTCTGAAATGTGTGATGACAAATGAATAAATGAGGAAATAGATGAATGCATGGATGATGGTAAACTAGGGAAAAGTAAAGTGCCTGGTTTCTAACAGAAAAAATGAGCAGCCACTGTTTGCCATGGATAGTTCATCTGAGATTTGAAACTCAAAGAAGAGCAAAGCCCATACAGTTCCATGAAAGGCTCGGCTCACAATGAATAGAGTTAGAGAAGACAGAGAGCAAGCCCTGGGTACCATGTAACCTGAACCCTGTTGTTTTCTTTCCTGCTTCTGGATCCTCAAAGGACATAACATTAGCTCTGATATTGATTATTGATTTCTGATACCCATACTGAGAGTTCAGCCACAGTGAAGTGATGGTTATCAGCAAACAAAAACAAATGAGAGGCCTTACAACACAGGTGTGAAGCCCTGTTTCTAAATGCGTAAAAAGTTTACAAACTTCAGCATTTAAAAATTAAGCTTTAAAAAAATCTGATGTACAGCCACTTTGGAGAATTAAAAGCTATTTTGTTAATGTAGCAGAAAATCAGAAATCTAATACTATAGATTACCTCAGCATTAATCCTTTAGGAATATTCACTTAAAATGAGAATTAAGTATCAAAGCACATATTCAACCATAAACCATGAAACTACCAATTAAATCTGTCAAACAAAGGAGTACAAGATGAAAATCTACACCTAATATTGAGATAACCAATCCAATTACTTAAGAGAAAATTCTTTCGAATTTTAATCTTACTTACCTGGTGTCAAGTATCTTTTCACAATTATTTCATTCTGTTGCTGATCTCGTCCACCAATAATTAGATAGTTCTCTGAGCTAATGAACCAGAGGAATTTCTCAAACCTACCAAATTTTAAAGAAAAAAGTTAACATTTTTTCCCCTTCATAGTTGCCTGCATTCAGATCCTTTTAATTAACAAAATGAACCAGAAGGCTCTCCTACATGTAGGTTAAGACAACTTGATGGCTTAGTTTCTTTTCTTAAGATATCAAGCTCAATTTTACCGAAAACTTGTAATAAATTGCCTTAGGGTATTCTTAAGACAGTCTTAGTAGAAAGCAATTTAATATTATGTTTAAAAAAATGTTCTCTCTTTATCTCCTTCCCATATAGACAGTCTTAGACTGAAGTTGTAATAATGAATTACAAAAAGTATAAAATGTCACCTGGTCCCTAGGTTTAGCTCTCTTTTAGTGGGGTACTGGATATTCTTTGGGACTGCAGGTAAGAAAGAAAAATTGTTTTCCCATCCTGTCCTCAATCAACTGAATGTTTACATATATGACATTCTTTACACTTAAAATACGTAAAACTAAAAATTGTCATCAGAAGTGTAAAATTACAACTTTTCTGAAGAAGCAAATTAACTTGGGTTTTCATGGTTAATACATACCACCACAGAAAAACAGAGTGTAACTGCTATATTTAAAATGGATAACCAACAAGACCTATTGTATAGCACATGGAACTCAGCTCAATGTTATGTGCCAGCCTGGATGGGAGGCAGGACTGAGGGAGAACAGATACATGCATATGTATGGCTGAGTCCTTTTGCTATTCACCTGAAACTACCACAACACTGTTAACCAGCTATACACCCCAATACAAAATAAGGTTTTTTTTTTTAAGTGAAAAGTGTATATTTGTATGATATTTAGAAAATGAGATGAACATAAATATTTCTATGCTACATATGACTGGTAGGATCATCTTTTTATGATTTAACCTACAATTTTAAAATTTCTGGCTAAATATAATAGATTGGGGATGTCCCTGGTGGTCCAGTGGCTAAGACTCTGTACTCCCAATGCAGGGGGACCGGGTTCGATCCCTGGTCAAAGAGCTAGACCCCTCATGCTGCAACTAAGGGACTTGGCATAGCCAAATAAATAAATATTAAAAAAAAAAAAAAAAAATGACAGGTTGAGCACAGGCATTAAACGAAACTCTCATATCAAATATAACAGCAGAAGGATTCTACTCTTATTTTCTAAAATGATTTTTTATTAATACATATACATGGTTCAAAATTTAAGACTATATAGAAATGTAGATTGAGAGATCCTACATCTCTTTATCTTCTACCACTGCTACTGACCAAGGGACCATTAGCTTCTGATGTACCCCTCTCAAGTATTTCTTTATATATAAAAAAGCTAAAATAAACTGCTTATTCTAAACCTTTTCATTTTTAGACACAACACACTGTTCTGCATCTTTTTTTCTCTTTTTACTTAAAAATATATTTTCTTCATTGCTGAATGGATGTACTATGGATTTAACCACTTCCCACTGATGGTAAAAAGGTTTGTAAAATGACATATACCCAATAAGGACAAAAAGAATGAGAAAGGTAAATTAGGGATGTATTTTTTAATCATCCTAGCAAAGGAATGCATAACTAACAGGCCAAAAAAAAAAGTCAACTAATCAGAAGAAAGCAATAAGGAAGACAAAAAAGAACATAGAATGACACATGACACATAGAAAGCAAACAGTAAGACAGAAGATTTAAACCAAAATATATCAGAAATTGTATTAAATATAAACATAGTCAATTCTCTTGGAGCTTCCCTGGTGGCTCAGACAGTCAAGAATCTGCCTTCAATGAGAGAGACCTAGGCTCGATCCCCAGATTGGGCAGATACCCTGGAGAAAGGAATGGCAATCCACTCCAGTATTTTTGCCTGTAGAATTCATGGACAGAGGAGCCTGGTGGGCTACAGTCCGTGTGGTCACAAACAGTTGGACATGACTGAGTGACTAACACACACACACAGTCATTTTTCCAGGTAAAATGCAAAGACTATCAGACTGGGAAAAAAACAATATATATATATACTTTAAAACATAAGGATATAAAAATGTTGAAATACAATGACAGCAAAAGATAATACCATGCAAACACAAACCAAAACCAGTTGAAACAGTCTGAACATCTAGCATAGACAGATAAAATGGATGTAAGTTAAAAGGACATTTCATTAAAATAAAAGGCTCAATTCAGTGAAAAGATAAAACAGTTCTACATTGGTATTACCTAACTAGATAGCCTTGACATATATGAAGCAAAAATGCAAAAGTAAAAGGAGCGACAATCCATAATTGTACAATATTCGACACATCTCTCAGTAATTGGAAAAACAATCATTAAAAAGAATCAAAGGTGCCAAAAATTTGAACATGATTAATAAACATGACTTGATATTTAAAGAAATGTACTCAATAACTCTAGAAAAGACATTCTTTTCAATTATATATGAAACACTTATAAATAAAGCTTGTGTATAAATAGACTGGACCAGAAAACAAGTTTCAACAAACATCAAATGTCTGAGGTACAGAATATCATCTCTATTACACAAATTAAGCTAAAAATTAGTGACAAAAATATAACCAATCCCCCTCTCAATATGTTCGGAAAGTAAGACATATACTTTTAAATAACGCACGGGTGGAGAAATCACACTGGAAATGAGAATATATCTTGACATGAAAGATAATGAAAATACTAAACAACAAAATGCTTTAGATGCAGATAAAGCCATGTTGATATAAATTTATTGCTTACATATATTAGAAAAGAAGCTGAGGGAGGGGGAAAAAAAAGCAATGAACTAAGCTTCTGTTTCCAGAAATCAGAAAGGGAAATGCAAAAAAAAAAAACCCAAAGAAAAGCACAAAGATGAAAATAATTATTAAAATAGCACATATATAATATGGAGATCAATAGTTAAAAACTAGTTTTTTAAGGATCCTAATACTACTGAAAATCCTCTGGTCAGTTTAATTAAGAAAAAGAGAAGGCACAAATAATTCTTGAATGAAAATGGAAAAGTAATTAAAGAGTCTAGTGATGTTAGAAAGTTCAGTGGAGGGACTCCCCTGATGAACTAGTGGTTAAAACTCCACGCTTTCACTAGAGGGGGCAAAGGTTTGACCCCCGGCCAGAGAACTAAGATCCCACATGCCACATGGTACAGCCAAAAAAAAGAAAAGAAGGTTAAGTTGGATATTATAAACTTTTTGCCAATAAATTTCAAACTTTGGACAAAATAGACAACATCTTAGAAAAGCATTGCTAACCAAAACTAGAAAATCTGAGTGATCCTATTATTTACTAAAGAATTTGAATCTGTAATGAAAAACTTTCCCATAAAGAAAATCTCAGATGACTTCCATCAAGGACAGTTGACAAAGGAACACTTCTCAGTTGTTTTATGAGATAATATAATCTTGTATCAATAGCTAACAAAAGCATTATGAGAAATGAAAATTACAGGTCAAGGATATTCAAGAGATGTTAGAGAGAGAGAAAAGAAAGAAGCAAAAAAATTTTGAAAGCTGGAAAATAAATGGACAAGTGAGCCGACTCAAGAAGCTGAATCCTAAGCTGATGGTGCAAAAAGTCAAGAAACAAATCAACTTACACTTGTGTGACCCATAGAAAGCACAAAGTACTGCTAGAAATAGGGTTTAAGATGAAGTTTAAACAGAAAGGCTGGCTAAAAATCTGATTAAGAAGTAACAACCTCCCTAGATCTTTCCAGCTTTGAACATGGTGATTACCCCTTCAACATTCTAACAGAAAAGCCAGAAATTAAATCTCTAAAAAGGGTACAAAGAAGATTACTGGACTAGGGGAAATAAATCACAAGTTACATATATTAATATGTAAAAATAGGGCAATTAAGTAAATGTATAAAATACTGGATACTAAGACTCTCTAGCTTATTATTTCCACTGGGCTCCTAAAACGGAGACAGCCAAGTCTTCACTTTACAAGCATAAGCAAAAGAAGCTTTTCTAGGAAATGAGACCAGCTGAAGAGGCAAAAAGAAGTGACAAAAAGACATTAAGAGTTGCACAGAAAATGGACCACACAGATTATTTTACAAGTCCAACAAACCACAAAGAACTTCCAATCAGCATTTTACTGTTCTACTAGAAAACATGAGCAGACAGTCAAGGATCACCAGACATTAACACAAGTGAACACTGGAGACAGAACTAAAAAAATAGAAAAAAGAAACTTGGAGAAGACAGACCTGTTAAGATACTAAATAAAACTAAATAAATAAAAAACAATACTAAATAAAATGTAATACAGCAAAACTATTCTCAGTTATAAAGAAATGTACTGTTAAAAAACAGTTAAGTTTTTTAAGTAACATTGAAATAACCAAAAATGGCTCAAAATTTAAACATGATAGGAAGAAATAGAAGATCAAAAAATTCAATGGAAGGATTGAAGACAAAGTTGAAAAAAAATCTCAGAATACACAACAAAAAGAGAGAGATGGAAAAAAACAATGCAGTAAAACTGGAGAACTGTTGAGGGGGTCCCATATGTACAAAATAAGACTTTTAGAAAGTAGGAAAAAGAACGCAAAACAAAAAACAAACAGAGGGTGGGCGATTTTCTAAGAAAAAGTTCAAGAAAATTTCTGTTTCCAAAGGAAAAAGGCTCACAAATTATCCAGCATAAGGATAAAAACATCCTCACCAACATATTCACTATATTCTTGTGAAATTTTGGAAAATTAAGAGAAAACAAAAAAGATCCAGAAGCTTACAGAAAGATAAAAACAAGTTTCCTATTAAAATTCAACTGTCAAATGACACCAAACTTCAAGATCAAATCTGGAAGTTAAGACAACGGAAAATGCCTTTTCAAAAGTCTGAGGAAAACATTTTCAAATTAGAATTCAATACCCATTGAAACTGTTAAGAGTAAAATAATTTTTTTATACATTGGAGACCTCAAAGCTTTACCTCTTCCATACCCCTTTTCATGAAGTTTCTAGACCACACAGTCCATCACCAAAGAAAAAGGAAGTTTGAGATTCAGGAGAGAGAGGTTAAAGAGAACTTGCAGAATAATAATCAAAGGAAAATTAAAAATGCTTAGAGAAACCATCTAGAACAAAGTAGATCAAAAAGCTCCAGTGAAGACTTCTGCAAGGAGATGATACTGCTAAGATTTCAATTGTTTGAACATACTTGAAAGAGAATTTGAACATAATTAAGAACAAAAGAAAAAGAAAGCAAATGAAACAATACAATCATTAACTTCAGGGAAGATAAAATGCTGAGCAGGAAAGGAAAAGAAAGCAGAATACTATATGATCCAGCTGTGACTACAATTTAAATATCCATAATACTCTTAATCGGAGAAGGCAATGGCAACCCACTCCACTACTCTTGCCTGGAAAATCCCATGGACGGAGGAGCCTGGTTAGGCTGCCGTCTATGGGGTTGCACAGAGTCGGACATGACTGAAGCAACTTGGCAGCAAAACTCTTAATATAGAATATCAATCTTGACAAAATTATGCTGTAACTATATTGAGAAGCTAGGTGATGTGTGTGTATGTAATGGAGCACAAATGAAAAGAATAAAATCTTCATCTTTCCATAATGGGAAGTTATTAATAGAGTGTAAAACAGAAAAATTAGGCAGCAATATATTACTAAGAGAAACGGAAGTATGCAGCAAAACAATCAGCTAAAAGAACTAAAAGTTTCCTTGGGAGAGGAGGCAATAGGAGCAGGGAGAGACTTCCCTGGTGGTCCAGCAGTAAAGACTCCACCTTGCAATGTAGGTGACACGGCTTTAATCCCTGCTCAGGGAACTGAGATCCCACATGCCATAGAGGAACGAAGTCCATGGGTGACAACTAGAGAGCCCACATGCCGCAACTATTAGAGCCTGCCCTCTCGGGAGCCCGCATGCCACAACTCTGAGACCACTACCTGCAAAAGTTTGCAGGGTTAGCGGTTTTTAACAGGCTTTGTAGAACTGCTTGATTTTCTAAACAATGTGCATGTAGAAGTTTGATAAAAACAAAATATATTTTAAAAACGAACACTTACCAATATACTTTTCTTGCTTTTTGAATAGAGGTAACTGTTTGGACTTCTTTTAAGGTTTGCTTTGTTTTCTTTTCTGCTGATTTGAATGCCTAGTTATAAGAAAAGAGTTTTTAAGTAATTTGTTGAAAAATTTATTTAAATAATACCAAATAAATGATAGGGCAAGAAATAGTTTAAATGCCACAAAATGACGCAATCTATATATTAATACACACAACATGCACATGAAAGTAATGAAAAAAACTTTGCCTTAAATATTAAAATGATTTTAAACAAATATCTGCTTAAGATCTATCAAAAAAAATGGGGGGGGGGGGGGGCTTCCAAACAGTTCATTTGTTTGCCAGATAATCAGTGCAACCATACAGTAGATCTGGGGCTAGATGTCAGAGACACAACAATGAATAAGTCACTGGCGTCTAGGAGAAGAGATATATAAATACACAATTATTCAAATAAACATGGTAAATGCTACAAAGGATGCTGCAAGAGTATAACAAGGGAAGCTAGATTTATAATTGATCATGGTCAAAGGTATGTCTGAGGAAATGGCACTTAGGCTGAAGCCTGAAGGATTAATGGAATTACCAATGCAAAGAATAAAAAGATAAGGAAAAGGGCAGCTTGACCAGCAAGTATAATCACAGGGTAAAGTGTCAAAAAATGAGGGCGGAGAGGAAGATAGAACTAAGTCATGAAGGCCATTCGTTTAACAGATTTTAGTGTGACTAGGTTCCAAGCAATATTCTAGGGACTGGGACACAGCAATGAATAAAACAGATAAAGATCCCATGTTCATGCAATCTACATTCTAGAGAGAAGACAGATAATCATATGTTGGGGTGTATGTTTTTAAACAAGAAAAACAAAGAGTCAAGAGAAATTGAGGGCAGTCGTATTTTTACTGAGAGTGGTCCAAAAAGGCCTTTCTGATAAAGGATTATTTAAGTAGACAAATGAATGAAGAGGGGGATCCAACCACGAAAAGTCTGAGGGAAGAACATTCTTGGAAGAAAGAGCAGCAAGTGCAAAGGCCCTGAGAAAGTAGTATGGGCCACTGTTGTAGAACAGTTTACGATCCCACTGTAGTTGGAAAGAATATGTAACTGTGTGGTGCAGTTGCCAAATCATGTCCAACTTTTGTTGACCCCATGAACTACAGCCCACCAGGCTCTTTTGTCTACGGGATTCTTCAGGCAAGAATACTCAAGTGGGTTGCCATTTCTTTCTCCAGGGGAACTCCCCAACCAGGGATCAAACTCTAGTCTCCAGCACTGCAGGAGGAGTCTTCACTGACTGAGCCACCAGGGAAGACCCATTTAACAGGATAGGTGATGTGATCAAAGGGAAGTAGATTGTGTAGGACCTGATGGGCCAGAAGGGCTTTACAGTATCTTAAATAAGACAGGAAGAAACTGAAAGATTCTGAACAGAGAATAATCACTTCATTTTTATTTAAAAGGACTTACTGAATATGAGAAAAGTCTAAGATGACACCAATATTTTTAACTTGAGCAAAGGGGAAATTACTGAGATAGAGAACTCCGGGGAAGACAGGCTTAGGGGAGAAAATAAATACTGAAAATACACACATTTTAAGCAAAATTAAATTTGAAAGGTATTTCTGAATTTGAAAATCTCATTTAAAAATAGAAGAAATAATTCAGTTCAATTCATTTCAGTCACTCAGTCGTATCTGACTCTTTGCGATCGCATGAATCGCAGCATGCCAGGCCTCCCTGTCCATCACCAACTCCTGGGGTCCACCCAAACCCATGTCCATTGTGTCGGTGATGCCATCCAACCATCTCATCCTCTGTTGTCCCATTCTCTTCCTGCCCTCAATCGTTCCCAGCATCAGGGTCTTTTCAAATGAGTCAGCTCTCTGTATCAGGTGGCCAAAGTATTGGAGTTTCAATTCAACATCAGTCCTTCCAACGAACACCCAGGACTGATCTCCTTTTGGATGGACTGGTTAGATCTCCTTGCAGTCCAAGGGACTCTCAAGAGTCTTCTCCAACACCACAGTTCAAGAGCATCATCAATTCTGTATATGGCTGATTCATGTCAATGTACGACAAAAACCACTACAATATTGTAAAGTAATTAGCCTCCAACTAATAAAAATAAATGAAAAAAAAAAAAGCATCAATTCTTCAGCGCTCAGCTTTCTTTATAGTCCAACTCTCACATCCATACATGACCACTGAAAAAACCATAGCCTTGACTAGACAGACCTTTGTTGGCAAAGTCATGTCTCTGCTTTTTAATAGGCTGTCAGGGTTGGTCGTAACTTTCCTTCCAAGGAGCACCTTTTAATTTCATGGCTGCAATCACCATCTGCAGTGATTTTGGAGCCCAGAAAAATAAAGTAAGTCACTGTTCCCACTGTTCCCCCATCTATTTGCCATGAAGTGATGGGACCAGATGCCACGATCTTAGTTTTCTGAATGTTGAGCTTTAAGCCAACTTTTTCACTCTCCTCTTTCACTTTCATCAAGAGGCTCTTTAGTTCTTCTTCACTTTTTGCCGTAAGGGTGGTGTCATCTGCGTATCTGAGGTTATTGATATTTCTCCTGGCAATCTTGATTCTACCTTGTGATTCCTCCAGCCCAGCGTTTCTCATGATGTACTCAGCATATAAGTTAAATAAGCAGGGTGACAATATACAGGCTTGACATACTCCTTTTCCTATTTGGAACCAGTCTGTTGTTCCATGTCCAGTTCTAACTGTTGCTTCCTGACCTGCATACAGGTTTCTCAAGAGGCAGGTCAGGTGGTCTGGTATTCCCACCTCTTTCAGAATTTTCCACTTTGTTGTGACCCACACAGTCAAAGGTTTTGGCATATTTAATAAAGCAGAAATAGATGTTTTTCTAGAACTCTCTTGCTTTTTCAATGATCCAGTGGATATTGGCAATTTGATCTCTGGTTCCTCTGCCTTTTCTAAAACCAGCTTGAACATCTGGACGTTCACGGTTCATGTATTGCTGAAGCCTGGCTTGGAGAATTTTGAGCATTACTTTACTAGCGTGTGAGATGAGTGCAACTGCATGGTAGTTTGAGCATTCTTTGACATTGCCTTTCTTTGGGATTGGAATGAAAACTAACCTTTTCCAGTCCTGTGGCCACTGCTTAGTTTTCCAAATTTGCTGACATATTGAATGCAGCACTTTCATAGCATCATCTTTTAGGATTTGAAAGAGCTCAACTGGAATTCCATCACCTCCACTAGCTTTATTTGTAGTGATGCTTCCTAAGGCCCACCTGACTTCACATTCCAGGATGTCCAGCCCTAGGTGAGGGTGAATGATCACACCTTCATGATTATCTGGGTCGTGAAGATCTTTTTTTTACAGTTCTTTTGTGTATTCTTGCCACCTCTTCTTAATATCTTCTGCTTCTGTTAGGTCCATACCATTTCTGTCCTTTATGGAGCCCATCTTTGCACGAAATGTTCCCTTGGTATCTCTAATTTTCTTGAAGAGATCTCTAGTCTTTCCCATTCTGTTGTTTTCCTAACTATTTCTTTGCATTGATCGCTGAGGAAGGCTTTCTTATCTCTCCTTGCTATTCTTTGGAACTCTGCATTCAAATGGGTGTATCTTTCCTTTTCTCCTTTGCCTTTCACCTCTCTTCTTTTCACAGCTGTTTGTAAGTCCTCCTCAGACAGCCATTTCGCTTTTTTGCATTTCTTTTTCTTGGGGATGGTCTTGCTCCCTGTCTCCTATACAATGTCACTAACCTCCATCCATAGTTCATCAGGCACTCTATCAGATCTAGTCCCTTAAATCTATTTCTCACTTCCACTGTATAGTCATAAGGGATTTGACAGAGATCATTCCGTCATTTTTGAGATTACAAAGAAATAATTAAGTCCATTAAATTAATAAGGCAGAGAAAAACAATGAACGTTTACTCTAAAACATATTAAGTACCTTCTCAGCAGCTTCAACAGTCTTCTGCGTTTTCTTAGCAGCATATCTCTTGTGATCATAATACCTAGAAAAATATATCTCTTAATTTTAGATAAAATCTTTACACTTTAGTTTTCCATTTACATTATTCCTAATTTTACAGACTCTCAAACAATTAAGAACCAGTTTTGCACATTATGTAACTTTGTTTTGTATGTTGTATATGAAAAAGTTAAATAATGCACAAGGTTTTAAAATATTTTCTGAAAAGTATTTCACCCCAAAGTATATATAGTCAAAATAATACTTCTTATCCATAATACCCTAACAGATTTATTGCAGGTAATATTTTACCTAAAACTTATACTTATGGGAATTCCCTGGTAGTCCAGTGGTTAGGAATCGTGTTTTCACTGCAAGGGACATAGGTTTGATCCCTGGTGGTCAGGGAACTAAAGTCTCGCATGCCTTACAACACAGCCAAAAAATAAATTTAATTTATACTTAAATTTGTGACTTACTTTTTGGCATTGGCATATGCTGACAAGCTGAGATCAACATCAACAAGCAATGGCCTGTTTTTCTGAGGCTTCTGCAGTTGCTTATTCTTTTGCTTTTTCTTTTTTCCTTTTGGCGGTTCGGTCTCATTTTTCTCAGTACTGACGTCACCATCAACATCGTCATCTTCCTCCTCTGATAACAAGTATGGATTTCTATTAAAAATATTCAATAGTATTTCACTAACGTCAATGACATCACTTTCTTATTTTCAATTTTTTTCTCAATGAAATTATAAATGGTCTACAGTACTTAAAAAGTTGAATTATTTTAATGTAAATTAATGTTTCCCAGTATTTTCAAAGAAAAGTTTTCAAATAAATTTTTAATGAATACAGTGAAAAATTAAACAGCGAAATAAACATTAACTGCTTAACTAAGAATCAAACTTACCTTAGCAGCATTGTTACATGGTTTGTCTGTAGTTTTAATTCTTTGATTGCATTTGCAACAGGGTCTCCTTGAGCCTGGGCTTCTTTCACAATTAACCCAATTTCCGTCCAATCTATTTGGTTGGCTAAAGCACTTCGAACAACCTGAATGGCTCTGTCAACTATTTGTAAGTTCATTTCTATAAGTTCTCCTTTAAGTTTGTCTATTTCCTTAAGAAATAAGCCAAAAAAACATTTGTTTCAATGCCAGTTGAAGTTCCCATTTCTGAAAAAGTATCTGAAAGAAAGTTAAACATGGTACCTGAGCCTGCTGAAGAGCTTCTAATCTGTTTTCGTGATCCTTCCGGACATTATCTAATTTCTTCAATGCTTGTTTTTCCTTTTGTTGACAAAACAGAATTTTTAAAAATCAGATTTATTCTACCATCTGTACCTTCTCTCTTACCTTCTGAGACTCACTCTCCCACCCCTACTTCTGCCTCCTCAATGTTGTTACTAGCCGGCTGAAGCTCCCTGTAGTCCACCTCCCCGGGTCTATCCTACCCCAAAGTGTTTCATGCTCCAAAATTACCTCTCCTGACCGTCTACCTCCCATTCCCTACATAGGAATGTATATTTAAGATATGCCCCTAATGCCCTTGCGTTATTCAAGGCAGAATTCAAGACATTTTTCCCTATGACATAAATGTAAAGTTTGGGGGAATGCATCCTTAGCATGAGTTCCTAAAATAACTTCTTTTTATTTTATTGCTGTTTTTAATTTCTCTTATTTGTATCTATTCTTTTTCCTAAATTTATTACACAAAGGCTCATGGTAGTTATCTGACCTTTTATATAGTCAGTACTCAGTATCTGCAGATACAAAACCTATAGATATGGGAGGCCGACTATATTCATTGTACTATACCATTTTGTAAAAATCCTTGGATTTTGGTACCCACAGAGGCTCCTGGAACAATCCACTGCAGGCAGTGAGGGATGACTGTGTAGCATTTTATCACCTGGAACTTACATTTTAAGTTCCACACAACTTACTGATATGGGAGCTAAGTTTTCACAATAGTGAGAGCATTACCACTAAATGAATATGAGCATGCTGGATGTAATATTAAAAATACTTAAATTGTAAGAATGGTGACTCTTAAAAGAATGTACAACAATTGCTAATATAATCCATGAGTATTCTGATGCACATAAAAATATGGGATTCAATGTTACCCTTAAACATGTTTACTTGATAAAGTGCTGCCACCATGTGGCAATCATACTGTGTAACTGGTAACCCATCTGCTTTGAAATTCTGATTTTTACTAATTTTTTTAAAAAAACAACTGAGGGTGGGGAGGACACAGGCATTCACGTAAAGTTTTTGCACACATATTTTAAGATCTTATGAATATTTTTAAAAATCAAATCTCCCTGAACTCAAGAGTGACTGTCACCATTTTTTAAAACTTCTCTGCAGTGAGAGCCCCTTAAACATGGTCAGATGTGCTGGGAAAACACAGCGTATTAAAGCTTCCTTGCGGAGTCACGATACACACAAATTATATAAAGGTCTGGTTCAAAAGACCACTTTAACACACGTGCTGAAAACACTTCCCTCTCCTTCGGCCCGGGGTTTCCCTGGTAGTTCAGATGGTAAAGAATACGTCTGCAATACTGAGACCTGGGTTTGATCTGTGGGTTGGGAAGATGCCCTGGAGAAGGGCATGGCAACCCACTCCAGTATTCTTGCCTGGAGAACTCCACGGACAGAGAAGCCTGGCAGGCTACAGTCCATGGAGTTGCAAAGAGTTGGTCATAACTGAGCAACTTTCACTTCACTTTCACTCCTTTGGCCCATTTAAAAATCTCCTCCTTGAAACACTACTCCTCTTACAGCAAAGTCTGAAAAGCTCTGGGTAGTTGTAATAAAGCAAATCATACTAGGGAATAAATAACAGGCCTCCTTGTCACTGTATTTTCTGGTTTAGAGAGTATCTGATACTCTAATAGAGCAAATGAGTGGGGTTTTTGTCTGTTTAACACTGGTTCCCAAAAACAAAAAACAAAACAAAAAAAAACACACCGGTTCCCCTGGACCTTTATCAATATCCCAAGAGATCAGGGCATTCCCATACTACTTCTAAAAGGCTACCCATTTCTGTATGAGAGCATCACCTACCCAGCAAACCACACTTAAGGCCAGTTTATATTAAATAAATTTAATAAATTATATTAAATATCATGCTATTTATATTATATTAAAGTGTGGTTTTTATATAAACCACACTTA
The DNA here is from genome assembly GCF_033118175.1 of Dama dama. Lineage (NCBI taxonomy): Eukaryota > Metazoa > Chordata > Mammalia > Artiodactyla > Cervidae > Dama > Dama dama. The sequence continues at coordinate 59,381,583 of NC_083692.1, read as the reverse complement.
AGGTTTAATATAAATGTTTTTAATAATACCATACCTGTTGTAAAGCTTTTAAATCTATTTTCTGACCTTCTATCTTGGAATAAAATTCATCTACGGCCTTATCAAAAAAAGAAAAAGAAAAAGACAATCAACCAGCTGAAAAAAAAAAACCAAAAATATGGTCTCTACATTAACTTTCATACACACAATTTTAGAGTTCATTTTGTTTCATAATACCACTCGAAGAACTTGAGCAGATTTCCAGTAAATGTATTATACAGCTAAACAGTCAAGAATCAAATTAAGTTCAGATCTTTGGTCCTTCATCTTAAAATAAAGTGGCAACAAACTTTCCCAACAGTCTGTATCTGTGACCTCACTGATTTTTAATGTCCAGATTTATAGTGATTGTAAAGCAAAAATATTTTTAATTTCTCAAAGGAAGCTGGATTAATCTAACAATTCATATATCATGCTAACTGGTCAAAAAACAGAATCAGAAAACCCACCTTGTCAAATGATTCAAATTCTATATATGGACATTGTGAATGTTGAGAAAACAAGAAAGGATGAAATTCCTCATACCTGTAAAACATATTTACTATATCACATTCAAGAACATTAATAAACACCCAAAGCAAACAGACCCATGCCTACATACTTACGTGAGTATGTCTTCAGTTGGCTTATCTACCTCCAGGCTTGGTTTTACTTCTCTTTTCTGAATGATATACCCCTACAAAAATCCAACATTAAAACTAATTTATATTTATAATTAACAAAGATTTACTTTCCGTGAATGATATTGACTTTATTAGCTTATAAAATTATTCTAGTTAAAAATAATCAGTAGGATTTGTCTATTGATTGCATCACTTCTCAAAATTACGTTTTTAAGGATTAGTAAGAATCATTAGAACCTACTAATTCACATGGACAAGAGAAAAACAGGGAATAAAGAAAATGAATATTAATGATTTGATAAAGTAGTGAGATTATACATATGCATTTTGCTCTTTTCTTCCATTTTTCACATGTTCTGCAATTTAAAAGAGCCAAAAGCACTTTACTTTCAGCAGAAAAAGTCTTTGGTTCACACTGCTGGTAGGAAATTTTAGTCCATTTTAGTAACTGGGTGAAGGGTATATTTGGACTGAATTTAGCTATAATAATCAGAACTTTTCCTAAACTTTTTTGTAAGTGAAGTTATACTTGGACTAGGAAAGAAAAACAAGATACGAGGTAATTCAGCAGATATTTAATAATTAAAAAGATGTTGTAAATTTTTGGAAAGTGAAGGCAAATTAAAATGTGCTTTTCTATCTAAAAATCAACCTAAGAGGAAATATCTTTAAATTCCTCAAACTTCTGGGAGTGCTGATACTGACCTAGTACTTTGTAGAAGATTTAAGGAACAGAACAAAAATCAGAAACCAACAGCAATTAAAAAAAAAAAAAAAACTACCTTAGAATAAGCATATTACAGGTGTTAAACTTCCAAATTACAACAAAAAATTTACATATACTGATCCTTCAATGAAAATTCTAATATCTAAGCCACAACAATATATAGCAAGTATTATGTGGCACTACCTTTCCATTGAAGTTGGATGTTGTTTTCATATACTCTTCTGCTTTCTGTAGACAAACAAGTACTTTTTCAATATCTAATAGGGAAATAAGAAAGGAAAGAATGAGTACCAATCAATTGTCCATTAGCTATTACCAAACATCTATGCAGAAAATAGAAAGTGCTTATGAAATAATAAAGTTATTTAAGAAAATTAGTTATTTCATGCTTATAATCAATGTATTAAATAAGAATATATCTTGGTCAGCTTGTTGTCCCAACAGCTTTTATTGAATCCATCTTTCCCCTCATGATCTAAAAGGTACTTCTGTTCATATGCTAAAGTCTCACATATATTTGGGCTTGTTTCTGAATTCTTTATGCTGTGTATTCCATCTTCCAAAACTTAATTACTACAGTTTCATAATGCATTTTAATCTATGAAAAGATTATTTTCTATCATTACTATTATTTTCCAGAGTTTTCCTGAACATTTATATATGCTTTTTATTGCACATATCAGATTCATTTAAAAAAGGAAGTGTAATACCAAAATTAGCAATACCACCTGTTGGCATTTTGAACAGGACTGCACTGAATTCATATACTCCAGAAACTAAATCATTCATTTCAAACATTCAGTTTATATTTTTAAATTCACAAAAAAATTTGACAGCATAAAAATGATCCCTAAACCTTAAGAAATAATATATAATCCCAAAACATTAATAGCAAAAATGATTTATTTTTAAATTTTACATGAGAATCTGCAGATAAAAACTTGTTTCAAAGACCAAATCTTCCATTTTCCTTATATTTCCTACAATTTTTTATTATCCTAATCTGGAAGTTAATTTAGGTTTAATTAATCTAGAAAGTGAATTTAAGTAGTTACAAAAGCCTAATTCATTATGTAGTCACAGCACAGCACTTACAGAGTTAAAATCCATAAATAATGCTACTTCTAGAAACACCCCAGGTGCTGAGTCTGAAGGTGAATAATTCAGCTCCTTCAAGCCTCCAGAGACTGTCTCAAGTGTAGTAACCCCTTCAAAAATTTAGGAGGAGGGAGGAAGAATATTTCATAATTGAAAGGTAATAGGGTAGATCAAGAGATTAAACTGCATGTTACTAGGGATAAAATGTCACATTACAGTACAAAGTCAGGAATATCATATGGACAGAATACTCATAGGTCAAATTGTTTTTAAGTTTAAAACTACGCACTCACTGATTACTTTTCCCAGAAATAATTTTCACAGGTTTAAAAAAATGAAATAAATAAAAATGGGCAAAACTTGTAGCATGCACGTATACCTTTACTTTCAAATTTTTCATCCACTTTGACATTGGCAGGGAATCCATTTTCTATAAGACAATGCTCAATGAGAGCTGGCCCATAGGCTATAAAAGCAAAGGATATTATTTGTAGTATTTTCCTACAAAATTTCACATTCAAAATACTAATGTATATCCCAATATAAGTCATCTACTCAGTAGCAGTAACCAGTGAAAATAACAATTGGTTTATTTATTTTGAAATGTTATCAGAAATGACAGTTACTAGAAATTACTTATAAAAATTTGAGACAATAAACCTGAGGAAGTCAGTGCAAAAGTTACAAGAATTTAATGGAATTTAGCCACATATAAAAAGGATTATAAACCAGGGATGCAAGGTTGGTTTAGCATCCAAAAACTGGTTAATGTAATATATCACATTAACAGAATAAAAATTTTTCTATTGAAAAATCCAAACTTACAAATTTCACATGTTATACTAACTGATGGAAAGTTTTCAAAATAACTTCTTAATGCATTCTAATTTCATAGGAGAGGAAGGGTAACTCCCTTAGTAATCAATGGTACCTGTCTTCTCATATGTCCTTTTCAGATTCCTTAATACAGAGATAAGTGATGACTTTTCTCAAGTATAAAAGTTTATTGGAAAATCTTTATGCTGGTTATCAACAGTACCAGGCAGACCCTGGAATGCTCTGAGACTCACCAATAAAAATCAAAAAGCAAAAACAAAGAAAACCCAGCCACACTAAGTGGGTTATTAAACCAAAAAGCTTATGACATTGAAAAAACCAACTGATTTCTTAGAAAACTATAGCTAGCAATCAAGTACTAGATAACATACTATTAGTTTATATAACTGTATTGCTGTTAAATAAGATCTAAAAAGTAATGGTCAAAGTTCATACAGTATAACAAATTTCTCTTTCTTTGAAAATAAACCTCTATTTAAAGATCATTTTAAACTCCTTCCTACATTTATCAAGTTGTTCTAATTTTCTACTAGATTTAAATTTCTACTACAACTAGATCTGAATGTGTTAAACATATTCCAGAAAACCACATTATTTTACAAACACTTTGTTGCTCTATGTAGGATTACTCACGAAGTAATGGGTTAAGAACTCTCTTCAATAGTTCACCCTTAGGTGCACTGGCTAGTATTTCAGTCAATCTGTGAAACAAAATTAACACACCCCTTACTATCTTATATTTAATAGATCTTACAGAAATATTCACAATACTTTGACACGCATCTATTTACCTGATCTTCAAAATACCCTAAAGTAGAAGAGGAGTTAGTTTACTCTATAGGTAAAACCAAAGCGGTGGGGGGGAGTCATAAAAGCAACTTATCTAAGGTTACTAGGTTCCTGAACAGCAGGCTGAGACTCAAAACCAACTTTTCCAAAGAAACCCAATACTTTTTTCAACCAAGTCATACTGCTTGTCATCAGTGTGCTCATATGACATGAAAAGACACAGTTTTATGCAATAGTTAAATGTAGTTTGTGGAGATTGGTGTTACCATCTTTTTAAAAAAAATTTTATTAGAGTATAGTTGATTTAAAATGTTAGTTTCAGGCGTACAGTAAAGTGAATCAGTTATACCTACACATATATCCACTCTTTTAGATTCTTTTCCCACGTAGGTCACTACACAGTAGAATTCCCTGTGCTTTTTACATGTTATTAGTTATCTATTTTGTACACAGTAGTGTGTACATGTCAATTCCAATCTCCCAATTTATTCCTCTCTGTTAATATACCTTAACACCTGAAATGGCTTTACCTAATTAAGCATTTAGAAAGAACTCAAGGACGCTGTGGGCCATTACAACCCCCTAATCAGCATCAACTTCATCTACTAACTCCTTAGAAATATAAATTCCCAGGACCTACACCAGAAATACTTAAATCAAAAACTAGAGGGGGAGTTGTGCATGGAGTCTGTATTTTACCAAGCCCTCTAGGTGGTCCTGATGCATGCTAAACTTTGAAAACCACTGTTGTAGCCTCTTAGTCAGCAATCTTCCAGTCAGAAGATTATAGCTACAGTCAGAACCTTATCCCAACATATTCCTATTTCTTTTAGCTAAACCAGAATTTCTATCTCCTTTTGCACTCTGCCAAGATATCCACTGTCTTCTTAAAGAACAGCTAATAAGTCCCCTCACTTCACCAAGAAATTATAAACATCTGAAGTAACAACAAACTTAAGATTAAAAAAATATACTTGCTACTCCCAAATAAGGCTTAACTGCTTACATTCAAGTGCATATTTATATAATTCAAGCAGTCCTAATTTATTTTATGCAAGTAAACAAATTATTTCCTTATGTGACAGTGCTTTCATATCCTGATGTATAATCTCTTTTACTATCTAATACAGTATGAAATGAGTTAATAAACAAAACATGTTACCTTTCCAAGGTAAGCAACGGTTCAGCAGCTCTAGCATGATCAATTGGATAGCGTTCACGAACAGCAAATTTAACATCATCAGACTCATCAGTTCGAAATCTTAGGATATTTAAAATTAGGTACTCATAATCCGTAAGAACAATGTTTCCCTGTAATAGAATAAAATATAATTTAATGTTTTTCCTAAATCATTCTTAAATTTTCTTAAAAATTGAGAAAGGAAATGTCTCTTAAAACCCCAATGAAGGCTACAGAAAGGAAGTTACAAACAAAAAACATTTGAGTCACATCTCAACAATGCTCCTTACACTGACCCAGCATAGACTGTGAAATAAAATAAATAAATCTAAACACTCCAAGTCTGCAACACAATGAAGGGATCTGGAACAACGTTAAACTCTGTGTGATGGTTCTGCTGCTGCTGCTAAGTCACTTCAGTCGTGTCCAACCCTGTGCGACCCCACAGATGGCAGCCCACCAGGCTCCCCCGTCCCTGGGATTCTCCAGGCAAGAACACTGGAGTGAGTTGTCATTTCCTTCTCCAATGTGTGAAAGTGAAAAGTGAAAGTGAAGTCGTTCAGTCGTGTCTGACTCGTAGTGACCAGATGGACTGCAGCCTACCAGGCTCCTCTGTCCATGGGATTTTCCAGGCAGGAGTACTGCAGTGGGGTGCCGTTGCCTTCTCTGTCTTCTCTCCTACCTTTCAATTAACACCTTGATGACCACCAGTTGAACTTAATGTTGCACCTGGTTGAGGCAAATCTACAAACGCTGTGGCTTATTAAGAAAAACCACATATATTTCAGAAGCCAAACACAAAGCTATTTATTTATATTTTCACTTGCAATTTGTCTTTTAATGGCAGTTATGTGGCAAAATCAATAAAGGTCATAATACCCTCTGACCAAGGAATTCCACGATTGGTTATTTATGTGGCCTAATGTAGTAACTCAATAAAACCAAAAGCTACATGCTTAAACTGCAGCTTATTTACGACAGAAAAAAAACTGGAAACAGCCTAAATGCAAAAATTGGGTAAAGTGTTAAATAAATTATATCAATATGACAAGATATTTAAAAGCTGTTAAGACAATGTTTAAAAAGTAGAAAAATGTTTTATAATAAGATACAAAATTGGAAGACAAAAAATCCTGTATCCTGGCAAGCGAAAGGCAAATACAGGGAAAAATTAAAATACTTATTTGCTCAGACAGTAAAGAATCTGCCTGCAATGGGGAGGCCCAGGTTCGATCCCTGGGTTGGGAAGATCCACTGTAGAAGGGAATGGCAACTCCAGTATTCTTGCCTGGGAAATCCCATGGACAGAGGAGCCTGGCGGGCTACAGTCAATGGGGTTGCAAAGAGTTGGACATGACTGAGTGACTAACACTTCAACTTTTTTTTTTTTTCCATTAAAAAGTGAGGATTTTAAAAATCTTTTTAAAATTTAACATAATCTTTTTAATAAAAAAGAGGGGGAGAAGCCTAATGAAAATAAACTTCCCAAAGAACACAACCTTCCAAATTTATTACAGATAGTGAAGCTACAGGTTGTTGTATAATTAAAATATAAAAAAGCATTCATGAAGCAGTCACAAATGCCTTAGCAAGTACTCAGAAGTTGTCATCAAAGATGGTGGGAATAGTCTCAACCTGATGAAGAATAACATAAATGTCACTAGATGGGGCCAAGATTCACCCTGATCACAGATACACAGATATACCTTGAAGGTATTATAGGTTTGGTTTCAGACCACTGAAATAAAGCAGATATTGCAATAAAGCAAGTCACATTAATTTTTTAATTTCTCGGTGCATATAAAAGTAATGTTTATACTATACTGTAATGTGTAATAATATAATGTGATATATATAACAAAACATATAACAGTGTATAAATAATACACTGTAAAAACAATGTACATATCTTACCTTAAAAATACTTTATTGCCAAGAACTCCTAACCATCAACTGAGCTTTCAGCAAGCTGTTTGTGGTAACATTAAAGATCAGTAATCACAGATTACTATAAAAATAGTAATGAAAAAGTCTGAAATATTGTGAGAATTAACAAAATGAAACAGAGATACAAAGTGAGCAAAGGCTGTTGAAAAATGGCACATCAAGCAAAAAGTTACTTGATGCAGGACTGCCACAAACCTTCAATTTGTAAAAAAAAAAAAAAAAATGCAGCATATGAGAAGCACAATAAAATAAGGCTCAGTAAAATGATGTATGCCTGTAGATAATCTGAAGTTTCTGGTGTTGAAAGAGTAGGACCTACTGCTAAAGGTTCTAACTTCAAAGAAACCATGAATTTAGAAATTTAAATATTTATTTAACTTAAAGAACAGAAATGTTAACTGCATAAGGAAAGTAGGAGACTTGGACAGAAGTCCATACAGTGTCTAATTAGTTCATAAAGATGTGACTTGAAAAACAGATCTGGCCATAGGGCCTAGCATCTAGAAAGTGCTCAATAAATGTTTGTTGACTCAAACTGTTCAGTTATCAAGAGCATCTGGAAGATTCAAGTAAGGTAGTTCCCTAAAAGGGCTTTCTTTAAACCAAGGTTTCCCAAAAGTTTTCTGTTAAGATGGTTCCCATTACTTTAGCTGTGAATACTGGAGTTTCTTGGAGTCTAGAAAGAAGACAACAATTCTCTTCTATCTCACATATAAGGAACAAATAGGGACCAATTTCCACCGAAGAGCTGTAGTTAAGTCCAGTTCAAATGACTCATGCAAGAAATAAATGGGACCATTTAGGAGATGATAATCACAGAGAAAAGGAGAAAAAGCAAAGAAACAAAGACATTCAGGTTCTTTCCAAGTTTAACTATTATAAACACTGTAAGAATATCCTCGACATGGTCCTTTCCAAGGTCCTTCCTCTTATAACTTCCTCAAACTCTTCTAATAAATTCCTAGAAGTGGAATTCCTGGGTCAAAGGTTTAGACACATAAACTTTAAAAATCACATTATAATCTGTCAAATAATCCTCGAAAATAATGTTCTAATCTGCCCTTGTTCCTGTACACCTTTTTTTTTAAACTCGTCTTTTTTTTTGGCTGGATTAAACCTGGGCCATGGCAGTGAAAGCTCAGAGTCCTAACCACTAGGCCACCAGGGAGCGCCCTATACATTCTTGATAACAGTGGTTGTCATCAAACATTCCAATCATTTCTACGCTGACTGAGAAATAAAGGAATAAGAGGAGAAAGAAAAATATCTCACTTTTCTCTCAGTAATTTGTGAATTTATACACGTTTTCATAAGCCATTTGTATTATTCTTTTCTGAATTGTGAAATCAAGTACTTTACCCATTTTTTCCACTTGAATGGTTTGTGAAAACTACATATTGAGGGTTATGAACACTTTGTTTACCATACGAGTTAAAAATATTTCTCCCCAGTTTTTCACTTCATATGTAGATCATGGTGTTTTCTGCTTTACTCAGTTTTCAAACTGTCTTACTGGTAGGTTAAGTAGTCATATTTATTATTTTCACTGTTAAGCTTAAAAGTCTTTTGCATCCCAAATTCGTCCATCTTAATCCATATTTTCACCTAGCACTTCTATGGTCTCACTTTTTATACTTAAATTTTTCATGCAAATGGAATTTATTTTGCTGTTGATAGCTCATGAAAAAACATTTCCAAGACAGAACAGGTAACTAAGGGAAGGATTAAGAGGCAAGAAGAATGGTGAGGCCATTAGCAGTCTTCCTCTTATAACTGATGACACTGAAAGCATGGCTATATCCATAAGTCTCAAATGCTGTTTAGGACAATACTATTTGATAATTTGCTGGCTCTATCACATCAGTCCTGAAATTTAAAGTACCAGATAATATTTTCACTTCTCAGATCTTCATCCACCACATTTAAATGCTATTATTTTTTGTTTTTCTGGCTGCACACATGGCATATGGGATCTTAGTTCCCAGTGGAAGCACAGTCTTAACCACAAACCACCAAGGAAGTCCCTCAAATACTATTTTAAATGGCTAAGGTCTGCCTAAATTCTGGCCTCCAGATAAGATGAAGATTAAAGGAAGATTACATTTTACTTGCATTGCACTACATTATCCTAGTGTATCAATGGCCTTTCACAAGAAAAAAATGTTCCCTGCTCATGTCTGATAGCACTCTTACATAAGTAATCGAGGGTGAATTCTCCTCACCCCACCCTCAAATTTAACTTACCCTGTCATAGAGCTCAATGATTAAGTGATAAGCAGCTTCATCACTTCCAAACTGAAAATCTACAATTCTATCCACACCAAGCTGTTTTGCACTGACTAATCTCCGGCTCTTCAAATGTTTTCGGCACTAGCAAGAAAGAAAAGAAAAGGGCATTTAAATAGTAAAAGTGAATTTCTAATCATTTGGTATTGGTTTGTAAGTAAGTTTCTCCTTCTAATTTCCACTAGGAATAATATCTTAAGACTAGTAGATAAAATAGTACTTAAATAGTAGATAAAATAGTCTTAAAATCAAAACTTACAGAATGATAATCAGAAGAAATACATTTTATTTCAGACCACTCTGACTGCTAACTCTGAAACAGTATTTCATATTCAATTTTTAAGTAGACAATAACAGATAATGAAATTTACTTTGTTGCTTTATATCACTGCTAAATAAATTTCTGTCCTTGTCCTGAAGACCACACACAAAACCGTAACCTTTTTTTAAAGGCCTTTCTACTCCAATTTTTTAAATATTCCAAATTTCCTTTTGTGTGTTTGTGTCCAAGATTAATTAGTGATTTCTACTAATCTTTCAGTTCAAATACAAATTCTGAACCATGAGCTTACTAGAATTCTATAAATCAGTCTTCCAACTTACAACCAATAACCTATTCTCACAAACTTTATAAATAAAGCTCAAGCAGAGTTTTTGAACAACTTAGCTCAAACCCAAATACAGCAACTCCTATCTTTTATCAAATCCCATTTCTATCCCTAGTCGTAAGGTTCTTGTTCTTATCAGCAATTAAAATAAAATGAACATGTTAAACCCAAAGGCAACTTACTTGGTAAATACCTACTGTTTTATATTTCGTGTACTACCCTTCGAAGTGAAAGTCACTCAGTCGTGTCCAACTCTTGCGACCCCACGGACTGTAGCCCCCTGGCTCCTCTGTCCATGGGATTCTCCAGGCAAGAATACTGGAGTGGGTTGCCATTTCCTTCTCCAGGGGACATTCCCAACCCAGGAACTGAACCTGAGTCTCCTGCATTGCAGGCAGATTCTTTACCGACTGAGCTATGAGGGAAACCCATACTACCCTTTAGTATAAATATCTAAGAACGACATCAACTAAAAACAAAACTACTCTGTGGCTCCTTAAAAAACTTTTAAGAATTGTTTCTCATTTTTGAATCTGAAAGACCTCTTAGTCAAGACCAGAAAGAAAGGATGCTTTCTTTTCCTCAAGAATCAACTCCAAGACAAATTTTACAGATAAGTTCATCTAAAACCATCTTAAAAAAAGAAAAAAAGAAGAAATTTGCAGGGTCATTCTTCAAATCAATGCCAATTCTTTCATAAATAGGAAGAGTTTTCCAGAGCTACAGTTCAAACTGACCAAAATTCTTTTTATGTATTCAGGCAGAATTTTATTTTCATATTATATTCAGGCAGATATGTCACTTTTCAACCTTCACAGAATAAATATTCTCCCCCTCCTAAATTTAACAGTTTTCATTTAGAAGTGGCCTACATTAATTTTTATTTAAACAGTGACCTACATTCAGGGCTATCATTAAATCCCCAGGTGAAAATCATAGTCAATTTGTCCAGTAACATTTTTATGAGAAAAATAAAGTTAAAACGAAGCTAAAAGGCATCCTTGAATGGAATAGAAGTCCACACCATGGAATGGTAAAAAAGGGAAAATTATCATGAGTATAGACAGACACATAATACATATGTAAAACTTGTTTTTTTTTTTATTTCTCTCCTAGCATCTTTGTGAAAACAAGCTTCTGTCAGTGCCACAAAGCTGTATCTGGCATCCCCATATGTGAGAATTAGGAAAAGTCACTGATTTACCACATACTAAACATGATCCTGCCTGACATACAACAGTAACAGCTCTTAGTTATTTATAAAGTGCTTAATGTTGTCTACTCCACTGGAGGGAATTTGTATACATATTTAGATTGACACGTATAGCTAACTCATAAAAGTTTTCTTTTTTTTTTTGAGTGTCTGATCTCCTATCGATATAGCCTTATTTGGGGATGTTTACACAATCCCAAAAGCATAAAGCTTATCATCTATCATCTGTAAAACTGAAATGATATTTGTTCTTCATATTCACTGAGTTGCTAAACAACTCAAATGAAGTATTACTCCTTGAAGAGTGCTATACAAATATAAAGTGTCATTATTATTAAGGACAATTTCCAAAAGAAACATTTTGGGTTACTATTAAGTAAATGAAACTTTTAAGAATTTGGTTAATTTTGTGACAGGCCTTGTGATTTGGGAAACACTTACCTAACGTGTAATCCAAAACAGATTCTAAGTTGCTGGGGATAAGGATCTTCTCTGTAAAGCCTCTAATGAAATAACACAATGCCAAAACAAATAAATTTCTGAAGGAAAGTGAGGAGGAGAGGAAGAAGGAAATTAATACATATGGAGCCCTATTATGTGTCAGGCATTGTGTTAGGTGCTTTACATTTAACTGCAATTAATCCTCACCAATAACCCCATTAAAGAGGCATTATCTATATTTTACATTTAAAGAAACAAGTTCCAAGAGGTTAAGTAAAAATTTCCAAGTTATAAAATTATTCAGCAGCAAAACCATTAATTCAAAGTTATGTATATCTGATTCTAACATCTTTCCTCTGTACCAGGAGCTCTCAGTATACCTATTATGTCAATAAGCAAATGGGTAATACATTCACAGATGCAGGATCTCAGTTTTAACAGTAAAACAGAGAGAAGAGAAAAGTAAAAAGATATGGCTGGTAGCATACTAATGTCATTGAGTATTCCGACAAAATACATACTGGCAGCTGAAAAGTGAACTATGGAGGACAAGGATAGGGAAGGAGGGCAGAAAACAGAAAGCCAAGAATTCGGGGGTGTAGGATATAGACTCAGATTAGAATTGTAAAAGGTGGGATAACTAATCAAAATGATGCTTTAGAAAAATCAGTGTTGGTCTGAAACAAAAATTTTTTGATAGTGAGAAGCACAGAGTTAAAAGACTATAACGTCCAGCTCTATAAAAGCTTGAATTAGAATGGTAACTTTGGGAAGGAAAGATCTGGAACACAAAGTGGTGTGATGGGTAAAAGGGAGAAGTTAATAAACATCTCCTTTATTCATCCGGTATGTCTCAACTACTTTGTATATATCTGTTTTATTTATACCAAGGAAGAAAAACCAGTTTATAACTTCAATTGTTAGTGACCACACTCAGGGCCTTAACATTTAGCTTCAAATATAATAAAGTTTACCTTCATGGCAAAACTAGACGGCATCATATTCTTAGGCCACTCAAATTCTGTTGTGTGAATTCGTATGCCAGATTCGAGTAAAAGTGTAGCTTTAAAGTCTGGTCTGTAGAAGAAAAAAGTCAAAATTTCTTTAGGGTCCTACCAGCACTAACGGTAGGCTTTTTTTTTTTTTTAATTAATTACAAAAGATAAAACAAGCCTATAAAATGCTCTTACTTTTGAAGACGAATAAGATATGTTTTATTATCCACATCGTAAACATTGTTTACTCTCATTCCTAGCAAGCTGCAAAAAGAAAGAAAACATGTAACAAATCATACTACCATTTGAAACATAATACTTCCCACAACTTAAAGCAGTAGGCGGAAGCACAGCCTGCCAAAGAGGGAATCCTTAAAGATAAGGAGTCAACCAGAGTGCAGAGGCTGAAGGCCAGCAACCTTCTGCCCAAATCTCGAATGTAACTTTAAAAAAGGGGATAGATCAGCTCCAGGAACACCATACAATGCTTTGAGTTTTTTTAAGTGATCCAATACATATATTAGGAAATACAGTCAAATCTAACTCAATTACAGAAGAAAAAATGTAAACGAAGCCCTGAGAAATATGACAAGGCTCACACAGCTAATGCAGATCTCCGGCCGAATGCAGATCTCCGGCCGAATCTGTTATCTCCAGCTAAAACTCTCTGGGGTGAGGAGGAGAGCAACCAAACCAAGCATCTGGTCTGGAAACCTCTGGAACTAATGACTTACTCTGGTGTCCTGGAGTCCAACTGACTTCTTTTAGTAAACGTTTCCTGCCAGACTGGGGCGACTCAGGTCGGCAAGCCGAGAGCCCTGCCAAAGTAGGACGCAAGACCTGGCGAGACCAGCAGCCCACGAGAGCCGGGGGGTGGAGCACGCGGCCGCCGGGGTCCCCCCGGTATCCTCAGGGCCACGGAAAGATGTCACGCGCTCGCCCACTCAGGCCTAGCCAGGTCTACTGGAGAACAGCACCCGGGGGGGGGGGGGGGGGACGACACAAGGCCGTTCTTATTTCTACGGTGGGGCCATGGCCTCTGCCTCCTGCACGCCCCGCACAAGCTTGGTCACCCGTCGTACAGTACCTGGCATTCAGCTCCGCAAGTACCGCACGGAGGTCAACGGTGCTAAAGCGGGTCTTCATGACGAGCCTTGAGGGTCGCCACCGCAGTTTCCTCCACTGCCGGCCTGACTCAACGCCGCTACTCTTATGCGCAAGCGCACTGGGCGGATCTACGGCCGCGCAGAAGATCCAATACTCCTTGAAGCGAACGTTTTTTTCGTCACATTTTGTGAAGCGGTCGGCAGTCAAGTCGTCGTCGATTAGCTTCTTGTCGTACCAAAACAATTCGAAATAGATACATATTATTTTCTTGAAACTGCATTTCTTCCTGGAAAGCTTACAAACTAGTCCGGTTACTTTGCTCCCTTGCCTCTCGGGATTCAAGCCAGCCTCCATAGTGACTCCTACTGGTCATAACAATTTATGAGCAACGTACTAGGAGGATTTCCCCAGGTACCGTTCCGTGTACCTGAGCAACGACCACTTTCCCTAGGGCGTACACTTGAAATTTAACGCAGTGGACTATTTCATTCGCCCTACAGTTACCCTCAATGATCAAGGCAAACCAACTCTCAAAAAAAAAAAAAAAAGTTCCTATTATGATTAGTGTTCCTCTCCGAAGAGCATTTTGCGTTTTACTGTGAGATTCTTATCCATTCTAAGTATTGGGAGGCCCTGGGTGCAGCATAGAAGCTGATATACAATAGGGGCTCTATAAATACTTGGCAACCTGAATATTCAGTTGTTTCGTTAGATAATGGTGAAGTAAGACTAAAAATAAAAATGGAAAAATATTAAAATAAGAAAGCCTTTTTTAAGGTAAGAATTCAAAAGAGACAGGGTCTCGCTATGTTGCCCAGGCTGGAGTACAGTGACTATTCACAGGCGCGATCCCACTACTGATCAGCACGGGAGTTTTGACCTGCTCCGTTTCCGACCTGGGCCGGTTCACCCCTCCTTAGGCAACCTGGTGGTCCCCCGCTTCCGGGAGGTCACCATATTGATGCCGAACTTAGTGCGGACACCCGATCGACATAGCGCACTGCAGCCCAGAACTCCTGGGCTCAAGCGATCCTCCAGCCTCAGCCTCCCAAGTAGCTGGGATTACAGGCGCGCGCCACAGCGCCCGGCGAGGAATCTACACCTACCAGAATTCTAGGGCTTACCGGCTGCAAGTCGTGGCAAGCCGAATTCCCACCAGTAGAAGGCGACTCTAAGTAAAAACGGCTCGATTGATATTTCAGAAGAAACCGGGAATTGTAGATGCTCCAGTGGGTTGCTTTAACACGAACAGCGCAGCATTACTGCATCAGATGGCAAAGTAAATCATGCAAAATAGATCAAAATATGCAATAAGCCATTTGAAGGTATTAGGAAAGATGGGGAACCCCACTAACTGTAGTACAAACAGTAAAAGCGAGAGGTCTAACTGTACATAAATAATATTAAGGTTCTTATGTTGGCTCTTTCAGGCATTTCCCGAATAATGCTTAAATATTTTGCATAAAAGCAATCCACATTGAAAGGGACAACACTCAGATCTTCTTTATAAACAAAAACTGAAATACTTTCTGGCAAAACACCCACGTTAGGGCCCTAGACCTAGACCCATGAGATAGGAGCAGGATACTAATTTAAGTTATACATAAGACAGCCACTTGACTCATAGGTAGCTTCTGCTTTGTCTCTCAAGGAAAATGAGCATCAGAAGGAAATACAAGAAAACACATAAGGGGAAGAAGAAGATAAAGATAAGTGTTATAAAGAAACTATCATTTACTATGGAATTCTATCATTTCTGGGTTTTGGAAGAGTTTCTTGATTTTGAAAAAATTCTGAATCAGGGATACTTAGAGGCTTGTGAGAAAAATAAGAGGTAAGAGTAAATGGACAAATCATCTTCCCATTTTCAAAGAGAAGATAAAGGTGAATATCTGAAACCACTAACAGATTTTATTGGCATTTGTCCCAACTGAAAATTTGGAGGTAGTTATTAATGGATAACTTAGGATCATCTAGAGCTGTGAGTCTCAAGCTTTGGTGTGATTCACTGATTACTGTGGTAATAGTCAAAGCAAATTCCTGAACACAACACCAGAGATTTTGAATTAACTTTGGCTCAAGGTATCTGCATTTGTAACTTCCAAGATGAATAGGGCCTGTAGCCCATACTTGGAAGTTTACTGATCTCAGGAAGATGAAGTGGTAATCATTAGGAACCAACAAAGTTTCACTTCAAAATAATTTATAGTCTTATAAGACAAGATTGCCCCACCAAAAAGGATTCACGATACAGCAGGAAATCAGTCTTGCAAAAATGTAAACATGGTACTTCTTATTGAGATATATACATGGGAAGAAAGTCTATTTATTTTAATGTTTCTTACTTTTATCATATAATTATTAAAGCCGATTTTATTACATAATTATTGAAACTATTTTTATCTTGTCTTATTTTTACCATATAATTATATTTATATAATTTATTGATTTTGCTTTCTATTCAACTCATGGAAATATTTGATGTGTAGCGTCAGCGAGGGAAAAATCTCCACTTTCATCCCTCTTCAGTTCTTCTGGCTGGATTAATAATAAAAGTGATGCAAGACAACATAAGAGGAGAAAGAAAAATAAATTTTAATTAACATACATGGAGGTTTCATAGAAATGGGACCTAAGAAGTGGCCAAAGCAGGCAGCCTTTATACTTTTTAGATAAATTAATAAATTTGTAAGGAACTGACAGGACAAAAAATCTTAGGTTTTGGGCACTCAAGTAGTGAGGAATCTAAACTGATTATAGACTTGGGTAATAAAGAAGTAATGAGGTTCATTTATACAGCCTGAGTTCCCTGGCTCTGGGAATAAGGGTGTCCTACCTCCAGAGGCAGGGAGTGTACCCTTCACATGAGAGATTATTTCCTGCTTTCAGAGAAAGAGAAAGGAGGGTGAGAGTGTCTCTCTCGTGTTGGCCATTTCTTAAGTAACTTGAATTCAAAGTAGTCAGTGTTTCATTCAGGCACAATTTGGGGTGGCCTACACTGTCCCAGAGGACAATTCTTGCCCCACAACAGTGAGAAATAAATTTGTGAGGGGGTCCTGGGCACCCTTGAAGATATCAGTGATCATGTTTCTCTGTAGGCCAGAACTTACAGTGGGAGCAGGTGCCACTGATTCAGAAAACCTGAATGTAAGGGGAGTAACTGGAGCCTGAGTGGCAGAGAACAATAGCAGCAATCAAGTACAGAGGACAGGGGGGTGTGATGATCACAGTGAACAGCAGAGTCAAAGCAGCAATCAGAATAGTCTGACTAGGGAGACTGATGGTTTGGCTATGTGAGCATGGTGTCCCTAGAAGTGAAATGTATGGCATGCTAAGTCACTTCAGTTGTGTCTGACTCTTATGCGACCCCACAGACAGCAGCCCACCAGGCTCCTCTGTCCACAGGGTTCTCTAGGCAAAAACACTGGAGTGGGCACTATTGACCCCTTCTGGGACATTCCCTGGAGGGATGTGATGAAGGAAATCCTCCTAGCGGGTAGAACTCTGAGCAGAGTACCTGGTTGTTCATTTTGCTTGGAAGGAGAAATTTCCAGCTATGCAATTATACACCAATTCATGGGCTGAGGCCAACTGTTTGGCTAGATGGTCAGGGACTTGGAAGGAATGCAATTGGAAAATTGGTGACGATGAAGTCTGGGAGAAGTATGTGGACAGACCTATCAAAATAGGTGAAGAATATGGAGGTATTTGGATCCCATATATATACTCACCAAAGATTGATCTAAGTAGAAAAGGATTTTAATAATCAAGTGGAAAGCTGACTAACTTATTCTGTAGATACTAGCCAAACTCCTTCCCCAGCTACCTCTGTCATTAACCAAAGGGCTCATGAACAGAGTAGCATGGTGGCAGGGGCAGGGGTGGAGCTTATGTGGAGGCTCAGCAACATGGACTTCCACTCACCAAGGCAGATGGCTGCAGCCAGTGCCAAGTGCCTAATTGGCCAGTAGCGAAGACCAACGCTGAGTCCTGGACATGGCACCCTTCCCCAAGGTGATCAGCCACTACCTAGAGGCAGATTGATTACACAGGACTACTTCCATCATGGAAGGGGCGAGGTTTGTTGTTACTGGAACAGACATATATTTGGCCACAGATTTGCCTACCCTCCATACAATGCTTCTGCCAAAACTACCATCCAGGGCTTACAGAATGCCTTTTCCACCATCATGGTTTTTCACAAGCATTGCTTCTGATCAGAAACTCACTTCACAGCAGATGAAGTAGAGTAATGGGCTTGTTCTCATCGATTTTACTGGTTTTACCATTTTCCCCCACCATCCTGAAGCAACTGACTTGATAGAATGATGGCATAACCTTTCAAGGATTCAGTTACAACACAGCTAGGTGCCAATGCTTCACAGGGCTGAGGCAAGGTTCTTCAGGAGGTTCTATATGCTCTGACTCAGTGTCCAATATAGGGTGTTATTTCTCCCATAGCCAATATTCATAAGTCCAGGAAAGAAGGGCTGGAAATGGGAATGGCATTATTCACTACTACCCCTAGTAACTCACTAGCAAAAATTTTTCATCTTGCCCCTTGTAGAGGTCTCAGGCCTAAAGCGAGAAATGCTTCTTCTAGAAGACACAATAATGATTCCATTGAACTAAAAGTTTAGACTGCTGCCTAGTAATTTGGGGTTCTTTGTTCCTCTGAATCAAAAGCAAAGAAGGGAGTTGCTACACTGCCTGCAGTGATTTGTTCTGACTACTAAGCAGAAGTTTGACTGCTACTCCACAATGAGGTAAGGAAAAGTGTGCTAAAAATATAATACATCCCTTAGAGCATCTCTTCCTGCTGAACTGAAGAGTGAGGAATGGAACAGAGAAAATGAAAATGCCACAGAGCTCCAGTACTGAAATTCTGCAGGTTTTTTTTTTTTTAATCGATTAAACATTTTCCCAGTTGCTGTAAATTTTTAAACTTAAGATTCTAAAGTTCTAAAAAAACATGATTCTGACAGTTTTTGCCAGCTTATTCATTGCTTCTGAGAGGAACAGACAGAGCCTAGGAGTTCCCTACTGCTCCATGTTCCAGTAGGCCAAGTTTTTACAAGGTTTTTAAATTTATCCACTTATTCATTCAATAGCCATGGATTGAGCCCCAGGCATTGTTTTATATCAGGTATTTTAGTCTCTTGTAAGGTGAGCATTAGGCATCAGTGTTACTTGGCTTTCTCAGTAGAAGTTTGGAATCTAAAATGAAAGATGAGACATTCTACACTTAGATGATAAACCAGAAATAGAATATTATGCTCTCTACTGGGGCTATTACTTTCCAAGAAAGATATACAAACTGGACAAACAGAAAGGTAAAATGAGATTGAAACAATGCAGGACAAGAAATGGTTGAGGTGTTGATGGATAAAAATGTTTTATTTGTTATCTGTAACCCCTGGGGTTATAGCTTCAGAGAACTAAATTGTCTTAATACAATCAAGAACTTCCTAGAAGTCAACACTACTTAAAGAAGGAAAAAATATTTAGAGATGCATATATAGGTGGCAAAACCATAAAGTATAACAAAATAATGTCACAAAGTTAGAATAGTGGTTATGTCCAAGAGGGAAGGCTGTTTGGGTATGGGCTTCTAGGATGCTAGCAAGTTCTATTTCTGAATACCAGTTATCTAGTTGGTCATTTTATAAACACTTTAAATTTTACATTTGTATCTTTCATAAATATGACATATATCACAGAAGTTAAAAAGAAAACCCATGTAATGGATACATATGGGGGATTAAAATAGTTACAAATTCTTTTTTTTTGGCTGCTCAGAGTGACATGTTAGTTCCCCAATGAGGAATTAAATATGTGCCCCCTGCAATAGAAGCACAGAATCTTAACCACTGAACCATCAGGGGAGTCCTGGCCACAAATTCTTTAACATCCATAGAGGAGGTTCTGTTCTCTCCACACCTTTGAATCTAGGCTGGCCCGTGGCTGCTTTAACTAATATAAAGCACAGCAGACAAAGCAAAGCGATGCTACGCTCTTTCTGCCTCTAGCCTTTAAGAGGACTGGTAACTTTCAACTTGGTCTCTTGAAGAGTGAGTCACTGAGTGAGAAGTCTCACAATCTGCCACAGACAGTTCTGAATACTACATGGAGACACAGTGTCATGACTGAATGCAGTTTTACAGTCGAGTCTGCCAAGGTACCAGACATGTCAATTAAGGCATCTTGGACTGTCCAGATACCAGCCATCAGCTGAATACCAGTAAGTGACCACAGACAGCATCACCTGGAGCAGAATTGTTCAGCAGAGCTTTGCCCAAATTCCTGAGCCTCAAAATAATGAGATAAAATAGTTATTTCTAATGACAAAATTTTGGAATAGTTTATTCTACATTGTCTTAGTCCCTTCAGGCTACTATAATAAAAATACCATAGTTTGGGTGGCTAAAATAAGAAATACTTTTTTTTCTCACAGTTCTGAAGACTGGGAAGTAGAAGATCAGGATGCCCACAGATTTGACATCTAGTGAAGAACTGCTTCCTGGTTCATAGATAGGCATCTTCTTGTTGTGACCTCATGTGGTGGAAGCAGCAAAGGAGCTCTCTAGGGTTTCCTTCACAAGGGCATGTAATCCCACTCATGAGGACTTCACCTCCATGACCTAATCACCCCCAAAGACACCACGTCCAAATACTATGACCTTGTGGGTTGGTTTCAACATATGGAATTTTGAGGGGGCACAAACATTCGATCTATAGTATACCCTAAAGATAACACACACAAGGCAAATAAGAAAAAAATGTTTTAAGAAAGTAAGTGTTCTAATATTAATAGTAAAGCAAAGCAGACTTAAGAACAAAAATGCATTGTTTTGGAGAGACAAAGCATTATTTTTTAATCAGGTACGTGTGTACTCTGAAGATAAAAGAGTCCTAAAATATTAACGTCATTATGTATGTGTTCTTGGAATGGTGAGACCCTTCAAAGCAAACACCAAAAACAGAAACCACAAAGGATAAAGCTTAGTAGGTTTGAAAATATAAAACTTTAAAGTTGCTGAATGTCTAAAATATTCCACTGTTAACAAAAGTAAAGGCTTAGAAAAAAGTATGGTCAACTGCATGATATACTGAACTTCTTTCATGGATATTGTAGGAAATTGTAGAGTATTACTAAGTATTGGGTAGATAGTTAAATTACATATTTAGTAATGGTTTTGAGTAAATGCCAAACAAAGTGCATTTGTGACAATGACCTTCTGAAAACCATATTTTAACCCAGGCCAGGAGAGAGTTTTTTGGTATTGGATATTTCAGGCATTCAGGCAAGCTAATGAATTAGATATTTTTGGCAGAGATCATGAGAACCCAAATCACTTTAAAAATGGCCTATTTTAAAATGACTGTTGCCCCTCCCCCCTCCCCGCCCCCCTTGTAAAAGCCCATGGACAGAGGACCCTGGTGGACTATATTCCATGGGGTTGTAAAGAGTTGTACACAACTAAGTGACTGAGCACATTGCCCCCTGCCCCACCTTTCATTAGACCTGAAGCTCTACAAAGGCAATGGTTTGTCTGTCTTATTTCTGATTATCTAGTATCAGTATTTAGTACCCAATTACCTAGGGTCTGGTAAATATTTGGCATGTAAACTTTTAAAAAATGGATAGGTGGATAAGTGAATGGATAGATGAATAAATGGATGAACTGTTAAAATATTATGCTTTAAAGAAAGATATACACACACACCCCTCAGAAAAAGATTAACCCTGAAAACTTATTGAACATGAAAAGTTAAAAAAAAAAAAAAAAGGTACAAGCATATTAAAGAAGACAGATACTGGAATGATTCCTTTCTGACCTCACAAGTTTTTTCAGGTACAGACTGACCTTCTCTTTGCTTTCTATTGCTGCTGTAACAAATTACCACAAATTGAGTGGCTTAACCAACACAGCTTTTTTATCTGACAGTTCTGAAAGTCAGAAGTCCCAAACAGGTTGGCAAGGCTGCAGTTTCCAGAGGCTGTTCACATTCCTTGGTTGGTGATCCTGCATGACTCCAATCTCTGCTTCCAGTTCACATCTCTCTGACTCTGATCTTTCTTCCTCCCTTATATAATTGTAATAATCCTTGTAATTACATTGGGCCCAGTGGTATAATCCAGAATAATCTCTCCATCTCAAATTTTTTAATTTACTCACATGTATAAAATATCTCTTACCTCATAAAATAACATAGAGGAAGTTCACTCTATGAACTCATAAAATAACATCAGGAAGTTCACTTTTTTGTGGGGCATTATCCTGCCTACCACACCTCAGTTCCATAAAACTGAGAAGTTCTGCCCCTAAAATGCCTCAATTCAAAGGGGGATGCTCTAAGACAGTTCTTTCATAAAGATAAAATTAGTATTATAGACCACCAAAAATTTCTGACAATTTTAAAGAGTCTCTTCTTTCATACCTTATTCACTTATTTCTTTTAAAAACAAGACAAAGATACAACACTTGCTCTACATAGCTCAGTGGAGGGCTCTGAGGCATTGCTCTAACCAATTGAGTTTGAGACCCATCCCCATATAGTGGTCGAAATTCCCCGCACTCCAATTCCATCTCTAAGATTGTTGTTCAGTTGCTAAGCCGTGTCCAACTCTTTGCAACCCCATGGACTGCAGCACACAGGCTTCCCTGTCCTTCACCATCTCCAGGAGTTTCCTCAAACTCATGTCCATTGAGTTGGTGATGCCATCCAACCAACTCATCCTCTGTCACCCCCTTCTCCTCCTGCCCTCAATCTTTCCCAGCATCAGGGTCTTTTTCATTGAGAAGGCTCTTCACATCAAGTGGCCAAAATACTGGAGCTTCAACTTCAGCATCAGTCCTTCCAATGAATATTTGGGGTTGATTTCCTTCAGGATTGACTGGTTTGATCTCCTTGCTGTCCAAGGGACTCTCAAGAGTCTTCTCCAGCAGCACATTTTGAAAGCTTCAGTTCTTCCGTGCTCAGCCTTCTTTATGCTTCAACCCTCACATGACTACTTGGAAAAACCATAGCTTTGACTATATAGAGTCTCTGCTTTTTAATACACTGTCAAGGTTTGTCATAGTTTTTCTTCCAAGGAGGAAGAGTTTTTAAATTTCAAGGCTGCAGTCACCATCTGCAGTGATTTTGGAGCCCAAGAAAATAAAATCTGTCACTGTTTCCATTTCCCCCCCCATTTATTTGCCATGAAGCGATGGGACCGGATGTCATGATCTTCGTTTTTTAAATGTTGAATTTTAAGCCATCTAAGGTTGCTGCTGCTGCTGCTAAGTCACTTCAGTCGTGTCCAACTCTGTGCGACCCCATAGACGGCAGCCCACCAGGCTCCCCCATCCCTGGGATTCTTCAGGCAAGACTACTGGAGTGGGCTGCCGTTTCCTTCTCCAATGCAAGAAAGTGAAAAGTGAAAGTGAAGTCGTTCAGTCGTGTCTGACTCTTAGCGACCCCATGGACCGCAGCCTACCCGGCTCCTCTGTCCATGGGATTTTCCAGGCAAGAGTACTGGAGTGGGATGCCATTGCCTTCTCCACATTTAAGATTAGCTGTGGGCAATCCGAAAGGGTATGACAGGCTAACAGCATTTTGCCACATTGTTCCGGTTACCTTGGTTATCACAGGCACTTCTGGGTTCCTCTTATAGGTTGCTTGTTCCCCTAAAAGGAGGGAGTATTTGGAAACTCAGCCCTGTCTGTAAACCCGCACTAAGTAAGGATTCGCAGAGGGGCCAGCAACCTTTAAAAGCAAAAACCTTGATAGTCTAGTGGTGAATGAGGTGACATCCAGTGGCAGGACGGTGGGGAAGGAAGGTCGGTTAAGTAAGGGAAACGGCGATAAAAATTAGCAAATCTAACCGCCACGGGAAGAATTTAGGAAATCTGGCCTCGAAGTTGTATTTTTTCCACTGAAAACGGAGCAACCGTTTTCTCCAATAGGTTGTGAGGAAACGAGCAACCCCTGTTGGTTTCGAGGGTGATAACAGCTTTTCGCAAAGACGTTCTGCTGATTCTCCAGTAGGGGTCAGTGATGAGGTAGATACAATTCCTCGAATATCCTAGTTATCCAGTGAGTTTTAACTGTAAAGGAGACATAAACTAGGAGACAAGTGTTAAAGAGTGAGAAGAGAGAGCCAGTAATAAAGGCCAGTTATATCTCGTCTGTTTTTAATGCACACATTAGTGAACTACTGAACACGTAAAAGTATTTCTCTTGAAAAAGGTAAATTGTTGTTTGCTTACACAGAATTTGAATCCGTTAGTTGATTTGAATCCGTTAGTTGTACAGAAAATTTAGGTTCCTTTAAATCAGGCAAAAGAGACGGGGTCTCGCTATGTTGCCCAGGCTGGAGTACAGTGGCTATTCACAGGCGCGATCCCACTACTGATCAGCACGGGAGTTTTGACCTGCTCCGTTTCCGACCTGGGCCGGTTCACCCCTCCTTAGGCAACCTGGTGGTCCCCCGCTCCCGGGAGGTCACCATATTGATGCCGAACTTAGTGCGGACACCCGATCGGCATAGCGCACTGCAGCCCAGAACTCCTGAGCTCAAGCGATCCTCCAGCCTCAGCCTCCCGAGTAGCTGGGACTACAGGCGCGCGCCACCGCGCCCGGCGATGAAAAACCGCCGCAGAGAGATACTAGAGGTTGTGGTGTGGTGACGTCATCTGGGGCGGGGCGAAGCCGAGGCGGTGCCGGGCATAAGACACGCCCAGTGCAGGGTGGGCCGGGAGGCTGAGGCCATCTGACGTCACGGGGGCGGGGATATCGTCCTGTTCTGTCAGTTTGAGAGCTTGGAACTCACACGTTTTCCTGTTCCAGCCTCAGCTCCAGGTGTTTTGCTTGGACTACTGTATTTTCATTTAAGAGAAGTTGGTCAGTAGGCTCTTAATCCTCATAGGTGTTGTATTCGGTCACGCAGCTAGCACAAAAGGAAATGCAGTGCTCGGTCCCTCAGCGTTGAGTTTCTTCAGCAGATCTTGAACACGTGCTGCACGCTGTGAAGAAGCTATTCACGAGGGAACCGGACCTTCCGTCCTTAAATCTCCCATTGTCCACAGCAAGCTTTTAGGAGGTGCCTTCGCTGTACCAAGGAATGTGACCCATAGTAGCGGGGGTTGGGGTCCGCAGAAGTGCTGGAGGCCAGCTCAATGTTCACTGTTGAAGGGAGCGTGAGGGAGCCGTCAGTTCGTTGCCCGTTATTGTTGGGGAAAGAAAATTCTAGTACTGGAGTAGACTTTGCAAGAATTAGCATTTGGCAACCTGAAGTCTTTTGGGAACAAGACTAGGTTAGGAAGGCATAAAGAGGAAGGAGGAAAAAAGAATTTCCAGCCATGATAGATCTGCAATCAGCAGACCTTTTCTGTTTTATATAGGCAATCTTTTCCATCTTCTTTTTCTCTTAGAAACTATTCCAAATTCCCCCTCCATTTCCTCCCTTGCAGCAGATTATTTTGCTCCCTCTTCATAGATAATTTAAAGGCTGTCAGAAACACCTCAACTCCTTGTTACTCTGCCCTCCTCTAAAATTTATCTTTACATTTTCTTTTATATATATTTATTTATTTTTGCATTTTAAAAATTTTATTTTTAATTGGAGGATAATTGCTTTACAGTATTGTGTTAGTCTCTGACATATACCAACATGAATCAGCCATAGATATACATATAGCCCTGGAGGAGGGCATGGCAACCCACTCCACTCTTGCCTGGAGAATCCCTACAGACAGAGGACCCTGGTGGGCTGCAGTCCATGGGGTTGCAAAGAGTTGGACACGACTGAGCGACTAAGCACAGCATAGCACATACGTATATCCATCCCCTCCCTCTTGAATCTCCCTCCCACCTCCCTTCCCATCCCAGCCATCTAGGTTGTCACAGAGCACCTGACTTGAGCTCCCTGCTTCATATAGCAAATTTCCACTGGCTATCTGTTTTACAGATGGTAATGTATATGTTTCCATGCTACTCTCTCCTTTCATCCCACCCTCTTCTTCCCCTACTGTGTCCACAAATCTGTTCTCTACATCTTCATCTCAATTGCTACCCTGCAGATGGGTTCATCAGTACCATCTTTCTAGATTCCATATATATGCATTAATATATGATATTTGTTTTTCTCTTTCTGACTTACTTCACTCTCTATAACAGGCTTTAGGTTCATCCACCTCATTTAGACTGACTCAGATGTGTTCTTTTTATGGATGAGTAATATTCCATTTTATATATGCACCACAGCTTCTTTATCGTTTCATCTGTCCATGGGCATCTAGGTTGCTTTCATGTCCTAGCTATTGTAAACAGTGCTGGAAAGAACACTAGGGTACATGCATCTCTTTCAATTATTTTTTCAGGTTATATTCCCAGTAGTGGGATTCCTGGGTCATATGGTAGTTTTATTCCTAGTTTTTAAAGGAATATCCATACTGCTCTCCATAGTGATTCTATCAATTTACATTCCCACTAACAGTGCAAGAGGGTTCTCTTTTCTCCACATCCTTTCCAGCATTTATTGTTGGTAGATTTTTGATGATAGCCATTCTGATTGGTGTGAGGTGATACCTCATTGTAGTTTTAATTTAAAAATATGGAATACTTCACGAATTTTCATGTCATCGTTGTGGAAGGGCCATGCTAATTGTCTCTGTATTGTTCCAATTTTAGTATATGTGTTGCTGAAGTGAGCACTATCTTTACATTTTCAAAGAAGGGCAACTCTTTGTTGTCTCTTCCTATCAAGTGCCCCTATCAAATTCTTCCACCAGTTATTTCCACACCCATCTCCCTGTCTCTCCTCCCCTCTTATATAGAGACTCTAAGCTTTCTTTCAAGTCTTCTTTGACCTTGCCTCTCTTTCTAAATAAAATCTGTTGTTTTCATGGTTGCCCTTCCTGAAAGCATGTTCTACAGTTACTGCATTCACTCCTAACATTCTGTCTTCAGACCACAGCCCACTACCCACTGAAATTATTGTAAGGTTCCCGTATCTAAGCCTCCTAATTGGCAGTTCTAAGGGATTCTTTCAGACTATGCAACATAATTTACGCCCCCCTCAGCCATCTGAACTACTTGTGACCACTACCTGCTCCCTGAAGTTTTCTCCCTGGTTCTTGCTGACAGCCTCTGCTGGGTCCTCTAAAGTTCTGCTGCTCTTTCTGCCCACTATATAAATGTTATTCTTTGTAGTTCCTCCTAAACCTTCTCTGTAGTTTTTTCATGCTCTTCATGACTGATCTCACCAGTTATCAAGGTTCTCAAATATATATCTCCAATGTGATGGTCTTTCCAGAGCTCCAAATCTGTATTTCAAGCTGCCTACCAGGTGTTATACTGAAATTATTCAAAACTTCAAATTCAACATGTGCAAACAAAACTGATCATCTTCTGGTCCCTTTCTCCAAATGGTTTCTAACTTCCTATATTCTCACTTTCTACCAATACATCTAGTTGGTCACTTCAGAACTCTCTGAGTCATTCTTGACCACTGTTTGATTCATTTAACGCCAGGTAAAATTTATTTTTTGTCTATCCAATAATGAGCAGTGTGCTAGGTAATGGAGATATAGTGGTGAAGAAAAGGGACACAGTGGAGAGATAGACATAGCAAAATAATAATAATAATAATAATTACAAGTTGTGTTAAGTGCCATAAAGGAAACAAAGTGCTGAGATAAAAACAATAATGGCAGAAAAAGGGGAGAGGACCTACTTTAGAGAAAGCAATCATATAAGCAGATTGGGGGCGGGGCGGGGGCGGGGCAGAAATCCATGGAAAGAGAGAACCATGCATGACTTTCCTGACATAAGAGAAGGCATTTTGGCCTAAGTCATTCTGTGATCCAACCTTGGTCACAATGCTTATCCTTGAACAAGTCTCTAATGAATGATCTTAAGGGAAAAAAGGAATGCAGGAACAAGTGACTGTTATCAGGCAAGAGAAGTAACAAAAGCAAAGATAATAAATCGTTTATAAAGACTCCCAGTTCTGTTTCAGTAGTAAAGATTAGCCTGAAGTGCTTAACTCCCAGATCAACTGGAACCTAAGGGATGATGATATTGACCATGGGTCAGACCCTGATGACTTTAATCAACTAAAGCTTAGACTCTGTTTATCTTTGCAGCGATTCTGTGCTGGCTTCTCCTCTGCCCAAACCCCTTCATGATTATGCATTTACCCTGAGCTTAAAGTTTTGCAGTTCTGAGCTCACTGCTTGGGAAAGATTCCTGGTGTTCTCCTTTTCTGCTGCAAGAAATAAGTCCTTCTTTCAATCTTTGGCTTGGATCAACATCCACCAAGAGAACAACAGAGTTTTTGGGTAACAGCTAGATAAGCCTCCTTGAGGAGGTGTCATTTAAATTGAGACCTGAAGAATGAGGTCTCATTTGTTTTTCTCTTTCTGACTTACTTCACTCTCTATAACAGGCTTTAGGTTCATCCACCTCATTTAGACTGACTCAGATGTGTTCTTCACTTCAATTGAAAGCAGTAAGGACTGTCTGTAAACTGAAGTAACAAACTCCACTTAAGAAGGGATTAACTGGAAGGAAAGGGGACTGTGAAATAAAATTTATATTTTATGAAAAAAAATTTAAAAAGTAAAATTTGTTTTGTGGCAAGACGAGAAAAATTTAAATATAAAAAATTCTGCCTTTTGGCCTCCTCTCTCCTGCCACCGTGCATAGTGTATCTGCATTGTGCATTAACCAAACCATCCCCATCAGCAGGAACATCTCCTCAACCTTAAACAGCAACATTCTCCTAGCATCAGCAAGGCAACTCCTTCAAAAATAACATTTCTTCTTGATCTTGTAAGGAAGGGGTCACATGACCTACCACAATAGCATTTAGATCTGGATTATGTAATCTGTCAATATGCGTCATTTGATGTACAGCCCTCTGTCTCAAAAAAACTTATAACTGTGCCTATACTTCTACAATAGTTCTCAGAGCTTTCTGACACACTCTTCCTGAGTTATAATCCTCAAATTTGGCTGGAATAAAATTTTCCAATTCTTAGACTGACTAACTTTTTTGTGGACAGGAGAAATGTGGCAGAATGATAGCTGTCCCCCCAAGTCTGTTCTTTCCTTTTACTAAACTAATAAATTTTCAGTTGAGCACATGAAGCCCCAGTTAGAGACCACATTTCCTAGTTTCTCTTAAGGCCAAGTGTGGTCAAGTTGTCAGCAACAGAATATGAGTGAAAGTGATATGTGCCACTTCTGCATCACTTGCTGAAAAATAAATCAACTGTCCTCCAGTTCTGCTCTTTTGCCCTTCCCCCAGCACTAGATGGCACCAATGCAAACCTCTGGCAGTGCCCCAGCTTTAATCATGCAAATAAAAAAAATGATACCACTCTAACGGCAGAAAACGAAGAGCAACTGAAAAGCTTCTTGATGAGGATGAAATAGGAGAGTGAAAAAGCTGGCTTAAAACTCAACATTCAGAAAACTAAGATCATGGCATCTGGTCCCATCACTTCATGGCAAATAGATGGAGAAAAAGTGGAAACAGTGATAGACTTAATTTTCTTGGGCTCCTAAATCACTGCAGACAGTGACCGCAGCTGTGAAATTAAAAGATGCTTGCTCCTTGAAAGAAAAGCTATGACAAACCTAGATAGCATATTGAAAAGCAGAGACATCTTTGCCAACAAAGGTCCATAGAGTCAAAGCTATGGTTTTTTCCAGTAGTCATGTATGGATGTGAGAGTTGGACCATAAAGAAAGCTGAGTGCCAAAGAATTAATTGATGCTTTTGAATTGTAGTGCCGGAGAAGATTCTTGAGAGTCCATTGGACAGCAAGGAGATCAAACCAGTCAATCCTGAAGGAAATCAACCCTGAATATTCATTGGAAGGACTGATGCTGAAGCTGAAGCTCCAATACTTTGGCCACCTGATATGTAGAGCTGGCTCATTGGAAAAGACCATAATGCTGGGGAAAATTGAGGGCAGGAGGAGGAGGGGGCGACAGAGGATGAGATGGTTGGATGGCTTCATCAACACAATGGACATGAGTTTGAGGAAACTCTTGGAGATGGTGAAGGACAGAGAAGCCTGGTGTGCTGCAGTTCCCAGGGTTGCAAAGAGTCGGACCTCACCTCTGGTGAGGTGAGGTGCAGCATTAAGAGGAAAGAAACCAGAGCCCATGGATAACTTACTGGAGTTGAACAACCCTGTTTGCCTGGGCCACTTCTACCTCCAGAGTGTTACATGAGAAATAAGTTCCTGTAACTAAGCAGGACCCTATGTGGCTTTCCCAAGACATACCCTCCCAAGCCACTCATATCCTCCACCTGTCTTTATTTTGTAGAAAAATTTTAGCGTCCTCAGCCTTCCCTGGGTTCCAAAGAATAAATTTAATCAGAGAAGTGAGAAAATGTAAAAACAAAAGAAAACAGTCAAGCAAGAAAAATAATAAAGTTTAGCCATTAAGTAAAGTCAAGGATTTTTAGGGCCTCATCAAGGGCTATAGATAATATTTTGAGCCATGTCCTTTGAGCTGCTTTGCAGATACCAAAACCCCCACTAGGTGGAAGAAGTTAACTGTATGCTGCCCACAGGAATGTAGGCTGCAGACCAGCTGGAATCAGAAGGGCGATGATGTTGACTCCTGATTACCTCACCACCAATCAGTCAGAAGAATGTCCATGAGCTGATCACACACTCTGTAACCCTCTTAGTCATCCTGTCTTTAAAAACCTTTCCCTGAAGGCCACTGAGGAGTCTGGGCCTTTTGAGGATTAGCGGCCTAGACTCCTTGCTTAGTGTCTGAAATAAAAGCTGCATTTTCTTTCACCACAACCTAGTGTCATTAGATTGCCTTTACTTCACATAGTTAAGTGGACCCAAGTTTGATTTGGTAACATGGCTATTTCATTTAAATCAGTATATTTTGGGGTGTCTATTATTGCAGCATACTCTGTCCTCTAATTTAGGGAAGCTCACAGAGGAAACTCTGGCTAACCAAAACTCAGAAAGGGCAGGAACTGAAAGAGCTCCAGGCATCTCCAGGGCACCCCAAAAGGATGAATCAGCCTTGACCTCCTGTAATGAGTCTGATTTTCTATTTTGCATTCTGTATCCTTCTACAATCACCCTTTTATACTCATATCCATTTTTAAAAATCATAATTATAAGTAAAACTTTTATGTTCTGCTTTTCAAATTTGTCACTATACCTTTAGTGGCAGTATGTCTCTCAACTTGATGTATAATTGATGATGATTTAAATTGAACCACTATCAGTGCTCGCTTCAGCAGCACATATACTAAAATTAGAACGATACAGAGAAGATTAGCATGGCCCCTGTGCAAGGATGACATGCAAATTCATGAAGCGTTCCATATTTTTATGGAAGCAACCTAGATGCCCATCAGCAGATGAATGGATAAGAAAGCTGTGGTACATATACACAATGGAATATTACTCAGCCATTAAAAAGAATACATTTGAATCAGTTCTAATGAGATGGATGAAACTGGAGCCCATTATACAGAGTGAAGTAAGCCAGAAAGATAAACACTAATACAGTATACTAACGCATATATATGGAATTTAGAAAGATGGTAACGATAACCCTATATGCAAGACAGAAAAAGAGACACAGATGTATAGAACAGACTTTTGGACTCAATGGGAGAAGGCGAGGGTGGGATGATCTGAGAGAACAACATCGAAACGTATATTATCAAGTGTGAAACAGATCGCCAGTCCAGGTTGGATGCGTGAGACAAGTGCTTGGGGCTGGTACACTGGGATGACCCAGAGGGATGGGATGGAGAGGGAGGTGGGAGCGGGGTTCAGGATGGGGAACACATGTAAATCCATGGCTGACTCATGTCAATGTATGGCAAAAACCACTACAATATTGTAAAGTAATTAGCCTCCAACTAATAAAAATAAATGAAAAAAAATAAATTGAACCACTATCAGTTACACTAACCACTATTTCATCATTCTATACTTCTCACCTGTATTATTTTATGAATTAGTGATATACATAATACCCAGTACAAAGTTAATTATGCACAAATTTGCATCAGTCACTTTTCTTCCAGCTTTATTGAGGAACGATTTTCAAGTAAAATTGTAAGATATTTAAGGTAAGTGTACAATGTAAAGAATTGTGTCCATTGTAAAAGGATTCCTGCCATCAAGTTAACACATCCATCACCTCATGTGTTTATTTTGGTGAGAACATTTAAGTTTTACTTTCTTAGCAAATTTCAATTGTACATCCAGAAATGGAATTGCTGGATCATGTGATCATTCTACTCTGACTTTCTTGAGACACAGCCATACTGTTTTCCATAGCAGCTAAACTTTGTTTGCAACCTCACCAACGATGCACAAGGTTTCCCTTTTCGCCACATCCTTGCCAGCTTTTACCTAGGTTTTTACTTATTAACAGTGCAGAAACCAAGGTTATGGGCTGTCTGGGGTTTTGCTCTTTCAAAACATAACCTGAATGACAGTTAATTTTGAGGCACTAAATGTCAGAATCGATTCTGCATTCATTCCAAATGGAATGTCTCAACCTGTCTACACACGTCCATTCACTTGCGTTCAAGTCATTTATAAATCAGTCCTTCAGGGGAACGTTAATGGGGTCAGACCCAGAGAGTTTCTGCCCTGGCAGCCGGGAGAGAAGGCTTGTGGGTAAAACCGGGTCCCGGCTTACCGCCTCAGCAACAGTCAAGCAGGGGACTAGCCTAAAGCCAGACCCTGGGCCACACAGCCGGAGGAGAACACAAGAGGAGAGCTGACGCGGTTGAAGAAAAGAAGACGGAACGATCACCCGCCAACAAGATAAAGAACGAGCCCAGTGCACTGCTTCCAGCACCAACCGCCAGCTCAGTCCAGCCCAGCCCAGCCCAACCCACTACTGATGAATGAGGAAGTGGAGGAGGCGGGGCCTCCGAAAGGGCAGGTGGGGCCACCTGGGCAGGGAGAGGCGGGGCCGCCCGGGGCGTGAGAGGCGGGACCCGCAGGGCTGGAGAGGAGAGTCGCCGGGGGCCTGCGGAAGGTGGGGCACGCAGGAGGGCGGGGCACGTAGGAGGGCGGGGCACGCAGGAGGGCGGGGCACGCAGGAGGGCGGGGCACGTAGGAGGGCGGGGGCACGGAGGGGGTGGGGCACTGAGGGGGGTGGGGTGGGGCACTGAGCGCGGTGGGGTGAGACACGAGGGAGGGTTCGGTGGAGGGGAAGGGGGTGAGAGGCTGGGTCACTAGGGGAAGGTGAGGCGGGGCTTCTCTAGGACCGAGACTCCAGACGCGCAGGCGGAGAGAGGGGTACCGCCAGGGGGCGAGGATCTCCGCGGTCCCCGGATCTCTGTCCAGTCCTGGGCTTCCTCCTCCCAAGAAAGCCTCCCGGCCCCGCGGCCCCTGGCAACCGCGAGACAGTTCGCTGCTGCGGATTTTCTTTATGATAGATTACTTGCATTTCAGAGACACGCCAATGTGGGCTAACCCCGATTCTGTTACATTTAATAAAGGAACAATGGATTAACGAGACGTAATAAACATTTACTTCTTGGCCACACTCTGAAGGAAAAGCCTTTAGTATAGTTAATACACAGTATCTCACAATGTCTTATCAGAAGCGCATTTCTTGTGGCAGGTTTTCAAATATCAGAATAAATCCTAAAGTGAACACAGTTACTTATACGGTGTCACGCTACTAGACTTATAAATTAAACTTGTGAGGTTATTGTCCTCAATTTGAATGTCTTTTGACTTTTATGCGACAGTAGCACTCCATTACAACAGGGCTATTTGTTACATTGATTCTGATCTGAGATGAAATAAATCACGTCCCCAAACCCAAACTTAATACATTAAAATCCTAATATTTAGCAAACTTTGTCTCAGTTGTTGATTCTAACTCTTTACACCAATGTGCCAAAAGCTTTCTACTGTATTTAATTTATTCATTTTGAAAGTGTTAGAATGCATTAGAACGTTTCACTTTCATCAGATTAAGTTTGAGATGGTGCTTCCTTTGTTTGAGGACACCATACAATTAGACTAATGCCACGCCCTGCCAGAATAATTGGCAAATTAATTTGCTTTTTTGTAAATTTCTATTCTCAAGGTTAATTATTTATCGAGGTTAGTATATTTGAACAGCCTGGTTTTTGGTATAGAAACGAATATTTTAAACTTCATTCAGCTTATAATGAAGAAGGTGAGAGAGGATCAAGATAACATTCTTTAAATCATTCATTCACTCATCCAACAGTTAACTACTGAGCCAGTGCCTGCTATGTGCTAGGTGTTCTGAAATGTTAACTATTAATTAATATTGGGGATAAAAGTTAGATTAAAAGTGTAAACAGAGAAACAAGGAAGTTGTTTGACATGATACAAATAGTCTAAGATACGGGCTTATGTCTATTCACCTTGAGCCTTGAGAAAAGGGCATAATTTCTAAGAGAAGAATGACTAGAACAGTTCTAACCTTGCATGACTGCTGGCCTCTGGTTATGACTAGTATAAAAATCCTAGGGCTTTCCTTATACAGAGGTGGTGAGGAGGGTAATGTCTTCCCCTTGAACTCCTCCCCTTACTTTGAATCAGTGGAAGCTCATTGAGGCCTTCTGAGGTTAAAATGGCAATGTACTTTCACTTTTATTTTGGAGGGGGAAATTTTAAACTTTTGGAGTGTGGTTTAGACAACTTCTTTTTGAGATTTTATGATGTGATGGTTGAATATATAGCATCATGGTGCTTGCTAGGAGATGTTTTATAAATACATTATATTATCACAAGTCACACTGATAATAATTAAGATGTGTTACAGTAAGTTTTCTGTATATAACAATTTAATATCAAAGTGATTAATAGTTTCCTCAGGGTGTGCCCTGAAAAAAGCCCTATTTATACACAGTGTACTAAAGGCACAGTCTGCTTGTGCCTATTCAAATGAACCCCCTTGCTGTACAATGGCAGAACTCTAATTCATTTTGTTCAGCCTATTTCCCATGGGGCCATGGCCTGACATGTGACAAGAAACAAAGAAAGACAAAATCACTATATATTAGTTGCAGTATTCTGTAAAAGGAGATAATCTATAGTCACCGTGATGTATGGATAAACAATATTACATATTACAAAGAGTATTTGTATAAGCAAGACAAATAAATACAAATGCTGAGTTATGCTTTATCATTTTTAAAACAAATATTTGTGCTCTTATACAGTAATATAATATAAACTAAAAGTGATTTACCCTTTGTGATAGAAATTTATTAAACTAGTAAGCTCGTTTATGCATCCATTCATTCACTCTATCATTAATCATTAGGGATATACAATTAAAACCACAATGAGATACCATGTCATACCTACTAGGATCACTATAATTAAAAAAAAAACAACTGGATAATAATAAGTGTTGGCAACAATATGGGGAGATCTTGCACATTGTTGGTGGGAATGAAAAGTGGTGCTGTGAAAAATGGTTTGGCAGTTCCTCAAAAAGTTAAGCATATGATTACTATATAGTCCAGTGATTCTATACCTAGACACAAGAACTGAAAACAAGGAATCAGTTACTTGTAGATGGATGTTTGCTGCAGGATTACTCACAATAGCCAAAAGGTGGAAACAACCCAAGTGTCCTAATAGAAAACCATGTGAACAAAATACTCACCCATAAAGAGGAATAAAGTTCTGATGCACACAATAACATAAATGATCCTTGAAAACATTATGCTAAATAAAAATATGCCAGACACAAAAGGACATATATTGTATGATTCGACTTATATGAAATATCTAGAAAAGGCAAATGCATAGAGACAGAAAGTAGGGAGAGGCTGAGGGGAGCAGAGAAGGGGGGGGATGCTTAATGGATATAGAGTTTCTGTTTTGGGGTGATGAAAAAGTTTGGCAAATGGTGATATAAATTTCCTTTTCATCACTGCTTTAGCTGTGTCCTTCAAAATTATATACATTGTATTTTCACTTTCATTCATTTCAGTGTATTTTCCTTCCCTTTAAGACCTCCTCTTTGACCTATGAATTATTCAGAAGTGTGTTGTTTAGTCTCCAAGGATTTTGAGATTTTCCTGTTACCTTTCTGTCATTAATTTCTAGTTTGATTCCATTGTGGATGAAGAATATACTCTGTATGATTTACAGGTCTTTAAATTTTATTGGTATTGCTTTTCTGGCCCAGGATATGACACTTGATAAGAGTGTGTATGCTGTGGTGTTAGGTGAAATGTTCTCTTAATTTTGATTATCTTGTGGGTTGATGCCATTGTTGAGTTTTTCTATAACCTTGTTGATTTTCTGTCTAGTTTGTTCTATCGGTTGTTGCAAGAGAGGGACTGATGCCTCCAACTATGTTGTTGTTGTTGTTGCTGAGTCGTTCAGTCATGTCTGACTCTTTGTGACTGATGGACAGCAGCACCCCAGGCCTCCAACTGTGTGGATTCATCTATTTCTTCTTTCATTTCTACCAGTTTTTGCTTCACACATTTATGTTCCTTTGTTATTATTTATAATATAATTATACATAATCCTTCCTCAACAATCTTTAGAACCAAGTCAGAGAGTGTTATAAAATTCTGCTGCAGTCATCAAAAATAATTTAGAAAGAAGAGAAGGAAAATCTGTTATATTGACCCATATTTTTGCTTACCATGTTCTTTCTTCCTTCCTGGTGTTCCAAGATTCTTTTTTAAAAACATTTTATTTTTATTTATTTATTTTTGGCTATGCTGGGTTTTCGTTACTGTACAGGCTTTTCTCTAGTTTCAGAGAGCGGGGGCTACTCTCTAGTTGCAGTGTGCAGGCTTCTCACTGTTGTGGCTTCTCTGGTTGCAAAACACAACCTCTAGGGCCTGTGGGCTTCAGTAGCTGCGGCATACGGGCCCAGGAGTTGTGGTTCCTGTGTTCTAGAGCACAGGCTCAACCGCTGTGATGCATGGGTTTAGTTGCCCTGCAGCATGTGGGATCTTCCTGGATCAGGGATTGAACTTGCATATCCTGCACTGGCAGACAGTCTTTATCACTGAGCCACCTGGGAAATCCCCAAGGTTCTTTTTTTAAAAAATTCTTTCCTTTCTGTTCAGATAACTTACAGCTTCCTTTGGTAATGTTGTAGGAAACGTCTGTTGGTGAAATTCTCTTTATTTTCCTTTGTCTGAGAATGTCTTGATTTCCTCTTCATTCTCAAAAGGTAATTTCACTGGATATAGGATTCTAGGTTGACAGCTCATTTCTCTCAGGACTTAAAAAATGTCCTACCACTTCCTCCTGGCCTCTATGGTTTTGGATAAGAAATCCACTGTCATTTAAATAGTTTTCTCCCTTGTAGGTAAGGTGCTGTTTTTCTCTGGTTTTGTTCAATATGTTTTCTTTGGCTTTCATTTTAGGAAACTTGATTATAATGTATCTTGATGTGGGTCTCCGCAGGTTTGTTTAGCTTCTTAAATCTGTAGGTTTGTGTCTTTTGCCACATTTGGGAAATTTTTAGCCATTATTTCTTTGGGAACTTTTTCAGCCCACTCTATACTTTCCTTCTATGAGTCCAATGATACAAAGATTAGAAATTTTGTTATAGTAGCACAGGTTTCTGAGTCTCTTCTCAATTTTTAAAAAATTCTATTTGTTCTCTGTTGTTCAAATCAGGTTTATTGTTTTATCTGGCAGTCCACTGATTGTTTTCTCCGTCCCTTCTATTCTATGTTGAGTTCATCTGCTGAGTTTTTAAATTTTGGTTATTACATTTTTTCAATTCT
Source organism: Dama dama (assembly GCF_033118175.1). Classification (NCBI taxonomy): domain Eukaryota; kingdom Metazoa; phylum Chordata; class Mammalia; order Artiodactyla; family Cervidae; genus Dama; species Dama dama. The sequence goes on along the minus strand of NC_083692.1, from coordinate 59,343,923 downwards.
AAAATTTCAGTTTAGATCTTTATATCTTCTATGTCTTTTTTGAGACTTCCTATTTCTTTGGTGAGACTTTCTATTTTTTCAGCTGTTTCAAATGTGTTCACAATTGTTCACTGAAGCATTTTTACAATGGCTGCTGTAAAATCTTTGTCAGGTAATCCTAACATCTTTGTCATAGTGACATTGGCATTTATTGATTGCCCTTTTTCATTCACCCTGACATTGTTGTTTGAGAATTTGATGATTTTTTTTTTTTGGAGAATAAACTGTGCTTTTTGTTTGAGATCTGAATATTTTGACTATTGTAAGATTCTGAATCTTATTTAACCTTTTGTTTTAGCTGGCTTCCTCTAGCACTTCTCCAACAGGGAAGTGGAACATCACCTCACTACTGTGGGGATCACTGGCTCCCCACTAAGCCTCCAGGGGTACCTCCCAGGCTGGAAGGGGAAGAAGTGCCTCTTTACTGCTCCCAACATGGTTTTCACTGATACCACACCATGAACGGTGAGCAGTGTTGTGGATCAAAAGGATAATAGTGGAAGAGGGGCCTGGCCTCTACATGCTGAAAATCCTGACTTTCCAGTAGGCCTCCTCTGATACCACCCCTGCTGATTCAACCTCCTTACTGCCTAGTGGAGGTGGCAGTTCAGGCTCCCCATGAAGTTTCCAGTGACACCAAGGGCTTGGATGGGGCTCATCAACACGACATGGGGATGAAAGACTTCATTCCCCACTCTGCCTAGTGAGGAGGCAGGAGATTAGGGCACCTTGTTAAGACACTGGCAAGGGTGAAAGTCTAGGCTGCTCACCTGGCCCTTCACCATAGGTGAAGGTAGGGCTACAGCTTTTTTCTTTGGGTTTTGGCTGGAGTAAAGTGGTTGTTTTTGAAAAGTTTTCTGTCTTGCTAGGTTGCCCCTTTCCTAATTCTTTTTTAAAAAGGGAATATGCCTGGAGGTTTTTTGGCATTTCCAGGTTGCCAGCTTCTTAAGCTCCAAGTCTGGGATACATGAGGCAAAAAGAAAACCCAGGGAACTCACCACCATGTCATTCCTTGGGCCTTTAAGTCCCTGATCAGTCTGCCTTCTCTCCATCTTTCAGTATTCTTATGCTTCTTTTATATGTAATATCCAGGGTTCTTAGTTGTACTTAGAAGGAGGAATTGAAAAAGTATGTTTACGCCATCTTCCTGGAAGAGGCTGTGTTAACTTTTTTCTTTTTAGCTGCACCACGTGGCTTGTGGGATCTTAGTTCCCCAACCAGGGACTGAACTTCGGCCATGGCAGTGAAAGCACCAAGTCCTGACCACTGGACTGCCAGGGGATTCCCCTGGATTTTATTAATTTTATTGGTTACCTTCTGATCAGGGCAAATGATACTGATCGAAAAAGTTCTCCAGAAATTCTAAGATGTCTTTTCCCTATATTAAGAGAACTATTGCTGTAGCATAAGAGAATGCATTAACGTATTCTAAGAGCTCTATAAAGCAATTCAGCAATAGGTCAAAAGACCAGGTCACAGAGTGGTTTAGAGCTTTTTCTAAATCAATTATTAGATTTATCAATAGTCTGTTCCTACCTACTCCAGTTCTAATGGTGGTTTTATTACATAATAGTGATGACAGTATACAATTATTTTATATTAGGTATTGTTATATATAATTTTCAATGAAGCATTAAAGTCTGTAACTTTGATATGTTATTTGTTAAAATTTTGTTTTGCTTGCATACTACATTGATACATTTTGTAAAGCTATAACTTTTAAGTAACAGAAGCCTACTGGAGCTTGAAAGAAAACTGAAAGTGTCATTCAGTCATGTCTGACTCTTTGCTATCCCATGGATTGCAGCCCTCCTCTGTCCTTGGAATTTTTCTGGCAAGAATACTGGATTGGGTAGCCATTCCCTTCTCCACGGAATTTTCCTGACCCAGGGATCGAAACCAGGTTTCTTGCATTGCAGGCAGATTCTTTACCATCTGAGCTACCAGGGAAGCCTTGTGGAGCTTGCTTTAGCAAAAAGAAAGGTCATTTTATATAACAGTGCAAGTACTTCATGAAACTCAAGGGTTGGTATGGAGACAGACTCCAGGAAGGGCCTAGAACTGTGCAGTGGAGCCCAAGATATAATCTATTTTGTCTCTACTACTCACTGTACACCTGCTTTCTCTTTCTTGCCGAAGACTCTGCCTGCCACCAGAATATGGCTGTGACACAGTCCCTAGTTAACAGGATATGGACCCACTGGGAAGAGACAGACTGATAATGGTCTTCCTTCAGTTCATTTCAGTTCAGTTCAGTTGCTCAGTCGTGTCCGAGTCTTTGCGACCCCATAGACTGCAGCATGCCAGGCCTCCCTGTCCATCACCAACTCCTGGAGTTTAACCAAACTCGTGTCCATTGAGTCAGTGATCTGATTTTAAATTCTCAGGAATAAGAGTACGATTAGCAAATTAGGATCATGATTCTACCTGTAGTCCATTTGGTATGGTGTGAGGTGTATGTGTGGAAGGAGAACATGGAAAAACCAGTAGGGCTGACAGAAGTCTACTCCTGCGTTCCTGCGGGTGGGGTGCCATTTCCAAAGACAGCCTGAAGTGTTCAATACACTGGGTATCTTGTTCTATTCCTAGAATCTCTGACACATGGTTAACAATGTATCTACATTGAAACGGTTATAAAGTCACAGGTTTACCTTCTTATACAACCAACATCACTACTGTGAAAGTTGAATTCATGACTTAATATTTCTTGTAATGTTTAAAAGATATAATAAGCAGCAGAAAGACCCATTTTTACATTTGGAAATGAAGTCAAACATCAGAAACTGCTTCAAAAGGCTTCAGAACTTTCCTTTTCCAGCATCATTCTAGTTAATTTGGGAAGTCAGCATACAGGGGAGCAGGGTTTTCCTTTGGTGAAGAGAGTATAGGAAGTGTCCCCCTAGTTCATGCAAGAGAGTCACCACACCATTGACCCTGTTTATAAAATTATAAAGTTACCCCTGAAGCCAATCTTGAGCTCAGCAGGCTTATATTTTGACTAGTATTTCTGGACATATAATCTAGTAGGTGTCTTTCTAAGCCTTTTGGAATATAAATCTTTCTTACTTGAAAAGGAAACAAACTCATAAATTTTGCCCAGCTAAGCCATTGTTAAATTGGTTATAGTGTAACATTTAGCTAGGATTTTACAACCATTTCCACACTCATAAATCTTGGTCATTGTGCTCAGAATTTTATATTAGTAGGAGTAACTACAAACAGTAATTTACTGATAGTCCAAAGGTACTGAATAGCAAAAACTGTTCCACTGTTTATTCTTGGTGCACATAAAACAATATTTTAAAAAAAGAAGAGGTTATGGAAGAGGACCTGGTTATGCTTTTCTAAGGAATTTTTCCTTTCAACCCCAAACTGGGGTTTTGATTAGATTAGGCTATCAGTTTAAAACATTGCCAAGCTCTGCTTTTCAATACAATCCCTTTTTTTCCCTTCCCTCCTCCCTACGTCCCTTCCTTTTCCCCTTCTATATTCCTTCCTTTTTTGCTTCTTCTTTCCTACTTACTTTTTCATTCATTTATTTTCTCTTTGAAACAGCAATGTGTAGCATTTAAAACCATTTAATTATTTGGTTTCTAATCTAGGCAATGGCACCCCACTCCAGTACTCCTGCCTGGAAAATCCCACGGACGGAGGAGCCTGGTAGGCTGCGGTCCATGGGGTCGCTACGAGTCAGACATGACTGAGCAACTTCACTTTCACTTTCATGCATTGGAGAAGGAAACGGCAACCCACTCCAGTGTTCTTGCCTGGAGAATCCCAGGGACAGGGGAACCTGGTGGGCTGCTGTCTATGGGGAAGCACAGAGTCGGACACGACTGAAGTGACTTAGCAGTAGCAGTGGCTCCAATGGTAAAGAATCTGCCTGCAATGCAGGAGACATGAGTTCGATCCCTGGGTTGGGAAGATTCCCTGGAGAAGGGAATGACTACCCACTCCAGTATTCTTGCCTGGAGAATTCCATGGACAGAGGAGCCTGGTGGGCTAGAGTCCATCGGTTTGCAAAGAGTTGGACAGGACTGAGCAATTAACAGTTTCACTTTTCACATTTTCATCAGCTAGTCAACACCGTTAAATGAACAGAAAGTAAGACAGAATTCTTGGCAACCATAGGGTGATGAAAGTCATAAGCTCTAGACTAAAACTTGTCTGTGGATACTTTCCATTTGTCTGCCCAGTATACAGACACTTCTCCTGTTTGACTTAATCATAATTTAGGTAGAAGATAGGATGAAAGGGGGAAAATGGATATTCCTTGTCCTATTTACCTGGTAGCTGGGGTTTGGGGAGGTGAACTGGGCTCAATTAATTTACTGATCGACGTCCTAGTCCAAGCTTTGAATTTTGAAGAAAATAAATAGCATTCAGAATTCATAGAATTTTTGATGTGATGGGAAGTTAGTAATTAATTCAGTGGTTCTCAATCTTAGTTACACATTAGAATCATTCAGGAAGCTTTTAAAAATATTGGTGGGCAGAACTTCTATCATAGATATTGTGACTTAATTGACCCGGGGTGAGGCTCAAGCATTTATAGCTTAAAAATGCCCCAGCTGATTGTCAAGTGCAGTTGGAGCTGAAAACCATTGATCTAGTCCAGCTTCCAGGGTTCACACAATAGAGAAAAGAACACCAGACTTGGATCAAAAAAATGTTAAATCTCCTCTAAACCATTTATTGATCTTAAGGAGTTGCTTACCCTCTCACTGCCTCAGCTCCTTCAACTGAAAAGGGAAATAACATAAACTGCTCTAATCAATTAAGAGAGATTTCTCTAATGCAGGAACAGATAAATTTATGATTAATGAGGATGAACAAATTGCCCAAGTTACACCTAAATCAAGAAGTATTAGGAGTAAGTTAAGGATGTAATTTAGCTTTTTGTATTCACTTGTGCCACTAGACTTCATTGCCCCAATGTTTATTTTTATGGTCTGAAGACATAACTATTAAACTATTTGCTAAAATATCAACTGTAGTTCAAACTTTTGTTTTTAGTTATATCTTTTCCACTCTTAATACTGCTGAAAATGAGATGAAAGTCTTCATACTCAGGCATAAGTAAAGTAATTATCAAGGTTTTGATTGGGATAAACTTTTTTGTTTTAATGGTTAAAGAGGAAGAACTAGAAAGTAGTTCTTCAGCTGACATGGGAAGAGGGAGTGAACTATCATTTTGGTTTCCACCCTCAGTGTGTGGCCAGAATTTCCCTGACCCTGCATAGGATAGAAAGAAAGATACAACAGAGTCATACAAAGTGAGTGATTTTTCAAAGTTATAGGAGTTCACAAATAAGGGTAAGTAGCATGAGGTGCTATTGTTAAAGAAGACATTTATTTCATTTTAAAGTGGAAAGCTAAGTCATTTTATGAAAGTAAATATTTTTATTAAAAGATGATGCCTTAGTCAGGGATACAATAAACATATGTGATATTGAACAGATTAGACATTATAAAATGGCATTTAAAAGTGAAGTCTGGTTTGAAAGCAAGCTGGAGAAATCTCATTTGCAAGCTGAGTTAAAAGCAGAGATCCATTTTTCTATAGGAATTTGTCTTTAGAGCTTACATTAGTGTCTGTAACTTAAAGCAGTGAAATAGAATGCAAACTGAGAAATCCAATATTTTATTTTATAAATGTATTTTTAGTTTATTTACAAAATATTTCACTGAATGACAGTATTTTTTTTTTTTTTTTTTTTTTAATATACTTACACTGGTTGTGTTACTGTTGTTGTTTAGTTGTTCTGTCCTGACTCTTTGTGACCCATGGACTGTAGCCCACCAGGCTCCTCTGTCCTTGGGATTTCTCAGGCAAGACTACCTGCCATTTCCTTCTCCAGGGGATCTTCCCAACCCAGGGATTGAACTCATGTCTCCTGCATTGTCAGGTGAATTCTTTACCACTGAGCCACCAGGGAAGCCCGACAGTAGTATTTTTTAAATTGAAATTTACTTTTTGAATTGTTTCAAGAAAGTGTCAAGAAAACAAAATTTCATCAGTGATATGATGATTTAGTAGTTCTCTAAATTGTGACTTTTTGCAGAAATTTGGCTTTAGTGAAATTCACTTTTTTTTAAAAAGTGTGCATATATAAAGTTAAGATTTTTCACTGTATTTATATTCTGGTTATAATTTGTTTTTTATGATCATTACTTAAAATAATCTATTGTATAATTTTTTGCATGAAGAGCCACTGTAAGATATGCCACTGTATGAAAATCTTGACTAACCTATTATTTCAAACCACAGATAAAAATTGTATGTGTGCTTCCTTTTTTGTTTTACCTCCTCTGTGGTATAAAAGATATTCATTCAGTAAATAATGACTGAACTCCTGATACCTACATGCTGTCACTGGGGACATAATGTGGAGAATGCAAAGTCTCTGCCTTCACTTACTTTGTTAGAAGATAAATGGAAGTTGGCTTTCAAACATAAACTGTTTTAGCCCTAGCACAGTGCCAGTGCCAGGTAGATGCCAGTGCTTCAAGTTGCTTCAATTTTTAATTGTATCACACCTTTCACTGAAAAATAAGTAAAAGCCTGGAAAATCAATCTTCCATCTAGTTGGGAAAACTGGAATCTGCTCTGAGAAAACTATTATGTTGCAATGAAGGAAGATACAGTAGTCACTGCCTCATATAAAAAAATTCCTTCCTCAAACAATAATTACTATGGCATCAGAAGGACTGATGCTGAAGCTGAAGTTCCAATACTTTGGCCACCTGATGCGAAGAACTGACTCTTTGGAAAACACCTTGATGCTGGGAAAGATGGAAGGCAAGAGGAGAAGGGGACGACAGAGGATGAGATGGTTGGATGGCATCACCGACTCACTGGACATGAGTTTGAGCAAACTCTGGGAGTTGGTGATGGACAGGGAAGCTCCACGCCATGGGATCAGAGAATCAGACACAACTGAGCGACTGAACTGAACTGATGGCACCTTATTTATATTGGCTTGGCCAAAAAATTTGTTTGGGTTTTTCCCATATCATCTTACAGAAAGACCTGAATAAATTTTTTGGTCAACCCAATAGTTATAAAGCATTTTAAGAAATACAGTTGACCCTTGAACAATAGGGACATTAGAGGTCTCACCTCAACACAGTCCAAATTCTGAGGATAACTTCTAGGTCAGCCCTCCCATATCCCAGGATTCACATCTGTGGATTCAACCAACCCGGATTGTGTCGTAACATACTACAAATCTATTGGGAAAACAAAAAAAGCCAAGTACTGATACAAGTGGATCTGTGCCGTTCAAACCCATGGTGTTCAAGAGTCAACTGTAATATAATCGAGCTTCCAAACAACCGTGTGAAGTACTCAGGGAGATAGCATAATTTTGGGTTAAGAGGATGAGCCATAGATTCACCATTTGATCTCAACTCTGGAACCTTCAAAAACTTACTTAACCTCTCTGACCCTCAGTTTCCACTAACACTCAAAGTCACCTCACATGGTTGCTGTGCAGGTTGAAGGAAAATATTTAAAGTATGTAGTACAGTGTTCATCATGACAATCAATAAATAGTGGCTATTTTCAGTCTAGATGATATCATTCTTCATCTGTTTCAACAGCTTAAAGAAGATGGAATTTACAAAGGTTTAGAGGAAAGGATTTACAGGTGTGAAACGGAGGGGTGACACTCTGAACCCCAATCTTCTGACTGTAAATCCTTCTTTCAGTTTTAAGACAGTGCATGGCATATTCAGGCTGATGATAAGTAAATCACTGCTAGAATATTAATAACTTTGGTAAGTAAATTTACTTCAGGCTGACGTTTATGAGCTTATCATTTAACCCATCTACCATTATCACATTTTCTTAAATTGTGAAATAAGAAGTATGTTACCTTATGTTATTACAGCATTTTCTTAAAAAAACCGAAACACTATTTTCCTGTTATTCCTTCCTTTGGTTTATTTCCAGCTTTCACTTAAACACATTACCAATAAACATCTGACACAAAAAGGTTTCCTGAAGTTTTATACAAACATTATACTTATTACTTAACCCTCAAATAGGGTTTGCGGACAGCAAAGTCAGTAGTGCACTCGGTTTAAACATGAGATAACTCAGTAAGGTTAAATGTTCAAATCGAGGCAACAGAAGTAGTCTTTCTAATTCTTAAAGTTGAGAATGAGTGGCTGGGTGAGAAGTTATTACTAATCACACTAAAAGATGATAATATTTACACATGAAAAATTATCACCTTCTAAAACGTTGAAAAAGCATGGAAACTGTTGATAATACTGTAATTTAAAAACACAGAACAAAAACGTGGACTGGTCCTGCCGAGATGTGTTAAGATTGGGCTCAAATGCCCCAAAGTCGGGCTTCAGAACAAACCCAAGCCCAGTAAAAGCGCCGCACTGACTGGCAGATTCCACGCGAACCACTTGCCTCCCACGTGCCTTTCAGGAAACGCACAGAACACGAGGGATAAAAGGAAGCCAAAGAGGGCCAGGGGAAAGGTAAAAACCGTGGCTAGGGCTTCCCGGGGAGACTGAGGGCTCCCGAAGGCTGGGGCAGGCCGGAGGCACCTCGCGGAGCATCAGGCGGGCACCGGGGTCTGCGAACAGGCCTGGAAGGAGCACGGGGAAGGCGTTCGTTGGGGGAGCGGGCAGTTCGTGGGCCCCACCCCTTGGAGCTCCGCAGAGGATCGGCTCCCCTGGATCGAGTAGGGGGGTGGAGGAAGTGAGAGCGCAGAAGAAAGAATGCACAGAGGAAGGCGTCGCTAGAGGAGCGACAGGTGGGAGCTAGTCAGAGTCCGAGGTTCGCGGGGGTGGGGGTTGGCCGCACCTGTGAGACCTCCGGGCCGCCGTAGCCCCGCCCCTCGCGCGTGGCGCCCCGACGCTTGGCGCGCGGGCCGCTCTCCTTACAGAGGTCGCTCTTGCCCGAACGGTCGGCTTCCCTCTGTTGCGCCTGCGTAGTCGGGAGGGGAAGTGAGGCGGTTTCCTCGGCGCCTTTTCCGGCGGCGGCAGCGGCAGAACTGGGAGGAGGCTGTGGAGGCCGGAGGGAGCCCGCGCGCGGGGCGGCGGCTGGAGGTAACCTCCTGGGCTGAGCTGGCGAGGCGGGCCCCCTCGGCCTCCACTCTCCTCTGGGGCTCCAGCAGTAACTCCTTTTTCCCTCTCTGTGTCTCTGCAGGCAGCGCACCGAGTTCCCGCGAGGATCCATGACCTGACCGGGCGCCGGAGCCGCGCTGCTTCTCGGCTGGCCTGGGTCGGTGGTGAGCGCGGTGGTCGCGGACCGGGGACCGGGCCGAAGGGCCGCAGTCTCCCGCGGCGGAGCCAGGAGAAGGCGGAGGAGCGGGAACCGCGGCGGCGCTCGCGCGGCGCCTGCGGGGGGAAGGGCAGTTCCGGGCCGGGCCGCGCCTCAGCAGGGCGGCGGCTCTCCCGGCGCAGACTCAGCGCCCCGGCGGCCGCGGCGCCTGGAGGAATCAAGTTGTGTGGTGGGTGATGCCCGAGTGAGCGGCGGCCCCGGGCCTCTGCCCAGAGGAGGCGACTCCCACGCAGGCCGCACGGGCGCCCTCGCGACTGGGAGGCTCCGTTTCTGTTTCGCGGCGGCGGCGGCGTTGTTGGCGGAGGGGACCCGGGACACCTGAATGCCCCCGGCCCCGGCTCTTCCGACGCGATGGGGAAGGTGCTATCTAAGATCTTCGGGAACAAGGAAATGCGGATCCTCATGTTGGGCCTGGACGCAGCCGGCAAGACAACCATCCTGTACAAGTTGAAGCTGGGCCAGTCGGTGACCACCATCCCCACTGTGGGTTTCAACGTGGAGACGGTGACTTACAAAAACGTCAAGTTCAACGTATGGGATGTGGGCGGCCAGGACAAGATCCGGCCGCTCTGGCGGCATTACTACACCGGGACCCAGGGTCTGATCTTCGTAGTGGACTGCGCCGACCGCGACCGCATCGACGAGGCCCGCCAGGAGCTGCACCGCATTATCAATGACCGGGAGATGAGGGACGCCATAATCCTCATCTTCGCCAACAAGCAGGACCTCCCCGATGCCATGAAACCCCACGAGATCCAGGAGAAACTGGGCCTGACCCGGATTCGGGACAGGAACTGGTATGTGCAGCCCTCCTGTGCCACCTCGGGGGACGGACTCTATGAGGGGCTCACATGGTTAACCTCTAACTACAAATCCTAATGAGCATTCTCCACCCATCCCCCGGAAAGGAGAGAAATCAAAAACCCATTCATAGGATTATCGCCACCATCACCTCTTTCAATTGCCACTTTCTCTTCTTTTGAATTTGAACTCTGGAGTTACAGTTCTGCGGTTTGGGGGAGGGGGTTAGGGATTTTCTTTCTTTCTTTTTTTCTTTTTGCTTTGCGTTAGGATGCTCCGATCTGACTTTTTGACATGAACACAAAGTGCTAGATGCTCTTGTTGACTTCCAGCAAATGGGATGGGGGAAATATAGCAGTTCTTGGTAAATTCCTTTATAATAATGGTTTGATTTTTTTATCTCAAGAGAATCTTCTTTTCCAATGTATGCTTTTTTCCTTTTTGCCCAGTTTCCTTATCACTTGCTGTAGATGGCTTATTTTGCATTCATGCAGACTATGTTGCAAGTCTGTTTCATCTAGTAAACTGAAAATTATTGCTTAATCAAACTGCCGTTTGTCTTTTATATTTAAGGCCTCCCCCCCCCCCCGCCCCTTATGAGTTCTGACTTTAACTTAGTAAATTCAAATGTGACCTTTTATATCTAAGACCAGTATAGTAAACTTAGCCCACAGTGGCAAATGATGAGTAATATCCTTGTAATATGTTCCAGTTGCACATCAGTATGTTAAACAGGTAATGTAAGAAGTTCTTTGAAATTTCAGCTATTAAGTTCTGAAACATACATCATGCATGAGTAAGGATAAAACTCAAGTTCCCCATTGCAAAGCTAACTTACACTGCATAAAACTATGAAAATATAACCTGTCAAGGATACAGATTTTTTTTCACTGCAAAGTTAGCAACTTTGCTGTATTTTCCCTCTTTTTTAACTTTAAAAACAGACTCTTCCAGAAAATGGAGCAATAATGGTGTATAACATACACAGATGAAATATTTGTAGATATTTTAAGTGACTTTTGGGCAAAACTGGAATATATCCTTTTACCATGTTTCAAATATCTAAGACCAGTAGATTTAAATTCCTGGAATGGTTACTTTGTTCATTAATAAATCATTTAACAATTCAAATTATATTCACCTTTTACCTAGTTGGAAAAAAAAAATCTCTTTCCACATTACAGCAACTGATTAACCTGAAGATGTCTTTTTTTTTTTTTTTAGTAAATGAGTGATCCATATCTCCATTAATTAGAACACTGGAAAAGATGTTTTATAAAAAAAGTTATTCTGTTGGGTTAACTCATGCAAATAGATATCCTGTTGGTTCAATTATACACTATCTCCTTTAAGGAAGGAAATGTGATGAATGAATGATGTGTAGACTTGAGGAATGACAAAGGGGAAGTAGGATGTAGAAGAAGAACCTACAGATGACAATGAATGTAAACTTATTTTTCTTCAACTGTAAGCAGTGTGCTTGCTGGTGATACCCAGATCTTAACAAGATTACTTGCTTAGCTGGTTAGGACCAGTAACTAGATTAATGAGACCACTATGATAATACTTTGAACCAAATGTTAATGCTTGATACAGAATAGTGTAGCAGCATCTGGTTCTTATATAGCCTTAAGGATTAATTGTAGAGATCCTTGAGGAATTAAAACTTAGGGAATTTCAGAAATGTAGATTGCAAATGCAGTTTACAGGAAAAGGTGAAGTGGGTTTTGTTTATGAGGGTGTCTGAAAACAAAAATTGAACGGGATATCATGGTATATGATTGGACAGTATTGGTCCTTCATGCTTTGGCCATATTGTATAATGGAGCTTTTACCAAAGATGTATGAGAAATATAAGGCTATAGAAAATTAACTCTTCAAAGTAAAACTCTTGACAAATGTTTTACTTAAAGCAGATGAGAAAAGGTGCTATGTTGTAGGCTCCTAATGGTGCAGAGGGATTTTTGAATTCAAAATGCAACTAAAGTATCAAGTTCTCAGTTTCACTTTAGTAGAAGTATCTCTGGAAATGAAGCTGACACACATCTAAGAACATTTTAGTTGCTTTTAAAATTCCCAAAGCTCCATCATACATTTAATTACTAGTGTTTTAAATGATTACATATAAGGTACATAAACATGGGTTATACAAATATCAATGTTACAGTAACATCCTGAAGTGACAAGCACAAAGGTATAAATGCCTAAACTGGAGGAAACTTGAAACCCTCATGTTAATTCTTAAATGTAGTATTTCTAACTTGTGACAAGACAGATTGGTAGGCAGCCATTTTTGTGTCTTAAAATAACTGGGGGCATAGTTAAAATTTTATACATCAAGTGATTGCTAAGGAATGTTGCAGGTGAGATGTGGTTATTTTTAGTTTATTTGAAATGTCTTAAGGTGGGGGGAGGAGGGGAAGCAAATATTTGAAATTTGGAAAACCCTAAACCGTTTGATAAGAGACTGTAATTTTCACTTACGTTATCTTTAAGGATATAAAAGGTTGATAAATTGGTGTAGTTAAATTGAGCCATAACCATTGGTGATCATGGGGACCGGTAATTAAGCCTGCAGAAAATAATTACAATCTAAGAATTTAAGAAATAAGATCCTGAAGATTTTGTTTAATTGCATCAATTTCTGTATTTTATGTGCATTTAAAAACTGCAGTAAGTTGAATGGGTTAATCTTGTCTAATATAAGTAAATGAGTCTGTAGACTGTGATCTCCCCAAACTAAAAAGTACAGTACTTGGAATTGTGTTCTTTATGGTTGTAGTGTTGGTAAAGCACTAATATGCAGAAAATAAAGGAATTACACAGTGCAGTTTCTCACGTTATGTTACTCGTTTGAACTAGATTAAGTGGGATGTGTGGTGTGTTGGGCCATGTTTTTCTCCAGGGATGTATGGTTTAACGTGACTTAATTTGGGAGTCATCTAGCCTTTGTAAGAAGAAAAAGAATCAGTTTGGTTCTTGTGATTCTGGCTATCAAGGAAGTTTTGTGCTGATTTAGTTCCTCCAAATTTAATCTGAATTTATGATAACTTTTAGGACACAGAAACAGTTGAAAAATTTAGAAAGTAAAAGTTCTATAGCAGTTTTTATTATGTTGCTTTTTTTTTTTTTTTTTTTAGAACAAATTGTGTCTCTTAAAGAATTGGCCTACAGCATAGTTTTAATCCTTGACAATTGACTTGGATTTTAGAAAGTTTGTCTTAAAAACCAAGACTGCTTGTCTTATAAGTGTGGCAGAATTGTAGCCCTTTAGAAAATAAAATAGATGAAGAATAACCTATAAAGGGTTTTTTAAAAACATCTTTTTTTGTGGGCATTCCTTCTTAGCAAGGAATAGTAGTATTCTACTATTCGTTTAGAATATCTTTGATATCTAGTATAGTTTTAACTCCCACATTAATATTATTAATGGCTATCAAGTATCAGAGATAGTGGTAGAGGATATTTTATATCTTAGTTTTTATGTTTTAATATAAGCTTAGAGATATTATAGCTGTTATGTGAATGGTGGTGAAGTTTACTGAATTCCCAAAGTTATTTCCTCCTTACCTTGCCAAGTATATATATGGGTGGTGGGAAGGCAGATTTTTCCTTAGAGGTAAAAATTGTAAAACCATGTTCAGCAATTAGAAATAATAAATCTAATCACTGAATATAATGTATTTGGAATATAATATTCACTAGAATCTTCTTTTGCTTTTTTTATGTTGAATGGTAAAGACAAAGTAGGAAGGGTTACAATATTATGAAATTTATAGAAAGGGAATGTTGGGAGATGGAGTGATAAAAGAGGCAAAGTAACTCTTCTCTCCCTGCTTTGCTAGACTTGAAAGTTGCCAGACTAGATAAGTGAGTTGAATGGGCAGGGAATACAGAGACGTGAGGTCAAAGAGGCGGAATAGATCCTATAGAGGGGTTTAGGAATAACAATTGAAATTTGTTAAATAAGTCAAAGTAATGGTAAACTTCCAGGGAATTAGTCTAGAAATAACCTTTCTTTGGCAGTAAGAAAATAACCTTTGAATTTTAAAATGTTTTATGACTGCCTTCATTTTGATATACAGTTGGCCCTGAATAACATGGGTTTGAACTGTTTGGATATGAGTGGGTCCACTTATACATGGGTTTTTTTTCCAGTAGTAAATACTACAGTATTACATAATCTGGAGTTGGTTGAATCAGCAGATACTGTGCAACTACAATATTATGCGAAGATTTGGATTTTCCATTGCACAGATGGTCAGTGCTCCTTACCTCCAAGTTGTTCTAGGATCAACTGTGTATTTCCTCCATGGTTTTTCTAAGTGTGTAAGTTTACTTATTGAGAGCCCACTGATGTGCCTGGCACTGTTCTAGGTACAATGAAGAAAAAAATATATATCAGTAGACAAAAATCTCCTTTATGGAATTTATATTGGTGTTGGGAGGTAGGACTGATAAAAATGTTAGGTGATATACTATGTACTACATAGTATGTTTTATATATATATAAATATATATATACATAGGGGACAGATAGGCATGTATCCAGAGAAGTACTCATTGAGAAGGTGACATTTGAACAAATATTTGAAGGCAGAAAAATTAATGAAATTGACAGTAACAAAAAGATAATATGTATAGTGTAAAACAAGGGTGGGGAAACTGGTCAAGGGCTAAGAATGTTTTTTTACATTTTAAAGGATCTTAAAAGACTGAAAAAAAAAAACCCAAATGTGAATATGTGACAGAGACAGTATCCTGAAAAGCCTTCAATATTTACTTATCTGGCCCTTGATTGAGAATGTTTGTTGACCCCAGATCTAAAGCCCTGTTTTTGGGGATGGTTTTTGACCACACTTCGAGGCTAGTGGGATCTGGGTTCCCAAACTAGGGACTGAACACTTGCCCTTGGCAGCGAAAACATGGAGTCCTAATCACTGAACCACCAAGGAATTCCCTAAAGCCCAAATTTAAAAGCATTACCAAAATATATAGCAAATCCCTCAAAAGACCATTGTTAAATGAGTCTAATCAAAACTTTAGGAAACAGCGGCACATGTAATTTACCACATTTGAACATGTAGTGATCTTTGAGAGGTATTTGAGTAGTCTAACCTGGGCTTTTTTCTTGCTGGATGAGTGTTTTTCAGTATCAGTTTTCACATTCTTAAAAATTTCATGAATCATTTCATTAAAAAATATTTCTCTTATTTTTATGGTAGTTTTACTGGTCTTTGGATATAAGTTAAGCATGCTTTTCGTATGAAGTGCCTTTCCTCCAGGTAACCTGGATTAGTTTGGAATAGTTCGATAACATCATTGAACTGTGGCTTTTATTCAGTTGGTATTATTCAAGTCCTGAATCCAGTATTTTTAATTATGAAACTTTGTAAGAGGAAGTGTTTTATTTGGACTTGGCAAATAATATAATGCAACGTATTTGGTTTCTTATTGTACTATTCACCTACCACAACCCTATTCCTCTAATCAATATAAATTAGGAAAAATAATTTACATGTGAATTATTACTTGCATAGAAAAATTGTTTTATACTATATACATAGTGGAATGTGGGAATTCCTAACTATCTTAAAAGAGAACCTAAAACAATTTAGGAGTTATGGAAGTAAGTTTTACAGAGGATATTTACAAGTGAGCTTTAAAAAATAAAAATACTTCTTGTTCATAGAAGGGTCTATGTGAAACTGGCTAGTCATAAGCATGAAAGCTGTTTCCCATTACATCTGAATAGACTGACCTCAGAAAGTCATAGGATGTAAGGGCAAAAGCCAAATTTGTTAAAGGAGTTATAGAAGCAAGGATCAGAACCTTTCAAGTTTGTTCTAATACAGCAAAGTGTTTTCTCTCCTGCAGATCTTTTTATTTCTAAAAATTAGTTTTATGAACAAGTCCTAAATTGGAGCTAGAGGGGCATGAAGAAATCAAATTGGAAAACATTCTAAGAATAATAAGAGTTAGCGTTTTTTGAATGTTTGCCATGTGCCAGGCATTGTTCTAAGCATTTCATGCGTATCTTCTTAATCCTTACAACGCCTTGGCAGAAAGGGCTCCCGTTTTATAGTTGAGAAAACTGAGGATTAGATCAGTTCAGTTCAGTTTAGCCGCTCAGTCGTGTCTGACTCTTTGCGACCCCATGCACCACACCAGGCCTTCCTGTCCATCACCAACTAGATAGCGTATGTTAATAAGTAGCAGAGACAGACTTTGGACTCAGATAGTCTATACTGTCCTGAGAATATAACTGAGGTGAACCACTGGTTAATAATGTACCTAAAATTTTGTGTGTGTTTACAGAAAGCTTATTCTGAGGAATATCCCATAATTTTATTTGGTCATCAACAGATTTTCAGTGCCTATATAATTTGAGTCTTCTGTATAGTGGCAAACATAGTATTGTATTAAACTCCAACTGAGAAAAAATTTTTTTCTGTAAAAATAACTTGTGAATACTTGCTGAATTGTGAATTTTGTAGATCATTGTGAAAAATAGGTAAACATTTTCAATGAGCTGATTATTGTATGATTATTTATATATAGACTCCTTTTGATTTAAGAAAGTTTTAGAAAATCCAGAGTGTACAATTTATATTGTCTTTACCTGATAAATTTATAACTATAGACATTTCAGGTATTAATACATGAATTTCTTGCTTTTTGTAACCTCACATATTGTGGGGTTTATTGAACACTGTATCCTCCTGACAGCAAGAGCCTAGAGTCCAGGGTCATCAAGGGTGCTTTATTCCTATACTTAGGAATTTAAGCTGGAACTTAAGAGTGAAAGTTGATAAAAAGTTGTAAAATGCCTTATTTAACAATCCTATTTTATTTCTCAGTAATTTCTATATGAGGTGGAAATTTAAGACTAGATAAGACACATATGAAATGTTCAAAGTAAGTAATGAAATACTTTATCAAATACTAGTTTTAGGAGAGAGATTATATTTTGTACTGGACCCACAAAGTCAGAGGAATAACAATATTACCACTTACTTCAAGCTTATTGTGTGCTAAGCACTGTTGTAAGTGAATTGATTATCTCAGTTAAAATAGGTAAGCAAGGGTACTAATCTACGTATAGTATTTGGGAGAATTTTCAGTACAAATAATCCCAAATCATATACTAAAAATTGTTATTTATCTGAAATTCCAATTTAACTGGCTGACCTATATTTATCTGCCGCTTTACACGTATGTTAATGTGGAGGGAGAAGGAATTAGATTGTGATCCTTAATCTTAAAAGATAATGATAGCATCATTGATAGAAAGCAGGATACACAGCAGCTTTGAATAGAAACAGTTTGATAATCAGGTAAAGTGTCTCATTTATAATTTGAATGAAAAGAGGTTGAATCTGTGAGGCGTACTCTTGTAACTATTCTCTCTTAGAGCAGTGCTGTCCAATATAAATATATTGCTAGCCACATATATGATTTTAAGTATTTTAGTTGTCACATTTTAAAAAGTGAAAATAAACAGTGAAATCAATTTTAGCAATATGTTTAACTCAAATATATCAAACATATTATTTCAATGTCACTAGTATAAAATAATTGTTACTAAGATAATTTCACCTTTGTTTCACACAAAATCCTCAAAATCCAAGAGTATGAAATACTGTATACTTAAAGCACATCTCATTTAGGACTAGCCACATTCCTGTACTCAGTGACCTCATGTGGTTAGTGGCTACTGTAATGGACAGTTCATTTTTAGAGTACAGTTATTTCTTCTTGATACCATGCTTATAATTTCAGTAACTGCATTAGAGGGTACCAGTTAAGTGTCATTGAGATATGATAAGCTTTCTCAGCCAGGGGTTGACAACCAATGTCCACAAGTCAAATCTGGCCCACTGCCTGCTTTTGTAAATAAAGTTTTATTGGAACATAATCATGGTCATTTATTTGTGTACAGTCCATGGCTGCTTTTGCACAGCGACAGCAGAGTTGAGTAGTTAGGGCAGAGACCATATGGCGCACAAGGCCTTTACTACCTGGCCCTTAATAGAAGTTGGCAAATACCTTTTAGGTCCCAGACTAAAGTTCCAAGGATAAAACCCATACTTTATACATTTAAATGAGTTTTCAGAAAGAAAGAATATTGAAAGAGCTAAAAGATAATGTATATATTAATGCATTTATTAAGCAAGCATTCATCTACTAGGTTCCAGGCACTGCACTAGGCTCCGTAGCTGGAATGAATAAATGTCTTTAATCTTCAAGAAGGTCACAGTTCAGTTGAAAATAAATACACACAGTTAATTACAAAGATGTGTTATGGTAGATGACTCATTGACTGCACACCAGGGAAGCACCTTCCTCTGACTGGGGAATGGGTGGCTTCAGAAGAAGAGGATCGTCTGAGGTGAGTTTTTTTTTTTTCTTTTTTTCTTTTCTTTTTCTGAGGTGAGTTTTAAAGGACAAATAGCAGTTACTCAGATAAGCAAAAGCTGGTTGACATTTTAGGCAGAACAGTTATGTGCAAAACCCCAAAAGTGTTAACCATCACCTTCTGGAATTTATGGTTTGTTAGGTCTAGGAGCATAGCGTGGACTGGTGTGAGATGAAGATGGAAAGATGATGAGGGGCTGGATCATGAAGTGCCTTTGGTTTTTTGAGGAACTTTGGATTCTATAATTTGGGTACTAGGAAAAAGCTGTGAGATTTTTAAGCACAAAACTGCCTAAAATTTACACTGTAGGGAGCTCACCAAATACTGTATAAAAGATGAATAAAGCTCCTAGGCTGGAAATCTACTGTATAGACTAGATGAGATAGAATTTCCTAGTTGAAGCAGTGGCTGTGATGGTGGAGAGGAGAGGATCCATTTGAGAAATCCTTGAATGGCATTTTGTAACATATGGTCTCTGGCACCCTGACCACAGAAGATAATACTTGGGAAAAGGGGCTTCCAAGTTATTTGGGAAACGCTTCAGATTGTATCTGCATTTGGGATTCACAAGACTCTTTAGCAGTATATTGAAGATTCTTAGAAGTCCTGCCTTAACCCAGCATTTCCCAAACTCATTTGATGCCACACCCCAATATTTAAAAAAAGACAACAACAAACAGTCAAGGGTCCCAAGGACTGTAGTTTGGGAAACCCTATTTTAGAGACAGAATAAATGAGTTTGGGCCAACCAAATGAGAGGAAGAAGAGAAAAATTTTGCATGCGTGACTACTAATGAAAGTTTTATATTTGTAAAAGTACAGCTGGAAAAGAACAAGTTTAAGGGGAGGAAGGAGATGACATACCCAGATTTGACAGCAAGTTTTAGGTGCCTATGGTATGGACATTTACATGGAGATGTCCAGTCTACATCCAGCTAGGTTAGGAGACATCTAGATTACAGATAGACGTTTAGGAATTAGCTTGTAAGTGGTTTTTCAAACCAAAGATGCTAGTGAGATTTCCTGGGAGTAGGAAGAATAAAGGGCAGAGAATAGAACACCTCCCTGGGGACCACCAATGTTTAAGGGATGGTTAGAAGAAGAGGGTGTTAACAGACGAGACTGGGAAGACATGGGTCAGAATATCAATGACATCATATCCTACAGGGAGATCAAGAATGGTGAAGTTCAAAATGACTTCTTTAGAACTGACATTAGAAAGTCATTGAGATCTTCCTTAGATAAATTTGAGTGAAGTGGTTAGAAACTACTTTGCAACAAAAAAGACAGGAGATAATAGAGAAGCTGGAGATGAAGGGATGATAACACTTTAATACAAGAGGGTCATTTAATTTTCAAAACATTATTTAGGTAGGTAGGTCTTGATTATTAACGGTGGAGTGGGGAATGAAGAACGTGTGCTCCCTACCACCTGTTTCCTAGAGGGAAGGGAAAATTGAAAAAAGAAACCGTTTGGAAAACATTCACCTTAATTCCTGTGAAAGTGAAAGTCACTCAGTCGTGTCTGACTCTTAGTGACCCCATGGACTATACAGTCCATGGAATTCTATAGACCAGAATACTGGAGTGGATAGCCTATCCCTTCTCCAGGGGATCTTCCTGACCCAGGAATTGAACCAGGGTCTCTGCATTGGAGGCAGATTCTTTACCAACTGAGCTATCAGGGAAAACCTTAACTCCTGTAAAATACTTTTTTTTTTTTTTAGCTTAGTTGGAGCTCTCTTCTTGGAAATGCAGTGACCATGCCCAAGCAGTCCTAGTCCCACTGTAATTACAAATGTGATGGTGGTATCCCAATCTCAGAAATGTGAAGAGTAAGCCATGGTGGCTCTGACTTGTCCAGGAAATCATAGCAATTAGTGATGTAGCTGAGATTAGGTGCAAAATTTATTTGTATTTGGCAATTATATGGCCATGGAGTGAAATTTAAAAGAGTTTCTAATTTGTA
Source organism: Dama dama (assembly GCF_033118175.1). Lineage (NCBI taxonomy): Eukaryota > Metazoa > Chordata > Mammalia > Artiodactyla > Cervidae > Dama > Dama dama. Next base: position 59,323,385 of record NC_083692.1, on the reverse strand, counting down.
GACATCATGATTGACCTAATCCCAATTTAACTAAAATATAGTTACAAATTTATTAGGAAATTTAAGATTTGCGGGATTCCCTGGTGACTCAGTGATAAAGAATCTGCCTGCCAATGCAGGAAACATGGGTTCGATCCCTAGTCTGGGAAAGTCCCACATGCTATGGAGCAACTAAGCCGGTGCGCCACAACTATTGAAACTCATGTGCCCTAGAGCCTGTGCACCACCACAAGAGAAGCCACTGCAATGAGAAGCCCCTGCTCCCTGCAACTAGAGAAAAGCCTGAGCAGCAATGAAGACCCAGCACAGCCGAAATAAATAAATAATTTTTTTTTTTTTTTTTAAATTGCAAGCTGACAATACTGCCTGTCACAATCAGTTCTGAATTTCACGGTATTTCTTCTGCAGTGATTTAGGAGTTAGAGGTAAAAATCCTACAGGATGAAAAAGTATAGTATTAAATAATTTTATTGAATTACACATTATTGAATTACACATTATTGAATGGTTATTGTGTACCTGCCAGTGTGCAATAGGCTTTAAATGTTGTCCTCACAACAGACTAGCAACATAAGTGGTGTTATCTTTCATTTTACAGGTAAGAAAGTTACTGTATAAAATTCAAGTAATTTGCCCATGATACCACAGCTATTAAATGGGAGAGCCTATATTAACACTCAAGTCTTATTGACTTTGAAGCAATAGGCTTTAGGAGGGGAAGGTTCTAACAAACTGCAATAATTTTCTTTTTTTTTTCCAACATGGAATCCAGTAATACATGGTGGCAGTCATCCAGGAGATCTGTCCATCATTAATCCAACTTATCAGGGGCTTGTGGGTGCTCCTGGAGGTAAAACAACTTTTGAAAGGGCAGGGATTGTTGGAAGTGTATGAGCAGGGAGCTTCCCTCCAAAGAGTGAAAAAGTTGGCAATTTTAAATAACTCCCAAACATTCTTCTTTATATATCCACTATCACCTGTGGGCCTGGTTGACAAGAAAGGCTTTGGGGTAAACGGGGGCATGGGGCGGGAGGGGTGCCATAGATGGTGAGGAGGAAAAGGCCTTCTTCTCTCTTGCTGCTGCTGCTGCTAAGTCGCTTCAGTCATGTCCAACTCTGCAACCCCACAGATGGCAGCCCACCAGGCTCCGCTGTCCCTGGGATTCTCCAGGCAAGAACACTGGAGTGGGTTGCCATTTCCTTCTCCAATGCATGAAAGTGAAAAGTGAAAGTGAAGTCGCTCAGTCGTGTCCGACTCTTTGGGACCCCATGGACTGCAGCCCACCAGGCTCCTCCGTCCATGGGATTTTCCAGGCAAGAGTACTGGAGTGGGGTGCCATTGCCTTCTCTGTCTTCTCTCCTACTTTATGTTAAATAAGGTGACCCCAACTTGTTTTCCCTGATAACTCAGTTGGTAAAGAATCTGCCTGCAATGAAGGAGACCCCTGTTCAATTCCTGGGTCAGGAAGGTCCCCTGGAAAAGGGATAGGCTATCCACTCCAGTAGTCTGGTCTGGAAAATCCTGGGTCCCAAAGAATTGGACATGACTGAGTGACAGTGACTTTCACTTTTTCTTCCAACTTGGTTTGAACTATATACCTCTATATGCCCCTGGTTAGGGGGTGGTTTGTAAGCTGTTGTTCTTCAGCAGCAGCATCAGTACACACGGTTTCTGAACTCTGTGTGGCTGGCTAGTCTTGCCCTTACTTGGGGAGGAGGAGCCAGATGTATTGGTTTTTGCTGTGAATTTGGCCAGGAGTTCTGGGCGTGTGTAGACGTGCCTTTGTGTATTTGCGTTAATTCTCTTCATCTGTCTTTGTGGGTCTCTACTTTGTATTAGCTAAGCTCATGAACATGTTATTCATCAGGAACTCAACATTTGAGGTATATAAATCTTTAAAGAATACATGGAGAAATGAGATGAAGCCCAGGTTTATTTTCAAAGGTTTGTGCAGGGTAGCAGAAAGATGCACATTTTAATGAAATCATCTTTGTGCCAGTGACATATTTAAGAGGTGGAAAAAACACCTCTGCATTTTTTCAATAACTTTTGGGAAAATCCACGTAGTGTGTTTGAGCACTGTTAATTATATAATAGGACTTTAATATCAAAAGTATGTAAAATCTTGTAGACAGACTTCGTTTACTTAAAAGATTATGATATGTTAGCACAGGAAAGCTAGCTGTTTAGTGGTAGAGGTTTATTCCCCTCCCCTCCCCCATACTGAATTAAAAGTGGAAGGGGGAGGGGAGGGCAAGGCACTGTTAAAGCCAGAAGGTTGAATCATCTAAGGAAATGAGTCAGTGGCTATGAACCATAACTTTCCTTTTTCTGAGGCTTTGACTTTGAGAGCTTAATGTTGAATTATTTTAAAAAAATCTTCTTCCATGCTATAAGTAAATTTAAAATTGAAGTTTTTAAAAAATAACTCTTTTAATATTAGTATTTGGGATTCATTCATTTTTTCAACACATTCACTGGTGTCAAAAATAGTAGTTAATACCTCAAACTAAAAAAAAGTACATAGTGATCTGGTAGTAAAGTGTCACTTCAGTCAGTATCTTTGTATTTATATTTAGCTCAAGGTAACCAATAGTGATTCTTAAACTACTTTTAAAGCAAGATTTTTGAGGTTAATACCTAATGACTCATTTGTAGACTTAACAGGACAAACCTGGGACACTGGTAGTTATTGACAGATTGTATTTTCATCTGATACACTCGAGTTTTTTCCTAGACCATGAATTGTTCCTTGGGAACCTTAAGTCTATATCTGAAATGAACACATTGTATTATGGCTTATTTTTGAAATTTAAAAAATCTGAACTGTAATTCACTTCATGGCAAATAGATGGGGAAACAGTGGACAGAGTGGCTCCAAAATCACTGCAGATGGTGATTGCAACCATGAAATTAACAGACGCTTACTCCTTGGAAGGAAAGTTATGACCAACCTAGACAGCGTATTGAAAAGCAGAGACATTACTTTGTCAACAAAGGCCCGTCTAGTCAAGGCTATGGTTTTTCCAGTGGTCATGTATGGATGTGAGAGTTGGACTATAAAGGAAGCTGAGCACCGAAGAATTGATGCTTTTGAACTATGGCGTTGGAGAAGACTCTTGAGAATCTCTTGGACTGCAAGGAGATGCAACCAGTCCATCCTAAAGGAAATCAGTCCTGAATATTCATTGGAAGGACTGATGCTGAAGCTGAAACTCCAATACTTTGGCCACCTGATGTGAAGAGCTGACTCATTTGAAAGACTCTGATGCTGGGAAAGATTGAGGGCGGGAGGAGAAGGGGATGACAGAGGATGAGATGATTGGATGGCATCACCGACTCAATGGACATGGGTTTGGGTGGACTCTGGGAGTTGGTGATGGAGAGAGAGGCCTGGCATGCTGCGGTTCATGGGCTTGCAAAGAGTCGGACAAGACTGAGTGACTGAACTGAACTGAACTGAACTGTAATTATCAAGTTTGAGGATAAAGATAGCTAAGTATGTCAAAGTAAACAGTAGTACTGGTATATGCAAAATTCTTAGCCTTTTGTGGTTGATTGCCTATGATTTGAATTCTTTTTAGATTGATTTATATTTTTTATTCTCTCCAATTCATAGATAATACTTGATTTAAGATAGTGAATGCATTTCACACAAGAACCTAGTATTTAGAAACCTATTTGAGGAATCTTATTTTTTTTTGTCATTCAGACAAACTTAAGTTATACAATAAAATATCACATATTGATTCTTTCTTTTTCTTTACTTAGTGTAATAATGTAATAGAGACATCTTGGAGAAAATATTTTAAATAAATGCTAACAGGTACTCTTATTATTTGTTGGAAATCTCATTGGAGTATAGGTTTTATTAATTAAAAATTTATTTTTTATTTTGGAGCATAGATTTTAGACTAGCATGGAAAATTTTCCAAATTATATCCTGGGTAACTAATCTTCCTTTAGGTATTGTTGGCAGGATTTTCGTTTCCATGTGCTTAGACATGTTAATATTTCTTTTTCTACACTTATGGCGATTTCTAGGCTATAGGGTTTTTTTTTTGGTTGTTGTTTGTTTGTTTTTGTTTTTTTCTTAGTGCACATCCCTTCCTAAGAAACCCTAAAGTATGTTGCCTACTGGTGCACATCAGAGTCCATGTCGCTTTCCTGAGCATCAAAATAGTGACTGAGGAAACTGTGACTTCTGCATAGGTGTTAGAAATGCTAGAGTAAAGAATAGACTCTGGAAACATCCTGTGTATGATGTTAGAATATCATTCATAGCGTGGAGGGAGGGCTGAAGGAGGAAGAGGTACCCCCCTTCAAAACGGTTGTCTAAGACAACTCCTACCTTTCCACCGGCATTTTAGGACCCTGCCTGACAGGGTTAATTTGGGGAAAGAGCATAATGTTTTGAGTCAGACCTAGGTTTGAACCCAAGCCCCGCTACTCAATAGTTAAGTGACATTGGAAAATTTCTCTCTTTGCTTCCTTTTCTAAACATGGGACTGGTAATGTTCACCCAGCAGGGTTTTATCATTAAAAGTGGTAATTTAGGAGAAAGTCTCTTGCATAACATCTGGCATGGGAAGCACTCAGTAGATGTTAGTTCTATCTTCTTTCTTCCCTCTAACTTAGTAATTTAAAAAAAAATGAAAGAAAAAATAAAATTTTTTCTTATGCTAGCCTTGAAGTACTTAATGATGAAATTATGTATATTGGATTTGTCTTAAAATAATCTGGGAATAAGGAGTGGGTTTATAGGTGACAATATATGGACTATGAGTTGCTAACTGTTGAAGTTGAGTGAATGGGTACGTGGGTGTTCAATTGAATGTTTGAAATTATCCATAGTAAGTTTGAAAAATTATACTGTACATAAAAAAATATTCAGTGAACAAAGACTTTCTCAAGGTACTGCAGAGCCAACTATTTGTTGTATAATACCTTTTTAAAGATGATGATTGAGAACAGGCATTGTCGATTTATGAATGGTGGTAGTTTTTTCCCTTCAACTACACAAAATGTGTAGTAACCAATATGCCTGAGGAAGGAATGTCAAGAGAAAAGTCTGAAAAAATCCTGGAGAGGTTTAAATGCTTTTGTTTAATTATCTGAGTCACTCTCAGGGTGGAGGTTCTGTGGCATGGCTCTCAGCCAACATAATTTTCAGCTGGAAAAAGACAGCAGTTGCTATAGGAAACACAGTAACCAAAATGACTGCTATGACATTGGAACCAACTTTATATGCAGACATTTTTTTCGTTATTGCAGGATCACAATGGATATATACCAGTGTTTCCTCTTCTGCACCATATTAAATTTTCTAAGAATGAATATATACTGAGTTACAAATTTAACAGAAAAAATTCCAGAGAGTGAACAAGTGTGGAACATTTCCTCATAGGGATATGGTTGTTCTGTACATCACTGAGACATAAAGGGGGAAAAAAGTCTGACTTTTTTTGTGTTGAATGGTGATTAAAGTCACATTCATTACTGCAGAAAGCTAAAGAACTACTTTTTAAAAAAATCTCTGCAAATCTTCTGGGGTGAACTCTAGAAGTTAACGTGTTTGAGAAATAAAAAATTGTTGTTAATATATTTAAACAATTGACATTCAAAATACAGGAATATGATTAGATTAATGTGGTTAGTATTTCATCAAATTTGATATTCTTGATCACTGATTAAATTGAAGACTTACTTTTAAAGAACAAAACCAGAAGTGAGGTGCCAATTTAGAGAGAACAGGGAATTTCACTTTTTTGTTCTGCATTTATAAAATAACTGTTTATTTCTTAAAGCTTTTCCTGAGGATGCTGGTATCCTTACCATAACCTACTATAGTAAACTGATATTTAAACAATTTTTCATTAAAGTCTCAGTTCAGAAATTATGACCATTGAACAATGACAACCTCTCTGTAGTCTATTATTGTGAAAGAGACTTTCCAGGTGGCTCTGACAGTAAAGAATCAGCCTGAAATGTGGGAGATCTGGGTTTGATCCCTGGGTTGGGAAGATCCCCTGGAGAAGGGAATGGCTACCCACTCCAGTATTCTTGCCTGGAGAATTCCATGCACAGAGGAGCCTGGCGGGCTACAGTCCATGGGATTGCAAAGAGTCAGATGCAACTGAGTGACTAACACACAGACACACAGACACACACACAGACACACACACATACACACTACAAAAGAGGTATAAACAAAATGCTACAGGCATGCAAAGGCTTGGGAGTTGTCTGCAAAGAAGGCCAGCAAAGGAAGAAACCTGGAAGAGAACTAACACTTACTGGAAATTTACTATTGTGGGTACCAAGTTTTTAAATGTACTTAATCCACCTTGCAAGAACTACTTGAAGTTACTGGAAATTAACAGCAATTGTTCCAGAGTTAGACTGCCTAGATTCCCACCCTGGCACATAATAGCACATACCACTATGAGACCTTGGGCAAAATTGCAAAGGACAGAATCATACTAAAAAAAAATTATTTTTTATCTGAATTTCCTGCGGTATCCTTTATTTTATCTGACAACCCTACACAGGGGATTAAATTAGTAAAATCTTAGAAATTACATAGAACAGTACAGGTACATGTAAGTGCTAAGTAAAGGTTAGTCTTTACTTTTGGAATTATCCCATTTTATAAATGATGAGGAACTCAGGTTAAATAATTTGCCCTTTGCTCTAGAGAGAAAAAAGTTTATCTGGCATGTCAAATGCTGTAGCCACTGTGGTGTGACAGATTGGCAGTTCCTCAAAATGGTAAACATAGAGTTACCATATGACCTGGCCCCTAAATCCAAGCCCCACTCCATGTGAGCAGGTTAAACAGGGCTGTAAATACCAAGAGGTGGGGAACACTGAGGGCCTCCTTAGAGCATGCCTACTGGAGTGTGGAATGATCCTTTGTCCACACCAGGACACAAGGATACTTCAGTGCTCTTCTGTGAGGGGTCATCCATCTCTTTTTAGTGGGAAAGCAAAATGTAAATATATATATATAATTTAGTAATTTAGAACTCTCTTTTTAGTTGCAGTAAAGGAGAACTAAATGCTTACAGAATAACTTAAACATACTGCAACTGAAGAACTGAAATTCTCTCTTTAACTAATATAAGCATTTTAATTATTGCTTCTCCTAGCCTCTCTGAACTACAGCGAGAACAGTTTCTGCATAGAGCTGTAACTGGTGGAAGATATGAGTGTCTACATATCTTAGCTGACAGTTTATTAGATATGTGTTGGAAACGTCGAGTGAATTTTTGCACATAAAAACACATGAATTTATTAATATTAGCTATTAAGGGTATCTTATTGTTTGACAATAAATAATGGAAGTATGCCATGTATATCAATTTGGAATTTTTTTCTGCAGCAATAAACAAACACAGTCAATTGTAACCTAAACAATTGAGTGCTTATTTTCTCACCTAATTTAAGGCCAGAGGTAGGCAATTGTGGCCTGGTGTGACATAAGGAATGGAATCAAGGACCTTGCAATTTGTGTTTTCCCAGGCTGTAAGACTAAACAGGCTGACTTGTTTGTTTATGAGCCCATGATGGTTGCTGCAGTTCTGGATACCTGTGCCCATTTTCAAGGCAAGAAGGAGAAGGGAACAGCTCCATTGGCTAGAACTGTGTCACCTGGTTTCTCCTAGTTCCAAGGAAGGCTCAGAAAACAAGCACTGAGCTTTTCCAGCCTCTCTAGTGGAAGCGGACAAGGATGAAGCAGGGTTTTTAGTTAGCTTTATTGAAGGAAAATGGTCAAAAAGTTGAGAAATACTGCTTGAAATGTTCAATGGGATTTGGATAAGCTGAGAAGAGGAAATAGGGGTACAGCATGAACCAAGGATGCAGTGAACACTGGGGTACTTGAGGAGAAGTACACTTGGGGTACTGTAAGAAGAATAATGCTGAGAAGTGACAGAGACTGGGTGTGGGGCTCAGCTTGGCTGCAGTGATTAACAGGACACCAATAAAGGATTCTGAGCAGAGAAATGATATGTGAGGAAAGGGTAAGAAATATCTGGCAATATAAATTGTAAAGGAGTGAGCTGCATGATAAGCCTGGAAACTGCTGCGGTAATCCAGTTGTGAAATGCTAATTACTAAGGTGGAAATATACATAATTCCAACATTCAACCATTTTAGATTCAATCATATTCGTGGCAATGGTAGGATGTCCAAATGGAAAAGTCTGGTAATGAACAAAGATAGAGGACATAGATTTTCTAACAGTAGAGTATCAGAGAAAAATGTGACTATCTAGACAGTTAGATACTTTTCATCCTATATTTCCTGGATGTCTTTTCAGCACTGAAGCTGTCAGTTGCCAGTGGCTTTGACTCCTGATATTATTTCGAAGTTCTGCATTCTTGCATTCAACTGTTCCCAGGATATCTGCCCGCAGATATCCCAGTGGACTCTTCAACTCATCATGTCAAAATAGATGTTTTTTTCCTTTTATCCTTTGCCTTATCTCTATCATACTTGCCTCATATTCTTTGTCTCATTTAGTGATATCACATCGAACTAGCTAACTATGCTAAAAACTTGCCTTTGATTGATCCCTCTCTTTACCCTCCTACATTCTGTTGCTTATAGATCTGATCAGTGCTGTTGAATTTGTCCTTCCTCTTCATCTCCCACTGCCCATCTCTTAGTTTAGGCTCTCATTATTTCTCACCTGGATTATTGAAATACTTTCTACTTTCTTGAGTCTTAGCAAAAGAGCATCCAGATTGCTACTAAAAGGATCATTTTAAAATACAAAGATGATTTTCTCTCTTTCTTGCTTAATGTTTTTAATGGATTTCAATACATAAAGAATAAAGTTGAAACTTATTACCAGTGCTTAGAAGAGCTCTCCATAGCACTCACTTTATCTCCAGCCTCACTTTCTTCTATCCCCTTGAACTCCTCTAAGTTCTTCTGCATCAAACTTGTGCTTAACATGCTATGCTGTGTCTTTGCATTGTCTCCTTAGCTTGAAATTTTCATATCCACCTTTGAATTTTGGTCATCCTTTAGCAATATCTCCTTCTGTGAAAACTTCTCAGATGTCAGTCACATTCTTTTTTTTTTTTCGCTCCCATGATTCGCATGAACCTTTAGTAGGGCACTTACCACATTATGGGCTTCCCTGATAGCTCAGTTGGTAAAGAATCTGCTTGCAATGCAGGAGACCCCGGTTTGATTCCTGGGTTGGGAAGATCTGCTGGAAAAGGGATAGGCTACCCATTCCAGTATTATTGGGCTTCCCTTGTGGCTTAGCTGGTAAAGAATCCGCCCGCAATGTGGGAGACTTGGGTTCGATCCCTGGGTTGGGAAGATCCCCTGGAGAGGGGATAGGCTACTCCAGTATTCTGGCCTGGAGAATTCCATGGATTACAGTCCATGGGGTCACAAAGAGTTGGACATGCCTGAGCGACTTTCACTTACTACTACTTACCACATTATACAGTTGTTAACCAAGTGTTTTCCTCTGGCTCATGGACAATGCAATGTGTTCTTGGTGTATTCTGGTGTATAGCATAGCGCCTGGTCCATAGTTGGTGCTCAGTAAATTTTCATGCATTACCATGGATGTAGATGTGCTGTTCCCAGGAGAAAGATTAGGTTGGGGATCCAAGGACCAATCTAAAGGGAATGCTCATAATTAGAGGATGGAGGGGCAGAGAAGGGATGAGGATCAATCAGTGAGATGAAGCAAGAACCACACATTCATCATGTAGAGCCCTGCACTGAGTGTGAAGTAGGCCGGTGTGTTGAGCTAACGATATTTGTTTTGGTTTTGCTCTGTCTCCAGGTTACATCTAGTCTCGATATCAAAGGGAGAACTTTTCTCTGTTGCTTTGATTTGTAGTTTCAAAACAACCCTTGTAAGTACTGTCCTATTTTCTTAAAGATACTCAACTTATAGGTTTTTGTACTGAAGTATGAATTATGTCGTGTTGGAGAAGACTCTTGAGAGTCCCTTGGACTACAAGGAGATCCAACCAGTCCATCCTAAAGGAGATCAGTCCTGGGTGTTCATTGGAAGGACTGATGCTGAAGCTGAAACTCCAATACTTTGGCCACCTCATGAGAAGAGTTGACTCATTTGAAAGACCCTGATGCTGGGAGGGATTGGGGGCAGGAGGAGAAGGGGACGACAGAGGATGAGATGGCTGGATGGCATCACCGACTCGATGGACACGTGTTTGAGCAAACTCCAGGAGTTTGTGATGGACAGGGAGGCCTGGTATGCTGCGATTCATGGGGTCGCAGAGTCAGACATGACTGAGCGACTGAACTGAACTGAACTGATGAATTAATTTTAATTCAGTGGAGAGACGTACAGAGGAGAAAAGTCTGAATCTAAATTCGCAGAGGTGAGTTCCTTCCTAGGCCTTCACTATGTTGACATAGTCCCTCTGTTATGCTTTGAAATCATACACACTTTCTGGGGATGTCACTGCCCATGCTCGCTATTGATCTCCTGATTAATCTCAGTGCCCAGAAAGTGAGAGCAAGTACCAAATAAAATGTTCAATCTCTTCTTAAGCTCACCAACTGCAGAACTGATATTATTATATAAAAATTTATAGGAAAAACTAACAACAATAACTATGCTAAATATTAATTCCAAACTGTTTATAACCTAGTGCTCATACTCCACTGTATGTTGCAAAAAAAATCCTTGCTTTTTGTATATGTGATGTTGTGGTCTATTGATTAACTTAAATACACATTCTACATGGGACTTCCCTGGTAGTCTAGTAGTTAAGACTTTGTCTTCCAATAAGGGGAGTGTGGGTTTGATCCTTGGTCATGGAGCGAAGATCTCACATGCCTTGTGGCCAAAATCCAAAAAAAAAGAGAGAGAGAGAAGAAGAAGGAGCAACATTGTAACAAATTCAATAAAGAATTTAAAAATGGTTCACATTAAAAAATCTTTAAAAATAGGCATGCTACAGCAATACCTACACTGAATGTTTACTTTAGTCTCCTTAGTCCACCTGTTATTTAGGTGATCGCTATGTCCATATATTCTGTTCTCTGTTTCATTTTTTACTTCCTATTGGCCTTGACTCCTGGGATTTGCCATATTTCTATTCCTCTGTTCCTCTTGGTTTGTGCCATATGTGTTCAATTATTTCCTAATCCAATTTTCCAAGTCATAGCCTCATCAAACTGCTTCTTCTTTGACTGGCCTATCTTACTGCCAACATCTGCTCTTGATTAACTCCCAAGCTACCCACAGTAGATCTTGGCTTATTTAATGAACCCAAAGTCACCCTCTTGAATTTTTTTCATTCTTTTGCATTTTCCTCTTTGAATTTTACCTTCGCTAGGCTCTCATTCAGGCTTTAAAATTATAAAAGTGAGCCATGGATGAAAAATTTGAAAAATATAAAAACAGTGGGAGATGGAGAGGAAAGTAATCTCTAGTTTCATCACCCAAAGAAGACTATGAAAAGAGATATCTCTGTTCTCTTTCAACTTTTTCTTAGCATGAAAATATATTTCCCTATGTTATCAGTATAAAATCTTAAACATTATTTGTAAGGGTACTATATGTTCCACTTTTAAAATGACAATATCATTTTTTTTTTTCTGTTAGAATATTGGCTTAAAAAAACCCCACCGACATAATACCAAATTGCTTTATAAGAGGAGTAAACCAATTTCTGTCACCAACAATAGTATGTTAGTGCCAATAACCTTGCATTTTCTTTAATATTGACTATTACTACACTAACTTAATAGGTAAAATTTTCTCTTTAAAGGTTATCAGAGCCCTGAAAACAGTACCAATGAACCTTAAAAAAAATTTTTTTAAATTTTATATTGGAGGGTTGATTAACAATGTTGTGTTAGCTTCAGATGTACAGCAAAGTGATTTAGTTATATATATATATATATGTATTTATTCTTTTTCAAACTCTTTGAACCATTGAATTCAAAGCTCAGAGTCAGAATTTAGGAGTTAAAGGGAGCTGCAGAGATCATCTAGGCCAGTTTCCTCATCATTCAAATGAAGAAAAGGATCTCCAGTTGATTTGCCCAATGTCATAGGTTAATAATGACAGAGTTGGGGCTAGAGTTTAGGTTTCTTGAAATGTGGTTCATTTTTCTCATTTTATTCTTCATACTGGTACTGAAATTAAACCTCATTTTGGGTTTGATATTGCTTTGAATACAGTTTTTAGGATGGATTAGCATACACGAAATTTCCAGGAGTAGTTTATCACTTAGAATTGTTTCAGTTCAGTTCAGTCGCTCAGTCGTGTCCAGCTCTTTGAGACCCCATGGACTGCAGCATGCCAGGCTTCCCTGTCCATCACCAAATCCAGGAACCTACTCAAACTCATGTCCATTGCGTCGGTTATGTCATCCAACCATCTCGTCCTCTGTCATCCCCTTCTCCTCCCGCCTTCAATCTTTCCCAGCATTAGGGTCTTTTCCAACATGTTGGTTCATCACATCAGGTGGCCAAAGTATTGGAGTTTCAGCTTCAGCATCAGTCCTTCCAATGATAAAAAGTTACCCAAATAATAATTGTCTCCTGCATTGCAGGCAGATTCTTTACCATCTGAGCTGAAACTACTCTTTTTTTTTTTTTTCATTTTTTTTTATTAGTTGGAGGCTAATTACTTTACAATATTGTAGTGGTTTTTGCCATACATTGACATGAATCAGCCATGGATTTACATGTGTTTCCCATCCTGAACTCCCCTCCCACATCCCTCCCCATGAAACTCCTCTTATATAACAAGAATTCTGATGTATCTGTTACTTAATTCTGCAAAACAAATAATCCCTAAAGTTTCATGGATTAAACAATAATTTATTCTTGCTCATGATTTCTATAGTTCAAGAATTCAAGAGTCACTTGGCTGGGTAAATCTGTCTTAAGGCCTTTGATGAGATTGCTGTTAACTCTCATGGCTGTAGTCATCTGAAGGCTTGACTGGGGCTGGAGGATATAGTTCCAAAGTGGCTCACTTTCATGATTAGTAAACTGGTGCTGACTGTTGGCAGGAAGCATTTTCTCCCTACATGTGCCTCTCCAGAAAGCTCCCTGAATGTCTTTAAAGAATGGCTTGCTAGCTTTCCCCACAGTGAGCAATCCAAGAGAGCAAAGCAGAAGCTGTGATGCTTTTTATGATCCAGCATCAGAAGTCACACAGCATCACTTTGCTCTATTCCTCCAGCCCTGATTCCTTGTGGAAGGGTACTACTCACAGCTGTAAAGGCCAGCAGTTAAGGGTCACTGGGGGCCAAGTGGGATGCTGGCCACCACAGTAGGAAATTCATAGGTAATATGAAGATAAAGGTATGTTATCATAGATCCAAGCTCTTTCTCGTCTTGCCAGTCTGCCATCCGTAGTTATGAATCTCTGTCCTATAGCTGGAATGCAGCTGTGGTTCTGCCAAGTGTTACTTTTAGGTGCCAGAATGGAAAGTGGAGGAGGAGAAATATGAAATACAGCACACTACATTCCCTCATACCATATATAAAGATAAACTCAAAATGTTTTAAAGACTTAAATGTAAGACATAAAACCATAAAACTCCTAGAAGAGAACATTGATGGAACACCCCTTGACATAAATCATAGCAATATTTTCTTGGGTCAGTTTCCTAAAGCAAAAGAATTAAGAGCAAAAATAAACTAATAGAACCTAGTTAAACTTAAAAACTTTTGCACAGAAAAGGAAACCATTAACAAAATGAAAAGAGAACCCAAGGAATGGGTTTACATATTTGCAAATGATGCAGCTGTCAAAGGGTTAATATTCAAAATATACAAACAGCTCATACAACTCAGTATCAAAAAACCCAAACAATCCAATTAAAAAATGGGCAGAAGACTTGAATAAACATTTTTTCAAAGATGAAATACAGGTGGTGAACAGGCACATGAAAAGATGCTCAACATCACTAATTATTAGAGAAATGCAATTAAAACCACAGGGAGATATCACCTCAAACCTATCAGGATATCTACCACGAAAAAGTCTACAAGTAACAAATGTTGAAGAGAGTATGGAGAAAAAGGAACTCTGTTGATGGGAATGTAAATTGGTATAGCCATATGGAATACAGTACAGAGGTTCCTTAAAAAATTAAAACTAGAACTGCCATATGGTCCAACAATTCCACTCCTGGGCATATACCCACAAAACCAAAAACATTAATTTGAAAAGATTTATGAACCCCAATCTTCAAAGCAGCACTATTTATAATAGTCAAGACAGGGAAGCAACCCAAGTGCTCATTAACAGATGATTGGATCAAGAAGATGTGATACACACGCGCGCGCACACACACACACACACACACACACACACATACCCCTATAATGGAATATCACTCAGCTGTGAGAAAATGAAATACTGCCATTTGCAGCAATGTGGATGAACCAATGCTTGGTGAAATAAGTCAGAGAAAGGCATACACCAAGTGATTTCATTTATATGTGAAACCTAAAAAATACGTAAATATAAATGCAAAACAGAAACAGAGTCACAGATACAGAAAACAAACTTGCGGTTACCAAAGCGGAGAGGAAATGGGGAAGGGATAATAAGGGATATGGGATATTATATATAAAATAGAGACGCAAAAAGGATATACTGCACTGCACAGGGAATTAATACCTAGTATCTTATAATAACCTCTAATGGAAAATAATCTGCAAAAATTACTGAATCACTAATTTGTACACCTGACAATTAACACAATATTGTAAACCAACTATACTTGAATTTAAAAAAAATTTCAGCACACTTTCCCTTGGGTCCTATTTGTAAAACTGTGTCATGTGACCGCACAAAGCTGCCAAAGTGAGTTTTTAACTTTTATACCTTCTTCAGTAGAGGCAGGCAAGGGAGAAGAGTGTTGGAAGTGTTGGCTGGCCAGCCAGCATGCAGTGTTTGCCACCAGTAGCTTTTATCACCATAGTAAGGTGGCTTCCCAGGTGGCTCAGTGGTAAAGAATTCGCCTGTCAAGCAGATGTGAGTTTGATCCCTGGGCCAGTAAGATCCCTTGGAGTAGGAATGACACCCACTCCAGTATTCTTGCCTGGGAAGTCCTGTGGACAGAGGAGCCTGGTGGGCTAGAGTCCCCAGGGTCATAAAGAGTTGGATATGACTTAACGACTGAGAATGCAAGCACAATAATATTTAATATTGAAGAGGAGCACGTTAAGTATTATGCATTCTTATAAACAATTAAGGAAGAATTTTTCAAATAATAACACAGATTTTCCCTCTCAGAATTTTTGAGAGCAAAATGATTAAAGGCCTAACTTGGGAAGAACTAAAACGATAATTGGACATACAAAATAATACTGACTTCTAACTGGTTCTATATTTAGGTTTATACTATACCAGATTTATGGTATTCCACATGTGTTTTAGTATTATCCTAACATCATAAAAACATTTTCTGTTTTAATGTAAATATTATGCTATACTGTATAACTGCATAGTGCTTATATTTATGTTATATTTTCCTCTCCACCAATAATAGTCAACATTTACTGTTGACTGCAATATAAAAATGGCCATTGCCCTTGGGAGTTTATAATCAAATTGGAGAGGCAGTAGGATCATCTGTGAAAACACATAAACAAAAGAAATATTACACATAATTTTGGGGGGAGAGATAAGGGTATAATGTTTCAAGAAATAAATATGAATAATTTGAAATTAATTTAAAATTCATCAATTCTTTTAATTAAAGGGATCAGTTCAGGTAAGACAGAGACTATGAGGTAGAGAAAAAAACTAGAAAAAGTGATTTGCATGATTTCATTTCAGTACAAAAGGCAATGTTCACATTCTCTGCTGCACTTCATTTCTCAGGGTTGTTCTGGAGTCACAAGCTCTAATATGCCTTTGGATTGCACTGAAGGATGTTATATTTAAAAGGGCAATTTGATACACCATGTGTATTTATCATAGAACACACAGTTGAAAATGTGTACATAGAATCAATCAGGGTCTTCTATATGAGACCCTACAGGAGAGATTCCTTATACCCAGTACCTTATAAATGCCTTGTCCTCAACAGTTAATAAGCTTTTACAATAAGGATAGCATAAATCCTGTAACTAGTCATGTTTTCTTCTTTGTTTTGGCCACTAAGATCCCCAGGGTCTGATGAAGTGGACCACTTTTAATAATTACAAAGCACTTACTTTATGCATTTATTTCTTTGTACTAATACTTCCTGAACTCATCATGCCTATGAACTCTTATTCTTTTTCTCACTCTGAGTTTTGTGTTTGTTTTTCATCTTAAGTGGATTTTAGTAAATTGCAAATATTTTTTGGAATAGGAAGAATATTTTAATTTAAAAATAAAATTGCTTACATTCCTACCAAAAGACTAAAACTAAAATGACTGACAATACCAAATGTTGGTGGTGATGTGGAGCAACTGGAATGTTCAAATATTGTGGGTGGGGATGTAAAATGCACAACTTTTTTGGAAAAAGTCTGGCAGTTTCTCATAAAACTAATCCTAACTACTTGGGTCCCAGAAAAGTGAAAACATGTAATAGAAAGAGCAGCTTTATCTGTAATGGAAATAGTCTACATATCCATTAATATAAGACTGGATAAATATACTGTGATATAGTAGAATACAACTCAACAATATATAATAAATACAAAAAACAACATGGATGAATCTTGAAAACATGGTGAACGAGACCATATACAAAAGAGTATATACTTTATGATACCATTTATATGAAAGTAAGCAAAACTATCTATGTTGGAAAAAAATCAGAATATTGATATTTTCTAAGGGCATGGAAGTATGGATTAACTGGGATGGGGCATAAGGGAATTTTGGGGGGTAATAATAATGCTCTATCTTTTGATAGAGGTTTGGTTTACACAGATGTATGTGCTTGTTAAAACTCAGTAATATGTGCATTTGTTGAAACTCAGCAAACATTGAAGTGTATTCATTGTATATACAAATTTTACATAAAAACTGTAAATAAATATTGAATTCTAGTTAATAATAGGGAGGAAATATTTAGGGGGAAGTGTACTGATGTTTATAATTTTTTTTAAAAAATGCATCAGTGGGAGTTTCCCGGTCTAGTGGTTAGGATTTGGCACTGCCATGATCCAGGTTCAATCCCTAACTAGGGAACTGAGATCTTGCAAACTGTGCATGGTGGCCAAAAAAGAAAAAAAAAAAAAAAAAAAACCATTGAAAAATAAGATGGATTAATAATGGTAGAGGGATGGATAAGGTGATAAAGCAAGTATAAACAAAATAAAAAAAATTGAATCAAGGCAGAAGGTACATAGATGTTCATCACAAAATTCTTTCAACTTTGTTCTTTGTTTAAATTTTTCAAGAAAAGACTTTTGGGCGGAGGAGGACTGCCTTTAGACTTTCATTAATTTGCTCTGACTGGATGTGTGTGCTGCGTGCTCAGTCATGTCCAATTCTTTGCAACTCCATGGACTGTCATCCCTCCAGGCTCCTCTGTCCTTGGAATTTTCTAGGCAAGAATACTGGACTGGGTTGCCATTTTCTACTTCAGGGGATCTTCCTGACCCAGGAATTGAAACTCCATCTCTTGTACCTCCTGAATTGGCAGGCAGATTCTTTACCACCTGCGCCACCTGGGCAGCCTGTATATATCCTTCTCTAATATCTCACATAAATGTTCAAACATTTCCTCTAAGGGGGAATGTGTCATACTTTCAGAATTTATATAATGTCTGCTGCTGCTGCTGCTAAGTCGCTTCAGTCGTGTCTGACTCTGTGCGACCCCATAGACGGCAGCCCACCAGGCTCCCCGTCCCTGGGATTCTCCAGGCAAGAATACTGGAGTGGGCTGCCATTTCCTTCTCCAATTCGTGAAAGTGAAAAGTGAAAGTGAAGTCAATCAGTCGTGTCTGACTGTTTGTGGCCCCATGGACTATACAGTCCATGGAATTTTCCAGTCCAGAATACTGGATTGGGTAGCTTACCCTTTTCAACGGGATCTTCCCAACCCAGGGATCGGACCCAGGTCTCCCGCATTGCAGGCAGATTCTTTACCAGCTGAGCCACATGGGAAGCCCAAAGCAGGTGACTTTGCCAAAAAAAGAAACTCTTGAGTGATGGAGATATAATGCACAATAAAGAAGTGCTTTAAGTTGGAGATATTGCATTGTCTGATTTTAAATATTTAAAGAACCTCACAAACCACAGTATTTTATTTTTCATAAAAAGGCTTTTGCGTTGGTCACCTCTAGCCTATGCTTTGGGTTTAGTATTCCAGAAGGATTTCTTCTCTCTCCAGCCCCCGCCCTCCTCACTAAGTGCCCACTTGACAAGCCAGGCACTGATGCAGGTGCTGGCAATGTGCTCCTGCCCTAACAGGCCAAACCCAGCTCGTCTAGAGTTTAATCGAAGGCGGGAAGACAGTGAATAAAGAAATGAATGGATATTTTGGGAGAGTGAAATGCTTTCACTGAATCTTCATGGGAGGCCTTCAGAGGAGGTACCCTCTGAGCAGAGTTGCAAACATGCAGGAGGAATCCGCCTTGGGGAGGGCTGGGAGCACAGTGTTTCAGGAGGACACAGCCAGTGGAGAGACCTGAGTGGGTACACAAACCAGCATGTTCCCACCATGCGGGGTTCTAGCTCTCAGACAGAGAAGAGATCGTTTTTGTCACACTAAGGAAGCATCCATCTATTCCTATTCTAGGGAGAGTTCTTAATCAAGAGGTGATAGTGCATTTGTATCTAATCTTTTTATAGCATCTATAGAGTCAATCATACATATGATTTTTCTCCTCACATCTGTTAATATGGTGAGTTATTATAATAGGTTTTCTAATATTAAACCAAACCTGCATTCCTAGAAGGAAAGCTACTTGGTGTATTATTATTTTAATATGATGCCGGATTCTGTTTGCTGACACTCACTTTAGGCTTTATGACATTGATAATCATCAAAAATATTGGCCTATAGTTTTTTTGTGTGCTATCTTTGTCATATTTTGGCATCAGTTTTATCCTAATTGGTATTATCACAAAGTAACACTGATAATAATGTTATAAATTATTAGTTATAGCTACTATAAATAATAATTATTACTTATACAAAGTAATAATATCAATAGTAATGTTACAAGGTAAGAATTTACCTTGTAAATTATTAATAAGAATTTCCTTTCTTTTTATATGGAAGAGAGCAGTCTGCTTTTTTTTGGCTGCACTGAAAGGTTTGTGGGATCTTATTTCTCTGACCAAGGATCAAACCTGGGCCCTCAGCAGAGAACACCAAGTCCCAACCACTGGACTGCCAGGGAATTCCCAAGAGGAGTTCAAGTATCATTTTCAATGTCTTTAATAATTTGATATTGTGCTTCTCAGCCTTGGCTAAATATTGGAACACTTGAGGACTCAGCTTAAAAACTACTGCTATCTCCCAGAGATGTAGATTTAAGTGGCCTGGGGCACAGCCAGGACTCCTAGAGATCGCAAAAGCTTCCCAGGAGATTGTAACCTGTGTTGTTTGACCACTTTCTCTGTTTCTTCTCTACAGTTGGTCTGTTTCGATTTTCTGTCTCTTCTTCGAAAGTTAGTTAAATTATACTTTTACATCATCAAACTTTCGTAAGTGTTTCAATTTCTTCTGTACCTGTGACTATTTGCCCTTATGTTTCATTTATTCTGTGTTTTCAAAATTTCTCTTTTTTGTCCTTGATTTGTTAGACAGGATTTTCTTTGCCTTTCATTTTGTCTTTAAAGCAATAGCTTTTGAAATTTATTTCTACCTTTTCTCTGGTTTTTAATTCACTAATCTCTATTTTTATCTTTATAGCTTAATTCTGTTTTCCTTAGAAAAGAAATAAAAATAACTAAACCTAACATATTAAGAGTTTAAAGTTTTGTCAGAGTTTAAAGTTTTTGTTTTCTTTATCCTTTTTATTTAGACATAGCTATTATTGAAGACTATGAGATTCCCTGGGACCACTGTTCTAATTGTACCTCTAAAATCTGACTTGTAGTGTTTTCATTATTGTTATATTTCAGATATTCTGCAAGGTCAATTTTTTATTTCCTCCTAGATCTAAGAGTTTTCTATTAAGGATGGTTGATACTGTCCTTAATCTTCTCTTTAGCCAATAATCTGTTAATTCTCTACTGTGAACACTGAGGAGATTATTATACTGTATACCCTCTTTATTTCCCTTTCCTTTCTTTTTCCAACTAATTTTAGTTATATTACCTATATGACACTATTATAAAAAGATATCTTTTTTGGTAACTTAATTATTTCTATATTCTCATTAATTGCTTTCTCAATTTAAAGAAATCTTGAGGGTCCCAGCTAGAAAAAATGGAGAAATTAATATTCTTTAACTACCTCCTACCTTTCCCCCTTTCCCTCTCAACATTTTTATTCAAATTTTTTCTACTGTGGCAGAGTTTTTAGTGTTTACATTTGGTTTTGAAACCATAATTCCTACTTTTGTTTTCATTCGAGTCAATTAGACAATTGTCTAGTCAACTAGACAATTAAATAGATTCGAGGGCTCACAGGCAGTTCTTGGCTGCAGTTTTTCTGTTTATGTCTCAGTTGACTGAAATTTTCCTCTGATCATTTCTTCAGAAAGAGCTTTTGGTGTTCGTTTCAGCATCACATATACTAAAACAGAAAGAGCTCTTGGAAACAGTATTTCCTGAGTGTTTGCATATTCAAAACTACTTATTGTCTTTGGAAGTGAGTGACAGTTTGGAATATATACTTTCTTTCTGGGGGAATTTTTCATGTATTGCTACAGTATCTGTCTAATGTTATCATAGAGAAATATGGGGCTAATTTGAATGTTTTTCCTTGTAAATCTCTTGATTCCTCCCTTCAACCTACTTGGCTGCTCAAAGAATATTTATTTTAAAATCTCTAGATTTCAAACTATAAATTTACTGTGACTGTTCCAAATCAAGATTTTTGTGGGACATGGTATGCAATTTCAATTTGGAAATTCAAGTCTTCTTTTATTCCAGGAAAGTTTTCTTAAAGTAT
Source organism: Dama dama (assembly GCF_033118175.1). Classification (NCBI taxonomy): domain Eukaryota; kingdom Metazoa; phylum Chordata; class Mammalia; order Artiodactyla; family Cervidae; genus Dama; species Dama dama. The sequence continues at coordinate 59,302,331 of NC_083692.1, read as the reverse complement.
ATCTTTAAGTGTTTGTTCTCTTCCACTATTCATGTTGTCTTCTTCAGGTACTTTTGCGAATATTGAATTCTTTCTCCTGCATAGGTATAAATTGATCAAAATTGACACATTTCTCTTTGAACATTTTGGTCTTTGTTTACATTTCATTTGGTACTTTTTCCTCAGGTCTGGCTGCTGTGTTCCATCCTTTTTTCATCCATCTTTTTCTCCTTGCCCTGCTTCTGGTTTTGCACATATCGCTACCATGGCCTTGGTTTCTTTTTCATCTATTTCTTTCCTGAGTTCTGTCAGCTTACGTTTCTGCTCCTTCAGTCACCTCCCCCCACTGCTTCTCTGAGTGTTGTTTCTTTGCTTCATGCTCTTTTACTGAAAGCAACTGCTCCATTACATCTTTTAAAAATTTTAAGACAAAAATACGTGTTTAGAATTCTCATCTACTCTGAGGTAACATTTTCATGGCCACTCTTCATTAGCATTTGTGTTTCTGTATGTTTTCTTTTTTTTTTTCTTATATCTTTGCTGCCTTCTTTTCCATTCTTCATGTTTTAATGAGGAGAATTTTTCCTATATTAAATATTTATTTATAGGAGGTTTGTATATGGAATGGCAGCCCACTCCAATACTCTTGCCTGGAAAATTCCACGGACAGAGGAGCCTGGTGGGCTACAGTCCGTGGGGTCGGACACAACTGAGCGACTTTCACTCTGTAGTGAAGGGGCCAAGGACACCTTCTATACCCTGGGGAGTTTTTCTTTTACTCAGGGCTTTGTATGTGAGGTATTTTAGCCTTTCTCTTCCCCAGCCAGTGAAGATAGGCAGTGCAGAGCTCTTCACAATGTAGTCTCTTTTCTTTCTTCCTGAACATTTGATTTCCTGTGAATATGGTTTGTAGGTGGAATTCTAATTTAGGTCTACTTTCTCTGCTACTCAAAACCAAACTAGGTCCAGGGAAACTCATGCTACCAGCCTACCCATCTGTATTAGACAGCTAGAGCTGCCGTAACAAAGTACCGCAGATCAGGTGGCTTAAAACAACAGAAATGTATTGTCTCACAGTTCTGAAAGTCAGAAGTTCAAAGCCAAGGTGTTGGCAAGGTTGGTTCCTTCTAGAGGTTCTGAGGGAGGATCCATCTCATGCCGCCATCCTAGCTCCTGGCTGCCAGCAACCTGGGTGTTTCTTGGCTGGTAAAAGCATCACTCCAATCTCTGTCATCATCTTAACATGACATTCTTCTCTCTGGGTCCAAATTTCTGTCTTATAAAGACACCAGTCATTGCACTAGGGCCTACCCTAATCTAGTATAATATCATTGTACCTTGATTATGTCTGCAAACTCTATATAAGGCCACATTCAGAGGTTAGAAATTCAATGCATCTTTTGGAGACACACAAAAATCAACCCATAATACCACCTTACTTCCATCATTGTGTGAACCGAGCTATTAATTTCTCACCTTAGTATGTACCTCTCATTGATTGCCCTGTTAAGCTCTTTCTAAGATATGTAGACTTGGGTGCCCTCTCTCAGCTTCCTTTCATGCCTTTGCTCAAACTCCACTGCTTCTGGTACCCCTTCCACCCTTTTGAGGGCTTCCTGTTGGCTCAGTAGGTAAAGAATTTGCTGGCAATGCAGGAAAGAGATTGCCTGCAATGCAAGAGACCTGGGTTCGATCCCTCGGTTGGGAAGATCCCCTGGAGAAGGAAATTCTCCAGTATTCTTGCCTGGAGAATCCCATGGACTGAGGAGCCTCAACATAGCGACTGAACCAGCACCACCACCGCGTATTCTGTGGTTAAATTAAAAAGGACTTTTTTTTTGGAAGATGAGATTTACTCATTTTTATTTCTTCTTTCCTTTGTTTTTTGTTGGGTGGTTTTTGAGAGATGACAGAAATGCCAATTTTATGTGACATCTTCCAATTGGAAATGCCTTTGGTCTCCCTTATTTTTTAGGGGTCACTAACATACTGAATTGAACAAGAAAGGAATGCACAGTATTTTTAGTACTTATTTCAGTAAAATAGGCTTCTAGTATCCTAGTATCAGCTTAGCATGCCAGTTCTATCAACAGACTCATAAGTAGGAACTAATAGAATTTATTAATGCTTACATTGAACTTAAAAATCTTTCATAAGGATTGTATTGAATTGATATGCAATTGCATTATTTTTACTTTTAAATAACAATCAGTGTCACACTTCTTTACATGATAATCAGAAAGTTAATATTTATTTTTCACAGTATTTAACAAGTCTGTGTTGTATCTTTAGAACTATGTTGTGTTGAATAATTTTTTGACATTTAAATTATTTCTGCTCTAGTTGAACCTTTCTAAAAATAAATACTTTAAGAAATCTAAAACTATTCTGTCAAAAACAAAAGCCATTTTGTCAACTTAAGGGATTTATTTCCAGGAATAACCACTACTACTTATATATGAAATATTAAAAAAAATTCTTTGCCCCCCAAGTATTCCTGAAATCTGCTCATTTACTGAGATTTATTTTTGTAATACTTCTACTATGGTCTATTAAATATTTGATTCCATTAAATGCTAATAACAAGCCTGGCTTTTCAAGTCTCTCCAAGTCTGTCAATTTTGAATTATTACCACTTCAGCTTCAGAATGATTCTTCTGAATGGCAGAGTCAGCAGTTATATTCTGCTAAGTAATGGATGCACTTAACATACAGAACTGCTCAGAATTACAGAACACACGAAGCAGCTCATTTTAGCCATCTCTCTGCTTAGGACTGTGAGAGGTTACATATGATTCTGGGGAAATTTTTTGGCATTTGGGGACATTTGTCTGCTTTTTAAATAAAACATTCCTGGGATCCCATTAACCTAATCATGTGAGAAACAATGTAGCACAGTGTTTAAAAATGTGTACTTGGAGCCCAGCTGCCTGGGTTCAGATCTTGGTTCTACAAGCTGTGTGAGCTCGGGCAAGTATCTCAACCTCTCTGTGCTCCAGTTTCTTCAATTATAAATGATAGTTGGTGTTGAATTAAATGCGTCAAGGTATGTAAAGCCCTGGGAACTGTGCCTGGTCCATTTTAAGCCCTGTATGAGTGTTAGCTATTATGACAGGCCTTAATTATTTTATTCATTCACTCCCTCCACCTGCAGCCAAGCCAGCAGAGTAGCAGTTACTAACTAACTACACTGAGAATTATTAGTGCATAGTAGGTGTTAAGAAACCACTGTTGAAACAAGTGAAAGACTAGGGAAGTTGTATGTGAAAGAGGGACACCGAACTTGAACCCTCACCTCAATATCTTCCAGACAGGAAGTTACATTCAAGAGGGAAAACACCTCAGATTTCCAAGAACAGTGTCTGGCACATGGGTGCTCTGTAGCCAAATAGTTAATGACGCATTTCAGAGTTGGATTGTTTAAACCCCTCATTCCAACTACAGAGAAGCAAGGGTAAGGTACTGAACACCAAGGAATGGAGAGTTTCTAAAAGGAACAAGTCAACTGGTGACGCTAAGCAAAAAAAAAAAAAAAAAAAAAAAAAGAAATTGCTTGCCCAAGAAATAAGCACCCAGAAAAAATCCAGGTGATTAAGTAATAAGACAAAGCTACTGTATCTGATTTGTTCTGTGACTATTTTACCCCTTGTCAATAAAAGTCCCTTCTTTTTTAGGAAGAACTTATGAATTTTTAACAATTAAATGTTCTAGGCAAGGTGTTTGGCTTCCACTTCGGTCTGTGTGGGAAAGGCTGAGTGAGGTGTGCTGGCTGTGTCTGCGCATCCCCTCTGAGGCCCCCACCCTACCCACAGACCTCAACTGGCTGCTCCTCATGAGATGTTTCAGTTTTCTTGTGAGAGGACCGAGACCGGTAAAGCTATTTTGGTCAAGCGACAGGAGGCCTGGCCATCAGATGGAAAATAAGAGCCCTGTTGAATAGGTTGGGCGGTGCTATGAAAAGAACAAGAGGCTTCGGAGGTAAAGACTGATCTTCCAATCCAGGCTCCAGGACCTATAAGCTGGGTGATTTTAGGCAAGTTACTTAATGCCTCAGAACCACATTTTTCCTATGTGTAAAATGGGGTGAATATTACCTTCTAAGTCTGTTGTGAGGATTAAAGTTAATTCTCATAAAATGCTAGGTACAAAGTAGGCCCTAAACTATTAGGGTTTTTTTCACTGTAAACTAAAGACAGAAGCATCTGAACTGACTCTACTTAAGCCAACTTGATATTTCCTGTCTCCAGCAGTGAAAGGAGAAATAAGACAAAATTTTGTGTACATAGAGATTCTATTCAAGGTCTCTATGCATCATAGAATAATGGGGGATCTAAATTTTTAGAAAATTGTCTATTTTATCCAGTGATCAGAACAATATGACCACTTGCTCGCAGGGAAACAAATGAGTTTTGATGTTAGCTGAGGAGCAGTATAAAATCAGATTTAGACGCTAAGGGCGGAAACTGTCTTCTTTAGGGTTCCCGGAAACAGCTGCTCTGGTGTGGTGTACACAGGAAGTGCTGAAAGTGCTTGTATTTTACTGAAGTGCCCTTTATACATATTTATACACACATACATTTTTATAACTCATTTCTGTACCTTTGAGAATGAATCTTAAAAGAAAAAAATGTAATCCAGAGGGTGGGATGGGGTGGGGGATGGGAGGGGGGGCTCCAGAGGGAGGGGATAGATACATATATATATATAAATACACCTATGGCTGATTCATGTTGTTGCAGAAACTAACATAACATTGCAAAGCAATTATCCTCCAATTAAAAATAAAAATTAAAAAAAAAAGAAAAAAGCATAGTCAAGGAGAGCCTTTGCTAGGACTGTCAAGGCCAGGCTTGAACATTGATTGATTCATCCTTTGTCATTGTCATGAACTCACGGTGCTGTACAGACAAGCAAGCCTGGGTAGGCAGAGGATGTGAGGGAAGTCAAAACAAGCTGAACTCCTGCTCCATGAGGGCCTGGACTTCAGGTAATTTTCTTCTACCTATGTTTTAGTTTTCTTTAATGAATATATTGAATACTTTTAAACTTTTAAACCCAGATCTCTTCCCTCCAATCATGGATATACAAGCATGTATGCATTCCCCCATCCACTTCCTCAATACACACACACTATACCAGAGTGTGAATACCACCAGACAGGAGTCACTGGGGTCACCTTGGAGGCTGACTACCAGTGTTCTACAAAGTGTGATACAAAAGTATTGCTGTTTTTTAAAATCTGCAGAGTAGAGATGGAAGTAAGGGGTAGGTAGGGGAAGATTTCCTTCTTTGCTGAGAATCATTTTCAACTTTTAGCAGATTCTTTTACTGTGCTTACTTTTGATATAGATTTTCTGTCTCTTCTACTTTTTCTCACTTCCAATCCCAGTTTCTAAAATACTCTCCCTACTCTTCTTATTCTTGTTCTAGTCTTCCTGGATGTGTGGGCAAATAAAAATATTGAGTGCAGATGAAGGTAATGAGGTAGCTTTCTGTAAGTTAAACATTTTTAAGTTTCAGGGAATGATTTCTCTGGAATATCTAACACAAAACATTTACAACTTGGACAGTGTTTAAGGATGTGCAATTTGCTCATCATGGAAGGAAATAGAACTTATTATCTATGTAATAAAGACATTTGGGCATTAAGTGCTATATGACACATTATAAAGTTAGACATATTAGATATGATTCCTGGCTTCAAAATTACCATGAAGGGAAGAGCCGAGATGAACTGAGATATTTTAAAGGACAGTTTGATGATTGCATATCTATTTAATCCCCACATAAGCTTTTTAGTAGAGTCACACGTTTGCCAACTCTACAGGGCTATACAGCGCCCCCAGTACCCTGGAGGACCAACTTCATGTGTTGATGCTGTCCTTCAACATCAATAGAAGGTGGACTCCTTGCTCTGAGGGCTGGCTGTGAATCAGACAATAGAGAGCCATGGGAAGAGGTGGACTCTGGGCACATCTAGAATTCCCATGGCTCTTTAAGAGCTTTACAGACTCTGTCTGACTCTCCTGGTCATCTCTCACTGTTTTCTGGCCTCAGCCTCTACCTCACAGTCACTTCTAAGTTTTTATTCCTTTAGAATTGCTGTGGACCAAGAAGCAAAATAACCAAGCATATTTCATTTCATTTTTTTTTTTAATATTAATACTATTAATAAAATGAATAGTACTAAATAAATGCAGCCACCAGATCCCCTGGGATCTGGCTGTGTGTTGGAAGGGGTCCAGAGCTGGGTAGAAGAGTTGTGAGTTAACCCAGTTAAAATGTTGACCTACTAGTACTGAGTTACTTGTGCAGAGCAACTCCAACAGAAGCCTCATTGAGGCATTCCAAGAAGGCAAATGTCTGTTCCCTGGTGTGCAGGTGGGGTTAAGAGATGATAAAAAGAGTCTGTGGATTCAGTCAGTACAAAGACTTCAGCCTACCAGCTGGGTGACCTTGAGCAGATTTTTTAGCCTCTTGAAGCCTTAATACCTCTTCCTTTAAACAGGAGAGAAAAGTACCCAGCACATAAGGTTTTTGTAAGGACTAAAGAATAAATACATATAAGGTCCTTAGCACACTGCTTAGTGTACAATAAGCTTTCAAACACTAGCATTTATTAAAAAACACATGCACACACCTTGGAGCCTTACTGTATTTCACCATGGGATTTCATTTTTTAAAGGTAGGACAGTTTAAAGTGAGAATCTTCTCTTTTTTTCCCCACCAATTAAACCTCTTGTTTAAAGAACAGTGATAGAGCAAGACTGGGTCTATGGAATAGCAGTTAGGATATGACTATGAGATGGAATGTATTCATGTACGCATGTATCAGATGCTCGAAAGCTTTGGCAGGTATGGGTTTATATAGGAAATGTCCTTTCAGAGTTAGATGCTGATCTGAGTTTAAAGGACTAGAGGGGATGATATGGAAAATTTAAGGCAAAGGCCACAAAAGGGTGGAAGATAACCATCTAAATAAGTTAGGCAGAAGCTGGGGAGGGGATGAGCTTAGGTGTTGGGAGTCTTTCAGGGAAAGAATCACATAGTATGTAGATGAAACAAACATGGGACTTGACTTGCTCACAGAAGTGAACTCCAGGCTCCAGACAGGGTCAGTTGCAAGGCTCAAATGGTGTGTATGGGAAGGCCCCTGCCTCCACCTGGCAGACATATTCTCTCCACGTGGTGAGCAAGACTCACATTCTTTTAGCTCAGTGCATGGAGAAAGTGTTATCTGAGAACTCAAATTATAAGAGGTTTGGCTTGGCTTGACCTGGGTCACAGGTTCAACTTAATCCCAGTCACTGTGGCCTTGGAGGAATTGGGTGCTCTGAGGATGAGGGGAGGTCAGCTGACCCACAGGATGGGCTCACCACAACCAAGAGGAGCTTTTCTCCTGGAAAAGCAGGGCGAAGAATGCTGGGCCGGCAAGAGGAATGTGGTTCCAGCTGGTAGTGCTTGACTTAACCTCCCCTCGCCATCTGCCAGTACTCCATGGGCATCCATACCTTCTGCTTCAGCTTGACACCAGCCCTCTGAGCCAACCAGACCCCCTGAGATGATTGTGAAGTCACATGGGTTCCTGGAAACCCCATCTTAGAGCAGATAGTTGTTAAGAGGACTGAATATAGACAGTTCCTTTGTTCCAAGAATGACAGAATTCACTGAATATGAGATCAACAGAGTGAAGAATGGGGTGAGGGTATTGCTCAGGTGGTATTACACGAACACAGCCGCCGGGGCCATGTAGATCTGGCCACAGGTTGAAGGGAGTCCAGGGCTGGGTAGGTTACAGTAGGCCTGTTGTGAGTTAGCCCAAGTAAAACATTAGTAGAGACCTGTTAGTACTGAGTTACATGTACAGCCTCATTTCTAGTATCCATCCCAGGCAGTGTCCTTCCCATGAAGACACGTGGTCTTCAGTTCAATGGGATTTTATTCTTTCTCTCTAGCAGAACAGTCTCAGGGACATTTTTAGAGAACTGTTTATTGACAGTAAGAATTAGTACACATCCTGTGCTTGACAGGTATGCTTCAAAGTCTTCTGGGTGAAGAGGCACACGGGGCTGGGGCGAGGACCAGAGGAAAGTCGATCACAGGTTACTAGAATGCTTTAGAAATCCTTTTCTGCTTCAGATAAGTGGCTAATTGAATTTGGGATTGGCTACTGGAGAAGTGCCAGTTATGGAAACGAGCATCTGTTGATCACACTTTGCTTCGGAAGCTTGGCTCCTGACTCGAGCCATGTTGGGGAGAAAGCGGGGTGTCGAGCTCACACCGCACACCGGCATGGTGGGAGGAGTGATTCATCGTATTTACTGTCAGGCTTTCATTTTGTAACAAGATTAATTCAGTAGAATTCAACTTCCAGAGAAAAATGGACCATTTATTGTTTTAGATTCAGGCTTAGGCACAGCAGGTGGATTTTCAAAATTGCCTCATCTGACATTTCCTAGAAATGTAAGCTAACATGATTCCATTTTTTGGCAACTGGAAAGTTATATTTGAACATTCTACAAGTCAGTTGGCAGGACTGGGAATTTCGAACATTTAACTGTCTTGCTTGAGCTTGATTTTGTTGAATGATTTGTAACTGTGTGACAGTCCTTTTTGTGTGACCATCCTGAGATCTGGAAATCATCTCAGAAAATGTAAGTCATTTGCCAAAGGTCACTGAATAATATACACACGAAAGCTGGGAACTGGTGAATTTGATTAGAATCCAGTTCTCTTATATCTTGGAGTCATTTGTAGAAAGTGACCACAGTTTGTGATGTGTATAACTTTAACACATGGAGGAAATGAAGACTTTGACACCCATCTCCTCCTGGCTTTTCCCCCTGGTACTTCTAGGGCCTGCTTACTATGGCGTCTGCTCTGTTGTAAGTGAGTGTGAAAAGCTACAAATCACGTTTACTTTTCTCCTAGAAGCACATGTTCCTGCTCTGTTGGGCAGATCCAGCAAGAAAATCAACTTTGCCAACAGTAATACCATATTCCAGGTAATGATGTCCTTTGATCTTCTCAATGGGAAATGGTAGGCCTAAGCAAATTAAATCCAAGCAAGAACCATCAGTTTTGACTTCTTAATTAATAGCTATCTCATCTTCACCAGTTGTCTCTAAGATACCATATTAATTCACTATTTAAACTGTTTTCCCATACATCTTTGGGGGTTTCTTTATTCAATAATTTTTTAGGTTATTCTTCAGTGTTTTTCTTATTTGCTTTTATGGATGTCATAGATTTCTCCCATATTCCTCTATATCTTTGGGATTGTTTCATGTGTATAGTATTTTCTTGTTTAGAATTTCTGATGTTTGAAAGTAACTCTTAGGTTGATAAAATTCAGGAATCTTCTGGGGATGTGGATTTGAAAAGAAATGAGAAAATAGATGAGTTTGGATTTAGACTTATTTATTTAGGTGCCTTTGGCACATCCCCTCTGGCACAGCCAGGTGGACATAACCAGTATGCACTGAGAAAAGGTTTGGAAGTAAGAGTTTAGGACTAAAGACAGATCTTTGGAATTAGCAGCTTTTAAGTAACATATGACATCATAAGAATAGATGTGAACATCCAAAGAAGAAAGTGCAAGTGGGAAAAAAGCTGTCAGGACAGCATGAGTGGCAGGTGAAGAGAAAGGAGGACAGTGGATTCAAGGAGATTGGCAGCGAGATGGGGAGGAATAGAACAAAGAGGCTTTTCAGGATGGACAGCACTGACCATGTTTCTCAGGGAAAAGATGGGGTCGGGGAATTACTGGCAAGGGAGAAAATGAAGAAAGAGGATGGAGCACTGTCAGGAGCATTATGCAGGTCTCAGAAGGGGTCCCCATCCCTTCAGCTGGAGGCAAGGAGGTGAGTGAACATGTAAGGTAGGAAGTAGAGAGGATAGACATGGAGCAGGTTATCAGTCCTGATGCCCTTTTTCTTCTTCATGGATCAGGAAACTGAGTCATCTGCTGAGCACGGAGGGAACTCGAACGGCTGAGCACTTGGTAAAGTTTGCAAGCATCTTTATGAATTAAAAATCCGTTGTACATAGATCTTGTGGAACTATATGGTACACTTCCATTTCGGAATTGAAGCCATTTTCACTTCCTTCTGAGCCCTAAAACATGATGATTGAGAGCCAGCTACTTATACCAAAAAGCATGGAAGCATGAGGGTCCCAGCGCTGCTTGTAAAACTCACGCTGGGAATTTCTGACCAGCTGAAGGCTTGCCCTCAGATGAGCAACTTGGTCTCCTATAGCACATCTATGCAGATCTGATTGATATAAAGATTGATGGCTGAGCAATGGATGCCTTAACTAATGTGATAAGTTGACTCACTCCTTAAGAATGTTCTATCTTCTTTGGAGATGGAGTAAAAACTCCTTGGGGCAGGGAGGTCCCTTGAGAAATGTTAGTGTTCTTGAAGTAATAATAGGCTAGAAAGCATTTTACTGTGGGATGATTGTGACAGCTAAGAAATGGAAAGAAATGAACATGAGTCACACAAAAACCTCAATCCATGACCTTCAGTTGTTGTCAATTATATTTAAGAAAATGTTGTGTGGAACTTCAATATTAGGTATTTTGTTTATATTTTCTATTATATCTATAATTGCTATATATGTTGGCTTCAACTCAGATGAGAAATGAGACAAATACGTAGTTTCACTTTCCCCGAGGCAGAAACTCCTTAAGCAGAGTGATCAGTCATGAGGGAAGGGGACAGGGAAGAGATGCAGGCTTCTGTGTCTCAGCGGAATCCTTAGAATTTTAAAATTTGCTCTGTTTTCCTTCAGGACTCTTTACCTTTGCCCCAGGTTTCCCTCTTCAGAGCTTAACTTGGAGTAAGCCCAGAGCAGGCTCTTCGCCCCCGTGCATCCACAGAACTCAGCAGCACTTGCCTGTTCTTGTCCAGGCTTCACACCGCACCTCAGGGTTGGGTACAGAGCAGCTTTCCAAATCTGAGGTATGGCCGGCCAGAACCTGTTCACTGTTGGCCAGTGGCCAACTTTGGAGCCACTGGTGCTGTAGCTCTCAAGGCCCTGCTAACTGGCACGTTCGGTTACCTGGGATTGGGGAAGGTGGAGGGAGGCACGGCCTGGGATGACTTGGTCCTTCTTTGGCCTAACTAACAACACAAGACCCTTACATATAGCCTGAACCAAGGGACAAACCTAAGGAAAACTAGAGCAAGAAGCATTGGAAAGATTTTTGCCTTTACTTAAAATTTCCCTACTTCTCTTTTTGAAAGAAATTCAATGAATTCGCATGTATCAAGCATTGGTCATGCTTTGACCAATGCTAAGACCTTTGTAGTGCTCACTGCAGGTTTGTAGCATAGTGGCTCAGAATCAGCCTGCAATGTGGGAAACCCAGGTTCCATCTCTAGGTCGGGAAGAGCCCCTGGAGAAGGGAATGGCTACCCACTCCAGTATTCTTGCCTGGAGAATCCCATGGACAGAGGAGCCTCGTGGGCTAGTCCATGGGGGTCCCACAGAGTCGGACATGACTAAGCAACTAATACACACAACAGGTTTGAATGTGCCCTTAGACCTCATCTGGTGTTTCCCTTTCCAGAGCATGTGTTCCCCTGTGTCATGTTCTTGATCCTGATGAACCTCTTGAAAAAGGGAGATTCTTTTGTCAGACTCAGATCCTGGAGGCTTCCTCCCTCCGCTGACTGTTTCTGCTCACTTTGTCTGCTGCCTGAAGCTGGCAAAGCAGCCAGGAGCAGTCAGGCATGTGGGGAGGTTATGTCCCCAGCCACTGTCATAATCCCTTGGACAGCCTCTTCCTCCTATGCTTGTCTATCTTCCTTCATATTTTTTTGGTTTGTTTTTTAATTTAAGTATAGTTTCTTACAATATTGTGTTAGTTTTAGATGTACAACAGAGTGATTTAGTTATATGTTTTATATATATATATATTCTTTTTCAGATTCTCTTCCCTTATAGATTATTAAAAAATGTTGAGTATAGTTCCTTGTACTATACAGTGGGTCCTTGTTGGTTATCTATTTTAAACATAACACTGTGTATATGTTAATTCCAATCTCCTAATTTATCCCTCCCCCCACTTCCCATTTTTATCAAGGGTTCTCTGTTTTCTTCTGAGTCTTCAAACATAGTTTGTGTCTTATGTATTGTTGGATGTATCAAGGATAGTGTTTTCTGCCTCTTGAAGAGCTTAAAAAACAGGCCATTGTCCAACTTTTCAAGAATTTATTTCTGCGTCTAAGTAAGGAGATGAAATAGCTTTCTAATTCTGTGGTCCTTAAGCCTGAATATGAATATATGTGTGCATGCACAGATGCACATTCATATCCAACTCTATGGGACCTCATAGACTATAGCCCACCAGGCTCCTCTGTCCATGGGGTTATCCTGCCAAGAGTACTGGAGTGGGTTGCTATTTCCTCCTCCTCCAAGGGATCTTCCCGACCCAGGGATCAATAAGGTCCTTAAACTTATCTTCCCTCTTAACCTTACCAGGTAGCCAACAGGACTCATGTGTACCCTGAGAGGTAAGAGGCGAGAGATAAAGTGAAAGTGTTGTTCTAAATGTGGGTGCCTGGCAAGCCTCTGTCCCTGAGCTGGGAATTGCTATCGTAATCTAAAATCAACAGAAGAAGCAATCCAGGGCCAAGTACGGGGCATTCGGAATCAGGGTCATGGGTTACAAATTGATCTGGGAGTGAAATTACAAGCCTCCGTAACACTTTTATAGGGCTTGATTCCAAGAAATAAGGCAAATGTATTTCCAAGGTAGTTCATTTAAAGCTGGAGCTTTCAGAACTTTAATACACTTTCGTTCTCCCTAAATGGTTGGGAATGTGGTGAACATTTGCCTAGTTTGTCTTCTGCTTAGCATCCCCCTTTCCATCTGGAGACAATGCTTCACTGTGTTTCGTACTGGGGAGGAGCAGTGCTCCAGTCTGTATCAAGGATGATCCCTCCTCCCTACTCCAGACATTCTGAAGAGAATCCAGGCTCAGCCAGTCAGACCCTCCTCTCTGGGGCACTGAACATCAAGGGAGTAAAGCGAAGATTCAAAGATTGTTTAGAAACCACTTGTAGTGATGGTGTCACACTGTGGGCAGCGGTGGGGACTAGCAGGGGCAGACCCTCCTATGGCATGACTTCGGTCCCTACTGTCCATCCTCTCTTGGTGTCCAGCCCATTTTCTGAACCTTGGTCTCCAATCCTCCCATTCATCCTATGAACTCTTTAATATCCTCCCAATTCTCCATCTAAGATAAAGTGAGCAGAGTTGTCTTCTGTTGCTTGCAACCAGACAGTAGGTTGGACCATCTGATGCTCCTGAAATTTAGAGAGGGGTTTCTGGTGCTGCTAGTTGGCCTCTATCTAGAATGGTCTGGCAGCATACATGCTGTGCCCTTCCACTTGAAAGCTGCTGTACTTAGAGATTTTAAGACAAATTTAGAGTCAAGGGTTTCTGGCACTTTCCCAAAGTGGACACACTAACTTAACATAGAGAGGGATTTCACTGAGGGTGGGCCCTAAATGGTCAATGTTTGCAGGTACAACTTCTAGGACAGACCTAGGTGGCAAGGGATACTGAGTTTTTGCATATATTTAAATCAACTTAATTTCAACCTCACCTTTTCCTACATAGCAAGAGGGTAATGTGTATCTATAGGCATAAATGACTGCCCCCAGAGCCTCCTCACCCCAAGGGTTGTTTGGAAGTTCGGGGTCTCATAGCACCAAGATATAGGGGAAGGCCCTCTGGTCTTTAGTCCCTGGACTGTACTGGTGACTTCTGAGATGCCTTCTGCCCCAACCAGTACAGTCCCTTCAAACCTGCTGGCTCTGTTTTTTCCCCTGCAGCACATACAGCATGGTGACCTATGGCGAGGCTGCTGCCTAGAGTTCTAGTTCCTTGGTTGTATCATAAAGTTGAGCCTTTGAAGATCTGGTCACTCCTTAGGGCACCTATGGAGATGGCTCTGGTCGCTGATGCTTGAGAAGCCTAGACCTCTGTCTGTCTCCCCTGTTTCCTGGAATCTTTTAGTTTGATGAATACTCCACTTTCTTCATGTTTCCCTTATAGGCCCCCCACCCCTCCTGCCACACACGCACCCTACAAATGAATCAATGGCTTAAACTTTTGAAAACAGAAGTCAAGAAGGAAAATATATTGCAGGTAACTTGTGCTCTATGCTCTGCCATAGCATCCTTTGAGACAAGGAAGCACAGAACCTGTTCTTTGCTCACATGGTAGAAGGGAGAGAGGGGTCCCTAAATGGGGTGGGAGAGGGGTAAAAACAAATGAATAGGTTAAAAAAGACTTGTCAATAGCATTTAAAATTAATGAGGAGAAAAAGAAAATAGACGTGCTGAAAGGCTATCAGCTGCCAAATAGAAGGGTTAATTGGCTTTGTATTTGGTGTCACTATCTTCTGTGATGCCTTAAAATTTCATAAGTGATGCAACCTCATCTCGAAGCCATTCTGGTATGAATAATGTCACTCCTCCTCTCCCCCTCTAACTTTTTAGAGTCAGGAATGAGGAGTGTTTCTTATCCACATTCTGTAAACAAAGTCAGCAATTCTAGCTCTAATTAATATGGGACTCCTACTTCAGCTGGAAACAAATATTTGTGTAACAAATGAAACAGCATATAATCCACAATCAAGCTTCTTACTGAGCCCCTTATTCCACCTACTTCTCTGAATAGAGCCCATTTATTATTATAGTCTCCAATGTCGCGTAGCAAGGCAGCTTAGGTGGGGTATCTCTGCTGGCAATGTGAGCCTAGCAATTTATTGATACATTTAAGACAAGCAAGCATATGCTAATATTTTCTTATTCATTATAGATCCTATTCCAAGAAGCAAAGAACCCACATTTTTGGAATTCACAAGTCTAATTCACGCCATACATATGAAGGCTGGATTCTAGTAAAAAATTGATGAATCACTAGAAGAGGGAAGGTCAGTTCTTCTTAAACCTGTAACCATGATCGACTGAGTCACAGAAACTCTGATTCAAATGGGGTTAAACAATAGGGGGATTTATTGTTCCATTTAAAAGGCCAGAGGTGGGTTGATTCTAGTATTGGTTAATCCAGGGGCTCGGTGACATCATGGAAGACCCGGGCTCTATCCAACTTTCTTCTCTGCCACCCTCTATGTGTTGGCTCTTCCCTTATGGTCCTAAGCCAGACGAAGCTCTTCCAAGCTCTAAATCCCAGCAAGATTTCCAGAGTCAGAGGGAAGGAATGGCCTCTTCTTGCCTGTCACTCCTTAATAGCAAGAAAGTTTCTCCCAGAAGTATGCCCCTAACCAGTAGATTTCTTCTCATGTCTCATTGGCTAGAATTGAATCTAGAACACCACCCCTGGGCTTGACCCACGGTGCCCCTTCCGAGGCATCTGGACATGGGAACCACGTCAAGGCTTTCCCAAGAGTGGAAGGGATACATTTAAACAGGCAACCGACAGTGTATATCATACCAGTTTATCCCCCATGAGCTAATAAATGGCTTATAAATGTGTTTTCTGGAATGTAGTTAGAAGTAAATGTATGATGTTATCACATATCCTATCAACTGTGTTTTTGTGTGTGTGTGTTCCTTTTATTTTTTAGCCTCGATTTTAGTTCCTTGACCAGGGATTGAACCAGGGTCCTTGGCAGTGAGAGCAAAGAGTCCTAATCACTGGACTGCCAGGCAGTTCCCTACTCTATTAACTGCTAGATATTTCATCTGAACTTTCATCAACTTTTGGAAGACACAAAATAATTTTTAATGAGTACCTTTAATGATCTAAGTCTTTCTTAATCCATAGCATTTACACTTATTTAAGAGATGTCTTTGGAGTCAGGGAGATGTTATACGACTTGGAGGCTGCTACTTCTCAAGAGTCATCCTGAATTCTCAGGTGTCCTCCGCAGCTCCTCTGCAGATTCATCCAGTCATTGTATCCACATCTTGGTCTTGCTCTTTGTTCTTCTTTGTACCTGTCTGCTCCTCTAGAGAGTCATCTGCTTATGCGATGCTCCTATCTCGACCATGTGAGTTATGGCCACGTTTACATTTTGATTCTTTCTTCCAAACTTCCTCCCTCACTTTTCCGTAAGATTGATGGATACTCCCAGTTAGGTATGTTGCTAGTAACTCAAACTCAGCACATTTAAAGTCACCATGCCTTCTCTCATCATCTCCAGTTTTATTCCTATCATTTAATCAAAGCCAACCAACTCAAATTTTATCTTCCTTGTAAAGAACTTTCTGATTGTCACCCATCCAATAAAATAATATGTATCAAGTGCCTGTCATGGGTCTTGACCTACTGTAGACCTCACTGTAAGGTGGTGAGCAAGCCCCCATAGAGCATATGATCCTGTGCAGTGATGTATCAGATCATGAGTGACCAGTCATCTCACTGAAGCTGACCTCTGGTCTCTGATTTTCTCTCTGTGAGACACTGTAATAGCGAATTCATACCTTGGAAAGAATTTGGGCAGGGTGCGGTTCTAAGTGCCTAAAATGTAATAACTCATTTAACCATCATGACAACCCTGTGAGGTGGCCCTGTTTGCCCCACCTTTTATAGAGGAGGAATCTAAGAGAAGAAAGGTTAAGAAATTCACTCAGGCTTACAAAGCCAGTAAGTGATAAGCTTCCTTCCTTGAAAGCCAGGAAAGTAAATTAAAATAAATTCTAGTTTGAGTAAAAGTAAAATATTGAAACTTAAAATAATGTGATGTTTAGTGCACCTACTTTTTCATTTTCAACATTTTCTCAACTACTTCAGTGTCGCAGAAAAATAATAGCAGTTAAAAATACAATGAAACGTCTATGTAGGGACACAAGTTTTTCTTTTGTTTCGGGCTCCAGTATGACTTGACACAGGATTTCTGGAGACTGTATGTATTTAAACTTTTGTGCATCATGAGTTTTTTGTATTAATTTTGATTTTTTAAAATATCGCATTAAAATATTTATCTTGATCACCAAACTTTTGGCACCCTTGTAAATTGTGTGTCCAAGGTGAGCCCTTAACTCTAATCCTGGCCTTTGGGGTAGAGGGGATTTAAGATGAGGCACTGGGCTCCCGGTCTGTACTTTTGACTATGGCACAACTCATGTCCAGCACTGTTGATCTTTGTATCTGTATCTACATACCACTGCTCTTTCCAACTAAACTAATAAAATGCCTTGAGGACACAGACCATATATCATACTGCCTTCTTGTGTTCCTAAAGCATCTGGCATGGTGTTTGATATATAGGGTGCTTGATAAAGATTGGCTGAAAGGGACTTTTCTAGTAAGCTAAAATTTACTATAGAACCAGCTACTTTTACCACAGTTTGTAATTTTGCTTTCTTTCCTGCAATTTCCCTCTTATATATTACATTTTAATTTTATAAAGATAATTAACTGAATAATGCATCTCATATAAAGATGATCAATGAACACGTGCTAACAGAAATGTTATAAAAATAAAATGCTTTCTTCCACCTAGTATTTTCCTTTTAGTGAGACCTTTTGCATTTTTCAGAAATATATGGCCTTTGAAAAGAACATCTGTGTTAGTTTTGTAAGTGAACAGATGGATATAGTAAAGAGACAGTAGAATGTTCATTGACATAATTATCGGCTCTTTGGTTACAATGCAGCAGTTTCTGAAGTACAACAGTTCTGTGATGTATGCCTCCCTGCAAACTAGAGCTCTGCTCATTACCTCCCACACCTTGCTGGGGATCAGCTTCACCTGTGGGTGTACCCCTCTCAGTGTAGTGATGACACGCCTGGGTGGTTATGTTTTCTCCAGCTCTACTTCTGGGAATGATGGAAGGATAATGAGTATCTTCTCTCCTGCCACTGAACTTAGAAATGTAGCCTTTGGAGGGAAGAGGGAATCAGTGATGAACGCAGTGATTTCTTCGTTATATAAAAGCCATTGACTTGTTTTTCTGTATGTTAACATCCTATGAGCAGGTTTTAACAGTTTTTGAATTTTATCTTTAAGCAATCTACAGGTAAATTCTATAGGATATTCTACCAAGGTATAGAGTAGTATATTCTATACTTTACTATAGTAAATATAGAATTCTATACCTTCTAGTTTATTTATTAATTTTACAAAAGAGATTTTACAGAGGAGAGCCCGGCAAATTGTCACTTGCTTGACATTTGGGAATTATACGGATGCACCCTTACTCTCTGGGTTTCTGCTGAGAATACAATACTATACTCAGGCTAACTTGGAAATGGTATTATTATATGATGCAGTATGAAGCACTGTGTAATAACCCAAATCCTGCAGCTATTAATATTTGCCTAATTTTATGAGGAAACAAGGTGTGAGGAGAACAGTGAGAATTGTGAGTTTGCTCTAAAGGCAGTTTTACTAAAGGTCACACTCCCCATAAGATCTGGTCCTTGAAGACCCTGCTCTATTTTTGGTACAAACACAACCTCATGTATCTTGGGGGGAAGAAGACAAGCTCCTGTAGAAGATATTATTTTCTCCACACAGCCTTTAGCTACTCCAGGGGCACCTCTGTATTCATCACTTAGACCAGCATAGACTGTGATGAATGGCAACCAACTTAAAGCTTAGTAAAAGTCCATTGTAACTTTTAATAAACTGAGCAGAGAAAATAGTTTAGTAGGTCATTTGAGTGAAACAGGTGAGACACAGTCTTCAAATATATGAAGAAGGGTAGCAAGAAGAGTTGGTACAACATGAGAAAAACAGTTGCAAAGGGTGGATAGTGGTAGGGCCCAGTGCCCAGGTCCTGGCGTGGATGTTACCTCTCTGAGTTCTCAGGGGAGGTTGGAATGTTCAGAAAACAAGTTAGCCAGAACACCCTGTGAGGTAAGCTGGAACTTAGACAGGCACAGCATAAAGAATCAAGTGCCCTTTCTATTTCTGCACTGAGGCTAGTTCTATGTACCGTGGCAGGATCCTGTAAACTGAGAGACATGAGGATCTGGAGTTCACTTCTGGTCTTAGATTTAGATGCCAGAGCCTAAGAAAGTAACAAATGGAGAGGTCTGTGAGGATGTGATTCAAGAAATACTTGAACTGGGGGTCTGAGTTGGGGTCAGGTTCCACTCTCACGGGAGCCAGGGAGTCGTCTGGGCAAGCATGGCCGCCACCACCGCTGCTCGTGCTGGCCTTGCTGCTGGCTGCATGGCCCGCGGCCTCCCCTTCCGCCCAAGCTGTGGCGGCTACCAGCCCCTGTGCTGGGAACAGCGTGCCCAGCTGGGGTGCAGAACAGACTCTGGGCCTCGTGAGTATGGGTCGCCATTGGATCTGCTCCAGAACTGGAACTGGTGCAAGGTGGGATGGGGTCAACTAGGCCAGTGTTACCAGGAATGAGCACACCCCCAGCATGGCAGCACCTACTGGGCCCAGCATCCACCCCCACCACAGCCGCAAGGAGACCAGTAACAAGTACCAGGCCAAGGACCAGGAGTGTGACGAGGTTAGCCAGTGCAGAACAGGCGCTGAATTCAGACAGTGCCATATCCTCCAGAACCACACCCTCTAGAAAGTCGGTGACTTCTCCATGTCTGGGAGGGAGAAGATGATGGCAGAAACCTAGGCGAGCGGGTCCATCAGCCATAGTGCAATGGCAACAGGAAAGATGTCTAACCCCTCTGGAGGCATCTATGCTGAATACCATGAGGAGACCCATTTCTGTGGCCAGGTGGGATGTCAGCGATGGAAGAGAGTACTGAATTGTCCAGAATTTACAGAGTGAACCATGGGGTGAGAGAGGCTGTATGAGGATAGTGACCAGCATCTACAAAGATGGGAAGAGTACTGATTACAACCTTGCTATCCAGCAGAACTGCACATTTGGGGACCCTGTCACTTAAGGCAGATGTCTCCAGAAGAACACTTCTTAAAGAAATGATCTCATGAGCCACAACCAGAGGGGATTCCATCATCATGGGCACTGGGTTGGTACTACCATGGTTTGAAGGAATGGGAGTTAATGTTCAAGTATCTGATGGCTGGTAACAGCCCTGAGTACAGAGGAGGGACAGCTGTCTAAAGGCCAGCATGGGCTGAAGGAGCATTCCTGGGGGAGAGTCTGACTGCGGATGACTTAGCACCTACACAGGATGACTTCCTGCCACAGTGATGGCTGTGAACCATCTACCTGGAGAAGAGTGATCGCCAGACAGTGAATGATGTGATCTACGTTTTATTCAGTAAATGATTCGGCAACTGTGGTCCGTGATGAATTTAAGAGGCAAAACAGTTCAGGCTCATCACCAATTTGTCACCTTGAAATCAATGGTAGGGTGGGGGGAGGGGAGATGGCAATTTCAAGTTGCCTAAGGAATGAATAAAATACACAGGTCACACCAGAAAGAGAGAAAGAAGGGAGGGAGGGAGAAAGAAAGAGAGGAAGGAAGCAAGGGAGGGAGGCCCCAGGACTGGAAACACCGGCATGATTAGACACAATGCTGCCCTCCTGTAGCTGTGATCTGTCTGGAATTATGTGTTTTACATGCCAGCCTATTGTAGGTTTCCAAGATTGGACAAGGTGCAAATACACTTTCAGAATCACGTGCTAATATGTGTGGAAATAATAACTGAAAAGTCTGTTTTCTTTCCTTACTTTAGTAGTATTTCTCACACTTCAAAAAACCTTTGTATTACGCGTCTTCCAGGCCAGGTTTCTTCAATACCTGCCTGACTTCTCTCCTGCTGAGCCCTGCTCTACCATACATTTGCCTCCCTAGAAGCTAATTATAAGCCTGTATTTTAATGCCTACTTACAAGGAAAGCTTGTGTCAAAAGCAGCACACACATACACATACACACACATATATATATATAAATTGCAAAGAGTACAATTCCAGAACAGTGATGGAGCAATGCCCTTGGATATGTTCACCAAGGCATGATTCAGGGAAGTTGAAATAGTTCTGTTCAGGTTAGTGCTGGCCAAGTCCTGATGCTTAATCAGTGTTTATTGACAATAATCATCATGATAGTGATGAAATGACCCGGTAAAGTTTATTTGGGACACTTTCTAGCTATAAAAAGGGGAAGATGAACTTTTGTGCTTGTCAAGATCAGAGCTTAGGTTACTGCAGCATTGAAGGTAAGTTCACGCTTTTGTAGGTCCACAAAGTTTTCACTAGTCCTTCTCAATCTTGAGAAATAATGTTTATGTTGTAATAGTAGCTTAGAATATTTGAGTGTTAGGTCTTAAGTTTTGGACTTTTAATCACAGGCTTTCTAGCTAATGTTACAATCTCTTTTCAGCCTTTGGTCCCTTGAGCCAGTTATAAAAAGCTGAGATGCTATTATCACTTTCTCTTTTGTACTGAAATGTTATGAGGTGTAAGGGGGGAAAAGTATAAATAGGAATAGTTTAAGTATGTGTTTACATCTTGGATTTTTGAAGAGGAAACTCACATCTCCCAAATTGTCTTTTATCATCTATTTAAGGTCTAGAGCACTATTGAAGTTTGCCTCCCCTTAAAACCAAACAAACAAAAATTTTTTTCAGAGCTTCCATGAACTTCTGTGTTTATAGATGGAAATATCTATAGGCCTACACACTTTCAAGCCTTATTGTAGGACCCTAGTTTTAGTGGGATCACGTAAAACCTTGTATTGTTGAAAACCCAACCTTTATTGTCTTCCATCTTGAAAGAGCATTGAATATTTTATCAAACTGATAGCAAGGAAGTGTTTTACCTGCTTGACTTTTTCTTACTATTTCATTTGAGTTTCAGTGCAGTGTGTCTACACCCTGCTGGGTGTGGAGGCCGTGACTCACCTAGAGAGAGGATGTAGTTCTCTGGGCACATCCAGGGTGTTGCAGGATGACTGAGGCACTTCTCACTTGGGCTTGATGCCATTTTGTTCCTTCCCTGGTTCTCACTTGGATATTTACTTGGCTACTTGCTCCCAAGGAGAACCAGTCCGTTGAGTATTCAAATATTAATTCCTCTTTCTACACAAGTGGCTGAGCAAGTTTTTACTGGAAGCATAGACTAGTGCCTGAGGAAAGATGGGGGTGGGGAGAGGAGAGATTGCGGTTAAAAGGCAAAGGGACCTGCAGAAAATAGCTTTCCTGTCTAATTACCAGTTTTTTTTTAATTACAAGTTTTATGATGCTTTCCCATTGTCCAGGATCTCTGTGCACAGGACTAAGAAAACGTTTTGGTGAGAACAACCTCACACTGATCAGTTCATGCCAAGGAGCTCCCTTTCCTGCTGCAGCACCACCACTTGGTCCATTAGCGCTCAGGGAGGGACCTGATGCCTGGTCAGCTGAGTCCTGTGAGTTGCATTTTGTACACAGCACCTTCTCCTTTCACCCTCTCTCAGACTAAGCAGTTGCCCAGAATGCTAGTGGCTGCAGGCCAGGTGTAACTGCGGGGAGAAGCTATCTGGATAGAAGCAGGTGCAGTCAGGCAAAGGGTGAACCTGTATACCAGGCAACCTTTCCTCCCGAGGGTGTCAATGCTCTGCTCATTCTCAGAGGCTCGCTCACCCCTTTGTCCTTTTCTTTCCCTCCTGTGGGCACTTCCAGAGATGAATAGCTTGGGTACATTTCTTATCCAAAGCCTTTCCTTTCTATTTTAAAATATAATATGACTAGTTGATCAAGAGTTGTATCTAAGAGTGGTCAGACTGGGTATTTGGGGTAGTCAGGCCCAAACCCAACTCTTAATCAGAAACATGGGAGCAGGGGAGAGGGAGAAGTTGGTTAAAAAGTATACACTCCAAAACAACAAGTACCTACTGTATATCACAAGGAATTGTATTTAATATCCTATGATGAACCATAATGGAAAAGAATATGAAAAAGAATATATACGTGTACAACTGAATTACTTTGAGGTACAGCAGACATTAACACAACATTGTAAATCAATCATGAAAGTGAAAGTGTTAGCCTCTCAGTAGGGTCTGACTCTATGACCCCATGGACAGGCTTTTCTGTCCAGGCTTTTCTCCAGGCAAAAATACTGGCGTAGGGTAGCCATTCCCTTCCCTAGGAAACCTTCCCGACCCAGGGATAAAACTGAAGTCTCTGATATTGCAGGCAGATTCTTTACCATTTGAGCCACCGGGAGATCATACTTCAATAAAATAAATTAGGGAAAAAAACCATTCCAGGATGAGATATCTTTACTGATGCATTCCACCAAAAATTTAAAGAAGCCTTAATACCACTCTTTCTCAACAATCTTCCTAAATCGAACAGAAGGGAATATTTTTTTAACTCATTCTATGAGACCAGCATTATCCTGATACCAAAACCAGAAAAAGACACTACAAGCAAAGAAGACTATATACCAGAGTCCAATAAGAATATAGCTTTTTAAAAAAAATACTAGCAAATCAAATCCAGCAACATATTAAAAGGATTATGTACCATGACCAAATGGAGTTTATTCATGAAATGCAAGGAGAGTTCAATATTTAAAAATCAATCTCTGTGATATACTGCATTAATGCAATGAAGAAAAAAATCTCACAGGACCATTTCAATTAATGCAGAAAACTATTTGACAAATTTAACAATCAATGACAAAAATACTCAATAAACTAGAAACAGAGGGAAACTTCCTCAGTATTAAAAAGGCCATATATTAAAAATCCTCAGCAAATATCATACTCAATGGTGAAAGACTGAGAGCTTTTCTCTTAAGACTAGGAACAAAAGAAAGATGTCTGCTTCTAGTTAACATAATATTGGAAGTTCTAGCCAGAGATATTAGGCAATAGAAAGAATGAAAAGGTATCTAAATTGGAAAGAAAAGAATAAAATTATCTCTGTTCAGAGATGATAGAATTTTTTATGTAAAAAATTCTAATGATTACACACACACACAAAACAGCTAGAGTGAATAATATTTAGCAGTTGCAGGATACAAAATAAAATACAAAAAAATCAGTTACATTTTTATATACTAGCAATGAAAAGTCTGAAATGGAAATTAAGAAAATTATTCCATTTATTAGGATGTCAAAAAGATAGTATTCAGGAATAAAAATAAATTTTTTTTTTGGTGACACTGTGCAGCATGTGGGATCTTAGTTCCCCACCAAGGAACAATCCTGTGACCTCTGTGATGGAAGCATAGTCTTAACCACTGGACTACCAAGGAAGTCTCAGGAATAAATTTTTAATCAATGATGTTAAAGACTTGAACATTGAAAATTACAAAACATTGCTGAAGGAAGTTAAAGAACACAAATAAATGGAAAGACATCATGTGTTCATGGACTGGAAGACTTGTTAAGATGAAGTGTGTGCTAGTCACTTGGTTATGTGAGACTCTTAGTGACCCCATGAACTGTAGCCCATAGCCCACCAGACTCCTCAGTCCGTGGAATTCCCCAGGCAAGAATACTGGAGTGAATAGCCATTCCCTTCTCCAGGAGGGCTTCCTGATCGAGGGATCAAACTCAGTCTCTTGCATTGCAGGCAGATTCTTTACCATCTGAGCCACCAAGGAAGCCCATTAAGATGAAAATATTACAGAAATTGCTCTACGCATTCAATGTAATCTCTTTCAAAATCCCAACAGCATTTTTTTTCAGAATAGAAAAATCTATTCTAAAATTCATATGGAATACCAAAGGACCTGGAGTAATCAAAACAATGTTTCAAGAGAGGAACAGAGAACAGAATTGGAGGTCTCATATTTCCTGATTTCAAAACTTACTACAAAGCTACAGTAATCAAAGCAGTGTAGTATTGGCATAAGGACAGACATATAGACCAATGGTACAAAATAGAATCCTAGAAACAAACCCTTGTATATATGATCAAATGATTTTTGACAAGGGTGTCAAGACCATGCAATAGGGAATGGACAATCTTTTCAACAAATGGTACTGTGAAAACTGGATATCCACATGTAGAAGAATGAAATTGGACACTTTCCTTATACTATTTTTAAAAAATCAGCTTTGTTTAGGAACAAAGACCTAAACTTAAGAGCTAAACTATAAAACTCTCAAAAGAAAACACAGGAGAAAAGCTTCATAATACTGGACTTGATCATGATTTCTTGGCTATGACGCCAAAAGCACAGGCAAGGAAAGAAAAAATAGACTGGGCTTCAAC
Source organism: Dama dama (assembly GCF_033118175.1). NCBI lineage: Eukaryota > Metazoa > Chordata > Mammalia > Artiodactyla > Cervidae > Dama > Dama dama. The sequence goes on along the minus strand of NC_083692.1, from coordinate 59,277,257 downwards.
AAATAAAAACCTTAGTGCATCAAAGGATACTCTGAAGAGAGTAAAAAGACAACCCACACAATGGGGAAAATATTTGCAAGTATGATAAGGAGTTAATATTCAGAATATATTAAAACTCCTATAACTCAGAAACAAAAAAATAAAACCAAACCTAATTTTAAAACAGACAAAGGACTTGAATAGATATGTCTCCAAAGAAGATATACATATGGCCGATAAGCACACAAAAAGATGTTCAACATCATTAGTGACGTTGTTATTGTTCTGTTGTTAAGTGAGTGGTGTCCAACTCTTTTGCGACCCTATGGAAAGGTAAGCTGCCAGGCTTCTTCTGTCAATGGGATTTCCTAGGCAAGAATACCGGAGTAGGTTGCCATTTCCTTCTCCAGAGGATTTTCCTGACCCAGAGATCAAACTCACAACTCCTTCATTGGCAGGCAGGTTCTTTACCATTGAGCCACCAGGGAAGCCCCTATTAATCATGAGGAAAATGCAAATCAAAACTACAAAGAGATATCACTCCACACCCCTTAGGACGGCTTTTACCAAAACCAAAACCAAACAAAATGAAAAACAAAAAGAAGCAAACAAAAACAATGAAAAAACAAACAGAAAATAGTAAGTGTTGACATAGTTGTAGAGAAATTGGAACTGTTAATACATTGCTGATGGGAATGTGAAATGGTGCAGCTGTTGTGGAAACCAGTTTGATGGTTGCTCAAAATGGTAAACATAGCATTACTTGTATTCAGCAATTCCACTCCTTGGTATATACTCAAAACAACTGAAAGCAGGCAACGAAATAGAAACTCGTACACCAATGTCTGTAGCAGCATTATTCACAATAGCTGAAAAGTAGAGACAACCCAACTGTTTACCATGAGATGAATGGTTAAAGGAAATGTACCTTATACATATAATGCATATTTAGCCATAAAGAAGAATGAAATTTGAGTACATGTTATAATAAATGAAACTTGAAAACATTATGCTAAGTAAAATAACAAGAGGACAAACATCATATGATTCAATATATATATGTGGTACCTGGAAAGTAGAATAGAGATTGCCTGGAGCTCAGGGGGAGGGAGAAATGGGGAGTTATTTTTAAACTATTATTGAGTTTCTGTTTGGGATGATAAAAATGTTTTGGGAAATGAACAATGGTGATGATGGCACAACACTGCAAATGCATTAAAGCCACTAAATTGTACATATGTCTGCTTAGTCGCGCTTAGTCCCTCAGTTGTGTCTGACTCTTGTGACCCCCCACCACCCCCGCCATGGACTGTAACCCACCAGGCTCCTCTGTACCTGGGATTCTCCAGGCATGAATACTGGAGTGGGTTGCCACGCCCTCCTCCAAGGGATCTTTCCAGCCCAGGGATTGAACCCAGGCCTCCTGCATTGCAGGTGGATTCTTAACTGTCTGAGCCACCAGGGAAGCCCAAATTGTACATTAAAAAAAACAACAAGCACCATTTATTTTTAAATTGTACATATAAAAATGGTTAAAATGGTAAATTTTATATTATAAATATTTTACCATAGTTAAAAACAGTTTAAAAAAAATACACATGCCAGGGCTCCATTCTTAAAGAACTGAGAGGCAGATGCTGTAAATATGGGATGGGTACTTGGAATCTGTAAATTTTTTTTTAAATGCCTTCCTGTCTTTCTTGGGCATACACAGGTTTGGGAATTTAGGATTTAATCTCTATCAACTCTTTCCAAGGGGACTGACGCCAGCTTGTGAGGAAATGTTTAACAGTCTATGAGGAAAACGTGTTTTTCATAAGATCTTAGTGTATTAAAGCACTGCTTTCAAAATCTGAGATTGTCATTTTCACATTGTTTTGGTATTGAGGTGCCTACTCATTTATGGTGGTGAGAGTTAGGTTGTTTTTGAAACTGTCTGTACTTGGTAAAATGAAAATCAGCAATCCTTTGTTGTGCTACCCCAAAACTGTGAAATTTTAATGGCTTATTAAATTCCAAAGGCTGGAAAAGTTTGCTCCAGATGCTAACCATTTGAAAATATGGTAGCATAGACTGCTTCTGCTATTTATTTGTACAATAAGAAACTGGAAGGATGTATGCATTTTTCGTTGTTCCTAGGATCCTTGAGCAAAAAAAAAAAAAAGGCAGAGTTGCAGTCGACAGTATTAAGATGTTATTTCTCTTGCTGCCTGTTGCAGTGTTCTTCCTCCATAAGTAGAGGTGGGGCCAGGAGGACAGAGAATAGTATAACTCTTCCGGGAGAAGAACTGCCTTCTGGGCAGGGCCTTGAAAGCCCTTCGCCTCTCTGTGTTTGGGGGCTGAGGAAGGGCAGAGGCCAGGGAACAGCCACTGCTAAGGGATGCCTTTGCTTTCCAAAGGACTGCTTCTGTCCAGGGAGTGTAGAGTTCTGTGGGAGCCACAACCACCCCGCCCTTTAGGCAGTTTAGTTAATTATTGAAAAGTGCTTCGGAAGCACAAAGGGCTGGACAGACTCCATGTGCCCTTGCTCGGGCCTGTGTGGGAGCTGGCGTTTGTGAGACATTGAGGCTCCTCTGGGAGGCTGTGGAACAAGAAACACTTCTTTCCTATTGCGGTTCAGTCTTAGGATTTGTCCGGGAAACCGAGAGACGGTCCAGGGACTGCATTCTATCTATCTCCAGAGAGAAGTTAAGGTGCTTTTTTTGGGGGGGTGGGGGGGCGGATAGGATTTGTAAGATATTTAGATAAATGAGCCACATCAGATTTTAGTTTTGTTTTCTTGTTTTAAATTTTATTTTAAAAGTTTACATTTAGGGTCATTTATATATAAATGAGATCATACAATATGTTCCTGTTTTGTGACTTAACTTTTTAAAAACTTAACAATGTTTGCTCCAGTTCTTTTTGTGTTAGTAAATAAAAGCTTCCCTCATTTTCTTTAAAGGCTACATTCTTGCCAAATTATGGACACATAGGTGGTTTGCCATTTTTCAGCATCAAACAAACAATACTACTGCAAGCTTTCTTGTTCACAAATTTGTGTGCTTATGCGTCACTATTTCTGAAGGACACATTCCTGAAGTAGGATTTCTGCATCAAAAGGCATGCACATTTGAATTTTGGGTAAATAATGCCAAAGCTTCTCCCTGAAAATTCTGTTCTAATTTACGAAGACACCAAAATACTCATGAACATTGAACATTATAAATTAAAAAAAAATTGCCAGCATCATATGCAGAAAAAGCTGCATCATTTAAAATTGCATCTTTTCATTGTGCATCTTTTCATATGCCTATTGACCATTTGGATTTTTGGTAACATTTTCTCGAAGTATAAAAATACAGAAAAGTATACAAGTCAGAAAAGTATAAAAGTATACAGAAAAGTATACTACTGAAAGAATTAACAGAATTCTTCTTATACCCACCATTCAGATCAAGAAATAGAATATTATCAGAACTTTTCCCACCTCCCCCAAAGTAATCACTATTCTGTAATATAACTTGCATAGATTAGGCATGCCTGGTTTTAAACTTCATAAAATGGAATCATACAGCAAGCACTCATGTCTAGCTTCCTTCATTCAACATTATGAGTCATTCGTGTACTTGCTTGTAGCTGTCATATATTCATTTACATTGCTTATTATAGTCCATTATGTGAATATACCACAACTTATTTACTGATGGATATTTGGGTTCTTTCCAACTTTCAATTACTCGCAAATAATGATGCTACGGATGTTCTTGTGCATGTCTTTCAGAATACATGTGCATGCACTTTTGTTGGGTATATTATCTAGGAATGAAATTTTGGGGCCATGAGTAATATCAACCTGGCAAATTATATTTGTGAATTTTCTATAACTTTCCCTTGTACATTAATTATTGGGTGCTTTGTATGTATTCTATTTATTCTGGATGTTTTTTCTGTGTTATAGCTCTTATAAATATTTTCTCCTGGTCTTTATTTATATTGACTTTTACTTCACAGAGTTTAAAATTTTTTATGCAAAGTTATAAATCTTTTTCTTTATGGTTTCTGAGCTTTATATTTTGTTTAGAAAGTCTTTCCCTATCTCAAGATTGTAAAATATTCTCTTATGTTTCCTTTGAATACTCATTTTGATTTTTATATTAGGATTTTTATTCAGTCTGAAATTTTTGATGGTGAGAGGCAGAGGCTAATTCATGCCCAACACTCAGGGCATTTGCTCTCTGGATTTTTAGATATTTATTTTAAAAAATTCCAAGATAGGTGATGACACCAACGAGCTAAGAAACTGTCAAAAAAATTTTTTTTAAATTCTTTTTTTTTACTTTCTAATAGTTTTCCCAAACATAAGCCTCAGATCTTAAATGGGCAAAAGTTCTGTATTAGTGGTTGCTACCACAAATGCCATGCGTGTAAATGGTCAGTGACATTTCATTTACTGTGTATTTATAGAACTTTAAAGTGAAGTTCTTGTGGATTTTTGTGTCTGATAAGGAGAAAGACTCCATCCTAGAATCTTCAGGCAGACAGATGGCACATTGGATCTGGGCTCTCAGGCCAGGAAACCCACAGCTTCTTCTTCCCTCCTAAGGGCCCAGCTCCTCTCCATCTGAGCAGATGCCCCCAGATAGGCTGTGTGATCTGAACCCCTCCTCAGTATAGAAAGGGGTCCAGTTAAAATTTTATCCAGTCCCCAGGGTCAGCTTTTGTTTATAGACATGACTTCCTCCAGCAAGCCTGCTCACCTAAGGGAAACTATTTTCTTGCCCACCTGCAGGATGGGTGCAGGGCCACACATGGAGAAGCACGCGAGGATTCAGTTTGTTCTCCCAGTTTGTCTGAGATGGAGCACTGGCTTGTGCTGTTAACTAGCAGTGCTCAGTGTGGAGTTGTCGGTTGTTCACAGACTTTCCACTGGCTCACAGTGTGAGCTGGTTTTATTCTGTTCGCCCCTCCTCTTTAAAACCTTTTTCCTTACGCGTTTTGGAGAGGGCTGGTTACCTGTGGTTTAGTTAATAAGTTACATGACTGGAGCTTGAGGTGGAATGAGAAGAAACACCCCCCTAGCTTGACAAAGAGCTTGGTTTCCGGCTGGTGAACCGCACATTCCCTGGTGAACCGTCTGAGCTGGTTCGCTTGGAAATTGCTCTGCTGACCAAGCTCCAAAAATATAATCAAAGTGGGTTGAAATCACTCATTTTGTCACTTTCATTCTTAGTCTCACAATTTAAGGATTTGGCTGGTGACTGTCCTGAAAGCATGGGATTTTCTATTTGTGACAATGGCATTGTGTGTGCGTGCACATATTCAATGTACCGGGCTTGTCTGTACAGGCATGTTTTCAGCTGAACTATTTATACCCAAAGGCATGCAGTGATTAAAGATCACAGCATATGGCAGGTTTTCTTTGATTTCCAGAATTGCCTATCTGAATTTGTAGGTTAGTGTCTTTGGAGAAAAGCAATGTGCATCCAACTGATCCCCTGGGTAGAGGACCTTGCCTCAGAAATATCCCAGGATAATTTACTTAGAAGAAACCAATAGGCTATTTTTTCTTTTTTTTTTTTTTTGAGGAACAGGTGTATTTGACCACACATTGGGGAAGTGAAGACCTGAGCTTTGAGGAAGTCAAGTGTGAGGCCTCAGAGTGGTTATTTATATCAGAGTGATGTGTATTGAAAGTCAAAGACTTTCATTCCCCCAACATCACAGAACCAATTTAGAGAAGAGGAAAGGTGTGAGTTTTGCCTTGTTAAATATCTGTTGCACTGAGAAGAGTTCTGGTGTGGGTCAGACCTCTCTTGATCCACACACAGGCTCTACTGTAGACAGAAGGGTACTTACATGCTCTTGCTTCAGTACTTTGTGGATAAAGTGGCTCACTTCCCATTGGTTGATAGATGTGTGACTTGATTCTTGCTTCTTCTCCCAAGATGCTCCTCCCCCAACCCCACCATGTGAGCAGCCTGGTATGCATGTTTGGGGTAGAAGGGGAGGAAAAACCTTACATTTTCTCTCAGCTCAAAATAAGAACACTGGACTCTAACAACAACCCCAAACTATACATTAGAAACTCTTGTGTTTGCTGTTAGAACAAATGAAGCCTCATGTGACTAGTTTCCACTTTTATGTCTCTTGAATTGTAAAGTTCCCCTGCTCCAGGCTCTTTTGGTTATGGGAAACGAGTGTGTTTTCAGACCAACATGTCAGAATTATGAGGAAGAAACTTGGCTGTGGAACAAACTATGTGATATGCTTGACAAGAACTGAGTAAAAATACGTCTCAGCTTTTCTGAGGCAGTCTTCCATTTTTGGTTCAGAAATAGGACCCAGTAGCCACAGAAAGGGAAGCACCTTTGTGGCCACCATTAGGGTCACATAGAGTCATTGAGTAAGGAACCAACAGAGAATATTTCTGCACAGAAAGATGGGGTGTCTCTAGGAGGAGAACTTAGTCCTGTTTCTACCAGGGGTAGGTGGAAACTGCAAAGAGAGAATTTGTGACCATTTGCTCCAAATGAGAAGACCAAGGTACAGAGTCCCCAGAAGGATGGAGGAGTGAGGAAATGTGAGGTGGCGGGAAATCACGAGCCCGTTTACATCAATGTTTAGCTCCTGGGCTCACCTAATCCTAGTCCTTTGGAGTTTGCCTTTTATGAGGGTAAACACAGTTTAAGAGTGAGCAAATATTAGTTCACATAATTAAAACCTGTTGAGTTGAACAGGAAATGTTGAAGGGAAATCTGCAGGTGTCTGCAAGCAAGGGTGACTCTGGAAGGATCTCCGTATGTCGGCGCCTTTTCTCCCAAGGGGAGTGTCCCTGGAAGGAAGCCACCAAGGACAGGAGAGGAAACAGACAGCTTGTAAAACACTGGAGCAGCGTGGAAAGGTTCTGAACTGATTAATAAGCCGCTAGCCCTGGGGAGGGTGTAAAAGGCATCTGGGATATTTGCATTTTTATTTATTGAAGGGAGGAAGGCGTCTCCCAACTCTGTCTCTCTCCCTAATTCATTCAGGACATGATATTTCCAAGACTGCTGCCATCTCAAGGCTTGAATATGTTTTCAGCTTCTCTCCAGGTTTCATCACACATGTATATTAAAAAAAAAAAAAAAAAAAAAAAGGACGGTTCCAATATGACTTTAAAAAGAAAAGCCAGCCTGACTTCTAAAATCCAATTTTGCCCTGTGTATGTGTTTTCCTCCTGGAGGGGGCCATGTGATCTCTCCCCTCCTCACCATCCTGCATTCTCTGCATTCCAAGGCCTGATCACAGCCAGATAGAAACCCTTATCCTCAGGCTCTCCGTAGTGAATGAGAGGGGGGCCTTGTTCAGCTCAAGGGTGGAGACAAATGGGTGTGTAACTCACCATAATCCATGACAAGAAATGATACACGTCATGAGAGAAAAATAAAGTGCTGATGGAAAATTAATCTCATTAGAGAGATATGTTTGTGGTGGCATTTGAAATGAGCCTGAAAAAAGGAGTAGGATTTTGACAGATGGCAAAGAGTATCACTGGTATTATTATAGTGTTAACTTTCAATAAAATCAAATAAATCTGAATCTGTTCAGAACTCTATAAACTTTTGTGAGGCTGGGCCTGGGCACGCTGTTCTGCTGGTAGTAGTACCCTAATTATGCTCTGGAGGATCACCTCCCAATCTCAACCTACCTCCTGGCTGCAGGTTCAGGCATGTGACCCAGACTAACCAATAAGAGACCCACATTCCCTTAACACAGTGATTGATTCGGTTGTAAGCATGTGACCCAGGCTGAGCCAATCCTGGGGCTTTTTCTGGAACCACTGGGTCAAAGGCATCCTCTTTCTGCTGGAATTGCTGAGGTGTGGTGGGTTGATATGCAGGAGCCCCAGGTGGCCAGTCTTGTTACCACAGAGATAGAACCTGAGAGACAGAGAGATTCCTGAGCACTTGGAGCCAGCTGTGTCTGAAATTCTACTTTGGACTTTTTAGTCCGGGCAATAAATTCACTTTTTAATAAGGCATTTTGTGTTTTTCTCTTACAAACGAAAATGTCCTAACCTATACAGAAACGTTTAGTCTGCTTTAACAAACAAAAAAACCCCAGTGGGGCAAGGGTGGTTACAGATTCACAGAGCAGTTTCCTAGCAAAAAAAAAATCTTCCTACTGCTAACACTTCCAGGTGCCAGGGACTGAGAATTTGGAGTCTTTCTCCTTAACCCCTCTGGTCTGAGGCTGCTCACCAGTCTAAGTGACTCCTGTGTGCTGGATATTTTTCAATGAATCAGAAATGAAATATGCAGCACAAGAGCCACAAACCATTGAAAACAGCTCATTTGCCTTTTGTCTCTCCCAAGCTTTGTTTTTTCTGGGTCACACTTTGTTAAGTGAAGAGTCGTAGTGATAATTCTGTTTGGATTTATTAACAGTTGAATAGACCTTTGAGAAAAGATTTGTTAATCATCAGAAGCAAATTCACTGCAGAAGCATTGTAGACAGAGAGTGGGATGGTTGCCTTGAGCCAACTAATTCTCTGCCCCTTCAGGGAAAACTCTTGGATGTTTGAATTAAGTGCCACATCTGGAAATACAGAAAGAGAATTGCCTTTATTGAATGCTTAGTTTGTCCTTGGTACAAAGAACAGTATTTTGCCTGCATTCTCTCTCAATTTCATCAGCTCTACGAGGTAGGTCTTAGTCCTGTTTTATAGGTAGGGAATGATACAGACATTGCCAGTTGCTACCCCAAATCCATCCTCTTTTTGTTCCTTACAGATAACCCCAAGCAGTTACTGCTTCTAGTTCAACGTTTACACTCCATGGGTGATTGCTGTCAACATTAATCATTTTGCAAACATTTTATCATGTCTCTCCTGCAGCTATGAACGGCCATGTGATATGGTTCTGGCCAGTGAGACTTAAGTAGAAGTCTTCTGGGGATTTCTGGGAAAGTGTGGCTGTCCTTATATGGACATTGCCCCTTCCTCCCGTTCTTTCCTTCACCCTACTTGGAACACGGATATGCGGCTGGTGGTGGAGCAGCCATATTGTGACCTTGAGGCAACCATAAAGAGGACAGCCATATCCTGAGGGTGGTAAAGCAGGAATACAGAAGAAAACTGGGGTATTTTGACATTGTGAAGCTACTATTTCTGCCCCCAAAGGCCTACTTTCAGTCTTGGTGCATGAAAAAATAAACCATTGTTTCATTAACCCATTGAGGTTGGGTTTCTACTACAGACAACTGATTTCTATCCCTGACTGACACAGAATCTGAACTAAAGAGGTTTAAGGGACTTGCTCACATTTCCGTATAAAGTAATGCCTCAAAGCTGAGTGAGACATACTACCCAGCCTTAAAGAATTCAAGCCTAGTTTGGGAGGCAGATACATAAATAGATAATTATAGTGTAATGATGGGATTTGCCTAAGGGTACCATAGATACCTCAAAAAAAAAAAAAAGAGAGAGAGAGAGAAAGAGAGAGTCAGAAGTGGAACAGGAGTTAGCCAGGCAAAGGAGTGAGGTGGGGAAAAGAGAGTATAGCTTGAATAAAAGTTATGAGAGTGAGACACAGCACAGCCTATGCAGGGAGTCATACAGGCTGCTATGAGTTGTTGAAGCATAAAGTATGAGGCAGGCAGTGGGGAGAAATGCAGCTGGAGGGGTGTTTCATTTTGCTATTGACCATAATAAGCCACCACCCAAAACTTGATGGCTTAAAACTACATTTTATCATTTCTCATAATTTGGCAATCTGAGCTGAGTTCAGCTAGGTGGTTCTTCTGTTCATGGAATATCCATTGGGATTGGAACATCCAAGAAAACTTCTTAACCCCCAGGTTTGGTGCCTTGGCTGGGATAAATGGAAGAGCTGGGCCATTCTCTCTCTTTCTCTGGCCTCTTCAGCTGGCTTCCTCACAGTATGAGGACATCAGAGTACATGGCAGCTGGCTTCCAACTGAGAGGAAGAAGACGCTTCCAGTGCATGTAGGGTCTGGGTTCAGAACTACCAGAACATTACTTCTACTGCACTCTGTTGATCAAAGCAAGTCACAAGACCAGCCCTAAGTCAGGGAAAGGAAGTATCTTCTACTTCTTGATGGGAGGAGCACTTTGCACACACAGGGAGAGATGAATTAACAGTGGTCCTCTTTGGAGACTACCTACCCCAGAGGTAAGAAGGGTACAGATGAAGGACAACCTTGTCTGCTTGTCAGGGAGGTTGATGTGAACCCCAGACCTGGGAGTGGGTGGATGTTGCTCTGCTTCATATTTGGGATCAGAAAGGAAAATACCTCTCAAACTGCCCCCACTTATCACAGTGAAACAGAGTAGTGTGATTAGGCAGAGGAAGGCTGGAGCTTGGCTTCTCTGAACTCCCTTCAGTTCCCATGTCTTATGGGAGATGGTTGAGTTGAGAATCAGAGAGTCTACTCTGGGGTCTGCAGTGGTAAAGGATAAGTGGGGAGGGCCAAGGCTGGGAGGGCCTCTTGGGTCATGGGCTGGAGGGGAGGGTGGCAGAGCACCCCTGGCGCAGAGTAGCCCAGGAAGCTGAGCAGGCTGAGTCCAGCTACCCCACAGCAGGAGTCAGCGAGGATCTGGAGGATGTGGTATGGATCTGAGCACCTTGTCTTTTGCCCTCCCAATCCCTACCCACAGGGTCCCCACAGACATCACCCTTCCAACCCACTGAATTTGCACAAAGCGTCATACTGGAAAGCAGCAAGGAGGAGAGGTGACCTGAGAGTCTGAGAATGTACTTGAAGGGACAACTTTTCAGTGGTCTCTTCATAGCATTTCCTGGACTTCCCTGAAATCCAACCAGCAAGAGAGGCTTATAAGGAATAATGACACATTATAAGGGAATAGAAAAGCCATGTTAAGGAAAATTACAAAGACATCAGAGGAGTGCTGGCAGATGCAGAATGGCAGTTACTCTGTGGGGGAGGAGGTGGGGGGACGCAGGGGGACTTTTGGCTGTTGTAGAGATAAGGCTTTATCTCTGAAGGTAGGGGATGGGTATGCATGTTGTTATAGCCTTTATGCCTTTTTGTGCGTTTTAAATAGTTCATAATGTAACTTTTAAAAAAGCTGCCATTCTGAATAGAATTGTGAGCTGCCAATGCCAAGTTTAGGTTGTGAACATATTGCATGGGAGTGGGAACATAGAAAGAGGCTTGAAATGGAATCAGATTTGCTTGCTCGAAAAATCAGCCAGGCTGGATATGAGGAGGACAAGAGTAGAGACAGGGAGGCCAGGGAGGGGGCTGCCACTCCAGTCCCCTGAGAGGTGACGGTGGCCTGACTGACGTCCCAGGTTGTGGTTAGGGTGGCTTAGGGGTCTAGTTGGTCATAAGGACTTGGTAAGATGCAAGGGTGGGATGGTGGGGAAGGTTTCTGCTGTGAGTGAGCACCCCACCCCCTGACTGAGATAATAGAATCCAAGTGGAGGGCATATTAGAATGGAGAGGCACCAGGGTCACTCAGGAAAGGTTGAATTTGAGGTGCCAGTGTGATGTCATGGTGGAGGAGGGATGCATGAGTCTGGTCCCCAGGGAAGAGATCTGGGAACCTCGAGCGCTGATGCAGATGGGAGCTGCAGAGGTAGGTGAGATGCTCTGATGGGGATCCTGGTAGGGGAGAAGCAAAGAGGACCCAGGACAGACAACTGCAGCACCCACTCAGGCAGAGAAAGGGAAGCTCCAGCAGCTCCCAGCCCTGCAGACACCCTTTTGCCATCCCCCACTCTGGTTAACAGGAAAACCACCCCCCACCACTACTTGCTCTGGTGGGCTCCTCCCTCTGTCCTCCCCCAGTGCGGCCCTACCCTTCCTGCCCCTGCCCATCCTGTTCTCTATTTGCTGTGCAGGTTTGCCTGCCTGGGGGATTGTATTCCTTTCCCTCCAGAATTATTAAAAGGGCCAGAGAGAAAGGCTCCCTCCACAACCGGATCTGGATTGAGATCCTCACCCAGAAAGCAGAAGGCCCAGCAAACCCCTGGGCAAAGACAGAGCCCTGAAAGACCCAATCCTGGAGCCTCCTCTGAAGTAGAGGCCAAATCAATGAAGAATACACAAGATGGGTTACAGCCTAGCCAGCCCCTTCCTTCAGCCTCCCACCTCCCTTTATTTTCCCTTATGATAAATGCACGACAGTGTCAGGCTTTGTCTCTGCTGACAACCTAAGTATCCTCTTTTCTAGGCAGCCCCTGTCTTCAAGAACTGGAAATCCGTTTCTTACAATTTCAACTTTGATATGAAGTTTGGGCCCTGAGTTAGGCAGGAATGGCTCTGGGCTCTAGGAATAAAAAAAAGTGTTTCTGTCTCAAATTTGGGAAAACTAAAAACAACGAAGTTGCATTTCAGAAATACCAATCTCTCAAAGCATTTCTCCAAAAATGTAGATTTCACTTGTCGTATGAAAATATACTAGAGGGAATGTTACAGGGTTTTGCTTTTCTAAAACCAACCCTATGGTCAAAAGTAATAGAGCTATGAAATAAGATAATCAAGAAAGGAAAGTTTTCATACAGGAAACATTTTAATGAGTCAGTTTAATGCCAAACTGTTGCATCCATCTACTTGGAGATCTCAGAAGGGCTTTCAGAGTGAGTTACTTACCAGCCCTTTGAAACTCACTTGTATAAACTATAAACTTCTGCTCTAAAATATATGCCAAGAAGAACAGGTGTGTGCAAATAAGCAATCTTCAGTCTCATGATCTTTCTTTCCACCCAATAATTGGCTTTTCACAGAACTGCGCAGGAGGCATTGAAAGGTCCATTGGTTCATTCCTCTGCGTCCAGATGAATATCTACCAAATCAGAGAGCAGGCAGCCATTCCCTCTTAAGCCCTCCTCTGCAAACCTACTTTGGTCTTTGGTTTCCTTTCCTCGAACATAAAATTGTTTTTGACGTGCCTTCTAACTCTTGGAATGCTCACTGCCATCATTCTTATTCTGGGCTTATCCTTGGGGACGGGAGCCCTGGCCCAGTCCTTCCATCTGTGCTCACTGTGGGCCAGGATTCAGCCAGCTGATTGAATCAATAACCTGGGGGGAAGAGTTGAAAGTGGTGCTTTTCCCAGGTAATATATTTACATTTTAATAAGAGTCTCCTAGGAGAAAAAAGTGTTAACTTCCAGGCATTAAAACTAGCTCTGTGTGTGTGTGTGTGTGTATAGAAGGAAGGAGAGAGAAGAGGAGAATTGAGGAGGAGGAAGAGAGTGGCTGCCATTTATCGACGAAGCAAGAAGAACACAGAGAATACCCAGAGATGATCTCTGTTAATATTTTGATTTGGGCTTCCCAGGTGGCTCTCTACTTCGCTGGTGGCTCAGATGGTAAAGCATCTGCCTACAGTGTGGGAGACCCAGGTTCAATCCCTGGGTCGGGAAGATCTCCTGGAGAAGGAAATGGCAACACACTCCAGTATTCTTGCCTGGAAAATCCCATGGATGGAGGAGCCTGGTAGGCTACAGTCCATGGGGTCGCACAGAGTCGGACACGACTGAGCGACTTCACTTTCACTTTTCAGGTGGCTCAGTGGTAAAGAATCTGCCTACCAAGAAGGAAACATAGGTTCAATCCCTGGGTTGGGACGTAGCTCAATCCCTGGAGTAGGAAATGCAACCCACTCCAGTATTCTTGCCTGGGAAATCCCTGGGACAGAGGAGCCTAGCCGGCTATGGTCCATGGGGTTGCAAAAGAATCAGACACGGCTTAGTGACTAAACAACAATATCTTAGTATATATCCTACCAAGGACCTACTGTTATAAATATGAATAATCATCCTTATCTCTAGCAGCCAAATTTTAGACACTTTTATAAAACTCAAAATTTGTACACATTGTTTTATACGTCCCATTTAGTAACACTAATACTACTGTTCCAGTAATCCCACTTCTAGGAATTTATCCTAAGGAAAAAGCTAGAATGATAAGAATAACATTAGCTCTTATATACTGAATTTTAATTGTGTACCAAGGGTACTGCACACACATTAACTCAATGCATTCTTACAGTCAGCCTACAGGGCAGATAACGTCATCCCTCACCTGAGGTCAGAGAAGTGAAGGACCCCAGGCAGGGTGCTCTGCCAGCAAGTGGGTCTGGAGCTGGGGCTCTGTGTTGGGGAAGGAACCCCAGAAAAAAGCATCATCCACTTGGCCTCTCCAAGAGGAGTGTATCCCTTATCCCGGGGTCTCCTGTCCTCCCCGGTTGCTCCAAAGGTCCTGGACAGCAGGGATGTGGCCAAAGTCTGGCCTTCATCTTTGGGAGTGGGTGGCAGCAGATGACAGTGCCTCTGTGCCTCCCACTGTCTACTTTTCAGCTCTTCTTTGAAAGCACCTCTTCCAGGAAGCCTTCCCTCAATCTCTCAGACCCATTCTGTCTCCCCTTTCTCTGTTCTTTCACGGGACTGGAGCCACCGCAGTGAAGCTTGCAAGAGATTCTGCTGCCTTCCACTGTGTCACTGTATCTCTCAAAATACGTTCTTAGGGTCCCAATCAGAATTCCCTGGAGAGGTGTTAAAAGTGCAGACCAACTGGATCAGATTCTCTAGTGGGGGGTGGGGCCCAAGAATCTGCCTGTCATAGGCATTTAGGGGTGCCCGTAGCACATTTGAGTGGGTGGGGGCACACTGCCCTGGCATGGATGCCTCCTCGGAGCAGGGACTTTCCCGTTGCTCTTTGAGTTCCCCTCGACCCTTAGCTCAGGGAGGCATAGCAGACAGTAGTGTTGGTGGATTCAGCATAGAGATGTATTTTGTGGGGAAGGAAATGAAAATAGAGGAGGTGGAAAAAGTGGGGTTGTGGGTGTGGAATAACTGAAGAGGGTGTAATTTGAGAGCTTTTACAGAAGAGTAAATGAGATGGGAAATCTTGAGGCTAATTGGAGTCCTTTGAGTGCTAGCAATAGATATTTGGTCAATATCTTTCCCCCTCCTTTTTACTCCCACAGATATTAATACATACTTTAGTCCCAGGGATTTTTTTTTTTTTTAAATCTGGACTTTCAATGCCAGAATGAGTAATTGTGTATAAAGTGGGTCACAGGGAAGTGATAACTAATGCACAGACTATTTTAACTGCTGAATCAGAAATCTCTATGCTACATTATGAAATATGCAGGAAGGAAAATAAGCAGATGATAGGAGTGAAAGCAATCCTAAAATAATATTTTCACAAACAGATTCTAGCCCAACATATTCCTGAGGGGTGCGGGGAGGGAAGCTGCAATGATACACTCTCCTGAGCTTTGACAAATTGAAGACTGCCGAACTAGAGAGCTTTCCAAATGACATAAGACCTTCTGAGGCGCATGACCACACAAACCCACAGCCTGAATGGCTTTGGCAATGTTGTGGGGGCATCTTAGTCACTCTCCTTCCTAGCACAGGCAGGCAGGGCTTAAAGCAAGCAGAAACAAAAGAACAAAACCCAAACGGAATTTAAAAATCTATTTCTATTTACTCTTCCTAAAACAAATAAACAAAACCCATCTTTTCACTTTAATTTTTAATAGATATTTTCCCTTGTGGTAAAATATATACAACATAAAAATTACTATTTTAACCATGTTTAAGTGTACGATTCAGTGGTATTAAGGACCTTCACAGTATTGAGCAACCATCACCACTACTTTCCAGGACTTTTTTTTATCAACCCAAACAGAAACTCTGTACCCAATGAGGAGCAACTTCCCAACCACCCTGCCCAGATCTTGGTAACCATCATTTTACCTTCTGTCTCTGTGAATTTGCCTATTCCAGGAAACTCACATAAAGGGAAAAAAAAATAATATTTGTCCTTTGGGATAAAAATAACACAGTATCTGTCCTTTTTCATTTTGCATAATATAGTCAGATTTCTCTCATGTTGTAGCATGTATCAGAATTTTATTCATTTTTATGGCTGAATAATATTTCACTGTGTACATATACTACATTTTTTTTTAATCCCTTCATAGGCTGGTGGACAGTTGCGTTGTTCCACCTTTGGCCATTGTAAATGATGCTCCTCCGAGCACTTGGGTGCAGGTATCTGATTCAGTCCTTCTTTTCAGTTCTTTAGGAATGGAATTGCTGAATCATGGCAATTCTATGTTTAATTTCCGAGGAACTACAAACTGCTTTTCACAGTGGCTACATCATTTTATAGTCCCACCAGCAAGTGTTCCAATTTTTCCACATTCTGCCAATACTTACTGTTTTGCATTTTTTAAAAAAAATAATAGTCATCCTAATGGGTGTGAAATAGTATTTCATTGTGGTTTGGAGAGATTTTTTAAACAGAAATCATACCAAGAACACATATTATAGATAATTTCATATAATTTAGATTTTGAACCAAAAGTAGGAATCATTAACATATACTGAAAACCACACTAAGGATAGCTATAAACTCATTGTGCAGAACATCTTTTGGTTTATTCTACTTTTGGCATAAAGTTCTAACCTCCTATATTCTCATCTTGTATATTAGTTGATTTTTCTTTCTGACACGAGTTTAAATTTTATCTAATATTCTAAAAATAATCTGTGTACCTAACATTAAAAGATGTGTTCATCTCTGGTGGTGATTGTTATTACTTCTGGTATCCTATTGCACTAGTTTTCAAGGTTGAACAGATTCCTTGAATTCCACTGTTAGGTCATGTAGCATTTTACAGTCATAAGGAACAAAGATAAGAAGCTATTTCTTTGAAGTTGACCTGTGGTCTTTTTTAAAACTGCTTATTATAGTCAAATGACAGATCTAATGTATTGAAATACTCTCTGCTACATCTTAATTTTCTTTGGGCATAACCAACACATTTGATAAAGAGAGACCTTTCATGAACACTTGGTTAATACAAAGTTGAAGGCCCTGCTATGAGTCAGCCATTCTGCTGGATCTGGATACACACTGGTGACTAAACAGACTTTATGGCATGTGGTAGACATTTCCAGAAAGAGATAGCCCTATTGTTTGACTAATACCTTAAAGGATAACTAATAAAAAAAAAAAAAAAAAAAAAAAAAAAAGGATAACTAATAATTTAAGGGATAACTCATAGAATTTTAGAGATAAATTTGTACCAGGACCAAATTACACTTATTGAATTGAATTTTACCCAATTTCCCCTAAAGGATTTGAGTTTACTTAGAAAAGATATATACAATAATGTTCATATACAGAAAGACAGTATCCAGATCAAGAAGGAAGGAAGGTAGCAACATACTTGCCCTAAGTTGCCTATGTTAGACACAATTACTATTATGTAATTACGATGTTTGACACAAACTTTAGAGATGCATTTGCTTGCAGAAAAACAATTAACATTAACTTGTTATAACAGTGACATATTGAGGCTCATATATTGATATATATATATATATATATATCATATATTGATATATTGAGGCTCAACATTGATATATGGAGGCTCATTTATCTCACATAACAAGAAGACTCAAGTTATGTCATCCAGGGCTGCCACAGTAATTCTCTATTAGGACCCAGTTTCATTATCTTTCTGCTATGCCATCCTTAGCATGTTGACCTTTGTCCTCATGCTTGTCACCTCGTGGTTCCCAAATTGAGGTTGCTGAAACCTCAAGGCAGGAAGAAAGGAGAAGGGCCAGTGGGCAAGAACTTTCTCCTACTTTTCTTTCTTTTTTTAAAAAAATTTAACCAAAAACAATGAAGGGTCTGAGGTATCATCCTGTTTGCAAGCTAAGAAGTTAGCCTGCCTTGGTTTCATGGTTGCTGGTAGAAGTCATGAGACTCCTCAGTCAGGGACAGCCAGCTCTATTACTCAGCACAGAGCAAGCAGCAGGTTTGCGGTAATTCTTGCCCTCAAGCCCCATAGAGGTGATACAGATAGGCCCATAGGAATGTCGGCACACTCAATGGGTTGCCTCCCGGGAGAGGAACCTTGAACTCAGGGACCCCAAATCTTACAGGATGAGCTGTAGGCAGGCCTGGCCTTCGCTCTGGAGAGATAGCATCTGTATCTTCAGAGACTGTTATGCTATGCAAGCATCCTTGGAAGGATACTCTGTTGCTATCAGTGAGTCCTCTGCTTGTAAGGTACACAGAAATGAGAGAGACTCTGGAGAACTGTCTCCCAGCAACATCCTCCCCAGGGACTTCTGCCTAGATGCTACTGCCTAGAACTATATCTCCGGGCCACCTCTGATTTGCCAGGGAGCTGTGAACCTGGGCACTCTGGCTGGGTACACCGCTGTTCATAAGGAAATATGAGTGCAGGATGGAGCTTCTCAAGAGCACAACAAAAGCTGTGCCCACAAGTTTTTATCTGTGTGACCAATGTCTTTTTCTCACTGTATAACAAGTTTTATCACAATTTATTTATTGACCCTGCCAGAAATAGTGTGTCCAACTTAGAAGAAAACTCCTAGTAAGTACCACTTTGTAAATTTCAAACAAGCGATCGGCAGTTTAGTGCAGAATTTTAATGTCATAACTGCATAATATCTAAGTGTATAGGCCCATCACTCCTTAGAACTCTCCACATTTAAAAAAAAAATCTGCGTACGTTATTTTTCCAGATCATTTTTAGGGGGTGAGAATAACCATTCTTTTAAGAAAATGTTTATGTCATGAACTTCCTCCCAATCTTTGAGTATCTGTCGCTTAAGGAACAGGTTCTGCTTTGTCAACAGATAGGTGTTTGGTAAGAGGTTTACAAATATATCTTTTCTGGTTTCATTTATTTTAAGAGAATTTTTTCACCTCATGACAGTCATTTGATGTTACCATGGTAACCATGCGCCACAATACGGGTTTCTGGTGAATATTGATCCTCAGCCTCTTTCACTACAGTGCTTGCTCCCTTACTAGAAGGAGGCCTTGCTCAGAGCACATCTAGGTCAAGGAACCCAGGCCCTGTGGCAGCTGGTACTATAACAGAAACCTCCTGGCTTTTCCTCCCAGGAACCAGTCTAAAGATTCCACTGAGAACCCTGGCTCAACCCATATCATCATGGCTTACATTTCTACTGTGACACAGAGAGGCAAAACTTCTTTGTTTCATTTTTGGCTGCACTGCGAGAGCTCAGAAGCTCAGTCAGCGCAACAGCTAAGGCACTGAGGGAAAATCTCTGACGTGAATGGACATGCCTTCCCCGGTGGCAGAGAAGTGTGCAAACTACTTTTCAAAGCCCTTACTGTATGATTTTGAAATAAAAATGCTTTTTTCCTGAGAAGGAAGGAGAGATTTTAATCTGGGCGGTGCCCTGGGAATTTAATGATGGAGCAGAGTCCAGGGGTATCCCAGAGGTGACGACTATCAAGGCTGTGGCAGGGTGATCGCAGATGGGGTTGACCTTGCTTCTCCACAAATGGGGGAGAGCCTCTCCCCTTCAGCAAGGTTTTGTGTATGAGAAGTGGGGGTGGCAGGGGGTGAGTGGGTGGGGATTGGGAGTTTGTTAGAGAAAGCAGCTTTGAAAACTTCATTCGCCTTGCCAAGAACTAATGGACTGTCTTCAACGTGCATGAAAATCTGTTCGGCATGGTGACCAGGGGAGCCAAAATGAGGCCTCCACAGACCTATTTGGCATCAGTCTATCTCCGTGTGAGAAGGTCTGGATGTGTTTATTCTACTTTCTGCTGTAACTAAGAAGAAAACAAATAAAAACCCTGCAAAGGTTCACTGAGACAACAGTTGGTCACAAAAAAGGAATTTGAACCAAGATAACGCTGGTTACATTTTATCCACATGTTCCTGAAGCCAGTGCACTCACAGTTGAATACATAGCCTTTCACTATTAGATGAAAAAGGAGCCTAATCAGCGTAGACGTTGTAAAATTAATCTACATACACACACTTTTGATATCTCAAGAACCACTGACAGAATGAAAGGATTCCTACATCAAGTGAGACATTTCATTCTCTTATCATCTTCGTCCCTGTTGGGAGAGTTGAATGAGTGTTGATAGAGTGGAAACGTGTGGAAAAATCGCTCCCCTGTTACTTGCAGTGACAGCCAGCCTTTATGGAGCTCTGTGACTTGGACACTGTTCCTTAGCACTTCCCAGTGGGATTTCGCTGAAAGCTGGTCAGTGGACCTTTTCAATAAACTCGATCCTAATCCCCACTTGCCTGTTGTGACAACTGAAGCACAGAGAAGTTAAGAGACCTGTCCAGCAACACGCAGCTCGTAGTACAGGACCTATGCCTCTTGTGTAAAGTGATTTGCATGCCCCCTCTAGCTTTGTGGCTCAAGGTCCTCAGAACAAAATGCTCCGACAGGAAGGGGAGAGGAAACCAGGCTGTGGTATATTGGAGGGGGAAAAAAACAAGGGAGGCTCTTAAAGCCCACCAGGCAACGTCTCCAAGGACACTGCAATTTCTCATCCATGAGCTATTGGTCAGGCTCCCTGGCCTCAGAGGTCTGTCTGGGGTCACATTGCTCAACTGCCGGTAGGGGAGCTGCAGGCCTGGAAAGAAGCCCAGGCCGCAGGGCTGCCAGGGCCTGGCTGGTCTTCGCCTCCAAGATAGAGGAGAATGCTGTTCTGGGTACATTCTCCTTCTAATGACCTTTCCGAGATAAGCAGAAAGGTTGTTGCAAGGTCATTCTGTTTCCCAAACGGTCTTCCTCCCTTTGTCTTCTTCAGCACCAAAAAGTCTCCTCCTCTGAGATCCAGTCAGTTTCCCTGCCCTCCTTGGGGACTTCTGACTGTGCTTCTAGGGGTGTGAAGTCATTGCTGGCATTGCTTTTCTGCGGGGATCCAGTCAGGCTGATGGTGGTGTGACGCCTGAGTACAGACTGGCTTTTCAGCAAGATGCACTTCTTTTTGTTTTATGTTGCCTGTTTTCCCCAGAGAATCAAATTTTGTTTAATCTGAATGGGAACTGTTTGGAATGGTGATGTCACTGTCTGTCATTGGAAATTAAAAAGCAGAGGGGATATATGCCAACACCTTCCCTTGGAATTTCTTTACCTCCTCCCCTTTCAATATAGTAACGGAGCCTCTTGAATCTTAAATCTTTTCGCCCTTTATCTCTTGGTCATCAAGATGATGAATGCTTCTGGCCCTAAAATATGCATTATTTCAATTCTTTGGTTTAAGAATATATGGATAGTTTTAATAAAAGAGATGACAGGATCAATTCAATTTTCTATATCCAAAGTCAAGCCCTCTTGGTTAAACCTATAATACTGTGTTTCACAGGTGGTTTAGTTTTAAAACAGGATTTAAAGCATAACTTATTTGTTCCTCTGAAAAACTAAAAAAAAAAAAAAATCCAAATGTGGATAATTGTTCACATCTGCCTAATGATGTTTCTAGTTGAAAAAACATAAGAGAATGTACATTTTTGAGTTACAATAGCTCCCAGTTTATAATTAAAATCAAAATGGGAAATTCAAGTGAAAGAACTAGATACTTTTGAAAGGTATTCTTTATATGAAGACTCAAGGTAGCACATTTTCTTAGCTTTATCAGGCATTGATTTTTTTAATTTTTATTTTTTTCCATTTTTGTGCAGGTGAGGTAGGGAGGAGCAGCTGTTTTGTCTCCATCACGTCAATAATTCATTTCATTATTATTGTTTGACTTGCCTTGTGTGTGCTGTTCACTAATGAGGACTATAATGCTGTCCATGGGGTCTGAAATGTGTAAGAAGGGGTCAGAAGGCCTTGGGAGAACTGAAAAAGAAGTCTCTGCCCTGGCTTCAGTCACCTCTCCCCAGACCAAACCACACCTAGTCATCCATGACGATTTGGAGACCGGCCCCCACTCAGCTGCTATTTTCGACCACAGTCCTTGTTGCCCTAGGCGCTCACCCATGAGATTGAGAACTTTAATGCCAGAAAGAAGTTAGAAACTTGATATTGAAGAGCAGACCTGTGTTGTAAAGAACATAGTTCTAGGGAGACTGGTGAATGAAGAAGGGTAAGTATGAATGGGGTCTGACTAGAGCGTGACAGAAAAGAAGATCCAATGTGCTGCCGTAAATGGAAGCCAAAATTCTAATGAAAGACTAAGGTGTTCTACTGAAACACAGCAGGTGCTCAACAAGAGCTTCTTAACTGGATTAATCACAAGATGGTGGTCAAGGGATCCTTGGTGGTGGTGGTCGTGGGTGGCGGGGTGGGGCGGGGGGGGCGGGGAGCAATCAGCTCAAGATGTTAAGGGTCTGAAAAAGTGAAGTCACTCAGATGGCTGATTCATGTCAATGTACGACAAAAACCACTACAATATTGTAAAGTAATTAGCCTCCAACTAATAAAAATAAATGAAAAATAAAAAAAAAAAAGAAAGTCACTCAGTCTTGTCTGACTCTTTGTGACCCCATGGATTATACAGTTCATGGAATTCTTCAGGCCAGGATACTGGAGTGGGTAGCCTTTTTCTTCTCCAGGGCATCTTCCCAACCCAGGGATCAAACACAGGTTTCCCGCATTGCAGGCAGATTCTTCACCAGCTGAACTTCAAGCGAAGCCTAAGAATACTGAAGTGGGTAGCCTATCCCTTCTCCAGCAGATCTTCCTGACCCAGGAATTGAAGCTGGGTCTTCTGCATTGCAGGCAGATTCTTTATCAACTGTTACGGGTCTGTGGAGAGGGTAATTGCAGCTTGAATCAGGGAGTCTCTTTGGAGGAGCAGATACCAAGCAACAGAACCGAACACTGAAGCCAGGCTTGCTTGTGAAATGGGATGGGGCAAAAACTGCTAGTTGCCTACACTGTATCTACTCTCTCTTTTCCCCTCATAACACAATTCAGATTTTAAACTGGATGACAATATGCCCAGCTAGAAGATTATATTTGTCAACCACATTTGCATCTGGATTGGCCATTGAGATATAAGCAGAAGTCTTTGGGTTGATCTTCTATGAAAACTCCTTAAGAGGGGCTAGACTACTGACATTGTTTTTTTTTCCTTCTTCTCCCTTCCTCTTGTACCTTCTTGGAACAGGAAGATCAATGTGATAGCTGGAGCTGTAGCTGCCACATTGGACCACGAAGTGAATTTGAAGATGCAAGGATGCTAAGGATGGCAGAATTGAAAGAGGAAATCTGAAACTTTGATGACACTACAGCTCCCATATCAGCCAGAATCCTGTTTTATTTTGTATGATAGAGAAATAGGCTTCTATCTTATTGAAACCATTGTTATTTCCTCCTTCACCTGGGACATCACAAGGCTAGGGAATTTTTTGAAGGCCTTGACTAAAGAGTGAAGAATTAGGGATTTTATTTGTTTTTTGGTATGTTCATTTTTGAAGTTAAATAAGCTGTAAAATAAAGGTGATATAACTTGACAAAACGGTCTCTGAGCTCAATCATAAAAGGAATCAAGAGGTTATGTATTATTGTGTTATATATTCATTTGGTTTAAACAAAAAGAGGCTTTGTTTGCTTATGTAACTGAGACATCCAGAGGTTGTGTGGACTTAGGTAAGGCCAGATATAATAGCTGGACAAGCCTAAGAAGACCCAGTGTCTCTTCATTTCTTCTTAGTCTCCCATGGTTTTATTCTTAGACTGTCCAGGTGGCCATCCCCAAGCCAATCACTGTGTCTAGGGTAGCCAGGACAATACAACCCACTGGATGTCTTGACCTACCAAGGTCCACCCAGAGAACTGCAGTTAGGTTAATCTCTCCCAAATGCATGGCTAGGAAGTGTGGGGCTCTGCTAGGAAGGGGGAAAAGGAAATGCATATGGGGAGGTCACTATGTGCTCTATATCTCTCCTGAACATCCTTCCCAAATAGTGTTATTTAAAGTGCTTCAGTTTTTTAAAGGCAAAAGTCTTTTTCTTTCAAAATCATTTTTACTAGCCTGAAAGCCAGTCTTAGGCTTATCAATTGGAAGTAAGGCATGGGATTGCCAGAGAAACTTTGCTGCTCTTAAATTAATTCCACAGTAAATATATTAGGGGTACTAATTATGTGTCATATGGGGCTTCCCAGGTGGCACTAGTTTAAGAACCTGCCTGCCAATGCAGGAGACATAAGAGACATGGGTTCAATCCCTGGGTCTGAAAGATTCGTTGGAGGAAGAAATGGCAACCAACCCCAGTATTCTTGCCTGGAGAATCCTGTGGACAGAGGAGCCTGGTGGGCTATGGTCCATAGGGTTGCAAAGAGTCAGACACGACTGAAGCAACTTAGCACACAAGCGTGTATGTATCATAGAATCAGTAGGTCTTGCTTGAGAGGATCAGCACATATTAAGCCATGAGGACCCGTGGCACTTTATGAAGCTCTTTATGAAGGTCAGGAAGCATGTATGAGGGCATGGGGAATAGAATGGGGAAGACTATGACTAGGAGCAGATATTGGGGGATGCTCAGAGAGGGTGCACCCGTGTGGGTCCCTAAACACAGCCCCTGGGTGGCTCACTGGCCCTGTGCACCTGAGAGCGGGAAAAGCAGATGGGGGATGCACCTGGGGGCCTCAAGCTGCACCTGTTTTGCAGCCTTACCAGTGCTGGGTTTTGACTGGGGTTCTGAGTCCTCCTGGTTGGGGAGTCTGGGGGAGGAGGATGGATAGAATTATTGGCTCTTAACTGGGGTTTGGAGAATGCTTGGGGGATAAATTGTTAGGAAATGAGGGTGAAATCTCTGAAACTCTCAGGAAGAGTTTCTGCCAATCCAGCCAGTCGGCTGCTCTCCTGACCCTGGAGCGGTTTCTTGGGGGTTTTCAGTTTATCATGACACAATTCTTTTTCCTATAAGAGTTAGAGAATAAGGGCTCCGTAACCCAAAATAATTCAGAGCATGGTATTGTCTCTATTTTAAATCATCTCCCATGGGGTTCAGTTAACAATGTACATGTCAAATTATGTCACGTCCATTAGCTGCTCTAATTTGGTCAGGCTGGGTCAGGCAGTCCCTGAACTGACGGAGCTGTGAATGTCCCAGCAGACAGTTACAGCTGCGGCGCCCGAGCTGCCCTTGGCTTCCGCTGCATCAGGGTGTGACATCCCACTAGGGAGCACCAGGCGCCGACACGTGGAAGGTTAACCTCATGATGACAGAGATCTGTCATCAATCCCTTTTATCAGAGCTTTGACCCTGGAGACCAGAGTATGTGGGTTTGAATCCCGGCTCTGTCATTTAGCATCTCTGTCATGCTGGGCAAGTTATTTAACTTTTCTGAGCCAATTTTCCACATCTGTAAAACGAGAAAACTCGTAACACTTCATTTATAGGGCTGTAGTGAGAATGAAATGCATGTAAAATGTTTGGCAGAGTGCCTGACACTTAATAACAACTCAATCCTAGCTATTTACTACTACTAGTATTATTTAATTTTTTATCTTGTTTGTGTGTGTGTGTGTTAGTTTCTCAGTTATGTCCTACTCTTTGCGACCCCATGGACTATAATCTACCAGGCTCCTCTGTCCATGGAATTCTCCAGGCAAGAATGCTGGAGTGGGTTGCTGTTCCCTTCTCCAGGATCTTCCCCACCTAGGGACTGAACCCAGGTGTCCTGCACTGCAGGCAGATTCTTAACCATCTGAGCCACCAGGGAAGCCCTTATCTTATTTAGTCCTACAAAATTGGGGCTCCTTCCAAGATCACCCCTTCAAAATTCTTCACCAGCCCTCCAGAGACCAAGAGAAGATGAGCAGCCCTTCCTGGAGGGAGTGTAGGGGTAGCCAGAGGAGTCACAATGGTATTTTGACATAGAATTATTTAAAATGTGGCAAGAGTAGCCTTGACTTTAAGGCCGGCTCTGTGCGGGCACGGAAGGCTTCTTTCTCTGCCTAAGTGACCACAGGGTGCCCTTGTACGGCCACACAATGGGTCAGCGGAGCTCCAAAAAAGCAGACATAAGGGGTCGCCATCCTCTCCATTTTTCTATAGAGGTAAACTGAAGCACAGAGAAGTCCACACACACATGCAATAGTTCCTTCCCCGACCTCTGAAAGAACAAGTGAAACTGGGGTAATTATAGAGGCAGAAGCAAACTGTCCTGCCCAGATGACAAGAGACTGAGGCATCTGGGCCATAAGCCACAATGGAAGCTAACATTAGGGAAGGGATCTGAGGTTGCTTCACATGCACAGAGACTTTGCCTCTCACCCTCTCCCTCATCCAAACCCTCTGGAGTTGGCTGGCCGCCCCTTCGTGGGTACATCCAGGAGATGGTGTGTTGTAGAAAAAAAGTGTTAGTTGTTCAGTTGTGTCTGACTCTTTGCTACTCCATAGATTGTAACCTGCCAGGCTCCTCTGTCCATGGGATTTTCCAGATAAGAATACTGGAGTGGGTAGCCATTCCCTTCTCCAGGGGATCTTCCCGACCCATGGATCAAACCTGGGTCTCCTGCACTGCAGGTGATTCTTTACCATCTGAGTCACCAGGGAAGCCTAAAGTGAAGAAAGTGTTAGTTGTTCAGTCCTGTCTGACTCTTTGCGACCCCATGGACTAAAAAAGCCCAGGTTTGTATTCAAGAGACCTGTACTTTAAGCCCAGTCCTTGCAGACCAGCTGTGTGACCTTGGAAAAGTTACTTAACCTAGGACTGTACTTTAGAAATGGAAGTGAACGGTTTGCATGACATCAAAGGTTTCCCAACCGTGACTGGTCAGGAGGATCTCTGGGTGTGTGTTGGGGAGCAGGGTGGGGAGGTGAGATCTGGAGCCTCAGAATCTGTATTTACAACATATTCTAAGTGATTTTGAAGAGCAGTCTCCATTGGGAACCCTGGAGCAGATGCTATCTAAGATCCCTCAAAGGGCTCCAGGGTTTTCTGACAACAAAGCCCCCTTAAACACATGTTGCTCAATTCAGTCCAGAGGAGATGGCAGCCCTCACAGTGAACCCCATGAGAGAGTCAGTGTGTACCCTCGGAAGCAGCTGACACCAATGAGCGTGTGGCATGTACCATGTATGGGAATGGGCTCCGGGGCTGGGCCTGTTTCTTAGCTGGTTCTCCTTTGGAGCCAGTGAATTGGGCTCGCCTGGGATCAGTGGGACTTCGGCCTTGACTGTGACTGTCCGCTGCCTTGTCCAAGGGCTCGGGGCTTCTTGCCATTGTGCTGTGGTCTGGAACACCCAACACACGTGTCTCAAGACTCAAGAGCCCATCAAGAATCTCACAAGGCTGCTGTGCATTCTGGGGGCCGACATCCTTCACGTGAGCTTTGGAATTATTCAGTCCTGTGCCTCCAGCTGTCTCCAAGTCACAGGAAGTCCTGGTTTTAATGAGGAGCTGGGGAATGCCATGGCTAAAGCTGCCTTTAGTTCTTTTTCAAAAAGTTTCAATTATGGGTTGATCCTGACATTCTTTGGCTTTACTAAATGAGGAGGAGTCTTTTGTTTGTGGGGGGGTTGCTGAGGCAGGAGTCAGTCATGGCTCTCGGGGTCTGACTTTGATCCGGAAATGTGTGTCTAGACTGCCTCTGAGTGACAGAGAGAATGGGAGTGGTGGTCCGCAGTGGGGCACGGCATGGGTGTGCGTGTGGGGATTGGTGTGCCTTAGTTCATGGGGTTGGCCACCACCAGCTCTTGCCTGTTGTTGCCATGTACCAATGAGACCCTAATGTTGCCAACACTCCTGCAAAATGAGTCAACACTCCTGTAAAGAAGTCAGAAGTTTCCATTTTACCTGAATTTTCCCAATTTTAAAATAATGACACCTTGAATTTAGAAATTCCTCAGACCAAGCAAACTATATCTTCGAGCCACAGTCTGAGACTCTGAGCAGAAAACCTGGTCCAGAGAACTGGTCTGGGTATGCTCTAATAGTCTGCTCCCAAATGAGCAGAACCCCCAGAGGGAGACTATTAGGTCTTAAGAGTTAAATCCATCTCCTTGGTGATTTCCTTGGTTGGAGGGGGAAAGAAGGCTCCAGCTTTCTGAGGCCTTAGAAATCCCCCTTTCCACTGCTGGATAATACCCCGCTCCAGCGCCAGGGACCCACAGTGCTCACCTGGGCTCTCCCTCTATGTGACCTTGCTCCCAACGACCCCTAATAACATAGCCTGCTCCCTGGACTTCCTCAGGTGTGCCACCCAGTATACAGACTGTGACACCATTTCCTTTCCCACCTAGAAAAACACCTGAACCCAAGTGACACGGGAATAACTTCTAACTGGACAACTTTGAGGTTTCTTTAATTTTTTAAAGCTTAATCACTTATGTAATACTTTGGTACTCTAGTAGAGGCGATTTATTCATGACACACATCTCAGTGTGGTAACACATAAAACAGATAAGGAACAAGGAGAAGTAGCTCCAGAATTTCTATATGGGAAAATCTTGGGGGTGGCATTTTGTTGGAAGCAAGGAATAGCTGAAGGATTTCTTCTAAAGCTACACTATATACTCTTAAATTGCACATTTATCTAAAAAGCAAAGGAATCCCCAGCAGCCAGGCTTTGGCCCTACCATTGTGATTGGTCAGGACACATGCAAGAGCAACACCAAGGTAGAGACCCACCCCCCTCCTTCTAGATGGGGAGGGGGATGGGCAGGATGAAGTCTCAGAACAACCCAGGTGCAGCATAGGCCCCAGTACTCAAGAAAATATTCAATTTGTGGCTATTACCAAAAAGTCTACAAATAAATATTGGAGAGGCTGTGGAGAAAAGGGAACCCTCCTACACTGTTGGTGGGAATGTAAAGCGGTACAGCCACAGTGGGAAATAATATGATTCCTTAAGAAGCTAAAAATAGAGCTACTATATGATCCAACAATTTCACTCTTTGGTATACACCTGTAAAGAATGAAAACTCTCATTCAAAATGATATATGCACCCCTATGTTCAAAGCAGCACTATTTATAATAGCCAAGACACGGAAGCAACTCAAGTTGCTTCCATCAACAGAAGACTGGCCTAAGATGTGGCATATGTACTCCATGGAATAGTACTTAGCCATAAAAAAGAATGAAATATTGCCATTTGCAGCAATATAAATTAACCTAGAGAATATTACATTTAATAAAGTAAGTCAAAGAAAAATTCTATATGATATCATTCATATGTGGAATATAAAAATAAAACAAATGATTTTATATATAAAACAGAAACAGACTCACGGACATAGAAAATAAACTTAGGGGAGAGTGAAGGTTTGAGGGAGGGACAAATGAGAAGTATGAGATTAACAGATACAAACTACTATACATAAAACAGATAAGCAACAAGGATTTACTATACAGCACAGGGAATTATAACCTATAATGGAATATAATCTGCAAAAAACAAACTCAAATCAATTTGTTGTACACCTCAAACTAACAGTATATTATAAATCAACTATACTTCTATTTTAAAATACTTAATTATAAGAAAATATTCAATTTAGAGGCTGATGATTTTGAGCCTAATCTCTGAAGTGTCTTGGACCAAGAGTGGTAGGCTGAGCCATTCTGGATAAAACCAAACCTGCTCTTTGGTAAAGGTCAATGGTAATATCAGTAATATCTCAGACACCTGCTCCCATGGGCTCCTTCCGCCAGGCAGCCAGATGGCTCATTATGACCAACATGCAGCCCTCGAGGTCTGGTGGCCTGGTTTGTTGGCAGCAGATGGCCTGGGAGACAGGGACTTAACCCCGTTGCTCGGAGTGGTTCCCAGGGGATCCTGCCCTTGGGTCCCTCCTTAGAACCAGCAAACTCAAGGATAACCAGGGGAAAGTTTACTTTGAAGTGACTTATAAACTAACTCTAGAAAAGGAAAATAAAATGAAATACTCATACTTGCCATGAAGTGGCTGAATTATTTCCATCACCATAATGCTACTATTAATATTTGGTAATATTTCAAATATTACCAATATTCATGTATAACTCAGAGGGTTCCAATATTTGAAAACAAACAAACAAACCACCAACCCTTCATTAAATTGGTGGTTGTCATCACACTTAAAAACTATCTCGTCAGCACTTCATACCTTTCTGGAATATCGATCATCAGCAACTGGTGAGAACTCACATCGTTTTCACTTAAATTTATCTGTTCATAGATGGCTGGATTGTCCTTTTTTTTTTTTTTTACTTTTTAAGCAGTAACTTGACACTGAAAAGGCTTATGATGTTGATACCTTATGTTTCTCCCTGGGAACAAAGAAATCTGGCAGGACATACACAAAGGTATATACATAGACACACATGTGGGTGTGCACAGAGCTATGGATCATTAATATTTTTGAGTTGAAGAGTGTGTCTGGGGGACAAAGGGACCAGAAAGTCACTTATGCAGAGGGGGTTGTCCATCTTGTGGTTTCTTCTGTCCTAAGTCACCTCCTTGCAGTTACCCCTGGGTGTGTGCTGTGCTCTGGCCCACTCACCCAGCTCAACCACAGAGTTTCCTCCTCCGCCTCCCTCAGGCCTGGCCAGCCAGGAAGTTCAGCCACAGCAGAGACTCTGAGCTGAGCATCTTCAATGGCCCCAAAGGCCAGAGGCACTTGGTAACATCCAAGGCAGGTCTGAGGCATGGGGCCACTTCACAGCAGGGCCATCTTTCTACTTGGTTCATTCCAGTTTGGAGCTCCATTGGACTTCTTTGCCTCAAATGCCCTCAAATGTCTGCAGCTCTCCTGAAGGTTCATCTGGTTTGCTATGTCTTAGCCTGCGAAACACAGGTGATAAGATGGTAGATGAGACAAGGGGCTTGGTAACATCAGTTCTTGGTGATACAAGATGTAGAGGACATATGTGCAATTTCTTAACACGCATGTGGCCTAAACACTTGCACATGCAGCATCTTGAGAACACAGAGTGACTTCTTTAACCTCTTTTTTTTTTTTAAGGAATGATAGTAATCCAACCAGCATCCATCATCTGAGAACAGTTGCTATTTTTCAGGCATTATCACAAGACCGCGAGGTTCAATGTCAGAAAGCCTCTGCCCTCCAGAGTTTTACAGTTTCAGTGGAAAGAGATTCTTGCTAAAAAGTATAAAGCCAAATTCCTCTTGCTTCTCATGTCAGGGTGGTTCTATCCCAGTGTGAGCAGCAGCCTGACAAAGGCAGGTAACAGCACAGAGCCACGGGCTTAGCATGGTCCACAACTTCCGGTGAACAAAGGTCCTCAAAGATTTGGAGGGCACATTAATTGTTTTTCTTAAAATAACCACAAACCTATTCTGGAATAGCATACAAAAAAGTCACACAGTCCTCCCACCCCCAACCGCAGCTCCTCTTCCACCCATATCGCCTCAGTGGAAAAAGGGCTGCTGCTTAAGACAGGGATGCCGAAGGGACAGGGAGCAGGTGAAGAAGGGAGAGTGGGGACACTCAGAGAGGGTCAGCTGGGCAGAGGCATCTAAGAATGCGTAAACCACAGACAGCGTCCCTGTGGGGCAGGCCCGAGCACCCCAGGTTAGAAGCAGGCACACAGAAGGGTCCTTGGGGACCTTGTAGGCTTCAGCAGATCTTCACTTAGTTTCAGAAACAGGGGAGAGACATTCACCGCGAACTCCAGACCAGGAGGAGACACGGTGTTGGAAGCAAGCTGGGGTCTCCTCAACTGTGGCCTTTGTCTGCCTTAAAATTCTCCTTACTCTCCCCAGGAAGTGGGGAGGCTCTCGAGAGCCTGAAGCAGAGAAGTTGTGTAGAACAGAAAGAGCTGGGGCAGGCATGCCCTCCAGCACGTCAGGCTGGCAGGAAGCTCTGCGGAGTAACTTTGGTTTTAGTTGGAAACCTTCTGTCATGTTCCCGTTGGGGCAGTGGCGGGGGTGGGGAATGTGGTTAGATTTCCTCCTTCCTTGCAGTGGGGAAGGGGTGGGGAGGGATGACGGGGGATGAAGTCAGCCGTGGACGCGTGGAGAAGTGACCTTGAGAGAAGGTGGAGGTTATAGCAGAGGGCTTTCAACGCACAAAACTTTTCGGCTGTGGGGAGAGCGAGCGACACTCGCCTGTGCAACAGGCCACTGGGGGAGGTTCCAGAGGAGGGGCCGCCCAGGCCTCCTGACTTGTGGCTTTAATTACCCGGTTAGTCACTGGTTTACTGTCAGCCAAGTTTAATAAGCTTGACTGTGATCCAAAAAGTCGCCTAGGCCAAAAAGAACCCCAACCATTCTGTGCTGTCCGGCAGGCCGAGGGGCAGGACACTTGGGAGTCCACCAGCCCTGAAGAAGTAGGGGCCGCCTACCTCTTCATCTCTTTTTTTTTCTTTAGACCTGGGATCCTGAACACAGGGCCTCGCATGCAGGCCAGGCCAGTTAAACCGGAAACATTAAGGAGCCGACAGTCTGCAGCTGCTCAGAGGAAAGGTTCGCTGGCCCAGAGCACCCGTGAAAGCAGAACCCCGATCTTCCAGCCTGGGAGACTGTAGCTGAGGTTCTGGGACCCTGACAGGTGCTGGGCTGCTCATCCAGCTTTTCATGGGCAGAAACAGGTCCCCTCTGGTCCTGGCCCCCTGCCCAAGCCCAGGAGGAATGGATGTGTTTTGGGTGGCATCCTCCCGGACAGGAAGAGGCAGGGCTTTGTCCCCCGATCTTGGAGCACAGCCTGAAGCTCAGGGCATAGCTCAAGCTTCCATTGTGAGAAACCTGATCCTGGGACTTGAACACTCTGCTCTTTGTGTTTTGCACAACAGGATGGTCCTGCTACTCGCTCAGTTCAGCGTGTGTCCTGGCTTCAGCTTCCCTCCTAAGCACCTGACTGCTGGCAGGTTACTGTGACTCATGGCCATTGTTATCTGCGGGGCTTGTACTTCCAGCATCTCACGGGCGTGGGCATCTCCCAGGCAAGGGTTTCCATGCAGAGGCTGCCAGGCCAGCAGGAGAGGAGACCTCCAGCCCATCTGTCAGCACTGAATAATTTCATCCACACGTACTTCTCTTCCAATCACCCAGGCTACTTTAGCTTCCCTGACCATGCCAGCCAAAGGCAATGGGCAACCCACGCCCTCTCACGCAGGATGCATCTCCTTGAGTGCTCTGGGAGCCCCACCACACTGGTTTCTCTGTGAGGTCATCTTTGCTGTGGTTTCCAGACACTCTGGCCTCCTTCCTGGTAACTTCACACATTCTGGTTTGCCAGACTTCTGAAGGTGTTCAATTAAGTCAAAACATAAGGGCCTTCTGAGCATTCAGCTCCATGCTTCAAGCCATGGAGGATAGAAAAGTCCCTAGGGGGGGTGTCTAAGCATTGTCCAAGGCTTGTCCACCCAAAGGGAGACCCAAAGAGAAAGAAATCCACTGTCAGTTAGATTGGGGAATCTTGATCCTTCAAAACACCTATTTTAATATGAAAGTTTCTGTGAAGTCCTGTCATAAAGAAATTCTGTTGCCTTTTTTTTTTTTTTTATCATTCCTACTGACATCTGAAGGAATTAATGAATGCTTTTGGAATGTAATTTAGGAAATGAGTTAACTGGTCTTCAGCCTAAGGAGGTATAATCTCTAAGGAGCATTTGGTCACAGGCAGTAGCATTTCGGGTTGTTGCAAAGAGAGGGAGGTGCTCCTGGCCTTAATATAATGGGGCGGGGTGATACGACACCGCGGACAGTGCACCCCAGCTTCACTAAGCCAAGAATAGTTCTGCCCCAAGTGTCCCGGGCACTCCCCACCTGACTGACATGTGGAGGCTGGACAAGTGCTCAGCACTGAGTCTCCCTCCCTCTCCGCCACCCACAGGGTCTAACCCCTCCCCGCTATCTCCTCGGTCCCCTGGTCCCTTGCTTCCTCTTATCGGGGTGCCTTCCTGGCATTACGGGACAGAGTTCATTTTCGGGTCTGGCAGAAGCAGGCAGAGAGCAGGGCTCCACAGTTCCAGAGTGGATGAAAACAGGGTGCTCAAGTGGACCCTGGGAGATAAAGCGAAAGGGGCTCGTCTTCCTGAAAGTTCTTTCACCTCACCTCACCTGGCAGAGAGAAGCCTGCCCCATGGCTCAAGCCAAGGAGAAAACACCTGGCGCTTAGCCAAAGTCAGGTGACTTGAAAAGGAAAGTGAGGAGGGCGGGTGCAGCCCTCCGTCCTTCCGGGTTAAAGGAGACACCAGCTTCCACTGTCTGCAAAGTCGGGAGATTCGGTCTGTCCCTGCTTCTGTCAAAACAGAAAACGCCCATGGCAACCGGCTGGTGTTACCTGAAACCGCAGAGTGTGTTTCACAAACAAGGGCGGCTCATCGATAGTCACCCGGGGAGTTTCTGGCTCCGTGCCCGCGAGGTGGCAGTTGGAGGGTGGGATCTCTGCAGAGCTGGGGGTTTCCGGGCCGCCGCCCCTGCAGGGAGGAGCCGCGCGGGGAGCCAGCCGCCCGGCCCGCTGAGGGACCGAAAGCAGCTTCTATCCGCGCCTGGGGCGGGAGACTGGCGAGCAACTGGACTTGTGATGGAGAATTGCGATCACCATCCGCCTCCTGTCCTACACACAACGAAAGAAGCAACGCCTGCACATTTGCTCCTTGCAGGACGAGTCCCATTTCTGCTCCCCTCATTCGGCTGTAAATATGCGTCGTTGGGTGGTGGTTTCTGGAGCAGTCAAAATGGTCTTCTCCCAGGATATTGCTTTGCGTCTGTTCTCCCCTTCCTCTTTCTCTCAGGATTAATCAGTACGGGTGAGAGGGTGGGGGTGGGGGGATGGGAGGGATGCCGGGGTTTCTTTTGTGTGTGTGTTTAATTTCAAAAATGACCTTTAGCACAATGTCCTGCAAAATGTACAGTCCCTCAAATCCCATATTATAGACAAGACCACTGAAAACCAGTGCAGTCAAATTTAAGGTCACCCTGCTGGTGAGCCGCCAAGCCAGGTACAGAGAACCCTTGTGCCCCACGCTTTGAGCATTTGGCCTCCCCATTCACCATCATTTCCCTTCTTTAGTACCCACTAAAGCAAAATGTTGATGTTTCTCCCTGTTAAGAAATAATGATTTAAAAAAAAAAAAAAAAAAAGACTAATGATTAAAACTTTCTGGGGGAGGGGCAAAAAACTTTTGATACCAAATGAAAGCAATGGTTAATGAGCCCATCTGGGGTCACCTGGCTCTCAGGGGAAGGTAACTTTGACTATTTACTATTAATTAGAGTCTGGGAAGGAATAATATTATAAAATTAGATGAGACTGTGTAGAAACTGTTAAAATGTAAATGACTTTTTTGTTTCATAGTAATGCAAATGACTATCTGGTCGGAAAAATATAACCCCAGAGATTACAGTTTTGTTGCCCCTGTAACCAGTGACAGACTGTGACATTGACCAGTTTTGTATCTAACTTTGCATTCTTACATCAGCATTCCTTTTTGTTCTGAGTGCACAAAATCTTTGGTCCTATGTCCTCTAAAAATCAGCTTTGTCACCCCTCTACATTTTCCCCTAAAGTAAATGAAAATCATGGGCACATATTCATCATCTGTCAAGGCTCATGTTCCTCTTCCTCACAGCCCCCACCAAGCTACGACCAGCTTGGAAGGCACACTCAACACCCACCGTTGATTCTTTGACCCAAGTGGCGCACACATATGGCATCAGGAGGACCTAGGGATATGTACTCACCAACTTCGCAGAGTAAAAGAAATCTCTGGGATTGTCAGCAATACACTAGAATTGTCAAAAGGCTACAGACTCAACATGGTAACTCCAAGTAATCTCTGCCCTTCCCCTCTCACACTTTAATCATGTCACAGCTATGATCAGGGGCTGGGGGCTCTGGCCCTCAGGACACCTGCTACACTTTCAGTCCCTGCAAAGAACTTCTGCCACCCCACACAGAGTCATACCCATGACCCCATCACCCTAGATCCAAGCAGCTGCCCACTCCTGGTTGGTTAGCCAGTTGAAGTCTCAGCCCAGTGACACCAATGAAATCCTCTCTCTTGGCAAACTTGACAAGGAGACTTTGAGGGAACACTTGTTAGTAGACAGAGACAAAGCAGGGATTTGGGGTCCTGAAGCAGCAGATGTGTAAATAAGCAGCAGGAAGAGCAGGGGCAGAGAAGGAGTCCCCAGGTTGCCCCACTGATGAAGCATGAAGGCATGGATGGACCCTGCTGCTCAGCTGGCAAGATGACAGAGTGTCATTTTCTTAGCGCTCTTGGTTCCTGAACTACATCTGGGGCTCTGCTGAGCTCTCCAGAGATCCTGTATGGTTTGTCCCAGGGCACCATTAGATCTGTCATTTGGTCTATGGCCCTCACTTCCTTTTCTATGTGTGGTCTTAAAATAAATCCTACCATGCTTAAGGGAACTTAGTGGATCTCTACTCCTTCCAATCTAGCTCCTGATCACTTTCTTATCTTTTTGAATAACTCAATAAGTTAAACAATATGGCAGGATTCTTCATCACCTTTTGTTCAGCCAACTCTCTCCAGATTCATCAAGGATTTTCTAGGAAAGAGCAAGTTTCCCTGATTAGAGCTCCCTTTCCCCTCTGTGTCCCTCCATTTATTTCTGCTTGATTATTCATTCATTCATTCATTCTCTCCACAAGCTCACATGGATAATAAAATGCACAGGGTCACATCCGTGCTTTGAAGGAGCTCATAGGCTTGCAAGGACAGCATCATAAGTGAGGTCAGTGCAGGAGTGAAGAGAAGGATGGGTGCTGCATGCACCCCAAGGTGGAAGCACTAGAATCTGGGGCATTAAAGTGGGGGTGGGGAAGGCTACTCCTTGGCTCCACCGTCTGCACTGGCAACTTTTCCTGCCGACCTTCCTGAAAATGCTGGCTTTTGTGCCTCTGGCCTGGAACCACATGTAACCAAAGCCATATGTTCAACTTGGTTTAATTAAATGGTGGCCTCAGCAAATTTCTGATGCTGTGTATGATGCCTTGGTGTTATAATATTGTTAATATTTGTTACTGTATGTTGTTTGTTATGTTTAACCCTGAGGCTGAGATTCTTTTAGTCTGTAAAGTTTAAATGTTGAGGGACTTCTGGTCTTGTTTTTTAAAATCAGTATTATTTTTCATTTATTCCATGAGAACATATCTTCTCTCCTCTAGGTTGGACCTGGGAGGGTCCATAGTCCTAATTTTTCTGGGAGATGACTATAATTTAGTCACCTCTGGGAGTTGACTATTTGCAGGGCAGCAATGGAGATGCAGACATAGAGAACAGACTTACAGACATGGGGCGAGGGGATGGTGGTGGTGGGAGGAGAGGGTAGGACAAATAAAGAGTAACATGGAAACATATACACTACTGTGTATAATACAGATAGCCAGTGGGAATTTGCCGTATGACCCAGGAAACTCAAACCCGGGCTCTTTGACAACTTAGAGGGCTGAGTTGGGATGGGAGGTGGGAGGGAGTTTCAAGAGGGAGGGGACATATGTATACCTAAGCTGTTTTATGGCATACATACATATCATGTTGATGTATGGCAGAAACCAACACAATATTTTAAAGCAATTATCCTTCAATTTAAAATAAATAAAAAAAGAGAAATGTTAGAAGAGAATGTTGTGCTGTGAATACAAAGACCTGTCCTCAATTCTTAGCCCCAAACTGCAGAAAAACCTAAACTCCCAATCCAGTTTCTAAGTGCAGTTGCCCAAGCACCCAAGATGGCAAGCAGAAGGGGAAAACCGCCTCTTCCTAGGCGAGGGCCTCTCGGGCTTGGCTCAGCCCCTACTCTCCCAGGCCCACCTGGGCAGGTGAGAGGGGAAGCCTTGGCCAGGTGGATACGTGAACCTGCCCGTGTTCTCCAGCCCACAGAGGCTTGCAGAGGCAGCAGGCCTGCCATCTTGGCCATTTCCCACTCGCGCAGCTCCTGTGTCCTTGACCCAAGGGCAGATTTGGTCATTTCATTTGGGGGTGGCGGGGTGGGGTTGATACAGTGACGGAGAGTTCCTCCAACCTTGTGCAAGTCCCCTAAAGGGCAGGCCTAAGTGTCGGCTGGCTCCTCGGCAGTGCCAGCCGAGAGAATGCCTGTTTCAGAAGGTGACAGTGACAGAGGATGACATTGGGGGTGATTTCCTTGGGAGAGGGGGACCAAGGTTGCCTTTCTGATCCTTACATCCATGTTTCTGGGCTGGGGCAACTTTCAGAGGCAAACAGGGCACTTTTGAAGGTGGGGGGCCCCAGCATGGACCTTGAGGAGGGCCTGTAGAAACTTCCCTGAGGCCTCCAATCCCTGGGCAGGGCTGGGCTGGGGACAGTGGTTGTGATGTTCACAGCTGTGCTCCAGGCCCAGCGAGTGCAGTGAGAGCTACCTGCCCTTCTCACTGGGCTGGAACTTCAGGGAGCTGGGACTCCCCTTGGGTACCTCCCAGTACAGGCCCCTCACCCTATCTAATTGCTCTGTACATCTACATCTTGGATCCAGGGAGATTGGCCTTGATTTCAAATAAGCAATTAACATTCAGAAGACAGGCTTATACTTAGTTCCAAGGCTGCTGCCCGATCCCTTAGCTTTCAACTTTCAGTTCAGTTCAGTTCAGTCTCTCAGTCATGTCTGACTCTTTGCAACTCCATGGACTGTAGCACGCCAGGCCTCCCTGTCCATCACCAACTCCCAGAGTTTACTCAAACTCATGTCCATTGAGTCAGTGATGGCATCCAACCATCTCATCCTCTGTGGTCCCCTTCTCCTCCTGACTTCAATCTTTCCCAGCATCAAGGTCTTTTCAAATGAGTCAGCTCTTTGCATCAGGTGGCCAAAGTATTGGAGTTTCAGCTTCAGCATCAGTCCTTCCAATGAATATTCAGGACTGATTTCCTTTAGGATGAACTGGTTGGATCTCCTTGCAGTCCAAGGGACTCTCAAGAGTCTTCTCCAACACCACAGTTCAAAAGCATCAATTTTTCGGCACTCAGCTTTCTTCACAGTCCAACTCTCACATCCGTACCTGACCACTGGAAAAACCATAGCTTTGACTAGACAGACCTTTGTTGGCAAAGTACTGTCTCTGCTTTTTAATATGCTGTCTAGGTTGGTCATAACTTTCCTTCCAAGGAGTAAGAGTCTTTTAATTTCATGGCTGCAGTCACCATCTGCAGTGATTGTGGAGCCCAAAAAATAAAGTCTGCCACTGTTTCCACTGTTTGTCCATCTCTTTGCCATGAAGTGATGGGACTAGATGCCATGATCTTAGTTTTCTGAATGTTGAGCTTTAAGCCAACTTCTTCACTCTCCTCTTTCACTTTCATCAAGAGGCTCTTTAGTTCTTCTTCGCTTTCTGCCATAAGGGTGGTGTCATCTGCATATCTGAAGTTATTGATATTTCTCTCAGCAATCTTGATTCCAGCTTGTGCTTCCTCCAACCCAGCATTTCTCATGATGTACGCTGCATATAAATTAAATAAGCAGGGTGACAATATACAGCCTTGATGTACTCCTTTTCCTGTTTGGTACCAGTCTGTTATTCCATGTCCAATTCTAACTGTTGCTTCCTGACCTGCATACAGGTTTCTCAAGAGGCAGGTCAGGTGGTCTGGTATTCCCATCTCTTTCAGAATTTTCCACAGTTTATTGTGATCCACACAGTCAAAGGCTTTGGCGTAGTCAATAAAGCAGAAATAGATATTTTTCTGGAACTCTCTTGCTTTTTCAGTGATCCAGTGCTATGGAGCTAGTCCCAGGATTTTTACTGAAACTACTGAAAAGGAGGGTTTGGCCTTCCACTGGGCTGGCTTGGCTGGAACCAGGTGGTCCTATGGCCCCTGTTGGCCCTCTTGCCACTACCTGGGGAGGGGGAGCCTTGTGCATACGTGCTAAGTCGCTTCAGTCATGTTTGATTCTTTGCAACCCTGTGGACTGTAGCCTGCTAGGCTCCTCTCTCCATGGAATTTTCCAGGCAAAAATACTGGAGTGGGTTGCCATTTCATCCTCTAGGGGATGTTCCCAGCCCAAGGATCCAACCCAAGTCTCCCGCATTGCAGGCAGATTCTTTACCACCTGAGCCACCAGGGAAGCCCGGGGAGCCTTGTAGAGAAAAGCAAAGCTGAGAGATATTACTGAGGATGCAGTCCTAAATCCAGCTGCTTGTGGAACTCCTGGACTTGCCAGTTAGATGAACTGATAAATTATTACCTTGTGTTTAGGTCCCTTTTAATAGGAATTTATTTCACTTTCAATTGAAAGAGATCTGACTGCTAGCTGGCTGACGTGTAAACTGATTTCTAGCAATCAGAGACAATGTGTTTTTTCAGGTAAAGCAGAGGGAAAGAAAAGCAGGGTGAAAGAATAACAGAAGCTTGGGTAGAGAGCTGGGAGTCTAAAATGCTGCCTTTTTCTCACTGATTTTTAAAACCCTTCCCCTCCCACCCTCACAACCGTGTAATCACATGTTTCCAGAAACACACTCTTGAAAAGGAGACCCTGAGAGACTTGCTTGGTTATGCAGGATTTTTGGACCATAAAGAGGTTTTCTCTCCGAGGATCCCTTCATGAACCCTTCCTGAGATTGTTTTGAGCTGATGGCAGCCGCTGTGGGGAATGGTGATCTGGATCTCCCCTCTGACATGGAAAATAATTCTTGGAGGAAGTGTGCGGCTTGCGGAAGTCTTCAGACCTCCAGTGGGACAAGCAGCCTCATGCCCTAACCAGGTGCCAGCGAGACTTAGATTCAGTTCGTAATGACCCCGCCCTCCACCCCCAAATGGTTAAAACCAGACAGAAATCTCTCTTTCTCACATAAAGGAAGCCTGGACTTAGGCTTCAGGAGGTTGTCGAGAACCCAGTATCATTTTATCTCACCTTATCATCCTCAGTGTTGGGCGTGTTCCTCCCAGTATCCCTCTCCTGCTCCCTCAACCCTCCCACCCCCACACCCCACACATTCATTCACAACATCATGCAGACGGAGACACAACCAACAAGACTCTCTTCACTCTGCGTGCCAGCTAAACATTGGGTGTACGTTACTAAGGAAGAAAACTAAAGTGGCTACTGGGGGACACTAGGAGTCTCTGCTGGATAGTTAACCCATGATGGGGCAGACCCAAGCCGCTCTCAGGGACTACCCCACTGCTAGGGCTGCCAGTGAGGGTGAAACCTAGTTCCCCTAAAACTGAGTCCCCCTGCTGAGTTACTGATTAACCTCTCTATCCAAAACTTTATTCCCTTTCCTGGAGCCGTTGATAGAAACCATCTGCCTTGGCCAGGCCCGCTTGCCTGAGTTATCTCACGACAGGAGATCCCAATAAGAAATAGGTGCTGCTGCCTGAAAACTAAACTGGAGAATTTGGGAGGGGCTAAAAGAGGGAGGAGATGGCCAACCTCCCAGAGTCCTTCTTGTTGGAATCCATCCTGGCTGAGAGATGCATGCCACCAGGAAGGACCCTGAGTCAGACTGTGAACCAGGCAAGATGACTGGCTGGAGACAACCTGAAAACTAACCCCATTACCATAAAACCTGAGACTGGGAGCCACGTGGCAGAGCAATTGTCCTGGCTTCCCTCACCCTCCTGCTCTCTGCCTGGGTGCCCCTTTCCAGTAAAGTCTCTTACTTTGTCAGCACGTGTGACTCCTTGGATGATTCATTTCTGAGTGATAGACAAGTGTCCACTCTTGGGCCCTAGATGGGGCTCCCCTTTCCTGTCAAACCTCCCGGATCCCCTCAGAGTTGAGGAGTATCAAAGAAAAGGGGGGGGGATTGAAACTGAGAAGGACCCTGTGGGGGCTTCCCAGGTACAAAAGCCCCATGTGATCCCCATGTCTTAGTTTTAGAAAAAGCCTTGATAGCCTCCTAGCCTTTGCTGAGTTCCAAAAAGTAGGCACAAGGAATGAGAGAACGCAGAAACAAAGGAAAAGCAGTCAAGCAAGAAAAGTAATGATTGTAAAACAGAGCCCAAGTTCCTCCTCAGGGGATATACATAACAATCTTGTTTTGCAGACACTGAGACCCTCCTCCCCTCCCATCTGCCCCCCACCCCCTTCCCAAGGTGGAGAATGGTAACTAGGAGCTGAAACCCCAGACTGGTTGGAACCAGAAGTTTGATGATTGAGATTCCTGGAACACCGCCCTGTTACCTCACCATCAACCAATCAGAAGAAAGTCATGTACACTGCAGCCCTCCCCACAAATGTTGCCTAAAAACCTTTGCCTGAAAGCCATCCTGGAGTCAGGGGCTTCTGAGCATGAGCTGCCTCTTCTCCTTGCTTGGTGCCTGCAATAAATGCTGCACTTTCCTTCATCACAAACTGGTGTCAGTAAATTGGCTTTGCTGCTTGGCAAGCAGACTCAAGTTCAGTTTGGTAACAAGGGCCACTGGGAAAAAGAATAATTCATTCCATTTGTATCAGTGGTATGTGTAATTCCTTCCTGTTATAAATACTAAGAAATGGCCTGGGACCACCTAGGGAAACCTTCCCCATCGTTTTCTGTCCTGATCATTCAGGGGTCACTGTTCCTCAAGAGTAAGAACTCAAATCCCACCTCAACTTCTCAAGGACAGCTGGACTTATGATGGCATTAGATCCACAGAAACGTCTAAGGAAACTCCCAGGGAGTCAGAGAACAGGCAAAGGAGTCATGTCCCTAGTTGACCCCATCTCAGCTGAGCTTACACAATAGCAGCTTTCTTAGTGAAGAAAATAAAGTGGGAAGAGTTTATTAACGTATTTCACTATCATTTGATATGAATAAGTGAACTGTGGATTTCCACACAAGGTAGTTGGGTCCCAGAGCTCCTTCTGCAGCTCAGGAGAGCTGTAGCCACATTGGTCGGTCACTAACAAAAGGCAACCATCTTAGGGAAGAAACTCAACCTCCTTACTCACTGCTTAACATTTTCAGAGTGCTTAAAATGCTGGTTGGCATTTGATAGGAGCTCAGTAAATAGTAATAGAATATGGGCCTGAGTATTTCTGGGTGAGAAAAGCACTGATGGTCATCATTACTATTTTTAAAAATATTTATTACATGTCTGTTATGTATAAGGGACTGCTCTAAGGGCCATGGGTAGTCACAGAGATGAAGAAGATTCCATTCGTGGCTTCAAGGAGTTTATTAATATGCAACCCCATGGACTGTAGCCCACCAGACTCCTCTGTCCTTGGAATTCTCTAGGCAAGAACAGTGGAGTCAGCAGCCATTCCCTTCTCCAGGGGGTCTTCCCAACCCAGGGGTCTTCCCAACCCAATGCAGGAATCGAATCCTGCACTGCAGGCAGATTCTTTTTCATCTGAGCTATGAGGGAAGCCCATTACTAATAGGGAAGATAAGAATTGTGTTTTATTTCATGTCAATTACTAAAACAAAACAAAAAACATTCAAGAGAAGCTGGGATCCTGCTTCCTGCATTTATAAGGGTCTTGGAAGAGGCTGGTTTCTAAATCGCCATGTCTGCCTCCTGGAAGGGATGCCGAGGTTTCGCTGTACTTTACGTGGGCCAGGGCATGGGGAGCTGCAGGTAGACCTTTGGAAACAGCAACAGTGGTGCCTTTTGTTTGCCCTGTCAGCTCCCACTCCCTCGTTGAGCCTCTGCCTCAGTTTACCTCTCTCTAAAATGAGGACAACCGCATGTGTTTCTTCCCAGCTCCCTCTGTCCCTTGCACTCTGCTGATGAAAGCAGCGATAGCTACAACTCACGTGGAGCTTCCCAAGAACTGGTTTTACATCAAAGGTTTCTTGGGAATATAG
Source organism: Dama dama (assembly GCF_033118175.1). Taxonomy (NCBI): domain Eukaryota; kingdom Metazoa; phylum Chordata; class Mammalia; order Artiodactyla; family Cervidae; genus Dama; species Dama dama. The sequence continues at coordinate 59,233,855 of NC_083692.1, read as the reverse complement.
GAGTAAAACAGCTGGCTTTTCAAAACGGCTGTTTCATTTTGCATTACTCTTCACCCCAGCTCTTTCCAGGATACATGATGAGATTGGGGAACAGGATGCCAGAAGACCTGGGGGAAGACCAGTCGTCCCCAGAGCCTGCTCCTCTGCCCCCAGACAGCTCTTTGATCTCTGGGCACCATGTCCTTGAAGTCTGTATGTTGGGCAGTACTATCCCTACCCTAGGGCAACTCTCCTCCCCATCACACAGCAAGTGTGTGTGATCAGCAAACCATAGCTGACATCAGTGGGGGCTTCAGAATTATCCACATTTATGTTTCATTCTTTTGTTGGCTCATTTATTCATTCTCTGTTTATTCAACATTTACTGTGATTCTCTCTGGAAATCTTGCCTCCATTTGATACCAGGAAGAGTATGTATTTGTATTGACTTTTCTGTACAATTAGTTTCATTTATCAAGAGTGATTTTGAACTTGAAAGTTCAAAGTTTCTGAAAGCTGTGTCTCAAGTTCGCAGGGAGGGGCCCACTTCTCCAAAGAAGTCTTACATATCCTGGCCCAGGTGAGCACATCCTCATGGGCATTCGGAAGACCCAGAGGTATCTTTGCACAGTCCCGGACTGTCCTCAGGGAAATTAGAGCCACTTGGCTGCAACTAACAAGGACTCTTTTTGTTGATGGGGTTGAGTCACTTGACAGGTCTGAGATATAACTTCCTCCTCTGGGGTCAGGGGGACTGAATGCGAAAGACTAGAAGGATGGGTCAAAATGAGGATAAGATTTTAAAGGAATCAAGTAGAGTGTTGTACTTAATGGGTAAAAGGGGCGGGGGGCGGGGGGGAATGACAAAAGAAGAAGGAATCCCATCTCGATGGTGCTGTGTGTGAAATTGACCTAGAGATTTTGTTTGACTGCAAGCTCAGTGTAAACCAAGAGCTGACCCAGCATCTGGAAGACTGAACAGGCTTTGGCAGTGTAGGCAGAGTCACAAGTGTCTGGAGATGGAGGTGGGGGCCCTCTGGGCTTGTCACAGGGCAAGGCCATATCTGAAATGTTTAGGCTCATTTCTGGATCCACACTTTAAGAGACACTTTAATATATTAGAAGGATCCCTCAGATGTTTGTGTGAAACCACACCACGTGAAAAAACACTGGTGTTCAGCTAATTTATGGACTTGAATCTTTCTTCAAATAGTTGGTTGGTCTGGTGGAGAGGAAGCCTAGAGAACTGAAGAAGGGCAACATCATTCTCAGATCACAACTTCCAGCCCCGTGCACATCAAAATTTGATATGCATCTTCCCCTATCCTTTCATTCCCTTCTGGTCTCAGAATTGTTGCTCTTCCTTCTTGGAGGTTGACCTCATCTCTCCCACCCCTCTTGGATGTGCCTTGCCCATTACCTCCCCTTCCAGAATCTTTCATTTTTCCTTCTCTGCCGGCTACTACCCATCCTGTAAATGTGACAGAGGTGGTGATCTGGGCACCTACTACATGCCAAGTGCATGATGATTTATCTGCCTTATCTTGGTTAATCCTCGCACCAACCCAACAAAGTATGAGATACCTTCTCCATTTAGAGATGAGGAACCTGAGGCTTCAAGAAATTCTGTGCTACTCATTCCCAGGCTCAAGCAATTGCCAAGTGATGAAACTGGGACTCACTTCAGGTTCATCTGCCTCCAGTACTCAGAACCTCACTTCTACTCAGGCTGTTAATAACTCTCCTCCCCTTCCCAGCCAAATTCCTTTAAAGAAGTTCCTTTTTGTATGTCTACTTCCTCACCTCTCATTCACTCCTCAGCCTGCTGCAGTCTGCTTTCTGCATCCACCCTCTGCAGAAATAGCACCATCTCCCTTCCAAGGTCATCAGAGACGTAATGGTCAATCCCAATGACCTTTTCTCAGTTCTCATTCCGGCCAGCCCTTCTGCCACATTTGACATACTGAGCATGTACCCCTTTCTTCCTTCTTCTGTGCCTGACTGAGCTCATCCATTCCCACCACTTCACTTCTCACCCTTCTTATTCTCCTTCCAGTGTCATCAGTCATCTTAAAGGATCTGAGGACTCAGCTAAAGATGGAAACCAGGAATCTGTGTCTGAGATTTCCCTGGTAGATGAGACATAGTGTGCAAAGAATCGAACATGCTGGAAAGCATAGCTCCAGGGGTCCAACTGTCCTCATACCACTAGTGAGTGCAGTTAGAGGGGGTGGGGAAGTTATAGAGCAGAAATAAAAGGGCCAGGAAGGGGGATTGGTAGAGTCTCAAAAAGCAGAGAAAGGGCGGGGCAGAAGACAGGGAATGAAATGGTGAAGTTGAAGGAAAAAGCAGGCCTGGGGAAAAGGTGACCATGATACAGAGCAGGTGAATGTTGCTGAAATTATAGGAACGCTGCTGGAATATCAAGAAATTAAGAGTCTAGATTGTTGGGATGGTTAACCAGCTCCACCTAGATCATGGAAGGAGGTGGGCTGAACCCCCCCTGACTCGAGCCTGGATCCCCTGTGAAGCTGTCTCCTCAGCAGCAAATGTACGTACCCCTGGGGCCCATCGTCAGCTTCCAGTTTGCCATGAGCTGGGTGTCCTGCTCCAGTGAAGGAGGGGTGTGAGTCCAGGCCTGTGCTGAGTGGCACAATTCCAGGAGTGCCCTTCAAATGGAATTCCCACCAGGGGCCTGAAACCACTCCAACAGCATAGTGCTCAGCACGCAGAAGCACTGAATGAGCCAACAGATGAACAAATGCATTCATTTCCTGTGCCCCTGACTCCAATTCAGGTCAGCAGCATTCTCTGAGCAGCCAGGCTCTGTGTGAAGGAATTAGACAGATCAAGAGGAGAGGAGAGAACCAAGGGGCAGCCTGCTGCCCAGGTGCTAATATCCTTGCTGATTCTACATTAGAGTAAAACCTTCAGTTCAGTTCAGTCACTCAGCCATGTCCGACTCTTTGCGACCCCATGAATCGCAGCACACCAGGCCTCCATGTCCATCACCAACTCCCAGAGTTTACTCAAACCCAAGTTCATTGAGTCGGTGATGCCATCTAGCCATTTCATCCTCTGTCATCCCCTTCTCCTCCTGCCCCCAACCCCTCCCAGAATCAGGGTCTTTTTCAATGAGTCAACTCTTCACATGAGGTGGCCAAAGTATTGGAGTTTCAGGTTCAGCAGCAGTCCTTCCAATGAACACCCAGGACTGATTTCCTTTAGGATGAACTGGTTGGATCTCCTTGCAGGCAAAGGGACTCTCAAGAGCCTTCTCCAACACCACAGTTCAAAAGCATCAATTGTTCGGCACTCAGCTTTCTTCACAGTCCAACTCTCACATCCATACATGACCACTGGAAAAACCATAGCCTTGACTAAATGGACCTTTGTTGGCAAAATAATGTCTCTGCTTTTTAATATGCTATCTAGGTTGGTCATAACTTTCCTTCCAAGGAGTAAGTGTCTTTTAATTTCATGGCTGCAATCACCATCTGCAGTGATTTTGGAGCCCCCCCAAAATAAAATCTCCCACTGTTTCCACTGTTTGTCCATCTCTTTGCCATGAAGTGATGGGACTAGATGCCATGATCTTAGTTTTCTGAATGTTGAGCTTTAAGCCAACTTTTTCACTCTCCTCTTTTACTTTCATTAAGAGGCTGTTTAATTCCTCTTCACTTTCTGCCATAAGGATGGTGTCATCTGCATATTTGAGATTATTGATATTTCTCCCAGCAATCTTTATTCCAGCTTGTGCTTCTTCCAGCCTAGTGTTTCTCATGATGTACTCTGCAAGTTAAATAAGTTAAATAAGCAGGGTGACACATACAGCCTTGATGTACTCCTTTTCCTATTTGGAGCCAGCCTGTTGTTGCATGTCCAGTTCTAACTGTTGCTTCCTGACCGGCATACAGATTTCTCAAGAGGTAGGTCAGGTGTTCTGGTATTCCCATCTCTTTCACAATTTTCCAGTTTGTTGTGATCCACACAGTCAAAGGCTTTGGCATAGTCAATAAAGCAGAAATAGATGTTTTTCTGGAACTATCTTGCTTTTTTGATGATCCAGCGGATGTTGGCAATTTGATCTCTGGTTCCTCTGCCTTTTCTAAAACCAGTTTGAACATCTGGAAGTTCACGGTTCATGTATTGCTGAAGCCTGACTTGGAGAATTTTGAGCATTACTTTACTAGTGTGTGAGATGAGTGAGATTGTGAGGTAGTTTGAGCATTCTTTGGCATTGCCTTTCTTTGGGATTGGAATGAAAACTGACCTTTTCCAGTCCTGTGGCCACTGCTGAGTTTTCCAAATTTGCTGGCATATTGAGTGCAGCACTTTCACAGCATCATCTTTCAGGATTTGAAATAGCTCAACTGGAATTATGCCATCACCTCCACTAGCTTTGTTCGTAGTGATACTTTCTAAGGCCCACCTGACTTCACATTCCAGGATGTCTGGCTCTAGGTGAGTGATCACACCATGGTGATTATCTGGGTCATGAAGATCTTTTTTGTACAGTTCTTCTGTGTATTCTTGCCACCTCTTCTTTATATCTTCTGCTTCTGTTAGGTCCATACCATTTCTGTACTTTATCGAACACATCTTTGCATGAAATGTTCCCTTGGTATCTCTAATTTTCTTGAAGAGATCTCTAGTCTTTCCAATTCTGTTGTTTTCCTCTATTTCTTTGCATTGATCGCTGAGGAAGGCTTTCTTATCTCTCCTTGTTATTTGGAACTCTGCATTCAAATGGGAATATCTTTCCTTTTCGCCTTTGCTTTTTGCTTCTCTTCTTTTCACAGCTATTTGTTAGGCCTCCTTAGACAACCATTTTGCCTTTTTGCATTTCTTTGCCATGGGGATGGTCTTGATCCCTATCTCCTGTACAATGTCACGAACCTCCGTCCATAGTTCATCAGGCACTCTATCTATCAGATCTAGTCCCTTAAATCTATTTCTCACTTCCACTGTATAGTCATAAGGGATTTGATTTAGGTCATACCTGAATGGTCTAGTGGTTTTCTCTACTTTCTTCAATTGAAGTCTGAATTTGGCAATAAGGAGTTCATGATCTGAGCCATAGTCAGTAAAACTTTAGAGGGTTCCAAATGCAGCCTTTATCTCTCTCTTCTGGGCTTCACATTTGCAAACCTCATTTCAAATCCTAAAAACTCTCTAGTCTGATGAACGACGGGAAGTCAGCCTTGGTGAGACCACTCAAAAATATCTGGCCTTGGACTTGCCTGGTGGTCCAGTGGTTAAGAATTCACCTGGCAACACAGGGCACATGGGACATGCACCACAAGGAAGAATAGCCGCTGCTCGCTGTAACTAGAGAGAAGCCTGTGCATAGCAACCAAGACCCAGGGCAGCCAAAAATACAAATAAATAAATATATCATTTAATAATGTATTACTGGTATATTAAAAAAAAGAGACATCTGGCCTCTCAGGCACTGGGCCACCCCCCACCCCCAGAGTCACCAGGTGAATGAAGTCAAATGTGTGTTCCCTGGACAGAGATGCTGCTAGGTCCTCAAGGGAAGCCTCTGAAAGCTGCATCCAATAAAGCCTCTCCAGATTCTCCCAGTGGGGAAGGGGAGTTAACTGCTCATCTCCTTTGCTTCCTCTCTCATCTAATTTTACTCTGAAAGGAGTGTGAAGATCTCTTTTTATTTTCACGCGGAAACAACTGTCTCTAAAACCTTTGGAGTATTTCTTGGAGAACTACCTTTTGACTCTTTTCTGTCTGCACCAACAATAGCTAGAGGGTACAAAAGACGTTGTCTTCCTAATTTCCAGGAGAAGAGCCTTCCAAGGAGAGCCCCATATCCCTCCTTGCTTTGCCCACACTGAAGTAGCCATATCCCTCTACTGTGTCTGGTTTTAAGTGGCAATGCTTCAGCAGAGCAGAGCTGATGATTCAGCTACACAGAAGCAGAACTCTCGGATGGCTGCTGCAGAGATTTCTAGAAGAGCCTCCCTCTCTGTCACTTGCCAGGTTGGCCATGAGTGTTCCTGCTGCAGGCCCTGGGCACTCAGGTTCCAGCTACAGGAGCTATGAAAACCCAAGCCACGCTAGAGTATCCAACTGCTGTGGGTTTACCTTTTGTGGACAGGCCTCCTCCATCGGTACCACAACCCCTGCCCCCAAACAGAAAGGGGGGAAGAAGCCAAAGAGAGGAGCTTAGGACAGTGGTGAGGAATGTACTGATCAACCAGACTTGGGGGGAAATCCTTTTACACAGAGCCAGCTTTGATGTTCAAGTGGAGCCATTTGCCAGAGGTTGCACCCAGACCTGAAGTGCCAGGACGTAGGTTCTGTTCAGATTCCGTGGAGAGACGCTGGGACTGAACCACTACGGTGACAACTGGCAAGCCTGGGGACACATTTGCTTGCAGATGTGTGGCACAATACTGTAAAAAAAAATTTGATCCAGTGTTTATAGACTGGAGAGTCACAGATTTATAGCTTCTTTTGGAGGAAAAAAAAAAAAAATCAAAGGATATTCTAAACTGGGTTCTTGTGGCAAAATTGTCTGCGCTGGTTACACAGAATGGGTCGGGGGTGGGGCAGTGTTCTCTGAAGTCCCCTCTGTGCCCATGTCGTCTCTCACACATAGCCAGGTGCTATCGATCCTGAACCCATGCCGCTGTTTTTCTTACAGTCGAGGGAGATTTCTCAATGTGCCCTTTGCCACCAAGTGATCTTTCCACACTGGATCTCCAGGCTTCTGTTGTCATTTGAATTTGCAACCCTTGAATCTGCACCTAAGAACAGCAGGAGCCACAGGAATGGCCATTCCAGCCCACAGGTCTCTCCCCTGCTCCCCATTTTGCTTGTTTCCACATATCCTTGTCTGTTGCCCTCATTCTCTTTCAGCAGAGATGCCTTGGCCACGTGGTGAGGATCATGGACACCAGAAACCTCAATTTAGAAATCCCAGTAGAAAAAAAAGAGTTTCTTTTCACTACTTCTGAAAATCAAACCTCGTAAAGAATGCTGACCCCACATGGGGCGTGTGCTTCAGAGCTGCAAGATGTTGTCTTTGGAATCCAGCACTTACGTAGCTGGTCATTGTTCTAAGCAGGTCACAGATAGTAACTTATTTAATCTCTGTTTTTTAAAGAAAGCCTATGATTTAGGTTCCATGACTGCCTCTGATACAAATGAAGAAACTGAGGTACAGATAAGTTAAGCTGCTTTCCCAAGGCCACACAGCTATTAAGAGGTAGAACTAGAATTTTAACCAGGTTGTCTAGCTTCACCTGTAGAACTGAGTTCTAAAGGGATGGGAATAAAAGCTGACAGGCCTCAAGGTGTGAGTCAAGAAGTCACAGAGCATCTCTTTTGCTACATCCTACTGGTCAAAGCAAGTCACAAGACCAGCTCTAGACTTGTTGAAAAAAGTTGTCTATATTGGAATGGGAGGAATTTAGGGCTATTTTTTGCAATTTGCCATATCTTCTCATTTTCTATAACCTCATTTCAATAAACTTGGCATGTGTCTGGCACACGAAGATGACAACTCATAGTATGTGTGGGAGAATGTGGCAAACCCTGCTATGTCCCAACTCATTATTCATTCTCCACTTCTCTCTTATTGACAGAACCCCAGTTCTTTTTTTTTTTTCGGGGTGGCCACGTGCCCAGTTACAAGTATTCACCTTCCCAGATCCCCTCATAGCTGGGCTGACCACGTGACCTGGTTTTGGCCCATGAATGTAATTAGAAGTCTCCTGGGCAGGGCCTCGAGGAGAGCTGTTATTTTCTCAGTAAAAGGGAATAGGCTCTGTGTCCCTTGCCATTTGCTCTTCCCCTTCCTGTCTCATTCCTGCCTGGATCCCATAGGCAACAGTTTGGTGTGGAACAGCTATCTGGAAACCACAAAGATGTCATGAAGGATGGCACAAAAGGACCACAGAAGCCTGATCACTGATGACACCACGGGGCCTCTGCTCTAGTCCTGGACACCCTATCTCTGACCTTCTTGTCACCTGAGAAAAATAACCCCTACTTGGTTATGCCACAATTAAGAGTTGTGGATTCGGCTACTGAAAAAAGGAGTGACAAGAAAATGAGACTGAAAAGTGGGCAGAAGTCAGGCCGTGAAGCGTCATGACTATTAGGAAGACCCGGCAGCTGCTGTGAACACTGCAGTGAGTTTTTGTCTTGTTATGCAAGTGTGCTTTTGTGTGCGTTTGATGTATGAGCATCTAGATGTATGTATGTTTGGGTGTTGGGGCGAATGTGTACATGGAAGGAAATGCTATAGTCATGGAAAAACTTTAAATCAAACTGGAGCCCAGATTTTGAAATACTGAAAGAAAAATGTTGAAAGTGAAACAGTCAGTTTAATGATGATGACTATAAACCGAGTATTTAGTTTTGTTTTTTTTTTTTTAAGATGTCAGGATAGGAGAGTGTAGTTTCACAGCCTGGGGGCTTGGGTTGACTGCAAAAGTTAAGAATGAGCTCACAGAGTGAGCTGCGAGTGCCAGGAGCTCTGGCTCACCCTCTGGCTGTGATGATTATCTAGGATCCAGAACAGAGAGCAGATCACCCAGCCTCTGCACGGTCAGAGCACTGGAAGCCTGCACCATGTCCATCCCAGAACCAGTGAATGGAGCCCAGCCAGAGGACGAGGCAGAGATCTGGGAAAGTTTAACTTGGACAAGAGAAGACCTGGAGGGGCCTGATGGGATAATAACTATAATAAGTCATCTATCACTGTGTAGAAACCACACCTAAAACTTGGTGTCTTAAACCAACAATGGCCAGTCATTTGCTCACAATTCTGCAGTCTGGGTTGGAGAGATTTTCTTTACCCCATGTGGTACAGTGGCGTGGGCTGGGCTCACAGATGCATTTGCAGCCAGCTGGCAGATTACTCAGGCTGAAGGAGCCATGATTGCTTCACTTACATGTCTGTCTCCTTCAATGAGATGATTGGACTGGCCGCACCCCTGTCCCCAGCATGCTTGTTCATCTTCCTTCTCCACATGGCCTCTCATCCTCAGGGAGACTAGCCCAGGCTTCATGACTTCTCAGGGTGGCAAGATGGTAAAAGTGGATGCTACAAAGCTTTGAATGCCCAGGACTGAAATTTTTGTCACATTGGTACTGAACTGAGCACATCATGAGAGCAGCCCAGATATAATGTGGAAATGGGCTATGCAGCAGTATGATTTCAGGAGCGTGATTCATTGGGGGCTATTTTGTAACAGTCTATCAAGATAAATAATCTTTATTATTTCTATAGACTTTATAGTTCACACAGGATATTTACTTGCACTATCTTAATTGATCCTTACCACTAAGTTGAGAGATGGTCAGTGATATGCTGGTAAAACAAAACATAAGCCAACAAGAAGTCCCAATTTATAGCGTTTGCCAATGTTCATGGTGTAAATACTCCCACTGTGGCTTATTTAAGCAGCCAGCATGAGATCACGGGGCAAAGAGGGAAGAGGAGACACACTCTGGTTCCAGCACACCACTCTATCCAGTGGGGACCAACCCACTCGCAGATAAGGTTAAGAGACTTTCTCAAAATCACAAACACAACCAATAGTGGCAGACCCAGGACTCAATCCAGATCCAGATTGTATATGCTGGTCACAATATCGCCCTGCTTCCTAGATATTTTCTTCGAACATTTGAAAGGCTGTTATGCAGAAGTTGCTATAGTCTAGATTGCCCTAGAAGGTAAAGTAAGAGTCAACATGAGTGTTAGAGAGACTTCAGTTTAAGAAAGCCAATATGAAAATGGATTCTGCCATACTGGAGCCATCCGGAGAATGGACTGCTTTGAGCCATAGTGCTGCCCCTTTCACAAAGTGTCTCCCAGACACTTTGAAGATTTCCTAATTAGAGGAGAAGTTGATCTAGATAACCTATGAGACTCCATTTATTTCCCAGATTCTTGTTTTAACAGTGTTCTAAACCCCCAAATCTGGCATACACTTAGTGGCCTTTTGAGACCAAAAGAGGCATGACAAGGGAAGGGAAGAGAATGGAAGAAGGAAAGAAGGTGTGTGTTGAATCAAGGAGGAGCTTGGCCAGCTGAGGAGTCTCTGTCCTAGAGAGCTCTATCCAGGGTTGGGAAATGGGTCTTCACTAGGGTGGCCCTGGTCCAAGGGACAGAGCCATATGACTCATGATGTGGAGATACAATATTTACTTTATCCCAAGTCAATTAAAATGGCAACAGACAGTTCCAGAACTTTTGTCTGAAATGTCGGGAGGGATGTTCTCAGTGTAGTAGAATGCAACTCCTGATATTGCCTGGCTGTTTAGATAATGCTCTTTCTTTCCAAACAGGCTTTCCTAGTTTTTCTCAGAAAGAGAGCTTGCTGAGGACTTAGCATTTAGTCTCCTTGGCTTAACCAGAACCCAACTGCTCCTCTGCTTGGCCCCAGCTCTGCAGAAGAATAGATGCTCTGCTTGAGGGTCTGACTGTCTTAGACACTTTCCACTCAGCTCTGGGAGCTTCCTGAAGCAATTAAATTTTCTGGTTTTATAATGAGAACCACAAAACTGGAAGCTTTCCCGAAGGAACAGTTCAAAACTTGAGGAATAAATCTCGGCATTTGGGAATAAACACCTGGGATGTTTCCTGGAATGACTCAAGCGTCACCAACCATGCCAAGAAATTACACGGGTAATCATACAGCCTGGGAGCTTCCAGAGAATGCCCAAGACAGTTACTGAAGTAGATAACTTAGCTCTGAGAACATGTCTTTCAGTTCAAAAATTGCAAAAGGCCATGTATCTGGTTCTGAGAAACTGTTATTTTCTTGTGCTGAACCTAAAGAAAGGTAGGTAGTTGACAACGAGTGAAGCCTGGCCCTGCTCTTTCAGCAGGACCAGCCCCATCAGAAACTTTCAAGGACACTTTCACATCAAGATTTCCAGTCACAACAAAATATTGGGTTGGCCAAAAAGTTTGTTTGGGTTTCCCCAGAAACTGTTAAGGAAAAACCCAAATGAACTTTTTGGCCAATCCAATATTAGCAAACCAAATACAACAATGCATAAAAAGGATCACATACTATGATCAAGTTGGATTCATCCCAGGGTCACAGTATGGTTCAACAGGTAAAAATCAATATGATATACCACATCAACTAAAGAAAAGACAAAAACCACATGATCATCTCAATAGATGTGGAAAAAGCATTTGATAAAATTAAACATCCACTCATGACAAAACCCAAAATGGGTACAGAGGGAACATCTGTCTCAACATAATAAAAGCTATTTATGACAAGCCCAGTTAACCTAGTACTCAGTGGTAAAAAGCTTAAAGCCTTCCCACATCAAGATTCCCCATTGCCTCCTGGGTGACATGCTCCCCAAAGTTCAGTGGCTCCATCACCTGTGGGTAGAAGAGTCTGAAATGGCTGGGCAGGATGTGAAATAAGAAGCAAGGATGGTCTCAAGAGCTTCTTCCCAGGAGACAGGTATTGGGGCAGCTGTACTCCCCTCTGAAACACATTTACACACTAAAGAAGCACCATCTATTTACATGCAAACCAGTACCAGCTCTGGAAACTGGGGAGCTCTCTCTCCAGGAGCAGAGTAGCCTCGGTTATCTCTGTTTGGCTCTTGCACAGAAGTATGTCAGGGAAACAGGGTAGCAGCTATCAGATCAGAGCCTCCCATTCCCATTTCCTTGCTCAGCAAATGGTAGGACTTGCATCCACCCTGGGCCTAGAGTCAGCTCCAGGGCTTCGGTCCTGGGGTTGTTTCCCAAGACCCAAGTTCCTTTCTCTTCCTCCTCTATTCCTTCTTCACTGACCTCAAATAATTAGAATCACAGACCTTACAGAACTTAAAGACCATGTTAGTTCAAACACTTGACTTTACAGGAAGGACCCAGAGATGAAGAGCAGAGATGCAGACTTACGAAAGACACTTGACTAGTTGATAAAAGAGTATAGCAGATGAGATGGGTTGTCACTCCTGGGATTAAGTTATAAAATATGGTGGCTTCTACCTTGGGCTCTCTCTTCCTCTCTCTCTTCTATCAGTTGCTCTGGGGGAAATCAGCTGCCACATTCCTAGGCCAGGAAATTGATGGACAAGCCCTGTTGCTCCTTACCCTTACCACCATTCAAGAGTAAATGGACTGGGCTTCCCTGTTGACTCAGTGGTAAAGAAGCAATTTGCCAATTCAGGAGACATGGGTTCCATCCCTGGTCTGGGAAGATCCCACATGTGCTACAACTATTGACCCTATGCTCTAGAGCCCAGGAGCTGCAACTACTGAGTCCCGCACACCCTAGAACCTGTGCTCCCCACAAGAGAAGCCACCACAATGAGAAGCCTGCACACTGCAACTAGAGGGTAGCCCCTGCTTGCTGCAACTAGAAAAAAGCCCAAAAATAGCACAGCCAAAAATAAAATAAATAAATCTTGAAAAAAAAGAGTATATAAACTTAAAATTGAGCCCTGCCATCAAATTTTGCCATCACAAGGAGAGGATCAAGTTTGCTTTTTTTGTGAACAGTTTGCCAACTGACAAGGACAACCCACATGAGCTGTATCTTTGAAGCACAAATGCAACAAATCCTTCACCTTGCTCTACAGATGGAGCTGAAACAGTCCTGGGGCTTTGGGCCCTGCAGGTGTCAATTTGCTCTCACTACACTTTCAGGGAAGGAGGACCCACACTGAGAAAGCAAAAACTGCACAGAAGTGGCTGTCCTGTCAGTGAAAATGTGGCATCTCTTGTTCTGCAGCTTGCAGTTTTTAAAAAAGTAAAGGTTGTGAAGAAAAGACTCATATAAGAAGAATAAGCATTTCCATGGGTGCAGCCTGAAAACAAAGAATAATCTCAGCTGCTGGGAAGCACTGTTTTGGTTTCCTTTTTGTTCTTTCTTTTCCTTCTCACTGTAGACTGAACTTTGTTCTCCGCTTTCTCTTTCTTGGAAAGAGAGGACAAAATTTTAAGTCAGCACTGATTTGGGATTGTGCCTAAGGCACAATCAGTGCTTCATTGTCATTGTGTTTTTAAGCTTTTTAGAATTAAAACAGTTCCTTTAGGGAATGAAAAAAAGTGAAATGTCATGAGGACACTCAGGCAGGCTATGAGATGTTCATAGCGTGAGGCCCTGAAGTCTGGCCAACCACCAGTGAGGAATGAAGTTCTGCTGACAAGCGTATGGCTGAGCTTACAAGTAGATCCTTCCCCAGTTGAGCCTTCAGATAACTGCAGTCCCCAGCCAACCGTTGAACTGCAATCTCACGAGAGACCATTCTGAATTCCTAACTCAGAAACTGTGAGATGATAAATGTTCATTGCTTCAGCTGCTAAGTTTAAAAGTAATTTGTTATGCAGGAGTGGGTAAAAACACTGGGCTTTTTTTTTTTTTTCTTCTTTTCTTGGTTGTTTTCATTTTCCCTTTGGGAGAAAGAGATGAGGGCAAATTCCAGCTTACCAGTCAACAAGACCTTGTCCTCTACCACTTTAAGAGATGAAATTGTGGCAAGTTAGGAATAAAAAGAGAAGGAGCTTCCATGGAGGCCTGGGGCAAGAGCCTCCTGAGCAAAGAACTAAGTGTCTTTCCAAGCCTAAGTGAAAGAATTTCAATTCATGGGCTGCTAGAAAGCACCAACTCTCTTTATAGAAGTTTTGAGTATGTGGCCACTGCAAATGCTAACTGCAGATGATGCCTTATGCATAAACCTGACGGAGCTATAGAAATGGTGTCTTGTTGCAACAAAGATAGAGCCTGAATTCCAAATGGCCTCCCCACCCACATCCACTCCCATGGTGGACCAGTCTAACCTTGTCTGCCATATACATGCCACCAGGAGAAAAGGCTCTTTGAAAGGCACCTGGGCAAAAGACATCCTGCAAATGCATATATTCAGCAGAATATGGTCACAAGTGCTCTTTCTGACAAACTTCCTCATTGAATGGTCCAAAACTGCAGGTTCTTAAGCATCAGGCTCCATCCTCTGCATTCTATCCTGTGTGCTCAGAAGTGAGCCTTGTCTTGTTTTCTCTCCAGAAAACCTAGAGCTGGAAGCAAAACGGGTTTTCCAATGCCCAGCATTCATTTCCTAAAATATAACTAAACTAGGTTAATGCTTTTTTTTTTTTTTTTTTTTTTGCCCTTGAAGTACAGATTCAGAGCTTCTGGGAAACATCCTAACTTCTTGTTTTAAAGATCCAACAAGAATGTAGTTGTCACCATAGTTGTCACCTTCCTTTAGGGAAGGCTTTCAATTCAACGCTGGAAGCAGACAAGCCATAGGGGTGGGCCTGACTGGCTCTCCCGGGTCCATTAGAGACAGTGGTGTGGGCCACGCATGGTCTGCAATGGCATGGCATCTTACTGTACAAAATAGCACCAAGTTCATTTGGTACAGCTGGGGCAGGGCTGGAGGCATTCTTAGGACCTATTATATGTGAGCCAACAACCTCATCTGTCCAGCTGTTCCTTGGTCTTCTAAAGGAAGCGAGGAAGTAAAAGAAAATGAAGAAGTGGGAGCCAGAAGTCAGTTTCCACCAATAGAACAATGGGTGTCATTGTGCTTCTCACATGGCAGCCAACTGCTCTCAAGGAGCATATAATAGAATTACACACACACTGTTACCATCATGAGAACCTCCCCATGGGAACTTCTGGATGCAGTCTTATGGAGTTTGAGGGCTCTGGGAAGACCATCCAGTAAAAGGGAGATTCTATAGAAAAGTTGGGGAGGGGCCAGTTCTTGGGTACCCTCTCCAAGCAAGAGAAAATGCAAATATGTGCTTTAGGAGTTTCCCCCAGAACCAATGCAAATCTTTCTTAATGCAAAACCTATGCTTTCCTCTTAGTATTAAAGATAGTCCTGGTTTTGCTTCTGGAAAGCTTCCAAGGACAGAGGCTAAACGGTTACCAAACTCACCGGAAAGGAAGAGCTCCTCAGAGCTCAGAAATGATTGTTTTACACAGTTTCTTGCCCCTTGTCTTGAACTATGCTCAAGCCAAACTCTGCAAAGACACCAAATGGGGGTTCCTGGGTATGTGTTGTGATTCCGGGCCCTCTCAGAGGGAGGCTGAGGTGGAATCACAGAGGTGATGTGGAGTGCTAACAAGAGCATGTCACTCGAGTCCTGCCTCTGAAAACTTCTTAACTTGTCCCCAGCCTCTGTTTCATCTGCTTTGCGGAGATAATACATATTTTATGAGTTTTTTTTTTTTTTTTTTTTTAGTGAGACATTAATGAGGCAATGTATGTGAATGAGGTTTGAAAAGTGAAAAATAATCTCTGGATTCCATTTAATCATTTGTGATCCGCCACATTAATAGTCCAGTGACTGAGGGTCAGTAGGGGAGGCTTTGCCATGGGCTCCATACCATGTGAGATCTCATGCCAGTTCTACTTGGGAGCCCTGCTCCACCATATGATGAGAAATGTCTGGTGGGCCAACTTAGTAGTCCTGGGACATCCCTAAGTTGATGGAGTGATGCTTCTGGAAGATCTTAGGTTTAGTCCCTCCTCTTCCTTCTGTCCATCTAGTATTGCTTTCTCTCTACAAATGTGGTATCTGTGTCCCATTTCTCACAATCTGTGATGTTTACAGATCAAAATACCAGTTTCTAAAAACTCACTGGCCCAACTAGCCTTGACCCCAATCTGAAATGCCTACTGGGAATTACTAGCTAGATGTCTACCCTACTTTAAATTTTTTAAAAAGGGTATCTTTTTCTTGAAATACTTCCAACTCTCAACTATGATAAGCTAGTCAGTAAAGGATTATGTATTTATTTATCCTTAACTCTCCTGTGTTCGCTATTCCAACCTGTTACCAAAACCCTGTACCCCTTCCTTCAAGGTAACTCTTGAAGTCTGCTGATTCTTTCCTGGTCTTCTCTTGCTATCCTGCTTAAGTCTTCCTTTTCTGATATCTGGATTCCTGTTTCTACTTCTTATTACTTGTTCACTTCCAACTCTCTCTCTCCCATTTATTTGACACAACTTGATTTTTGTTATCAGTCAGTCAAGGCTAGACTATACCGAAGTAACATATGACCCTAAAATCTCAGTGGCTGAACACAACAAAGGGTTATATCTTATTTACCTTATGTATATGTCCATCATGGACTTGCTCTGGCTCTGCTCCAAGTTGTTTTCATTCTGGGATCCAAGCTGATGGAGACCTCCCTATTTGGGACAGTGGTGTTCTCAATGCAAAGGGAAACGAGAACGTGGAGAACCATGGATAGGTTATCTTTTGCCTAGACATGACATAATTCCATTTTACTCACACATTATTGGCAAAAGCATCATATGTTCAAGTCTGCTGTCATCTGGGGGAATCCCTCCACAGGGAAGGGAAACATAATTGTGAATACTGCTAAAATCTGCCACAGCACTCACTTCAGCTTTCTGTTTCCCTCTCATGATTCAAATGCCATGTGTTGAAACCCCAGCCATGTCATGGCCCCAGGAAGCCTACTCTCTCTTTAGCTCAGAGTGATTTCTCTTTCCTAAGACCTTTGGTTGACTTTATAATCAAGAGGCCCCATTCTGGATTTGTTTTAGGTGTCTGTCTGCACATAACCCTTTAGGTGGTCTTGTAATCCACTACTCCTGGCCACAGTTGACTGGACTTTCAGAGATGGCAACTGATCCAAGGATAATCAAATCCAGGCTCACAGAGGCCTAGAACTGGACCAATCAAATGTAGAAAGAACCACCAGGTGACTACCAAATACAGAAAGAATATACTGCTTGGGATAGTGGTTAAGGCTCAAAAGATGCCTTGAGGTAGAGTCAGAGCAGATGGAAGCTTTGGGCAAGTTGAGATTAGGAGAGAATTGAAACTGAACTTGTTAGAGAGAGAGGCAGGGGCCAAATGCATGGAGAGTGCATGACACCATGAGAAAGGGCAGGGCCCGTCCACAACAAGGTAGAGAAGACTCGCCAGACCTTTGGAGCCAACCACCTGGACTTTTACAATCCATACCCATTTCCCATTCCCGCAAAGAGAGAGCGGTCTCAGCAAATCCCAAATAAAGCCACTTTGAGCTTAGAGAAACATCAGTTGTCAACTTGTTTCGCAAGAGTTTAGTTTGATCTTCCTATTTAGACTTTAGGCCCCTAAAATCAAGGCGCATATTGTGTTCACCACGAGCCTGGCACAGTGCAGGCCGCCATATGTATTCTACAAATGGCTTTCCCTCAATTTCCACATACCTTTGCCTCATTATCATGATCATCTTCTCTGCAGCCAATGCTATAAAATCAACCCAAAGCATTACTGTAGAATAAATGAGAAAGGAAATACAAATTTCCTTACCCAGGAAACAGTCTCTATGCCCACTTAGCACAGACTTCTGGGACCTTAATAACCAGTATGCTGTACACCATGGGCACAGAATGGACTTTTCACAATGGCATAGCCCCATCTCATGACTTCTCATTCAGCTCCCCCAGGGTGAATTGCTGAGCCCCAGATTCAGCCTCTTAAAAATGGGGTTAACATCTGGTTATGGTGAGGCATATATGGTAGAAATAAAGGACTATCAGCAGAACAAGAAGCAACACAGATGCTTCCTAGCTATAAGTCCTCATCTGCTTCACACAATGCCCCCTGTGCCCAAAGCAGCCTGAGTCTAGACTATGGGGATAGGAGGTGGTATGGGGGGCAGATGGAAGGAGCCAGCCGTGGTTGCTGGGCTGGCTGGCTTGCTTCTGCAGAGCCTTTGCATGTCCTTTGTTTCTCTTCCCCCATCCCTTCTGCCTTCCAATCCGCCAGTGGAAAGCAAAGGGTGTGTGTGTGTGTGTGTGTGTGTGTGTGTGTGCAGCAAGGCAGGGGAGACCGCATACAATTCTTTCCTGTGTGTGTTTGTACACATACCAGAATCATTCAACAGAGAAAGACTCTAGTGTGGGTCTGAAAAGACTACATAACTTGAAATATTCCTATCCATCTAGATACTGATTTTTCTGCTAGGAAAATGAAAAAATAGCAGAGATGATAGATAGATAGACAGATCTTCACAGGCAGACCTTGCCAGTTAGTGTCAGCGCTTCTCCATCCTTGTGTAACATGACTCCAGGAGGAGAGCAGAGAAGCCCTTTCTTCTGAGCTTACTGCGGGTGCCACTAGCTGCCTGCCTGCAGGGGCGAGAGGACTCCCAGGGGTCTCTGTCGAGGGGGATGACCCAGGAGGCTCCAACTGCCCTTAATGTCTTCACACCCCAACAAGAGGCAGCAGGGAAATCACTTGAGACCAGTGCTGTCACGAGGCTCCTCTGTTACTGGCACTTAAAGGGACCTCACATTAGTGGCTAGGGTTGCCCTAATGAAGTACCACAAACTGTGTGGCTTAAACAACAGAAATGGATTATCTCAAACTTCTGGAAGCTGGAAGTCTGAGATAAAAGTGTCAGCGGGCTTGGTTTCCTCTGAAGGCTGTGAGAAGCTCTCACAGTGGCCGAAGACGTTCACCCAAGGTGTGATTATCGCTTACTGAAAACTGAAGGCTGGGAGGGAGAATCGGCCCCAGGCCTCTCTCCTGGCTTCGGGTGGGTGGCTGACAATCTTTGGAGTTCCCTGGCTTGTAGAAATCCTCCCATCTCTGACTTCATCACCATGCGGTGTTCTCCCTGTGTCCTCTCTGCCTGCAAATTTCCCCTTTTTATGAGGACACAAGTCATTAGATTAGGGCCCATCCTAATTACCTCATTTTAACTTATTACTCCTGTAAAGATCATATCTTGAAATAAGGTCACATTCTGAGGTACCAGGGGTTTAGGACATCAACATATTTTAGGGAGGGGATCTAATTCAACCCACATGAGGCCTTACTCATCTGCCCCTCACGGGGAGGGCGGGGGTCTGCATTCACCCTGGCCAGACCCTGAGTTTATCACCACACAGCCCTGGTGTGTTTATCACCAGACACATAGCCCTTCTCCCTTTGAATCATGACTTCTTGGACCCAGTTAGCCAGAGGCTGGGGAAACAGACCAATTCACGCCTGCAGAGCCTGAAAAGCTCAATGCAGGGAAGTCTCATTAATCATTCTTCTGGTTTCTCCGAGTTAGTGCATGCTCTCAGCTTTGCCTGACTATTCTAACTCTTCACACCTCCTTGGGAAGGGGAGCAGAAGCCACTTCCCTGGCCCACCCGGGACTCTCTACGGTGGGGCTCTTGCCAGGCAGCTGTGAGGGGAAGGCAGCAGGAGCTCCAAGGACCGGGCTGTGAGCCTGTTAGTCGTCGAGGCAGAAACACTGAGGTCAGGCAACTCTGGTGTGGGAGTCAGGAAAGAGGAGGTGCAGGGGGCGAGGTGAAGACAAAGGGATGGGAAGGGGATAAAGGGTGCTGGGAAAGAGATAGTATCATCATAGACTTTCCTATAAAATAGATATTTTGTGGGTATATATATAAATGGTCTGGTCATTAGGCTGAAAGGCAGTTGTGTCTAATACTTCGGATTATATTTTGTTTTGTATAATAGAGAATCCTCAAATAATAGAGGCTTTGTAAAGATTGACCTTAATTCTCCTATCCATAAAAGAAGCCTGCAGACGGACAATACAGGGCTGGTATAGCAATCCTGTGGTCATCAGGAAACCAGGCTGCACTTAAGATTCTGTACCCTCAACCTTAACGTGTCTCCTCTTGGTCCCTGCTAGCTGCTCAGCCTCCAGCCATCACATTCAGATTCCAGGTAACAGGAAAAAGGCCCCTCAGAGACTCCACACATTACTTTTGCTTATTCCTTATTAGCAATAACTTAGTAATGTGGCCATATAATCTTTTCTTTGGGTAGCTATGTACTTAACAAAAACTAGGAATGTGTTATTAAGAAAAGAAGAAAGAATGTTGGAGAGCAAACAGTGGTTTCCACCATCACACTGTATATGAAGGGAAGACAGTTATCATCTAAATTCCCAAACTCATGCTTGAGAAAAGGATGCTCCTAAAGCCTAAAATCTTTATGTCCCACAGAATCTCCCCTTTCAATGTCATGTTCCACTGCACTTAAATCATTCTTCAGGTCTCAGCTTTGACCTCATTTGCTCAAGGAACTCTCCCCAGACATCTCAGCCTGCATTAGCCTCCTTGTCTTATGCCTCTGTTGCATTTTGTGCTTCTCCTTCAAAGCCCTCTGCCTCCTAGTCATCAATGAATTTTAGCTGAAGTTACTTGTGTAAGGACCACCCTCCCTCTAAACTAGACTGTCATCTCCCTGAGGGCAGGGGCTCTGCCTTACCCACCATCATCTTAGAAGTTGGTATAGGGGAAGAAGAACTTCCTTCCACCCTTTTAGGATCTGGAACTGGACCAAAGACTTCAACTGATATGAGATAGATTAACAGGAGAAAAGCATATAATTTTATGTGTTATATTTACACCTACAGAAGAATTTTCAAAAGGAAAATGAAGACCTGAAGAAGCTATTGGGCCCTGAAATTTATACACCGTTTAAACAAAAACACTATATTGTGAGGATGTGACAAGACAAAGAGGCTTAGGCTTGGGGCAGTGAACTGTGGGCCAGTGACTAGGAAATAGATGGAGGAATCCAATGGAAGATAAGTATCATTTTAGTGGGTTTGTTTGTGCAGGTCCTTTTGGGCCTCTTCTCCCAGTCTCTGGAGATAAGAATGTTCTCTCTTCCTAGTGCATAGAGGTCACCGTTCTTGAGGGAAAATTTTGTGACCCGCTTTTAGGTAGAAAGGGGGAGGTCAGAGGGCCCTTCCTGCATCTGCTGTTTCTCAAGTGACTTCAGCTCAAAATAATCAATACAGGTGGCATATTTTGGGGGTGGGATGTTCTGAACCCCTTCACAGACCCTCAGTAACTGTTAACTGACTGCCGTCGAGTGATTAGAATACTAGAGAGGTCCCAGACTCAAGGCTGGTTCCAGTGAGACTCTTCTTTAACTGACTGCCCTGGTTGAGACCAGGGGAGACCAGCTCCTCCTGTGTTGTCTACCTGCCAAGATTTGGGTAGCCTGAGTGTGCACGCTGAGATCTGGGGGGGTTGGGGTTGAGGCTGTCAGACCTGCCTCTCTGAGGAGAGCTCCCACACCAAACTCCGCTTTAGGAAGCCAGCTCTGGCCAGAAGCACACCCAGGAGGGCAGGAGAACAGAAACTGCTGCAGTGTGGGTGAGATTTAGATCTGAAAATGTAGCTGGCTGCCCAGTGTTTGGGGAGGAAAAGTAGGTCACCATCTTCCCCTCGGTCTGTTCTGACGTCATCCCCAGGCTCGAAAGGGGAAGGAAGGTTTGTGTGATCTCTGGCACCACAGGCTGTGGGCACATTTGCTCACACTCAGCTTTGTGAGAACTCTACCCCACCCCTGCCATTCTCAAGACTCCCTTAAAATCAAGGAACCATCAGCCTGGGCTGTTCAGCCCTGAGGTCTCAGATAGGGAGGCTTCCCGAGGTCGGCTTTTTGAGAAAGAGTCCATTTCTCCACCATCCAAGCCAAGAGGTAGGACCCAGCCAATGGCATGACTCCTGAACCCTCCATTTAAAACCTGTCCAATTAAGGAATGAGCAGTCTGTGCTCTGGCACAGGGGCACAGGGTTTTAAAGGAGAGAGCAAGGAAGACAGAGAGGTGGAAGCCCTGAGAGACCATGACACTGACCACTGACTAGCCGCCCTGAGACCACGACTCCCTCCATGGCTCCAGCCCAGAGGGAGGTGAGGCCAGGATGGAGCAATGCAGCAGCAGTTCAGTCACTCAGTCGTGTCCAACTCCTTGCGACCCCATGGACTTTACCCACCAGGCTCCTCTGTCCATGGGATTTCCCAGGCAAGAATACTGGATTAGATTGCCATTCCCTTTTCCAAGGGATCTTCCCAACCCAGGGACTGAACCCCTGTCTCCTGCCTTGATGGCAGATTCTTTACTCCTGAGCCACCAGGGAGAAATGCAGACTTCATCTCCAACTTGAATTCCCCACTGAATCCTGTCCTTCCACATTCATCATGAAGAAATTCAGTCATCACAGCCTGGGCGACCTTCAACCACTTCTGACTAAGAGGCCAAAATTGTTATTCACCCCTGGTGTGACGTGGGGATTTTCTCGGGCAGAGTTGAGAGGGATTAGCTACTGTCTCCCTCTGATTTGCAAGGGCTTTTGATTAAATATTCAAGAATTTTGTGAGCCAGTTGTTAAACCATTAGTAACGCTGCCTTGGTGGGAGTATTGGCACTGTGGAAATTGGCAAATACTACAAATTAGAGTTTGGGTTTTTCTGTTTTTTTCCCCCAGAGAGCTGCTTTACCAGCTACTAACTCATACAAGAGGAACTCTGAGAGGGCTAGAGTTGGAGGGGAGGACCATGGGGTGAGCAGTGCTAAGGGCAACTGGTGCTTTCCTGATGCCTTCATCATGTCGTCCTTGGCTTTTAGACATTTCCTTGGGGGTCTGTGTTTTCTCTGTGGAAACATCTATGGATGCACTCCTGCTCCATCAGGGAACATGAAGAAATTTGCTTTCAGTTGCCCCTATGTGAAAGGACTCCAAGAACACAACTTCCAAAGGCAGCAGGTGCATTGTCTCGAAGAAAGAGAAGAGAAGGAAAAGCTGAGTGGCACCTTTAATAGCAACAAGTGAGTGCAGAAGTAGATCTGGGCAGCCTGATGCCCAAAACTTAGCTTCCTTCAAATCCCCTGATACAATCAGCAATCCAAACCTGCAGTTAAGGCCACAGGTGACGTTTCTTATGTAAGTAGATCCCTCTGCTTCAGATTTCATTTTCAGAGGTCACAAAAGTTTAAAAGGGGAACACTATTTTCATGAAAAGGACCAATTAAAGAGACCAGGATTGGTATAAAGGAAGGTTCTTAAATGTCACCATGTTGGTCAACCTGGGGAAGAGTGTGCTTCTGGAAAAACAGATTTCTAGGACTTTCTCTGAGAAATTGAGACTCTGCAGATCTGCAGAGGTGGCCAAGCACCAGCCTTTTTTTAAAAATTTCATTTATTTTTAACTGAAGGATAATTGTTTTTACAGCATTGTGTTGGTTTCTCCCAAACATCAACCTGCATCAGCCATAGGTTTACCTGTGTCCTGTCCCACTCAAGCACCAGCCTTTTTAACAGCCCCTACTTCTACTCCCACATCCGCTACTGGTGGCCTATGGACCACACTTTGAGAAACTGGTCCCAAGAGGATCCTCAGGAGGAATTCTATAGAGGGAGTAACCCTGAGTGGGACCTTCCTCTATACCTGGATCAGCCACTTGTGACCAGAATCCCCCAGGGCCATGCCCAGAGCAGGGGCAGCCTCCTCACCCAGGCTCCTCTCTTTGGCTCCTCTCCTTGGAATCGGGGGATGACAGTGAACTTGATTCTTGGCACAAGTGCAGAGAAGTCCTTCCCCCATGGACACAGAGAACCCTCCAGGAATTACTGAAAGTCATCAGATTGATTGTGCTTGCTGAAAGCACCTTAAGAGTTTAGATTTATAAGGCTTAGCAAAACTCCTCTCAGTAACTCAAATCCACATGCAGAGATGAGGTGGAAAGGGGCTGTGGCATTCCACAGATGGTTCACTCTGGAGAGAGACCACTGATCCACAATTGTCCCCCCCTGCCTCCCCTGTACACGACCCCCAGGAAGACATCCCACTCCACATCTAGACAGCCCGGTCCTGCCATGATGCTGGAGGACATCATGGTAATAGAGAGAAAGAAAAGATGCCAGGCTTCTCCTCTGCCCACGGCATACTTCCTGCCCCGAGGAGACTTTGACTGCAGCCCTGCCTTGGCTGTACTCTATATTTCTAAGCCACTTCCTGTTTCCATTTCTAGATCATAAGCCAGGCTTACAGTTGGTGGGGCTCACTCACCCAGGAGGCCCAGCTCTTATTATTTCCCCTCAGAGACCATGGCTGCCTCTTGGGGAAGGGTTCAGAGTGTGCAGCTTAGAAGACACACAACTTGTCCTTGGCTTTTCAGAATGCCGAGGCCCAGAAACTTCGCCTGCCTGGGAGGTCTGACTTGCTTGTGTTTCTCTGCTGTGCTGACGCCCAAGTGCACAGTTCCCTGGACGGACTGGGCGAGTATGCTTTGTGAAGACTGCAAAGACCTCATCAGAAACCTCACTCCTCCAGACAACCATCAGGCACCAGCTAGCGGTCTCACAGGGAGATGTGAACAAGAAGCCATTCACAAGCATTCTCTCTGGAAACCAAATTTCAAAACAAGGAGGAAACCACAGCTTGGCTGTGTACTGGTGTTTGGCAACATGGGCTCACTTGAAGAGAGACGAGCACAGACTTTGCACAAGTCTATCGCCGTCCCTCTGTGATTTCTAAGCAGTTTACTCCCGACTTCCACCACTCACTGGGGAAAGATTATCCTGGTGGAATGCTGAGTGCTCAGGACAAGCCACTGGATGATTGGGTCAAGGTACATGTGCCAAGTCAGCATCAGGCTGTTGTTTTTGCCTCCCAATTCCGTTCTCTAATCTTTTTTTTTTTCCCCTGTGAAAAGGTATCATAAGCTGGAACACACCTGAGATGGCACGGAAAATGCAGAGCTTCAGTCTTCTCCCCGTGTCCCCAAGTGAGCCAGGCATGATGCCAAGGCTTGGGCGGGTCCCCTGAATGGATCACCCATGTCGTCTTCACCTGGACACTACACTTTTTTCTACAGCAAGGAAGGGAAGAGGAAAGAACAAGCAAAAAAGGGGGGAAAAAAGACCCAGAACTGTAACTGAGCAGGACCCTGTGGGGCCTTCCCAGGACAGAACCCGCCCCCCCCCCCCTCCCCCGCCATATCCTCTGCTGTAGCTCCTCTCTGAAGTACCTAGACGATACACATTTCCTGAGCTGTTTTATAGATGTTAAAATCCCCACCAAATGGAAGAAATTAACTACTTGATGACCATGAGCACAGAGCCCCCAGACCTACTGACGCCCAGGGATTGATAATGGGACCTCGCCCTGTTATCAAACCATCAACCAATCAGAGAACTGTGTACAAGCTGCTCCCAGGCTCTGACGCCTCTCCTTCTCCTGGTTTTTAAAGATGCTTTCCTGAAACCCACCAGGGAGTCTGGAGCACTAGCTGCCCTAGACATCTTGCTCGGTGCCCTGTGATGAACGCTGCACTTCCCTTCACCACAACCTGGTGTCAGTAGGCTGACTTGGGCGAGCAGACCTGAGTCTGGTTCAGCCACAAGCCTAGGGCACAGGGATGGAGGCTGCTCTCCTGAAGGCACTCAGGAGAGCAGAGTCCTGGCTCTCCTGAGGGCAGCGGCCTGATCGCAGCGAGGTTATCTCCAAAGAGGGAACCAGGTGCAGAGAAACAACAAAGCCACACACCAATCAACCGAAATCTGAACAAAAAACATGCCTCTTAATTATTGAGGATATAAAGAAATAGGAAATCTCATATCCTGTGGTAGAAACATAAGCTGGAAGAGCTTGGTTGGTTGGCAAGTTTGAGACAGAGACAATACTCTGTGTCCGTTGGACTCGTGTTTTCCTCCTGGACACACACAAAGACTACATTTCCCAGCCCCCCTGGCATTTAGAAATGTTCATTTGACTGAATTTGGGACA